>NC_136063.1:1545409286-1546746772 GCF_964261635.1 Lissotriton helveticus | reverse complement strand
CATGTTTCTGCCCTTTGTATGTGTGAATTTACAGGGCTTTCTTCAGGACCAATAAGCGAGTGTTTACCTCGACAGGTGTGGGCGCGCTAAGGCCCACCCTGCCAAAGGTTGTGAAAGTTAAAAATAGCACTATGTGTAAAATTGGTGCATAAAAAGTACAAACCAGTAGGCTTGGGGAATTACCTCTGTTGCGAGGAACCTAGAAGTCTGTGAACAGATAATCAGACAGACACACAAAAACACACAAAACATAGAAACATAGAAATCAATCAATATTGATCCTTTATCATGGCCATTATTCCAATATAGTGGCGTGATACGTGCTAGCAAACCTATCAATGGCCGTGGCCGAGATGGATGAATTACAAAGTAATGGTTGTGCCCAAAGCCGGGGTGATGGGCCTCAACTAGCGCAAAGAAATTGTATCCAGCGCAATATGTTGCCCATTGGTGCGGCAACAAGTGTGTAAATGGAGACTAACAGTGTTAAGTCCAACCATGTGGGAATCCGGGCGGGTGCCCGTGATTAATAGACTACCTGTAGTAGGGCGACGGAGACAAAATCCCCGAGGTGAAAAGCGGAAAAACAGGGCTACAGTGTAAATACCAGTAGCGCTGCTGGCCGTGATCTTGAGTACTAATTAAGCACACAAAAAATCGGCGCGTAAAAGTGAAACAATCCTCACTTGTACATAAAGTGAACCACGCCCCATAGATTCAGGAGGGGGGTGGGAGCGACAATGGCACACCCTAATCAGGGAAGGAAAACAGAACACAGAAGGAGGATTAGGAGACCTGGCAGGATCTCAAACACAAAAACTTATCTTTAGGAAGATGTCCATAGAAGGGATCTTACGCCCGCAACGCTCTGCACCCTCTCGGCACCTAGCTGTCCCCCGCTGGATCTCGTGGATCCTGAGCGAAGGGCGAGCCCGGCGCTAAGAGGGAGGGGGCAGGGCGTCTGCCAATCAGAAGCGCTGAAACTAGAACGAGGCTTGGAGTGCAAGCCCCGTGGTACCGCGAGCAGACCGCTCAAAGCGAGATTCTGTTAAGGAATGGAAACGAGGCTTGACCAGCAAGCTTATGAAACGTGATTGAAAGAGAGGCTGAGAGAACGTCTCTTTTTCTGGTTCGCAAAAGCATTGCAAAAATCAATGCAAAAGAAATAAAAATAACAAAGAGAGAAGGCAGTACCCCTCAATTGGAGCAAAAATAAAAAAGTTGAATATTGTTGCAACGCTAAATTATTATCTAAAAATAAATTTTTAGATTAGATAACTATCGATCTCAGCGCTGGTAAAGCTGAGATATGTACCATACAAGACCAACACACTCCAGAGTGGGTGCTCATAAATGCGCATGCCATCTAAGAGAGTAATAGTAAACGCCAGGTCTTAAAAAATGAGTGTGTAGCCCAGAATGTAGCTATGGGTGAAAGGGAAAGACATAGTAGCTGATTCAAGGTGGCGCTAATGTTTTAGAACACTGACCCAAGGTATTTGATCATTCAATCCCAGGATATGTGTGCCTAGTCTATGTACCCAGCGCTGTTCTCTCTCGAACAGGATGTTATCTCTGTTCCTGGGATTGCTGACCTGTTCAATAACTGTCCAGGTCATGTCATTGGGAGTGTGATGTGCCTGCAAAAAATGTTCGCTAAGTTTAGTAGTCACCTTTTTACAGCGAATATTGCTGCGCTGTTCGCCAATGCGTATCTTGACTTTGCGTGTTGTCATCCCCACATAGCGTTTAGCACATGGGCAGGTAATCAAGTATATAACATTGGCAGAGTTACAGTTGGTATGAGATTTTTGGATCCATATTTTGCCAGGTTCCAAATTGAGTTGTTTGGTGTGGGTAGTAAGATGACAAACACTACAGTCAGTACAGGGAAAATGGCCTGTAATGGGAGGTAGGTGCCAGGGTTCTGTGACAGACCTAGTGAGTGTGGATGGTAATGAGCATGATAAGGGTCTTGTGTGAACCAGGGCATCTTTAAGGCTCCTGCCCTTCTTAAAGGAAAAAAAGCGTTTTTTCCCAATCACTCATATTGCTGGTGATAATTCTCCAGTTTTTATTGATAGATTTTTTGAGATTATCAGAGAGCGTGCTATAGGTAGTCACGCATGTGAGTGGCACATCAGTGTTTGTTTTCACGTTTTCTTCAAGGAGGGCATCGCGAGGTTGGTTACGGGCCCTGTTCTGGCCTTTGTTAAGGATTCCTTGTGGATAGCCCCTTTGTTTCAATTTTTCGGTCAGATCTTTGGCCTGGGTTTTATAGTCAGCAGTATTGCTGCAATTTCTTCTCAAGCGGAGGAATTGCCCATAGGGCAGATTTTCTCGCAGGGGTCTTGGATGGAAACTGCTGAACTCCAAAAGATTGTTCTTTGCCGTAGGTTTATGATGAGTCACAGTCGTGAGGGATGTTCCCTCTATCCTTATTACTATGTCAAGGAAGACAATTGATTCTTTACTATGATTGTGAGTAAATCTCAAGTAGGGGTCAAGGGTATTGACCCAACTCAGGAACTCAGCAAGACTGTCTTCATTACCAGTCCACAGAAGGAGAATGTCGTCGATATACCTCCTCCATAGTCCTATGGAGGAGGCAAAAGGGTTGGTTGCAGGTAAAATATGCTTGGTTTCAAAATCATACACGTACAACCCCGCTATGCTAGAAGCAAAGGTACTCCCCATTGAGGTCCCTGTGCATTGGAGATACAGTTGTCCTTTGTATTCAAAATAATTTTCTCTGAGTGCCATCCTAGCACATGGTAAAATGAACTCCTTTGGCGTAGTGTACTCCCAGTTTATTGAGTCTAATGCTTGAGCCATGACCCGTAGTGTTTCTTCCTGGGGGATACTGGTATAAAGACTCTCTATGTCCATGGTGACCAGAGTAACAGAGTCTTGTGCAAAAGAGATGTCATTCAGTAGCCTGAGGAGACTTTTTGTGTCCTTCAAGTAGGTACTCGAGTTCTGCACTATCGGTTGCAGGTAGTGATCGCAGAAAGTAGATAAGGGTTCTAACACTGAACCGATATCAGACACGATGGGGCGGCCTGGTGGTGGTAGCACATTTTTATGTGTTTTTGGCAAAGTGTAAAAATAGGGGATTGTTGGACCCCCTGCCATCAGGTATGCCGCTTCATGTGGGGAGATATGCTCATTCGTCTCTGCCTCTCGGACAAAGGTGGCTATTCGTTCTTTCATTTCTGCGGTCGGGTCTGTGGTAAGGATAGTGTAATTGGTTCTGTCGTTCAGAAGTGTCATACACGCTTTATCATATTCAGACGTATCCTGGATTACGATCCCGCCGCCCTTGTCGGCTGGTTTGATGGTAATTTCTTTGTCATTTTTTAGGTTCTCGAGGGCTTTATGTTCAGCAGCCGTGAAATTATTAAACCGTTTAGGATTTTCAGTGGTTTCTAGGTCTTTTGTGACTGCCTGTTCAAAAGCAGTAATGGCTGCGGGTATTGTATGCGGTGGTGGCATGAAAGAAGATTTTAGTCTGAAATTGGTGTCGAACTCCTGTTCATTTGTTAAAGACTGGTCTTTTGACTCAAAAAATGCTTTTAATTTGAGTTTTCTAAAGAATTGTGCAAGTTCGCAATGGAGTCGGAATTTGTCCGGACGTGAGGTAGGGACAAAACCTAAACCTTTTTCCAGGACTTTCGTCTCTTCTGGCGTTAGAACTTTCTTTGAGAGATTCGTCACCAGACTCATATTGCACTCGTGCTGGCTGTTGCTGTTCGACTGCGGGTGTGTTTCCCCACTGCATCTTCGTCTTCCCAGGTCACTTGTGTGTTGCCTCTGCTCCGTCCCCGTCCCCGTCCACCTCTCCCTAAAAAAGGCATAGGTGGGTGGTTTTGGGGAAAGAAAGGTTGCATAAATGCGTGATAGAATAAGGACCATACTTCATGGTACCATACTCAAACAATACCTCGCATCCAACTCAGCCCCGAAAGGGCTTTTGGTCACTAACGCTCCAAGGATATTTTTAAATGATGCAACATTCAGGAGAGATTGGGCCATGATTGCATGGCACTGCACAAGAGATTGGCTAGTGCTGATCATAAAGACAGCACTTCGCCTATCGGAAACTCTGCAGGTTGAGATCCAACAAACAGAAGCCCAGTTTAAAACTACGATAACTGGCTATAAGAAAAGGTTGGATGAAATCAACAGAGACCTTACAGAGTACAAGGACAATCTGATGCAGGCAAAACTGACAAAATTCCAAAAGGACCTAAAAAAATTTAAATTCGAAAGTGTTTACCCCTACTCCGATCCTAACTACAGTGTTCCGAAAAAGGACACTAATAAATCTGATTCAGACAGCTACTCTTCAAGTGGGAGCACCACGAGTAACCAAAGTCCTAAACAAAAAGGACGTAGAGGAGGGAGGGGAAGATCCAACTATCCTAATCAACAACCAAGATGGCAGAACTATGGTCATCCAAACAACGACCCCACACCGTTGTTTTACCAGCAACCCCAGTTCCCGATGATGAACTGGAATCCATTTATGCAACCTTTCTTTCCCCAAAACCACCCACCTATGCCTTTTTTAGGGAGAGGTGGACGGGGACGGGGACGGAGCAGAGGCAACACACAAGTGACCTGGGAAGATGAAGATGCAGTGGGGAAACACACCCGCAGTCGAACAGCAACAGCCAGCACGAGTGCAATATGAGTCTGGTGACGAATCTCTCAAAGAAAGTTCTAACGCCAGAAGAGACGAAAGTCCTGGAAAAAGGTTTAGGTTTTGTCCCTACCTCACGTCCGGACAAATTCCGACTCCATTGCGAACTTGCACAATTCTTTAGAAAACTCAAATTAAAAGCATTTTTTGAGTCAAAAGACCAGTCTTTAACAAATGAACAGGAGTTCGACACCAATTTCAGACTAAAATCTTCTTTCATGCCACCACCGCATACAATACCCGCAGCCATTACTGCTTTTGAACAGGCAGTCACAAAAGACCTAGAAACCACTGAAAATCCTAAACGGTTTAATAATTTCACGGCTGCTGAACATAAAGCCCTCGAGAACCTAAAAAATGACAAAGAAATTACCATCAAACCAGCCGACAAGGGCGGCGGGATCGTAATCCAGGATACGTCTGAATATGATAAAGCGTGTATGACACTTCTGAACGACAGAACCAATTACACTATCCTTACCACAGACCCGACCGCAGAAATGAAAGATCGAATAGCCACCTTTGTCCGAGAGGCAGAGACGAATGAGCATATCTCCCCACATGAAGCGGCATACCTGATGGCAGGGGGTCCAACAATCCCCTATTTTTACACTTTGCCAAAAACACATAAAAATGTGCTACCACCACCAGGCCGCCCCATCGTGTCTGGTATCGGTTCAGTGTTAGAACCCTTATCTACTTTCTGCGATCACTACCTGCAACCGATAGTGCAGAACTCGAGTACCTACTTGAAGGACACAAAAAGTCTCCTCAGGCTACTGAATGACATCTCTTTTGCACAAGACTCTGTTACTCTGGTCACCATGGACATAGAGAGTCTTTATACCAGTATCCCCCAGGAAGAAACACTACGGGTCATGGCTCAAGCATTAGACTCAATAAACTGGGAGTACACTACGCCAAAGGAGTTCATCTTACAATGTGCTAGGATGGCACTCAGAGAAAATTATTTTGAATACAAAGGACAACTGTATCTCCAATGCACAGGGACCTCAATGGGGAGTACCTTTGCTCCTAGCATAGCGGGGTTGTACGTGTATGATTTTGAAACCAAGCATATTTTACCTGCAACCAACCCTTTTGCCTCCTCCATAGGACTATGGAGGAGGTATATCGACGACATTCTCCTTCTGTGGACTGATAATGAAGACAGTCTTGCTGAGTTCCTGAGTTGGGTCAATACCCTTGACCCCTACTTGAGATTTACTCACAATCATAGTAAAGAATCAATTGTCTTCCTTGACATAGTAATAAGGATAGAGGGAACATCCCTCACGACTGTGACTCATCATAAACCTACGGCAAAGAACAATCTTTTGGAGTTCAGCAGTTTCCATCCAAGACCCCTGCGAGAAAATCTGCCCTATGGGCAATTCCTCCGCTTGAGAAGAAATTGCAGCAATACTGCTGACTATAAAACCCAGGCCAAAGATCTGACCGAAAAATTGAAACAAAGGGGCTATCCACAAGGAATCCTTAACAAAGGCCAGAACAGGGCCCGTAACCAACCTCGCGATGCCCTCCTTGAAGAAAACGTGAAAACAAACACTGATGTGCCACTCACATGCGTGACTACCTATAGCACGCTCTCTGATAATGTCAAAAAATCTATCAATAAAAACTGGAGAATTATCACCAGCAATATGAGTGATTGGGAAAAACCGCTTTTTCCTTTAAAAAGGGCAGGAGCCTTAAAGATGCCCTGGTTCACACAAGACCCTTATCATGCTCATTACCATCCACACTCACTAGGTCTGTCACAGAACCCTGGCACCTACCTCCCATTACAGGCCATTTTCCCTGTACTGACTGTAGTGTTTGTCATCTTACTACCCACACCAAACAACTCAATTTGGAACCTGGCAAAATATGGATCCAAAAATCTCATACCAACTGTAACTCTGCCAATGTTATATACTTGATTACCTGCCCATGTGCTAAACGCTATGTGGGGATGACAACACGCAAAGTCAAGATACGCATTGGCGAACAGCGCAGCAATATTCGCTGTAAAAAGGTGACTACTAAACTTAGCGAAAATTTTTTGCAGGCACATCACACTCCCAATGACATGACCTGGACAGTTATTGAACAGGTCAGCAATCCCAGGAACAGAGATAACATCCTGTTCGAGAGAGAACAGCGCTGGGTACATAGACTCGGCACACATATCCTGGGATTGAATGATCAAATACCTTGGGTCAGTGTTCTAAAACATTAGCGCCACCTTGAATCAGCTACTATGTCTTTCCCTTTCACCCATAGCTACATTCTGGGCTACACACTCATTTTTTAAGACCTGGCGTTTACTATTACTCTCTTAGATGGCATGCGCATTTATGAGCACCCACTCTGGAGTGTGTTGGTCTTGTATGGTACATATCTCAGCTTTACCAGCGCTGAGATCGATAGTTATCTAATCTAAAAATTTATTTTTAGATAATAATTTAGCGTTGCAACAATATTCAACTTTTTTATTTTTGCTCCAATTGAGGGGTACTGCCTTCTCTCTTTGTTATTTTTATTTCTTTTGCATTGATTTTTGCAATGCTTTTGCGAACCAGAAAAAGAGACGTTCTCTCAGCCTCTCTTTCAATCACGTTTCATAAGCTTGCTGGTCAAGCCTCGTTTCCATTCCTTAACAGAATCTCGCTTTGAGCATTCTGCTCGCGGTACCACGGGGCTTGCACTCCAAGCCTCGTTCTAGTTTCAGCGCTTCTGATTGGCAGACGCCCTGCCCCCTCCCTCTTAGCGCCGGGCTCGCCCTTCGCTCAGGATTCACGAGATCCAGCGGGGGACAGCTAGGTGCCGAGAGGGTGCAGAGCGTTGCGGGCGTAAGATCCCTTCTATGGACATCTTCCTAAAGATAAGTTTTTGTGTTTGAGATCCTGCCAGGTCTCCTAATCCTCCTTCTGTGTTCTGTTTTCCTTCCCTGATTAGGGTGTGCCATTGTCGCTCCCACCCCCCTCCTGAATCTATGGGGCGTGGTTCACTTTATGTACAAGTGAGGATTGTTTCACTTTTACGCGCCGATTTTTTGTGTGCTTAATTAGTACTCAAGATCACGGCCAGCAGCGCTACTGGTATTTACACTGTAGCCCTGTTTTTCCGCTTTTCACCTCGGGGATTTTGTCTCCGTCGCCCTACTACAGGTAGTCTATTAATCACGGGCACCCGCCCGGATTCCCACATGGTTGGACTTAACACTGTTAGTCTCCATTTACACACTTGTTGCCGCACCAATGGGCAACATATTGCGCTGGATACAATTTCTTTGCGCTAGTTGAGGCCCATCACCCCGGCTTTGGGCACAACCATTACTTTGGAATTCATCCATCTCGGCCACGGCCATTGATAGGTTTGCTAGCACGTATCACGCCACTATATTGGAATAATGGCCATGATAAAGGATCAATATTGATTGATTTCTATGTTTCTATGTTTTGTGTGTTTTTGTGTGTCTGTCTGATTATCTGTTCACAGACTTCTAGGTTCCTCGCAACAGAGGTAATTCCCCAAGCCTACTGGTTTGTACTTTTTATGCACCAATTTTACACATAGTGCTATTTTTAACTTTCACAACCTTTGGCAGGGTGGGCCTTAGCGCGCCCACACCTGTCGAGGTAAACACTCGCTTATTGGTCCTGAAGAAAGCCCTGTAAATTCACACATACAAAGGGCAGAAACATGTTGACCTTTCCCTAACAGGGAAACACCAGTATATTTTATTTGGCTAGTTTTCCCTGCACATAGTCAATTTAATTTTATTATGTCGGGTTGACCAGTTAATAAATGATTTTTTGGTACAACTTTAGACATTTTTAACCACACTTAACTTTTTTCACTCTTCACTCTCACACAACCTGCTCCGCAGTCTCCTGGCGTCGCAGCACACCGGGGAGGTATTCGATCTCTCCCGGTGGACCCGATGATGAAGCATGTCACCACTAGGGTGAGTGAGGGTTTCCTGAAAAAATCCAGCATTTTTTCTTGAAATTTGGTCTAGTCATCTGACCACTTTCATCTGGCCTCATATTTTACGTGCTACAATCAGTTCTAAATGCTTCTCCAATTGACACTCTTCCTTTGTTTATATGCCATGTCATGTGGCAGGGTGCCTGGAACGGGATCCAGCGGGCCCGGGGAGGCTTCTCCTGAGTCTCTGGGCCTGGGAGCTCCGGCTGGGTCCAGAGACCCCGCTGGGCCCTGGGTCGGGTACTCCAGCACTGGGTCCCATTGCTGACATTCCGCTATGCCATCCTTCCTCCTAACTCCCTCGCAGGCATGCATGCACTCGTCAAACATGAGCCAATGCACCCTGTGCAGACCTCCCCCTCTTTGCCTGCTTGTCAAGGTGTCCCCGGGCCCCGGATCAGAAGGCCCGTCAGCTCCCCCCTCATAGCTCCATGGCTGAGGCCCAGCTGGTGACCCAGGCCTCTGGGCCCCATGCCTCAGCATCCGATGCCCTTTCATTGGGTCACAGAGTGACCAGATAGCCGCCCTTCGAGCCTGGCCATCTGGTTGCGCCTTTCCCCTCGCCATCTGTATGCACCTATCCCCTCGCCATCTGGCTTCCAATGGGGTGACCAGATAGCCGGGCTATCCTGGAAGTCCCGATGAGGGCTCATTTGCATCTCAGATCCCAGTGAGGGCTCCAGAAGGTTGTGCACATTCGCGCATGGGTCCCTCTGTCACCTTGTGCGCGTGGATTACAAGAAAGAGGGGTATTTTTCCTCTCGATTATAAGGGAGAGGGTCAGTCAGACCTCCGTGAGGTCCGGAGATTCTGAGACAGGGGAAGGCAGGACCCAGGCCTACTCGCCGGGGACCACAGGGGCCTGGGTCCGCGCCTGCCTCTCAGTCCCTTCCCGATGGGCCTTTCCTCTGAGCCTGCTCACCCCAGGAGCATGCAGGAACTCGAAGCCGACATCCTCCACGCAGGACGGCCTGTCAGGGGTAGCCCCGGTCGTACTCTGATAGATTGGGCACTCTTGGTCTGCTTAAGGATGGACTGCTTGGCCAGCCTTAGCTGTTGTTTCAAGCAAAGAGCTTCCACCTTGCATGGGCCGTAGTTCTCGAGGGCCTGCCACTTGTTGGAAGTCTCTTCACCCTACCCAGCAGAGCAAAGGCCGAGTGGCCGCAGCAGCTGGTACCCCCCAGTGGTCCGACTTGAGCGGGAGGGGTCAGGTGGTGCCATGACCTTGGATGCTGCCACCCTTCATTTCCATAGGCCCAGAGTGCCACGCTGTCACCCCTGTCTGCCCAGCGCATTTCTGCAGCAGCTCGGAATGACCGCTCCGAGGGTTGTGGCACTGCCAGGCTTCTGCAGTGTCTCGCTTAGGCTGCGCCTCGGCCAATCTCTCCCTTCCGGGGAGATGGCTGGGCCCACCGGTGCCCTTGAGACCGCACCTCTCCACTTCTCCAGTCAACTCTCACTCCCAGGCATGCAGGCTCCTTCCCCTAGCAGGCTCCCAAGAGGGAGTGGTGTCTGAAGGTTGCCTGTCAAGGAGACAGGCATGCGGCTTCCGAACCCACCCCTTCAGCACGTGCGGCTACCTGGTTGATCCTGCCAGTAGCAGATGCTTGCCTCAAAGATTAAGTCATGCACGTGTAAGTACACACGGCCGGTACAGTGAAACTGCAAATGGCTCATTGTATCAGTTATGGTTCCTTTGATTGCTCCATCTGTTACTTGGATAACTGTGGTAATTCAAGAGCTAATACATGCCGATGAGCGCTGAGCTCCCGAGATGCATGCATTTATCCGACCAAGACCAATCCGCGTTCGCCCGGCCACTTTGGTGACTCTAGATAACCTTAGGCCTATCGCACGTCCCTTTGACGGCGACAATACATTCGGATGTCTGCCCTATCAACTTTCGATGGCACATTCTGTGCCTACCATGGAACCAAGGGTAACGGGGATTCAGGGTTCAATTCCAGAGAGGGAGCCAGAGAAATGGCTACCACATCCAAGGAAGGCAGCAGGTGCGCAAATTACCCACTCCCAACTCAGGTAGGTACTGACAAAAAAATAGGATCACTGAAACAATATCGATGACACAAATATAGAACTACCAAAATATCGAGTAAAAAATAT
The DNA here is from genome assembly GCF_964261635.1 of Lissotriton helveticus. Taxonomy (NCBI): domain Eukaryota; kingdom Metazoa; phylum Chordata; class Amphibia; order Caudata; family Salamandridae; genus Lissotriton; species Lissotriton helveticus. The sequence goes on along the minus strand of NC_136063.1, from coordinate 1,546,735,947 downwards.
GGAATGCAAAAATATCGACTTCCTATCTCTAAACAGGTAAGTACAAAAATATCGAATCAAAAATATCGTAAAAAAATATCGTTAGTCAAAATATCGAATTTTTTTAAGTGCTTTAAAGTAATTAAAAAATAATTAAATAATAAATATCATTAACTTAAACATACTTAAAATACTTAAATAACCTTAATACATAATTAATGTGAGTAAAAATAGATTTATACATACATATATTTTCATATATGAATGTAATATTAATAAAACATATAAAATATTTTTACCGTAGGATAGCGTTGGGGTAAAAATTATTATTCCCACTCCAGTGAGTGTAACAGTAGGGAAAGCGTTGGATAGCGGGAGGGTAAAAATTACTATTCCGACTCCTGAGAGTGCAACAGTAGGGAAAGCATTGGATAGCGTAGGGTCAAAAATTACTATTCCCGCTCCAGAGAGTGCAACAGTAGGGAAAGCGTTGGATAGCGTAGGGGTAAAAATTAATATTCCCACTCCAGAGAGTGCAACAGTAGGGAAAGCGCTGGATAGCGGGAGGGTAAAAATTACTATTCCCACTCCAAAGAGTGCAACAGTAGGGAAAGCGTTGGATAGCGTAGGGGTAAAAATTACTATTCCCACTCCAGAGAGTGCAACAGTAGGGAAAGCGTAGGATAGTGGGAGGGTAAAAATGACTATTCCCACTCCAGTGAGTGCAACAGTAGGGAAAGAATTGGATAGCGTACGGGTAAAAATTACTATTCCCACTCCAGAGAGTGCAACAGTAGGGAAAGCGTTGGATAGCATAGGGGTAAAAATTACTATTCCCACTCCAGCGAGTGCAACAGTAGAGAAAGCATTGGATAGCGTAGGGGTCAAAATTACTATTCCCACTCCAGAGAGTGCAACAGTATGAAAAGCGTTGGATAGGGTAGGGGTAAAAATGACAATTCCCGCTCCAGAAAGTGCAACAGTAGAGAAAGCATTGGATAGCGTAGGGGTCAAAATTACTATTCCCACTCCAGAGAGTGCAACAGTATGAAAAGCGTTGGATAGCGTAGGGGTAAAAGTGACTATTCCCACTCCAGAGAGTGCAACAGTAGGGAAGGTGTCGGATAGTGGGAGGGTAAAATTTACTATTCCCACTCCAGAGAGCGCAACAGTAGGGAAAGCATTGGATAGCGGGAAGGTAAAAATTACTATTCCCACTCCAGAGAGTGCAACAGTAGGGAAAGCGTTGGATAGGGTAGAGGTCAAAATTACTATTCCCACTCCAGAGAGTGCAACAGTAGGGAAAGTGTTGGATAGCGGGAGGGTAAAAATTTCTATTCCCACTCCAGTGAGTGCAACAGTTGGGAAAACGTTGGATAGCATTGGGGTAAAAATTACTATTCCCACTCCAGCGAGTGCAACAGTGGGAAAGCACTGGATAGCGTAGGGGTAAAAATTACTATTCCCACTCCAGAGAGTGCAACACTAGGGAAAGCGTTGGATAGCGTAGGGGTCAAAATTACTATTCCCACTCCAGAGAGATCAACAGTAGAGAAGGCGTTGGATAGCGTAGGGGTAAACATTACTATTCCCACTCCAGAGAGTGCAACAGTAGGCAAGGCATTGGGTAGTGGGAGGGTAAAAATTACTATTCCCACTCCAGTGAGTGCAACAGTTGGGAAAGCATTGGATAGCGTAAGGGTAAAAATTACTATTCCAACTCCAGAGAGTGCAACAGTAAGGAAAACGTTGGATAGCGTAGGGGTAAAAATTACTATTCCCACTCCAGAGAGTGCAACAGTATGAAAAGCGTTGGATAGCGTAGGGGCAAAAATTACTCTTCCCACTCCAGAGAGTGCAACAGTAGGGAAAGCGTTGGATAGCGTAGTGGTCAAAATTATTATTCCCACTCCAGAGAGTGCAACAGTAGGGAAGACGTCGGATAGTGGGAGGGTAAAATGTACTATTCCCACTCCAGAGAGCGCAACAGTAGGGAAAGCATTGGATAGCGGGAAGGTAAAAATTAGTATTCCCACTCCAGAGAGTGCAACAGTAGGGAAAGCGTTAGATAGGGTAGAGGTCAAAATTACTATTCCCACTCCAGAGAGTGCAACAGTAGGGAAAGTGTTGGATAGCGGGAGGGTAAAAATTGCTATTCCCACTGAGGTGAGTGCAACAGTAGGGAAAACGTTGGATAGCATTGGGGTAACAATTACTATTCCCACTCCAGAGAGTGCAACAGTAGGGAAAGCTTTGGATAGCGTAGGGGTAAAAATTACTATTCCCACTCCAGAGAGTGCAACACTAGGGAAAGCGTTGGATAGCGTAGGGGTCAAAATTACTATTCCCACTCCAGAGAGATCAACAGTAGAGAAGGCGTTGGATAGCGTAGGGGTAAACATTACTATTCCCACTCCAGAGAGTGCAACAGTAGGGAAGGCAACAGTAGGGAAGGCATTGGGTAGTGGGAGGGTAAAAATTACTATTCCCACTCCAGTGAGTGCAACAGTAGAGAAAGCGTAGCATAGCGTAGGGGTAAAAATTACTATTCCCACTCCATTGAGTGCAACAGTAGGGAAAGTAACTACTTCATATACTAATTAAAAAATATATATATTAATACCAATTACAAATTAATTAAAAAGAATTACCAATGTAATATAATATAATAATTAATCAATTACAAATAAAAATAAAAATTATTTATTAAAAAACATTACCTATATATACAAATTATTTACCAATTTACAATTAATTAATTATCAAATGAAAAATAATTAACAATTAATTAAAAATAAATACCAATAAATACATTTTAAAATGTAATTATTAACAATAAAATTACTTCCCACCCTATTTCCCTATAAACCCACAACCAGCCACAGAAAATAAATTAATAAAATTAACATAATTATCAATTAATCAATTAATAAAAATTAATTACCAATTATAATTTAATTAATTACCAATTAGAAAATAATTAACAATTAATTCAAGATAAATATCAATAAATAAATTCCAACATTTAATCAATTATAATTAAATTACTTCCCACCCTATTCCCCTATAAACCCACAACCCCCTACAGAATTAAATTAAACAAAAATTAAATTCCATACAATTCATTACTTTAAAAACATTATAAAATAAATATACACTTTTCACACATATACTAACATAAAAAACACTTTAAAAAAATCGATATTATTAAAAAATTGATATATTTAACATCTATATTATATACTTCGATATTTTGACTTTCTATATTTATGTAAATCGATATTAATTTACTTACCTCAAATTCGATATTTTTGTTGTCTATATTCTGTCCATTCGTATTTTGTCCATTACATTCGATATTTTTGTTGTCTATATTCTGTTAATTCGATATTCTGTCCATTCTATATTTTTTATTCGATATTAATGTAATTCTATATTTTGTACTCGATATTTTGACTGTATACCAGAAAAATAGCAATACAGGACTCTTTCCAGGCCCTGTAATTGGAAAGAGTACACATTAAATCCTTTAACGAGGATTAATAGGAGGGCAAGTCTGGTGCCATAGGTGTAGACATCTGCAAGACTTGTGGTGGGTGTGGAGTCCACGAATGATGCAAGACACACATGATTGCTTTATCGGTGTACTACTAGGAATACATCATTATTTACTGAGAATTGCACACAAAGCCCATCAGATTTAACTGTATCCTTATGTGTTCCATGTTCTGAGAAACCCGTTTTATCCAGTGGTAAATCCCTGGATCAGCAAGTCATCAAGCAAACACTGAATAGGGGCTATCCTGCCCTCCAGCACTTGATTTAGAGCACCAGCATTTTATTTTTCCTCATCAGACCTTCCCACAGAGCAAGAGTAAAAAAAACACACGTGGTGGAAAGAAGAAGGGGAGAAAGACAAAAAAGGATGATAATGGGAGAAAACAGGGGTGATAAGGAACCTAAACGAGTGAGATAAAGAGCCAGGGAGTGCGTGGTGGTGATTAAAATTGCATGATGTGGAACCTCATATTAAACGCCTGAGACAAAGTAAAGATGTACATTTTCATTTTCTCTCAAACTAAGATAATGTGGAATTGGGTGAATCAGAGTTTAAAATAACAAGGAATATGATTCAGTGCCTGTGCGAATTTCCACTGATTTACATTTTTATTGACCAGTTTAAGGAAAGTGAAAGTAGGCACAGGTTAGTCAAAAATTACAATCTGGATTGGATGTCAATTGAAGGGGTGGTTATGTCAGTTAACTTTGGCACAAACACATGAGTAATTTCAGACTCATACCTTCCCTCCCAGGCCATTGACCACTTCCTATCTTTCAAGTGTCATTCACTGATTACATAATCGAAATTCACTGAAATAGAGGGTACAATGTTTTCCTTTCGAATCTCCAGAGTTTTTAAGGTGGGGAACAGCACAACTGCCAGAAATAGTGGTCATCATACCAGAAGAGGAAGAGTTACATTATAGCCAAAGAGGGCATTTTGAAGAAGGGACCAGCCATTAAAGGAATGAAATTTAAAAGCAAAACTAGAGAGTTGTCCTATAACGTGAGGGTACCTAACACCAGCCTCAAACAAATCTTCACGTAGAATTGGTTTATCTGGGTTTAATTCATAGATGCATAAAAAATTGTTTTACTCGATTATAAGATAATAAAAAAGTGCATTAAGCAACTACATGAAGTATGTAATCAATGGCCCTAAAGTGCAATAGGGGCCAGTGATATGTTTGCTTGACCAAGTCCTCAATCCCTAGAATGGTAACTCCAGGCATGGAGAAACCTGTATCAGATACAAAGGTAGGCCATTGCTAACCACCATTGACTTTGTGGCCCTGTGACACTTTTCCGACAACAGCACCAGCCGAGGTTGTGCCCGAGGGAACCTCGCAGTTCTTCCACCGTCTTCTGCCATTTACGGGAGGGTTTTCTCTCCACCGAACTTTAAATGACTGCAACCATGTCTTCCTGTGAACCAATGCAAACATAAATCATGAAAAAATGTGATGTAAATATCCTTTTTCCCAACCAGTATATGCTTATACATACTGCAACCCCATTTCTAACACTTTGTTTTCATTAGATGGAGCAAGGAAAACGCATGAGAGTATATGTAGGCGATTTATCTTGTCGTCAACACTTGCTAAATGAAAATCTCACCGCAGAATGCTTTATCTTGATTCTAAAATCAAACCAATCATTTTTTTAATGGTAAAGTGTATATTACATCGCACCATAAATGCCAGCCATCCAAGTGTTTATTATGCATGCTTGGCATTTTAGATTAAGATTAGACATTTTTAATTTCCTGTTTCTATTTTTATTTGTATTTAATGATAAAGCAGTGAAGAGTAAAATAACTTGAATATATTAATGAATAATATATAACTTGACAAATGAAACATTGCTGAAAGTTTGGTGTTTCAGAAAATTGGGTTTAATGATTGCATGGACTGAACAAAATTTGAGCAACCAAGGGAAAGAATGTGAACTGATTAAAGTGATCATTTCCTTTCCTGCTTCACTTTGCTTTAACTAGAATGCATCAAAGCAGCACTTAATTACACAGGTCATGACAACTTTCAAGATAAAATCAAAAGTTGCCCAGTCTCCTGACAAAGAGGCAGCTCAAAGGCAAGAAGTGACGTTTTAACTTTGTGAGTTGGCATGGAGATTTCTATTCAAGGGTAAATTAAGTTCTTTGTCATTGTGGAGGGGTGGGTGACAAGAAGGTCTCGGAAGATTCATTTTTATGCTTTTAGTTATGGTTATTTATTTGTTGTATCGCAGCAATAGAAAAATGAAGATTGTAGTGACGAAATCCGCAGCCAAGATGTAGTTTTATGTAGATTTATTGAGTTCAGTTACAAGTAGATGAGTTGTAGAGATATATGCCCACATGCATCAAAGTCAATTGCATTCGTAAACTGTGCGAATCGCAATTTTCGGCCGTTTGCGAATGCAATTGACTAATTTGGAATGCATCATGCATTTCGCAATTTTAGGAATTGCAACCATGTTGCGATTTCTAAAATTGCATTTGCATTTAAGAAATCGCAATTTCAGATTTCTTAAATGCAATGCATGATCATTTTTTAATTGCGAATTCGCAATTTGGAAGTGGTAAATTAGCATGAAGTTGAACTTCATGCTAATTTACCGAAAACTTTCAAATATGCACAAACTGCATTTTTGAAAGTAAATTGCAATTAAATTGCAATTAAAGTTACATTTCAGGGGTGCAGGGAGGGGTTCTTTAGAACCCCCCCTGCACCCTTGAAATTGCATTCACATTTTGCGAATAGCAATTTGAAATTCGCAAAATGTGAATGCCTTCCCATTCATTCCTATGGGCCTTTTGGCCCATAGGAATCAATGGGAAGGGTTTTCCTTAATTGCGATTCGCAAATTGTGAATCGCAATTAAGGAAAAATACCGAATCGCAAAAATAAATGTGAATTGTTCATGCATTGCAGTTTGCGATTTCTAAATTGCGATTCCTTAATTTTCGCAATTTAGGAATCGCAAACGGGTGCAATGATGCATGTGGCCGATAGTGATACAGCCCCACCAGGAGCAGTCTGCCTGCTGCTCAGCCCATACTCCAACTGACACACTCAAGCATCCGGGCACCCAAACATTCCATTCAAGACTCTCACACCAACATTCCTTGCATCACATTCACACTGACTGAGCAGCTAGGGAGTAAGTAACCAGATAAATACAACACAGGTTACTACAAAGATCATTTCGGTCTATGGCATAAATGTCAAAATATCATATCTTCTCTCAATCAGGATTGAAGTAACCTTGCTTTTCCCCTTCTTTTTTCCAGGCATCAAAGGTGAATGATCCAGCCTGTGGGCCACGTTTAAAAGTTCCAAGGCAATATCAAGTAAGTATCAGGAAAAAATAAAACAAATTTAAAAAAAACTAAAAAATGTTTCATGTCATTAATCAAAATCCAATATCGATCCCCAAGTATTCTTCGTGTCTGTTTAATTAAATCCAAAGTTCAGCCTTTCCCCCCATACCCCTTTCTTTAAAGTAAGTTTAAGTTTGGGGTGGTTTGCTTCTCTCATTCCATCTGTATGAGGCATATATAAGGGTCTGTACTTTTCCCAACCAGTGCATTGCCTCTCTCTTTATTTACAATTTCTTCACTGTGAGGAAGAACACTTATTTCCGGTCTCTTCTCTTGGGTTATAGCCTCTCTTATGTATATGGGAGCATTCTCGGTTTATAGCTGTCATGTAGCTCCTGTAAAATGGCAACTCTCTGAATTAATGGTTTCCCCCTTTGACCGCAGAGCACCCAAAAACCCCAAACTAAATAAATACACATTCCCTACAATGCTTGTTATTTTATACCCTAATCTTACCAGACCCTACCTTCCTATCTGCCCTTGAGAGTCACCCTGGTATCTACAACCCTCCGGGGTTGTGATAAGATAATCAACACCCATCAATAAACCACTCCTCCATCCAGGCGTCTTTACCTGGGCCTTCCACCTCTTTGTTATTGGCATCATCCTTGGAGTGAGGCTGTTACATAAAGTGGGGTTCTCCAACTGTCCCAAGGGTTCTGACATTGTCCACAGACTCTCCTTTGCTTAAGTGGATTGGGGACAGCTGATTTTCTTTCTTCGTCAAGAGCCTTTCCTCATTAATCACTCCCTATTAAAAAATGAATTACTAGTTGACTCAGGTGTGAGCCCTCATCAAGCAGCAACCACAATCCGTGTCAGGGGAAGGCACAAGCAAACCCCAAATTAGCCTCAGCTCAACCCCCTGGTAGCTGGGCACAGAGCAGTTAAGTTTACATTAAAGGCAATGTGTAAAGCATTTGTACAACACTTCAAACAGTAAAACTGTGAAAATACCAGACAAAAAGAATCTCACACCAAGCTAGAAAAATAGAGCTGAAAACAATAAATGAAACATGACCAAAACAACAGAAATCCAATCAGTAGAACCATAGTTAAGGATTGTTAAAAAATAAACTTTAAAATAGTCGCTAAAAGTGTAATGCACTGTGACTGTCTGGTCCTGCCGGAACGGGTCAAAGTCAAAAGTTTAGGCCAACTGTGATGGAGCATGGGTTGGATATAGTCCCAGATTAGTTCCACTGAAGTTTTACTGTCTTACATTTTGTGCCAAGAGTCCCGTTTGTGTTGAAGAGGGTCAAGGGGAGCAAGGAGAGTGTTGCCAGTGGCAGTCGGTGTGGCGCAAAGAGCAGACCTGGTGCCATGGATGGCAGGCTGGTACTTCGCATTAGCAATCCTCCATTCGCGATCAATGCCTGCTGTGCAAATGTGGTGGCTCACGCTGAATTTCGGTGCGAGTTGTGCTGCTTCTCTGTGAATGAACCCATTTGTGATCACGAAAAGCCCAAAAGCTTGATTGTAAGAGTTCATGAGCACCCCCAAGGCTGCAGTGCCTGAGAGTAGTACTTGGGGGTCTGGAACTCGCTGCAGCTGGGTCCAGGAGCTGGTTGGCCAGCCCTTTGTGTCCCTGGGACTCAGAACAAGAGGCCAGCAGATTAGCCCTTTGAGGCACTCTGGGGTCCTAGTTTCAAGATGAAGTTGCAGATCCAGTTCTTCCCCCAAGGCAACAGGGAAACAGGTCAGCACAACAGACACCAAACCTGAACTTCTTATCTCTTCCCATTTCAAAATTACACTTATAAAATGTAATAAGGCAACTTCAAAGTTATCCTATGAGAGAGTTAGGTCTTGCAGTGGTGAAAAACGAATGTAACAGTTTTTCACTACCAGGAACTGAAACTTAGAAGTACATGCCCTACTTTTTACACACATTGCACTTTGCCCTCTGGGCTGTCGAGAGCCTACCCTAGGGTTTACATATGTATTAGAAAGGAAGGTTTGGGCTTGACAAAAGTTTTATTTTGCCAGTTTAAATTGCACACACAAGCTATGCAATGGCAGGCCTGAGACGTGTATAAAGGGCTACATATGTGGGTGGCACAAACAGTGCTGCAAGCCCACTAGTAGCATTTAATTTACAGGCCCTGGGCACTTGTAGTGCCACTTTACTAGGCACTTATACTAAATTAAGTATGCCAATTGGGTAAAAGCCAATGTTACCATATTTTAATGGAGAGAGCAAAAGTACTATAGCATTGGTTAGCAGTATTAAAGTGCGCAGAGTCCTAAGGCCAGCAAAATCAAACTCAGCAAAACCAGGAGACCTGAAGGCAAAAAATCATGGGAAACCACGCCAAGGATGGCAGGTCTGACATTCCCTTTGCGTCTTCCCATTTCCGATCCTTCTCCTGTTTGTAATAAGAATTCTTTTTAGTTTTCTCCTGCACAGCTTTTGTGATTTGCTTGTGAAACTCTTGTGTGCTTACCACTTGCACTCCACCCATTGTTGTTGTTTCTTCCCCCCACCGCTCCTGCTGTCCATTGTTTCATCCCCCGCCCCCCCACTCTCCATTGCTTGTAACCTAACCCTGCCCTTCCTCCGGCTGTCTGTTGTTTTCACCCACCTACCTGGCCTCCTCCCACTGTCAGATGTTTGCAACCCACCCTGCTGTCCATTGTTTGCAACTCTCCACCCACCATCCTCCATTGTGTTATGTGCCCCCGCGCCTCAAAGTATTTACCCAAATTGCACAGCAACGTGGAATGCTGTGTGACAAGTCTATGATGCAGGCAATGCTGGATGCATTACGCGCTTTTTCTTTTTTTACTTTAAGCCAGGTTGCTCAGTTGTGCAACATGTTCAACAAACATTGGCAAAGCCAATAGATATAGCTTAGGCAAACCCCATTAGCTTTTCCAAAGCTTATTAAATGTAGTCTGTCCCTCCTTCTGTCTTCTTTTCTACCCCAGTCTCTGTTTTCCGCCACCCTTCAATCTTTGAACTTCTCATCCCATGTCTCGGCCCCCACCCATGTCCAGGGTCACACCCTGGACCAAATTTGGTCATCACGCTGCGACATTACCCCCCCTTCTGTACTCCCCTGCATCTGGTCGGACCACTCCATGATTTCTTTTTCCATCCTTTTGGGCTTGGCCGGCAAGCTCCCGCCACCCAAAAATATTATGGCTCGTAGTTGGAACCAGACCAACCTTAACTCTCTCGCACTCTCCCTGGTTTCCTCAGTTCCTGATCTTACCGATCTTTCTTTGGATTCTCAGGCAGATGCCATTAGCACCTGGCTTTCCTCTTCGTGCGATCAGGTCGCCCCGCTTAAAAAGGTTAAAACCGTCCGCCCTTATGACGCGCACAAATGGTTTACAGCCGAGCTCAAAGCCCTCAAACTCGATCTCAGGAGGTAGGAACGCCACTGGAGACGTAACTATTGTCCCACTCTCCGTGTTAAATATAGACTCCTCCTCAATGATTACAAACGTGCGATCCTCGCGGCCAAAACTAAATATTTTTCCGAGAGAGTTTCCCTCTCTGCTAATAAATCTCGAGACATTTTTTCTCTAGTTCACAATCTCGCCACCTCTGATCGCACCAGCACCAGTCTTGTTCCATCCCAGATCCTTTGCTCTTCACTGAATGATTATTTTATTGACAAGATCGCTATCATAAAGGCTAACATTCCTGCCGTGCCTCAACCTGGTTTTTCCTGTCCTCTTCCATCGCCCTCTGCTTCCTTGGATCATTTTCCATCTATTACTTTGGATCGCTTTCTCAACTTGCTTATAAAAGTCAAGTCTGGCTCCCCGGCGGACTGTGCCCCTGCACGGATCCTTAGAACTCCTTTCACTGGTTGTCCTGCCCCTCCACTTGCCCTTCTTAATGCTTCGCTGGCTTTGGGTTCTGTGCCTTCACCTTTTAAATCGGCTATAGTTCTCCCTATTCTTAAAAAAACTGGTCTTGATGCCTCACTTCTCCTTAATTTCAGGCCTATCTCTTTACTCCCTTATCTTGGTAAAATCCTTGAAAGCCATGTAACATCTTGTCTGTCCACCTATATCGAGGAGAACCACCTCCTGGCCTCCCATCAGGCGGGATTTCGCTCAGGTCATTCCACGGAGACTGTGGTCCTCGCGGTCCTGGACGAACTTAAGGGGAAAGCTGACACCAATCTCCCCGAAGCTCTGGTCCTCCTCGATTTATCCGCTGCGTTTGACACGGTCGACCATTCCATCCTTCTCGGCCGTGTCAGCGCAGCGGGCATACGGAGCACTGCCCTGTCTTGGCTTGCGTCCTTTCTTCAAGGCAGGTCCCAAGCGGTCCACCTCTCTGGCTTCTCTGCCCCCCCTCGCTTGGTTACCTGCGGGGTTCCCCAAGGTTCTTCTCTTTCCCCCCTTCTCTTCAATCTTTATATCTACCCTCTTATTATTTCTCTTCTCGAGCTGGGGGTCTCTGTATATAACTACGCGGATGACCTCCAGCTCTTTTTTGATCTTTCCTCCCCGTCTGATTCCCTTCCTAAGTTCTGCTCCACTTTAGTTTTCATATCTGAATGGATGAGCATCAATCATTTGAAGCTTAACCCTGACAATACGGAGCTTGTCCTCACTGGTGGTCCCTCTAATCCTTGGTCCCCGCTTCACTGGCCCCTTTCCTTTGGTTCCCCCCTTTACCTGTTCCCTCTGTCCGAACCCTGGGCATTAAGGTCAGTCATGATCTGTCCATGCATGCCCAAATTAGCTCTGTCGTATCTTCTTGCTTTCTGTCCCTCTGTCTTATTCGTAAAATTTCCCGGTTCTTCTCGTCGGATGCCCTCAAAACTATCGTCATGGCTCTTATCATCTCCCGCCTTGACTACGGGAACGGCCTGTACATGGGCATACCAGCCTACGAAACCCGTTGTCTTCAGGCCATCCAAAATCAGGCAGCCCGCCTCATTCTCCGTCTCCCCAAATCCTCTCATATTACCCCTGTACTTAAGTCCCTCCATTGGCTCCCCGTGCACTTCAGATCTTTTTTCAAACTAGCCTGCTTGGCCTTTCGAGCCCATACCCGTTCAGCTCCCCTTTTCATCACATCTCTCCTTACCCCTTATGCCCCCACTCGCACTCTCCGCTCTTCTTCTCTCTCCCTTCTGCATGTTCCCCGCTTCCGTAAATCCAGAACTGGGGGCACCCGTCTTTCGGTGTTGGCCCCACGGTATTGGAACAGACTTCCTCTTTCCATTCGATCCATTCCCATCTACACCCATTTCCGTAAAGCCCTTAAAACTTTTCTGTTTTCCCAGGCATTTCCTTGTTAGCCTCCCGGGGTCCCTTCTGTGAGCTTAGTCAAGTCCCCAGCGCCAGGAAGCCGCTTGGCCACAGTGCGCTTAACCAAGTTCTTTTTTCATTTCATTTCATTTCATTTAATCTCATTCTACCCTGTTTTGACTTTGCCCCTTTCCTCTTTCCAGGAACTCCCATCGTAAACTAGTCAGCATTGGAGGAGCTCCATGAAGGGCCACAGGTCAGTGTTTATCTTGTTTCTGTGTCCACACCATCTCACAGTCATTAAATATAATGTAGTCCCTATTTCTCTATTCTCCTCTTGGAAATAAAAAAGCAGAGCAACTCACACTGCCCTAGCTCACGTACCAAGGAATTTCAATGGTGATGTGACCATTGTAGCTGGTCTCCTTCAGGAGCTTCTTTCATATGGGAGGAGGTGTGAACTTTTTAATCAATGGTGACACTCGCTGATCTGCATCCTTACCGTAGACGCAGGCATGGTCAATGGCAAAGCTAACAGAGGTCAATTTTCGCAAAAGGTGATGAGAGTAATGCTTGCAGTCTAAACAACTGACAATCACTCTGGGTATCATTCTTACACATTTTGATCTCACCTACTGTGTCACTCTAGGCAGAGGCTACCTTATGCTGATCGGTACTGACCCGACTCCTCATTGGGAAAAGTGCATTCAGAGCCGTATGCGAGGCCACTTCCAGGAGGCAATACAAGCAACCCCAGACCGGTGTAAGACTTGTTAAACCTCGTCAGTGAGGTGTAGCTTGAATTCTGTTCACAGTGAGCAAGACGCAAGTCTGGACATACCCTTGGCTGCTTGGTGTCTTACATTAAACACAGAAAAAGTTATGTTATGTTATGTTATGTTATGTTATAGGTTTTTATTGTGCGCACAGCTACTCCAGCTAAGGAGCGTCCTGGCGCATTTGACAAGAGAGTGCATAAAAAACATAACACAGCTAAAAAGAGAGGACCAGGGGGGACCACTCTAAAGCACATAACAGAGACTGGGGGTGAAAAACTAAAACAGGAATGTTTTCAAGGCTTTCCTAAAAGCCATAAGATCCTCTAACAGGCGCATATTCCACCGGGAGAGAGTTCCAGGCTGAGGCCGCCTTTACACCAAAGGAGCGGCCGCCCATGCGGCAAAGCCTGTATCTGGGGACTACAACCAGGGCCTGGCCTTGGGAGCGAAGAGTACGAGTAGGAACATAGAGGGAAAGAGAGCCAGACAAGATTTCAGGGCCAATGCCTCTCAAGATCTTAAAAGCCAGGCAGAGTACCTTGAAAAGAATACGCTTTATTGGGAGCCAATGTAGGGAGCGAAGAACATTCGCCACCGGGCAGAATTTAGGGAGGCCGACAATCGCCCTGGCTGCGGCATTTTGTACCCGTTGTAATCGGGTAAGCTTAGCCTGATTGGCCCCGACGAGAAGAGAACTCGCGTAATCCAGGCGAGAGATGACAGTGGCCTGGATTACTAACTGTCTAGTTGGGGCATCAAAGTACTTAAGAACAGGTCTTAAGCCTCTCAACAGACCAAAGCAACAGGCCGCTGTTCTTTTAGTGTGTCCTACGAAGGTCAGACCCGAGTCTATCCACACTCCCAGATTTTTCAGCTCCAAAACCGGCACCGGGGATGGTCCCAGCTCAGATGGCCACCATTGATCACCCCAGAGTTCCGCTCCCCTACCGACAACCATGACTTCTGTTTTAGCGGCATTCAGCTGGAGACAGTTTCCTGTCAACCAGCTAGCCACCGCCTTCAATCCATCCTGAAACCTGGGGGCATCTACTTCCGCATCCCCGCTGAAAGTAACCGCCAGCTGTGTGTCGTCAGCATATGAGACCAAAGTTAGGCCCCACTGCCTAGCGACATCAGCTAGCGGTCTCACGTAGAGATTAAACAACGTGGGACTCAGCGAGGATCCCTGCGGAACCCCCATGGCCAGTGGTTGGAAGTTGGACTTGAAGGGAGAGATGGAAACACAGAAGGAACGATTGCCAAGGTAGGAGCGGAACCACTGTAGAGCCTGTCCGCCGACACCTATCTCCTCGAGCCGATGCAGGAGGATGCTGTGAGAGACTGTGTCGAAGGCGGCGCTGAGATCTAACAATATCAGCGCCGCCATCTGTCCAGCATCCAGCACCGCACGGAGATGTTCCACCATCACAAGGAGGGCGGTCTCCGTGCTGTGCCCAGCACGGAAGCCGTTTTGTGTGGGGTCGAGGACATTGGTTCGTGCAAGATACTCAGACAGGGCCAAGTTGACATGGGCCTCTGTTATCTTCGCCGGCCAAGGCAGCAGCGAGATGGGATGATAGTTTTCGGGCTTAGATGGGTCCAAGGAAGGCTTTTTGAGGATGGGAGACACCACCGCCTGCTTCCACTTAGTTGGAACCACCCCTGCCTCCAAAGATAGGTTGACAAGGGAACACACAACGGTGCGCCCCATAAAGGCCTGCTCTCTAAACAGAGCAGGTCTAACTGGATCGGATGGAGAACCAGATTTAATTCGCAAAGCAAGTTTGTCAAACCCATCTAAGGAAAGAGGGGGAAAGGAAAGCAGGGTGGTGGAGTGTGGCGTCGCATTAGAACTTCCCAAGTCGATCCCTGTGTTAGGGAATGCCCGATAGATTATTTGGACTTTCCCCAGAAAATACGCAGCCAGGGATTCACAGTGGGAGGTGGAACTCACCACTACAGAGGAAGTTCGCTTCGCTACCAGATCCTTCACGGCCTTAAAGATGGTCTTCGACGGGTTTGGGCTACAGCGAAATTCTGCAGCATAGTAAGCTGCCCGAGCTCGACAAATGGCCCGATGGTAAATCTTGGTGGATACAGCATATGCAGCTTTTAAATCAGCTCCATATGTCTTCCGCCAAGCTCTTTCTGCCCGTCTACAGGCTCCCTTCAAGGCACGCAGGGCACTGTCGTACCAGGGGCTCGACTCTCTAGTACTGATTTTACTCGATATGATGGGAATCAGAGTGTCGAGAGCCCTGGTAGTCCAGGAGCAGAAGCGGTCATACCCCTCCTCCACATCTTCCAGTGGACCCAGCGGATCTTCCACTAGAAGGTGGTGAAAATCCTCCAGCCTAAGTTTATTCCACAATCTCCTTGGAACACATCTCACCGACGGGATGGAAGGGGCCGTCGGAATGGGACACAGAATGGTCACCAGAAAATGGTCGGTCCATGTTAACGGAGAAATAGATGTAATTTTAGTCCCCGGCAAGTTGGTAAAGAAGGGGTCAAGAATATGACCCCCTATGTGGGTAGGCTGCGAAACCAGCTGAACAAGCTGAAAGGCCTCTAAGTCAGCGGCGATGCTGCGAACCGCCAAGATGGAGGGTGTGTCAAAATGTAAGTTCAGGTCGCCCAAGATAGAATAATTGGCACACCCTGTGACCAGTGTGCCGAGGGCATCCGGAAACGAACTTCGAAACACCACATCACTACCCGGCGGGCGGTACACCACCATCCCAGAGAATGTAAATTCAGGGCTGACAGTGATTTTAAAAGAGGCACTTTCACAGCCGGCGATGTTAAGGCCACTCCACACGCATGCAAAACAGGACCTGACTATAAGCGCTATACCGCCACCTCTGGACGGTCTGTTCAGAGTAAACATAGAATAGCCAGGAGGACAAACCAGATTCGGAATAGCTACATCCGTATCCTGAAGCCAGGTTTCCGTAATGGCTAGGACATCAGGGCCACCATCCTCAATTAAATCATGGATGTTCTGGTAATGGCTCAGAGCTGATCTAACATTTAGGTTGGACACCCGCAGAGAGGGCAAAAAGCCCTTAAGCCGATGAGCCGGCACTGAAACCTTCCAAAGGATTGTCCCCGGTAGATCCAGCGCCCAGCCATTACAGCGGCACCGATACGGGCCACAAAGCGGGTGGACAGGCGGCAGCGGACACTTATGACCAGTCTGGCCAATGATATATAGGCTCTCTCTCGAATAGGTTAGCATGATGACACACCAGGGAGCCTGCCAGAGCCCAGCTACCCGCAGTGCCCCACACGTCCTTAGCGCGGACGGGCGCAGACGGGCAGGACTCTGGCACGACTCCGGCCACGCGAGGGCGCGCCCGCTGCGCGGTACCGCTGTGCTTGGCAGGGAGCTTTAAATAGGCGACTCACCCCGGATTCTGCGCACTCAGGCGCGCGCTGGAGCTGGACCTCAGCACTACCCCACTCCAAGATGGCGACTGGACAGGGAGCCCACCCCGAGAACCGGACCCGCTCAAGCGGCGGTGGAGTCACGATTACAGTGCAGGTGAGGGGGACCTTAAAAGCAGGGGAACAGCAAAGTAAATATTAAATTAAATAAAAAACGGGACAGTTTAAAAACGAGCTTGTAAATACGCGCCAAGCGCTACCAGCGATAGCGTCTCTTGTCAGGGTGAAACCAGGGAGCAGCTCGCCTTAAATAGGCGACTCACCCCGGATTCTGCGCACTCAGGCGCGCGCTGGAGCTGGACCTCAGCACTACCCCACTCCAAGATGGCGACTGGACAGGGAGCCCACCCCGAGAACCGGACCCGCTCAAGCAGCGGTGGAGTCACGATTACAGTGCAGGTGAGGGGGACCTTAAAAGCAGGGGAACAGCAAAGTAAATATTAAATTAAATAAAAAACGGGACAGTTTAAAAACGAGCTTGTAAATACGCGCCAAGCGCTACCAGCGATAGCGTCTCTTGTCCACGTATAAATACTCTAAACCTTTGGCAATCACTATGGGTAGTATTTGCCATGCTGGTGAGAGGCTCACCTTCAGTAAGTCAGTTCTGACTCTACTCCTCATGAAAAAAGCCCATCCCAAACTGATTGGGGAGGTTCCTTCCAGAAGAGAACAGAAGCAACCCAAAACTGGTTTTGGCTCATTATGGGAACACTCCATCCAAAAGTGTTAGGCAATGGGCCCCCAGGATGGGAACATACAGAGATGGAGGGGTGGTAGGGACATGGCCTCCATTCTGCTCCTTTGTCAGCCAGGACTGCCTGTGAATATTTCTATTTAAATAAATGAGAAGTAGCAGTGTTGTTGTTGCGGAATTAGCATCTGTTAGACAGCTTATTATCTTGTGACTTCCACTTGGTGCACGGCTGTCTAGCAGCATACTTTCTATCGGCGAACATTGTGTCTGGATGCAGTAGCAACACAGGGACACCAATGAGGATGGAAACTTAGTGAATTGCTGCTAGAAGAAAATGTGATGGCCTAGGAAACAGTCTAAGAGGTAGGTTTAAAACATATACTTATAGCTATCACTGTTTGGGGAGATGAGAGCATGTGAACTAGGGGAGCTAGGGGGTGCATGAGTAGCATCAGCCAATTATGTTGTTGTCCTGCTCACACCTCACTCTCTTTCTATACCTATTCATATGTCACATTAGGGTTAATTCTGAAATTATTTTTACAGTTATGTAAATAGGATTTAAAGTGTGTGTGTGTCGGCACGCAAACCTGTCTCTCCTTTACCTTCCCAATGCACACCAACAGCTTAGACTGGGAGCGATGCAGTTCCTGAATGGACTTAGGTGCTCGTTGACTAAACCTGACTCTCTTTTGAAATTCTTACTCATTAGAATAAAGCTGTAACATTCTCCATAAGAATGATAGGCATGGGCTAAAGATTAGGGGCCTAATTACGAGTTTGGACGTCCATAAGACTGCCAAACTCGTGGTGGAGGTGCAGTGGCAGTCATGGACCTCCTCATCAGTGGTCCGGCCGCCTTATTACAACTACGGCAGTCAGACCGCATTAGGACTGCCGCAACTGCCAGTGATCCGCGATCCCTGGTGTAGCAGTCTGAGACCGCAATATGCTTGGTGGTTCCTCTGAGGCACTGCCATGTATATTACGACCTGGCTGTCAGCCACCCTTTTCATGGTGATGAGACTGTCATGAAATGGGTGGCTGAGAGCCAAGAAAGGAGGCCCTACAGGGTCCCCTGTTGCTACAGACCTTTAGGATGCATGCAGGGGGCATATGGTGACCCCTCTGTCTGGATGCATCTGCTGTTACAGCACAGCATGGACTTTATGGTCCATGCAATGCTGGAACGTGCTGTGGCTGTCCCACAGTGCTACCTTTCTAGGGCTCTTTTATGAGCCTTTGAAAATTGCACCATGAGCCAGCTCCCGGTGGACCGCCTACCCGGATTACCACTTGTAATCCAGACGGGGTCGGCGGTGGAATTTGGCAGTGTGGGAGCAGGGCTGTGGTGTGCTGCCCCGCTCGCACACCACCAAACTCATAATCAGGCCCTAAAAGTTTGCTTAGAGGATATAAAGCTGAAATGCATAAGCTGGACTATCAATCAATTAGTATAATAATGCATAAATCATTAGTATAAAGAATTTAGTACAGTTCAAAAGAAAATATAGCATAGATTCACCTAAGGTGGGGAAAACGTAGTCCCTCCCAACAGTGGAAAGGCAGGTCCTTGTGTAGGTCTTTAAACAAAGGATTTATACATTAACTACTCAAGAACATGGTGCCCAAGATGTGCAATCATGGGGAGCTAGCAAGATTTTTGTTTTACTACAGAATACATTTCAAGACTTTCTCATAATACTATTATGTGAGATTCATATGTTTTGCGAGTCTACTCAGGTAACATGAGTTCATACATAGTATGTGATACAGCCTGGGACAGCCAGGTTGTCTTTGAGTAGGTGCATCGCATTCTGTTTGACTGATAAAACTTCAGTCTTTTAGTGTCTAAGCACACACTTCTTTATTACAGCAAGGAATACAACAGCAGCTGTGATCAAATTGTGTATTATGATGTTACATTCAAAATATTAGCACAGGCTTAACTTCTAATGCATTAAACATTAAAAAAAAAAAACGATTCTGCAAACCACCCTGATGATTTTGAAATCATCACATCTATGTCTTTATTACAGCACATCTATCATTAAATTTGGATTCTTTCCTTGGATTCTTCAAAGGCCTTCATAGTATTATAGAGTTTGCTCTGCATTTCTTCAACCTTTACATCAATTATCTTTCTTTCCCCTTGTTGGTGACAGCTTCTTGATCCCAGAGAACAATATATGTGTGTGTAATTAGCCATTTTGATCTATGTTTTTGTAAGTATGAATATCATTGTTGACAAAAAAGGAAAATCAATTTACAGAAGAGGGAAACCTTCAGACAAAACTAAATGTACAAAACACCAACCCATATGACAAATCAACATAAAGATAATTGTTCAAATTACTATTATCTAAAAAGCACCCACTGCAGATTGCAGATGAAATGCAAATAGATGGAATGATGACAAACACTAGTACCAAGGAAATAACTGGTTAGCACCTTGGCTGCGGCGCAAATTCCACCGCGGTGCTGGACATTCCATTCTTAGGTGTGGTATGGACGTCCCCCAGCCGTCGTGCGTACACGCCCACCATGACTCATGATGGCCGGGGGCCGTCATGAGCACTGAAGGGGTTAAGAGTAACTCACTAATATTCATAGCCCAGACTGGTGCCGCCAACTAGGGAAATCTGCATCCTCAGCCTCACATTACTGTGCTTTTTCCTCCTGTTGTGGTAGTATTGGCAGATGAGGAGCAGACAAGATAGATAGAACATTAGTGAGTGCAGTGGAGGCTGCATGAAAATCACTGACAAGACTCTGCTGATTTCCCAAAACATTAACATTGGTATTGAGGGCACTCATGGTGGAAATGGAGTCCGTCTTGGATAACATTGCATGATGTAAAGTCTTGCTGGTGAAATTGGTGTACCCTAGCTGGCTGTCAACATGTCTAGTGCACGAGGGAGAAGCCAGTTGTTGATGACTCTTCTCCCACATGACTTCTGCTGTAACAGTTAGCAAATCATCAATTCCCTGGTGCCAAAAATGGGTCCTTCTTTTAGAGTCACATCTGGACTCCTAGAGTGCCCACTAATGTCTCCAGTCTTAACTTGACTTCCTCAAACATTAGCTGTTGTTCCCCATATATGTTTCATTCAATATTAACTTCAGAATCAGGCTGATGTTCGGGAGCACACTGGAAAGGAGCTGGTTGTGAAGTAGTCTGGGGCAGATCATTTGGAAACACAGAAATGTCTTAATCCCTTGACAGCATTGAACAGGGAATCCTTGAAAGAGCCCAGGATTTGAATGAAGGTTTTTTCATCCAACAAGGGCAAGAAAGAGTCGAGGTTCCGGGTACCCACCACTGGCAGGCTACAGCTTAGGAGACATTTGTTCTCCCTCTAAAACATAATTGCAAATACAAAATAAACATTTATTTTATTTACACTTACAAGATTTCTGTTCCGTACTAACAATTGTTTTAAGATTGTGATATTAAAATACATTCTGAGTATAATTACCAGATTAGAATAATTAAATTAATTTATTTTCACATTCTTTTTAAATGTTAGTTTAAGTCAACCATACAATTCAATTGGTAAAAATTCTGGGACTGATTTAGATGTTGGCAGAATCGGTCCCACTGTCGCCTTTTCGGCAGTCATTCCCACCTTCCTACATGGCGATCAGCCCGCCCTATTCAGTTGTTAATGGGTCCATAGACAAAAGACTGCCATGGTCCCGCTGTCACCACCAGGAAATCTCCACTGCGTCACAGACCGGATAGACAAACGTGGCTGTTGGAGGAAAGACCGCCTTCCCCACCCGCCCAATTACAATGTACCTTCCAGCCGAACCAACTGTGAAAGGGAAACTTCCACACCTGACTTGGTGGAATGAAACACATATAAAGCAGACACTCACCTTTGCTCACCTTCTCACTTCCTGTACCGCCATGGACCCAATCCTACACGTCCTGCTGCTGCTAGCTGATCATGATGCAAATCAACATTGTTGTCGCCAGAACCAAAGGTAACCTCCCACATTACCTGTTACCCTTTTCACTTGGCTGTCCACATTTACTCAGGCCGAGTGCATTTTTAAAGTACTCACACAATGGTGATGTCTACGACATTTAAAGTACCAAACCTGTATAACCACATTGTATCAATAAAATTGTCCCAGCTGCCTTCCAAAAAAGGACACTTGCACAAAAAAGCTTATCATGTCAAAACAAAACAAAAAATAACCATACAGTTGTATATAAAGACAGTAAGACCATTGGGCCATATGTAGGTAGCCAAATATCGGTCGGTAATGGAGAAATTCGGTAAATTTCACTGTTACGGACCGGTAAATAGGCATGCGAGTAGGGAACGATTCACGAAAAAAGAATTGGTAAATACCGATTCCTCATCATCTAATCGGAATCTACCGATTCATAAATACCGAATCAGATAATACAGATTTGGAAAAAAACAAATCAGAAAATACCGATTCGGAAAATAAGAAACGATAAAAACGATAAAAGAGATGTAGAAAAAACGTTAACTAAGAAATCCATGTTTGGAATTTAAGAGTCGGTAATTACCATGGATTGAAAGCAGGTGGTAACCAGGTGCAGGCCATAAAACAGGCCCCAAAATGCAACAGTGTGATCAGAATGACAGCTTTCTCTGTGATAGCAAGGCAGCTACGGCTACAGGCAGCAGGAGTCAGGATCTGGAGACGGGAGGAGCAAGTCTACAGACAGCGGATCACACTCTTCCAACTTACTGAGGCAGAGATCCATGAAAGGTACAGGCTACACCCCCACACCATCCTGGACATGATAAGGGACCTGCACCCACTCCTGGAGCACCCAACACCAAGGGCGCACACCATACCACCACATGTGCAGGTGCTCTGTAGCCTACACCTACTTGCATCTGGCAGTTACCAGGGGGTGATAGCTGCGGTAGGTGGGGTGTCCCAGAGCTGCCTGTCCTGTTTCTTCAGGAAGTTCCTGGAGGTCATGATTCAGAAAATTCATCATTACATCAGCTTCCCTGACACACATTCGGATTTGCTGAATACCAAGACTGACTTTTACCAAATGGCACAGTTCCCACATGTCATCGGCTGTATTGATGGCACACACATCCCAATCTGCCCACCTGCAGCCTACATCTACAGGAACAGAAAGTCCACCCACTCCATAAATGTGCAGGTAATCTGTGATGCTGCCAACATAATCACAGACATCGTGGCCAAATTCCCTGGAAGCACCCACGACTCCTACATCTTCCAGAACAGTGGGATCTACACAAGCCTGGCAGCGGGGGAATTTGAAGAAGGATACCTGCTAGGTAAAACACTGTAACACACCCTGATAGATACTGCAGATGTAGATGTTGTTGTGCATGTGATTAATGGCTCTCTCTTTTCCACATATGCGATAGCGCATATGTCGTCCACTCATTCATCCTCACGCCCTACCTGAACCCATCAACCCCGAGTGAGAGACGATACATCGTGGCACATAAATCTACACGCAACGTTGCGGAGCGCACCTTTGGGCTGTTAAAAAGCAGGTTCCGCTGCCTACACAAAAGCAGAGGAGCACGTCAGTACTCACCCCATATCTGCTGTAAAATCATTGCAACTTGAGCAATGCTGCACAACCTTGTCACTAGGAAAGGAACAGCAGTAGAATTAACAGATATTGAGGATGATGATGATTAATTTGCACACTCTGAGCCCAACACAGCAGGAGTGGTGCCAGCAATAGATGGGAGACAAAGACGGGCAGAGATCACACGCAACTATTTCTAAGTAAGTAAGGAGACACAGCCAGTTGTTGTATGTACACGACGTAGTTTTAATATCTTGGCACTACGCCAGTACACAAAAGCCCAAATGTGCCAGTCCAATTGTTGCCATCCATTAGGGAAGTCCTGGGTTACTTCACCCATTCCAGTTCTGGGAGTGTGGGCAGCATCATTGTCTGCGGGAACGCCCACTGGTGCTGGATGCCATTGGCTGGCTGTCCTCACTGGCTGTGTGGGCAGTTGCAGCCCCATGCCGCCTGCTGCTCCTCCGGGTGTCAGTAACAGGGGGGTCATGCTGCTCCTACTGGCGGTCTCCTCGCTCCCCCCTACATCCAGAGCACAAGTATTTGCTGACTGAGCAGTCAGCAGCACCTCAACTGCACTTGTCACCCTCACAAGGCCCCTGGAGACTTCACTGCTGCAGTGTGCCAGTCCCTCCTGCATGTTGACGCAGCGCCTGCAGAGCAGGGAAGTGGCAGTGGCTAGCCGGTTCACTGCCCTTGTGTGTTGTTCAGACCTCTGTCTCTCCCTGTGCCTTGTGCCCTGTCCTCGTCCAGCTTGCGACACAGAAGCAGCACTGACTGGGACATGTCCTGCACGCCTGCAGCCATCTCTCTCATTCCCTCCGCCATTGAGCTGATGCTTTTATCAATTTTTTTACATTGTCATTTAGGTGCTTCATCTGTCGTTGGACCAACTGGATGGCCTTCCCCTGCATGCGCTGCACCTTTACCATACTTGCCTCCAGGCCGCAGAAGACACCAGGACCCTCGCCATGTTGGTTTGGACTGCTGCCCCTGGCCCTGTGGCGAGTGACACCTGTGTGGGCCCCCACGGCGGTGGACTGCTGATGAGCATTGCTGTCCTCAACTGCCACGGTTGATGTGTCACCCCCCACCGTGTCTTCTGCGGAAGACTCCATTTCCCAGAGTGTGCCCACAACATGCCTCCTGGTTCTTTGCACTGCAGGTGTTGTTGCAGCTTGTGACGCTACCAGTTGAGGTGAGGACAGGAGTAGTGGTGAGGCCAGCAGCTGTGGTGACGCTGGCAGGTGTGGGGGGGCCAGCAGCTGTGGTGACGCTGGCAGGTGTGGCAAGGCTGGCAGTGTTGGTGATGAAGCTGTTGCTTGTGTGGTGTGCCCTGAACTGGTACTCGCCTCCTGCGTGCCTTCCCTCTGGGGTGCACTACCTTCCTTGTCCTTGGGATGCCTGCGAGATGTCTCGCCTGTGGACAGAAAATCATACATTAGCTCTGTGGTCCTGCAGCCCTGCTTATACAATTAAATTCTCATCTCTGAAACACTGTCGCTATTGCCTCAGCTTGCTCATCACTGATGTGTGTCGCATGCCTTGTTGTTTGGTGTGTTGTCTGACATGGTAGGTGTTTCACTGACTACATCTCCCATAATGCATTGCTGGTGTATACTAAAACCTGTACTGGAGTGGGGTTCACACTACCACATTGGGAAAGGGGAAAGGGAAGGGGAAGGGGTGGGGGTGATTGCTGTGCATGCTTCTTACCTTTTTCGGTGGCAGCTCGGGCTGAGCTGTCTCCATCCCCAATCCCACCAGTTCCACCAGCTCCTCAAGCTCAGTCAGGGCAGGTGCCCTGTTCCTCCCTCCTCCTGCCTGCCTCGCTTGTTTCTGGAGCTCAGCCATTTTTCTCTTTGTCGCGTTCCGGAGGTCATACCACCTTTTCTTGAGGTCGTCGATGTCCCGTGGGGTCACTCCAATGGCATTCACCTTGGTTTGTATAGCCAGCCAAATCTTCCTTTTGGCAGATTCTGCCACCTGCAGGAACTGCTTGCCAAACAAATTGTGGTGTTCCTTCACTACCTCCTCTTTCTCTCTGCTCCTTCCCTTTCAGTGTCCTTGCTTGACATCGTGCTGTTTTCCTGGAGTAAGTATCCCAGTGTCTCAAGGGCTCTGCTCTGCGGCTCTGCTCTGCTCTCCCAGCCTCTCCAGCAGCTTCAGATTGAGTGCACCTGCATGGGTGTGGCCACTTCCTGGTTGGGGGGTGGGGTGGTTGCACCGGATTGGCTGATTCCTTAATTGTTTCTTTTTTTGAATTGCCGATTTGGTATTTATCGAATCGTTATTTACCGAATCGGATTTTACAGATTCGGATTTTACCGATTAGGTTTTTACCGATCGGTGTTGGGGATTCGGTATTTCTTTACCGAATTTTACCGATTCGGTAAATATTACAGAATTTTTTCCTACATCCCAAATACCTAATTCTTATTAACGATTCGGTAAAATTCCGTAATAAACGGTATTTAAGATTCGGTATTTGGGATTTACCTACATATGGCCCCTTGTCTTTATAAAAACACTAGCAGCCCGTCCCGACGTTGTCCGGGTATGAATTGCTGCCGGCCAGTAGTATATTGTTTTGTAGGATTTCGTTTTGATAGCATTTCTTATCTGTGACAGGCCTGTGAAAAATCTGAGATTCACAGAGCACTGCTGATGCACTTAAGAGTGCACGTTCAGTAGTGTGTGAACTCAAGTTTCCCTACTTTATTTTTCCTTGCAATATTATATAGCGCAAACTCGACAACATGGCGTGAGCACAATTTACATTACAGAAGAACACATTCATTTGTGGTAGGCACAGGGAGACAAAGCGATTTACCTGGAATCACAGGATGTTGAGCTGATGCCGAGATTCGAACGTAGCTCCCCAGCTCTAAAGTTCGCAATTCTAGAACTTGTGGCGGGAGGTGTCTCTAAAAGTGTATGTCGGTGCTGGCCATCAATGAGAGAGACCTGTGCATTTTTCAAATGGGTGGTGAAAAAATATGAGTATGTTGCTGGAGATGTGGGCCGCCGTGCAACCAATGTACTTACCGGGTTAGGGTAAACACCCATTATTCCGCAACTTTCTTTCCGCATACCATTACTCCGCATACTTTCATTACGAAAGTACCATGACTCCGCAATGCCATTATAACTCATGGCATTACATTTTATATGCTTTTACCACGCATACATTTACAACGAAATTCGTTGTAAATGCATGAATGGTAAAAGCATGTTTTTTTTTAAATGTTTGGATAAGGTAAGTATGGGTATAGGGTATATGTTTTGGGGACCTGAGGTATATATTTTGGGATGTTTGGGTATTTTAAAGGTTCAGATATAGTTTTGGGTTATGGGTACAGGGGTAGTTTTAGGGTTTAGGGATAGGTATGGGTTTTGGGGTACAGGGGCATTTTTAGCGTTCAGGGCTAGGTTTGGGTTTTGGGGTATAGGAGTATTTTTAGGGTTCAGGGGTAGGTTTGGGTTTTGGGGTACAGGGGTATTTTAAGGGTTCAGGGCTAGGTTTGGGTTTTGGGGTACATGGGTATTTTTAGGGTTCAGGGCTAGGTTTGGGTTTTGGGGTACATGGGTATTTTAGGGTTCAGGGGTAGGTTTGGGTTTTGGGGTACAGGGTTATTTTTAGGGTTCAGGGCTGGGTTTGGGTTTTGGGGTACAGGGGTATTTTTTGGGTTCAGGGGTAGGTTTGGGTTTTGGGGTACAGGGGTATTTTAAGGGTTCAGGGCCAGGTTTGGGTTTTGGGGTACAGGGGTATTTTAGGCTTTAGGGGTAGTTTTGGGGTACAGTGGTATTTTTAGGGTTCAGGGCTTGGTTTGGGTTTTGGGGTACAGGGGTATTTTTAGGGTTCAGGGGTAGGTTTGGGTTTTGAGGTACAGGGGTATTTATAGGGTTCAGGGCTAGGTTTGGGTTTTGGGGAACATGGGTATTTTTAGTGTTTAGGGATAGGTTTGGGTTTTGGGGTACAGGGTATATTTATAGGGTTAAGATGGGTTAGTGTTTAAGGGTGTTGGGGTATTTTAAGGAGTAAGGGTGGGTTATGATTATGGGGTGCAGGGGTATTTAAAGGGAGCAGGGTGGGATTAGCACACGATATGAGACATGACATGAAGGGTGGAACTTACCACACGCCCCCAGCGTTTGACACACCCTCATCTCACGCCCACAGCACAACGCAGACACGCCCACAAGGGACTACTTTGCTGGCATGGTTCTTTTACCTTTTAAATGTATATGTTGGGCGTCTGCATAGTCTATATCCTTCTGCTGCAACCGCTCTTTCCAACACTGTATTGGGTGTTGTGATTGGTGCTGTGGTTCTTGAGATTACCCGCCTCAAAGGTTTGGGCTCTCTCTTTATTATATTAGTATATATATGCATTACACTTCATGATGAGAAGTGCAGGTTACATCATGTGGAAGCTGTAGTAGAGAAGCTGTACCCCTCACCTCATAGGTCACCTAGAAAGTCATTGGCAGTCACAAATTTGAAGCACTCTACATTATCTTCTATATAACATTTCCTCTTGTGTAGTGCAATTCCTGTATTGTAAGCACTGCAATTTACACCTCATATTAAAAGGTGCAATGAATATGCGTACATATTTATCAGTAATCTAGGTGAAACAAGCACACCTGTAGTAAAGTATATTTAAATACTGTCTCAACATCTATTTGTTGGTGCACGTGTCCCCTACTATGTTGAATGGCTGAACCAAAATTCTAATGACCTCCACTTTTCATGTGAACCAGTGTATGCACTTAGCATAGAAGACATTCAAAAAGTATTACTAGTTCCTGCCTTCATGCTGAAGAAATATAATTACTACACATTTTCCACTGAAACATTGCTTGGAATCAAACAATTGCAAGGCTAAAATTATGCCAGGACAAATTTGGTGAAAAGAAAATTTGTAATTTATTCACAGTAAGAACTCTCTGAGCAAGTATAAACAAAGGTGAATACCAGTCCAAATGGCATCTTGTGCACAGGTGTGCTTCAGCTTGTCTCAAATTGCACTACCACAGCAACGTCTGCAGAAGAGCCAACTAGTGGGTGGGGCAGGCCCCTCAAACATCTTATATGACAGGGGTGGTTAGGGTTCGGGAGAGGTGTCCTTGAGGTTTGGATGGGGGGGGCAGTGTGTTTGGGAGTGGTGCTCTTGGATTTGGGAGGAAAGCTGTGGTTTTGGTAGTGCTGCACTTGTTTTTTGGAGGGGGCATTGGTCTTGGTTGTAGTACTCTTGGTTTTTTTTGGGGGTGGGTAGGGACATTGAAAGTGGGGATTGCCGTTTGCCTGGGGTGGAATGGGATGAATTAGGCTTAGCTTGTGGTGTAGGAAGGGTCAAGGAAAGGCCAAAGCTTGGATCTTCAATGGGAAAGCTGTTAGGCTGTTTGGGGGGGAGTGGGGTTTGGGATGTAGTACGAGTGGCAGTTTCTAATGTGTCTACTGATGGTGGAGGTGTGTGTGGTGTCTTGTGTATGTTGTGCATGGGTGGGTATGTCTTGTGTCATAGATGTATGTTGTGTGCTTGATCTTGACTGGAATGGAAACAAGCTTCCGGGGACCGGTTTCTGGCATTACAGCCGTCTTCGGCCCGGCTTGCTTGAATCCCTGTCCCAGTGCATCATGGGAACTGATTTTTTGACTGGGTATGAGTGTTCTGTTTAACTCAGATGCTCTGTCCATCACCATGTAAAGAATTGGCTTGGTAGTTTGGTCTGCCCTGTTCCCATGATGCACTGGGCCAGGGACAGACTAATTTGCATGTAGCCAGGTTCTGAGCAGGGATTGTGCAGTGAGCTAAAAAACGTGATGGATCAAGCCCTGATCTTTTGACTGGGTATGAGTGTTCTGTTTAACTCAGATGCTCTGTCCATCACCACCCCCTTTTCTGAATCGTTTTGGCCACTATAGGAGTGGCAGGGTATGCTCAGATGTGAGTCCCTTGCTCACTGCACCATCAGGATTCAAGCAAGCCGGGCCGAAGACGGCTGTAATGCCAGAAACCGGTCCCCGGAAGCTTGTTTCCTTTCCAGTGAAGAATTGGCTTGGTAGTTTGGTCTGCCCTGTTCCCATGATGCACTGGGCCAGGGACAGACTAATTTGCATATAGCCAGGTTCTGAACTGGGATGGTGCAGTGAGCTAAAAAACGGTGATGGATTAAGCCCTGATCTGTTGACTGGGTAGGAGTGTTCTGATTAACTCAGATATTCTGTCCATCACCACTCCCTTTTTGAAATTATTGGGGTGGTGTACGTGGCTTGGGAGGTGGGTGCAATGTCTGGGTGTGTTGGGATGGTGTGTGTGTGTGAGGATTGGTGTGGTCTCCGTGTGCTGGGGTGGTGCATGTGGGTAGGATAGTGCGTGCAATAGCTGTTTGTGTGCCGGTAGTGGGGGGGTGATGAATGGGGTGGGTGCAATGCCTGTGGGTTTGCCGGTGTTGGTAGTGGTGCATATGTGTCTGAGGATGGGTGTGATGTCTGTGCATGTGCTCTGGGGGTGGTGAATGTGGGTGTGGTGTTGGGTGCAATGTCTGTAAGTTTGGATGAGTCCTTGTGCTTTTCCTTATGTATGTTTCTGTGGGGGTGTGCTGGTTTTGCCTGTTTGAGAGCGTGCATGAAAATGTGTGCATAAAAAGGTGTGAGTGTGCTTTATACAGGTTTAAAAATGGGGATTTGGGATGGGGAAGGGGCGGGAGGAGTGGCATTATGGTGGGATGCCTTAAAGGCTGAGGTGAATGAGAAAGCCAGAGCTTGGAATGACTGCTGGAGGAAAGGCATATCACTGTGAATGCCTTCCTTGTAAGCTACCCTTTGTTGCTCATGGCTTCTAAGCTCCTGGAAGGCATACAGCAGGGCAGTCTGGCCTACAGCGATTCTTTGGAGGAGGGCAATGGCCTCTTTATTCGGCACAACCGGGGGGACAGGGGCAGGGGGTGAGATGCCTAGGGCAAAACAGACAGGCCTTTTAGAGGACAGTGTTTGATGTGTCTGTTGAGGATGCAGATGTGTGTGGGTCTTCTGTTTGTGTGGATGTGTCTTGTGTCATAGGTGAATGTTGTGTGCTTGATCTTACATTTCTGAGCTTTTTGGGTGTGTATTCTACATTGTGTTTGTGCTGTGAAGGTGCTGGGTGTTGGGGTGGTGCATGTGGATGTGGTGGTGCATCAGTGTGTTGTGGTGGGTGCAATGTCTGTGGGTGTGCTGGTGTTGGTGGTGGTACGTGTGTGTGTTAGTTATGATGTCTGTGTATATGTGTGCTGGGGTGATGCATGTGGGTAGGGTAGTGGGTGCAATGTCTGAGTGTGTTGGTATTAGGGGTGGTATGTGTAGGTATGGGTGTAGTGCCTGTGTGCTGGAGTGGTGCAAGTGGGTAGGGTAGTGGATACAATAGCTGTGGGTATGCTGGTGGTGGGGTGGTTCATGGGGTGGGTGCATTGTCCATGGGTTTGCCAGTGTTGGGGTAGTGCATGTGTGTTTAAGGATGGGTGTGGTGTGCTGGGGCTGGTGAATGTGGGTGTGGTATTAGGTACAATATCTGTAAGTTTGGATGAGTCCTTGTGTTTTTTTGGCATTTGTGTTTCTAGGTGGTTGTGCTACTTTTGCATGTTTGAGTGTGTGTATGTAAATATGTGAATGTGCCATTTTCAAGTTTAGAAATAAGGACTTTGGATGGGGAAGGGGTGGGAGGTGAGGCATAAAGTTGGGATGCCTGGGAGGCTGAGGTGCATGAGGAAGCCAGCGCTTGGAATGACGGCTGTAGGAAAGACATATCATTGTAAATGCCTTCCAGGTAAGCTCCACTTTGTTGCTTATGGCAGCTATGCCCCTGGATGGCATTCAGCAGGGCAATTTGGCCTACAGCAATGCTCTGGAGGATGGTAATTGCCACCTCATTCAGCACAGCCGTGGGCACAGGGGCAGGGGTGAGGTGCCTAGGGCAAAGGACACCACAGGCCTTTTAGTGGGCCTGGGTAGACCAACAGTTATGGGAGCAGGAGGGAGGGTGGAGAATGATATTGGGGTGGTGGACAATGATGCAAGTGTCACAGAAGAAGGATAGGCCACCACCACTCAGGAGTGCTCACTGGAGGAGGCCTCCAAAGATGATGTTGAGTCACTGGTGGCTTCCATTGCACTCCCCTCAGTGTTGGTACTGGAACCACTGTGGCCAGTTGCTTCCCTCCCACATTCTCCTTCGCCTTGCCTGGATGATGCTGAAATGGCCTATAAAATAGTTTTATTTAAACTGTGTAAACAGAACTTATCATGAGCTTTGATCACAAAACAGTTTTCAAACTTTGTTTCAACATCAACACCACCTCATGCATGTAGGGAAGACAACTTGGTCACAGATATGTCATTCCCCACTGTAGCTCCTATATCATGTATGGTGTTGTCTCTTATCCATTAACATGTTTCTCCAGGAACAGTTTCACATCTCAAAATGAATGTCCGTTGCTGTTGTGAAGAATTCACTGATGTCAGCTAAGGTAGATAGACCCACAAAATACCTTCAGACTGTGTCTGCACTAGGCCCTAAAATCCGCTTACACCTCATGATCAATAAATGAAATATGAATCAATGTTTGTCAACATATACTGCAATGTTGTGCCAATATTACCATGAACTGAAATTAGGTAACCTTTGTTTGGATATGTGACAATGCTGACGCATGTCAATTCACAAATGTTTATATCAATTTTAACAAATGTAGACATGCATTATGTACTGAAGTAGCTTAGCAATGTTTCACATACTATGTACATACCTCTGCTGTTGATGACATTCTGAAACAAATGTTTATGTGGATGGACAAATGACTTCTACAGTATAAGTAAATATATAACCATCAAAACATTTCTAAGACACTTCAGCACAGTGCTAAAGCATCTTCAAATAAGTTTGACATATTTAGGAGTCAAATGTGGACATTGTTATAACTTTGTGAAATAGTAGCACTATACATGCTGGTTTTTATTGTAGTAAAAATGTTGTATACCATCACTCTAATCTTTACATGCAATAATTCATATATGATATATACTTCAAATATATACGTGCAGATAACAATTTGCAGCATATTACAGCTTGATGAGTTTCAACATTTACCTACTGAGTCATGATTTTGGCCTGATTCTGAGCTTTCCTAATAGGATCTTATACACATATGTGTGGTGGAACATTCCATCTTCCAAAATCCCTTTAAGTTTCCCCTTTTTACTCCATCATAGATTCCTCATCGGGACATAACAAAGGACATTTAGGAATGGTTTGGGGGTATTTTCTACTGTCAATAATGTGTACACATGCCTGTCTGTGTTGGATCCAAAATGTGTATGGTTAGCCCAGTCATTTGGGAAATAGCAGACTGCCTCACACACACATTGGGGAAGCAGTAACACATCATGCCAATCTGTCACTGTTCTGCATGTACGACATAATATGTCTCATTCTAAACACAATTTGTATATGTAGTGATAACAAAATGTAGCCGTCAATATTAAGGTCACTAGCCATTTAGGATCACATTTCACTTTTGTTTGTGAAGAATCCCAACTTACCAATGTCCTGTTTGGTACATACATCCACTGTATCATAAGTGCCGAGTATTCTATGTCACGTGCAATAGGCTTAACATTGCATCATCCACAGCAGTAAAGGAGCACCACACCTGACACACTATTGACCTGTTTGGTTCCACTTTCCCTCGATACATTGCACTACATGATGGATATTTGGAGTTTAGGTAGCCAGGTGTCTGCTCAGAACAGCCCATTGGTTGTAAACAGGAATAAGGTGGGATGCTTTTCAAAACAATTGCTAGACAAAGCACTTCATCATAGACATTGTGCAAAACTTACACCTTAAAGAGTTTTTCTTGATGTGATAGACATGTGTCACCCTTAACGTTGATGTGAAAAATCCTGGCTGAAACAGAAAAAGAGTTATGTAACATGTGAAACTCGGACAATAACTCACTCCCTTGTTGCTGCTGTTGGGCACAAATATATGATGTTACAATGTGATCATTTACATTGCGGTACGTTACATTGAGGTTATTACAACGACTTACGCTAGAGGCACTGGCCTTAGGAATAATGGGGCACATGCATCATTGGTTTTTGCATTCGCAAACGGTGCGAATCGGAAAAATCGGCCGTTTGCGAATGCAAAAACCATTTTTGGGATGCATCAAACTTTTGTGCACAATTCGCATTTTTTAGCATTTCTAAAAAATGCGAATGCATTTAAGGAATCGCATTTGTGCGATTCCTTAAATGCAATGCATCATTTTTTTTAAAATTGCGAATTCGGAAATTGGAAGTGCAAATTAACACGAGGTTGACCCTCGTGTTAATTTGCGAAATTTTTAAAAAAAGCAAAAAAATGCATTTTTTAAACTTGCATGTTACAGACACACATGTCCTTAAGACGTGTGTGTGAAACATCCACTTAAAAATACATTTCAGGGGTGCAGGGGGGGGTCCTTTGGACCCCCCCTGCACCCATGGAATGCATGAACAAATTGCGAATTTGGAAATGCATTCCCATTGACTCCTATGGGCCTTTTGGCCCATAGGAATCAATGGGAATTGCGAAAATGCAGTTAGGAATTCGCTATTTATTTGGAATTCGGTAAAAATTGCGATTTTTACCGAATCCCAAATAAATAGCCCAAAAAATTATGCATACCATTTTGCGATTCTTAATTTGCGATTCGGTAATTTTCGCAAATTAAGAATCGCAAAATCGTACAATGATGCATGTGCCCCAGTATGATTTACTATTCCAACTCCTGTGTGTGTAACAGTAGGGAAGGTGTTGGAATAGTAAATCATACTATTCCTTAGTGTACAGCGCCATCCAGCGACTTGCGTTGTAATGACCGCAATGTAAATGTATTGTGGTGTAACAACCGCATTGTAAAGTTTGTTTGCAGTTAGGCACACAACTGCCTATCAAGCTCAAGGTAGGCCACAGCTAGAATTTAGACCAATATGGGGGTCAGTGTGTGGTTCACGCGCTTCCCATGTTGGGAGGAATGACAGAGCTGGACTTCAGCTGACTTCTGGGTCCATCAACGTACGCCCTCCCACCTCATACGGTAATCGACGCTTCTCCACTTGTGGACCCCTAGGGACCGCACCTTGGCAATGGCATTCCTCATATCACACTTCTGATGGGTTTTGACCTGTATGTATCCAGGGAATGAGAACAACAACAAAGGTTTTATTACTTTTTTTGTCTGTATTGATGTAACAAATCTTTCGTACATCTATCACTAACATGATTCATAAGTTACCATGCAACAGGTTACACATGCTGAGCAAAATATATATTTCAAGACAAACTTTAGTGAACTGTGCACTACCCTCATCCCATGTCATAGCCTACACTCACTAATCATGCCTCAGACATCAGCTTGACCAGGGGGCTCATACATAATCTGTGGTGACCTACTTCTGATCAGTGCTAAAGATTGTGACATGCTGAAGGGTAAATATCAATACTTACGCACTGTGGCCAAGCTTCACTGTGGCATAAGGTGGCTGCAGTTTGGGGATGAAGCACTTTGAAATTGACCTGGAATGAACTGAAGTGTTAGATAAATATGTTAGGTAACTCTCTCTATCAATTGTCATCCATGTAAAGGCATTCTGGGGCATAATTGTAAGCCAACCTCAAATGTAGACATGGAATGGATCTATGCATATGACAGATATGCCTCATTGCTTCAGCTATTTGTACCTGAGAGTCTGGCTCAGCCTTGCCCATTATTCAGACGGAGCAGTGTTTATTGTCAGGCCTTGTCATGTGCAGTCTGATGATCATGATGTCACATGCGCACAACCTCCCATTAACTTTGAAATTAAGAAATGACCTTGTGACCAACTCATAAGTGAGCTCAGGGCTGTATGCTACTCTGAAGGTGTCAGGTAGCTCCCATACAACTGTTTGAGGTGCACTGACGTAGGCTTAGAGGTGAGTGGGATGAAACACATAGCTACCCTTATTGGTGTTTAGATTGTACTGAAAACATTTTGATGTACAGTTGTAAAGACTGTATACTCAGTTTCATATTGTCCATGATGTGACTTTTTTATATATCACATGTAACTCACACTTATGCATATATATACATACTTTTACATGCTCACCAATTAGTCACTAGGCCTTTACACACACACCACATTCCAATGTAGTTGTATTTTCACATTATCAAGGGCTTACAAATCCTAAACATCATTTGCCTATATATGTTTAATGCTATATTACACTTCTCTTCTATCCCTACACTTCACTCAGGAACTAATGGACACATTGTAGCTGTGTGATTGGTAAAAATAAGTTAGACATTTGTAATTTGCACCTGTTCCTCTGGTGAGCCATAGAGCTGCCTGTACAGTGTGAGCACTTCCTGTGCCATCAAGTCCAGCTCCTCAAGCAAGAAGGCAGGGGCTGTCACACTTTGTCAGCCAGCCTTCATTGCTCCGAGAGGTCAGTAACAGCAGCAAAAGTGGGGGAGGTCTTGTTGGCTGCAGTGTTAGGAGGCAAGTGAACTTTTCCTAACCGCCGCATACAGGTCCGCGACGTATGCAGGCTTCAGCATAGATGGATACAGCCATTGTCCTTCATGGATTGCTTTCACCAACGTTAGGGAAAGGCTGTTTCCGTCATTGAGTTTACCACCCACTCTGCGGTCAAGTTCCGCGGTGCCCGTATGCTTCCAAATGACCGACCAGCCATGTCAGGGATTTGCCTTTTTAGAAATCCAAAATAGTGTGCTTCGACTGTTAAGTGCACCACCACTACTCAAAATGTCAGCTACTTAGTTTAGAGATTCAAACTTCAATGTTAACTCAACATTTTGTATGAAATACATATTTATACATAGTGTGTTACTGTGCAGAATGCACTATTACTGCGGTGTTGTGTAGACCTCTGTTGACCACAGTCAGACTGAGAACCTAAAGTAGCCCTGTCAATTTGGTGGACCAGCCCCAGCCGGGGGAGGGGGAGCACAAATGTTCAGGAAAATGCCCAATGCCCGCTATAACCAGTCCAGCACTGCTGTTGACTGTATTTTAGCAGAAATTTAAAAACTAAAAATAAATGTATAAAATATACATTTTCACAAGTATAATTTACACATTACCTTTTTAAACGATTTTCATTTTGGACACTAACCATTTTTTGCTAAGAATGATTGTCAGGATACAACTGTATGTTTAGTGAAACCAAATATATTTGTGGTAGTACATGACTTTACTGTAAAAGTTTTCACATATGCTGTGGTGGAAATATTTAACAACGTTTTTCCAATGCTGACATATGAACCCTGGAAGAGTATGTAGACGACAGCCTCAGATGTACCGCCCATTTCCAGACCGTGCCACCATGGAGGAAAGGGATATTATCAAGAAGTTCAGATGAATAGGCAAACTATACTGGATTATTGTCATCAGCTGGAGCAAGATATTCAGACCCACAACGGAAATCCCACGTCGATTACACCAACTGTCAAAATCATGGCAATTCTTCACTTTGTGGCCACAGGATCATTCAGTCATGTGTGTACCAAGGGACAGAGCTCTCCCCATGTTACGTATTCGACAGGCTTGGGGTAGGAGTGTTTCTGGCATCTGTTGTTTTTAGGAATGAATGGGTCATGGTGTCCTCTTTAGTACCTTTTAATATCGGGGACATATCATTGGTGTGTAGGTGGCCCTTGTTATTCCACACTCCCTTTCCAACTCGTTGGCCTGTAGTGGTAGGAGTGTCATGGCCACATTGAAGGTCAGGGAGGGTGAACAAGTGATTAGAAAATGTCATCACACTCGGAAACGAGGACTAAGTCCTCTGTAATCCTGATGCTTGGTTTTGTTTTTCTCGTTCCTGGATTGGGGGAGGATTCCAAGCTCACAGGAGATTGGTTTTTTCCCCCACCTTATCTTGCCGTGTCGGATTTCCTGTGCCAGTTTCGGTATGGAACACTGATGTTCTTGTGCTTTTTTCGCTTTGTGCCCGTATTTACTGGATTATTCATAGGTTTCATCTCTTTCTGCAATATGGAGCCTCTTCATAGTGCCTACCTCTAACTGCTGATTTTTGGCCCTGCCATCTGGTTCCTACAGTTTCTGGACTAGTAAGCCTGTTCCATATTTTTGGGTGGTTACTTCCTTCCTACAATTTATTTGGTCAGTGTACTGTACCCTCTCATTGTATGTGCCTTATTATTGAAGTTCCTTCTTCCCTGGATGTTGCCTACTTAATGACTTTGACACTTGGGCTTCCTACTGATTCCTTGCAAAATTTTTCCTATTATTGTGGATTGGAGTTTCCTTATTATTTAATGCCTAGCTATATGTCAACCCATTCCTTACAATCAGAAAAAACGCATTTATTTTTCCCTGCCTGGTGCCTTTCCTATGACGTTAATAGGAACCATTTTGGAATCTGCTCCTTTGTATTAATGGGAGCTATTGCCTTAATGGCCTATGCTGTGTTCTACATGTTCAGAGTGAATATTGGGTGAGCATGGAGTTTTCATGCAACCATGATAATTAATATGAGAGTACATTATGTTTCTAGTCTCTATTCATGTGTTGTTTCTTTCTTTTCAAGGGAGATACAGTTGACTACCATTTTCTGAAGTAACGGATACCTGTTTCGAGCCTCTAGCCTGAGGCACCTATTCTCCACCATATGAAATCATTCCTTATTTTTCCATTTTTCTCCCTCTTTCCCCTGCTGGCCTACTGCTCACAGCTATTCTTCAGTGAGCATGGAGGGTTAGCCACAAGGTGAGAGGACAGACAATCATACTGGTCCTTTAGTACCTGGCTTTCAGATGAGTGGGGACTCACAACAAAAAACCAAGCCCATGAAAATTATACTGAGGGAGAGGTGTGGCGCCGCGGCCAGGGCGACTGACGCTGGAATCTGGGGATCACGGTTCGATCCTCAGCGCCGGCGGCAGGTTAGCCCAGCACCATGTGACTCTGGGCAATAGCTTGCTTAATCTTCCTGACAGCCCACAGCGCCTAGAGACCCTAACGGGTGATTGTGCGCTTTACAAATGTGGATTATTATACTGCCCGAGCGGAGATGGATCAGGCAAGCCTCCCAAATCATACTCAGGCCACAGGGGGTGGGGGTCCCAGGCCTCCTCTCCAAGATCATGCACATAATATAGCTATTTTTCAGGAGACAGGAGAACCAGGTACTTAAAGTAGAACTTAGCACATATAAGAGAGGGAAATCCTGGGGGTGCACGCATGGTGCCATACGCAAGACTTATGTACCTATCTTGCAACCAGCTACATTTTGGTTCGATAAACCTCAAGGCAGACAGTGGTACTCTGCCTGTCAATATGATGATAGTAACCTCGGTACCAGTCCCCTTAGCAACGCCAGAGCGGTTCAATGACAAATATGGGATATTCATGAATCAATGCCACCTTAATTTCCTCTGTAAACCCACAGCAGTCCCTAATGATGCTGCTAAGGTGACCTTTGTGATATTCTATCTGTCTGGCACCGCTGCAAACTGGTCTATTCCTCTTATCGAGAATGATGATCCTGTTCTGTATAACTTTGCTGCTTTAAAGGTGCAGATGGGGTGTCTGTTCACAAAACATACTTTTATGCAAGCTAGTGATGCTGATCTTCTTAAACTCAAACAAGGTAAACTGGATTTGTTGTCATATGTATCTGACTTCAACCGAATAGTTTAGAAGACACATTGGCCTCCTGAAAAAAGAATGTCCTTGTTCTACCAGGGTCTCTGCGACAAGCTTAAAGATATTTTGTCCCAAGTGATGGATCCTCCAGAGGACTTCGCGGAATTAATTAATTTAGTGGTGAAGCTGAATCATAGGTTACATGAACGTAGAGGTGACAGAGAAAAATCCAGTTCTTCTTGAGTTTATCTGTTCAGGGGGAGCAACGGAAGGAGAGTAAACCTAGTCCTTCTAGGGAACCCATGCAAATAGGTGGTATTCAAGGTCCACTGACTAAAGCAGGGAAAGATAAGAGACGGTCCTTGAACCTTTGTTTGTATTGCGGCAAGGGAGGCCAATATGCTTGTGAATGCGCTGCCAAGCCCATAGGTCTCCAAATAAAAACACTGTGGCTTTTATAGAGCATTGTGGTCTTCCTGTTCCTGGGTATAAAGACCTACTGGATAAATAGATTCTCAATGTGTCTGCTGGATCGGTGTGCAGAGTAGCACGTCATTTTACCATAACTGTGACTATAGTTATTACTAACACCAATCAGACGGTTCTTCCTATTCTAGTTAAATCAGGAGCAACTGCCAATTTCATGTACATTGGATTGGCTATAAAGGATGAAATCCCCTCTCGACAGAAAGAAATTCCCGAACCTGTTTGGGCTATAGATGGCTCTGAGTCGTCATCTGGTTTGATTACAATACAGACAGAGCCCCTTACTTTGAAATGTGACAATAGCCATTCTGAGCAACTCAGTTTTGATTTGATATATGTCCCTGCTTTTGGAGTAATTCTGGGGATACCTTGGCTATAGCTAGATAACCCCAAAATAGATTAGATTAGACATACCATTACTTTAGATCAGACACACTGCTTACAATATTTCTATCAGGAGGCTGTAGAATGGGCTTCTCCTTTTATTTTGTGCTCCCTGTGTAGCTCCAGAGGTTACAAAGATACTAGCTCCTCATTTACAATATGCTAATGTTTTTGATAAAAACAAGGCTAAAATGTTACCCCCACACTGCAGTTTTGGCTGCAGAATCGATCTTGTCCCTAGCACCACACTTCCGTGTAGCAGAATTTGCACCTTCTCAGAATCCAACTTCCTAAATCCGAGGAAATATTTAGACAAAATGATATCCTATGGCTTTATTAGCCATTCCTCTTCTCCTGTATCATCTCCTCTATTCTTTGTGCTGAAAAAAGAGGGGTATCTCCAACCATGCATTGATTACAGGGCCTTGAATAAAGTTACTATCAAGAACAAATATCCATTACCTTTAATACCCGTGTTGTTAGACCAGTTATGACATGCCACAGTATTCACCAAATTGGAACTTGGCAGAGCTTATCATCTCATTCGAGTTCGCAAAGAGGATAAATGGAAGACAGCCTTCTGTACCAGATTCCGATTATATGAATACTGTGTAATGCTGTTTGGTCTGTTTAATGCCCCAGCTCATTTGAATTCTTTATAAATGAGGTACTTTAGGAGTTTCATGATGTTAGTGCTATTGTCTACCTGATATTCTCAAAGACTCATCAAAAACATGAACATCAAGTCAAACAAGTATTACAAAATCTATGAGAAAACATGCTATCCATGAAACTTGACAAATGCATGTTCCGGGTCCTCGAGGTAGACTTTTTAGGCTTTGTTATTTCATCTGCAGGTATCAAAATAGATAATAGAGAAACCAAAGCTATCACACCATAGCCCACTCCTACCTGTGTGAAGCATATTCAGGCTGTACTGTGGTTCTGCAGTTTCATTTGGCATTTAATTCACAATTTTTCGGATATAATAACCCCTATCACTAGGCTCTTATGAAAAGGGGTAGTATTTCAGTGTCCAATGATGCCCAGAAAGCCCTGGAGTTGTTGATTAACAAGTTGACGACAGCTCCTGTCTTGGTACATCCCAACCCTGCATTACCTTTCTATGTTGAGGCAGATGATTCCCAGTACACAGTAGATGGGATTTTGTCCCAACAAGATGGTGGAAAAGGTCTCCTGCATTGCCTTTTTTCCAAGAAACTATTACTGGCAGAGCAGAACTACACCATTGCCGAAAGGAAACTTCTAGCCATCAAGCTGGCATTTCAGGAATGGAGACATCTATGGGAAGCCAAGCATACTATCACCATTTTCCTGGTCATATGAACCTTAAATTCTTTCGCTTAGCACGAGCATTAACCCCCTACAAATGAGATGGGTGTTGTTTGCTAATAAGTCAGATGCTATACCCATGCTTTTAGAGATCGGTAGTGGGTTGTTGTTCCAATGAGTTTTTGGTTGAAGTCAGGAACAAGCTAAAATCAGTGGGTTGGACCCCTTGGTTGTCCAACCCATTGTATACCAATCAGGATGGGATTCTATTGCAAACATTAAGTAGTTTATACATTAATATACTATCATCAAAACCATTATGGAGAGAGACAAATCAAAACAATCCCAAAGAAAGAAAAAAATAACTCTGGACAGTGACTTTGTTTGACACGCACTCTGTGTATCCTCGTCTCTATCAACAAAATGTGGACGTAAGTTCTACAACCTGCTCCTGCACAAAAATAGACTCCTCCTGGGCTTCAGGTCCTCCTCCTTTGGTTATTGCAGCCTTCAGGTTCCTGGCTAATCATGCTAGCTTGTCTTAATTTAACTACATTCATCCTGGTTCAACAGCATCTATTTTGTACACATTTGCTTGCAACAAGCATTCTTTTTAGAGAAGGGTAATTTGGAAGTGACAAAAACATATTTTTCTTGACTTGTCACTCTGAAATCAAAATGTAAAGTAAGCTTTTCTTTTACGAGTCCCCTTCAGTACATCACCTTTTTTCCTTCTAGAACCCTCTTGGCTAGTAGCTTTTTCAAGAGTAGCCATTTTTGCAAAAGCTAAATTAATGCGTGAGAATGGAATTTTTTTTAACATTATCACAACACAATCGGCTCTTGCGTGATGCAAAACTGATTTTCATCATGTCACCGTCACTAACATGATGCAAGTCAGCTTTGTGACATGCAAGACCAAGTAGCAGCATGGTGCATTGTGCCACAACAACAACTTTGTATCGGTCTATGTTGTGGATGCATCACCATTGCATCATAGTGCATCGTTTAGTAAATTCTGTGCATACATGAGGCAAAAAAACAATGCAACACAGCACTGCATAAGAAAAAGTAATTCAGGCTCATAATGTTAACCACATGCAGCCAGCTCTGTATTGATTGAATTACAGAAATACACATAAGCCTTGCCCCACATGACATGTACATTTGCGGGATGGCTTGTTGTGCTCCCAAAAACTACTCTGTAACTGGTCTTATGTACTGCTTGGTGAATCAGAACTCTAATGCTGGCTCAGCCTTGTCGGTGAGGGTAGAATGGGAGGCATGAAGGTGGTGATCTGGGGATATTTAATTTCCAGTAAAGTGAGGGTGTGAACCCAACTGCTTTCGGATATCCAGCGGCATGAGGTGGTGTTGGGTTTTTTCGCCTGTGGGCTGGAGGGAACTACGGACGGGAGGGGTCAACAGATAGAAGAGAGGTAGAAGCTGTTTGAGCTGGTCGAGCCCCTACAACACTTAGATCATTAAGCCTATTTAACCAAAGAGACAGAAATTGGAAAATTCTGTTAACTGGCATCCTGTTGAATCCAACGGCTGCTTCCAGGGTCTAGACCTTGAATGTGTTTATTAGAACCAGAGCCACGGTTTGCCACTGGTGACGTGCAGGGGGTGGTTGTGAGTCCGTGCATGGCCAACAGCCAGGATTGCTGTATTGGGAGATCTTT
This sequence comes from Lissotriton helveticus, assembly GCF_964261635.1. NCBI lineage: Eukaryota > Metazoa > Chordata > Amphibia > Caudata > Salamandridae > Lissotriton > Lissotriton helveticus. The sequence goes on along the minus strand of NC_136063.1, from coordinate 1,546,693,750 downwards.
TGCGGAGGAGAATTGTTTCCTTTTTTGGACCTCCAGGAGTCGTATGATCTCCAGGTGGGTAATGTTTTACCTCATTGCATCTTGACTCACAAAATGTGCTAGGGCTCTAGTGTTATGGATCCCCCAGAACATGAATGCTTACACCATCTTTTCCTTATTATGGAGTGGACGAAAGTGGTCATGTTACTTTAAAGGGCTTATTAGAGGGGGCATGGACAGCTCTCGTGGCCCCTTAGATGCGATGGAAGGATGACCTATGGGTGCCTATCTTCCTAGAGGAAGATCTTAGAATTTGGCCCTTAACTGTCCAGACACCCTTGCTTCAAACGTATTCAATGTTTCTATTTACACCGGGCCTATTTGACTCCCTGGTACATACACGTCATGTTCCCTTCTGCAATCTCGGAGTGTTATTGCTGTGCTGCAGAGGCTACTGACTTCTTCCATATGGTCTGGTCCTGCCTGATTTCTTTTTTTACCTTACTGGACGGTGTTCCTCCAGGTGGTTCCGGGGCTACAGACAGAGATTTAATTCTTATTCCACAATTGGGGCCTACGGAAGCGTACTGTAGCAAGGAAAACAAATGACAGGTTTCTGGATTTGGCTTTGATACCTGCCTGTAGACAACTGACTAAGTTATGGAGATTAATCTGCGGTACAGATGTGTATAGATGATGGTGAGAATTAGTGAAATGGTGGACTGTGAAAGGGAGGCAATTTATAAGGAAGAGGCACAGCGGAGTAAGGTGAGTGTTGATTCTACCTTCATGGGATGCTATTCTGTTGGTGTGTCCCCGTGTGGACAGCAGAGGCTTTATAGTTGTAGACGAGCCTTCACCACTGAGCTACGGGCAACAAGCCCAGATTTGGGAGTCTCTCCTGAGATGTCCCCGGGTCTTGCTGTATTCTTGCTTTATTTGTCTTCTCTACGGTGGTTTGGGGAGGTGCCTGGCTTTCTTAAAATGGGGATGTGGCACTGTAACTCTGCAGGTATGTAGGATTCCTAATTTGGAGGACCTCAATGCTCTTTTATCCTTATGATTCTCCTTGCAAGGCATGCTGTCACTTTTACTATTGAACGACGTACCTTTCATTTTTTATAATTGTGTATCTTTTTCCTCTATTCCTTGCCAGCCGCCATTTGCTTTATTGTATAGCGATTTGTTTTGTAGACATAAACATGCTAATAAAAATATTTTGTTTTAAAAAGGGAAGATAAATCCAACTCACTTACTTCAGGATCTATTTTTGTTATATTTCCAAAGCTTGTGTGGTGTATCTAGATCACAGACCAGAACCTGAAATTATCTAAAATTCTTCTATATCTGTATTCATTTTCTAAGAAGACCTTGTCACATCTACAAGGTCCCAAATTGACCAGAAAAATTCTAGGTTACTGACAGGACATGCTCATTAGCCCACAAGAACCTAAAGGCACCTTTAAAAAAGAAACTATTGGTGAGCAATGAAAACTAGGGGTGTAGGAGAACAAATAAGGATGTATTTAACTGTAGAAGGAGTGAAATTAGGGAAAATGCTTCAGGTGACTTAACACCTGCAAGAAAAAAGAGGGCTAGCCGGGTTTTCTGGAAGATTGTTAACTCCCCTTCTTTTTTAAAATCACTAATGCCAAATGTAGAGCATTGGATTCTGGCTGCCAAATTAATAGAATATTTATTCTGTGGCCAAGGAGAGTAAGTTTAAGGGGATCTTGGACAATAAAGTTGACTGACCTAAGGCATGAATTCTAAATTCTTCCATCGTGGTCTCTGAGGTCACTGTTGCTTTAAAGCACCACCCCAGTAGAAAAGCTCCTGGCTCCAAAGACACCCTAATGGATGCATATCAACACAATATCCCATTGTGGGAACTGTCATCAACAAATGTAAGGGCTACCTTGGTAAATGGAACTACTCCCTCCTCGTCTGAGGCCACAAATGTTCCTATTTTCTTTTTAAAAGGGAGAGAAGCCAACCCACTTGTTATTGGGCAATATCTTGCTCGACTCAACAATCAAGTTAATGAGGAGAGTATTGTTAGTGAGACTGAGTACAAGAGCTACAGATAATTCAATCATGGGCTCAGTATGGTTACTGCCAGAGGGTTGGGACTATCAAACAATGGCTCAATTCATACCTGCTGATTGGCAAATACTCAAAAGGGGATGTGGTACACTTGGCATGTATAAACACAGTCGACAGATCAAAGCGCTGGTTCATTATGGCATCATGGGGTGAAGGAGAACTTAATCTCCCTGTTGAGAGTCATGCACACTGATTTCACAAGGATACATTACAGCCCAAATAGAAGCTGTACAGAGTCTATGAAGTTATGTTATGTGTATTTGTAAAGCTCTTTATGACTTGCAAGGGTATCCTGGGCTGAACCAAAAGATGAGTGTGCCAGGGGAGTGTCCTGGTGCCAGTCTTTTTCACCTTTACTTCAAATGGCTTGAGAATCATTTTGTGAGCATTTGGGAAAAATGTGCCCCCATTAGGCAAGCATCCAATTCCCATCCTATTGAATGTAGAGGATGCTGGCCAGGATGCCCAATTGCATTCAGGGTCTCCTGGGGAGCGTTACTGGTTTTATGAAGTATCTTGGTCTAACAAGAAAGTTTGCCCACTATGTTGACATCACTGCAGTTGAGAGGATAAACGCCTTCACATACGTAAGTGTCCTTTCAACTCCTCACTTGGATGGGGTCACACCTACACAACATACAGTAACAACAGTTCTCTAGATCATTGAGGCTCTTTAGATTTGCTTCCAAAATAGGGAATAAGCCTATAAAAATGTTGGTGACCATTTATAACAGTAATAATATGTCTGTGGGCTCTTGTGGGGCAGGGCTCTGGGGGTACTTGGGTTGGACTCCTGCAGAGATTAGATAACAATTTTTGAGAAGGTTACTTTTAGTTTCCTGCAGATGTTCCACTTTTGTCTGGCGTAGTGAATTGGGGCTCCATTATCTTAGGGATTAAGATGCTCGCTTTTACTGTTGATCTCTGTATGGGTTAAACAGGATAGGTGGTATAGTGATGAGGTATAGTTAGGGTTGTTTGGTTAGTGAGCTGAAAAGAGTTTTTTGTGAAGAAGTACTCTTTATAAAACCAACTATAACTTTACAATTTATAAAGTTTGTGTAGTTTGTTTGTTTTTTATAGGGAAAAACATTTTCCTATTTTAACTTAGTTTTAATCTTTGTTTTTACTCATTGAATTTAAATGTTTTTAAAAAAGTGAAAATAAACATGTTTCAAATTGTAGACTCCAGTTCCGTGGAGCGGAGTGTCATTATGTGAAGTGTTGTACAGTACAGTGAAGGAGAGTCTTATAAAGTCATATGTTGTACAGCAGAGTATTGTAGAGTGAAATAGAGTGGAGAAGAGTAGAGTGGTGTATCATACAGTGTAGTAAAGTGTTATATAGTGTAGTAACATGATGGCTCATATAGTGGAGTCAAGAATCGTAGAGTGGAGCAGCAAGTTGTACCATGGACTGGCATGTCATACAGAAGAGGAGAGTGTTGTAGGCTGTCAGAGTGGAGTAGTGTTTTAGAGTGGAGTGGCATGGAGTAGGATGAAATAGAGTATCTTGTCATATAGTCAAGGAGTCTGATGTAGAGGGAAGCGGTGTGGTGTGTCATCAAGTGTCATACAGAGTTGTGCAATGGCATAGAGTAGATGGGCATAGAGTGGAGTAGTGTCATCAAGTGGCAGAGTGTAGTAGTGTTGTAGAGTTGAGTTGCATACAGTGAAGTAGAGTGTTGGACAGTGGAATGGTATAGAGCAAGGTATAGTACAATGGCATAGAGTGGAGTGAAGTAGCATGGAGTGGCAGAGCATGCAGTCGATCAGTGTATCAAAAAGTGGTGTACTGTACTGTACAGTTGAGTGTAGTTGTGTGTCATACAGTATTGGAAAGTTTTGTAGACTACAGAAGAGTAGAGTGGCATCCAGTCTAGTAGAATGCTGTGGAGTAGTGTACAGTACAGTATTGTAGAGTGGGTGGGCATACAGTGTAATAGAGTAGAATGGCATTGAGTGGAGTTATGCACAGTGGAGCAGAGTGGAGTACTGTGTCGTACAGTGGAGTAAAGTGGGGTGCAGTTACATTCAAAGAGTTGCGTACAGTGTCACATAGTAGACTAGAGAAGGGTTCTCTAAAGTTGGTCCTACAGGGCTGGAGCCATGCCATATTTTTAACCCCTTCGATGCTCATGACGGAACGGTTCCGTCATGAGCTACGGTTGAGCTGTGCTCATGACGGAACCGTTCCGTCATGACCACGCCCGTTTCTATTACCGCCCAGCACCGGAGGGGGAAACGCGGTCGCGCTGAAGAGGTTAAGAGAACTGTATTTATCTAAATTTGGGATATATTACAATTCTGACATGGATTTGGTCCACCAGGACCAACTTTGGAGAATCCTGGACTGGAATATTGTAGAGCGGCATAGAGTGGAGTAGAGTGTTATACCATGGCATACAGTATAGAACCGTGTTGTACATGGGAGTGTAGGGGTATAGACTGGAGTAAAGTGATGGAGAGTGGCATACAGTGTGGTAGAGGGTTGTAGAGTGGAGTTTCATAGAGGAAAACAGTGGAGCTGCGTAGAGTGGATTGTTGTACAGTAGCATAGACTAAGGTAAACTCTTGTTCAGTGGAATAGAATTGAGTGGAGCGGTATAATGTAGTGTGGAGTAAATTAAAATTGAATGTATTGGTGTGTCATTGAGTAGAGTGGCATGGAATGGAGTAGAGTGTGTTAGCATAGAGTTGAGTAAACAGTTATAAGTGTGAGTGGGGACTTTTACAGTAGAATGATATGCTGGTTTGTGGAGTATAGAAAAGTGGTGCATAGAGGAATAGAGTGTTGTACAATGGAGTGTATGGGTATATGGTGGAGTATAGACTTAGACGGCGGACTGCACAGGGTTTATGTGGAGTAGTGTCATGTCGTAGATGGCCATACAGAGTAGTAGGCTTTTATAGAGTGGAGATATATAGAGTGGAAGAGAGTGTCTTACAGTGGAGCTGCATAGAGTGAAGGGGTATTTGCTGTAGTGGCATAGCGTGGATTACCAGACAGTGGAATACTGTAAAGTCAAATGCTGTACAGTGGAGTGTAGAAAAGTAGAGAGACATTCAGTGGCCTAGCATAGAATGGAAAGGTGTACAGTAGAGTGGCATAGAGTAGGGTATAGTGGATTAGTGTCAGGTGGATTGGCTTCTCATACAGTAGTGTGGAGTACTTTGTAATACAGTGTTGGAAAGTATTGTATAGTACAGAATTATACAACAGCGTGCATGGGAATAGAGTTGAGAACAAATTTGGACAGTGGAGTGTATGGGGATTGAATGGATGAGAGTCTCATAGAGTGGCATAGAATGTAGTGGAATTTTGTAGAGTTATATAGAGTGAAGGCGAGCATACTGGAGTGGAGTAGTGTAGAGTGGATTGGCATAAATTGGAATAGCGTACACTGAAATGTCGTAGAGTGGAGTTACATACAGTGGAATAGTGTAGACGGGAGTGGCCTAGGGTAGAATAGTGTACAGTAGAGTGGTGTAGTCTGGAGTGGGGTAAAGTGAAATAACATACAGTGAAGTGACATCCACTGGATTAGCATAGAGTGGAGTGGCTGTAGTTTGTCAGCATATAGTGCAATGGCGTTCAATGGAATAGCATATACTCGAGTGCTGTAGGCTAGAGTAACATACAGTGCAGTGACAAACAAAGAAATAGCATTCAGTAGAGTGCTCTAGATTGGATTGACATACAGTGGAATAATGAATAGTGTAGTGGCGTACAGTTTAATAGCATATAGTGGAGTAGTATACCCTGGAGTGGTGTACAGAGGAGTAGGGTACAGTGTACTAGCGTACACTGAATAGTGTAGAATGGAGTGGCGTAGAGTGGAGTGACATAAACTGGAGTGGAGAAGCATACAGTTTTATAGTGTACAGTGGAGTCTTGGCATACAGTGGAATACTGTTGAGTCGAGTGGCATACAGTGAAATGGCATGGAGTGGAACAGCGTATAGTGAAGTAGCATACAGTGGAGTGGCGTAGACTGGAGGGGCGTGGAGTAGCATAGAGTGTAGTGGCATACACTGGAGTGTCATACAGATATATGTGAAGTTTAACAATAAGTTAGATTATTGTATGCAGAGTGATTTAAAGCAGCAAATTGAACTGCCTTGAGTTTCTTCAGATTTACCAATCAATGCATGGTCGCCCTACATTGCTTGGTGAATCTGACTAAAGTATTGCATTACCCACGCAGCACCATGCATGACTCAAATGTACAGCAATACAATAATACAAGTAGGCCATAGTTATATTTTGGGCCATTATATACCTCAGTAACTTTGCCGCATACCATGGTGCAGGGCAATGACAATCCAGTATATAATTGAGTAATTGCTGTTTTAAAAAAATTAAAAGGCAGCCATAATATTTTGACTGTCTTTTGGCTGTGTTTTGTGTTAGGGCCTTTAATATAAATAAGTAGCAGGCTTTATTGTAGTTAACTAACTATGATCACTTTTAATAAAGTGGTAATAGGTAGAGAAATGTATATATATATTTATATATTTTAAAATAAGTTTACAGAGTACTGTGCTAGTACCTAATCAGTACCGTACTTTTAGGATTTTTTTTTAAGTTGCACGGTACTTTTAGGTATTTTGTCTGCAGCCTTTCTTTTTACAGAATTAAATATTTAACATTGTAAATACATTGCAATACAGTATATTGCACAGATACAGTGTAGTACAGCTTTCTTTCGATTTTTCTAAAGATTTATTTTTAAATGTTTTAAAGTACTTTGGTACTTCTTAGGTTGTATTGTGGTACTCCTTAAATAAATTCAACAATATAAAGAAACTAGTAATTATTTTTTCCTACTTTTTACCACTTTGCTAAAGTGGTTATAGGTGGGTAACAATATAAAACTTAATACTTACCTATATCTAAGGCACAAAACCAGAACACTGGCAAAGTGGCCTTAAAACAACATGGCTGCCATCATTTTTTTGTAAAGGCAGTCATTAGCAAATCGCATAATAAATTGTGATCACCATGTAGTGCAGTCGGTTTTCGAAATTTTGTGTCCTTATAACTACATATCCACTTCATAACATCACTTGCAAAACAGTATCACCTAGACACTATATTCATGGAAAATGTCATCAAAACCCATCCAGCCATTTCTGCAGTACGTTGAATATAAAAACCTGTGGAAAATAAATTTGAGGAACAAAATCTGTTTTGGGAGTCCCTTTTTATCTTTGCACCCCATTAACGATTCACCACAAAAATTTCCATTGTCAAAAAATGTAATAAATGTTTTAGTTCTGGAAAGTTTTGATTCATCAAACAGGTTTAAAGTTATGAGGGAGTAAAAATCCAAGGAATTCCTATCTCTGGGAATCCTAACTATAACAACATAGTGGCAAACACCACTCTGAGATATATATATATATATATATATATATATATAGACCTATATCTATAACCTACCAAGGACTTTTGTGGCTGCCTTATGTTGTTTATTCCTTTGAATCCTCTCTCAGTTTATCCTTTACATTCACTTTTTTATTCCAGTCATATCACTGCAGCCCTCATTTGCAAAAAGTTGTGTTATTTTATTTTTATATTTAGTTAAGTGAAATTACCGCATTAAAACTGTGGTAATACTAATTCACAACATATAAAATCAGGCCCCAGGAGGAACACCAGAAAGCTTGTGTTAAGATCGCAGATGTAAATGTGGAAAAAGCATGCCAAAGCCTGTTATTCCTCATTCTGAAGTACTTTCGAGAATATCATGTGCAGCAAATACATGACTTATTTTTGACAATTCAATGAAAATTATGCCAAATTCTAAATGAGACTATGTGCGTTTTTTTATTGATGAAACACAAAAAATATATACTTGAGGGAATTTTCTAGTCATCTCTATGCTATCTGTTATACTGACTACATCAAAAGATTTTTGAGAGGTCGTCTAATCTCAAGTTATCAAGGCATGCTTCATCATTTGACGACCTCTCACACCAGGGTAGGAATAATGCCTCCCTGGCGGACTCAACCAGGAAAACTTATCTATCCGTGGGAGTTCTTATGAATCAGGACAGCACACTTAGGGCCAGATGTAGGTCGGCAAATACAGGTCGGTACTGGCCGATTTCGGCCGTTACCGACCGGTATTTGCAAACGGAGATGTAGAGGCCATCTAATTTACAGAATCTGTATATTTACCGATTCGGTAAATTTACAGATTCTGTAAAATACCGAATCGGTAAATTTACCAAATCGGTAAATCCAGATGTAGGTGGCACTTCAAACAGTGCCACAGGCCATTACCGATTCGTTATTTACCATGTAATACAATTGCATGGTAAATGACGAATTCCTGTGTACATGCACATCCACATGGCACACAAGCCAAAATCAGGGGTGCAACAGGGTATCAAAGTGACACCCTGTTCCCCTTGCAAAATCGGTAATTTTACCGAATCAGTATTTACCAATTCGGTAATTGACATTGATTCCTATGGGCCTGTAGACCCATAGGAATCAATGGCAATTACCGAATCGGTAAATACCGATTCGGTAATTACCGAATCATACAGATTCTGTAAAAATTACCGATTTTGTACTTACATCTGATTTACCGAATCTAGAATACCGAATCGGTAAAATTCTGTATTATAGAGTCGGTAAATCAGATTTACCTACATCTGGGCCTTGACTGTTTTTTTGGGGCAGCAAAAGTGGATATACAATATACCTAGAGGTATACTCAACCTATTATTTATTTAACTAGTACATCTGGTATGATTAAAAACATTAAAAGAAACGGGCATTCTGTGAAATACAATGAATCGCTTAACCTAGTCAGTATACTAAATAGGATAGAGATGACTAGATAATTCCCCTGAGTATGTATTTCATGTGTTGCATTTTTTTGGAGAACCTATTTGAGGTAGAACCTCCATCACTCTCTCCTTTGAAATTTAATGTGCGTGGAATGGCCTAGTTCCGGGAGTATCCCTGACACATTTAGTCAAATACACTCAGAACTGTGTTTCTCAGTTACAAAATAATATAACCATGGCAGAAAGGCTGGCTTTTGATGACGACGTGATTACTCCTATCCTAGTTGCACCACCTCTTCTTAATGACATGACAATAAGCCAAACCATCATCAGTTCTAATGATTTGGAGGCCCTGATAGACCTCAAGCGTACACAAATGAAGACATTATTGCATGCCGCTCTAATGACAGAATATCTGCCGAGTAATCAATCACCTCGAGGCTTAATTGTTACAAATGAACCACACATTTTCTTAGAAAATGCTGAATTTTACAAAAATGGGTCTCTCATGGAATAGAAATGCACCAGAGACTGGTTGGTTCTAATCATACAAACCGCAGATGAATTATTGATAAAAGTCAAAAGTTTCAAAAAGACTTTAAAAAGTTCTCAATGGAAACAGTATATCCATATTCCAAGCCTGACTTCAAAAGCAACACGGGTGATCAATCGATAGTTGTTCTACCAGGTCTTCAACATCAGAATCCGACCAAAGTGATTTGAAATACAATAGAACAAGAGGAGGAAAATTAAACAATAGAGGCCGCTATCAGAAACAATATTTCAGCCCACCACAATACCATCAACAACAACTAATGGGATTGAATCCATTTCAAGGTCTTCCACTACAAAATCTCTTTGGTAACCACCTTGGTTCCAACAAGCGATGTCTTTTTTAGCCAGAGGTGGAGGAAGGAGCAGAGGAAGAAGAAAGGACAGAAGGGAAGTGGAATCCACAAGAAGAACAGAGGGATCATAAAGATCAGTCGCCACAACCAGGGACATGCAAAGACAAAATGTAGTGGTAAGGAAGATTGACCTCACTGAATTACAAGTGTATGTCTTGAATGAAGGCTTAGGTTTTGTTCCAACCCAAGAACATTTACCTTAAGAAAGAGATGGCTGAATTATTTTAGATTATACACTTAAATCTTTTTTTCTGAAAAAACCAGGAGAAACAAGAGAGATGAACACAGGCTTGAGGAGAAAGTCTACTTTCAATCCATCTATAAATAGCCTTCCTATTGAAGAACAAACATTTGAAAAAACAGTCACAAGGGAGATAGATGCCCTAATGAAGGCAATACTTTCAGAATACCTTGAAAGCATAAAAAGAAGCATTCACCAACATGACCAAAAATAAGGAAATAATTACAAGCCGGCTGATAAAGGCAGCACAGTAGTTATCCTTCCTGTAGCGATGTAAAAACAAGAGTGCAAGAAGCTATTATGTGACAGCAGAAACTACATAAAACTGGAGAGAGATCCCACTGCAGACATTATGGAAGACATCAGTTACATGGTGACACAGACAGAAGAAGAGGAATGGATAATAAAACAGGAGGCAACCTTCCTAGTAGAAGTAAATCCAACAGTACCCTACTTCTACATCATGATGGAAATATTCCCACTGACTCGGAAGCCACGTCACTCATTGAATCTTTATCTGTCCTTGATTTGGGTCCGGCATTCCTGCACCCTACACATAAGAAAGGTCATATCCTCAATCAGTTCTTTACTAATACAACCCTGGAGGTAGAGGCCCCCCTTCCATTGGTATAGTCTGACCATTATCTTATTAAATTGAGGATATCTCAGTTGGGAACGGGTCAACTTGAGACAGTTTTGAAGAAGAATACTAAATTCAGAGCCTTCCACTGGATCAATTCGGTGACCTTAGGTGAAATGCTCGAATCCCCTACTCCCTTCTTCTTGGAAATTCTGAAAGGGATGCTTTTTTGCTTGACTCTTGGTTTCTCCAGAATGTACATCAACTAGCCCCCTTGCAGTCACCCTCATCTAAGACAACCAAACTTTCAGCTCTTTGGTACAATCAACTGCTCAAAGGTAGCAAAATCACCTGTAAAAGGCTGGAAAGGATATGGTGGGAAAACTATGATTTGGATGCTAAAAGTGAATATAAACAATCACTTAAAAGTCATTATAATAAAGTATACGAGGCTAAAAAGAACTACTTCTCTAACAAAATAGAATCATCCAAATGTAAACGTAAAGAGCTTTTCAAAATTGTAAAAGCCTTCACAAACCCAGCCTTGGAGACGAAGGCTGCTCCAGCTACCGCCGATTGGCCTTTAGTATTAGCAACTTATTTCCATGAAAAATTTTGACAATCAAAGTGACTCTGAGGTTGGATTTACCCTCAGACGGTGAAACATTATCAGTGCCTTCCATAGTGCCCTTGCTAGGAGTCGCCCATTCGCTGCGGCAGTTTCCCTCAATATCATTGGAAGCCTCCCTAGCTAGCATTAAAAGCCTGAAGTTGGGTTCTCCTTCCGACCCCTGTCCAGCAAAAGTGCTAGTTTCTATAGCATTGGCGATTAATCCTGTGGTAAATAAAATTTGTAATACTTCATTAGAGACTGGACACATGCCATCTAGATGGAAGAAGGCAAAAATTCTGCCGCTGCTTAAAAAGCCATCCACTGACCCGAAACACCAGAAAGTTATAGGCCCATCTCCCTTCTCCCCGCCTTTTCCAAGGTGTTGGAGAAATATGTTAACTCTGTGGTTACTGACTATGTGGACACCAACAGCCTTCCCCACATTAGTCAGTCCGGTTTTAGAGCCAACCATAGTACAGAGTTCGCCCTATTAGAGGTCTCCGAACACAATAAGGAAAGCCTGAATGGTGGAGGGAAAGTAACCCTGGCCAGAGCAGGCGGACAGGGACTACGCAGAGGTACATGGAATTGCGAGCGCGCTCATGCACAGATCACCCTGAAACGGCAAAGAAGAGGAGGACGGCAGCCCGGGGACACCCCAGTCAAGGTAAGTTTTTTTTCATTTACCTTTAATGTATTTTTAATTAATTCTTAATAGGGGGTTGGAGGCAGGGGCTCATCAACTCCGCTCCGCTACGGAGTGTGTGGAGATTTGCCTACTCCGCGTTTGCCACGGAATGCGGAGTAGGCAAATCTCAGCACACTCTGTGGGTGGAGCGAGCTTTCTGCCAGCACCTAGGGAAAGCCATTTTGATCCTGTTAGATCTATCAGTGGCCATAGATACCATGCCTCATGATAAGCTCTTGGACAGGATCCAGACTCTCGGTATTGTAGGCTCAATATTAAAATGGCTTGCCTCCTTTTTGGAAGACAGGGACCAGAATGGTGGATACCTCCTTTTGCCGCTGAAATCCCGGGAATGGGGGTGAGAGTCCCTCAAGGCTCCATTCTGTGCCCCACATTATTTAAACTTTATATGTCTCCTTTAGCTGTCCTGGTGCAAACATTCAGAGCCGAAATTATTTTATAAGTGGATGACACACAGCTCCTGTTCGCCTTTGACAAAGGGAGGAAGCCAAGATGAAAATCTGTCTCTCATAAGTGTTTGCATGGCTAAGATTGAACCAGCTCAAATGTATTCCAGAAAAGTGAAAGATTATCTTTTTCGGGCACCCACCCGTCAGACGACTGGAGACCCTGGTGGCCAGAAGATATGGCTCCACCTCCCACCACACAACAAAAGCTAAAGAACTTAGGAGTCCTGAGAGATGACTGCATATCTATGAAGGCCCAAGTTCAATCAGTGGTCAGAATGTGCTTTGGACTCCTCAGGATGCTGAGGAAGTTCCTTCCACTCTTGACTTTAGACTGCAGGAGATCCGTGGTCCAGGCATTGATTACTTCAAGATTGGACTATGTGAATATACTCTACCTCAGCCTCCCAGAATATCTTCTCCAGTGCCTGCAGGTGGCACAAAACGCGGCCGCCAGAGCCATTCTCAGGCTTAAAGCTCGGACTCATATGTCCCCTCATCTGAGAGCACTCCATTGGCTCCCGGTGAAAAATAGAATCATATTTAAGGCCATGGTGTTATTCTTTAAGGCCTTTTACGGAAAGGGTGCTAGGTACCTTTGTAGAAGGATTGCCCACTATGTTCCTTCTAGAACTCTGAGATCCTCCTCGACGAATCTGGCAGCGGTCGTTAGAATTTCTCAAGTCTGTTCAGGGGGGTCCTTCATTTGGTTTCCTCGGAGATCAGGCCTGGAATGCGCTTCCTGCTTCACTGAGAGTGGTGCCAGATTTAGCTACTTTTAGGAAGCTCCTTAAAACTCTGCTTTTTAAGCAATATTGTGAGTTTCCCTTAGCTGTGTGCTATATAAATGCCTTTTATTCATATTCATATTCAAATACGAAAAGGAGCAGTAGAACCATTATCTTAATTTATGGACCACTTCCTATTGCCGTTAATGAAGAGGATGTGTGTGTTTCCGAAACAAGGGAATCCAAATAGGATGGGTCAGGGACCTTGGGACCTAACTTATTACAAGAGACAGTGGTCCCTGAATTAGTACAAAATATATATACAATGAATATATCTTCAATCAGTACTATATTTTAGCCAATATCCAGCCGGACAAGGGTGATTTTAATATGCAAAATACTTGAAATTTAAACAGAAATGCGACTCAAATAACAGTAGGATAAAAGCCTGTATCCGTGAACCCACATATCAGACAAACAAACAGAGTAAAAGGCTCAAGCAGTTTGGGTTTGGGGTTGGGCCGCCTTCCTCGAGACAAACGGATCCCTCGACCCCTCACAGTCCGGCTTCCGAGCCAACCACAGCACCGAGACCGCCCTCATCGCCGCCACCGATGACATCCGAGCCCTGATGGACAATGGAGAAACAGCGGCCCTCATCCTCCTAGACCTCTCCGCGGCATTCGACACGGTCTGCCACCGCACCCTAGTACGGCGCCTCAGCAACATCGGAATCCAGGACAAGGCGCTGGAATGGATCATCTCCTTCCTCGAAGGAAGAACACAGAGAGTCCGCCTACCACCGTACAAGTCAGAGGCCTCCGAAGTCATCTGCGGCGTCCCCCAAGGATCATCTCTGAGCCCCACCCTCTTCAACGTCTACATGAGCCCCCTCGCGGCCATCGTACGCAAACACAACCTCAGCATAATCTCCTACGCCGACGACACCCAGCTGATCCTCTCCCTGACCAACGACCCCGCCGCCGCCAGAGCCAACCTGCACGAAGGGATGAAAGAGGTAGCCGAGTGGATGACGACCAGCCGCCTGAAACTGAACTCGGACAAGACGGAGGTCCTCATCCTGGGCTCCTCACCCTCCGCCTGGGACGACTCCTGGTGGCCTCCCGCCCTGGGCACCGCACCCAAACCGACAGACCATGCACGAAACCTGGGCTTCATCCTGGACTCCTCCCTCTCCATGACCAGGCAAGTCAACAACGTCTCCTCGGCGTGCTTCAACATCCTACGCATGCTACGGAAGATCTTCTGGTGGATCCCCACCGAGACCAGGAAGACCGTCACCCAGGCCCTCGTCACCAGCCGGCTGGACTACGGCAACGCCCTCTACGCCGGTACCACCGCCAAGCTCCAGAAGAGACTCCAGCGGATCCAGAACGCCTCAGCCAGACTCATCCTCGACATCCCACGAACCAGCCACATCTCCGGACCTCTGAGAGACCTTCACTGGCTCCCCGTCAACAAAAGAATCACCTTCCGCCTCCTCACCCACGCACACAAAGCCCTACACGACCAAGGCCCGAGCTACCTCAACAGCCGAGTCAACTTCTACGCTCCAAAACGCCACCTCCGATCAGCCAACCACGCCCTCGCCGCCGTCCCCCGCATCCGAAGAGCGACAACAGGAGGAAGGTCCTTCTCCTACCTGGCCGCCAAGACCTGGAACTCCCTCCCTCCCGACCTGCGCCTGACCCAAGACCACCTCTCCTTCAGGAAGAAGCTGAAGACCTGGATGTTCGAGCAGTAGCGGCACCCCCCCCCCCCCCCCCCCCAGCGCCTTGAGACCCTACGGGTAAGTAGCGCGCTCTATAAGTGTCATTGATTGATTGATTGATTGATATAAGGAAATGCACAAATAAAGAAACAACAATTATAGGAAGGTCACCTTTACACAAATTATATATGTAAATCACTGTGTATAAGGTTGACAACTTTGTCAACGATGTTTTGATCCTTTACAGAAAGATATAGAATCATCATCAGGACTGTCAGATAAAGTGCCTGAAAACAATTGCCTGTGAATTACTGTACATTTTACACATGGAAATGAAAAGTGAGAAAAAAGAGGAAGAAAGGAATATACATAATGTAAGTCAGGGGTAAATGCTTAAGAGGTCACAGATGACCGCAATAGTTTTTTGTTTTAAAAAAAAATGTTTTATTGAAGCCAGGAACTTAAAACATAGATATATAAATATTGCATCACTACACCATAAAAGAAATCTCCTCTAGGGCAATTTAGACAAATTCATAATACATTAATAATACACGCAGCAAGGACCAATAAAAACATTTACACAATCAAAAAGTTGATAAAATCCAACACCGCAACCCAGCCTACAAAAAAACAACATAAAAACAGTCTCACTGATAACAAAGGTAACTCAAACACAGTACCAATATTGTACAACATGGTACCAAAGGTGGTGAAATATACTCACAAGGGAGAATCGACAGGTTCCCAGTTTTTGTTGCTAAATTAAAGAATACTGTCCTGAAGAAGGTGTTTTTAACTTAGAAAAAAACGAAACGCTGTGTCGACATACTGCTTCTTTTTTAGCTCAATGTACAGAATTGTGATACTGGTTTTAAATGTTTTTTGTGATTCTATATTGTTTACAGATAAAATGTATATTGAAAATATTGTACTAAATAAATATCTATGAAACTCTTTTACAATAACTTGTGACAGTCTTGTTGATGGTGCCCTATGAAAATTCAGTTTTTCTGAAATACACATTAATGTCTGAATGTATGGATATAATGATTAGTTTTAATTGAGTTCCGTGATCATAGAATTGTGTACCTGTAACTATACCTATAGGTCTCTGAAAAATCTATGGTCCATGGCCAATTGGGACTTTCTTATTTTGATCTTTAAAACCACTTGGATGCTATGGCATGTCCAGGGATCTGATGTAATTTCCATTGAAATGAATGGGCACTCCATGACGAGTTACCCTTGTCATTAGCATCCAAGTGGTTAATTCCCCTTGTCCCGTATTGGATGAGTAAGGGACCTCCCTCTTTTTATATTTTTTTACCTGCAGTATAGCCCATGTGGCAAGACCTAGAATGAGCACGACCTGAATGCGAAAACCTCGCAAGGACCTGTGGGTTAGATGAGGACGGTGTTAATGGAAAAATGGAACCTGCGGCGAAAATGAATGGGCGGAATGAGCGAGGCTTACCCTGATACTTCAGCTTAGTTTAAATAGGGAATTGTGGTGTCTTCAATTTTGGGATAGTTTTACACAGTGGTAAGGATGTGAAGGCCTGTGGAAAAGTGGAACAGCACTTAGATATATGACGGGGCATGCATGAGTAACTACGGGCGCTCGAGTGAGGCTATGCTTACCTCACAATGTGGGCAAATCTGGGTTGGTCCTAGGTCGGAGGGTGATACTTAAATGGACCAGGAAGAATGAGTCAAGGTTAGGGAATTAAATGGAAAGTCTGGGTTAGAGATTGGTGCTTCTCCCAATGGTGGCTGGCGGTGGATGGAGGAGCTAGCGCTTACCTAATTTGGTGCCCATAGCGGCATGAAGCGAAGGCAATCTGAGGATAGAGAGCAGAGGGCTCGGAGTAGTTTAAAAAGCAAACCTAATTGGTCATGTGACCCGGGGCGGCGGTGATGTGGCCCGGTGTGAGGTTGTTGCGCGTGGTTAAGGGGGCGGTCTTATGATCATGCAAACAGCGGCCATCTTGGAGTGGAAATATGAAGGATGGAAATGCCAAGGAAGTAAGATTAGAGGAACAGCACACTCTGTATTTGGGGACTGTAGTGAAAAGGCTGACTCTCAAAAGGGTTACAAAAGGGTACCATTAATGAGTTACTTTCGGTGATAAATAAAAAGGGGTAAACTTAAAAGCTTCTCATAAAGGTAGTTATACACTTTTGTGACTTCAGTGAATATATATTTGCGAAAGTGTGAACATGGATTAGAGTGACTTGAATGATCAGACAATTGCTAATTAACACAGTGGCTAATGTTTCTGACTGGATTAAAATGTTAGCATGATGGAATCACATTCTCTCAATGGCATAGCTGTTGGGCTGAGCTATAGGTGCCACAGTACATTGGTTGCAAATAACAGGGAGTCTGTGGAATGTGAACATGTAAATATGTAAAAAGCCATGTTTGGTAAATACATTTGAAGCCGTAAACTTAGCCACTCTATAGGGAAAAGGAAATTGTATACAACTCTCACACAGTCCGTGTGATTACATTCAGAGATATTGTTCTTTAAGTAGGTTGTGAAGCTGGTAAGGGACTCAGGGATAAGATTACAGCATTGTTGTCTGGTCCTCAAGTCGGTTTAAGCCTGTGTGGATACTGCCAGTCCGCAGGATCCATTTCAGTTCCTCTTTGTTCAGCAGTAGGGAGAGTTTAGCTCCTCTGGGGGGCACTTTCACTACACTTATTATTGTCCAACGGATGTCGTCTTCTGTGTGACCCACGGACTCAAAATGTTCTACCAATGGGGCATTTGGTGTCTTACAGCAAAGCCTGCTCCTGTGTTGGCAAATCCTTATGCAAATCTTGTATGTCGTCTGACCGATATATATATCATGCCAGAGGATGCCATCTTATGTACAGGACACAAAGGACATGTTAAGGGCCTTGAGCCAGATACAATTTGACCCGGAAAAACAACTACTACTAACACTAGACGTGGAAGCCTGTTATGCGAGCATTCCTCAAGAAGAGTCACTAAGTGTATAAGATTGACTATTACAAAAAGAAGAATGGATATCGGTAACCCCACGGGAGTTCGTGATGGACTGTGCTCATACAGCACTTACAAGGAATTTCTTCAAGTTTGAAGACGAGTTCTATTTGCAAACTCATTTGACCTCTATGGGCCCCCGGTGTAGCTTGTCTTTACATCCATGCCTTTGAAGGAGAATACACCTACAACGAAGAAAATTCATTTCTGCACCAGATCGATATATGGAAACATTATATTGATTACATTTTTATCATTTTGACAGCAACAGTATATACAGCCAACCAATTCATCACATGGATTAACAGCGTGAACAAATACTTGAAATTCACATTGACACTTAGTAACAAAGACATTCCTTTTTTAGATCTAATGATCAGTTCATATGGAAACACATTGAAGAGTGTACTTTATTACAAACCTACGGACAAAAATAATCTGCTACAATATGATAGCAATCACCCAAAGCCACTAGGAGACAATCTTCCAGTAGTCACAATTCCTGGGATTGAGAAGAAACTGTACAGACAAAAAGACTTCCAAAAACATGCAAAACTACTATCAGCCAAGTTGAGGGAGAAAAAATACCCAAGACAAGTGATAAATCCTGCATGTAACAGAGTATCACACACTACAAGAGAAGCCCTGCTTGATGACTCAGTCAGAGAGACACCTGACTGCCTGATCTGTGTAACCACCTTTGGGCAATACTCCAGGGAAGTACAGAAAATCCTAAAGAAGCACTGGAATATTCTGACATCTGGTACTCTAACGTTCACCAAACCAATATTTTCATTCAGAACAGGGAGATCTATAAAAGACGAATTAGTTCATACCTGTCAAAAATCACAAGAAACTAAAAATACCCAACTCACACTGGAATTTAACACCGGTATCCGGCCATGCCCCGTGTGGACACTGTAGTGTGTGTGCCTTAACCAAAAGGACAAATCAAATAGACTTAGGCCTTAGAACCCCAACTGTACAAACGACTTTCACTAACTGTGGTTCTACCAATGTGGTATACATCTTGACATGTATCTGTGGGGTAAGATGTGTGGGGATGACTACTAGGAAAGCCAAATTGTAGATTAATGAACACAGGTGCACCTTTAGGTGTAAAAATAGATATACAAAGTTGATGCGACATTTCATTAAAAAACGGACCTCGGAAAGTTCTTTTGTATGGACCATCATTGAACAAGATCAACAGCAGAACAACGGTGGGTATACAGCTTGAAGAACTCTATTAAGGGTTTAAATTAACCCTTGGCATAGTGTGCATAGTGGCGCTACGCGGAGTGCTACTGAGGTTCAAAACAAACTCCGCACACTCCAAGTAGCTCCGGTACCCACCACCCTCCTCCCACTCGCCCTATTACCAATGATGTACATTTAAAAAATAAAGATTTAAAGAGTAATAAAATGCCTTACCTTATCTGCGGCGTCCCTGGGCTGCCCACTTCCTCCATCGCGACTTCTTCCTCAAAACTGCACATGCACGGGCGCCCGCGCACCAGGGTGTGAATAATTTATCATAGACAGCCGTAAATCAGCCACTAATAGCCCAATTCCTCACCTCTGGCCACACATCACTGTAGTGGACTGGGGTAAGGATAGGTGATTTTGCAGATCTATTCTTAACATGTAGTAGGTGGATTTGCATAATTACGGCAGTGGAGCACTTGAATATGAAGCTCCGCCGTCCGTTACTTTGGCAATATAGCACTTCCCCCCACTCCGTGCATAAGCATTTTAAGGAAGTCACATAAATTACTGTAGGACACAATCTGTACACAGGGAGCATATACTCCACACTTAAAAAACATGTTAATGGCGGGCCACATTTAAAAATAAAGCGCCAACAGCTGAGCTTTATCAAGAACTTCTCAGTACTGTTTCCATTATTCACAACTAACACGTTGAAACTAAATTATTAGCTCATGCGATGGACGCACACACACAGGGGGGCACACACCAGCTTCTAAAAACAGACGCTAACCGGTAAAGAAGAGGTCTTTCATCTACATATTATACCACCTGAGTTGCACACATGAAGCTTTTTGGAAAGAGCCAATAATGAAGATGGATGCATGGCACATTTCACAGCATGCATTGATGTCTTGCATCTCGCTCTTTGTGTCTGTCAAAGTAGCCTTAGGAAATATATTATGGCGTGCACCAACAATTTTAAAAATAATAATTATTTGGAATTTATTTAAATTACAGTGAAATAAAGAGCTTTTGAGAAATGATGTTATTACAGCTTCAGAAAAATAAGGAATGCTACTATGGGAATGGTATGATGCTATAAATGTATATTGTTTTGTATCGTCTTTTGTATAATTAGTGTGGGATTAAGAAAAAGGCGCTCCCCCACACTTAGCTATGGAACCCACAGTTAAATATGACTGGGGTAAGTACCTTCGCCTAGCTACATGTGCAAAATAAAAAAGTGGCAGGTGGCACTGCACATTATGTATCAGATGCTGTCAAACTTCTATCCCCATAATAGGTGGTTGACTTCCCTGCACCCCCTCCACTTTTCCTTTCCACCTCTCCCACATTAACCTTCTTTTAGTTCATTCCCACTGCTATTTTTGTTTAATGCTTCAGATAGCATTAGAAAACAATTGTGCACTTGTCACTATGGTTGGTGAGAGCAACTACTGTCTCATTGTCTGTTACATGAACCTTAGTGTGGATTTTAATTACCCATGTGTCTGGTAAGAAGAGTATTTGTAGCATAGATAGGCTTTGACGAAAAAAGCCTTAGGGCCTCAATTAGATGTGCCCTCACATAAATATTTAGAAAAGTGGGTTTCATTGATTTCTATCTGACCTTGTCCCTCTCTCCTTTCCTTTGTTCCTTTCAGGTATTCTCTGAACCGTGAGAGGTACCGGGAGGGTGCAAATAATGTTTTGCCAACTTCTTGCATGTTTTGAATCTACACCACTGCCCTATAGCTGATTCGCCCTGCAGAAGACCCCAGATCTTCTTGACTCATACAGAGATCGAAACAGATTGGTAACTCGAACATTTTAGGTCAGGTGATTCTTTGTATTTCACCGAATGACCGTTTCCTTTTAATGTTTTTAAATATACCAGAGGTACTCGTTAAATAAATAATAGGTTGAGTATACCTCTAGGTATATTTTATATCCAGTTTTGTCTCCCCCAAAAAAAACAGGACCTAGTGTACTGTCCTGATTTGAGATTTATAAGAACTCCCAGGGATAGATTAGCTTTCCCTTGCTGAGTCTGCCAGGTTGGTATTATTCCTACCCTCTTGTGAGAAGTTTCAAATGATGAAGCATGCTTTGATAAATTGAGGGTGAGACGACCTCTCCAAAATCTTTAATGACCAACTTCTATAAGTAGTCAGTATACCAAATAGGTTAGAGATGACTAGACAATTCCCTCTCACATATATTTCTTGTGTTGCATTTGTTTGGAGTACATACTTTAGGTAGACCCTCCATCACTCTCTCCTTTGGGATTTATTTGGTTTTTGTATTGATGTAATTGACATACACTTATATTCCTCTTTATATTTGCTCCTGGAAATATATTTCTTGCTAGCTAATGGAAAAGATTGAGTCAGAAAGTGGGAAAATCAATGTAATGATGTAACCAACAGCAAAAATAAAAATACACTGTGCAGTGATGAGGACATTGTTTATCAATTCCTTGAGGAGGACTGAAAAAGCTGTGTCTCAATCTGTGAGTTTACCTTTTTACATGTGGTTGCCCAGAGGAAATCAATAGGAAACCAACATTGAGTTGAAGACGTATCGTGCGTAGATACATTAACAATGATTTAGTTGAAGCAGGAATCAAACCCATATGGAACACACTTAATCTCACAGTTACTTCAAAAACTTGAAGTACATACATTTGAATTAAATGAAAAACAATTTCATTGTTAGAAAACCAATAATACAATGTAAATTGGTAATTCGTTTTAGTGCTGCATGCATTTGCAGTGCTTAAACACGAGCAATTTAAAATTGTTGTGCTATTACATGGAGCTTATATGTTCTATTTTGTGACAGCAGATTTGCATTGTCCATATAATTGAAATCATTCCATTGTGTTTGATTAGAAAGAGGCTCTTTTAATCCTGTTTGTTTGAATCAATGATGATTGGCAGTATAGCTACAAGAGAAAAGTGGATCTTTGCTGTTGAAATACAATCAAAACACCTGGAGAAATCTAATGAAAGTGTCCTGGGAGCGCTGGCACAATTTGTGACCACTCTTTGTGATCCCAGGAGCACATATGTTTTGTTTGCCCCTTCTGAAATACTTAAATTGCAATTGTACGTGTATTGCACGTTTAATGCAGAGTAGACATTCTCTATGGTCCGTGCAATTGAATTAAAAAGGCTTCAGGCAGTCAAGCAAACTTTATTGTAGAAGCAGGTAAACTATAACAATCTAAAAACGTATTTTCTAAAATTCATGTTGTGAAGTCAAGAAGCACCTTGCATTTTAAAACGTCGCACGATCATAACAAATAGTCATACTATCTGGATAACCATCGATACATCTCCAGTCAACTAATTCATCATACCGATCTGGCGCGGACAACATTTGAGTGGGAGGGGTGGGGGAGGAATCAGACCACAAACCCAGTGATGTGTGGAAAAGGCCGCTTTATTGAAACAGGTGCACATCACATAATAAAAACCTTGGCAACGCCTTAAAAAACAAAACCTCACTGAACAACCAAATACCTGACCCCTTGGCCCCGCCCCTAAAATCTTTTTGAACCCACCGAATACATTTCAACATTACAACCTTACAACATTACACATTAATGCAAAATATAACATCCCCCAAATACCAACCTTCCATTAAACAACTTCCCCTGCCTCTTTATCACTGTCCAACCCCCACACCTGCCCAACTTTAATACAAAACAACTTGCCTACCCATTCCCTGACAATAAACCAACTCCAACAATAATATAAACTTCTTTTAACCCTGTCAAAAAGCAAACATCCCCGCACTGCACCTGTTCCAAGCGACAAACAAAGCTATTACCCTGCGCACCTGTCCCAACAAAAACCACCATCTAATCCCCTACTAGAATAAAGGGTCCCACCGAAATTAAAATAAGGGAGGGAGGGTGGGAAAAACCAAATTCCCTACACCTAATCTCCCAGCCACCAGGTCACCAAACCCAAAATGATGTCTGGGAGCAGGAGCCCAACCCTTTTATGGTTGGGCTCCCCTTGGGCTACTTTTGGGCTATCTTTTTAGAAGCCCAATAAAACAAAATATCGGGCCCGTGCCCAGCAACACCCCTCCCCTCCCAAACTGCCCGGGGGGGACCTCCCTGCAGTCGGCCACTCCCCCCAAGCCTCCTTGGGAGGGAGGGGTGGGGGAGGAAGCAGACCACAAACCCAGTGATGTGTGGAAAAGGCAGTTTTATTGAAACAGGTGCAAATCACATAATTAAAACCTTGGCAACGCCTTACAAAAGTAAACCTCACTGAACAACCAAATACCTGACCCCTTGGCCAGGCCCCTAAAATCTTTTTGAACCCACCCAATTCCAACATTACAACCTTACAACATTACACATTAATGCAAAATATAACATCCCCCAAATACCAACCTTCCATTAAAAAACTTCCCCTGCCTCTTTATCACTGTCCAACCCCCACACCTGCCCAACTTTAATACAACACAACTTGCCTACCCATTCCCTGACTATAAACCAACTCCAACAATAACCTAAACTTCTTTTAACCCTGTCAAAAACCAAACATCCCCGCCACCCAGAAAGGAGGGCGGGGGAACAACTACCCCCCATTATGTCCCCCCAACTAAAACTGCCACTTCTTTTTCAACCTGAACAAGCCTGACCCTGCAAACACTGAGCCAAAGCTTCCCTCATTTCCAACAGATAGAGGTCCATACCAAGTCTGGACAAATGCACCCCGTCGCCCCTGAAAAACTCAACTGCCTCAAACCAAAGCTCCATATGTGCTACCTGCCAAAACCCAGTTGACGACAAAACCGGGAAATCTCTGAGTTCACCTTCCTTCGAGCCCTGTCAATGGCCCGCGGGTTCAAAGCACCCCTCCACACTCTACGCGGCACCAACTCCGTCCATAGCACGTGGCACCCAGCCCATTGCCCTTTCAAATGCGTCAAATCTTTTTTCACGGCCCTCATCAACACCACACCCTTCACACCTACCAAGTCGTTCTCACCTAAATGAATCAGCAACACATCCGGGCACAGGCCCCTACCAACCATCTGTTAAGGCCAGGATCAGATCTTTCCACAACATCCCCCGTTTCCCTTTCCAAACAATGCGATACATTTGGTCATTAAACCCCTACATTTGCCGGCATGCATGAAACTGAGCCCATTTTACAAAAGAATGGCCCACAATCCATATTGTCAGCTCCATTGAGTGGGGCCCTCCCACTGAACCTGTAACGAGAAAGACAAATTGAGATTCAAACAAAAGAGGATGATGCATGCGCCTCCTCTGCACTCTGCCTTATATAGCGCTGATAGCAAGCAGAAGACCAGCGCCCCAAACTCATGATATCTCCCCGTGACCACCCCCTGTTATGCGCCTCCATGGCTGCTCTGATCCTAAAAGAATGTGTTCCTTACTCAGCCCCATCCAAACCCACACTGCCCAATGCCTTTCTCCACACCATGCGCAGCTGATAGTCCGACACCCTCTTCCCGTCAGCATGCCAGAAATCCTCCTCCATTCCCTTTCCTTGAGACATAGAAAACCAAAGGTGAGCCCATCTTACGGAGCACGTGGCAGCAGGCACCGCCGCTTCCAAACGCACCCCTTTGCCCAATACTTTCTGGTCCGTTTTCGAGCTGGCCAACCAAAGATGTATCCCCTCCTCTTCTATGACCACGTCTGCCCACCTCACCCCGGTCTTTTGCCTAGTACCCAGGAGCTCAGACACCCGAAACGCCCCAAAAAACATCCACACCATGAGTGTAGAGAATAAACATGGCTCAAAGTCATTCCTGCCTACCTCTGGCAACGCCAGCAAGATCCGTGATAGCTTCTGCCAGGTGAGGGGGGTACACGCCGCACTCTCCCCCCTCTCCCTAGCCCACCTTTCCAACATCCTCCTTCCCACTTCACCTGCAGATGGGGTGTACCCCCATAAAAGTTTCCCCATGAAGGCAATGCCCGCCAACCTTCCCGCAATGGTAACCTTCGTCAAACCCCTGTCAATAAGTGCTAAAATGAATTGGATTACATCCTCTGACTGCCGCCAAACCTCGTTCCTCTTGTGTGCCCCAGATGCCAGGAAATCCCTCCACGCCAGCTTGTACTCTGCCCATGTTGAAGCCGAGAGGGAGCCTACCACCAGTTGTAGCACCCTACGTTGTCTACATAGCACAGATGCTCCGGCATTGGGATTGGTGTCCTGTCCGCCCCCTTGGCAAGCCCACAGAATCTCACCCACTGTGAACAAGACAAAGCATCCGCTATGTCATTGTCCACACCTGGGATATGCAACGCCCTGAAAGCAATGTTGTGATGCAAGCAGCCAAGCACAAAGACCCGCAGAAACTTCAGAACTTGTTTGTCTCTAGCAGACCACCTGTTAATGACCTCCACCACTGCCATGTTATCCACCCTGAACAAGACCTTCTTATGCGCCAATTCCTTACCCCACAGGGACAGTGCCACCAGTAACGAGAAAAGCTCCAAGAACGCAATGCTCCTCCTACCATCCTTCCACTGCTGTGGCCACTGCTCGGCTCATCACCTTCCCTGCCAGTAGACACCAAAACCTTCACCGCCTGCTGCATCTGACAAAATGTGCACATCCCATTGGACGTCCTCCTCCCTGGCCAATGGCACACCATTGAAAGACTGCAGGAAAACTGACCACATCCACAAGTCCTCCTTCACCATTGCTGACAGGTGAATATGGTGGTGCGGTAAGTGCTGGCCCGCCAATGCCCTACCCGGCAGCCTGCAAAATGTCCTCCCTGCTCTGACTACCCTGCATGCAAAGTTGAGATGCCCAAGGAGCACCTGTACCTCCTTCACAGTCACCTTCCATTTTGACAGCATACCATCCAACAATTGCAACATTTTAACTTTTTTTCATCCAGCAAGTGAGCCCGCATTGCCACAGAATCAATCTCTATTCCCAAGAATGACATGGCCGTGCACGGACCCATTGTCTTATCAGCTGCCAATGGCACCCCCATGTCGCCCATGAGGTGATGGAAAGTGTCCAGGGCTGCCTGGCACTCCATGGAGCCTGGTGCGCCAACAAAGAAGTCATCAAGGTGGTGTGTCACCAATGTATGCCCGTGCATCCCATGAAGTACCACTGCAAAAAGGTGCTAAAGCTTTCGAACAAAGCACATGACATGGAAAAACCTACGGGCAGCGCTTTGTCCACATAACATTTCCCCCCAAATTAGATTCCCAAAATATCCCAGTAATCCGGATGCACCGGTAACAACCAGAAAGCTGACTTCACATCACACTTTGCCATCTCTGCAGTCGCGCCCGTGGTCACCACTAGTGACATGGCCACGTCGACTGAGGAATAAGAAACTGAGCCTGCCTCCTCATCAATAAAGTCATTAACTGATGACCCCTCCGGCCATGACAGATGCTTAATCAGCCGATATTGACCCACCTCCTTTTTGGGTACCATTCCGATTGGTGAAATAATCAGGTTTTCTGTCGGCCAATCCTCAAAAGTGCCTGCATCTTTCCCTCTCTCACTTCCTTGTCCAATTTCTCCTGCATCACCACCCTGTGCTCTGCCGCTGATTTCAAGTTGTCCACCCACCTTCTCTGCCGCAGACCCCGATAGCCCAAATGGAATTCCCACTGAAACCGTCAATCAGAACCTTACCTACCCCTTGGTCCCCGTACCCCCTCAGCCCCTCAACCAGCTTCTCTAACTTAACTGGCATAAGAGCTCTTGGGCCCAGCGCCCTGTGAACCATTGCATCCCCTATTGCTCTGAAACTGCTGAGAGGGCCCAGGGGTGCTGCTACCCGCCTGCTGCCACTGCTGATTTCCTTTTGGCTTAAATCCCCAACACTTAATGAGGTAGGGACACTTCTAACACTTCAAACACTCGTGCCAAAACTTGCAGTATTCCCTCGTGCATAAGCCCTTGTTAAAGTCCCAGCACGCACCTGTCCCTGTTGGTGAAGACCCTGTGCCTCCCACCCCTCCCTGGGTGGGCTTCCCCTGAAAGAGCCGATATACCAGCGGCAGTCTTCTCACCGTGAACACAGTCTTACCGCCTGTTGCTGACCCCTTGGTGTGTAGCCATAAATCCGTGTCCAGTTCCCCCCATTTAGCCTCTGTGTCCCATGACATATGTGCTCTGAACTCCTCATCATACTGCACCCACGCATATCCACCCCCTGTGATCTGCGCCTTCCTTATGACATCCATGTATTTAAATAATGCCACACAGCGCTCTGGAAACTTCTCACAGTACACACTGGCATATATTAAAAATGCCGCTGTCCAGTTTTCATTTGTCACCGCCACCTTAGGCCTTTCAGCCAGCTCATACTCCTCCTCCTTTGAGCCCTCCTTAGCTCTCACCTCCCTGTGCAAGAGCCTCAAGAGCTCCACATATTCCCCCTTCCATATACGTTCTTTGGTAGCCAACATTAGTGCGCCCCCAATGGTTTAGTGACCCCCATATAAGGGAACTTCTTAATCTTCAACTCCTTGCTGGGTAAAAGGTTCTTGCCCCCCAGCCTCCTCCGTGTTCATCCCGCTCTCAACCTTGACGCCTTGACCTGCTCCCCCCTCTTCCGGTCCCACTCCTATGTCCTTCACAAACTTCTCCTTGTGCAGCCTCCCCTTAGACACCCCCCCCATCCCCTTCACACCCCGTCCCCAGAGACACCATTTTTGGTTTGGCCCGTGGTTTATTCACCTCACCTGGTTCCAAAGAGGGTGCCCGGACAGGCGCCGACTGCCTCGCCGCCTCTTCTACATAAACCTGTGGCCGAGGAGCCCTCACCACGGGGACGTGTTCTCTCGTAGGCCTAGCCACCGCTGGCCTCCTGCCTGCCGTTGCCTGCAACACACTATGAGAAACATGAGAGGGCCACCCTCATCCACCTCCCTCAGCTCCCCCTCCTCGGGGGTATCATCATCATAGTCCAGCACCACTGCATCTTCTTTGTAACTTGCCCCTGCTACAACATCCACAACCCGGGCCTTACCGGACCCCAACTGTCCCACACCGGCCTTAACGTCCCCTGCGTAACCTCCGGGCCGGGGAGCCCCCCTGCGTTGACCTCCATATGACTCTCCATCCGCTGGTAAATTTGACCATTGTGTTGCCCTAGCCATTGGAGCCAGTGAAGCAGTGCCGGGCCTTCGTGTGCTGGCCGCGACGGGGTTCCTCGCCGGTACAGGCTGCACGGTGCTGGGCTCTACCCTCCCTTCTCCTCACCGTACCTGGGCCACACCCCACCCTACTTAGTCTGCCACGCTGCGACACCCTTCAACCTGCAACAAAAAAGTTTGGACTGACGTGCTGGGCCCCTGACACCACTCCTCGGTAGCACCCCCAAGTCCCTCGCCCGCTTGCCTGCTTCCCACTAACCCAGAACCACCGGCGCACCCCCTTTGTGACGAATCTCCACCTTCTTCATCCTCGCTCCAATCCAACATGGCCTGCACCATCTCCGATGCTGGACCCCAAGGACAGCCCAAGCACCCCCCCTGTTCAAGCTCTCTCCCCTCTGCTCCGTGACCACCCATCCCATCTGGGACCATGCACGCTCCCGCCGCGCCTGGATAATGGACCCCCCAGCCGGACGCACCCCCCCTCGCTGTTCCTGACCCCTTCTGCCCATGAGGGGAAAACATCCAACCCCTCCCAGGCCCGAGCACCCCCCTCCGGCTCCAAAACCTCAAACTCGTCCCTGTCCTCCCCACAACATACCTCCATCCCCTGCTTCTCCTCCATCACCCCTCCCCAAACCCCAAGAGCAAAGCCCCTCTCCCACAACCCCCCATAAAGAGATCAGAAGACCTGTCCACCCTATGCTCCCTGTCCCTCACCAAACCGAGGCTGTCCCACCTCCCACCTTTGCCCATTCCCCCTCCCCCAAAGAGCTCCCCCACCGGCATCCTCTCCCCCCTGCTGTTACCCTGAGGGGAGAAAAGGAGGGGGCTATATGCCCCCCTCCGGGGTCCTCAATGTCCTCCCATAAGGCTCCTGCACTCCTGCATGACTGTTGGGGGCAATACCAGCCCTATTTCCCGTGCCAGCCTGCATAACGGTCCCCACCATGCCCCCCAAACCCTCCCCGCCACTGCCCGCCTCGAGACCCCTGCGTGTGCCTACCTGCGTGGGGGATGCCTCCCCCGCCATCACATCGCACACTCCAGAAATGTGCCTGCCCCCGGCCCCATCGCTCCGCTGCCCCGCCCCAACTTTCCCCGTCCGCATTCTTGCCTGCAAAAGACAATGAGGGGAAGCGCTGCTTGGTCGCTCGTGCTCCCCCGCGCTCCCCCCCACGTTGCGGGTGTCAATGCGTGCCTCCCCTGAATGCCAGAAGGCAGGGGAGGCTCTACAGAGTGCCGGGCAACGCAGCCCGAGCCAGTTGCGGCCTTCCTGCCCCCGTGCCCGGGCCTACCCGCCTCCCCAGACGCTGCCTCAAGCCCCGCTCGCACTACCACAGCAGGGGCCGCCTTCCTGCCTCTCTGGCAGCCCACTCGCCACCGGAGACATCCTGAGCTTCTTCGGCGACTGCCGCCGCCACGCCTGCAGAGGCCTGTCGCGCGGGCCGCAATGGGCCCGCCACTTCCCCCACCACGAGGTCCATCCAGCCTGCCTCCGAGAGCAGCCGGAGGGCCTCCAGAACCCAGTAATCCTCATGCGCCATCGTCCTGGACAGAGACGTTCCCAAACAAATGCACTCCTGACAGGGTAAATCCCTAAAAAAATTAATTCCCTACACCTAAGCTCCGAGCCACCAGGTCACCAAACCCAAAATGGTGGCTGGGAGCAGGAACCCAACCCTTTTATGGTTGGGCTCCCCTTGGGCTACTTTTGGGCTATCTTTTTAGAAGCCCAATAAAACAAAATGTCAGGCCCGTGCCCAGCAACCCCCCTCCCAAAGTGCCCGGGGGGGGGACCTCCCTGCGGTCGGCCACTCCCCCCAAGTCCCCCTTAGGGATTAATGCACCTAATAAAGTGGAAGTGCAGTTTAAAATTAGCAACCAATAAAACAAGCTCATAATAATCGTTAAATGCGCAAATTGAGGGGGATGATTTAAAAAGCGAGAATATTCAACCAATAAAGTTCCTGTACCAACGAGCATAAGCAAGTTTTAAATCAGCAAATAAGGCACAACATCAAAGGTTAGCCACAACTTAACAACATGGGTCCAAAATAAAGTGCCTGTGCAGGATGGTGATAACTCAATTTTGAGAATTTGGTGGAAGTTACTCTTACAAGTTAAAAAAGTCCAACCAGATGTGATTCATTAGCCCATCGTCTGGTTGCATTGATTACATGCCTATGGCAGTTGTAAGTAGCGTGAATTCATTTTACGTGGTTCTGCCCTCATTTCAACTGACTGACCTATGCACTAGTATACAAATTTGTTTAAGCAATGCGTTATGACACATCCATTGACCAGGCTGCCTGGACAGAGTAAAAACATTGGCGATTGATCGACCAATTGTGGGTGGCGACAGAGCTCCTCGCCGCCCGCGATCTCCTTTATCCTCACCTAGCAACCATCACCTGCCTGCTTCCTTGGGAGAGGCGTGCCGATTTATCATAGTCACCGATGGTGCGATATGAGACCTCCGAGAGTGTAACGCAGAGCTGGTGCTGCTTTTCCTGGTCTGCTTTTGCTATCCTCGACAGCTTCTCCCCTATTGCCGGTTTTGTGCTTGCTGCCATCGAGGAAAACACCCTCATCAGCTGGCGTGGCTGCTCCTCACGCTCTCCAATTCTTTCCTTCGTGAAGACGTGTGCAATTACGTGCACACGATTGAGGTTCCTCTGGTCTCTTCCCCGGGTGAGTCTTTTCACCGCACTTGACTCTGTCTCTTGGTATGGGGGGGGGGCGAACCACGCACTTCTCTTGCTCCCACGGAGGTTTTTGGCATGCAGTTGAGGTTCCTGCCGCACCTCCACCAGTTAAGTCCTTTTCCTTTTGGTCAGGGCACTGATTATGAGGCTTGCTTTGTTTGTTGGCAACTCCGACCGGTATCAGCAGCTGTGCAGACACTGTCGCCTTATGCTTCTATAATGTCCGACGGCAACCCACCTCCTCAGTTCCTTGAGGGCTGCCGGGGCTATCACGGTGCATTATGCTCCTCTCCTGCTCCGCTCATCGTATCAGGTCCCTTTTCCTCCACGGGCTGCGCGGGGAGGGGTGTTGGCGCCGCACTGACCGGCCACGGGCTGCGAACGCTCCTTTCCCCGCCCGCCGCCGCTCTGCACTTCACCTTCTGCGCGGGGGGGAGGAAGGGGTGTCCGCACTATAGTCCGGGCAGCTTCTTTGCCGACTCTTCACCCGCCGCAGCTCCACAGCACACACGCTGCTCGGCGGGGGCTCAACGCAGGGCCCAGACCGGGTGCAGCGAGGTGGGCTCTCGCTGGCCATAGCTATCTTTGGGGGCACTTGCTGACTGCCGCTGCGGCCTCAGTTCATTTTACAGCGGGTGGGCTCCGCTTGCATTTAGTTCTTGTCTCTGGGCGCCCGGCAGCTCCCCTCACGCTGCGGGCACTTTCTTTTGAAATTCTTCGCCCCGCCGCCGCATTTCACACACGCTGTGCGGCGGGGGATGGGGGACACCGCCGGCAGGCCGCGGGTGGGCTCCGCGAGCCTTGCTTAATTACGGGGGAATTGTGGCTGACGCCACGTCGCTGCAGGCAGGCCGCGGGTGGGCTCCGCGAGCCTTGCTTAATTAATTGTACATAGCTGGCGAGTCAGCGCTTATAGCCTATGGCGGGTGGGCTCCGCTTTTGGGTGCTGTACAGTCCGGGGCTCCTTCGGCCGACTGGCCTGTTCTTCCGCGGGTGGGCACCGCGATGGCTTCTCTGTCCTCTTAGGGCACCGCCACGGCAGGGCGGTCCACGGCAGGCTGGAGAGGTGCGGGTGGGCTCCATTCACCTCCTCTTCATCTCCTCCAGGCCTGGGGCTCTTCACACGCCTCGTGGGCCTCGCGGCGGCCGGTTTTCTTCTCAGAGGGTGTGCCTTTGCAGCAGGCAGCTCTCTCTTCCCCTTTTCCTCGACGTTTTCTTTTTAGCTGTGGCACGCTGGGCACAGCTCCGCTCTCGTCGCCATTGTGAAGGACTGTGATGGGCCCTAGGCCCTCATGCTGGCACGCACTCACACACTGACGCAGGACACACTGGAGGTCTGGTGCAACTGGCCCAGAGCACCTGGGCTCGGCCTCTTTTATTACTGCTGTGTCACCTGACCAGTGACATCAGTGGTGGGTGGGTGTTCAGTGTGAATACAGGCTTCAGCACTAGAATGCTGACTTGTGCTGGGCATTACACCCTGCTCCTACACTCACAACGGAGCCAAGAAGGCCGCCCCCCTCTGATCTTGGAGGCTGTCTTGGCTTACTGACTGCAGCTGTACATTTTTGTGGGGGAGGTGCCCCCTTACTGCCGGAATACTTGGGGAGGGGGCATAGTCCTGAGAGACCCCTCTAACATCACTGCCCTTCCCAACCACTGATGGATGTGGTGTGCAGAGCCTCAGGCTGCAGCGGTGCCCCCCTGGAGCTCAGACCAGTCCCTTATATCAACTGGTCTTCTTGGGACTCCGGCCCTGCTGAATGAGTGCTGCCCTGGGTGGGATGGGCGAGAGGCCATCTTGCAGCTCTGGAGGTCCGTTCCTTGCCTGCGTCAGCACCAAAGTGCAGGTCAACTGCAATTTGGATCAGTGGCTGCCTGGTCGCCACCCTGCAAACCCCGGGCTGGAGGCAAGAAGTCATCCTACTGCGCTTGGTGCAGACTATATTTCTAGAGTGATCCTATGGTGCTGCAGACTGCTAGAGTGTGGCGCAGGACAAAGAGTCGAGGAGGGTGCAGCACTGGAAGGGGAGAGGTCGCATTTTGGAGAGTGCAGATGATGCCAAGAAGAACAACGGGGACAGGAGGTGACCCTGCAGTTGCCCCTTACTTTAAACTCCTGGTGGCTTGATACCACTGATGTGCCATCTACCCCCCCTTCAAGAGTACACCTCGCCAGATGCAGGACTGATAAGGCGTGCTCCAGACTGTTGACTCAAGGAATGCCACCTCATGTTTCCCTCAATCTTGTGAGTCGCCAGTTACAGGAACGATGAGGAGGCCCCAATTCCAGCATTGGCGAGAAGATCATGCTTTGTAAATTTTGTATTTTTATTTTTTCAACCCTTACCGCTTCTACTTTTTTAATTTGGAATCTCGAGTGAATCTGCAGCTTGTATATAAGTAACTCTAACCACTAGTATATGGAGTGGACTTTTGTACTTACTACCATTCTTATGTGAATTTAGAGAGTTTTTCTGATTGTATCTTTTGAGTAACTCATGTGCTCCGAAATCCTGATGTAATGTAACTGGTCCTTTTGTAAGGGCGCTCTGAAACATTCGGGTAAAGTTTGCGCTAAATAAAATCGCTTTAAATAAATAAAAAACATGTCCATTTGCATCCTGACATCTTATGGTCATTGTTTGTGCCCTTCACCTCTGGCTATCGGATCTTGTAACCTTCCATGCAGCATATATGTAAGATGGTACTGCCTTATAGATTTTCGTCTGATCTGTGCTATAGCAGAATGGTCAAGCGCCCCTGCAGTCCTTCTTGTTATATTTTAAAAATAGAAAGCGGTGATAAAACCTTTGAAGTTCCAATGATGTGCTGCAAAGGAGCATAAACTGCACAATTGTTTCTGAGCTGCCTAAGGAACAGTGGCACATATCAACTCTGGGTCCAGAGGCCTTAGTTCAAGCTTTGGTGAAGGACCACATCTGTAAGATGACTAATCTGAAAATAGGATATAAGACTCTCCTCGGTGGGTAAGAGGGGCATTATTCATCTTCACTGTGTTGTTCCATTAATCTGAGCAATCTATTGATGTGAGAATATGCTCAACATGTCTTAACCAGTGTAGGCTGTTAAATTTCTGACTTCTCAGAAGATTCAGCAGGGTCTTCCGGAACACAGCAAGGGCAGTGTAGTCCAGAGTCAAACTCAGTTGCCTACAGGATAAATGGCGATGAAGTCATCTACGGTTGCCATCCCCAGCTCTGACTGCTCCTAATATTGCCACTGGAGTTCCCGCGCCTAGGTGTAATATATGTCTCAAAAAAGCATTTTCCAATTTTTGTATGACATGCACGTTTACATGCCCCCAACTTTCAGCACTGTAGGAGCTTGCGGTCATAGCTTTTGTTGTATATACAGTTTCTTCTGGCTTGATTAGGTGGTTTCCGTAGCTATTTGGAAATCTACATATTGCTTCAGCCTGTAAGGACAATATTATTTTAGACTTGGCTACTTGGGCTACACAGTGGAGCTGCTCCTCGGTATGGATACCTAGGTAGTCATAGGTGTTGACCAGCTCAGTGGGTTTCCATAGATACTGAAATTCGACATAAGCTTGGATTTGAGTTTTATTATCACAAATTTAGTTTTCTCTGTGTTGATGGTAAGTTTCCTTTTTCTTCAAAATGATACAAAGTCTTCTAGGACCCGATACATTGACAGTTATGTGCATGCTAGGATTACAACATCATCTGCAAATAGCAGAAGTGGAATATACTTGTGCCCCAGTTTAGGTACATCAAGGCCAAGATTGCTAAGGAATGTCTCTATACCTTTAATATAGATGTTAAATAAAGCTTGGACTAGGATATAGCCCTGCATGACTCCTGGATGTATTTTCATGAGTCTGTGCATTCGCCCTTGCTCCTGTATCTTACTGTGGCCGTATTGCTGTTATGCAAATCCATTAGGGGCCTCAAGAGATTGTGGGTATCTCGTTCTGCCAAGATGCTCCAGCGAGTAGTTCGATCAATGATATCGAAGACTGTATTTAGATCTAAAAAGACTGTCAAGAGGGGGTAGATTCGCCGGGTCACATACTTCAAGCAGACCATATACACTCTCATGACTTGGTTGATTGTGCTTTGCCCTTTGCAAATCCCAGCCTGGAGGTGGGACGGTAACTAGGCATACTATCGAAAACAAAATATAGAATGGCCATAATATCGAAGTAAAAATAAAGAATGGACAAAATATTGAATGGACACAATATAGTGGTTAAAAATATCGAATTGAAGGTAAGTAATATAATATCGATTGTTAAAATATAGAAGTCAAAATAATCAAAGTATTTAATATAGGCATTAAAATATATCGCATTTTTAATATTATCGAATTTTGTAAAGTGTTTTGTATGTTTGTATATGTGTGAAAAGTGTATATTATTTTTCCAATGTATGTTTAATTTATTTTAAGTAATGTATTTTATGTTCTTTAATTTTTGTGTAATTTAATTGTATAGCAGGTTGTGGGTTTATAGGGGAATAGGGTGGGAAGTAATTTAGTTATATTAAATTAAATATTAATTTTTAGCAATTAATAATTATTTTTAATTCATTTGTGCTTTTTAGTCCTGTAGCGGGTTGTGGGTTTATAGGGGAAAAGGGTGGGAAGTAATTTAATTGTAATTAATTAAATATTTGTATTTATTTCTTGGTATTCAGTTTGAATTTATTGTTAATTACTTTTTAATTGGTAATTAATGTGTATTAATTGGTAATTAATTTTTATTAATTGATAATTATGTTAATTTTATTAATTTATTTCCCGTAACGGGTTGTGGGTTTATAGGGGAATAGGGTGGGAAATAATTTAATCGTAATTAAGTAAATCATTTTTTTTATTGGTATTGATTTTAAATGTATTGTTAATTAATTTTTAATTGGTAATTATTTTTTATTAATTGGTAATTCTTTTTTTATTAATTATTATATAACTATGATAATTGTATTAATTTATTTTCTGTCGTGGGTTGTGGGTTTATAGGGGATTAGGGTGGGAAGTAACGATGCGTAATTAATTACATATTAAAAATACTTTTTGTGTATTGATAATTAATTTACTGGTAATTATTAATTGGCATACATTTTTATTATTAATTAGTTTTTGTTATTGT
Source organism: Lissotriton helveticus (assembly GCF_964261635.1). Classification (NCBI taxonomy): domain Eukaryota; kingdom Metazoa; phylum Chordata; class Amphibia; order Caudata; family Salamandridae; genus Lissotriton; species Lissotriton helveticus. The sequence goes on along the minus strand of NC_136063.1, from coordinate 1,546,657,686 downwards.
AAATTAATTAGTTGTTAATTAATTATGAATAGGTAATTAATTTGTAATAACTAATATTTATTTGTAATTCTAATTAATACATTTTAACATATTAAATTGGTAATTAATTTTAATTAATGTTTTATTGGTATTGATATTTACATTTTTTTATTAATATATTAAATCATTACTTTCCCTACTGTTGCACTCTCTGGAGTGGGAATAGTAATTTTTACCCTCTTGCTTTCCAACGCTTTCCCTACTATTGCACTCTCTGGAGTGGTATTAGTAATTTTTACCCTCCCGCTATCCAAAGCTTTCCCTACTGTTGCACTCACTGGAGTGGGAATAGTAATTTTTACCCTCTTGCTTTCCAACGCTTTCCCTACTATTGCACTCTCTGGAGTGGGAATAGTAATTTTTACCCTCCCGCTATCCAACGCTTTCCCTACTGTTGCACTCACTGGAGTGGGAATAGTAATTTTTACCCCTACGCTATCCAACGCTTTCCCTACTGTTGCACTCTCTGGAGTGTGAATAGCAATTTTTACCCCTACGCTATCCAACGTGTTACCTACTATTGCACTCTCTGGAGTGGGAATAGTAATTTTTTCCCTCCCGCTATCCAACGCTTTCCCTACTGTTGCACTCTCTGGAGTGGGAATAGTAATTTTTACCCCGACGCTATCCAACGCTTTCCCTACTGTTGCACTCTCTGGAGTGGGAATAGTCATTTTTACCCCTATGTTATCCAACGCTTTCCTTACAGTTGCATTCACTGGAGTGGTAATAGTAAATGTAACCATCCCGCTATCCTACGGTAAAAATGTTGTATATTTTTTTATTAATATTACGTTAATATATATATGTATTAAAAAATAAAATCGTATGTTTATTTTTTTAACATAAATTAATTATTTCCTAAACTTAAGGTTATTTAAGTACTTTAAGTATGTTTTAGTTATTTTATATGTATTATTTCATTAATGTTAAATTACTTTTAATACATTTTAAACAATTCAATATTTTCACTAACTATATTTTTTTCATAACGATATTTTTGATTCAATATTTTTGTACTTACCTGTTTGTAGATAGGTATTCGATATTTTTGCATTCTATATTTTCTCAACCATATTTTGATAAGTCTTTATCTTGCTATTCTATATTATGTCAGTGATCCAATATCGAATCACAAAAATATAGTGGTACAGAATATCGAAATTCAGGTAAGAAATATCGATTTTCATAATATCAAATTTAGTACTATCGACAGTCTTATCATATTTGTTAAAAATATCGATTTTTTTTATAATGTTTTAAGTGTTAGTATATGTGTTAAAAGTATGTATTATTTTTGTAATATGTTTCCATTTTGTTAAAGTAATGAATTTTATGTTATTTAATTTTTACGTAATTTAATTCCGTAACAGGTTGTGGTTTTATAGGGGAATAGGGTAGGAAATAATTTAATTATAGTAAATTAAATATTAATTTTTAGGAATTATTAATTATTTTTAATTTAATTTTGCATTTTAGTTCTGTAGCGGGTTGTGGGTTTATAGGGGATGGGGTGGGATGTAATTTAATTGTAATTAAGTAATTATTTATTTGTATTTATTGGTATTGATAATTAATTCATTGTTAATTAATTATTAGTTGGTAATGAGTTTTTATTAATTGGTAATTACTTTTTATGAATTGATTAGTTGATAATTATATCAATTGTATTAATGTATTATTCGGAGCGGGCTGTGGGTTTATAGGGGAATAGGATGGGAAGTAATTTAAGTATAATTAAATAATTATTGAAATTATTTTTGTGTATTGATAATTAATTTATTAATTAAGTATTAAGTGGCAAAACATGTTATTACTTATTAATTTTTGGTATTGAAAGGTAATTTGTTGTTAATTAATTATTAATAGGTAATTAATTTGTAATAATTATTATTTATTGGTATTTAAAATTAATAATTACATAATTTGTAATTGGTAATTAATTTGTAATACATTTTTATTGGTATTGATAATTAATTTATATATATTTAATTATTAAATCACTACTTTCCCTACCTTTGCTCTCACTGGACTGGGAATAGTCATTTTAACCCTCCCGCTATCCAACGCGTTCCCTACTGTTGCACTCACTGGAGTGGGATTAGTAAACTTCACCCTCTCGCTATCCAACACTAAAATATTGAGTATTTTGAAATAATATTCAGTTAACATATATATGTATTAAAAAATAAAAATGCATGTTCATTTTTTTATTTACATTAAATTATTTATTAATTTTAAGGTTTAACTTTTTTAAAGTATGTTTTACTTAATTATATTCATTATTTCATTATTTTACGTTACTTTTAAGACATTTAAAAAGTTCGATATTTTAAAAAACTATACTATTTACAACAATATTTTGGATTCAATATTTTTGTACTTACCTGTTTGTAGATAGTAAGTCGAAATTCTGTCATTCTGTATTTTTTCGTCCATATTTTGGCAGGTCGATATTTTGCTCCTCGATATTCTGTCAGTGATCCCAAACACATCAACAGGATCACATTACACTGTAGTTTACGGATCATTATAAACAAAAATGTATTAATGGCCTGTCATTGATGCTGTAAAGAGAATGTTGACTATCTACACCTCGTGTGGCCCTGTTCAACGGTTGCTCGATTCTGTGCTACTAATATGCCATGAGAGCAAGAACAACTGTTGACTTGCCGCAACGTCTATAGCTAGAACTGATCAGAGCAGTTGAAGTCCCAAAATACAAAGTAGATCCTTTGCAGCCAATGTCACTGCTGTTAGCTGCACTTGAGGAATGGATCATGGAAATGGTCCATGTAATGTTGTGGGCGGCACCTGGGTGAGACCAACTCTTCCAGCCCGGTGTGAAATGCTCAAGTGATGTTCACCCCATACGTAAGCGTAATAGGCTGGGCTGGCATACGCCAGTTCAGCGTGTCTGCTGCGTGGAATGTGTTAATAAAGAGCCCGGGCTTGGTTAGTTCTTTGGCCACTACCAGACTACACGTGTGTGACCTGAGTGTGCTCTTGTCCGGCCTGAGGCCCTACACCACGAACGGGGCCCTTGTGTTCACAGACGAACACCACAGTCCACTCCAAAGACCCACTAAAATCATGTCCGCTACATTTGAGTAGCAATGATGCAAGCTAACTCATAAAGTCGATATAGATATTTAAAAATGCTTTTATAGTGGGTCGGCAGTTGGAGGCAACTGACTTTATTGACACAAATCACAATCTGGTTGGTAAGACGTGCTTGGTAAAAGGAAATGAATAAATGATGGTAATGTGAGGCAAGACTGACGCGGATACACCATAATGTGTGATATAGCTTTAATTGATTTACGGCAAAAACTGCTATCGGATATCCTGTACAGTCTGATGTGCTGGTTGTTTCAAATTTAAATTAAGTTTTCCATTTTTTTTTTACTAAATCCATTTTTTTCAACGTTATTCATATTTTTTTCTCTCTAACTATCCTCTGGTCCTTTGGGTGTTGTGAGTATAGTTTCAGCTTAAGATGCACTTTTGTGATATATGGAACACAAATATTGCCAATGATTAAGTTACTCTTTCTCTCGCCCACGACGTTCATCCGTCACTGAAGTTTTCAATATAAATATAATGCAATATAGTGGATGCTAGTCACATTTGTGTTACTGTGCATAATATCTTAGCTCATAAAACTGTCTTTCGAGAAATGGCCTTAAAGTGGTATGATGGCCTGTCGCATTTTAAAAGCATCTTTCATAATTGCTGACATTATGATAAATCTTGAAATGATTGTTGTTGCATTCTTCCTTGTGAGTGTTTAAAGCATAGGAAATGTGTTTGGCTTTGAACATGAAAGTAGTAAACAATTTCAACATCTGTGTGATAGGAAAGACCACTACCACAATTTTACAGTAATATTCTTAGAAAAATGTAATTGCACAGCCAAATAACATTTTCTACAGCGTTCCGATCCGCTATTGAGGAAACCAAGCACGGTACAATTCTTGATACGCGGACTGATCATATAAACTGACTGGAGTAGTGCTCTTATTTTATGTTAGTCTGTTCTAATACGCATGAGGCATATTACTAATCTATCTGTGGGTTGCTATTTTCTTTCTTTTTGCGTCAGTTAGTGCCTTTTTCCTGCAGCAGAAAACAATGATTTCTTCAGAAACACATCCAGAAAAATAGCACACTACTTACAAATATTGTATATGGTTTTAAGAGGTGCCGCTCTGGAAATTAGCACGGACCAAAATTCACCAGCTGTGCTATGGGCAATTGGTGTAACTGGGCGCCCGTTCAGTGGTGATGACCAAGTTAAAATGAAAAACTGCAAGCTGCAGTTCGTAGGCTTCAGGATCAAGCATTTTTGAAGCATGTCGTTTAATAACATTTGATTGCAACACTATGCACGCAAAGAATACTTGTTGCGTGCTATGATGTGTTAAAGTATCATCCTTTATTGAAAAAAAACAACTTCTCTCATAACCAAGTCCTACATCACCAACATTCTAAAATGTAAATGTAAATTGATACTTGTATAGCGCACTACTCACTCGCAAGGGTCTCAAGGCGCTTGTATGAATACCGCTGTGGAACCCATCCTGGCTTTCAGTGTGAGGTGTCCACTCCTGGGCACCCCCAGGGTGGAGGCCAGGCATCCTTAGCGTTGTGGGGGCCGTTGTGGAGATTAAGCAAGCTATTGCCCAGAGTTGCAGAGTGGGACTCCATGATTGGAATAGGAACCGAGGCGAGAATTATCAGGTCCGTGGAATCTTTGAGCTCAAGACCCGCCGAGGCGGGGAATTGAACCCTGGTCCCGGGCTAGACCTCTGCATCAGGGTCTGCCGCTCTAACCATTGAGCCACACTTCTCCTTTTTTCATATAGGTATGCACGGATAGGTAACGCACACTTGGAGATGGAACTTTTCAGGGAAAAGATTGTGACCACTTCTGGGATGTAGTACTTTCATCGGTGTATACTGAGGTACAGGGTCTGCTGCTAACACCTAGAGATCTTCTGATATATAATCATTTTACTTCAGTAGAAGGGGAGGGAGGTTAGGCTACACTGTTGTATGTAATGACAGCTCCATATATGATTTACAGACTGCGTGCAATCCTTAACTAATTTTCCTAATTGTTTTGGCATGTATACGGCATACTAGAGCATGATAGTTGAAAAAAACATCTTAAACTTTCCTCCTGTCTCTGTCAGAACTTATTGTGGACCAGTATGAGTGTGTGAGTGAAAGGGTGTGTCCTGCAACTGCGATCCTGGAGAGGGTTGGGAGTGTTGTGGTCTGGGGTGTCTAATCACTTGTTCGTATGTGAGTTGGTAGGAGGGCAAGTGAGACACTAGAGTTTGCCGGTCCCGGGCTCATGGCTATTCAGGAGGTAGGATGACTCAGTCCCTGCCCACTAAAGTCCCATAATCCCAAGCAAAGTTCTGTGACTCCGCAGAATCCCTGCAACACTTACTGCGATGCAAGGGAGGTGAGGCATCGGTTCTTACTGTTACTGGGGAGGTGATGTCGGGGTGTCGTTGAGGCTTTGGTTCCTTATGGCGATGCGCTTCAATGGATTAGCAAGGTCACCCACATCAGGTATCGCCTCCACGATGATGAAGCACCGGCGTTGGTGAGGTAGGGGCTGCAGTGCGAGTCGGGCGGTGCGTCTTGACTGTCACGAGCAGTGCCTTCGGCTCAAGGCAGGCAGAGGCCTCAGTGACGGTGTCAGAGTCGGTACCGTGCCGCGACAGCAAGCGTTGGGGCTGCGGTGTAAGGCAGGGTGGTGCATCAGGCACTTAATGAGTGGTGCCCACGGTACCGTTACAGGTCACGGTGTTGCTCGCTGGGGGCTCTGCATCCCGGGGGGTCAGAGTCCCCAGCTGGGCCTCATGCCCCAGGCTGCGAATGGGGGTCCCAGGCAGACCTTCTACCTGGGCCTGTGGCGGAGCTTAACGCATCCCTGGCCCCGCCCAGAAGTCCTGGGCCAGGCCGTGCAGGGGAGGCCTCCCCAGACCCATGTCTTGCCACCAAGTGCCACAGCATGAGCTCCTGAACCCAGGCAAGCTGGGGAAGGTCTGCACTGGCACTAACTGTAATCAGTCATCCATGCAAATATACTTCATTCTAAAGGTTTTTGTACAGTGTCAGCATACTAAGATAATTGAATGTCTGACCAAAGATACCCACATGATGAATAATTAACACATACAATCTCATGGATTTCTATAGTTGTAGGGTGGTTTCCAAGATGTTTCAAAACGCGTTTCGGCAGAGAACTGATATCTTCAGGAGAGCCACCTCCAATACAGTTTTTCTGTGAAGACAAAATGTTTCTCAACTAAGTGCCACTACACTATAATGTATACAAAAATACTCAATTACATGATATGATACAAAGTCCACATTTAAGAGCCAAGGTCCAACCACCATACAAAGAAGGAATAAAAAAGATCAAAGAAAACAATAACAATATAGAGATACTGTGTATTGGAAATGGCCCTTTTTGAAGGGTTACCCTCCAAACTTTTTGCTTCTTCCTCCTTGTTTTTCCTGACCCATGGTTGTTGGCAAAAGGACTCTGGGCACTTTACCACTGCTGATCAGTGCTAAAGTGCATATGCTCTCTGTATAAATTGTTATTGTGATTGGTTATCCATGATTGGCATATTTGTTTTACCAGTAGGTCCCTAGTAAAGTGCACTGAGTGTACCAGGGCTGGTAATTCAAATGCTACTAGTGGGCCTGAAGCACTGATTGTGCCACTCACATGAGTAGCCCTTAAATGATGTCTCAGGCCTGCCACTGCAGTGCCTGTGTACAGTTGCTAACTGCCATGCTGACCTGACCAGTGTTCACACTGGCCAGGCCTACCCCTTCCCTTTCTGTGCACATTGGACTCCCCTATGGAAGGCCCTAGGTACCGTCGTGTTTGTGAAAGGCAGAACATGTACTAGTGTAGGTAATATGCTCTGATAGTGAATTACAGCCATTTCCATTTTTCACTATTGAAAGGCTATCTTGCCCATAGGCTAGAATGGGGAATGCTGTGTATAATGTTTACCTGCATATCTTCCCATAGGAGCAAGATTGTAATTGAAGTCTGGTCTCCCTGGACTCAGAATTTAACAGCCCATCTTTTAGGAAGGATGTTTTTTAAATCCTGTGTTTGAGAACAGCACTTTTAGAAAGTGGTTGTTCTCTTGTCTAACCTTTCTGTGTGCCTCTGCCTGTTTGTGAATTGACTGTCTGATTTGTGAGTGGCAGGATCTGGGGTGGCTCCAGGAGGCTGGATGGGTAAGCCGAGTGGTGAATAGAGAGTTCTGCATGTAGATGGGAGGGAGGCGTTGCACCTGGGGCCTGAATAGGACTGTGCCTGCCTTCCACAATGCCGGCTCCACCTCCTTCTGGGCGGCTGACGACCTTGTCCCTCTCTCTCAAAGGAAAGAAGGAGACAAGTAAACAAAGTGCACCAGGACTGAGGAGAACTGGTTTGGACAAAGGCAAAGGCCTCTCTGCCTTCAGAGAACAAAGGAAATATTGGTATAAAAAGGGATACCCTGAACTTTAGATCATCCTAGAATCAAGAAGGAACCTTTGCCACAGAGAAAGCTGGAAGACTGAAGAAGAAGGACTGGCCTCCTTTTAAGAATTCCCAGGAACAAAAGGACTTCACCCCCAGCTTCCCCCTGAACTCTGTTGTGCGTGTTCTGACCTGCCTAGAGTGCTTGATCTATTTGTGGGACCTCTGGAGGCTGTTGCCTGCTGTTTGGGGAGCTGGAAAAGAAGAAGTGAAGAAGATCTACAAATTTGCATGCATCGCTCACTTGCGGAGCGCACCGTCGACAGTGCGGGAGAATTCCCTGCAAAGATCGTCACAGCGCCTGTTACCACTGCAAGAACCAAACACATCGTTCACTTGCGGAGCGCATCGCCCCGGTGCTGGAAGATTCCTGTTGCTGCGAGTATCCTCGCAGAGCCTGTTGTAGCTGTGAGAAATCGTCGCACTGCTTGCTTGCGGACAGCATCACGTCGCTGCGAACATCGTCGCACAGTCCAGTGCAAGCGCATCGAGGGGCCGCGGCAGAAGAGGATCAATGTTCGCCGCGCATCGCCACTGTACCGAAGATCGTCGCCGCCCCAAAGATCGTTGCATCGTGCCTGTGAAAGACGCATCCTACCGGAGAACCTGCATGCCGGAATCCACATAAGGTATTGCATCGCTTCCCATACAGACCGGATTCGTCGCAACACAGGGTTGTCACATCGCCTCCCTAGGGTCTCAGAAGTGATGCATCGCTTGTTTTTTGACGCTTCAGTTGTCGCTTGGAACTTTTGTCACATCTACAAGTACTTTGGTCTAGAAGTGACGCAACTGTGGATTAATTTGACACAAACCCTTGAACTCTTTGAAAATCATATTCTTGAACTGCGTATGTTGGATTTTTGTCATTTTGGTCTTGTGTAGTTTAGATAGAAATACTTTATTTTTCTAAACTGGCGTGGAGTCCATTTTGTGGTGTTTTCACTGTTCTACTGTGAGTGTTGGCACAAATACTTTACACATTGCCTTTGATAAGCCTGTCTGCTCGTGCCAAGGTACCAAGGGGGTGAGCATGGGTTATCCAAAGAGTGTATCCACCTTACCCTGACTAGAAGCAAGGGTCACTATTAGGACATTGGTACCTACCTCTGCCAACTAGAGACCCCCAGACCTAACATTGGTGGTCAGCGGTGAGCATTTGTATTTGTACTTGAGCCACAGTAATTGGTGTGCATCACTAGTCTAGTGCAGACCACTACACAACCGCATACTGTGTTATGATTTGGTTCTATTTTTGATCTGACCCTTGATCCATGCATGTCTCCATCATGTCTCAGAAGGGTAAACCTGCAAGTGATGTTGCAGAACTGGAGTTTGATATTGAAATGTTAAGTGATTACAAAGTAGGTCAAGTCAAGCAGTTCTGCAGGAGCTTTGGATGTCCCATGGAGAGCAGCTCCAGGAAGTAGGAAGTACGGAAGGCCTTAAGGGACCTCTGACCCTGCTCGCAGGCAGGTCGCTCCCCACGCTGCTGCACTGCTCTGTCTGCATTGTTTTTGCCTAAACTTGTATTTGTCCCCTGTTCCTAACTTGCTTACTTGCCCAGACTTGTTTTTATTCCTCTGTGCCTGTACTTGTTTTCTTGCCCAGACTTGTTTTTATTCCTCTGTGCCTGTACTTGCTTTCTTGCCCAGACTTGTTTTTATTCCTCTGTGCCTGTACTTGTTTTCTTGCCTAAACTTGTTTTTCCTTCCTGTGCCCAGTTCTCCCGCAGCCCCCGCCCGTTTTTCCCACTGCCGCGTCCCTGCAGCCCCGCCCCCCACAATCCAATTCGCCACCCCGCTCCTGCCTCCCAGCTGCTCCTCCCTCCCACATCCCCTCATATGGAGGCCACGCAGTGGGGGCGCTCCACTGGCGCGCCGAAGGCAAGCCCGTCTGTGCCTGGACTGCGCCCAGAGCCAGGATCCCTGGACGCCGCGAACGCCACAACGCCCGACACCGCTACGATGCCGGAACCCTCCACGCACTCAACACCAGATGATCACACACCTGCTTCCTGACCTCCCCGAAGCGCACCCACTGAGCTCTCACCTGCCGGAACTGCAGCTTCACAAGCATCTGCCCCACCATGCTGCCAACTAGGAAAAAACGCAACCACCTCAGATGCATCCTTCTCAACACCCTCTCCGCCCGCAAACATGCAGTTGAACTCTGGGACCTACTCGACTCAACCTCCCCAGACGTCGCCTTCCTGACGGAGACCTGCCTGAACCCCACCTCGGCACCCGACATAGCCATAGCAGTCCCGGAAGGTTACAAAATCACCCGCAGGGACCGCACCAACGGAGCAGGAGGAGGAGTCACCATCATGCATAGGAACACACTCAGAGTCTCGACCAACACCGACAACACCCTCAGCACCGCCGAACACCTGCACTTCCAGATCCACACTGACCCCAACATCACCCTCAGAGGAACCCTCATCTACAGACCCCCCAGACCCTGACCACAGTTCAGCGACTCCATTGCTGACTTCCTCAGCACACACGCCCTCACCTTTACGGACTACATCCTCCTCGGGGACCTGAAATTCCACCTCGAGAACAACAAAGACACCAACTCCACCACCCTGATAGACAACATAGCCAACCTCGGACTCAGGCAACTCGTCACAAAACCCACCCACTCCACCGGTCACATGCCTGACCCCATCTTCTCCGCAAGCCCCCACGTCTCCTTTAACCCCACCACCGAACTCCACTGAACCGACCATCGCTGCATCCACTTCACCTTCAAGAAACCCACCATGCACCACCGCACCCAACAGATACCTCGCCGCTGCTGGAGCAAAGTCAACGAAGACCAGCTAACCACCACCCTCGCCCAGAGACTATCTGCTGACCCCACTGATCCCAACACCACCGCCCGCAACCTCGGACAGTGGATCAACGACTGCGCCAATACCCTCACCCGATTAAGAAACCCTCCAATAGCCACACCAACAAGAAAGCCAGCTGGTTCACTGAAGACCTTCGGGCCTCCAAGCAGGAGAAGATCTGGCTCCATGAACGAACACCAGACAGCCACGCAGCCCACAAGAACACCACCAGCAGACACCATCACCTCATCAGATCCGCCAAAAGAGCCTCCTTCAAAGACCGCCTAGACAACAACGCGCACAACAGCAAAGTGCTCTTCAACATTGTGAAGGAACTCTCCAACCCCAGCTCCAACACCAACAAAGTCCTACCCTCGCAAGACCTGTGCGACTAGCTGGCCTCCTTCTTACACCGCAAGATCACAGACATCCACAACAGCTTCAACGCCACGACCGCCGCAACAACCACTGAGACCTCCGCCCCCACGACCACCGTCCGCACCAACTGCCTGCTCTCCAACATCAACGATGACAACACCATCAAGATCATGAACACCATCCACTCCAGATCTCCGTCAGACCCATGCCCACACCACATCTTCAACAAAGCAGGCACAGCTATCGCACCCCATTATCGCACCCCATCTTCATAAAGTCATCATCACATCCTTCGAGACAGCAACCTTCCAGGAGAGCAGGAAGCACGCCGAGATCAGGCCTTACTCAAGAAACTCAAGGCGGACCACATGGACCTCAAGAACTTCCGTCCCATCTCCCTGCTCCCGTTCCCGGCAAAGGTCATCGAGAAGACCGTCAACTAACTACCGACCCGCTACCTCAAGGAGAACAACATCCTGGACCCTTCCCAGTCCGGGTTCGGCAGCAACCACAGCACCGAGACTGCCCTCATCGCCACCACCGATGACATCAAGTCCCTGCTGGACAATGGAGAAAAGGCGACCCTCATCCTTCTGGACCAGTCAGCCGCCTTTGACACAGTCTGCCACCACACACTACGAACATGCCTCCAGAACGCCGGGATACATGAGAAGGCCCTGAAATGGACCACCTCCTTCCTCTCCAGCAAAACACAGAGCGTCCGCTACCGCCCCTTCCTCTCCGAAGCCACCAAGATCATCTGCAGCGCACCCCAGGGATCACCCCTCAGCCCAACTCTCTTTAACATCTACATGGCACCACTCCCCCATGTCGCCGGTCGGCACGACCTCAACATCATCTCCTACACCGATGACACCCAGCTGGTCCTCTCCCTCACCAGGAACCCCCACACCGCCAAAACCAACCTTCGCGAAGGAATGAAGGCCGTCGCGGATTGGATGAGGAACAGCCGGCTGAAGCTGAACTCAAACAAGACAGAGGTCCTCATCCTCAGATCCACCCCTTCTGCCTGGGATGACTCCAGGTGGCCGACCACACTGGGAACCGCCCCAACACCCAACGACCACGCACGAAACCTAGGGGTCATCCTCGACTCCACCATCTCCATGACTAAACAGGTCAACGCCATCTCCTCCTCCTGCTTCAACACCCTCCGCATGCTGCGCAAGATCTACAAGTGGATCACCATCGAGACGAGAAGAACCGTCACCCGGGTACTGGTCAGCAGTAGGCTGGACTACGGAAACGCCTTCTACGCAGGAGCCTCGGCCAAACTCCTGAGACGGCTCCAACGAATCCAGAACGCCTCTGCACGTCTGATCCTCGACATCCCTTGCCGCAGCCACATCACACCCCACCTGAGAGACCTGCACTTGCTCCCGGTCAACAAGAGGATAACCTTCAAGCTCCTCACCCATGCACACAAGACACTCCATAACACCGGGCCAACGTACCTCAACAGACGACTCAGCTTCTACATCCCCACCCACCAGCTCCCCTCCGCCGACCTCGCCTTCGACAGAGTTCCCCGCTTCTGAAGAGTGACCTCCGGTAGCAGATCGTTCTCCCACCTTGCTGCCAAGACCTGGAACACCCCCCCCATCCACCTACGGCAGACCCAAGGCCTGCTGACCTTCAGAAAACTCCTCAAGACCTGGCTTTTCGAGCAGTAGCAGCATTCCCCACCCCAGCGCCTTGAGACCCTCACGGGTGAGTAGTGCGCTTTACAAATGATATGATTGATTGCTTGATTGAAGAGCCTGGTGGGAGGCCAAAGAGGCTGGGGAGACAGATGATGCAGCGGTGGATGAGGATGCACAAGGGTATGGTTTCAGGTCACAGGATCTGCCTGTCTCCAGAGCAGCCTCCAGGGCTGGAAGCAACCATTCCGCTAGAAGTTTTTCCCCAGAGGAGTTGGAGGAAAACCAGAGGGTTAGAGATCATGAATTAGATGTCATGAGGCTTGAGACAAAGCTGATGGAAATAGAAATCCAGACCAAAGCAGAGGAGAGCAAGAATACTCATGCCTTGGACGAATTTAAATTGACCTTGGCACATGAATTGAGAAGGAGGGATCTCGATTTGGAGCTCGAGGGCCTTCTCAGCCGAAGAAAAAAAATGTGTAGCTCAAGAAGTGGGCTCAGCTGAGTTGGCGGTGGAGTCCAGCTCAGATGGTGGTAGCAAGATTATGGTATCTAGTGCTGAGAGAAAGGTACAAACACCCAGAGATGTGGTTCCTGACTCGAGGGAGGGGGTTGGCATATATCAGGGGGTTCAGGTTGATGATGTAGTTCCAGTGGAGTGTGGTGTACCTGAAGTAGATTGGGGGAATAACACAGAGGACCATATTCCTAGTGGTGGGAGGAACACTCTACTGACTCTAGATGAGAGGTGCAGGGAGATTGGTTCCCCATGGTAGAAACCTTGGTGTGTGAGTGTGAAGACTTCCCAGAAGAGTGTGGGTTGTGTGACAGAGACAGCCATATACTGTCTTGCCAGTCTCAGGAGAGTGGAGTGGTGTACTTGTGTGAGGCACAGGAGGGTGAGGCAAAGTGTAGCTTGGTTAACAACTGTGGGGGGCTGCGTGATTCATTTGTTGGAGAGCATATTTTAAGTCCCTGTTTTCCAGAGCTATGCCAACACCCGATGGAGTGTGAGTCCTCTGATTCCAGGGGGTTTGCATTGGAGGCAGACCTCTTGGTGGATTCCAGAGAGTCTGAAGAGGCATTAGGGAGTGATCCCAAAAGGAGTGGCTCAGATACCTTCCAGTATTGTGTTGTGGAAGAGATTCAGTGTAGCCCAGCTAGGTCCCAGTGTAGGGGGAGGGGTGTAGGGGCTTATGTCCTGTCTCAGTGGGGACGGAGTGAGTGTGGGACTGTGTGTCCCAAGGTGCTTGAAGCCCAGTCTCAGGGCCTGGAGGGTTCCTATAGGGAATACCAGTTTGGAAGCCTAGTCGGTGCTAGTAGGCCATTTGAGGAGGATCTCCTAGTGTCAGGAGAACCTGGAGCCTCTGTAAACAGAGATTCAGTGGTTCGGGTGTCTGGCGGTGCCGCTCCATTTGGGAGGGCACAGAAGTCAAGAGAGAGGGGTGAGAGGGGGATGTGTTCCCCAGTGGGAGAACCAGTGGGTCAGGGGCCAGCCAGAAGGGCTGAGCCTCCTGGGAGTGATCATGGTGACACCCCTTCTGTCCTGGCGGATCTTCGCACACTGTCAGGTGGACAGGGATCGGGAGATATGCACCAGGCAGACTGACACAAGACACATGAGTCATGTGTCATGCTCGGGGGGGGGGTACTGTGTGAGTCCCTAGAAGGCCTGGTGTGCCTGGCAAGTGTTCAACCGCAGGGTTTAGTCCCTAGTTTGGGAGGCCAGGTTCAGGATCTGCCTGACCTGGAGGAAAGGACATCTGTAATCAGTGTCCTGATCTGTTTGGCTTCCAGGGGTACCCCTCCAGGAGGGAGGTTGCAGCGCTCTGGAAGGGGGTGCAGAGGGAGGGAGTCCTTACCTCTGACCCTGGTACAACATGAGGGTTTAGACCCTAGGTTGGGAGTCCAGGGGCTGGAGCGAGGTCCTGAACTGGTGGGTGAGTTGTGTTCTGAGGGTGACTCACCTGGGAGGAGAGGGCAGTACCCCAGAAGGAGGGGTAGGGAGAGGAGAGCCTCGTCCATGACCTCTGCTCAGCCGGAGGGTACAGACCCTGGGCTGGCGTGCCCATTGTCAGGATGCCCTACCTGACTTGGCCGGAGGGAGAGTGGAGGAAAGGTACCAGACACCTCTGGCTACTGCCCCCCACTTTCTGATGCCACAGAGGTTAGAGGCTTGACAGACATGAGGCCTGGCTCTCATCACTGACCGTTATAAGTGGCCCCTGTGGCTGGTTGTCCAGGTGGACAGGGTTGCCCCTGGGATGGGGGCAGGAGTCACACCCTGGGGGTGGACTGGGCCACACTGTAGTGTAGACCAGGTGGGTACTGCCTACCAGTGTGGACACATCTGTGAGTGAAGTCCTGGTGCACCGGGCAAGTGTTCCACCGCAGGGGTTGGCCCCTTGGTTGGGAAGCTAGGTTCAGGTGATGCCTGACCTGGAGGGAGGGACATCTGTAAACAGTGTCCCTACCAGTTTGTCTTTTAAGGGTACCACTCCAAGTGGGACATTGGTACCTACCTCTGCCAACTAGAGACCCCCAGATCTAACACTGTGCAACTGAAAAAAATGCACCAACATAAAAAGAGAACCAGAAATGTGGAAAGGACTCTCCATAGAGTCCGAATCTCTTTTTGTTGGTACAAACACCTCTCTGAGACAATGGCTACATTGCAGGCTTTGCAGTGTGCACACATATGGTTTCCAGTGATGGAGTGGTTGCCTCCAATAGTTTTCTGTACAAATGTAAATTTAGATGTTATTCTAGGACTAACAACCAGATTTCTGAGGTTCTTATTTCATCTGGGTTTACTATCCTGTACATACACAATATTTTTTCGGACTCTATGGAGATTCCTTTCCACATTTATGGTTCTCTTTTAGTGCATTTTTTCAGTTACACAGTATCTCTATGTTGTTATTGTTTTCTTTGATCTTTTATATTCCTTCTTTGGATGGTGGTTGGGCCTTGGCTCTTAAATGTGGACTTTGTATCATATCATGTAATTGAGTATTTTTGTATACATTATAGTGGAGTGACACTTAGATGAGAAACATTTTGTCTTCACAGAAAAACTGTATTGGAGGTGGCTCTCCTGAAGAAGGCAGTTCTCTGCCGAAACGTGCGTAGAGACATCTTGGAAACCACCCTACAAATATAGAAATCCATGAGAATCTATGTGTTGATTATTCATCATATGTGTATCTTTGGTCAGACATTGAATTATCTTAGTACGCTGACACTGTACAAAAACCTTTAGAATGAAGTATGTGTGCATGGATGACCAATTACAGTTACAATGTTGCATCGTTTTTCTGTGATTCAATAGTCTTACATTTTTAATGATTTTGTATTGCAATAAATAATTTTGTGTTTTCCTATTCTTAGTGTCACTATCATTATTCATATAAATATGTTCTAGATTGTTCTTGAAGTAGCCCTAGGAATTTCACAGCATGTATTTCCCTGCCTAGTATCAGGGGGCCCCTTGTCTTTACAGTGAAGGTCTGCCCTGGCCCATGGTGGAGGATGGAGCCCATGGGGGGAGCGCCCAGTAAGAGCCCTCCTGCCCAGACACCCAAAGGAGGACTGTCCGGGACTGATGGAGCCCGTCCCAGCCACTTTGGCATGAGGCGGGCCGGAGGACAGAGCCCCAGACAGGAGGGGGTTGTTGCCCGGTCCTAGCTCATCTGGTCGCCAGCTGAGAACCGCCTGCCCACGAGGGGTTCGGAATGCCCATTCCCTAGTAGTCCGGAGGAAGGCTAGCCCTCTTTCTGGTAACCTGTGCGCACCGAGTGACAGAGGGGACCCAGGGGGCCAAGGCACCCTGCTGGGATCGGGGAGGCAAACAAGGTCTCATCTCGACTTCCAGTGCAGCCTGGCTATCCTGTTGCAACATTGGAAAGCCTTGGGCATGACCAGATGGCCGAGGCCATGGGCACAACCAAGTCAAGTCAAGTCAAATAATTTATATAGCGCGCTACATACCCAGAGGGTCCCAAGGCGCTTGAGGAAGGGTGGGGAATTACTTGTCGAATATCCATGTTTTAAGTTGCTTTCTGAATGCTGGGTGGTTCTGAGTGAGGCGAAGGTGAGTGGGAAGTGAGTTCCAGGTTTTGGCTGCCAGGTAGGAGAAGGACCGTCCTCCCATGGTTGTTTTGTTGATGCGAGGTACCGCAGCCAGGGCTTGGTTGGAGGAGCGTAGCTGGCAGGAGGGGGTGTAGAAGGAAAGTCGGGTGTTGAGGCATTCGGGTCCAAGTTCGTAAAGTGCTTTGTGTGCGTGGGTTAGGAGGCGGAATGTTATCCTCTTATTGACGGGAAGCCGATGGAGGTTTTTCAGGTGACTAGAGATGTGGTCTTTACGCTGGATGTCTAGTATGAGTCTGGCTGATGCGTTCTGGATGCGTTGTAGTTTTTTCTGAAGTTTTGCGGTGGTACCGGTGTATAGGGTGTTACCGTAGTCCAGGCGGCTCGTGACTAGTGCGTGGGTGACCGTTTTTCTAGTTTCGGTGGGGATCCAGCGAAATGTTTTTTTGAGCATGCGAAGAATGTTGAAGCAAGATGATGAAACGGCGTTAACTTGTCTGGTCATCGAGAGTGAGGAGTCCAGGATGACGCCCAGGTTCCGTGCGTGGTCCGTCGGGATGGGAGCTTTTCCTAAGGCCTCTGGCCACCAGGAGTCATCACAGGCGGAGGGGGAGGTACCTAAGATAAGGACTTTGGTTTTGTCTGAGTTCAGTTTCAGACGGCTGATCTTCATCCACTCGGCTACTTCTTTCATTCCTTCATGTAGGTTGGTTTTGGCGGTGTTCGGGTCTTTGGTGAGTGAGAGGATCAGTTGAGTGTCATCAGCGTAGGAGATGATGTTGAGGTTGTGTTGTCGTGCGATGGTCGCGAGGGGGCTCATGTATACGTTGAAAAGGGTGGGGCTGAGTGAAGATCCTTGTGGCACGCCGCAAATGACTTCAGTGGCCTCTGACTTGAATGGTGGAAGGCGGACTCTCTGAGTTCTTCCGGTGAGGAACGAAGTGATCCATTCCAGTGCTTTTCCTTGGATTCCGATGTTTCTGAGGCGTTGTAACAAGGTGCTATGACAGACTGTGTCGAAGGCTGCGGAGAGGTCGAGGAGGATGAGGGCAACTGTGTCTCCATTGTCCAGAAGAGTTCGAATGTCGTCTGTTGCTGCGATGAGTGCGGTCTCAGTGCTGTGTTTGGCCGGGAAGCCGGACTGTGAGGAGTCGAGGGATTTGTTGGTTTCGAGGAAGGCGGCGAGTTGGTTGTTGACAGCTTTCTCGATGACTTTGGCCGGGAATGGAAGGAGCGAGATGGGGCGGTAATTTTTGAGTTCGGTGGGGTCAGCTGTGGGTTTTTTCAGAAGGGCGCTGAGTTCGGCGTGTTTCCAGCTTTCCGGGAAGGTGGAGCAGTTGAGGGAGCAGTTGATGACGTCTCGGAGGTGTGGTGCTATGATGGAGTCTGCTTTGTTGAAGATGTGGTGAGGGCATGGGTCTGTTGGGGACCCTGAGTGGATGGAGTTCATCAGGCGGATGATGTCCTCGGTGGAGATTGGGTTCCAGTCGTTAAGGATGTTCAAGGGGGATGAAGGTACGGTAGAAGGTTGGGTGGGTTGGTCTCCGGGTTGGTTGTCGAAGCTGTTGTGGATGTCTGCGATTTTGTCGTGGAAGAACAAAGCTAGGGAGTCGCAAAGGGTTTGGGAGGGAGTGATGTCGTTGGAGTTGGCAGTAGGGTTGGTAAACTCTTTGACGATGTTGAATAATTCCTTGCTGTTGTGGGTGTTTTTGTCTAGTCGGTCTTTGAATGCGGCTTTCTTGGCAGTCCGGATTAGTTGGTGATGTATGCGGGTGGCGTTTTTGAAGGCGTCTCTGGTGTTGGTGTTGGTGTTTGGGTCTTTTTTCAAGGCCTTCTCAAGGGAGCGACAGAGTTTCTTGGATTTCTTGAGATCATCGTTGAACCAGGGTGCGTTTTTGGTGCCTAGTTTGATTTGACGTTTTTTCAGAGGTGCTAGGTTGTCGGCGCTGTTGGTAAACCATTGAGTGAGGTTAATGGCTGCTTGGTTGGGGTTCGAAGAGTGGGTAGGGGGGTTTTGAAGCAGTGATGAGGAGATCTGGTGGATGGTGATTTTGTTCCAGTTTCTTCGCAGAGTAGGTTGAGGATGGTTGTGGGTTGTGGTCTTTTTGTAGACGAAGTGAACGCAGCTGTGGTCCGTCCAATGGAGAACTGTCGTGTGACTGAAGGAGATATGTTTGCTGGAGGTGAATATGGGGTCGAGTGTGTGACCTGCGTAGTGAGTGGGGGTATTAACAAGTTGTTTGAGTCCGAGGTTGGCAAGATTGTCCAGAAGGGTGGTGGCGTTACTGTCTTTGCTATTTTCCGGGTGGAAGTTGAGGTCTCCCAGTAGGATGTAGTCCTCGGAGGGGAGGGCGTGTGGGGTGATGAAGTCAGTGATGTCTTCACTGAATTGTGCTCGGGGTCCTGGAGGTCGGTAGAGGAGGGTGCCTCTGAGTGTGGTCTTGGGGTCGGTGTGGATCTGGAAGTGAAGGTGTTCGGCGCTAGCAAGGTTGAGGTCTGAGCTGGTTGAGATGCGGATGGAATTTTTATGGACGATGGCTATGCCTCCTCCTGTTTGCTTGGTGCGGTCCTTACGGATGATCTTGTAGCCTTCCGGGATGGCAATGGTGATGTCTGGGGCTGAGGAGGCGTTCATCCAGGTTTCTGTTAGGAAGGCGACGTCCGGAGAGATGGTCTCTAGTAGATTCCAAAGGTCGATGGCGTGTCTGTGGATTGAGCGGGTGTTGAGCAGGATGCATTTTAGGTGGTTAGTGTCAGGTCTGTATTTGGTGTTAGTGGATGTGGAGTTGGTCTTGGTGCCGTCAAATTTGCAGGAGTTGCATGTGAAGGGTCCATGGGTGTGTCCAGGATCGGCTTGGGCGCACTTGGGGAGACGGCCGAGGTTTAGGGCTAGGAGGGTGGAGGCGTCGTATGTGATGCGGGAGGGGTGGCTGGTACGGGGGGCAGGGGGTCTGGTGCTGGGCGCGGTCCAGGCGCAGACGGGCGTAGACGGGCTTACCTTTGGCGCACCTTCGGCGCAACTGGGGCGCGACCGCTGCGCGAAGAGGCGTCAGTGGAAAATCGGAGGGGGAGGGCGAGGGGGGGGCCAGCTGGGAGGCGGGAGCGGGGTGGGGCTCAGGTCAGGAAGGCAAAACAACAACACAAATCCAATTAAAATGGCCGCAAGGGTTCTGGTCACAGGGCTGGGGCTCAATGCACGTGAATAGCGCTACGTTGAAGGTAATGGCGCTGGCAAAGTCAGGCACAAATTTGCATGCAGCAGAGAAATAAGTGAAAGTAGAAGCGCACCTTGGCAGACAGGCGCTACGGAATATTTCTCGGCACTAATATGCAAATGAGGAGCAATGCGAGCAGTGCGAAGCCGTCAAGCGCAAGCAATGATAAAATAAATGTAAATGGAGAATCAAGGCAAAGCAGTCTAGCGCTACGATCTGTTGGCAGCAAAAATACAATTATTTCGGTGCTAGCGAGCAAGGCAGGTAAACTACTTATCAGTCTGGCGGTATGGGCAGCAGGGAGCAGCGTTAGGAGCGACCTCTTCTGCGAAGAGCAGGGCGGTCACAGCGATCGGATGGTAGGGAGAGGAGAGCAGTATCCGTGGGAGGGGGGGGGCAGCTGGGAGGCGGGAGCGGGGTGGGGCTCAGGTCAGGAAGGCAAAACAACAACACAAATCCAATTAAAATGGCCGCAAGGGTTCTGGTCACAGGGTTGGGGCTCAATGCACGTGAATAGCGCTACGTTGAAGGTAATGGCGCTGGCAAAGTCAGGCACAAATTTGCATGCAGCAGAGAAATAAGTGAAAGTAGAAGCGCACCTTGGCAGACAGGCGCTACGGAATATTTCTCGGCACTAATATGCAAATGAGGAGCAATGCGAGCAGTGTGAAGCCGTCAAGCGCAAGCAATGATAAAATAAATGTAAATGGAGAATCAAGGCAAAGCAGTCTAGCGCTACGATCTGTTGGCAGCAAAAATACAATTATTTTGGTGCTAGCGAGCAAGGCAGGTAAACTACTTATCAGTCTGGCGGTTTGGGCAGCAGGGAGCAGCGTTAGGAGCGACCTCTTCTGCGAAGAGCAGGGCGGTCACAGCGATCGGATGGTAGGGAGAGGAGAGCAGTATCCGTGGGAGGGGGGGGCCAGCTGGGAGGCGGTAGCGGGGTGGGGCTCTGGTCAGGAAGGCAAAACAACAACACAAATCCAATTAAAATGGCCGCAAGGGTTCTGGTCACAGGGTTGGGGCTCAATGCACGTGAATAGCGCTACGTTGAAGGTAATGGCGCTGGCAAAGTCAGGCACAAATGTGTATGCAGCAGAGAAATAAGTGAAAGTAGAAGCGCACCTTGGCAGACAGGCGCTACGGAATATTTCTCGGCACTAATATGCAAATGAGGAGCAATGCGAGCAGTGCGAAGCCGTCAAGCGCAAGCAATGATAAAATAAATGTAAATGGAGAATCAAGGCAAAGCAGTCTAGCGCTACGATCTGTTGGCAGCAAAAATACAATTATTTCGGTGCTAGCGAGCAAGGCAGGTAAACTACTTATCAGTCTGGCGGTATGGGCAGCAGGGAGCAGCGTTAGGAGCGACCTCTTCTGCGAAGAGCAGGGCGGTCACCATACATTGTGGGCCTGGAGGACGGCCATCTGCCTGCCTGAGCCTTCACGGGAGGGCTCCCCCCTGCCCTTGGATGCTTGGGGGCTCTGTGTCCTGGGTGCTCTGTAACCCAAGCTGGGCCTCAGGCCCCAGGCTGTGGATGGTAGTCCCCGACGGACTTCTGACCCTGGCCCGTAGCAGAGCTTAACGCATCCTCGGACCCCATTGGGCATGCCTGGCGGTCATGGCCAGGCCGCACAGGGGAGACCTCCCCGGGCCCGTGTCAGGCCACCAAGGGCCCAGCTTGAGCTCCTGAACCCCCGGCAGGGCCCATGGCCGAGGAAAGAGCCCAGGGTGGGAGTGCCCGGCCAGAGCTCTCCAACCCTGACACCCAAGGGAGAACTGCCCGGGACAGACTCCATCAGTCACACAATGGGCCAGAGGACCGAGCTCCGGACAGGGAGGGAAGGTGTTGCCCAGTGGTAGCCCATCTGGTTGCTAGCTGAGAACCGCCAACCCACCAGGGGTTAAAGCATCCCCGGTATGTAGTAATCCGGAGGAAGACTATCCCTCTTTCTGGTAACCTGTATGCACGGAGGGGACCCGGGGCGCCAAAGCGCCCAACCTCCTGGAGCCCTGGCTGGGATCGAGGAGGCGAACATGCCCTCATCGGGACTTCCAGGGCAGCCCAGCCATCTGGTCGCACCATTGGAAAGAGCTGGGCGTGACCAAATGTCAAGGGCCCGAAGGACGGCCATCTGTTAACCCCAAGGCTTCAATGGAGGGCTTCTGCACCGAGTGACAGAGGGGACCCAGGGCGCCAAGGTGCCTGACCTCCTGGAGCCCTGTGTGCGAGTAGTGTGCGACCCCACCCCCATTTGTAACTTTAAAGCTCCCGTGAGCAGTGGGCTGACGAGCCTGGGATCCCGCACCTACGCGCCTGAGTGGTACTATACCTGGCAGATATTGGCAGCCATCGGCAACCCCAGTACACGGCCTATCCCTGCTGATGAGGGGTGATACCCCGAAACACGTGTCCAGGGATGACGAAGACAGCGAATATAGCAGAAGATCGAAAGATGATGCATCGCGAACACTTTACTACATTGACCAGAGTCCGTAGGGGCGACACCGCCGGTGTGTGAGTAGTGTGCGACCCCACCCCCATTTGTAACTCCTGGAGCCCTTGCTGGGATAGAGGAGGCAAACAAATGCTCATCGAGACTTCCAGGGCAACCCGGCCAACTGGTCGCACCATTGAAAAGCATTGGTTGCGACCAGATGGCCGAGAGCATGGGCACGAACAGATGTCCAGGCCCAAGACAGACATCTGCCCGCCCGAGCCTTAATGGAAGGGCTCCTGCCTGCCCCTAGGACCTGCTGGAGCTTCTGACCCAACACAGCGAGGGAGACACTCCCCAGGCACGAACGTACCCCCGTCTCTAGCACCCGGAACGCCGGCCAGCCGCAGGACAGGTTGCTCCTGCACCCCAGGGCCTTCTGGAGCTCAAGCCCCAGGCCGGGTCCCCTCTTCTGAACTCAGCCCGGCCTGAGAGAGCCTCTCCGGGCCCTGATGGACCCCCGCCAGACCATTGGCTGCCCGCAAGATGGGGGGACTCCAGCACTCCAGGGTCTGCCAGAGCTCAAGCCCCGGGCTCACTTCTGAATTCAGCATGGCCAGGGAGAGCCTCTCCAGGACCCGATGAACCCCTGTCCCCAGCACCTGGACACTCAGCTAGCCTCGGGATGGGGGCTCCTGCACCTCAGGTCCCGCTAGAGCTCAAGCCCCGGGCACGGTCCCTGCTTCCGAACCCAGCCAGGCCCCATTGGACCCCCTTCACCAGCACCCGGACATACAGCCAGCCTCAGGATGGGGGAACTCCTGCACCCCAGGGCCCGCCAGGGTACGAGCCCCCGCTTTGATGGACCCTCGTCCCTAGCATCCGGACCCTCGGCGGGCCACAGGACAGGTTGCTCCCACACCCCAGGGCCCGCCGGAGCTCAAGCCCCAGGCCTGGCCCCGCTTCTGAACCCAACCCAGCTGGGGAGAGCCTCCCAGGGCCCTGACCATCGGCCAGCCGCAGGACTGGGGGACTCATGCACCCCAGGGCCCACCAGGGCTCGAGCCCTCGGCCTGGTCCCCACTTCCGAACTCAGCCCAGCCGGGGAGAACCTCCCCAGGTGCCCTGGGGTGCAGGAGTCCCCCCGTCCTGAGGCTGGCCGTATGTCCGGGTGCTGGGGATGGGGTCCGTTTGGGGCCCGGGGAGGCTCACCCCAGCTGTGTTGGGTTCAGAAGTGCAGGTCGTGCCCCGGGCCTGGGTTCCTGCAGGCCGTGGGGGCAGGTGGAACCTTTCCGTCCCCTTTGTGATTGGCAGTGGCAATGTTTTTAAGGGCAGGCAGTGGTCCCATGGACAACTGCCTGCTCCTAAAAAAGGAAACTGAAATGTTTCATTTTTATTTTTTAAATGCATCCAGTTTTCCTTTAAGGGAAATGGGCTGCATTTAAAAAAAAAAAAATACTGCTTCATTGAAAAAGCAGTCACAGACATGGTGGTCCGCTGATCCCAGCAGGCCACCATCCCTGTGAGTGCCAGCCATTCCCAAAAGGTCTCAAAATGTGACCTGCCTCATGAATATTAATAAAGCAAGTCCTTGCGACCCATTTCAGAATCGCAAACAGTGTCTCAGGCATTATTGTTCATTAGTGTTTGCGACTTGCAACTTGCGAGTCACAAACAAATGCAAATTGTGCGTCACAAACACTGAGGGTCGTACATCCGGCCCAAAGATTCTACATAGTAGAACATAACACGTGTAAAAAGGCTTGAGTTTTTTTTACAGAATTGTGTCAGTGTAACAATTTCTAAATAACTTGGAAGACTGTGTGCAACGGGTATTAACCTACATACATGTGGATATTTTGCTTGAGAAGATGGGCTGTCTGTAAAGTTGTCATTACAGTATAAAGGATACACATAGTAGGAGGTTTAGCACCTTCAGACATTTTGGTTATTTTTAATAAATAATCCTCTGTGCAGTGTTGCGTATTAATGTTTCACTGTTTGCAAGCAATGAGTATAAATTAAACTCTCTTCATAGTGTAACCACTGTTTATAATACACAGTTTTTGACTGATATTAGCTTCATTTCTCAATGTAGATTTGTTGAGTTTCAGGTGTTTGATAGAAGTGAAAGCTGTCCATAGTAGGTCACTTGTTTTGGAAATTACATTCACTATTTTTAGGAACTCGCCTTACTCTGGGATTTGTATCTGTGATGGCAGTAATGATGGCTGATATTCTCCTGAGTTATTTTGTACTTTGAAAATGCTCCTGCCCGCTGGGAGCAGACTTTTGATATGTTTCCCTGCCCTCTCTGAAGGGGGCAAGGAAACAGATCAAAATATGAGGGAGCAGCATTACTAACTGCTCCCTCCAGGTGGGAGCGATTATGCATGTGTGAGGTGGCTGGGGCTGTAGGAGCTTTGGTTTCCCCCCATAGCCCCCAGCAAGAATATAGTGAGTGCCCTGGATGGTCAACTAGGGCACCCTCCATTAAGTGTGAGAGCCCGGAGGATGGGGCTGATAATGGCTTGAGGAAGGGAGGCTATGTGGCCTTCCGCACCTATATTTAAAGAATTGGCCCTGGGAATACGGTCTCCAGAGCCTAACAATGCTCAGGAAGGGGGCGATATGTACCCCCTCCCCTTTAATAAAAATAACAGCGCTGGGGGTAAAGGTCTCTGTGGGCAAATTATGCCTGGGGAGGGTTGCTGCATGGCTTTTTTAAAAGCAGATCCATCTCCTAGGTTTTTACATAGGAAGAGCATTTGAACATGTTTTATTATCATTTGTGTTATACTGCACACAAGACAAAATTAATCTGACAAAAAGGCACACAGTAAAGCCAGATACAGTAAAATTGGAATTATGGAGTACAATTTTAACATGGAGATTTACCCAACAAATGCTGTATTACTGCATCCACATTACTTCTAATGAGGGTCTTAGAGTAAAGGTTACTGCTAAGAAAAAGACCCATTACTACACTGAGTTGAAGTTATGGTGCCACTTAGAAATCCCCAGTGGAGCTTCTTCAGTTGTTTGCAGTGGCATTTTGTCAGCCTGAGACCCTCTGTGTTCCAGCTGGCCTGTGCTCAGGCTCTTGAGGTTTTTGATGGCTTATGGTAAGTTTCTGGTATACTCAGGCAAGTGCATAGACAGGGTGTCCAGTCTTCTTCTTTGATGATTTTCTAGCTACAGTGCGCCGGTCTAGTTGTGGTGGGATGGTGATGGTGCAAGACTTGCTTGTTTAACACGACAAGGGCATGGTCAGTTGACTGTCATGTTGCTGATTGAGGAGAGATTTGAGTCCCATAATTGTCAAAGGTGTGGCGGGGTCAGTAATGTGCTGCATGAGGAAGAGATTTTCAAGGTTTTCTAGAAGTGCTCTAGAATTTGGCTCAGTGCAGTTTTCTAGGTAAAAGTTAGGGTCTCTGAGGAGGATGAAGCTACTGGTGGAGATGAGGAGGGGTGAAACAAAGTTTGTGATATCTTTAGCTAAATTGGTGCAGGTACCTGGTGGTCTGTATATGAGAGTTTCGTGCACAGAGAAGTTGGCTCTGATGCGTATTTTGAACATGAGGAGTTCCATGCAGTTTGTGAGGGTGTCTATGTAGGTGGTGCAGCTAATGATATCTTTGAATATGATGGCAACTCTACCTCCTGGTTTGTGCTGATGGTTTCGTCTGCCAATCTTGTAGCCATCAGGGACAATTGGAGTGATGACTGGTCCAGAGGTTGCGTTTAGCCATGTTTTAATGAGAAAGAGCAGGTCCAGAGCGTGGTCAATGAGTACTTCCCATATTTCCAGGACATGTTTGATGAGCACTCGGGTGTTGAGGAGCATGCATGTTGTGTGGCAGTACAGAGAAACAGGGTAGCGGTGAGTAGGGGGAGGACCAGGGTTCCCTGTGCTGGTTGCGGACAGGTGCAGAAGGGCTTGTCTATGGCTGCCGCTGCAATGAAGTGTACCATGGAAGGGTGAACAGTGTGCAGATAGATGATAGGGAAATGGATTGAATTTTCAAGGAAGTACTGTCTGTCACATTTGCTTTCAATTAGGGATGTGAAGAAAGTATGTCTTTTTTTGTTATTCTACAATAGGTATTAACAAATCTGGTTCTTTAATTAAATGTGAAATCATTCAAAAGAAAATCTGGTCATTATATAAATAGGGTAACAAACAAGTAAAATACATTAATTCATGAAGACGCATTTTTGTAGGTATTGTACAATATCAAAATTGGAGACCTTTCAATTTTTTTTATTTTAATAGTGCCTATTGATATTACCAACGTTTGTACACTGCCATAAATGTAATGTCCATGATTCATACAATTCAAATGTATTTTTGAATTGCTACCTTGTGCATGAAATCACGCTGGGATTTAAAGGTGTAGCTTGATTATAGGTACTGGTTCTGGTTCCATGTGGTCTTCAACTTAAATGCTAATTTGTATTCACTTGGCATTTGGTAAGTGCCTCTGTGCATGTGAGTGCATAACAATGTAGATGCTTGAAGAAATCATGCTATTTCGGACTGCAAACTGTTTTAATTAATCACTTGGGAGTTATTCTCTACTAAACGTGGGTGTTGAGTTTCGTTAATGATCTTTCTTCCCCTAAGGAGAAATGAAAGTGATTTGCTATGTGGATATAAAGAAGTCTTAAACTCAGCATGAAACGAAAGATTTCTGGAAGATCAGTAGATGGATAAAGTCAACCTTCTTCAAGTGGAAAACAGTTGGAAAAAATCATTGCAAAGTTGATGGAGGTTGTGGAAATGCTTACCTACTCTGCTCCTTCATTGAGATTTTCTGCGGCACAAAAACAGATGAATTAAAAAGAACCATCCTTTTTTAGCAGATGGTGCTAATTGAGATTCTGTAAAACTGCAGAATTTCCCCCAAACTGTAGGAGTTGGTTCTTCCTATTTGTCATTCCCTCCTGGTGGACGGTGATGAGGAGATACTTCTCCTATATCCCAATGAAAAGGCCATAGGTGTGGAGCAAAGCTATCTCTGCTAGAACTAGAAATCGTGCGGGAGTCAATGCCCAATCTAGGGTGATTGGTTAACTATGTATACTGAAGTTAGCCTTATAAGAGACTACCATCACTGCCACTGCTGTTGTTTTGCCGCTTGGGGACTGCAAGCCCCAGAAGTCAAGACTTCCATGAGAGAGGGGCTATTCAAGCACTCAAAAGTGCCACTAGACTCAAGCGCTGCGGGATGCCATCACCGCTGCTACTGCTGTTTTGCCGCTTGGGGACTGAAAGCCCCATAAGTCAACACTCCCAGGAGGTAGGGGCTATCCAAGTGCACAAAGGCCCCACCAGACTCCCGCGGCATGGGACACCATCACCGCCGCTGCTGCTGTTTTGCTACTTTGGGACTGCAAGTTCCAGAAATCTACACTCCCAGGAGGGAGGGGCTATTCAAGCGCTCAAGAGCGCCACCAGACTCCCCTGGCGCAGGATGCGATCACCGCCGCTGCCCCTGTTTTGCAGCTTGGGGACTGCAGGCCCCAGAAGTCAACACTCCCAGGAGGGAGGGGCTACTTGAGTGCTCAACAGTGCTACCAGACTCCCGCGGTGCAGGACGTGCCAGTGAAAAGGCATGACAGGAAGAGGCATGGCAGGGCCATCCCCATTGGCTTTTTGGACGGTGGTGGTACTATCTGTGAGTCGTTGATATTTTCAGTATTGGTTCTTACCATCCTTTTATACAGCCTGACTGTGTGGCCTGATCCCCTTGCTTACCTCTCATGCACTTGTCCAGCAGATGTAAGACACTTGCAAGTGCTACGTGGTCAGTGTTACTTCATTGCTTATATCTTCACCTCAACTGTTTATATCCTCACTCTATATGTAAAATATTTTGTTAAACGTTATGGGGAAAAGAAAATCGACAACCTATGAGGGGGGCGGGACTGATAGCCCGTGCCTGAAATCCAGCAGAAACAAATTGGCTCGCAAGTCGGCAGCCAATAATTATGTCTTGGATTGTATCGGCGATCTATTAGTGGAATGCAAGGACATTTTATTACCCGCCACTCTCCCAGTCCCACCAAACATCTCGCACCCTCCTGTTGAGCTACCCCATCTTTCCAACCCAAATCCTAATCATGTAGCACAAAAAATCCCCCCTCGAGTCACTACATTGCCACCCAACACACAGTTGCAACTGATGAAGCTGAGGCAGGGGTTTCCTCAATCTCCTTTGCGGTAGTAGATAAAACCATAGCTGGCACAAACACCAACAGGTTTCTCCCTCTGCAGCACTTGTCTTGCAACAAGCAGGGAGAAGCGTTTGAAATAGCGTGGACGCCTCTCTTATGTGGTTTGCCACTGCATCTGCAGAGAAAGACCCAATTGATCAAGGGGCGAGGGCATCCCAGAAGAGGTAACCTCATTGGGTCAGGAAATGACTAAGATCATATTGGATCTGAGGGCTGAAGTTGCCTCACTAAAATCACTAATTCTTGCTCTCATGGGCCAGGTCAAACTTCTGCTATAGAGAGGCTCCCCCACAGCATATAAACCCAAGAAGAAAATTAAAAGCCCAAAGGAACATACCAACGCCTCAAGTAGTATAGGCACCTTAATGTCCATCCCCACCCAGCCTCCTGCACATACCATTAGCAAGAATGCTCTTGAACTAGTGTGTAGTAGAGACAGAATACAAGTTGCCTGAGGTCGACATCCAAATTATAGGCAAGATCAGGCCCAATGTCCCGGTAGGAGTATCTCTATGTCTAATGTGCCTAACATTTCCCCACGCAGGAAGTATGAAGACAAAGACTCTTTAATAAATCTATACATTGGATCCACAAGGGGAGGGGGTGTGAATCTGTCACCAGGGAAGACATTTTAAGGGCAACAAGGCTAACCCATCACACCTCTCAAACGGATTGCATTGAAATACACCTAAGAGATGAGAATTTAGCCCAAAATCTCATAGCATTAGAGGCAAAACATGCTCACCCACTTCCACTGGCATCCAACTAGAATATAAATATAGACCCTTTTATACACATCAGTTACAAACCATAAACCAATATCGCACTCCATTGAGATCTGACTGATCACTTGCCACCAATTATTGACTCGCATACCAAGTCTGTTCAGCCCACACAACATCTTCATGCATAAGTAGGGCTGAGAGCCCAGAAAATAAAGCTAGTTGTTATTCTGACTCCCTGTTATCAGTTCCAAACCCCAAGAGCCACGGGCCTTTTGACCGACTGCAGATCACTACTGATACCCTCGACGAGGGGACTTCACCTATGCGAGAAACCACTGCAGGCCCACAGATAGGCTGTACTATGGATGGAAACCAGTCACTCTGCCCAGCATCTAGAGGTTTGCCTCCAGAACTTAGCATACTGACATGGAATGTGGCTGGAGCGGGGAAAAGGTGGCACTTGCTCACTGGATCCAATATATAGAGCAATTTGATATTTCCATTTTGCAAGAAACCTGGTCCGCTACTCCTGTTTTTATCCCCCGATAAGTCACATTTTGCTGCCCAGCAGTCACCAGTAGACCAGGACAACTTGCTGGGGTGCTGTTGATCTGGGTTAAAATGGCGCTTCATTGCACTACTCGAGAGCTTAAGGCTAATAGCTCTGACATTTGAGCGATCCACATCAGGGGTAGGAATGGCGCAGGGTTACACCTCTTTAATGTCTATGCCCAAGGCTCCAAGGCTGGCTGTAGTTCTACCACTCTCCAAGTATTGTCAGATTGCCTTGAGGAGAGGGAGCACCAGACCCCACTAATAATAGCAGGTGACTTTAATGTCACCTTTGAACTCCTAGACATAGAAGATATAACCGATAGTGACAAGGAGGACTAGATGTGGCTCGTCCCCCCACTTGACTTATTACCTATCACAAAATGGGTACAACCAGCACTGCAGGTCCAAGCTCTAACCCTGGAGCATGGGCTAAGGGCCGCCAATGGCCGAAAGAAGTCAGATAAGATGGGTGCAAATACCTAAAACGGAACTTTAAATATGAGCCGTATTGACTACATTCTAGTAGATTTTAGACTGTGGATTGGTGTGATGGATATGGTGATTGGGTCAATCATTGACACCGACCACAACCCCCTCGAGCTTGCCATAACACCACCCTGGGCCAAAAATCCTAGTGTCCCAAGTATATGTCTTACAATAAAGTAGGTATGTCCTACTAATGACAATAGGTCACTCAAATGGGCACGAGTAGCCACCAATACAATGAAAATTGAAGTCATGAAGTCTAACCTCTTAGAAAGCACTAGTGAATTACATAGCCTACTTGAGCAGCAGGATGGGTTCTCAGAGATCAGGGCTTGCCATCCGCATTTTTTTAATCAGATAGGGGCATATGAATCAAGCTAATTTGCGGTCCTAAACACTGC
This sequence comes from Lissotriton helveticus, assembly GCF_964261635.1. Classification (NCBI taxonomy): domain Eukaryota; kingdom Metazoa; phylum Chordata; class Amphibia; order Caudata; family Salamandridae; genus Lissotriton; species Lissotriton helveticus. Next base: position 1,546,627,046 of record NC_136063.1, on the reverse strand, counting down.
GAATCGCAAAAAAAAGTGTTTGTGATCGCAAAATAGACTTGTCCTATGTATAACATAGGTTCGCATTGCAAAATAGGTATTTGCAAAAATTACGAATACCAATTTTGGGAGGCTTGAAATCTGCGATTAATCATTGTAAACACGCATTTTGCGGAAATCGCAAATAGCGTAATCGCAAATTGCAAATTGCAAATTTGCAAATAGATGTATATAAAAATCGCAAATTGCAAATTCATGTTATTCGCAATTTTGCACATGGATTTTACCACCAACTCAAAGCAGGTGGTAACCAGGTGCAACCTATTTAAACAATCCCACAATGCAATAGGGACTCTCACAATGGCAGCGCTGTATGTGATAGCCAGGAGGATGCAAATGCGGGCTGTAGCACAGAGAAGGTGGCGACAGGACAGGATCTTTAGAGTGCACATCACTCTGTTCCAGCAGACTGACAAGGAGATCCATGAGAAGTATAGGCTGGACCCACCCACCATTATGGACTTGATAGAAGAGCTAAAACCCCTGCTGGAACACCCAATACGCAGTACCCAAATCATTCCAACCCATGTACAGGTCCTGTGTTCACTGCACTTACTGGCATCAAGAAGTTTCCAAGGCGAGATAGCAGCAGCAGGTGGGGTCTCCCAGAGTTGCCTGTTGCGCTTCTTCCATGCACTCCTGGATGTAATGGTACAGAGGCTACATCATCACATCCAATTCCCCAGCACAAAACAGTCATTACAGCAAACAAAACAGGACTTCTACCAGATTTCCCAATTTCCCCATGTAATTGGCAGAATAGATGAAACCCATGTAGCCCTCTCACCCCCATCAAACAAAGAGTATGTATTCAGGAACCACAAATGTTATCATTCACTAAACATACAGGTCATCTGCAATACCAAATGTATCATCAACGATATTGTTGCAAAATACCCTGGCAGTACCCACGACTCATTTATATTTAGACATAGTGTGATATCCAGACGTCTCACCGGTGGCGATTTTGGGAAGGGCTACCTGCTAGATAAATGCATGTCTAAAATTCTAACATACAGTTAAGTTCTGCAGTGGGAGGACAGTGATTGACCTCATGTCTTTCATGCTGTAGGAGACAGTGCATATGCAGTGCGAGACTTCCTCCAAACACCATACCTCAATCCAGCCAATGCAAGGGAGCGGAGATATAATCGCGCACACAAATATAGGCGCTGTGTAATTGTGCGGACATTTGGGATACTGAAGAGCCGGTTCCGCTGCCTGCATAAAAGTGGAGGAGTTCTACAATACAGCCCAGAGACCTGCTGCAAGATTGTGGCTACTTGTGCCATGCTCCACAACATAGCTATAAAAAAAGGCATTCCAGTTGAACTTATTAATACAGATGTATCTGAGGATGAGGGCCCAGGTCCGTGTTGCAGATCAGCAGGTGATGTTGAGCAGCTGCGAGAGGACAGAGATGTGATGAGATAACACAAACTATTTCTAGGTGAGTAATGCTGACACAATGCAAAATATGTTTTGTGCACAGCTGTGTTTAATTAATCCTTTAGCAGCAGAATGATTTCAGTCACACAGCCTGCCACTTTATGTGTGTCATAAGATGTTGCACATGTTATGCCCACAGTGTATGTGTGATGGCCAAACACAAGTCCACAAGCAATGGGTTACTTTACCTATTGGCTTTCCTCAGTGGTGGCAGTTTATTTTTTTACAGAAACGGCCTGCTGGCACACGCTCAAGGTGCTGACTGCTCTCCCTTGACTCATCAGGTAATGTACCCTGCCTCCCACTGCGCCGTCTGGTTTTGGGAACTGGTGAGGTGAAGCTGCTCCTGCTTGACAGCTCCTTGCTATCCCCTGAGCCCAGGAGTCCTGTACCACCTGTGGTAGCTGTCTGCAGCTGTTCCACGGCACTCATCAGCTTCACCAGGCCTTTGGCCACATCCTGGCTGCAGTGGGCCATTTCAACTTGCATGCTCACTGAGCGACGTGACAGCAGGGACGTGGCAGTACACAGGTGGTTTACCGCCTTGCTGTAGGTGTCCAGACCGCTGTAGAGACGTTCTCTCCCCCTGCGTCTAGCTACCTGGTCTTGCTTCATCGTGGCACACAGTTCTGTGACTGCACCCATCATTTCCCTGATGCCCTCCCTAATGTCACTCAGGTTGTGGTTAACTGAGACCAGCTGCCGGTGTATTGACCGCATTGATTTTGTTTGCAGGCGCTGTATCTTGAACATGCTGCCTTTCAGACCGGCAAACACTGTGTGTTCCTCAACAGCAGCAGTGCTGGTGCTCGCCCTTGGCCTGCGTCTCACACATGTTTCCTCCCTACGGTGCAGAGTGGGCTGTTCTTGGACCTGTGCTGCACGCTGGCCCTCGTCTGGCTGGGCATCATCCCCTATGGACTGTGGTTCTGCCTCTAACAGTGGGAGTGGATCCACAATATTATGCTGTCTCCGTGGGACATGTATTGTCAGTGTAGTTTCCTCAGTGTCCTCTTGACCTGACTGCTCCTCTGTATGTGCTACCTCCTCAGCTCCTGCACTGTCATCCTGTGTTTCAGGTGCTACTGTGAATGAAAAGGCACATTTTAAGTGTGTGTTCTGTTCAACATTGTTCACTGAATAAAGTTTTGTGATTGTGCGTTTGCTAAGTACTGTCTAGCGTTTTTGACTTTACTGATTTACTTATACTTATTCTACATTGCTGTGTCTCACTGCTGCAGTGTTTTATGCATGTGACTACATCTCCCGGAGCTGTCGATGTCACTACTGACGCTCTCTGGCTGAAGGGTGGACTCCACCAACACCTCGAGGGGTGTAGACTCTGTTTCTGTGGAAATCCCCCCACCAGTCTTCTTTGCCTCTGCCAGCCTGGTTGCCATCTTGTCCTTGGACCTGAAGCGCATATCATACCATCGCTTGCGCAGGTCCTCCACAGTGCGCTGGGTCACATGGATGGCATTGACCTTTGCCTAGATGTCCAGCCATAGTTTTCTTTTTCTTGACTCTGGCACATGGAGTGATTTTTTGCCAAAGGGCAACTCATGACTGTGTACCATATCCTCTATCAGCACTTCCTACTCCCTCTCGCTGAACTTCTGCTTTCTTTTCCTACCAGCATCCTCCTTGTCCTTTTGTTTCTCCTGGGGATTCATTTGGAATAGTTGGAGTTGCAGTACTCAGTTGTTTGCCTTTCCTCCCAGCCTCTGACACAGCCTCAGGCAATCAGGAACAGCATGGGCAGTCACACTTCCTGGGTGTGATGTCATCAAGCTGCACCTGAATTGCAGGTTCTCTATTTTTGCGATTCCTTAATTGCGAATTCTCAGAATGGGATTCGCTAAAAATTGTATTTTGAGAATCGCAAACTCCAATTTTCATACATATGCCCCTGAGTCATCATCTTAGTCCTCCTGATATAAAGCCAGGAGTATACAATGGTTCTACGACTGACTTAAACATTTTTTTTAACTACAATTGAGTTCAAAGGCTGGGTTGTATGAGGGAGGGTGTATGTGAGTGGAAGGACCTCACATTCTTGCTAGGCATCATCAAGTGTGTTTGGGTAGCATTCTGAAACCTGGATGTTCACAACAAGTTTTTTGGTTGGGGGATGTTGAAGTTATTACATTTGAGAACAAGTTTTCAAATTTAATATGCTCCTTTCTAGACTTTTTCATGAGGTGTTATGAGAGATTAAGGGGTCTGAGCACGTCATCAAAGTGAAAGATGGATGTTAAACAAACTAAGATTGGTTCCTTTGAGTATACGAAGAGAATTATCAAGACTTTTGCTTAAGTTGTGTAAGGAAGGTGTGATAGAGCTTATTGAATATTCTTTTTTGCCTATAGTAGTGGCGTTGAAAAAGAATAAAGAATTCTGAATGTGCATTGACTGATGCAGACACAACAAAGCGATTTAGTGGCTCGGCATCCTTTGCCAAAAATGAATATGCTCACCAATGTGGGAGGAGCAAATGTTTTTTCCAAACTTGACTTGTACTCTGATTATCGCCAGGTAGTATTTGCAGATAACATTTGCAATTTAAACGCATTTGGTACCATGGCTGATGTATTTAAATTTTGCAGAATGCTGCTTGGTCTTGCTTCAGCTGCAGCAGTCTTGTAGTGATTGATGGGGCAGGTTTTACATGAAATAAGTGGGGTGTTTTTATTTCAAGATGATGTTTTTATCTATGGAAAGGATGAAGAACAACATTTGCAGAGATTAAGTGAAGTTTTAAATGCTTTCAAGACTAGATTTATTAGGCTCAGGAAAGATAAATATGTTTTTGGAGTCAATGCTGTTGAGTACCTTGGGCATGTGATTACTTGGGATGGGATTAACCCTAGCTCTGGTCTTTTGGAAGCCATTGAAAAGGTGTATTTTGGCACTCTTCGTGATCAACGGTTAGCATTCATGTTTTTGAGAAGTTGCTTCAACAAATGTTCATTTTGTGTGAGAAAAGGAGCAGCAACTTGCTTTTGCGTCCATTAAATCCCTTTTCTGCTTCCCCCACTTTTACACCCCTATATTCCTGGATAAAGAACTCTGCATCACTGTTAATGCCAATAATGTAGGTTTGGGGGTTGTTCTATCATAGGGTAGAGCCAGCAATGAGCACACCACTGCTTTTGTGTCCTGCACATTGAAACCCTATGAAAGCCAGTACGCTGTAATTGAAAAAAAACTTGCTTGTACATGGGCTATAGAAAGATTTAGCCCCTATATTTGGGGAACAGAATCCTGTTTTTGGATGGATCATAAGACGCTATCGCCTCTTCTCAATCATAGCAATGTTAATTCAACTAAGGCGACTGCGAGGTTAGTGCGATTAAGTTCAAAACGTTTGGAAAATTCTTTTCACTTAGAACATTTATCTAGAGATAGTAACAAGAAAGTGCATTGTTTGTCTTGTCTTCCCAGTAATTAATATTCTTTGTGTTCTCATGATTTAGCTGATGACTATATTGAAAGTCTTGTTGCAAGTGTGTGCTGAATGGCTAATAAGTATGTAAGTATTAAGTAAGAATGAATGGAGAGATGTAGAGCATGTATTGAAAGGTTGGCCACGTGAAAACTTGTTGCCTGTTCACTTTCAAACTTACAGTAAAGTTCAAAGTGAACTTTCTTTCGAAAAAGGTTTGTTATTATGTCATGACAAGATAATTCCTCGGTGTAAGATCATGAGTAGATTGGTAGAGTTATCTCATGAAGGGCATTTAGGACTGACAACTAGTAAGAAAAGGCTGAGAGAAAGATTGTGGTGGCCTGCTATGGAAAGAGATATTGAGTAATGGATTGAACAATAAATAGAGTGTAGAACTAATAACGGTTTGCAATGCAGAACACCCCCCATGGGAAACATTGACTGTCCAAGTGATATTTAGGAGATGTTGAGTGTTTATTTTTTTGGTCCTGTTCAGATGTTGCCACCACAGCAGAGTTATGAAATAGTCATGATAGACCATGTTTCTAAGTAGTTGGGGGTAAGGTTTTTTGGAGAGCCAAATAAGGAGTGACTGAGTTTTTACTGATATTACCCAGGGATTTCCGTTGGAGATTCTGCAGACAATGGGTTGCAATTCACCTTGTAAGATGCACGAGTTGTTGAATGATGCTGGTATTTATCACAAAAGGTGTAGCTTGTTTCATTCCCAAAGCTATGGCCACGTAGAAAGGATGACTAGATTGGTGAGTGAATGTATTAAGGATGCTGTGGCATCAGGACTGTATATGTCACTAGTGTGACACTTTTTATGGCTTTAAGAAGGACAGTTTGTGACATGCTGTTTCCTAAGTGGTTACAGAGGTTTAAGTTAGCATCAAATGGTGAATGTGAAAAGATTCTTGATAATGCAAAACAATAACATCATGATGAGTCAGAAGATACATGATGTGATTATAGGCGCTAAGTGCTTATTGTGGGTTTTTGGAGATCGTGTGCTCATAAAGGTGCCAATGTTTTTTTGGGGTTAAGGAGGTTCATCAAATGTTTGGCCCTGTATATAATACTGTGGAGATATGTACAGATGGTTGTGCTGTTAAGCTGGAGAATGGTCAGTGGTGGAATTATGAGAGTGTGATCAAAGTGATGAAGATTGTTGATGATACATATGCTGGAGATCATTCGGCACAGTTTGAAGCCATGTTTGATTAAAACGTTGAAGATATCTGTTGGAAAATGCACTCAGTGAAGTAGTCCTTGCCCTCCTCCAAATATTGAAAGCTCTTCTGGAACAAGATGTGGTTAGAGGAAAAGTATTTGCTTTCCTCAGGTTTACGAAATGTATCTTATCTCTGTGTATTTTCATATTTATGTAGTTATTCCGTATGTTAGAACACAATATTTATTTCTACATACATTTTATTATGGTTCATCAGTTTCTTTTTTTAGTCATATCTTTATTTGAGTTATTTTGATGTGTTGTTTTCCCTTGTTCAGAAAAGGAGGTATGTTGTTCAGCACATACCTGAGTTTTCTAGAGCCCGCATTGCATGTGGGATGAGTAGTTCTGGAGTTCTAGAAAGGTCGGTTATGGCATTGACAGTTGGGAACTCTGGCTGGGTCAGACACCATTTCTTGATGTTGCTTTTGCCCAAGTAATTTGTGTAATAAAAGCTAATCAGCTGTTGACTCCAGCGCCTGCAACTTCATTTTGTGCCATGGAACAGGAAGTTAGGATGCATTTGTACTAGTCTCTCGACTCTAGTTCCCCTTAACAAAACAGTCAAGCTGTGTTGTGTAAGACAACCGAAAAGGTTGGTGGAGGCTCCAAACCTATCTCAGACAGAATCCCATACCGAGACTCAGGCTACCATGCATAACTGTGAAGTATACGTTTTTCGAACATACATACAGCCAGATTCATGAAGCAAAATTGCGATCGCAATAGCTGCGAATTAGCTATTGCGATCGCAATTAACAGACAAGCAATTCATCATTTGAAAAGCACAGTATTTGCGAGTTCGCAAAAAAGAAATTGCGAATTCGCGAAATAAATCACAGAATTTAGGAGGAACCCCAAAAGCGATTCGGAAATATCGAGAATCCATGGATTCTGCGATTTAGTTAGCGAATCCGCGAAATATTCTCAAATGCTATTCATGAAAACTCGCAAATAGCAAAAAACCGGAAAGTCGCTATTTGCGACCCGCAATTTAAGGAGAACCAAAACCAGGTGGTAACCATTAAGGAACCATTTTTAAAAAAAACCTAATGAGCCACTGGTGCAGTCCTGAACAAACACACTTAAGGAAACACAGTAGTAGCATGAGGACTCTCACAATGCCAGGACTCTACATGGTGGTCAGGCGGCGCAGGCTCTAGGCTGCAGCACAGAACAGACGCAGGATCCAGGAGAGAATATTCCGCTTACGGGTCACCCTGCTGGGCCAAACAAGGGAGCAAATTTACACAAAGTACTGCCTGAATGGGCCAATGATACTAAAGCTGGTCTGGGACCTAGACCCCCTGATGCAGCACCCAACAAGGAGGACCAATGCCGTGCCTACACATGTCCAGGTCTTGTGCTGCCTGCACCTACTGGCCTCCGGAAGCTTCTAGGGGATAGTCTCTGTTGCAGGGGGGATATCCCAGAGCACCATGTCCCGCTGCCTAAAGAGTTTCCTTGAGGCAATGCTGAGCCGCCTTCACCACTACATCTCATTCCCCACCACCCAACAGGACTTGAATGGCACCAAGCTACAGTTCTACAACGTTGCCAAATTCCCAAAGGTCATTGGATGCATTGACTGTACCCACATCCACATCTGCCCACCAGCACAAACGGAGTACATTTACCGCAACCGCAAAAGCTACCACTCCCTCAATATCCAGATGGTGTGCAAATCAAAGACTTACATCACGGACATAGTGGCACAATATCCGGGGAGCACACATGACTCCTTCATATTCCGGCACAGCGGCATTCACACACGACTGGCCAGGGGAGACTTTGGCGAAGGACACCTACTAGGTAAGTACACATGCCCCCATATATTACACTGTGATCATGTAGCTGCGCAGAACATGCACTCACCCTCTGCTCCTTACATTCAGGTGACAGCGCCTACGGTCTCCGTGAGTACCTCCTCACCCCTTACCTCAAACCTGCAACACCACAGCAGCGGCGTTATAATGCAGCACACATCCGCACTATGAATTGCATTGAGAGGACATTTGGGCTTTTGAAGAGCCGCTTCCGCATACTGCATAAGACTGGTGGGGCCCTCAAATACGAGCCTGAGGTCTGCTGCCGCATTGTTGCCGTGTGTGCAATACTCCACAACATTGCTACCAAGCGCAGGATACCTGTTGAGATATCTGCCATTGAGTCAGAAGGGGACAACCGCCCACCTCCACAGACACCGCAACCAAATCACTAATAACTTTTTCAAGTCCACCCACTCCCCTCACCCAACACTTCACTCATGCATGACAATTGAAATAATGACATGAGTCTGATGTACTGTTATTGAATAAATATTATTGTTGTATTCAAAATAATATTGCATGTTTTCAAAAGATACATTTTAGGTGTATTGCGTCATACATCTCCTGATTTGTTAGAGGGCATGCTTTTCTCATCAGCATGTCCCTGCATGATGAGCAAAAATGTCAATGGCGCCTATGGCCCGATGCTCCGATTCGCCTCTCCACATCTTCATCCGGAGTCGCACTTGATGCCGCAGTAGGCCTGCTGCTGCGGCGGGGAACCCTAACCGGTGGCAAAGACAGGCTGCTGTGGCTAGATGTTCCCTCACTACTGTCCTCCCCTCCTGCCTGGCCGTGGCCACTTGCCTGCAGAGCCTGAACTGCAGTGGTTGCCTGCTCAAGTGCCCGTGCCACGTCCTGGCAGCATTGGACCATCTGAATTTGCATGGCCAATGATCTTCGGGACATCTGTGATGTTGCGTTTCCAATGATATAATTTGAGCGAGTGTATGCCGAGAGGTGTGTTAGGAGCTGGCGGTGGCGGCGCCGGGTGAGGTCCCGCTGTGTCAGCATGACCTCAGTGTTTGCCTCCACTGCTGTGGTCATTCGCTCCATCCGGTTGGACAGCTGGCCAACATTCCTGGCTGTATTGTGCAGCTGCAGATGTATTGCTGCAAGGTGTCGTGCCTGTTGTTGGTGGACGCGCAGCATGCGGCGCTCTATTGACAGACCCGGCACACGCACAGTCACACCCCTCCTGCCGGCGCTTGGTGTAGTTTGGCGCCGCTCCCTGACCTGTCCGCTGGACTGGGTGCGCACAATAGGTGTGCGTTGTGTTGGTGGCCTGGCGGCTGCTGGTGTTGCCGATGCCACTGGCATGGGTCTCACAGGTGGCGGTTGTGGAGCGCCTGTTGTCGCTTGCGTTGCAGGTGGTGGTAAGGCTGCTGGCGCTGGTGCTCGGCCTGATGGCCCTGGTTTTGGGGTTGGATGTGCATCTGCCTCAGAATCCCTAGGATTCTCGTCAATTTGCAGCCCCTCACTGTCGCTGCTGGTATCTTCAGCACCACCTGTGATGTAAAGTGGACGTTGATTAATAACATGTATCTTGCACATGGAAGGTTGCTACATGCATGCAGGCTAGCATTCCCTGACTGACTGTTGGATTGACTCTATTAGGACGTATCTGGCTGTATGGGGCTGAATGTAAATTGTGGTCAGACTACATGTCCCACAATGCATTAGGGATTTTCTGGTGTGCATGGGCTGCATGACTGGAGTTTCTAATGGGTAGCTCTAGGGTCATGGCCATTGTCAGGGGACAGGGTCGCAGTCGCATGGCACTTACCTTGGCTTTCTTGTGTGGGTCGGGAGGAGTCCAGCCGGGTTACCCCCACGCATGACTCAAGTTGCAAGGTGTCCTCAACGAGGTCCTCCAATGGGGTGTTGGGAGGGACTGTTGGATCTCCCCCTCCTGTTGCAGCACGCTCACCCAGCCTCTCGGCGATCTTCTCCTTGGCACGACCTTGGAGGTCATACCACCTCTTCTTGAGATCGTCGATTGATCTCTGGGTGACTCCAACAGCATTGACTTTTGCGCGGATGCGCGACCAAATTCGCCGTTTGTCGGCCTCTGGCACCCTCCTGGAGTCCTTCCCAAACAGTCTGTCATGATCTCGACTGACTCCCTCAATCAAATGTTCTAGCTCCAGTTCTGAGAATTGTATTTTTCTCTTTCTCCCAGTAGAACTGCTCCCTGCTGCATCCTGTGACATTGCTGCAGTTGGGTGTGTCCTGAATCAAATCTGGAGGTGGTTTAGAGTGGAGCTCTGGGCCGTGCTGCTTCCAAATCAGCCTCAGTATTCAGAATGAATGGAACTGCCTGCTTCCTGGTTGTGATGTCATCACTGTGCTCAAGATACGACTTCCCGTTTTTGCGATCTCGCTATTAGCAAGATCGCAATTTGCGATTTCGCTAATAGCGAGATCGCTATTTCAACACGGAAATTGACAGATTTAGCGATTATTCTGCGATTTAGGGAAAATCGCAATCGGCGTTTGCGGCCGAATGCGAATCGCTATTTTTTCTCGCATTATTTCATGAATCCCATTATGCAAATTCTAAATTGCGATTCGGTATTTTTCGCAATTTTGAATTCGCAGAAAATGGGTTTCATGAATCTGGGGGATAGTATCTTATACAGAAAATAGCAGTTGAAGAACTGTAATTGCAACATGCTAAAATTCCATGGTGCTCATTGTATTCACCCCATGAAGGATGAAATGTGTGGAGGGCCCACTTGCAGTGGGACTTGTAATTTGCAGATTGCTCACAAATTTCAGGAATATGCACTGCACCCACTGAAGCATGTTCCATTCTTCAACATAAACACAGAGGCAGTTATGTATCATTCTTTTTACCATGACTATTCTTTTTAGTAACAAAGTGTTGCCTTTTAGGTTCACCTTCCTCACAGTCCAAACCACTCACCTTCCCTTGCATGTTTGAAATTTGAATGATTGTTTTTGCCTGTATATCCCTTTTTGTCTGTGGCAGTAGAACTGGTTTGGCTAAACTTCTCACATAATGCACACCGTGCCTTCCCTGTTTACAGATAGCCTTTGAGTGTCCAAATTTATGACAACAGTCTGGGAGAGGCCCAAGTCTATGGGCTAAGATAATAATGGTGGACCTAAGTCTAGGTATTGTACTGGACCCCACTGTTTGATCCAGGACAACATTCTCTTTTTACCAGTTATTCGCCAACATTTGTGGAGGGGGAGTGGTGTGGTCTCATGTACTCAGTGCATGAAAAGCAGTGTGCCTGTGTGAGTGAAGGGGAAGGAGTGTGAAATACATGCCAACACACTGATTGAGGCAGGAGATCGATAATTCATGTAGCCAAACTCAGTATGTACCTCTTGTACATCTAAACTTGTCTCCATCTGAATGCCATCCAATGGGTAAAATGAATTCCCCTGATTTATTTTACAAATGTCCTTTGTCTTGCTTCCAAATGTTAACATGAATGGGGTTGTAATGGGTGCACATTGAGAGCTTTGACAATGTGTGCGTAGAGTGAGATGGGTGCCCCGTTGAGTACCTGGTGAGAGATGTGCCCCACTGAGTAAAAGCTGTTATTAGGTCAACCAACAAAAATGGATAAAGTCGGTTTTAAAACTATGGTCAACTAAAGTAACTCGGAAATGCCAGACGGACAAAAATTATTAATAACCCGGCTGGCAACCCCCTATGTGATAATTCTGGAAAAATTACCTAAAGTGAGGGGGGTTAAGAGAGAATTACATGATACATTAAAAACCAGGTGGTGCACTGGAATTCTATTAAGTCCAAATTTAGGGCCCAATTAGGATGGCGGACGGACCAGCGTCCGTCCGCCACCCCCGAGGTGGAGGGACCGTCCGCAGGGGCTGCGGCTTTCCCTCCCTCGGAATAAGGATGTGACCGCCACCCTGGCGGTCACATCCCCTATATTTAACATTGCGGCGGATGCTGCTTCAAGCAGCACCCACCGCAAGGTTAAATGTGCATGTTTTCCTTTGCATGCACAAAGCGGCAGGCACCGCGTGGTGCCTGCCACTTCGTGCTTCGTGCATGCAAAGGCAGGGGGGTACCATAGGTACCCCACCATGTGCACCCCCCACCCCCCAACAACCCTGGGGGCCCTCAACGGGCCCCCATACTCAGACTCCACATGCTTTTCTACGGCAGAAAACCCGCCGTGGAAAAGCATGTCTCCGCCGGCATCCTAATATGGCTGGCGGTGTCTGATAGACACCGCCACCATATTAGAGCTTTTCCGCTGCGGTCGGAAGACGACCGCGGCGGAAAAGCGGCAGAGACGGAAAAATGACCCCCCCAGCCATCCTAATCTGGCGGGGGGTCTTTTCTGTGTCCGCAGCGGTGAATCCGCATCCTCCGGGCCGGCGGTGGCTTCTGCCGGCCCGGAGGAGGCGGATTCACCGCGATCCTAATCGAACCCTTAATATTAACCTTCTACAGCAAAACATCATAATGTTGAGAAGAGTGAGCTGGATAGGGAATTCTAGGAAAATATGTCAAGGAGACTGTGTTGTAATGAATCTTCGCAGTAGGGAATTGGTTGGTAATTTGTTAAATTTATTTTGTAATTTTATAGAAGAACCCACTGCATATCCAGGTAATTATATTACCGCCGTTCCTCTGGGATATTTCTATAGGCCAAAAAATGAGCATTGATATAACGAAATGAACAATCTAGGAATGTCTGAATTAAGGGGGATTACCCCCATACTTAATAGATTTACCCCACTAAGTTTCTGTGCTGAAATAGATTGACAGGAAATGGAAATCATAGGGTTGCAATCAGATGTTCAGAAACTCAACTTTCAACATAATAAGACACAGCTTGAAAAAGACAGTAGGATGTTACTTAAAGAGGATTATGTCAGAAAGTTACCCCTGGAACAATGGCAACTAACATGTGAGAGAAAAGTGATGAGTACCAAACAAGCGGGTGATGTATATCAATCTCCACAAGAGAATCTAGGTATAATTTCTTAGAATGTGGCAGGGGTAAAAGCTAAACTAAACGATGAGAAATGGTTAAAAAATATTGAAACCCATGCTTTAATTTTATTTCAAGAAACCTGGCATACTGAACCCTTTTTTATAAACGGCTACCAAATGATATGTACACATGCCACGCCATCTAGAATGGGACTTGCAGAAGGTGGCCTAGCAGTTGCAATTACAGTATCTTCTCCCCTCGTTTTAAAAAAATCGTATATTGCATCACAATTTTTTTTGTTTTAAGGCCGAGGGCAAACAGCAATTGTTGTAATAAATTATTACAACAACACTTTTGATAATACAAGATCCAATGTAATTGATTCCCTAGAAAAGGATCTTGATGCCTTCTTGAAAGGGATGGGGGTGATTACGTGCTCATATGGGCTGGTGATTTTAACATTGGAAAATGTGAAGTTATAGTAGGGGAACAATGTGGGTATCAAAATGATTATTGAGATCAAATTTTGCATTTTCCACATGATACTTATGGAGAAGCTATTAATATCGGTATCCATAAATATAATTTGTTAATTTTGGAATCAAATGATGTTGATAAATTAACACCCACCCATGCGTTTGTAGGCGCTAGATCGTCTTCAACAATTGACCATTTTATTGTCACAGAACAACATAGGGATGTAGTTTTATCGCTTATAGTTTGTGCAAGTTTCTTTAGTGATCACCACCCCTTAGTCCTGACTCTGAAAATTAATTTACCCAGGATTAAAAGAGGGAAGGAGGCAGACATAAATATTGTGACCAAGGGCAATAACGGAGTCTCATTGAAATGGACAGGAGTAAATCCCTCTTTATTTTTGGAAAATCTAACGAGAAAAAAAGCAACATGATATTGATACCTGTCCAGATAGCTCATCAACTAATTAGGATTTTATTGGTGCTTTCTCCAATATTATCACTGAAATAGCGGATGATCTAAAAACAAAACAAAACGTTAAAAAGCTCAATCAAGAACCTAGATGGTTTAATCAGGAATGTTCAGAGTTGAATAGGGATTTGAAAATATCCTGAAAACTAAACCTAGGAACAATCCTGAAATAAGAAACCTAAGGAGAAAGTATAACTTAGCCTTGAAAGCAAGGAAAGCTGCGATCCGGGGAGAGGCCTGGGACAAATTATTACAGGCTGCAGCAACTCGGGATATTACTTTATTTTGGAAAACAATCAATTATCCCTTTTTTTAGAGATGCTGCAGCGGTAAAGATAAATGTTGTAGTGCCTATGGAGGATTGAATAACCCACTTTGAAGGCATATTTAATCCAAGAGGGGTAAATACCCCACAAAGGGAGAAAAATACTTTTATAACAGTTGAACCTGTAGGGATACCTCAGATAACTTTAGACGAAATTAAAGGCACACTCAATAAAAGTGCTAGTGGTAAAGCGGCTGGTCCCGATGGGGTACCAATTGATGTGTTTAAGCATGACTTTGAATTTTGGTCACCTATTCTACTGGATTTTTTTAATGCAATCCCTGATGGAAAACTGCCCACTTCATGGGTTGAAAGTATTATAGTTCCTATATTTAAAAAAGGGGATAAAGGAATTGCCAAGTGTTACCATCCCATATCACTCCTTGATTCTACCTCGAAACTGATGGGGAGAGTCCTGTTGGGAAGATTGGAGACCTGGGCCTCTGTAAATAACATCCTCTCAGAGGCCCAGTACGGGTTTCAGAGAGGTATTGGGACAACAGAACAATGTGTAAACTTGGATCTTTTGGTGGGAACATATACACTAACAAAAGGGGGGTCCCTACACCTCTGCTTTGTGGACTTCACCAGAGCTTTCGATTTAGTAAATCATGATAAATTGTGGCAAACACTGGTTAAGTTAGGCTCCCCCAAAGATATTGTTGTTTATTCAGCCCATCTTTACACCTTTTTTTTATCCAGAGCTCGATTTTATTTAAAGGGAGATTGCACACCTGACTTCAGGGTAACTTGTGGGATAAGACAGGGGTGCGTTTTAGCACCCCTCTTATTCTCACTATATATAAATAACGTCGACTGTTGTCTACAGAACCTTAAGACTGGCATACCAAAAATAGGACCCTGCTCCACTCCAGTGCTCCTTCATGCACTGTGCTGTCCTTATTTCAAGGACGGCAAACAGGTTGCAATGCCTGATTGAAATATTTGCCCATTTTATGACTGAAAAAGACTTAAAATTTAACTTAACCAAAACTTTTGTCATGACTTGTGGCAAAAAAGGAAGAAGGATTAAAAAGCATTATGTGGATGGCATTGTGATAGAGAGAGTATCAAGTTTTACTTATTTAGGTTTACTGTTTAATGAAAATGGTACATGGTGCGCACATATTACATTTTCAAATCTAAAATTTACATGAAGCATAGAGGGCATTTTTAGATTTGCAGAAAAAATAGGAAATAAACCAATAAGGGAAATGCTCACCCTATATAGAAGTAAAGCAATTTCGACTTCATGCTATGGCGCAGCCTTATGGGGGAGAGCTAATACTGTAATCCTCCAAACACAAGAGAATACGTTTTTAAAACGACTGCTAGCAGTCCCAAGTTCTACATCCAATTGTCTAGTTCATAGAACTGTCTGTTCCCTATATTAGTGATTTTATAAAAACAGCTGGTTTAACATTGTGGCATGGGATTTGGAAACGGGAAGAAGCCAGGTTCACCAAGAGTATGATACTTGACTGCCTGGCTCTAGATAATAGTAGGAACATTTTGTGGCTTGAATATATACAAATTTTACTAAGTAGCTGCAAATTAACCCTACACCCTAAGGAACCTATGTCTATTCAAGATTATAGCAAGAAAGAACTGAAAACACAGTTTATTACCACTATGGACTTAGTAAGGGAGGGTGAATCTAGTGTAAAACAAAGTATTATTTTTGTATCATGAGCACGCACTCTTCATCGGTATACAGCCCTACCTTATCATAGTAAGAAATGTTCATCACAGATTCATTTTGACTAGATTAAGATTTGGTACCCTACATTATTTAGTTGCGTTTCCTAAGATTAGGAAAAGGTACCATGTCTTACCAAATTATACATGTGATGGAAAATCTTCCCAAACCACACTGCATTTTGTACTTTTCTGTGATTTTTATAGGGACATTCGTAAGTTCGCTTTGAAACCCCCTTTTTTGGCAAATAAATATTATTATTATAAACAAGTTTTTATTACATATGTAGCCTGAAGGATGAAAAGATTATTAATGCTGCCTGCAATTTTATTCAAATGTCTATCAAGAAAAGAAAGACTTATTCCCATTTGGAGGCTTTAACCTTTGAAAACTATGTGAATTAATGTTGGATAACATTACGTACAACATTTAAAATATGTGATACTAAAAACACTTATGTATTTTTATCTTTTGTGATGATTAATGGATCTATAAGATTTTAACGAAATTATATCAAATTGCCCCCCTGGATTTTTAGCCAAATATGGACTGTATTTGTAAATACATGTGACTGTGTAAACATTGTATTTTTTACTGATGTTTTTACTATGTTTTTACGGTCATGTTAAATGTACTGAATAAAGCCTTTTGAATTTGAATTTGAATTTGACTGTAAAGGTCATACTCATTATTTGCTTACAATGTGTAGATGTGAACATATATACTGTTTGGAATGGGTCAGCATATGATTTACAATATCTATAGGATTAGTGCACAGAGGATTCGCAAATCCAATTAAAAAAAATAAAGGCACACCATTGGACTGGGTACATCGCTGATTCGCAAATGTGGCAGTGAATTTATAAATCTGCAATGCTACAACTCTCCACTCATAACACAAGTATTCCTACTATTGGGATAGGGTAATAGTTCAGGCGTTTCAGCTCGACTAGCCTTGCTCAAGTGAACAAGTCTTGTGGAGCTGAAATGCATGGTGAGATCTTGGTAAAACATTTTCTTGCACCATCATCTCCTGAGAGAGCACATCCTACCTGGCGAGACACTGGGAGGTATTCATTTTTACATTTACTGAGATCCTTTTCCAGTCCACACACTACACCACCGCTTGGGTTGGGTAGCCTGTTTTCCCAGACTGTGTTGGAGGTAGCCACTGTGCAGTTATAGTTGGGTCAAAGTTTCCACAGGAAGAGTGTTTAAGGTTTCACTAATAACTTTGGTACCATTTGATCATTCTTCACCTCAGCACATTCCTTGACGACTGAGTTTGCTCTGTCATAAATTTAACAAACGAGGGCTGTTGATTGTCCACAGAGAGCTTTTTCTCCCTAAGAAAGTCCCTGAACCAAAAAAAGATTAAAGTAGCTTTAAACTTATAGAAGCAGATCACAAACTTGAACTGGGAGTTTTTTAAGCAGTGCTCTTTTAATAGAGTACCTAGCTTCCAAGATGGAGATTCATTCCTTTAACAATGCAAGTCTCAGGTTCAACGTTGGGGGAAAACAAAATCCTGAAGATAGGCCTACTATTTTGTCTCATCAAGGCCAAGTGATTGACAAAGAATAAACTAATATGTATACAATACGTAATTAACATCAGATGCATTATGGTAGGTGTTGCCAATGTCCTCATTAATTTGGTTAATATGGATCCTTGTTAAGCTTAATGCACTCATAACAAAAACGACATCAAACATACAATAATAAACATGATAATAGAAACATAAACAAATGTATCTATAATGCAGAATGGAACCAACAATGAATAACAAGGCAACAACTCTGACTCCTGCACTGCTTCAACCTTTGGAGGTAATCAAACAGACAGGCAGTGATAAGTATATGTCATTTAGCAATGGAGTAAGCATTTTATGGCTCTTTCACGTGCCTTTTCCTCATGTCGTGCTGCTCTTCGCTCTCTGCTAGACCAGTGTTTCCACTATTCTTCTTGATGTTCTCCACCATGTGCTTACACACCATCATGGTAAGTAATCATTGGTTTAGTGAGAGTATGAGTTAGAGCTTTGTGAAAACTAATCTGAGGATCAGCTTTCGTCCTGCAGCTGCTTATTAACATTTGAATTTTGAATTTTAAAATATTTATTGAGCGCACTTATACCGGGACGGTTTCATGGCGCTAGACAGCGGTGAACCAATAGAGGCAGAGAGGGAGGCTAGACTGCTAAGGATCTGGAAAACAGGAAGGTCTTAAGGTGTTTACGGAATTCCAGATAGGAGGTTGAAGCTCTGAGGGCAAGAGGGAGCGAGTTCCAAAAAGATGGAGCTAGAACCGCAAATCTTGCCCCCCCGGACTTCTGCTTCCTGAAGCGGGGGACTGACAAGAGAGCCTGGTGAGCGGAGCGGAGCTCTCTGGTCGGAAGATAAGATGAAATAGCTTCACAAAGGAAATCGGGGGCAGTCACCGACCTAGCCTGATAAGTGATGCAGCCCAGCTTGAAAAGAGCCCTCTCCTTCACCGGTAACCAGTGCAAAGACTGCAACAGAGGGGTGGCATGGTGAAATTTGGGGAGACCATAAATCAGGCGGGCAGCCTGATTTGGTATCAGTTGAAGCCGGCGGATCAGATAGTCTGGGGCACCATTATAGACCACATTCCCATAGTCAAGGCGCGATAGCACCATGGCCATGAGAATGAGCTTGAGGGCGGGAACAGAAAAAAAACGGGAAACCTTACGAATGGTGCGGAGGGAAAAGAAACAGGAAGACACCACTGAGTTAACCTGCGTGTGAAGGGAAAGCTGGGAGTTGATAAAGATGCCCAGGGTTTTGACCTTAGGAACCGGAAGGGGAGGGGGGCCAAGTGAGTGGGGCCAGAAGGAAGAGGACCAAGGACTGCAACCACCCCCAGTCAAAACCAGTTCGGTTTTGTCGGGGTTCAGTTTGAGGTGGTTGCAGTTCATCCAATCTTGGATGAAAAGCATAACCCTCTGGAAATTCTGGGCAGGAGTGGGGGAGTGGGAGAGGTTGAAGATAAGTTGGAGATCGTCGGCGTAATTGAACACCGAGACCTCCATCTGCTGTAAAGAAAAAATGAGGGGTGAGATGTATAAATTAAATAACAGGGGAGACAGGGAGGAACCCTGGGGGACGCCGCAGGTCACTCTCCGAGGAGGGGCAGAAAAGTCGGCCAGATGGACGGCCTGCTCCCTGTCCGTTAAAAAGGACCGGAGCCAGGCATGGGCCGTACCCCCAATGCCCGCCGCCTCGACACGGGTCAACAGAATGTCGTGGTCCACCGTGTCGAAAGCGGCGGACAGGTCTAACAGGACCAGGGCCTGGGGGAGGCAGATGTCGATGCCCTCCCTCAATTTGTCCATCACCGAAACTACCACCTTCTCGGTTGAGTGCAGCGGGCGAAAGCCCGCCTGACGAGAGGAAAGGCGGCCAGTGGACTCCACAAAGGAGCTCAGAGTCCCGGTAACATGAGCCTCTGAGACCTTCGCCAGGTAAGGGAGAAGGGAAATGGGACGGTAGTTAGCCGGCAGGGATGGATCGGCACCTGCCTTTTTCAGGATCGGAATAATAACTGCTGATTTGTGGGCGTTTGGGACAATACCAGTTTTGAGGGAATGATTGATTAATGTGAGTGGAGGGGAGTAGCAGTTAGAAAAGATCTCTTTCAGGGCAAATGCTGGGCCGATGTCCTGAGGTGAACCCGATTTTACCCGGGCCAGTAAGGGGAGGAGGGTTTCTCGTGTCAGGGGGGGAAGCTGGGTGAGGAGTGGAGCAGAAGGGAGCGGGTGAACAGTGATCGATGTCGGGAGTGAAGGAGGGATGTTGGCCTTAATGTGAGCTACCTTCTCAATAAAGAAGGAGTTAAGGGAGTTACAGAGTGCTTGAGACGGGGGGATTTTAGAAATCACCCTGTCAGAAGCAGCGAGCTCGTGTACTGTAGCGAATATTTCCTTGGATTGATTTTCCGCTGCCAGGATTCTGCCAGAGAAATACTCAGTTTTTGCTTTTAGTATGTCCCTTTTGTATTCATTGAGTACCAGGCAATAATTTGCTTTAAGGAGGGGGCAGTAGGTGCGCCACCACGCTCGTTCTGCTCTGCGCGCCGCTAACTTCTTGTCCCTAAGGAAGGGAGTGAACCATCTGTTGGCAGCGTGGGCGCATTTAATGATCACTCTCTTGAGGGGAACAATGCTGTTGCACGCCTTTAGCAACCAGTTGTTGATGGCTGTGAGCTGAGTAGGAAGGGATAGATCACTAAGCTCAGGGCTAGATGCAGCAAGGGAAGAGCAAACACCGGGGAGGTCGGCCTTGTCCCACTTTCTAACCCAGGTGTTTTTGGGCAGAGGAGGTTTGGGCGGCCGTCCAAGGTCCAGTGCAAAAGAAATAAGGGAGTGATCAGACAAGGGACAAGGCGAGATGGTGGGGGAGTTGGTAGGGATATTAAGGGTCCAAATTTGGTCAAGTTGATGACCTTGGATATGGGTAGGCGTAGCAAGCTGGGGAAGGAAATTGAGGCTAATAAGCAGGTCTGTGAACTCCTTAGATCTTGCATCCTCAGCAGGGTCGTTCGGCCAATAGTTTAAGTCCCCGAGAACCAGGACTGCCGAATTGTTCACTGCTAAGGTGGCCAGTAGGTCCTCAATAGAGGTAAGAAATTGGGGGGTGGACTGAGGGGGGCGATAAATAAGTACACAAGTCAGGGGAACCCCGAATGAGGTAGAACGGACTACTAAACAGTCCACAGCGGGAATAGGGGAAGATGGTAGTATCTGGAAGTGAAAATCAGTGCGGGTAATCAGGGCAACTCCTCCCCCTGTCTTTCCCCCAGGGCGATCCATTCTAATGGCCGAGTAGGTGGGAGGCAGCATGGCTAAAAGGCTCGGAAGGGAATCATCCCTAAACCATGTTTCCGTAAGAAACAGTAGGTCGGGTTGGCGGGAGTCGAGCAGGTGGAATAGCTCAAGCTGATGTCCGACCGCAGACCTGGTGTTAAGAAGGATCGCAGTGGTGGTGGGCTGGGGGCTACAGGAGGTGCGAGGGGGGATGGAGTCGTGACTAGGTGACAGGTGAGCAAGGGGTGGTGGGGCATCAGGCAGCTGGTTAAATAACACATCAGGCCGTGAATGTGCGGAGGGAAAGTTACGTAATCCAAGTGAAGCGATACGCTCTAGCACTGTAGGGGGGGGAGGACATAAGTGCCAGAGAGAGTGCATGGTCACCGGAGAGTACTTGATGGGTAAATGGGCAGAGTGACAGGTACCGGGCCCCGGTCGGCCGCGGACAGGCGCAGACGGGCTTAACTCAGGCGCAACTCCGGCGCGCCTTCGTCGCGCCCGCTGCGCTCGTCCGCTGCGCTGACACATGCTGTCCGTATAAATAGGGAGTAGCGTGGGGGGAGTGGCTACGATGTAAACTCGGCTAGGAACCCAAGCCAAGATGGCGCCCGCGACCGCGGGAGCCCGCCACACAGCGCACAGCCCACAGCGATCTCCAGAGCCCCTAAAAAGTAAGTGCAGTTAAACAGACCTGTTAACTTTGAGTACAGTTAAGGTTAAGGGAAAAAAAAATATTACAATAAAATTGCGGCTGCTCGCAATCAGCAGCGCATGAGGTTTAAAAATCAGGAACTATGTCCACAGCTACTCGGCAGTGCCAGGTGAGACCCTCTGCCACCGGGTCAATCGCTATCACCTCGCCGAGGGCCGGAACTGCGACTAAATAGGGAGCAGCGTGGGGGGAGTGGCTACGATGTAAACTCGGCTAGGAACCCAAGCCAAGATGGCGCCCGCGGGAGCCCGCCACACACCGCACAGCCCACAGCGATCTCCAGAGCCCCTAAAAAGTAAGTGCAGTTAAACAGACCTGTTAGTACAGTTAAGGTTAAGGGAAAAAAAAATATTACAATAAAATTGCGGCTTCTCGCAATCAGCAGCGCATGAGGTTTAAAAATCAGGAACTGTGTCCACAGCTACTCGGCAGTGCCAGGTGAGACCCTCTGCCACCGGGTCAATCGCTATCACCTCGCCGAGGGCCGGAACTGCGACTAAATAGGGAGCAGCGTGGGGGGAGTGGCTATGATGTAAACTCGGCTAGGAACCCAAGCCAAGATGGCGCCCGCGACCGCGGGAGCCCGCCACACAGCGCACAGCCCACAGCGATCTCCAGAGCCCCTAAAAAGTAAGTGCAGTTAAACAGACCTGTTAACTTTGAGTACAGTTAAGGTTAAGAGAAAAAGAAATATTACAATAAAATTGCGGCTGCTCGCAATCAGCAGCGCATGAGGTTTAAAAATCAGGAACTGTGTCCAAAGCTACTCGGCAGTGCCAGGTGAGACCCTCTGCCACCGGGTCAATCGCTATCACATGGATGGCCTGATACCTAAACTACATTTTGTAGTACTACCTACTGCAAAACACAATCAACAAACCCAGTAGTGTAAATCTCGATCTCCGTTTCTCTTATCTTTTCTATGGGGAGATCCATACACATATACGTTTACTATTTAGTAGTAATTACGGGAAAAACAGGATAGTTGCTGAAAAATGGGGCACACTTACTACTAAATAGGAGGGGATTACGGAGGAGTAAGGAAGAATTTAGGAAGAGCTTTGGAAGAGGATAGGGGGTCAGACACACACCCATTGCTATTCACAAACTGCACTTCTAAAGTTACTACAGCCAAAAATACCTCAAAACAGTAGTAAATGTACTCTAGCTAAGACCTGGAGTAAGTCCAGTACCATTCATAGCCAACCCCTAGTATTGCAAATCCTTCCTATAGGATATAATGGAGCAGTAACTTAAAATGAAACTCTGTTAGAAATAATGTTAATATAAAATAATCAATTTTAATTTTTGAAAAATATAGATATGTACATTTAATGTAATGTTAAAATAAATATATACATTGAAATACATATTGTTTTATGATAACATTTTCTATTTCTAAAGTAAATGAATCTTTTTTAAAAACATTTTTATTTTAAATTAATTCTATACATATCCTTTAACAATTTGTAATACATAGTAAACAGATATAAACATTTTACTTGAGGTTTTGTTTTTAAAAAAAATGAATAAATATATAAAAATGATTGCAATGTATTATATTTAATTCAAAATTGAGTTAATAGTGTTGCATGTAAAATACATATATGCAATATATGTATTTAATAACAACACATTTTTACTAATTTTTACTTAAAGTTGAATCATCTTTTTAAATTTTCACTGCAATTTACCATAGTGAGATTCTCACTGCAGTGGAGGATAACGCTGCATAAATGTGAAAAGTTACTAGTAGTAACTTTACACTTTTAATTTTAAATAAATATGTAATTCAATATGTTAAATTACATTTAAATTAATTTGAAATATTTCAGAAAATCCACTTAAAGTGTTATATTTGTATGTACTTATGAATTTTAAATTGCAAAAAGTAATGTAATGACAGCATGACACAGAGGGCAACTGCCTATAGCATTACTTTAGACAGTTGTCATTACATTTTTAATCAGGGTAAGAGAGAGGAATATTAAATTGGTTGCCCTGATCCTCCTGTTCCCTGTTTTAACTCACATGGTCTTTTTAGAAACCACAACACTACACTTCTACACTTTTAGGACCCCTTACACACACTCATCGTACGGCAAGGAATAAAAGATCTGCGCCAAGGAGCCTCCACTGGATGTGCCCGTCAGGTAATGCAGCGACAACCTGACGAGGAGCATGTTGAATGATGAAGCATGACTACCCAGCCGGCTGGGTGTGTGAGGGCCGTAAATCCTAAAGGAAGGATTCCCCATCTTCCCTATTGGTAGCTAACTTCCTGCACTTACTTCACAGCCATATCTCAAACTTCTTAGGAACTGCATACTCCTTCCCTTGTTTATAAAAAAAGTAATGTATAGAATTACTTTAATGAATTTAATTTAAAAATAAATTTGTTCTCTTTTTTTCACATTGTTATTAAAATATTTCATCCTAAAATGTGTATTGTATATTCATATATAATTTGTTAACTTTAAATTAAATGCATATATTTTTAATAATTCAAACAAAATAATTTATTTTAACATTATTTATTTTGGGGTTATATTGTAAATTCAATCTCCGAATTATTTTCGGAGGGTGTGGCATATATTTACATATGTAGATTTACTGAATAGGTGATTACGAGGTTTCTAATTCTAAATAAGCCACTAAATCTCACTGGATAATTGTTCTTATTATTATTAGGATACTAGTTTAACCTATCAATTTTTTAAGGTCCAAATAACAAATCTTCTTCTTATTTTTTTAATTAATTTTACTGACTACATGTGGCTTTGATGAAGCAAAGCTTCGCATATTTTGCGGCTTGCCGAAGTCAAGAACCTCGTTTATGTATAACAAGGTAATCAATGTACGTCTTACTAACGTTTATATTTAGTTTAAGTAAAGTTTATGACGCTTGCCTATGTGTATTCCTAACTATTTTAATCCGTGTTTATAAAATGGCCGCCGCTTGTATTTAGTTACTGCGCATGCGTCAGCCACACTCACGTGTCCTGACGCGTCTGCAGAAGTGGAGGGAAATTTATGCGCATGCGTAATTCATAGCTGTGCTTATCATGTGGTACTGCTCGTGCCACTGCTCTTGTATCCGTATCAGTGTAGCTAACATTTAAACGCATAAGTTTATTTCTTGATGATGAGTTAAAAGTACAAACCCTGTGATGTGTTTTCATAATGACATTATTATGTATTAATTTGTTTTCGCTTACTTTTCATGTACCGCGGGGAATGGGGTTCTGTTTGTACCGAGAACCATCTTGGAGGTCCCTTCTGCGCCTGCGCGACTTGCCGAGGCACAGCAGACCTTGACTGATGGAACACAGCCAGTTGGCAGTGATGAGCGAGATGCTCCTGAGAAACAACCTGAAAACTCGGCTGAACCAATCACATGTTCTCGCAGTGCAACAATGTTAAAATTGCCATTGTATTTCTGCACAGCTTCTCATGGGAACCCCAATCTAGTTAGGCGGTACCCTACTATGCAAATGTAGGCTTAAATTGCCATGTTGTGATTGGTGTGCTACCCAAATCCTACCTTAGGACCAATCCAAATTGAGGGATTCTGACACTTTGCAACATTGGGGGGTGGTACACTGTCCCCAAACTGTATATCTACCCTGGGTTCACCTAGGGAGCCGTCCGACTTGTCTGGTTTAGCTGACCTGTCACTGACCCAACGCACTCAATAGGTGACTGAAGATACAGAGAGCTGCGGAGCACTCTGTCCGAATTTGACCATAGACTAAGGTTCTACTGAACCTTAAAGTGCTGGCGAAGCACTTTGCTGGGAGTTCGCTGACCCAATCGGGGTCTCGATCGATAACTGCAGAGCGGGTGGAGCGCAGGCGTTGCTTCCAAACTGTGGGTTCCGGTCCTGTCCTGAGCGGTCCTGTCTTGAGGGTTTGCTGTCCTGTCCTGAGGGTCCTGTCCTGATTCCTATTACGAGGGTATCCTGTCCTGTCCTGGGTGTCCATTCGGCACCTGCTGTCCTTTGAGGGGTATCCTTCCTTGAGGGTTTCCTGTCCTTAACTGACCCGTGGCCAGGGTTTGGTTTCCACACCTTTCTAGGTAAATATTGCTCTGAAACTCTTAAACTCTTGCACCTTCTGAATTTCTAACTTTTGCTTTAATAAAGTTCATCATTGCATATGTTATATTTTCCATGCCTTTCCGCAACTATTAAAAGTCAATTACATATTTTTCCATAAGTTTGTTCCTATGTCTTCTCACTTGTTAGAAATTATATTTTGCATTGCAGTTTGTCATTTTCTGATATGGTCTAGAACTTCATTGCCTAGATTGTTCAAAGGCCCATTCACCTTAAGTGAAGCGTGTTACTCTTTATAGGCCCTCCTATAGTTATCTATGCATAAAAACTGTCCATGCTTAAATATTATTGAATAGCATAGTATCTTCCCGTTACATTTTATCAGTACTTCAATGATTACTCTGTCATTATTTCTTTATGCCTATATAATTTACGTTATCTTGGTCATTGATTGTCTCATTCTCGTGTACTTAATGCAAGAAAATAATGAACTTTAGATAAACATTTTAAAACTTCCAGTTGTCCGTGGTCATTTCAACAGTATTTTGAATGTTATTGGTTGGGTTTGTATTTTGCTGCTTTTCCTTTACAGCTAGCTCCCTGATTCATTGTGGTCATTAGGTACCCGCATCGGTGGATGGTAAGTCGGGTGCACTGAGAAATATTAGCAGGGAACACACACACACAAATTGGTAGAGCTCGTGAAGTCACCTGATCGATGTATATGGTGATTTGAAAGTATATGGGCCCTGAAGCCGGAAACGGCGAAAACTATTGGTCGGGTGGCCTCGCGCGCTCTATCAGTTTTACTGGTAGCTAGAGGATGGTTAGGGACTAGTTGAGAGTAGGGCAGGGATTAGCTAGACTAGTTGAGTCAGAAGCTGCTAGTATATTGATGCTGCTAGAAGAGCGGCTGTTCTAAGAGACCTGATCATTCTCTTGTGAATACGCTGCTGAAACTCATGAATTTTTGTATTGTTATTATTCTTGTTCTTATATTGTTATATGTACTAATCCATGCATTTGTAAACCGTATTGTTTCATGTTGTCCGAACTCCCCGGGGAATTGAAAGGGCAAGTGGTGAATAGAATCCATTGTCCTGAGGTCACAGGCTCGAGGAAAGTTAGGTGCAGGTTAAGATAACCGGGAAGCACTAACTAGGGTTTTCTGAATACATGTGTGAATAAATGACAGTAACGGGGTTCATTGGCAAAATTCCCATAGTGGCGTAACCTAGTAAGGGTCACATCGGAAGAGTAGCAGGTTCCTCGGAGCTAGCGTGAAAGCAGAGGGGTCCGCTGAGAAACCTTAAACTCGGAATATATCCCGGAAAGAAGTGGATGAGTTTAGGGGAATAACAGGTTCACCGATGCTAGAGTGAAGGGTAGGCGGAAGAGATCTGCCCGCAGCGAGTGAAAAGTAAATGGAAGTAGTTTACTTGCAGTAAAACAATTCTTTCTCTGTCTAGACACTTGAGCACTGTGGCGAATGTGTATTTGTTGTAAAATAACCAAGCACTGAGCACTTTAAAAGAAAGAAAGTTTCCATTACCTTGTGAAGGGAGGGAGTCAGTTGCGAAGCGCCTCTGACGTCACTCTGTGCCGCGCTGGGATTGGTAGAAGCAGCGGGCGGGTAACGGAGCTGGAATTATAAAGGAGGGGTGAGCGCCAGAGCGTGGGAACTGTCTCACGAAGGGGCCGCGCACCCATTGGCGGAGATTATTCAGAGTCGCGCACCCATTGGTCGCACGGATTTCTGAAGCGCGTTCTGATTGGAGGTAGTTTGTAAACAAAGTTTAGCGTAGAAGTCGTATGTGGCACTCGCAGACTACAGGAACTCGACCTGATCCAAGGCACCTAGGGTTTGAAAGGGATCAGTGGAAAACTAATAGATACGATATTATGTACGGAACAAAGAGAAAATTGTCCCTTGTAAGTAAGGTGAAAAATTATTTTAAAACGGACAAACCAATTAAATCTAGGGAAGTTGTTCTTGTCCCACCACCTAATACTCCTGCCTCATTTATGATGTTTGACCGAGGGTACAATACCTGTGTGTGGTTGGAGAATTGGGTGAAGTACACAAAAGATGATGGAGTATTGGCATTTCCATTAGATGGGACTTTCAATGGTAGGATCCTATTTAATTTAAGGACTCGGATGAACGAATTGCATCCCAGACCGAGACTAACGCAGTATGAGGCATTAGAGGAATGGGAAATTGAGGCTTTTGAAAGAGAAAGACCCCGAATGGACAAGGGTTTGACCAAGTGGTACCCCA
This sequence comes from Lissotriton helveticus, assembly GCF_964261635.1. Classification (NCBI taxonomy): domain Eukaryota; kingdom Metazoa; phylum Chordata; class Amphibia; order Caudata; family Salamandridae; genus Lissotriton; species Lissotriton helveticus. The sequence goes on along the minus strand of NC_136063.1, from coordinate 1,546,599,245 downwards.
GGCTGAAACAGGAGTCCAGGGATAAAAGGATGAAACAGTGGAGGCAGAGCATGATTGTTGAGGGTTTGTTTCCCATGATGCCGGCATGTCATAACCCTACAGCGGGTGAGAAAAGTACCGAAAAGTGTAAGCATTGGGGGGCCCCGGGGGAGTCAGATGATGAACTGATAGATGACATCTGTACCAGAAGTCCGCCACCTTATAATGAGGGAACCCGCCCTTCCAGTGTAGGAGATGCTCCCCGACGCCACTTCCTCAAGGAAGAAGACAGATTCCTAGGACTGGGAGGGGGTGGTCAAGTATTGCCCTATCCTGAGAAACCCGAACCGGAGGAAACAAGGGATATATATCCCAAAGTGCCCGCAAGCCAGGAAGAAAAATATTCACGTACGAAAGTTTTTTTCCCCAGACCCTTGTATGAAAGCGAAGAGAAACCATCGAATTCAGGACTGCCTTTTGTTCAACCTCCATATGGGGAAGAGCGCAGGTCCTTTAACACTGGAACTTTATTTCCGAAACCCAATTATGGTGGAGGACCAAGTGAAACGCATCCCACTGCCCCGAGTTTTACTCCTCCCTTGACCCCACAGATATTACATGACACGACTTTAAGAAGGATACTAGTGGAAAAGGAGCAAGAGGCTCTAGCTAGACAAAGGACAGAAATAATTCAGAAAATCTCCCAGTTAAATACCAGCCCTGAGGCATTGACTATTCCAGTAACTATTGGACCAGTGGTCCCGTTATACGGAAATGGTCAGGGAAATCCGATTACTCCAGTTATGACCCCAGTCATGGCACCCCCGAGACAGGAACCGATAATCATAGATGATCAGTCCAGTGAGTGCGAGTCTGAAGTCGCATTCTTGGACTTGCCAAACAAACCGACCGGAAAGGGAATGCAGCAGAGGCATAACCCTTTTAATGCGAAAGAGATTAAATTAGAATCCGCAACAGGCACTAGGAATGTCTCTCTGGTAACTCCGGATGAAATTGAGAGTTGGAGTCGTGAATTAGAGAAACAGACTCCGCAAACGAAACCTTTAGACCTCTATAAGCTGAGGGTAGAAATAGAAGAATTAATGGCAGGAAATGTGGGGTTGGATCGATTGAATACCTACTCTGAAGAAGAATTGTCGTTTATATGTAAAAGCTTTACAAGGAACACCAGAGTGCTCCACGAAAAACTGACCGAAACAGCAGTTAGTATGGGGGTAGATATCTCAAAATCCAAGCCCTTACAGAAACCGTACAGAGCAGACTTCTCAGACAAAGATATAGAGCACTTGAATGTGGCAGGAAAAAAACTGCAGATTAAAGAATTATTGGGAGTACTGCAGAAATGGGGAGATGTGGAAAGATGGAGAAGCAGGTGGGCGAAAAAGAGGGAAGAGGCTCGCTCCCGACAAGTGACTCCTGAATTTGCTTTAAGGGAGGTGGAGAAACCTGAACAGTTATGCCCCATGCGCGAAGTACCTGGAGGGAAATATGTGCATGTCCCCTGGTCTAGACAGGATATTGTGTCCTTTACGAACGATTTTCCAAAATTACGTGAGAAACCAGTAGACTGGTACAGGCAGGTGGAAAGGTTCGTGAAGGTACAGAAATGTCTGTGGAAAGACCTGGATGGGTTTTTCGACATTGTGGTTCCGGTAGATTTATGGACCCAGTGTAAAATAGCCATAGACTGGCCCAGTGAGGAGTACCCAAGAAATAAGGAAACAGGGGAGCCATCAAAGGATGTCATGCGAAAGTATGAGCAGGTAATTCAGCATTTGAAAGAAAAGGTGCCCGCAAAGGAAACTGATTGGACAAAAATAGATAGAACAACACAGGAAAGGGACGAGACAGTGCACTCCTTCTATGAGAGGTTATTGCAGGTATTTAAAACATACAGTGGTATTGATAACATCGATTTGAAGGACATGACGCATTTTATTTACAGGTTTGTAAATGGTTTAAGACCTGAAATTTGTCAGTGGATAAAAGATAATAAAATCTGCTGGCATACAAAGAAAATGGATGAGGTCCTGCGGTACGCTAAGTACTGCGAGGACGAGATGGCAGAAAAGAAAAAGGCCCTTAAGGAAAAGGTGATGTAGGCTCAGGTGAAGCTCGCAGAACAGCAGGAAAAACAATTGAGTAACATGGTTAAAAATGCTGAGAACAAAAGTCCTGGGGGAGGGGGTGGAGGAAAGCCCCGGCCAAAATTTAGCAGGGAAGAGGCTATGAAGAAATTTCCCTGCCATCAGTGCGGCGAAATTGGACACTGGCGTAACGAGTGTCCTCAATTAATAGATGATAATGCAAATACTCCTGATTTAAATCCACAGACGCAGAAAGAAAGGCCAAGAAAGACTCAACCCCAGGTAAAAACAGTTCAGGTGCCTCGAGCACCCAAGCAGGTATACAGGGGAAAGCAAGCAGAGGGTGAGGAGATAGAAGTTTGGGAAAGCGGTGAGAACAGAAATACAGCAACTTCGCAGTATCTGCTAAATGATACCTTCCTTTGTAATGATCAGGACTGACGGGGCCTGAGAGGGGAGGACGAGGAGTGCGTACTTGGCGCTTCCTTGCCGGTAGACCAGTCTGGACCATACATTGAAGGAAAGGTTGACGGAAATGATGTCACCTTTCTGTTGGACACTGGCGCTACCCGTTCTACTGTAAGAACAGTGGACGTTCCAAACCTACCCCTCTCGGGAGAAAATATCCAAGTAGTGGGTGTATCTAATCAATTGATTAGTACTCCTGTTACCGAACCAATGGAGATTTCAATTGGAAATTTTAAACAAATGCATAGATTTGTCGTCTGTGACACCAGTCCAGTGAATCTACTGGGTCGTGATTTGCTGTGCAAAATGAACTGTACCATCTTTTGCACACCAAAAGGTGTTGAAATACAGACCCCGGATGAAGATGGCATTTATAAATTATTGTTACTTAGACCTGACTCAGAAATTAAAAGATTGACCCTGCAGGATTTGCCCCAAGAACTCCAGGAAGCGGTAAAGCCAGAGGTGTGGGATTTCACTGGAAAGGATGTGGGATTAATGAAAGATGTGGACCCCATACAGATAGCCATCAAGGACAATGCAGTATATCCTAACACTAAGCCCTACCGAATGAATGCTGAAGTGAAAGCAGGTGTCACTCTGGAAATACAAAAATTATTAGAAGGAGACATCATACAGGAAGTGATGAGCAGCCCATGCAACTCACCGATTATGGGCATCAAGAAGCCTAGTGGCAAGTATAGGGTAGTGCAAGACCTGAGAAAGGTTAATAAAATTGTAGTTCCTTGCTGCCCTATTGTCCCGAACCCTGCAGTGATTCTGTACCAGATTCCTTGGGATGCTGAGTGGTTCACTGTGATTGATTTGTGTCATGCATTCTTTTCGATACCCCTGCACCCCGACAGCAAATTTCTTTTCTCGTTTGCCTTCGAAGGTCACGTGTATTGCTGGAACAGGGTCCCTCAGGGGTATACAGAGAGCCCTTCTATCTTTAATCAGATCTTGAAGAAATGTCTAGAGACTTTGACCTTACCTGGAAACTCTGTCTTAGTGCAGTACATAGACGACCTTCTACTGGCGTCTAAAAGTCATAGGGACTGTGTAGTTGACACCATTGCCCTCCTAAATCATCTGTGTGAGAAAGGGCATAAAGTGGCCCCTGACAAACTACAGTTCTGTGCAAAATCCGTGAAATATCTAGGACACCAGATAGAAAAGGGTGTCAGAAAAGTCACATCAGAAAGAGTGAGAATAATTCAAAAGATGCAGTTGCCCCGTACTCAAAAAGACGTCAGAATGTTCCTGGGAGTACTAGGATACTGCAGGCAGTGGATTCTGGGATTTGCAGCCTTAGCCAGGCCTTTGATAAAAATGACCACGAGAGGAATGCCAGACATTGTAGAATGGGACGATGAAAGCCTAATGGCCTTCACAAGACTGAAAAACTGTCTGTGTACAGCCCCTGCGCTGGGAATGCCAGATTATTCCAAAGAGTTTGCCCTATTCTGTGACACTCGCGATAACTGCGCATTGTCAGTCCTGACTCAAGAACATGGCACGACCAGAAGGCCTGTGGCCTATTTCTCTGCCACCTTGGACCCAGTAGCTGCTGGGTTGCCAGGCTGTCTGAAAGCAGTAGCTGCTACCTGTGCAAGTTTGGAACAAAGTGAGTCCATAGTCATGGGACATCCTGTGACTGTGTATGTTTCACATGGAGTGGTAATTCTATTGACCAGAACTAAAACGCAGTATCTCACCCCTAGTCGGCTGACTAAATACGAGAGAATTCTTGTGGGTGCAGCAAATGTAAGCATTGTTAGGTGCGGTATTCTGAACCTTGCCACTTTACTCCCTGACTCCCTGGAAATGGAAGGTGGGGATGATGATGAACATGATTGCATTGACCTGACAGAGTTCAGTACTAAACCACGCCCAGACATAAAAGAAGCGCCATTGCCTGAACATGATAAAGAGCTGTTTGTAGATGGTTCCTGTCTAAGACATGAACTAGGAGGCCTGAGTGCTGCTTATGCAGTAGTCTCTTTAACAAAAATCGAAGAAGCAGGTTACCTATATAACATCAAGTCTGCACAAGTAGCCGAATTGATTGCTATGATAAAAGCTTGCAAAATTGGGAAAAACATACGCATAACAGTGTATACTGACAGTCAGTACTGTTATGGAGTTGTGCATGACTTTGGCCAATTGTGGCTACAGAGGGAATTCCTGATTTCCTCAGGTACTCCCATTCGAAATGCAAAGGTGGTGCATGACCTTTTAGAGGCCATCCAGTTACCCAAGGAACTGGCAGTGGTAAAATGCGGTGCTCATAAGAAGAGCATGGACAAAGTATCACTGGGAAACGATTATGCTGACCGAGTGGCCCAATGGTGCGCCAGAGATCGGTATATCGTAAATCCAAAACGAGGGGGGCCAGGAACCAGCTGCCAACTTCAGGTGTTTGAGGAAGTGCCTACTTGGGATGAAGTGAGAGAGTGGCAGGAGTCGGCTCCTTGGCAAGAAAGAGAGAAATGGAAGGAGGATGGGTGTAGACCGAGACGTGTGGATGGTGTCATCTTGGGCCCAACTGGTATGCCTGTATTACCCCGACACTTGCTTGGCACAATGGCAAGATTAATACATGAAGGATCACACATTGGTAGGGATGCCATGATTCTGGTATTTCAACAGACTTGGTATAGTAAGAAGTTCAGGAAAGTAGCAGAGTCCCTCTGCCAGAGGTGCCTGTCATGTCAACAGATGAACCCAGGCAAGAGGACAATGGTTGAACTGAGCAAAATTGGGAGATCAGGGGGTCCCTTTGTAAGGATACAGATTGATTTAATCACCATGCCCCGTTGTGAAGGGAAGCGATATGTCCTTGTCATTGTTTGCGTATTTTCAAAATGGGTGGAAGCTTACCCTACTCCCCAAAGTGACGCACTGACAGTAGCGAAGTGTTTACTAAAAGAACTGATACCTAGATTCGGGGTGCCATTCATTATTGAATCAGATAAGGGTGGACATTTCCAGAATGAAATACTGGCTGAACTCTGTAAGGCCTTTGGAATAAGGCAAAAACTCCATTGTGCATACCACCCAGAGGCTTCTGGAGTAGTGGAACAAGTAAATGGAACTATCAAAAACAGACTAGCAAAGCTGACTGATGCAACTGGCATGACCTGGGTGAAGGCCCTGCCCCTGGTCCTGATAGGACTGAGAAGTGTTCCTGACCGCAAGACAGGCCTAAGTCCCCATGAAATCATTATGGGAAGAGTGATGAGACAAGCATGGGTGCCAGGAAGCAAACTGTTGAGTATTACTGATGATTTGGTGCTTGAATACTGCAGAAGATTGGGTGACCAAGTGCGTTCTATCTCTCGCCAGATTGGAGACGACGGCATCCTCAATCCAACGACTCCTCTCCACAGCTTGGTTCCAGGAGACTGGGTCAAAATAAAGAAGCACACTCGATCAAACTGTCTGGCACCAAGGTGGGGAAAGAAACGCCAAGTAATCCTGGTAACAACCACTGCAGTGAAGGTCGCAGGTGTTCCCCAGTGGATCCACGCTGGACACACCCAGAAGGTATTACCGGACAAAGAATTTGCAGAAGAAGGGCAACCAGCAGAGGACTCTGCAGGAGCCAGACCAGAAGCAGCTGACAACGAGCAGCCCAGCACCAGTCAGGCTGCAGGAACAGCAGACGTTGGCCCAGGAGTAGTTGACTACGAACTGCCAAGAATCCAGCCTGCTGAAGAGGTCCAGGAAGCTGAGCCAGGAGTAGCTGATGACGAGCTGCCAAGCATATGGCCAGAAGAATGGATACCGATGATTGATCTGACCGAAGATCCTATCAGAACAAGAGAGCGACTTAGTGAAGGTAGAGAGTGGACTAGTCAGGAAAAGCAAGGCACAGGCGAAGAACCTCAGCCGCTTGAGATTCATATCAAAACTGAGGAAGGAGAAGGTCAGACAGGGACAGAACAGGGGTTCGATACACCACCGCTAACACCTGATGAGGATAAGGGACAGCTTAGACATAGAGTGATAGTTCGAGCAGAAGAAAATCAAGAGATCGAAGTGCTTGAACAGGATCAGATAGGGTTAGAAGAACGGGTTCAGGAAACAGAAACAGAAACAGAAACAGAGACAATCGAAAGCCAAAAACAAAATATTCCTGAACAAGGCCAGATTAGTAACCAGGCAGAAGAATCTGATGATAGCCCTGGAACTAGCGAGATAAGGGAAGAAGAAGAAGAAAGTGAAGCAGAATTGCCACAAGCTGAAGAGAAGAAGAGGATAAGAGAAGAAAGTGAAGTCCAAGTACCAACTAAGAGACTAAAGAAAAGAAACAACCTTGAGCCTAGGTTCATAAAGAGACTAAGGCTAAGGATAAAGACGGTGGAAGAAAAACGTGCAGAAGCAAGGAGAAGTGCACGGATAGCAGAGCAAGAAGAAAACTCTTCCAAAAGAAGGAGTGAACGATTAAAAAGACAAAACAAGAAATACAAGTCTCCTGAATGGACACTCGTTTTGGAAGAACTTGAAGATCTTGATATAACTGACGTAAGCGACGGAGAGCCCGTCCCTGAGTACTCTGCTGAAGAAGAAGACGAACCACCGTGAATTTGCACAAAGTAAGCTAGCTGTGTAAAGACACAAAGAGGGGTCGAGAAACTTCTTCTGAGCCGAAATGTCTGATTCAACTGTGAATGGTAGACCGAGTTGCAGTCGTTGCAAGACGTGCTGCAAGGTGTGTATATGTAGTATAGTAGTACTGATAGTAATTTGGATAGGACTAACAATCTTTATACCCTTCACTGTAAGTAAAGATACTAACATTGTCCCTACTGAAATTGTAAATACCGACAGTGAGGAGTTGACAACACAGAGTGTAGCAAGACATGAGAGAGCACTGAGACAAACAAAACGAGACTTAGAAGCATCAGATGAGGGAGGACTACATTATCATGGAATTAAGAACAGGACACACTTAAATGTTTTCGCCAACTTGTTAATACACTATGTAGAGACTATGGAAATTGAAGATTGCTATGTCTGCATGAAGCTACCTACTTCTGTGGCTGAAGGCGTGACATACCATCACTTGCCATTGACATATGGAATTTCCTGTAGCATTCTGGCTAGTTTATTTTACAAAAGAGGACCGTTACAGTACTATTACTCTAATAATGACGTAATTTTTTCTGAACTTCCTATACGTGGGAACTTGAATCCTGTACATACCAAAAGCGACACCATAAGATATATGGGAGACTACTTCTTGACCATAGGTAACATTGACATAGCAGATGCACACAGAGATAACTTGACTTGTTCTTTGCGTGAACAGGAAAAGATGTTCCTGAACATGGCAGAGAAAAGAAGAATTAAAATACAAAAGAAGGCTAATGACGAAAGTCAGAAAAAGCCAAAGTGGGCAGAGAACATGGAAGGCACCTCAAATGGTGGGGCGGGACCTGCTCTGTTGCTGGATTTTGAAAAGAAAGGCAAGCTATGTCTTCACCGCGAGAAGACTAGCTATTATAATAATGTTTTCATTGGTTCCAGTGAATGCGAACATAATTACAAGGTAATTGGAGGTTGGGGTTTCAAAAATGGGTCAGAGCCTGTGTTTCCTGGAATTTATTATATTTGTGGGGACAAGGCTTATTGCAAATTGCCGGATCACTGGTATGGAAGCTGCTATTTTGGCATTGTTTTCCCGAAAATATACCATGTGAATGGAAAAACTGGAAGCAATGAAGATACTAATGGCTTAGTGCGTAGTAAAAGAGAAAGTATAGGTGAAATTATGGGTAGTATTTTCAGTGCACTGATACCTGGAGTGGGAGTGGTTCTGAACACTCACAGAATTTGCAAATTGTCTACTATAGTAGATGTGCTGTCTACTGAAACAGCTCATGGATTTCTGCTGGTCAATACCGAAATGGTTGCGATCAGATCAATGGTTTTACAGAATCGACTTGCTCTTGACACCTTATTAGCGAAAGAGGGCGGAGTCTGCCGGATGTTGAAGGCGCAACATTGTTGCACTTATATTCCGGATAAAAGTGTACAGATCAAAAGATATGTGAAAAACATTACTAATTTGACAAAGGAACTCAAACCACTCGAGGTTGATAGTGCCTGGAAGAGACTGGTAGATGGTCTCTCAAATGTAGGTCATTGGCTTGCTAGTGTAGGTAAAAGCTTGTTGTTCAAGATACTGATGCCAATTGGTATTATAGGTCTTATTATATTTTTCATTTTTATCTGTTGTAAATGCCGCAAGCGCACCAAGAAGTACGAGGTAAATGCAAGAGGGTTGAAACGGAGTGTGGATGAGATTGAGTTGGAGGAAGTGAATGATCAAATATACAAAAAGGTGAAGACTTCTCACCCTACTAAAACTGAGAGAGAAAAGTTAGAACGATTGCTGGAAGAAATAGAACTTTATAAAGTGTGAAAGAAAGTTGGCATCTGGGTCCATTTTTGTGATGATAGTAAATATCATCAAAGAGGGGATTGATGAAGCAAAGCTTCGCATATTTTGCGGCTTGCCGAAGTCAAGAACCTCGTTTATGTATAACAAGGTAATCAATGTACGTCTTACTAACGTTTATATTTAGTTTAAGTAAAGTTTATGACGCTTGCCTATGTGTATTCCTAACTATTTTAATCCGTGTTTATAAAATGGCCGCCGCTTGTATTTAGTTACTGCGCATGCGTCAGCCACACTCACGTGTCCTGACGCGTCTGCAGAAGTGGAGGGAAATTTATGCGCATGCGTAATTCATAGCTGTGCTTATCATGTGGTACTGCTCGTGCCACTGCTCTTGTATCCGTATCAGTGTAGCTAACATTTAAACGCATAAGTTTATTTCTTGATGATGAGTTAAAAGTACAAACCCTGTGATGTGTTTTCATAATGACATTATTATGTATTAATTTGTTTTCGCTTACTTTTCATGTACCGCGGGGAATGGGGTTCTGTTTGTACCGAGAACCATCTTGGAGGTCCCTTCTGCGCCTGCGCGACTTGCCGAGGCACAGCAGACCTTGACTGATGGAACACAGCCAGTTGGCAGTGATGAGCGAGATGCTCCTGAGAAACAACCTGAAAACTCGGCTGAACCAATCACATGTTCTCGCAGTGCAACAATGTTAAAATTGCCATTGTATTTCTGCACAGCTTCTCATGGGAACCCCAATCTAGTTAGGCGGTACCCTACTATGCAAATGTAGGCTCAAATTGCCATGTTGTGATTGGTGTGCTACCCAAATCCTACCTTAGGACCAATCCAAATTGAGGGATTCTGACACTTTGCAACATTGGGGGGTGGTACACTGTCCCAAAACTGTATATCTACCCTGGGTTCACCTAGGGAGCCGTCCGACTTGTCTGGTTTAGCTGACCTGTCACTGACCCAACGCACTCAATAGGTGACTGAAGATACAGAGAGCTGCGGAGCACTCTGTCCGAATTTGACCATAGACTAAGGTTCTACTGAACCTTAAAGTGCTGGCGAAGCACTTTGCTGGGAGTTCGCTGACCCAATCGGGGTCTCGATCGATAACTGCAGAGCGGGTGGAGCGCAGGCGTTGCTTCCAAACTGTGGGTTCCGGTCCTGTCCTGAGCGGTCCTGTCTTGAGGGTTTGCTGTCCTGTCCTGAGGGTCCTGTCCTGATTCCTATTACGAGGGTATCCTGTCCTGTCCTGGGTGTCCATTCGGCACCTGCTGTCCTTTGAGGGGTATCCTTCCTTGAGGGTTTCCTGTCCTTAACTGACCCGTGGCCAGGGTTTGGTTTCCACACCTTTCTAGGTAAATATTGCTCTGAAACTCTTAAACTCTTGCACCTTCTGAATTTCTAACTTTTGCTTTAATAAAGTTCATCATTGCATATGTTATATTTTCCATGCCTTTCCGCAACTATTAAAAGTCAATTACATATTTTTCCATAAGTTTGTTCCTATGTCTTCTCACTTGTTAGAAATTATATTTTGCATTGCAGTTTGTCATTTTCTGATATGGTCTAGAACTTCATTGCCTAGATTGTTCAAAGGCCCATTCACCTTAAGTGAAGCGTGTTACTCTTTATAGGCCCTCCTATAGTTATCTATGCATAAAAACTGTCCATGCTTAAATATTATTGAATAGCATAGTATCTTCCCGTTACATTTTATCAGTACTTCAATGATTACTCTGTCATTATTTCTTTATGCCTATATAATTTACGTTATCTTGGTCATTGATTGTCTCATTCTCGTGTACTTAATGCAAGAAAATAATGAACTTTAGATAAACATTTTAAAACTTCCAGTTGTCCGCGGTCATTTCAACAGTATTTTGAATGTTATTGGTTGGGTTTGTATTTTGCTGCTTTTCCTTTACAGCTAGCTCCCTGATTCATTGTGGTCATTAGGTACCCGCATCGGTGGATGGTAAGTCGGGTGCACTGAGAAATATTAGCAGGGAACACACACACACAAATTGGTAGAGCTCGTGAAGTCACCTGATCGATGTATATGGTGATTTGAAAGTATATGGGCCCTGAAGCCGGAAACGGCGAAAACTATTGGTCGGGTGGCCTCGCGCGCTCTATCAGCTTTAGGTTTTTTCCAAGTTTGAAATACAGAGAAAACCCAACAGCTGTGGTCTAGGTTGATGCAGTAAAACAAGGCCTGGATAATGCATTTAGCTCTACGTTTGTCACCTTAACTTTGATTCTACAAATGTAATAGTTTTTACGGCGAGAATGATTTTCACCATGCCCAGCCCCTTTCAGCACTTCCTTGTGGTATTTTTCAATATGTTCCAATCGCCTGGCCAAATCTTGACACATGTGTTTTCTTCACCAGGTTCGTTTTGACATTTCCGCTTTCTGCATGATTAAGATCAGTCAGTGACCTAGCTAAGGCCTGTGACAGCACAGTGATATATTTCATGAATTCCTGCATGAAGTGTTTTTGGGTCGATATATATGCATTGACCCTGTGATCAGACAGCCACCCCCTTGCACTAGTATTTACATTTGTTCCTCCAGATAGTGGGAAATTGAGTCGATGAGACTCCCACATCTAAGATATCTATTTTTTCATGGACCCAGAAGACAGGATTTAAGTATTTGTTCTCAGATCTATAAATGTACATGCTGAGCTCCTAGGATCTAATTCACAAAGGTAAATTTGCATGTAGCTCTATTTCTACACCTGGGTAAAAACCTCTACGTTTTGTGATTCACCATCTCTGAAGTTTACACTTAGGGCCCGTTTCTGATGCAGTTTGGAAAGCTTCACGACCGAATGGGTTTGGAAATTATTTCTAATAGTATCGGATCAGGAGAACCGACCGAGTACGATGCATCCGGATGCTTCAAGATACAATTTGGTTGGACTATCATTGACTTCAATAGGAGCCTATGATCCTAACCGCATAGTAATCAGGCCCTAGGTGTGAATGCTTTCCTATCGCATTGTAATCCGACCCTCGGTTGGAAAGACATGTTCCTGATCTGATTTGGATGGAGCAAATGCTGCAAGGAGGCCTTCCTCACCACATCAGAATCAAGCCCTTAGATGGAGACTTCCACGACTGAATTTTTGGGTGTAAAGTTAATTTTGGTAACATTCCACCAGTTTGTGGAGAAAAAAGAAATACAATTAATTTAATGTGATCTATGTATTTTATGAATTAACTTTGTCTTACTCTTGTATGAGTTAAAAATACTTGCACTTGCAGAAAAAAGTCATGGAGAAACATGTTTATTACTTTTGAGGTATTAAAATCTTCTTCGCATGTATACATTAGTGGCTCCATCAGGGTATTCCCTTCTATATTCCAACTGAGATAATTGTGCTGCACTGTGCTCAACTAAACTTCCACACTACCTCCATGAGCTAGACCTTGACTGCTTGACCAAGCTAGCTTGTGAGTCAAGGATCCTGGGGAGGTGATCTTTCCATTGCCTGTAACCAATGTCATGGTTAGTTGGGAACACGTGGAATCCTCTCTACAATAATTCTATGTTGTCCCTGTGGGTACTGAGAGGACCAGGGAAAAAGTATAACAGAGACTTAAATAGAAAGGTCAAGAATGCTTAAAAGGATATACTCAAAGCATATGGGGCCAGATGAATGACCATTTTTGCATGTACAAATGGGTTTGCGAACCCGTTTGTGCATGCAAAAACAGCATAGAGAGTGTACAAACCCTATTTTACAACTCACAGTTTTTTGTGACTCGCAAAATAGAGTTTTGCGACTCGCTATTAGGAAGCGGTCTTCCCTTCCTAATAGTGAGCGCAACCCTATGTAACAATGTTTTGCGTCCGCAATTGTGGGCGGAAAACACTTGCAAATTACCACCCTCTTCAAGAAGGTGGTAATGCATTCACAAAAGGTTAGGGGTCCCCAGAGGACCCCTTCCTCTTTGCAAATGTAGGAGAAAATATTTTTTAAGGGCAGGCAGTAGTCCCAAAGGCCACTGCCTGCCCTTAAAAAATGAAACGAAAACTTTTAAATAAAAAAAAAATGCATCCCACTTTTCTTTAAAGGAAAATGGGCTGTATTAAAAAAACTGCTTTATTTAAAAGCTGTCCCAGACATGGTGGTCTGCTGAGGCCAGCAGGCCACCATACCTGGGAATGCCTGCCATTCCCAAAGGGGTCGCAAATTGCGAGAGGCTCATAATTATTCATGAGCCTCTCAATTTGCGACCCCATTGGGAATCACTAACAGTATGAAATACACTGTTGTACATTGGAAATAGCGCTTCGCAAATTACGAGTTGCTTAGAAACTCGCAATTTGCAAGGCGCTATTTCCACGGTCGTACATCTGGCCCTTAGGTTTTAGTTACGTACTACTGAGGTATGATTATATACAGAAGGTAAAGACTGCCGTAATGTTAATAGGCTGTGTTAGACTTGGTATCTTTGGCGTGGTTTCCCTGATTTTTTGTCTCTACCTCATGTATTTTTGATGCTATGCTGGATTTTGTTTTTGCTGGCTAAGATGCGTTGGGCAAGTGGCCACTGCTGATCAGTGTCAACGTGCAAGTGCTTCCTGTGTAAATTGTGATTACAATTTGTTCTTCCTGATTGGCATATTTAATTTACTAGTAAGACCCTAGTAAGCTTCACTGTGTGCTAGGGCCTGTAAATCAAATGCTACTAGTGGGCCTGCAGTACTGATTGTGCCACCCACATGAGTAGCCCTGAAAAGATATCTCAAACCTGCCACTGCAGTGTCTGTGCACCGTCTTAAACTGCCATGTCGATTTGGCAAGTTCACCCACTTACCCAACCCTAACCTTCCCTTTTCTTACATGTAAGGCACCCCTATAGTAGGCTTAAGGGACCTCTCTGGGCTGGGTGAGGTGTATGTGGAAGGTAGGACATGTGCTGGTGTGTGTGACATATCCTGATAGTGAAATACTGCCAATTTTGTTTTTCACTTTGGAAAGGCTATCTTCCGGATAGGGCGAGATACTTTGTAACTTCTTACCTTTATAACTTCCCATTGGGACAAGATAGAGAAATGCAATTTAGGCTCTCTGAACCCAGAATTTAATAACACATCGTTTAGTACAGATGGTTTTTAAATTGTGTGTTTGAAAATGGCACTTTTAGAAAGTAGACATTTTCTTGATTAACCATTCTGTGTGCCTCTGCCTGTTTGTGGATTGACTGTCTGGTTTTGGAGTGTAAGGGGCTGTGAATGTGCATTCACTGTAGACAGCCACTGGGGAGGTTGAGATGTGCCTGGTCTTTCATGGAAGACTCAGAGCTGACCTGAATGAGGCTTGGCTGCTACATTTAGAGTAGTGGGAGGAGCTTTCCTTGCACCTGAATAGGGCATGTCTCCCTTACACAATGCTGTCTCCGCCCCTGTGGTCATAATGCACCAGTGAAGACAGAACTAATTTGGACTGAGCTCAGAGACCCTTGCACAAAAAGGGAACAAAGACAACATGAGGTATATGTAGTAGACCTTAAACCCCAGAACTTTAGATCACTTCTGGACTCAAGAGGAACTTTTGCCAAGGAGAAGAGCTGAAGAGCTGTGAGGAGGAGTGCTGCCCCTTTGCTGTGTGCTGTGTGGGGTTGGCCTACAGTTGCTGATTTTGCCAAGAAAAGGACAAAAACTGGAACTTTGCTGTGAACCTGCTTGAAAAAGAATCACCAAGGGCCTGAGTGTGCTAGCCTACTGTTGTCATGTATCAGGGCCACAAAGAATTCACCTCCAGCTCCCCTGAACTCTGTTGCTGGGAGTTCTGATCTGTCAGGAAGAGCCTATTCCAGTTTTGGGCCTCTGGAGGTTGTTCCTGCTGTTAGGAGTTAGAATAAACCTAAGAAAAGCAAGAAAACCTGTCTCTGATGCCGTCAGCATCATCGCCGTGATGCCGCGACCTGTACAGAGGCCAGAGCACCGCTCGTGAAGTGAACGACACACCGGCCGGCCTTCACTGCAACTCCGATGCCCTTCAATGCCTGCAGTTATCGGCATTCCCAACGCGAGCGCTTGCACTGACTCTGTCATCACCAGCACCTACATCCTGGTATCGCGGTGCCAATAATCGCCGAGGGTGACTCCACGAACTCGCCAACTTCATATCGCCTTACTGTAACAGATGCTTCACTGCCGACACAACTGTCTTCCCCTAGCTTGGACTTGACACCTTGCCTCTTAACGGATACGACGCCTTGTCTCCCCAGTGGCAACCAGGGAGCCGGCCTCACCCTCCGCACTGACGCCTCAATTTCATGACGATGTGCATCATCATAGACTTGATTTTCCAAGGTACTGTTTGTTTAGGGGTCCTTGTGACTCCATGCCCGACGCCGCACTCCTCGCATTCGGCACCGTACTTTGGATTTATTGCTGTCACGACATCTCAATAGCCCTAGATGGAGCTATTTATTTTCTACAAGCTTTATTTTTACAATAGCTGTTCTAAAGTCATGTCTTATATTGGAGTTTTGCCATTTTGGTCTAGTTGAGTTTAGAAAAATATACTTTATTTATTCTAACCGGGTGTGGTGCCCATTTGTGGTATTATCATTGTATTACTGTGTGTTTTGAGTACAAATACTTCACACATTGCCTTTCGATTAAGCCTGTCTGCTCATGCCAAGCTACCCAGGGGGTGAGCAGGGGTTATCTAAAGTGTGTATCCCCTTACTCTGACTAGAAGCAAGGGTCCCTATTTGGACAAAGGTACCTACCTCTGCTAACTAGATACCCCCATTTCTAACAGGCAGGTAAGCTAAAATGTTCCAGAAGCTACAAATGCTGAGTACATTTATGCCTTTATATAAATGATCAGTTGCTACAATATGTGTGAAAAAAATCATGCAGGAAAAAATTAAACAATCAGAGAGTGGCAAGTAGTCAATGGAATCCCTTTTGTTGGCACTGAAGACAATGTTCTCTTTAACCAATGCACGTCTATCCTATTGTAAAGAACAACACATTCTGTGCATATTACCTCGGCATCATAAAAAAATCTTACTCAACGTTGTAATACAATGCCCATCAATGGACTATGAATCTATAATATGTATTAAAGCATTTCAGTAGTACTAGCAGTAAAAAACTTTTTTTATTCCCTTTTTGGGTCTTCAATTCATTTGGAAAATGATTGACTTCTCAATATAGTTGGTTGCATCTGTTTCTATGATTTTTTGCATATGCAGTTGTTACTCAAGTGTTAAATTAAAAAACATGTTGAAAGTTTAAAGTGAGTTCTTTGTAAGATACTTCCTTGACTATATCAGACTAATTTATTTTAAGGTAATGAAGCTCATCTACTGATGTTAATGGGACTCCTACCAACATTTGGTGGACAGCTTGTCCACACGGCACTCGATTAGGGGTGCCGAGCACCGGAACACACCGGCTCAAATTAAGCACTGCCAGGCACTATAAGGACAGCGGCCCTGATACCTCTGGGGGTGCAGGAGCAGTGGGGATTACAGGTTGAACCATCCGAGTCCCTTTAGGAATGAGGAATGAAATGGGGAATAGTGATTCCAGAACCAGTTCCCCATCCTCCAACGGTGTTTCTTCCGAAGATTTCGGCTGCTTTCATTAGAAATGAGGACGGTAAAAAGGGCCTCGGCACAACAGAGGTAGCACAGCAGAGAAAAATCAACTCAAAATACCTCAGCATCTTCCCCAGCCCATTTTAACTTCTCTACGTTGTATATCATTGGCATTGAACCTGTCTGAACGGGAAGAGACGATGAACATGCCAAACCATTTTATGGACCAGTTTTGTTAAATATGGCCCAAAGCCGGAAGCAGAGCTGATTTATATCACTTTGCTCTAGTCTTTCAAAGACATACTCACATTAATTCTTAAAACATCTCACTGTATCAGGCGGAGTCAAACAAACGCAAGAAACATTGGAAATTAAATGAACGTGACATACATAACCTCACTAAGCTAAGACATTATGCAGTCTACACATGGCATCAAAATAGACCATTAAAAGAGAACTTTTTTGCATAAAGAAAAATGTCAGAGGTTCTGTATCTGACATCCAATTAACCTTTGAGATCAATACAATATGTTCCTCCCAGCACCTTTTAATCTTTTAAATAATTCACTTTCAAAACCTACAAACCTATGGTTACACGCTGTTGGCTGTTTCAATCCGTGAGCCATAATTCCTGTAGCTGCCAATATACAAATGCTTCTTTACCGCTTTAAGGCCCTTGGGAAAATGCTGAGACACATATGAAAATCTAATCAAATTAAATTAAAATCAAATTAAATTTGCATATCTGATAATGCCAGTATCTGATATTAATTAAGGCGCCTTAAATGGATGTTAGGAACAAACCCATCACGAACTCAGGCAAAATCAACGACAAGAATACAGTTGCAGTTCGCTTCCTCATTCCCACTCTCAAGGTAAGCATTTTTGAGACACATTCTACTTCACTATATTCACACTTATATGGCATAAACCGTCAACACTGGTTTATCAAATGTTGAGCTTAAAGGTGCTTTTTTTTTTTGCAAAGAGCTCAGTCTTTGTGCAGAAAGTAAAAAAATAGCCTAATGGCGACCATCCGTCCATTACAGTATGTTGTTTACCTCACACAGCGATAAGAAAGACACTTCGCGAGGTGATTGAAACTCTGAAGTCTTACAAAAGAGTTGTAGTCAATGGGGTGCTCCAATTCATACATGTTGCTTGTCATGAAAACGCAAATTGTTACTTCTGTCTTCTAGCATTTGTACATTTCATGTAGGCGGTGGCCCAGCTTGGCTAATGTTTCAACTCTTAAAGAATGGTGCCGCGTTTTCTGAATGTGCTAGCCTTAGAGAACGTTGATAAATCAGGGATTTGTGCAATCGAAGAAAGAGCAGAAGGGTCTGGCTGAAAATAGTATCTTACATTTCCTTCCTCTAAAAACGTGTTAGCCAGCGATCCATCAAAAGCAGAAAGAAAATAACAGCGCAGTAAACCAGAGCCCGGCTAAACACATTCTGTTACTTTGGTTCAGCTGTAGAGTCGCTATCAAATTACCTGAACTGTCAAAATCCTGAATTTCGCAAATGGGCGACCAACATAAGCTTCTTCCGAGTCTACATTGTGATTGCTGGTTTCTTACATCACAAGAGCAGTAAATTAGTCCCTGTTTGTCAATAACTCGCAGTAGTTTGAATGCCTAAAGGACTTCTACATCCTTTGCATGTATATTGAAATGCGGAAGGGTATCTATCCTTCTGAAGGAAATATCAGGATCCCTATGGTGTTCGGCGGTCCTGTAAGTACTGTCAGTTGTGCCAATGATGGAGCCATTCAATTCGGTTGAGCACTTTATAATAGCAGCGCAGCCACTGTGGCAGGTGTATGAAGATCATATGCAGAGAATTAAAATCATGCAGCTAATGAGACCTAATGCTTTAGTATAGTTAGGTGTGGCATGCAGCAGGTGTGTGTGTGGTGTCACTGCAAATGCAATGGATAGGAGATTAAACATGGCAAAGATACCACAAAGAAACTCTATCTGTTTTCACCTGACACCCCTTAACATGGTTCATGGGTACCTTGGGCCATATGTATCAACATTCCGTTTTGCGATTCCTAAATAGCGATTTTTAAGGAATCGCTATTTAGAAATCGCAAAATGGTATGCATGTACAAAATCGCTTCTTTTTAGCGATTCCTTAATATTCCTTAATTGCGATTAGCAAATTGCGGGAAACATTCTTTACAACAAAACTTTTACTACGCAGTGCTTTTACAACGCAGGTTTTACAACGAAAACCATTACAACGCATTGCGCTGGGGGGCGCTCTAGGATAGGGAATAGATTTAATTTACTATCCAACACCTTCCCTAGTGTCCACGGGGACTGGAGTTGGAATAGTAAATTAAACTATTCACTATCCAGCACCCCAAAGCGCTATGCGTTGTAAAGGTTTGCGTTGTAAAAACTGCGTTGTAACAGCATGCGTGGTAAAAGCATGCGTTGTAACGTCATACATCCGCAAATTGCTAATCGCAATTAAGGAATAATTTCCCATTCCTTTCTATGGGCCAGGAGGCCCATAGAAATGAAGGGAAATTTGCGATTCGCAATTTGCTAATCGCAAATTGTGAATATTTTCAAGGGTGCAGGGGTGTCCAAAGGACACCCTGTTGCACCCCTGAAATCTGCATGGGTGCACATGTGGCGCACATACATGCCCTAAGGGCATGTCTGTGCGTCACCTGGCACTTTGAAAAATGAAAAAAAAATTATTTTGGAAGGAATTCGCAACTTGCCACCAACTAGAAGTTGGTGGTAATTTGCGATTCCTTAAGGCTAATTTGCTATTTTTTTTGGTTCTTACATTGCATTTAAGGATTCGCAAAATTTGCGATTCCTTATTCTGAACCACGTTTTGTTTAATACATACCATTTAGCAAATTCGCGTTCGCAAAGGCCGATGCGAATTTGCTTGATACATATCACCCCTTCTCTCTGGCTATCTAGCAAAACAGCATACCTAAGCATGTAAGGTACACTGTCCACATTCTGCATCCACCTAACAGCACCGAAACTGCCCTCATCGCAGACACCGACGACATCGGGCCCCGGCTGGACAACGGCGAAACCACGGCCCTCATCCTCCTGTCAGCCGCCTTCGACACTGTCTGCCACCGCACCCTACGCACACGCCTCAACGACGCTGGGATCCGAGACAAGGCTCTGGAATGGACCACCTCCTTCCTCTCCGGCAGAACCCAGAGCGTCCGCCTCCCCCTTTCAGTTCCGAAGCCACCGAGATCATCTGCGGCGTACCCCAGGGCTCATCCCTCAGCCCGACATTGTTCAACATTTACATGGCACCTCTCGCCCACGTCGCCCGACTGCACGACCTAAAACATCATCTCCAACGCCGACGACACCCAGCTGATCCTCTCCCACACCAAGGACGCCCTCACCGCCGAGTGGATGAAGAACAGCTGCCTGAACCTGAACTCGGACAAGATAGAAGTCCCCATCCTCAGCTCCACCCCCTTGGCCTGGGATGACTCCTGGTGGCCAACCGACTGGGAGTAGCACCTACACCCACCGACCATGCACGCACCTCTGGTTCATCCTTGACTCTACTCTCTCCATGACAAAGCAGGTCAACGCCGTCTCGTCCTCCTCCTTCAACACCCTCTGCATGCTCCGCAAGATCTACAGGTGGATCCCCACCGAAACAAGAAGAACGGTCACCAAGGTCCTCGTCAGCAGCAGGTTGGACTACGGAAACGCCCTCTACGCAGGAGCCTTAGTCAAACTCCTGAAACAACTGCAACACACACAGAACGCCTCTGCACGCTTGATCCTCAACATCCCTCTCCGTAGCCACATCACACCCCACCTGAGAGACCTGCACTGGCTTTCTATCAACAAGAGGATCACCATCAAGCTCCTCACCAACGCACACAAAGCACTCCACAACACCGACCGGCATACCTCAACAGACGACTCACCTTCAACACCCCCAACCGCCAGCTCCTCTCCGCCGACCTCGCCCTCACCACCGTCCCCAGCATCCGAAGAGCGACCTCCGTCGGCAGATCGTCCTCCCACCTCGCTGCCAAGCCCTGGAACACCCTCCCCATCCCCCTACGGCAGACCCAGAACCTGCTAACCTTCAGGAGACTACTCAAGACCTGGCTATTCGAGCAGTAGCATCTCCTCTCCTCCCCCCCCCCCAGCGCCTTAAGACCCTCACAGGTGAGTAGTGCGCTTTACAAATGATTGATTGATTGATTGACTGACCTAACGACAGACGGCCCATAAGCACCAGTATCAGAAAATTTGTTGCTTTCAGGTTCACAGAAAGAGAATTTGAAGAGAATTGAAAACTAATTACTGAAGTTTGAGGACATAACACACCACACTCTTTAATAGTGAATATTGTAGTGCTAATACTGCAGCGATTATTCCTTCAACGTACAGGTGTAACAGCCAACCCTTAAACGGCAGTCGGAATGGCATAAACAGTTTAAACAGTGTGGTCACTGATAAAGTGGGATTGGGAGAAAAGGGAATGCACATGGCAACACTTGTAGTGGTATGAGACTTGTAGTGCTACAATACAGATATGTTTGGATTCACCTGGGACATCAACTTCACCCTCAAGAAACACATTGACAAGAAAACAAAACAGCATTTTACCAGCAATTTTGCACTAATGATGGTGAAGCCGTTCCTCGCTTTAAACAGCTTTAGGACTGCAGAGCCCTTAATACTTTTGCAGCTGGAGATTGGAATGACCCTGCTCCAGGCCTCCCAGACTCCACAATATCACCCTTTAAGGGCATCAGCTATGTCACTGCATGTCTTATCTAGGGCCTGATGATATTATGATCATATCACAGCCATCCTGATGGTACTCTAATGGCTAGATTTTCTGGCCGGCCCCATCTTTAAAACCAGCAGAATCATTTACAAAGCCATCATGACAAACACAATGATCTATCTGTTTGGCATGCACACTATCTCTGTTGGCTCTTGCCATACCACAACATCTGTTTCCAAGAACGAAGCATTGAACGTGCTCCATATGTGATAGGTGAAAGAAACTGCTTTTTACTTTTCACCTATCACATATGGAGCACCTTTAATGCTTAGTTTTTGGAAACAAATGTTGCTGTATTAAACAAATGTTTAGCATTTTTAGTAATCTTGTTGTCTGGACTTCCATGGTTCTCCTCAATGTTAACTCTATACGAGTAACTGTAGTGTTTTCCGACAGAACCGATTGCTTGTTGGTATACTACATGAAACCCAGGTGCTGAGGGACACAGGGTCACCTCATTGATGTTTAATGGCTCTTGCCACCTCAGCAGTCACAACCCCATTGGACTGCAGAAAAAGTAGTGCAACAAAAAAAACAAGGTAGCTGTTCATTTCCATCTGTGCACCCAGGATCTGGAACAACATCCCTGTATATCTCAGGATGACCCCAACCCTTCTCTAATTTAGGAAAGAAATAAAAACGCACCTCTTTAAAGAGTACTACATTAGAATGCACTAACAGTACACTTCTGTCCCCATAACTCACCTATCCCTTCAGTCACTTGATGTTATCCCTTTACAGCTCTCTACTGCCTTTTGGCTAGGATTGCACTATTCAAATACCACAGACATACAGATATAAACATATATTATTGGAGTGTGATCAGCATGTTGCCTGCTCATTTCAAAGTATACAAAAAAGTGATGGATGGAATGCTTGAATTAATCCCAACCACAGGTTATTACTTAGGGCCGAATCCCAGTTCATCACTACTTTGCACACCATGTCAGCTCAGTTTGGACCAAGCCATATGCAAATCAGTATTAACCCTGTTCCAATCGGAACATTCCAGCCTGAGCTGCCAAGCCAGGTTCCCACTGAACCAGAACACAGGCTCAAGACTGATTTGAATAATGCTGGGTACAATATAAGGTGGCAGGTAGGGAAAAGAACAATGGGTTGGGATGCTACCTTGAGCGATTTACAGTATTTAGACTCATTACAAGCATCATCCCATCACATTTATGTATTTGATGTAACACCCTAAATTATCCAGATATGGCCAGATGGTCAGAAATGGGTCCCTTGCTCACTGTGCCAGTGAAAGCAGTCTGTCTCTGACTGAAGAACACCAATCAGGGCAAAACCAGCCTTGGGTTGCATGTATTCCAGTTCAGAGAGGATCTAGCTTGGCAGTTCAGGCTGGACTGTTCTTATTGAAGCAGGAACAAGACTGATTTTCATATTATTGGATCTAATCTGTGGTGGCATGGTGGGCAAAAAAACGATGGCTTCGACTGTTACCCTAAGTGATTGACAGTGACTGGACTTATTGCAAGTATCGCGCCATCATCATTTGTGTGTTTGGTGCTTGTCATCTCAACCATTTTCTGGTAACAGCGATAACTTTATGGTGTTTGGAGTTTGTTGGTCATTGAAAGAATTACTGCTTGAAGATAAGTGGAAATGGTTTCTAAATAATAATGAAATAGGATCAACTTTCTTCAGCTGCTCAACGGGATAAAAAGAAGCATATGATTAAAATTAAACTTAGCTTCACAAATTATCTTTGGTGAACAATTATGAGGCCCTATTCAAAAAGATACATTTACACATGTAGGTTTACTGCAAGTACCTTTACTCTTATACTTTTGGGCAACTTTACTACCTTTGACTATTCACCATTTGCAAGTGTAAATTACTCAAAATTGTAGACTTGCATGTCTCAGCTCTTGAAATCAGGGGGTGGAACTAAATTTAGTTACAAGTAGTAGCGTTATGACTTGTGACTTTTCGGACATAGGCAGAGGTTTCTGCTACAGGGGAGAAGAGCTTCCTATAAAATAAAATAGTCAAACTATGTTTAATTTAAAGAACCATGTCAATTAATTTAAAATATTTATTTGAAAATAGAACTAAATAAAAACGTCATATTATCAACATATTTTTAAAAAGTTTATTAGTATATTACATTGAATTACAAATATTTTTCTTCAGATTTAAAATTAGATACCCACCTAAATTATAACATTTATATGTATTTATTATGTACTAAAATTATTAAGTTATTAGTGGAATTAACTTTAAATAAGGTACATTAATTAAAAAAATGTTAACTACAATAATCTTTAAAAGTAAAGAAGGTTAACATATTTTATACTAAATAATAATTATGTTTTACTTATATATCATTTTGTTAGCAATAAGTTAAATGTATTTATAATTTCAAAATATTAAAATAAGGTAATTCAATTTAACATTATATCCTGCTGCTTTTTATTGTAATTCGCAAGCTACTTTATTTTCTAAGGGAGGGTGTTTCAGTACCAGTGGTTGGTCATGTGTGGTTCTGGACTTTCTCAAGCTCTGAGCTGGACTACATTTACTACTGTTGTGGGTCCTTTTTGTGTGTAGTAATTATAGAAGTGCAGTTTGTGAATAGCAATAGGCTTGCTCTTTTGTGGGTGTGTACATGTCCCTCCTCAACCCCTGCTTACTCCTCCCTTAACCCATCAAATTTAGTAGTAAATGTACTTAATTTTCCACCCACTCCCAGTCAGCGACATTTACTACTAAAATGTATACTGACGGGTGTAGAGATCTCAGGAGCTTGAACTGAGATGTCAGCACATAAAAGATAGGCGAAGCAGAGACATAGGTCTTTACTTGTGCGTTCGTGTTGGGCTTGGCCCTTTCTGCAGGGTCATCCTTAAACTTTTTGCCTTCACTCTTCTGTTTATGTTGGATTCTGATTTGTTGGTCTTAGGACTCTGTGCACTTTACTACTGCTAACCAGTGCTAAAGTGCTTGTCCTCTCTCCGCTAAACATGGTAACTCTGGCTTAAACCCAATTGACATATTTAATTTAAATGTAAGTCCCTCGTAAAGTGGCACTACCTGTGCACATGGCTTGTAAATGAAATGCTACTAGCGGGCCTGCAGCACTGACTGTGCCACCCACTTTAGAAGCACTTTAAACATGTCTCAGGTCTCCCACTGCAGCCTGTGTGTGTGTGTGTGCATTTTTGAGCTGCCATTTCATCCTGGCAAAATATACATTTTGCCGGGCCTACACCTTCCTTTTTAATACAAATAAGTCACTCCTAGGGTGGGCCATGGACAGCTAGAAGGGAGGGTGCAATGTAGCTAAAAGGTAGTACATGCACATTTAAGTTTTATTGGTAGTGAAAAAGTCTTACAATCGTTTTTTCACTACTAAAAGGCCTAACGCTCCCACAGTGTAACATTGGAGTTACACTATTACATTTAATACGTATAATTTCCAAATGGGAACAGGTAGCCAGTTCATGTTTGGTGTTTCCGGAATTGGAATTTTCTTGCTTTTGCCATTTCATGCCTGCAGCCTGTCTCTGGGCCACATGACTGAGCATAGGTGGCAGTTGGGCTTTGTGTATTCCTCCTAGACAGCCACAAAAAATGGGGAGCTTAGGTATGACTGGATGGGCCATCACTGGCAGAATGGGAGAGGGGAGGGGGGAGCTGGGCCCAGACCCAGTTATACTTGAATAGACTGTGTCCTGTCTCCACACAAAGGACTACATGCCCCCATGTAGTTAGGGGTCGATTAGGATGGCGGACGGAAATGGGTACTGTCCGCCATGGTGGGGGAAATTTTACTCCCGGCTGCGCCGCGGAGAAACCGCGGTTGGGATTAGGATATTCATGTCACGAAACTCCGACCGCGGCGGACGGAACA
Source organism: Lissotriton helveticus (assembly GCF_964261635.1). Taxonomy (NCBI): domain Eukaryota; kingdom Metazoa; phylum Chordata; class Amphibia; order Caudata; family Salamandridae; genus Lissotriton; species Lissotriton helveticus. The sequence continues at coordinate 1,546,573,982 of NC_136063.1, read as the reverse complement.
CAACCAACACCGTCCGCGGTGGACGGAACACAACCAAGTCCGTCCGCGGCGGACGGAGTCCAATGAACAACCACTGCCGCGGACGGAAATGACCGCGGAAAATAAAACATGTACCGCCATCCCTGAGAATACTCCGTGGCCGCAATTAGGATAAATCCGCCCGTACAACGGAACTCACAGCCATCCACGTCCGCGGCGGAAACAATGCAACGAGAACCACAGCATCAGGGCGGAAGGCCAACACGCACAACATCCCTAGCGCCTAACAAATGTATGAAAGTGCACCGCAAGTCCTAAGCAAACATACGAACATTGACAAGGCCCCCCCCCCCAGCACAAGCCACCATGACACGTCCCAATTATCCAATAATGCACACAAGTCAACACGCCCACCTACCACCTGACTGCCAACAACCATTGAGACACGACTATAAAAAGACACCCCCACACAACCACAATCCCTTGCACCACAGCATTGCTGCCAGCAAGAGGGCCATTCGAGACACTGCTAACTCACATAAAATCACATAGAAGACACCCACCCACCACCCTACCACACAAACACCCACCACACAAATCCTACACATCACACACCACACACCTGCACCTCCCAACTCACTCAACTCACACACTGAGCACCACACACCATGGCACCCAAAAAAAAACCAAATTCACGGAGACAGAGTTGCGGGTAATGGTAGATGAAATTATCCGTGTGGAGCCCAACATCTTCGGGGCCCAAGTCCAGCAGACGACCGTGGCGCAAAAGAACCACATGTGGGACAGGATCGTCACTCGTGTGAATGCGTCGGGGACTGTGCCGAGGACCAAGCACGACATTCAGAGGCGGTGGCATGACCTTAAGACCAGGGTCAAGGGCATCCGAGCGAAAAACCACGCCAGAGCCAATCTTACTGGCGGTGGCACACCCCCGGAGCCCATACCCTACACCGATTGGGAGGAGAAGGTGCTGGTGATACTACACCCAGAGAGCCTAGACGGCCTTGACGAAGGAGAAGAGACTGGTGAGTACAAACCAAGCACCACGATCAGCACGACATGGTCAGGCTCACACAACTGAGAATAAACATCCCCCACGCCCCAACCCATGCACGTCGGACACCAACACACTAACATGTCCATGGCTCCCAACAGGCCCCCATGTTCACGGGGAGGGTGGTGGTGGTGGTGGCGGTGGTGGAGGGTGGGGTGTGTGAGAGGCCCAAACTACAACTCCCAACAGGCCCCCATGTGCACGGGGAGGGTGGCGGTGGTGGAGGGTGGGGTGTGTGAGAGGCCCAAACTACAACTCCCAACAGGCCCCCATGTGCACGGGGAGGGTGGTGGTGGTGGAGGGTGGGGTGTGTGAGAGGCCCAAACTACAACTCCCAACAGGCCCCCATGTGCACGGGGAGGGTGGTGGTGGTGGAGGGTGGGGTGTGTGAGAGGCCCAAACTACAACTCCCAACAGGCCCCCATGTGCACGGGGAGGGTGGTGGTGGTGGAGGGTGGGGTGTGTGAGAGGCCCAAACTACAACTCCCAACAGGCCCCCATGTGCACGGGGAGGGTGGTGGTGGTGGTGGAGGGTGGGGTGTGTGCGACAGGAAACAGAAATGTCTACAAATCAATGTAACCATGTACTGTCCACATTACTGACCTGCTCGATCTTGTCCCTCAGGTGATCGTCAACTGACTGGGGAAAGCAGTACCCGGCCGCCAGCCTCGCCTCCCACACCTACAGGACTCTCTGCCGACGACGACACAGGCAGCTCCGGGGCGGAGGATGGAGCGGGACCAAGCACGCAGCCAGGGCCATCTGGCTCACAGGGACTCCCGGGACCGACCAACGTCGCATGTGTGACTCCCGCGGCACCCGTCTCTGTGATCTGCACAGTCCCCACCACCACCAGTACCACCAGTACCACCAGTACCACCACTACCACCACTACCACCAGCACCACGACTCCTGCCGGTGCCACCGAGCATGACCCAGCGCGCAACGCTGGTCCAACGGCCCCACACACAAGCAGGGTGAGTGGGCCACAAACACAGGCAACGGGACAACTGCCAATCAGGCGACCCACACACCGCCGGTCAGAGGAGGGACAGCTACCCGAGCCAGTGGCACAGTCCCTACAAGCTCTTGCCAGGTGCCAGGCCTCATACGACCGGTCCCAGGCAAACGCTGATCGTGTTCACGAGGACTCAGTGGACAACACCAACAGCCTGCGCGAGATCTCTGGCATCCTTGGCCAGATGTTGGTGATCATGGGCCAGCAGGCAACGATGTGGAGGGAATGGGTTGCCCGGAACAACCCCCCCCCCCCTCCACCATGTGTGTCAGCGCCACCGCCACCGTCACCTCCGCCTCCCCCGTCACCTCCGCCTCCGCCTCCACCGCCGCCACCACCACCTGAGCCCCTGGCGACGGATGTGGCCCATCACCAACCTGCCCTCCCAGCTGCCTCTGTACCACCTCCGAGACGGAGGGGGCGGCCGAGGCAGGAAGTTGCTGAGAGCAGTGTTGGAGCGCCAGGCACACGCTCCAAGAGGGGACGACCTTGACAATGCCACTGCCTGTGCCAGACATTCACCCTGCAAACCATCCTGTCCCACATAGACAATCATTGCCACTGGTCTGCTGGACTAGCCTGACACCCCCCAATGTGGTGTCAGCACGGACATTTCATCTGCCATTACCTACAACTCCAACTCCCTCCCTCCCACTTACTTGTAAATATTCACCAGCACAAAAGCACAACCTGTCAATAAATTGCATTTACTCACACAATGATGTTTTGCCTCCATGTTTATTCACATGATTGCCATCAGATACAGACGTAAACAGGTACAGGGATCATAGTCGCACATGATCATGGCGCTGCGGGAGTGACCTAGAGAAAACCAGAGACAGCAAACACACGTCAGTAAAGAGATTCACACACATCACAACACAATGCACAGCAACATTACACAAACGACAACCATCACACAAGCATGGGATGGGAGCACACACATCATGGACACTCCTATGTCCAAAGACATGAAGACACACATGTGCAACCATCACAAACCACACCCAGCTGAATAACCCCATATCCACACAACACCAGAAAACATACATGAGGCATTGTCAACCGCCACTAGAGGTAGATACTCACATTCAAGGGAAGTAGCGATCAATGAGCTGGCGCCTCTGGTCCACACCTTCCTCCTCACCACTATCCTCATCAGTCGACATGGGTGGGATGGGAGGCCGAGGAACTCCTTCGTCTTCAGGGTCCAACAGCAGTTCAATGTCATTGCGTACTGCCAGGTTGTGGAGCATGCAGCAGGCAATCACGATCTTGCATACTTTTCCTGGTGAGTAAGGCAGTGCCCCTCCGGTCTTATCGAGGCACCGAAACCTAGACTTCAGCAGTCCAAAGGTACGTTCGATGACTCTCCGTGTCCTTCCATGTGCCTCATTGTACCGCATTTCACCCGCCGTCCTCGGATTACGTAGGGGACTGAGGAGCCAGGGCCGGTTTGGGTAAGCCGAGTCGCCTATGTAGGGGGATGACAGAGACAAACATCAGAACAAGATATGGTGGGTACCCCATGCAACACAGAGATCACAAGAGTCCCCACTGCACACTCACCAACAAGCCACGCTTGACCGGGTGGCAGATTTGCCATGAGTCGTGGGACATTGCTGGTTCGCATGATGTGGGCGTCATGTGCGGATCCAGGAAATCTTGCACACACATGGGAGATGATGTTGCTCGCCAGGCACACCACCTGCACGTTCAGCGAATGAAAGTGTTTGCGATTCCTGAACACTTGTTCGCGTGCCCGTGGTGGAATGAGCGCGATGTGCGTGCCATCAATTGAGCCCACAACGTGAGGTATGTGGCCCAGTGCATAGAAACCAGCTTTGACAGCTGGCAACTCTTCCGGACGTGGGAAATGTATGTACTCATCCTTGTACAGCATCATAGCTGTTAACACATCCCGAAGAACCGTGCTGAACATTGCCTGTGACATACCCCCGGCACCTCCAACTGTATACTGAAATGTGCCAGTAGCGAAGAAATGTAGTACCGCCATGACCTTTGCAGTGGGTGTAAACGAGCCAGGATACGTTCTACGTGGCTGCAGATGAGGAGACAATTGAGCCACAAGCTCCAGCAACCGACGTCGATCCAGCCTGAATTTCCGAATCACCTCCTCGTCTACCATATCCTCCAGCTGAGTGTATGGGCGATGCACATTTGGAGCCCTCCTGTGTGGGAGAGAGATGTAACTTAGGTCAACGTACAAACGACGCATACGTGTACAACTCCATCACATGTGTACCTTACTGACATAACTCCAGTCGTCACCCTAATGTATCGTAGACACATCACAGACACTCATGCAACTGCATGCACACAAACGATAAGTTTACACACGCCATGTCATCAAGCACAAATGCCACCACCAATGATGATGTGCATACGGTAATGACATGCATGGTGACAGAACGTATAAATCACATACACGGAATGCATGTGTACCACCACCACTGTAGTCACCTCGACACAACAATAAACTGACAACAGATGCATGAATTGGCCACACAGCCGTGATGTACTGTGTAGTTGTGAAGATGTAACAACGTCTGTAGGGTCAAACCCGACGTCAACACGTACGAATGCACATCTGTTGGCCATTGTGTGCCGACCGATGTCCATTGTATGGACACACATGCTATATTGTATGACATATGACCTTTCACAATCACGCTCACATCCCTCATGACGCAACTGCACACAACACATCACGGTGCAGCGTCTGACAAGATCACATATTTGGCACCGCCATGGCGGTGCTCAACTTCCGCTACTTCCCAAAGGCCGAATGCGGCCTGCGTCCCTCTTCCCATTGGCTGCATGTGCAGGGACCGTGACGGGCACACATCGGCAACCGCACGTGCAAGCTTCAGGCACGGATGCTTCAGTTGCAACAATGTACTATCACTGGCGCCTCCATGGCGGTTGTGTTCATGGCCGGGCACGGCGGATGTTCATGGGCCGGCCGCTCCGGCCGGTGTACGGTGGATGATGCAAGGTGACTGTAAGGGGGGTCATGAACTGGCATGTCCATTGAGTACATCTGCAGGGTGTATAGGCCTGCACCTCCCCCGCTGTGTACGTGCACCGCCATGGAGGCGCCAGTGATAGTACATTGTTGCAACTGAAGCATCCGTGCCTGAAGCTTGCACGTGCGGTTGCCGATGTGTGCCCGTCACGGTCCCTGCACATGCAGCCAATGGGAAGAGGGACGCTGGCCGCATACGGCCAATCGCAAGTAGCGGAAGCTGTGCACCGCAACAACAGGGCCAGTCATTGGCCCATTTCACGATCACGCTTCCAGGGCTGACCAATTGCTGGCGACGTATGCCACTGACACGTGCTGAGGGCCCTATATATGTGTCTTGGCCAACATGAAACTTCCTACCCTGGGGACCAGTGCTGCCTGTGACCATCACCTCGAGCTGCTGCTGCTGCTGCTGAGCTGACCACCGACTGCTGCCTGTGACCATCACCTCGACCTGCTGCTGCTGCTGCTGAGCTGACCACCGACTGCTGCTCTAGTGCCATACTCCGTGATCTTGCCATGTCGAGTGGCAAAGAGATCCGGTCTCGACCCTTCACCGCCGCGGAGCTTGATGTCCTCGTGGACGGTGTACTCCGCAACTATGGACGCCTCTACGGCGCACCGGGACGGGTGGTAAGTGCAGTGTGGGACATGTTGGTGTGCATGAGGGGGCCAAATGATCAGGCCTATTTATATCTTAGCTGTGTAGTGTGGGCTAGACATATGTTCCTGATTGTGCATGGCTGCTGACAGTAACGTCTTGCCCCTATGTGTGTGACAGGCCACCTGTCCACTGACTTAAACCCTTTTGTCTCCCATCATGGTAGGTCAAGCTGCACCTTCGCAAGGACCTGTGGAGGACCATAGCACGGGAAGTACGGGCATTGGGGGTGTGCAACAGACGACATACACACTGCCACAAACGCTGGGACGACATTTCCAGGCTGAGCAAGAATGTAGCGGAAGTAACACTGGGCCTGATTCCCCTCTCATGCACCGTATCATTGCAGTGACGCATCCTGAACTGGCCGAACGTCTGAGTGCCGATCAACAGCAAACTAGCGGTGAGCATACTGTCTGTGTAGGAAACTTGTGAGTGCTATGCATGTATTGGTGCACAGACACACTATTGAGTTCCGTGTTGCGTATGTATGCCTGTGATGGCATTTTGGTCCCATTGGGTGGTACTCATTTGACATCCAGGTCCGCCATGTTGACACGCCACTTGCTTAGTAGTTGAGTGTTAAAGCACATCCCCTAGTGGTCCATGTCCCCATGGCAGAAAATGTGAGGATGACTGGTAGGGGTGGGCCATGTGCAGGATGAGGGCTCATGAACCTTTGTCTGCTATGTGATTTGGCTATCCTGTTCCTTCTGTACGTGAGTGTGCCCATGACTCACACATCTTTTCTGTGCATTTCAGCTTTGACAGAGGACACTCAGCCACAGACGGTGGAGAGTAGCCGAGGAAATGAGTCCGGCTCAGACTTCGCACACACGCAGACTGACACGGAGGAGGCCAGCGCCGGAGAGGGGGACAGGACCGTCCCTGAGGACTCGCATGTGGAGACACCATCGTCCTCCTCGTCGGTCACTCTTGGTGAGCCTGCACTGTTGTCACAGACTGGGAGTGGGCACTCATCACCTTCTGTCGGAAGACAGCACACAGGGCCCACACTTCCGCCAACTGCACCATGTATTGTTCGTGGCCGAAGGAGTAGGGGGAGCAGAGTGGCGTTCGGTGCAGGCACCGCTGCCCCTGCCACGGTGAGCCAAAATGCACTGTGTGCTGAGGCCGTTGATCTGCTGCGACAGCTGTGTGTGGGTCAGACCAATATGACAAATGCTTTCCAGGATCATGATAGGAAGTTGGGGCAGGTGGTGGCATTCATGGAAGGGATGCATGGCGATCTTGCAGGTCTACACAGGACAGTGCAGTCATTGGCAAGCAGTGTGTCGTCTGCAATAGTACAGTCGAATGAACAGGGTGCTACTTCTGTTTCCCCATCTACACCGCTGGATGTCTCAGGGGGTAGTGATTATTCAGAGCAGGACTCAAATACAGGTTATTGCACTAGAAGCAGCGTCAGACAGCACGTCAGGGCACGCAGGGCACAGACCCCATCCCCTAGATCAGCTAAATCTGTTCACGTAGACGACGTCAGATGCACTGGAGTACACACACAGGATCCACAAGTGTTGTTGGGGGACATGCCTTCCGGAGCTACACAGGCATTCAACACGAAAGGTACTCCGAAGGCAAGGGATACTCACATGTCCATGGACTGTTCCTTGGACAAGGCCAGTCAGAAGACAAAGGCACCTACTAAGAGCAGGGAGACTCCCAAGAGCAGGCCCACAGCAGAGGTAAGGGACACTCCCAAGGACAGTGAGAAGACTAAGGCACCTACTGAGAGCAGGGAGACCCCCAAGAGCAGGCCCACAGCAGTGGATAGGAACACTCCCAAGGACAGTGAGAAGACTAAGGCACCTACTAAGAGCAGGGAGACTCCCAAGAGCAGGCCCACATCAGTGGATAGGAACACTCCCAAGGACAGTGAGAAGACTAAGGCACCTACTAAGAGCAGGGAGACTCCCAAGAGCAGGCCCACAGCAGAGGTAAGGGACACTCCCAAGGACAGTGAGAAGACTAAGGCACCTACTGAGAGCAGGGAGACTCCCAAGAGCAGGCCCACAGCAGAGGTAAGGGACACTCCCAAGGACAGTGAGAAGACTAAGGCACCTACTGAGAGCAGGGAGACCCCCAAGAGCAGGCCCACAGCAGTGGATAGGAACACTCCCAAGGACAGTGAGAAGACTAAGGCACCTACTAAGAGCAGGGAGACTCCCAAGAGCAGGCCCACATCAGTGGATAGGAACACTCCCAAGGACAGTGAGAAGACTAAGGCACCTACTAAGAGCAGGGAGACTCCCAAGAGCAGGCCCACAGCAGTGGATAGGAACACTCCCAAGGGCAGGGACACACACAGGGAGCAGGTGTCTGCTGGAGGCAGGTGCACCACAGACGACAAGTCTGCTGGCAGGAACAGGGCGGCGAGCAGGGCACAGGCTACATCCAGAGACAACACTCCACCTAAGGATAAGGCACATCCTACGGACAAGGCATCTAGCATGGACAATGGCGCAATCAAGGACAGGCATACTTCACCCCTGGCTGCACTGAGGCTGATGTTTTCTACTAAACGCCAAACTGATGTCTCCGCGGCGGAGTCCCCCCATACCTCCACTCCCATCCAGGCCAGTCAGAAGCAGAGGAGGGTGTCCCCTGTTGTTGCATCCCCCATTACACATCATTCCGAGTCCAGGCGGCAGGCACAGAGCAAACGACAAGCAGGCTCCAGCACGTCCCCCGAAACCAGATCCCCGGCAGCAGTTGCTCCACCTATGCTGGGTGGTGATTCTTTGGAGTCCCCACCACTTGGCAGTCCTGTCCTGTCCAGGGTGCACTCACACCTCCCTAAGAAACGCAGACACACACCATTGACACCTGCAAACCCCGATTTGGCTCTAGGTGAGCTATCCCCAGCTCCCAGGCCCACCCTGCCTCCTGGCCCATACAGCCCTGTGGCTCATCATTTCAGTTGTCCCAGTGGCGCCGGTGCAGTTGACTCTCATGTATCAGATGGTGGCACAGTGTCAGTTGTGCCCTCTCCTGTTGCAGGTCCTGGCAGTGTATCTGGGTCTATGGCTCACGTGTCAGTTAGAAGATCTGTGGCTGTGTTGCACACTCCTGTTTCTGGTGCTGGCAGTCTGTCTGGGTCAGTGGCTCACGTGTCAGTGACTACATCTGTGGCTGTGTCTCACACTCCTGTTGCTGGTGCTGCCAGTGTGTCTGGGTCCGTGGCCCATGTGTGTGTCACTCGGGCTGTGGCTGTGTCTCACACTCCTGTTGCTGGTGCTGCCAGTGTGTCTGGGTCCGTGGCCCATGTGTGTGTCACTCGGGCTGTGGCTGTGTCTCACACTCCTGTTGCTGGTGCTGCCAGTGTGTCTGGGTCCGTGGCCCATGTGTGTGTCACTCGGGCTGTGGCTGTGTCTCACACTCCTGTTGCTGGTGCTGCCAGTGTGTCTGGGTCCGTGGCCCATGTGTGTGTCACTCGGGCTGTGGCTGTGTCTCACACTCCTGTTGCTGGTGCTGCCAGTGTGTCCGAGGCAGGTAGTTCACGCAGTCCCCCCTGAATCTGTGATGTGAGGTGCTGTACACTTCACTCAAATGTTAATTCACATGGTGTGTCCATTGAGAACTGCGTGGCACTCTTGTGGTCCCTGTGACGGGTTGGTAGGGACACGTAGTTGTGCTGCCTCTGATGTACCTGCTCTGTACTCTACAATGCCCTGTTGATGCTCTGATACTGCAACCTGCCCTCTCGTTACCTGCCTATGATGTACCTGCTCTGTAATGCACAATGCCCTGTTGATGCTCTGATACTGCATGCTGCCCTCTCGTTACCTGCCTCTGATGTACCTGCTCTGTAATGCACAATGCCCTGTTGATGCTCTGATACTGCATACTGCCCCTCTCACGTGCTGCCTCTGATGGGCCTGTTCTGTGCAATGGACTGTTGATGCACTTTGCCCCTCTCACGTGCTGCCTCTGATGGGCCTGTTCTGTGCAATGGACTGTTGATGCACTTTGCCCCTCTCACGTGCTGCCTCTGATGGGCCTGTTCTGTGCAATGGACTGTTGATGCACTTTGCCCCTCTCACGTGCTGCCTCTGATGGGCCTGTTCTGTGCAATGGACTGTTGATGCACTTAGCCCCTCTCACGTGCTGCCTATGATGTACCTGCTCTGTACTCTACAATGCCCTGTTGATGCTCTGATACTGCAACCTGCCCTCTCGTTACCTGCCTATGATGTACCTGCTCTGTAATGCACAATGCCCTGTTGATGCTCTGATACTGCATGCTGCCCTCTCGTTACCTGCCTCTGATGTACCTGCTCTGTAATGCACAATGCCCTGTTGATGCTCTGATACTGCATACTGCCCCTCTCACGTGCTGCCTCTGATGGGCCTGTTCTGTGCAATGGACTGTTGATGCACTTTGCCCCTCTCACGTGCTGCCTCTGATGGGCCTGTTCTGTGCAATGGACTGTTGATGCACTTAGCCCCTCTCACGTGCTGCCTATGATGTACCTGCTCTGTACTCTACAATGCCCTGTTGATGCTCTGATACTGCAACCTGCCCTCTCGTTACCTGCCTATGATGTACCTGCTCTGTAATGCACAATGCCCTGTTGATGCTCTGATACTGCATGCTGCCCTCTCGTTACCTGCCTATGATGTACCTGCTCTGTAATGCACAATGCCCTGTTGATGCTCTGATACTGCATGCTGCCCTCTCGTTACCTGCCTATGATGTACCTGCTCTGTAATGCACAATGCCCTGTTGATGCTCTGATACTGCATGCTGCCCTCTCGTTACCTGCTATGTTGTACCTGCTCTGGTGCCCACTTTGCCCATGTTCACGCATACACTGTGATTTGACCCCTATTATTTGACAATAAAGGTAGTCTATCAAGTCTCGTGGTCTGTCGTTGTCATTCCTGCTTGCGTACTGCAAATGTGTATTCGTATATGCTTCTCATCAGTGGTTTCGGTAACATGACACTCCCCCTCCCTACGTCACGTCCCTTGCTGGTATTCCCCTCCAGACAGCCAATGGTTTGTACCTTACCTGCGTCGTCGTCCATAGTAGGCCATGACTAGGACGTGGTGGATCGCGAAGAGCATCGGGAAAGCGTGTAGCGCCGGGTCCATGGTGGTGGTCAGCTTGCGGTGGGTATCTCGGCTGTGTCACCTATGTTCGCTGTGGGGATTCCGCCGTGTTAAGACAGGTTGTTTTTCCGCAGCGGTTTTATGTGTGTTTTCCGCCATCTTGATTTGGGGGACGGTCTTCGACGTCAGTGCGTACGGCGGAGCGTCCGGATGTGTTCCGTCCGCCGCGTGGTCGTGTGTAGTTGGCCGGCGGAGCATGTTTTTCCGTCGCGGACGGAAATTTGACACGTTTTCCTATCCTGATATGGCGGACGGAGTATCCGCGGCAGGCGGACACGGAAAAGGCTTTTTCCGCCTACTCCAGGGCCGCGGTGGCTCTTCCGTCCGCCATCCTGATCGACCCCTATGTCTGGAGCCAGGCGAGCAAGGCAGGGCACCTCTGCGCTTCAATGGCATGCCTCTAGAAGCTTCTCCAAATTCAAAGGCACAAACTTGGGTATATTACTGGACCTTAGACACCAACTCTTCAGGGCACTTAAGGACCTGTGGATACTCTGCCAGGAAGGACTGGAGTGCTGCTTAAAGGACTGCCACGCTGCTGGACTGCTGCTCTGAAACAACTGCTGGCCTGCTGTGCTGACCTGCTGACCTTTTGCCTGGGTGAGAAGAGAACTGTATCTACAACTTCGTCCTTGAACCCAAAACACCAGACTGACTCCTTGGGCTAGTCTGCTGGCCTTCTGATCTCAGTCTCAGGGACATAAACGGCTTTCAAACATCCTGCACCAGCACCTACACCTAGCTGCAGTGAGTTCCTAATAATCCAAGTGTCTTTAAGCATTTAGGCTCTTTGTGACTGTGAATGGGCATGTTCGCATTGAGACCTCACCGTTCACATCGTGATTCAGCTCCAAGCTCTGGCAGCTGCCTCCGCGCGCTATAGCATTGACTGCTAGTGGGGGACTATCAACACAAAGCTCAAGCATGCCCACCTGCCCTCCACGCCTGGCCTGCTCTTCATAATATGTTGATAGCCTACTGAGACATTCTCCCTGCTCTTTGTAGTCCACTCCATCGCAGAGAGGACTCTTGGCACAGATTTGAGAAGGTAAACTTCAGTGGACTCAACCTGGTTACTTTAACCAACCAGCGATCCACTGCGGTCGGCCTGAAAGTGTGACTTTGGCCGGGTCCAGTGCTGTCAGATATCCCTAGTCGGTGCTTTGTGCTTTTTGGCACTATTTTCACATAAATCTTCAAAAGTTCATAACTCCGGTTCTTCTTATTGGATATTTGCCATTTGGTCTTGTTTCATTTATTCAATTCTGCTTTGTTTTTCTAACCTAGTGTGGGATCGTTTTGTGTGGTGTTTATTTTATTAGTGTTTGAAGTGTTGCACAAATTAATTACACATTGTTTCTAAGTTATACCTGACTGCTCTGTGCCAAGCCACCAAAGGGTTGAGCGCAGGTTAATTTAGGGTGGGCGTGTGCCACCCCCTGGCAAGGACTGTGGTTGCTGCTTGACCATGGCTCACACCGCAGTCAACCAACAACCCGGTTTCTCACAGTTAGTGAATAGCATTTTGTAGTACTTTAGTAGAACTATTTTAGTACTACTAACGTGCTACAGTTTGTTGATAGTTCCCTTTGTGACTATTGTTTCAAAGGTAGTAGTGCTCTCCTGAAGCCCCACGGTGGAAAGATGCTCCATATTTACAATACTCCCACCCTGTGTGTCTCATTAGATTAGATGCTGCAATGTATCAATGTTGCAAATATATCTGAGAACAGATAATTTTCCCTTGAGCTCTTTAGTGTATTTGTAACATAGTAAGCCTACCAGAGACTATTCATAATGACATTATGTGATAGATGCTGAGGTTAATAGACCTCAAAACCAAATATCTCCAAAAATGTAACATTTCACTTATTTTATGACCAAGATATAAGTTAAAAGAATTAAAACAAAATTGGGAGAATGGAAGGTGTATCTGTCTGAATCCTGGGACCATCCCTTTCTTATGCTGTCTGGTTACTAAGGGCCAGATATAGGTAGCCAAATACCGGTCGGTAACGGCCGAATTCGGCCGTTACCGACCGGTATTTGGCTTTTGAGATGTAGGTGGTTGTGAATTTACAGAATCGGTATATTTACCGATTCGGTAAATTTACCACTTCGGTATTTTACCGAATCGGTAAATATACCGATTCTTTAAATCCATATGTAGGTGGGACTCTTCAGAGTCCCAAAGGCCCTACAAATTCGGTATTTTAACACCCAATCCAATTGGGTGTTAAAATACCGAATTCAGGTGTGCATGCACATGTGTGCATGCACACCTAGCCATGTGACAGACAGACATGCCCCTAGGGCATGTCTGTGTGCCACATGGCGCACATGCCTATTTTTGGGGTGCCAGAGGGTGTCAAAGTGACACCCCCTGCACCCTTGCTAAAATCGGTATTTACCGATTCTGTAATTACAGAATCGGTATTGCCCATTGATTCCTATGGGCTTCACAGCCCACAGGAATCAATAGGAAATACCGATTCGGTATTTCCAGATTCAATAAATACCGAATCTTAACGATTCGGTATTTCCACATCTGGAATTACCTACATCTCCCCCCTTCATATTTACCACTTCTTAAATACCGAATCGGTAAAATTCGGTATTTAAGAGGTGGTAAATATGATTTACCTACATCTGGCCCTAAATCTCCTACCTTGACAGCCTAAATGACGTGTCTCTGAGATGTTAAGCGAGAGAGTTTTGGTACTGGTGAATGGGGAGAAAAACCACAATGAATTTCGGGGAGGAGAGAATCCTGCTCTGATAACTGAAACTAGATTGATCTCCTAACTAGACTTAACTCAACCAACAGCATGGAAATTGGATTTTCTTGTACCCCCTGAGCACAGGAGACAGCAGAAGCAGCTTTACATGCTGCTGTTCTCTTTAGCTTTTGGAACTACCGGACTCTGCTACCTATTTCATTCCTTACCCAGGGAGATGAGAGGGAGGGGGAGTTCGAGAAACATGGAGGAAAGTTGCAACACTGATTTGGAGGAAGCAGAGCTGGATGCAGCTTGCTTTATTGTTTGCTAACAAGAATATGGAAGGCATATTATTCCTAGTACACAGGGCTGGTGGAAAGCAACCTACTTGTTTGGAGAACAAGTCAGAGTAACACTTTCTGGATGCATGTAGCCCTCAATTGCACCCCTTATCATCTACCATTAAACCTCTATTTGACCGCAGTATGATATCAAATCACCGGGCAAAAGAAGATGTGGGAAAATACAAAATTCAAGCACATTGTCAAATCTCATGCTCAGAAAATAGACATTTATTCTGTTCCACAAGTGAGGGTCTGTCGTCCTCACATCCCAGATGCCGGGTCCAAAAGTACAGGAAGAGTGGGTAAGGCACCCATAAACTGGATTAATTATCAGGACCACAGCATTACTTAACAAATTACCCTTCCAAAATCTGCTCTGTAGGGTGAGCTGTAAGGGACACCCTAGCAGAGATGTGACTAACACTGGTGATGGATGCATTGAAGAATGACTATAATTTAGAGCAAAGTCTGAAAAGATTATTACTGCAGAAAAAGACAATCCGACTTGCACAAAATAAGGAAGCAATTGCAAGATTTCCAGACAAATGGAGTCATTTAGTCTGTTTATAATGTACTAGCAGCCCGTCCCGACATTGTCCGGGGATGAAATGTAATGTGTGCAGGTTGACAAATGACAAAAGGTTTGCTTTACTTATCGCCGCAAGTACTGTGAGTGTTATGAGTAATGGAGCGTGATTGGGCGCTTGTGAAAGCCGCGCCCCTTTCTTTATGCCTGCCCCCTGTGACAACGCCGAGGCTCACAAATGAGTGAAGCTTTGTTTTTGTTTCCGCCGCAAATACTGTGAGTGTTTTCATTAATGGAGCGTGAATGGGCTTGCCCAGTGAAATCGGCGGCCATTTATTTATTGTTTCTAGTTTTGGGCCAGGCCCCTCTGACAACGTTGACGCCCACAATGGCGTGAGTGTGGCGCCGAGTGAATGTCATGCTTGTGAAAGCCACGCCCCTTTCTTTATGCCAGCCCCGGCCCCTCTGACAACGTTGACGCTCACAAAGTGTCACTGAGTGAAATACCGCGCTTGTGAAAACCGCACCCCTTTCTTTATGCCAGCCCCGGCCCCTCTGACAACGGTGACGCCCACAAAGGCGTGAATGTTGGGCCGAGTGAATAGTGCGCTTTTGAAAGCCGTGCCCCTTTTTTTGATGGCAGCCCCCTCTGCCAATGCCGAAGCTCACAAATGAGTAAAGCTTTGTTTTAGTTAGCGCAGCAAGTACGGTGAGTGTTATCAGTATCAGTAATGGAGCGTGAATGTGCGCGCATATTTTATTACCGTTTTTTGTTTTGGGCCCGGCCCCTCTGACAACGGTGACGCCAACAAAGTGTAGTTTGAGACGCCCATCGCTACTTTGACACGCCCACGCTACTTTGACACGCCCATCGCTGACAGCAGAACGCCAACGCCCACAAGGGACTACTTTACCCCTAAGGTTGTTTGACCTTTGTAATGTATATGGTGGCCAAATGTATAGCCTATGTCCATCTGCTGCAACTCCCCTTTACAATGATGCATTGGGTGTTGTGATTGGTGCTGTACTTCTTGAGTTTACCCGCCTCAAAGGTTTCAGCTCTCTCTTTATAATAGTAGTATAGATAGATAGATATAGATATAGATTGAATATTCTCCCTCTCGGTGCTCACCTTAAATAGTTCTGTAGCAATCCCATAACAACGAAAGAAGAGATCCTTAACTGGCTACAAAAAAAAAAAAAACGAATTTGAGAATACATCATGACCTGCCACAAAGAAGTTAGGGGCATATTATCAAGGGGGTTTATCTCCGCTTTTTTGGCTTTAAAAGCCAAGAAAGCGGAGATAAAATGATCTCCCTATTACCTAGCTGTCGCTAACACCAGTTAGCGACAGCTAGTAGGAGATAGCGACCATCTTGGGCCCCACTTTGCATGTCAGTGATATTTATCACTAATGACATGCAAAGTGGGCGTGCCAAGATGTTAGCGACTGGAAACAGTCGCTAACATCGCTATCTCCTATTACCAACTAACACCTGCGCTGAGCAGTTCTTAGCCATGTTATCCAATGGGAGGTGGATAACATGGCTGAGAGCATTAGCTCGATAATGCATGAATATCGCTGACTTTTCAGCGATATTCATGCATTGCGGGCGTTTTTTATCGCATTTGCGATAAACCTTGATAATAGCAAGGTTTATCTGCGATAATTTCTGACGATGCTTAGCGTTAAAAAATTTGTTGCTAAGCATCGTTAGCGATAGATATCGCTTAACGTTGGTAATATGCCCCTTAGTTTTGACTACATGCCAAACTCAGAGAGTGCCCCTTTCCCCACTAAGAGCTAGTGGACGTCCTCAGACATTTTTGGCTAATTTCTCATATATGTGAGCAATAAAGAGCTATGAGGCTGGGCGCTTTGACACTTTTGAAGGTCCCACACTTCATGAAAGCGTGAGTGGGTATAGAGACATTAGCCTCCATGGTCCGTAGCTATTGCTACCGCTTTTTCCAATTGAACAGAGTGTAAAAATACAGAACATTCCACACATTGCTGAAAATGTACAAGTTCAGTTATTTTGTGGTGTGCCTGCTTCTTCTGATAGTTTATGATGGTGTTATTCACCACCTTCCTTTTATTGTGGGCTCTAGCAGAAAAGTATATTTTGAGACAGTTTCTGATTTGTTACACCAAGACACAGAGTTTGGCATACTAGATTAAATAACACAATCCACAGTTCGCCTTGAGGAATTTTAGCAGCGAATGTATAAAAAGTCATTTCTTCTGGGATTAAATAACATTTAGTATGTCATGTATGGCAGCTCTCTAAATGAATCACACTTCTGCTCGTGAATAACGGTATAAGTGAATGCTCAGAAACTATTAATGAATTCTGCAATGATGCCACAGTGGCATGTGTTTTAAATTAAATAAGTCCTAGAAGCTTCATCTTGCAGTGGTCGCTTTGTGTCCCTCATACGTTTATGCATTCATTTTTCCAGGATAAAACAGCAATCATTTTATTGCTACCCCTGTCTGCAAAGTACTGATTTAGAAGAGAACAGGGGATAGGTGCTCAACAAATCCTAATCGTATTTTTCTACTTCAATATTTTTTAAAGTCAAGTGTGACACTTTCGTTTCTTCGTTTTTTTCAAGATAACTGCACTTTACAATCTAGAAATTGTTGAACTGGCTTTGCCATACATAATAGCATTTCTCGCGCTACCACCTAAAATGCTACTTCTGCCATGTGGCCACCTGACACCTGCAGCTATAGAAGGGTGATCATCATATAATCCACACTCATTTTCTCCTTCTCTTCGATTTACAGCATCTCTTACCAGCAGCAGGTATATCCTGTTTCATTACCTCTTTCTGAACTAGATTTGATATTTTGCTCTCTCATTCAAGATGAGAGAGGAAAGTTGAAAATTGATAGATGATCCTCTTGTTGAGTGCCTGCTCCGGTAGAGGCGGCGCGCTGTTGCCTGCGCTGAGAAGGGTACGAACCGGCAGCAAAACCTCGGAAGGCCGAGGCACAAGATGGCGGCGCCCTCGGGGACTGCGCCTTGAGGTTTGCCGCGACATCGGCCCGTTGGCCCTGACGCCAGGCTGCAGCGGATCACCCAGCACCTGGGGGACCGGAGAAGCGGGTGACTGGTCAGTGGTACCTCCGACCTCCCCCACGAATGGGACCGGGGCCGCGCTCCGTGTCATCTAGCGGCCCCGACGGAGCTCCTCCCTGCCCGGGAAGCGACTAATCAACACCCCGGCTCCTGGAGGCCTACTGCGGATGGGAGCATCGGGACCCACACTGAGCCTTCCTTTTTACCAGCCCTGGCTGCGGGGCCTGCTGAGGCATGGGAACCGAAGAGGCGATGACCGGTTGATGCGGCCTCCACCCTCCGCAGTTGACAGTGCCAGGGCCGCGCGTCGCGCCCTCTGATATCCCCGACGAGGCTCCTCCCCACCCGGGTGGTGGAAAATCGGTGCCCCGGCTTCCAGGGGCCTACTGCAGCTGGGGGCGACGGGACCCATCCTGGAGCTTTGTTGCAAGCCCTGATAGACTGGGTCTGCTGAGGCGAGCCTCCGGCGGTGGGACCTACGGGGCTCGGCTACTCCAGATCCGCTCTGACTTGCGCCCACCGGAGTGCAGTGCCACTGGGAGCTGCCTGTTGCCCCCACTACCTACTCGAGAGTCACCCAGGCCCTGGGACCTCGCAGGGCGGAAGCCCCCTCCGCACGTAGCGGACTCCTGGAGAGCCTACTCCCGCCTTCTCCTTCTGGAGGGGGGGCAGCCATCCACTGAGCCGATACCAGCAAGAAGAGGCGCCCTGGGTGCCGGACCTGCCCACGGTGCTACTGGCTGTGAGGCGCCGGGAAGTCATCGTGGATATCTGCCTCCTGGACATCACTGTGAGGGATCTGACCGGCGGAAGCAGCTGGAGCCGGCATCGAGCGAGCGGGGTACAGGGGGTTCCGTCCGGGTTTGACCCCTTGGTGCTCGCACGCCGCGACCGCTGGGGAGCGAGGATTGGCACTGACTCCCTGGGCGCTACCTCACCACCACGGACGTCGGATTGTGTACACACTGGAGGCGGGGGGCCGGAGGAAGACGTCACCCGGTAGCCCCAGGGGACGCGTCGGTGAGGAGCGCTGGATGCTACCCAGCGGAGGGTGCTGGGGCGCGCTGACCTGGGTGTCTGTGGATTATCGGCGAGCTGGGGCCCTGAGTGAGTAACCGTACTTGACCCCGGGGGGCCAACCCACTTGTCCCGGCTAACTGTGAACCGCAGACGCACCGGTTAACTTGAGGAGGCTCGTGCCAGTTGCCACCAGCGTTGGAAAGGCCCTGGGACACGGACAGTGACGCAAGATGGGGAAGCCCAGGGGCCCGAAGGGCGAGGGAGGCCCAAGTTCGGAGGCTCCTGACGATACATCACAGACCCCGCCGGACCTGCAACAGATGCAGGACCGAATCCTGGAGGCTATCACCGCCACAAAAGACGCCCTACACCAGGACATAGCTCAGGTGGCCACGGGCCTGGGGCTACTGCGGGCGGACCACAGGAAATTAGCGGACAGGGTCAAGACCACAGAAGCCGCCCTGACAGACCTGGTGCCGGCACACAAATCCATGGAGGGTCGCCTGACGGAAGCGCTGGACCGCATACAGTCCCTGGAGAGGCGAGCTGAGGATGCCGAAAACCGCAGCAGGCGCAACAAGGTGCGCCTAGTGGGCCTTCCGGAGAAAAAAGAGGGCCCTAACATTGTGGACTATCTAACTACCTGGCTGCAAACGGAAGTGGCGCCTGAGGGGCTCTCTCCTTACTTCACAATTGAAAGAGCACACCGTATACCAGCCAAACCACCCAGTCCGGGGCAATCACTTCGCCCGGTGGTAATTAAACTGCTACACTACAAGGACAGAGACTGGTTGCTGCAGAGAGCGAGGGAAGTGGGTCCCTTCCAAGTGGATAATTGCAGGGTGAAGTTGTTTCCGGATTACACCTTCGAGACTCAGAGGCTGCGAACCTCGTTCTTATCCATCAAGAAAGAACTGAGGATGGAGGGCCTGCAGTACTCGCTCCTCTTACCAGCCAGACTGAGGGTGGTGGTGGATGAGAAATCGCTGTTCTTTCCTACTTCGGCGGAGGCATGGGCCTGGTGGGACACCTACAAAGCAGGCACGGACGGGGAACGGCTTAGGGAGGAGGTGGAACGACAACAACAGCCGCTGAGGAGATCACGGAGGGTGCGAGGACGTAAGCGGAAGACCGGGAAACCAACGGTCTCACAAACGGAGAGTGAACGGAGAGCTGCACTACAGGCGGTTATTGACTTGTCGGGTGCAGCCTTAACTCAATCGGAGCGGGCCTCGGGCTCAGAGGACCGAGCAACGGGCTCAGAGACGGAACTCTCGGAATTGGGCAGCACGAAAGGCCCAGAGGTCACGCCGCAAACTTCGGGGGAGATTATTGAAGGCTGAGAGCGATATGCTGCCCCAGTACCACCCTTCGATGACAGAACTTTGCCGCCGCGGCGGCCGGAGCAGGCAGCTACTAGACAGTAATGTTGTGAGTAGAAATGTATTGCGGGGCGGGGGGATGGGACTGAGGTTCAGGAATCCCAAACCAGCTTGCGCCCCTTAGGGCCCATAAGGCCTCCGCAGTGCATACTGCGGATTAGGTGGGTAGGAGGGCGCGGTTGCCCATACATAGTTTGGATGGGAGCAACTCTTGCGAGGTTAGGTCCTGTTCTGGGGGGGAGGGGAGGGCCTGAGGCAGTTGGGGTGGCCCAAGGCACAGTTAAGGGAGGGGGGAGAGGGGCTGTTTTTGTGGGGAGGAGGGAAAGTGTCATCACAAGCGACCGGAGACATGCCTATGTTGCGACGCATCGCATTGCATGGGATAATGGCTAATGCAGGAATGATAAAATGTGTGACTTGGAATGTGAGAGGGCTTCATACCATGACCAGACGACACAAAGTTCATGCGTATCTGGTCCGTAGGGGGGTCCATATTGCGCTACTGCAAGAAACACACCTGACGAAAAAGGAGGGAATAGCACTACAGCGCAGATGGAGGGGACACTTATTTAACACTACGTATTCGGCCTTTGCTAGAGGAGCCTTAATTTGGATAAGAGCGGGCACCCCTTTTCAAGTAGTCCGACAGGTGGTAGATCTGGAAGGGAGGTTTGTAGCAGTGGAGGAGAAACTCAGAGGGCGACACATAGTGCTTTGCAGCGTATATGCACCCAATGTAGACCAGGCTGCATACTTTGCGAAGCTCTCTGGGGAACTGGCTAGCTACCTTGCAGGCCCTGTTTTGGTAGGAGGCGACCTTAATTCGGTGGTAGAAGTTGACCTAGATAGATCACACCCTCCATTACACTCGTCCCCTGTGCGCAGGCTAGCGAAGTGCAGATCAGACTGGCAGAAATGGTGGGAACTAACCGATGTTTGGCGCACACAACACCCGATAGAACGAGATTACTCATTCCACTCCGCCCTCC
The DNA here is from genome assembly GCF_964261635.1 of Lissotriton helveticus. Taxonomy (NCBI): domain Eukaryota; kingdom Metazoa; phylum Chordata; class Amphibia; order Caudata; family Salamandridae; genus Lissotriton; species Lissotriton helveticus. The sequence continues at coordinate 1,546,552,989 of NC_136063.1, read as the reverse complement.
ATGACCTCCACGTTCATATCAATGCCTTCTTGTGCTCACCGCTAGTGCTCCCCGCAGTGGCCCGCACCGAATACCTAGCATGCACGATATCAGATCATAAGCCCCTATTAATATCACTTGACTGGATGACTGAAATTTCCAAGGTCCCGACATGGCAACTTAGGCCAGACACACTAGATGACCCACCATTCCGCGAGGCGTTAGGGGACAGAATCGACCAATATTTTACGGAGAATGAAGGCTCCACCGACTCCAGGGCCACGGAATGGGACGCTTTTAAGGTGGTGGTGAGGGGACACTGCATTGGCAAATTCGCTGGGGCCTGCAGAATGTTGCTGGACGACTTAGATGGGGCGGAACGCAAGCTACGGGAGATTGAACTGGCGCGCCCTAATCGGCCTGAGCTCCAGGGGGACCTATGCGCGGCGCGGGAAGCGGTGGCGGTGGAACTGGAACGCCTTCGCAGCTATGACTACAAGAATTATCTTGTGAAAACGCACGCTGAGGGGGATAAGGCGGGGACCCTGTTGGCTTACCTTGCCAACCCCACCAGACGCAGCCACCCGATCCTAGCCATATCAGAGAGGGGGGGCCACATGAGTACCACGCAGCCGGAGATCCTTGATAGCTTTAGTTCCTATTATGAACAGCTATACAAGAGTGCGCTAGGCGACAGAGGGGTGGATATAGATGCCTTCCTGGATGACCTGCAGCTACCACGATTGGAGCAGGCCCAAGCAGATGCCTTGGGCAGCCAAATAGAACTGGCTGAAATTAGGGGAGCAGTGAAGCATATGGCCCGCAATAAGACCCCAGGATTAGACGGTCTGCCGATAGAGTTTTATGGTCGCTATATAGAACAATTGGCCCCGCGGCTCCAAACAATTTATAACGAGGCTAAAGACAAGGGACGACTACCATGCTCCATGCGCGAAGCCCTAATGATCCCCCTGTTGAAACCCTGGAGGGAGAGCACCAACACTGCGTCCTATCGTCCGTTGTCAATGCTGACAACCGACTATAAGATTTTGAGCACCGTGCTAGCGTCCAGACTACTGCAACACATTCAGGCACTGGTCCACAAAGACCAATCCGGGTTTATACCCACGCGTAACACCACGCACAATATATGTCGGTTGACCCGATTAATGAGTAGCCCGCTGCTAGAGGCTAGAGCACCCCTAGTGCTGGCAGTCGATATAGAAAAGGCTTTTGACAGCTTGGAATGGGAATACTTGTATAAGGTGCTGCGGCGTTTTGGTCTCGGGGAGGGCTACATAAGGTGGACGAGGGTATTGTACACAGCGGCGAGGGCAAGAGTGAGAGTAGGCACCCTGATATCAAACCAATTTGAAGTGCTCCGCGGCACCAGGCAGGGATGCGCGTTGTCCCCGCTGCTGTTTGCCCTGCCAATGGAACCGCTTGCGGCACTGGCTAGGAAGGGCGACTGCTACGGGGGCCTGGCTCACGGAGGAGTTCGCCACTTTATCTTGCTGTACGCGGACGACCTCCTCCTCTTCCTGGAGGATGCCAATGAGGCTGTGGAGGGAGCGGAAAGGCTCCTTGCTCGCTTCGGCGAGTTATCCGGCCTGAGAGTCAACTGGGCCAAGACCTGCCTGTTCCCTCTACGTAAACACGAGGTACAGCCCTCCCTCCGGCCACTTCTTAGATGGGAGCCTGACTGCTTAGAGTATCTGGGAGTACATATATTCCATGAAGAGGCGCACATGCTGGAGGGCAATGTAGGCCGCTGCCTCCGAACTTTAAAAGGCAATATGGCCTTCTGGGCTACTCTCCCGTTATCAGTGACGGGCCGCATTTCCCTGCTCAAGATGGTAGCCTTACCCCGATTGCTGTATTACTTCCGGACGTTGCCTGTTTGGGTGCCAGCGGTGATTTTTCGACAGCTGAGATCAATGGTCATTTCCTTTTTGTGGGGCTCGGGTAGACGCAGAATTGCACTGTCCACGCTGACCCGCCCGAAAGATGAGGGAGGCCTAGCGGTCCCAGACATTGACTCTACTATCTAGCGGCCCAGCTTCAGACCTTAACGCAAGAAATTGCGAAGGTGTACCGCGACCCAGAGCAGGACCGAGACAGCGGCACCCCCCGACACGTGCTAGCCTACATAGCCCTACGGCAGCGATTGTCACTCAGAGACCTCTCCCTGGAAGAGAGAACTTTCCGCCTGTGCTGGAACCGATCATCAAGACGCGCGGGGATTAAACACCCATATGCGCCCGAGATCCCTGTGGGCATGATAACAGCGCTTCCACACGGGGGTGACTGGTCGCGCTTGCAGGGTTGGGAGGAGGCAGGACTACAAGTAATAGGAGACTTATTCGACGATGGGACATTGGCCCCATACCAGACGTTGCAGGAGCGCTACGGCCTTCCACGGGGCGACTACCTATTGCATGCGGTGGTGGTGCGAGCCGTTCAGGCTCACTGGGGAAAGGGGCTAGAGGAGCCGCCGACGGCGTTGGCCTGCCAGTACACTATGATGTCAGCGGGCACCTTCAAGGCGGTTACATGCCTCTACTCCAGAATGTTGAACGAAACCCTGCAGCCTCTGACCACCCTGAAGGCCAAATGGGAATTAGACCTGCAGACTGAAATCCCTGACGCCACGTGGATGCAATTGGTGGGACGCGCTAGGAAGAGCACGAGGAACGCACGTTTCCAGCTAATCCACTTTTATATTCTCCATAGGGCCTACCTTACCCCGAGCAAAATACAGAAATACTTCGGAGCGGTGAAGGCAGCTTGCCCACGCTGTAACACACTAGGGGCGGATCTGACTCACATGCTCAGAGACTGCCCTCACTTACAGGACTACTGGAGGGAGATTGGTGACACGTTGAACGAAACAGCAGATAGGGACCTTCAATACACTACAGCCGTCAGTATTCTGCACTGGTTCCCGCACACGCCCAAAAATAAGATGTCAAGCAGGTTCATTGATATGGGCCTCCTCTTGGCCAAACGGGAAGTGACCAAGGGATGGAAGTCGAAGACGGGGCCAACTCATCGAAGATGGCTGAATGAGTTTTTGAAATGGGCAGCAAGCGAGAGCACGATCAGGTACCAATTAGCACGCAGAAGGGCGGACGAGAGAGCTTTGGAGGCGGCGATGGAATGGGAACTCTTGGTGCAAGCACTGCGAGATACCACGATTGATGAGGAGGAGGACGAAAGGGAAATACCGACTGACACCACTGACACGCATATGGTGACAGCGCCCTCACCGGTCACACATACTCAGTAGACGAGTAAGACCTTCTGCTAGCAGTCATATAGACCTACATTCTTAGCCGGGCGCGAATGGTGACACTTGGGGGGAGGGGGAAATCTGAAGGGGGTGGGGGGACTCTTACTAACGATAGTATAGACGAGGCGGTTCTTTCTCAGACATCAGTGGGTGGGGGAGGGAAGTAGAAATAATAATCAAAAGCAGACGGTGGACCTCCCCTAAAGACCTACACAGCGACTGACAAATGTAAGGATTGTCTAATCTGCGATTCTTTCCGCCTGACCTCCGGGATGTGGGCTGAATGGCTGTGTATAATATGTGGATACATGAACAAGGGCGTGAGGACTCCGCATCAATGATAATTCTCCTGATCGAAATGCTGTGTATTTGGTTCTGCAATAAAAACGGTTTAAAAAAAAAAAATTATCCTCTTGTTGTGTATAGCGGGGTAATGAAATCTTACATCAAGAGGAACGCTCAGTGTGCTGATCGTAATTTTAAGAACACATTATGAAAATATCACAACTCGAAATCTTCACACATTTGTTCCTCTGTACCCATGCCCCAAAACCTTTCAGACTCAGCGTATTTGCAAACCTCATCCAAAGGCACAAACACTGTTATTCATTACACAGAGAGGACCTATGCATCCTAATAAAGAGGATATAAACCCCGGAGCCAGCCCACATAATTGTTTAAGCCATAGGGCCAGATGCAGGAAGCCTAATTCCGGTTGGTAACGGCCGAAATGACCGAATTTCGGCTGTTACCGACCGGAATTAGGCTTTTCAGACGTAGGTAGCCAAATTGTAGGATTCAGTAATTTACCGAACTGGTAACTTAAGGAATCGGTACATTACTGAATTCTTAACATACTGATTCAGTAAATTACCGAATCCTTAATGTAGAGAGCACTCAAGTGAGTGCTTTTTACATTTAAGGATTCGTTATTTACCACTAATAGTTTTAGTTGGTGGTAAATTCTGAATACCTTTCAAAAAGAAATTTTTAGCTTTTCATTCAGTGTCATGTGGCAGACATACATGCCCTTAGGGCATGTATGTCTGCCACATGTGCACCCATGCACTATACAGGGGTGCAACAGGGTGTCAATGTGACACCCTGCCACCCTTGTAGGTCTACCCCCTATTACCGATTCGGTATTTACCGAATCGGTAATTCTCATTCATTACTATGGGCCTCCAGGCCCATAGGAATGAATGGGGAATACCGATTCGGTAAATACCGAATCGGTATTTACCTAATTTTACAGATTCGCTAAACTTTACTGAATCATTAGCTACATATCATTTACCGATTCTAAAATACCGAATCGGTAAAATTCGGTATTTTAGAATCAGTAAATGATATTTACCTACATCTGGCCCTAAATCTCTGCTGCAGCAGATACAAATGCACTGCTCCTTACATGGTTAAAACAGTTGTGGTGGGTATGTGTCCTTGCATTACATAGTCTTTACTGTGTTATTTAAAAAAAGACAAATGTGCCTCCACCAACTGGGGAACTTACCAAGCCGTGAGGTGAACGGCCAGCGCGTGTGTCCAGGATCCAGCGCTCCAGCAACGCCGTGAGGGGAACGGCCAGCGCTACCGGGGGGACTACATTACCCAGGTGCCCCGGCGGCGGGAGTGACGCTGCACGAGCGCCCGAAGGCGCCTTAAAGAACGGAGCGGCCAGAGCTCCCTTGGGGGAACCTACCAAGCCGTGAGGTGAATGGCCAGCGCGTGTGTCCAGGCTCCAGCGCTCCAGCACCGCCGTGAGGGGAACGGCCAGCGCTACCGGGGGGACTACATTACCCAGGTGCCCCGGCAGCGGGAGTGACACTGCACGAGCGCCCGAAGGCGCCTTAAAGAACGGAACGCCCCTCGCACTCGCGAGTCGCGCGCGGGAGAAGCCCGGGACAAGGGCGGGACCGTCTGTGGCCGTCCGGGGTCGACCAGGGACGGGACGGGCCACCCCCCTTGGTCTCAAACGTGAGTACGAGTCTAATTCTGTCGGGATAGTGGCATTTTGTTGTCCATAAATCATTGACTGCCTGCGACTTTGGAGATACCCCCAACATGTCTATCCAATCTACCTTACCAGATAACTACCAATTGAAAGTAGTCACTAGAATAAACAGTGACAGAAGGAAATCGTTCGGTAAAGGTAACTTACCTGACCCTCCTTTGGTGCCATCTCTGGACCCTACTAATACGGATATTAATACCACCAATAATACCATTATAGCAGCTGAGACTCATAATTTCTGTATTGATGTTGAATCCACTGATGCTGAGGCCCCTGATGACCTTACTGTGATGGAAGATATACCTAGTCCATCTGAGCCTCTTGAAGGCACCCCCCAACAGTCCACCAGGGCCACAAAATATATGAGAGCCTGTAGGAAATCGGCTCCTAAACGGGGGAACAATTTGGCTAGAAAAAAAAGGGCACCATAAATAAGGAGAATACTGGTGAAATAGGGGCAACATCTAAAGTCAATTGTGTTTCCATCAATACTGACCAAATTGATCTGTTAGTGAGTACTATTGATGATAAACTGAAGTTGGTTGTGGAGCCTTTATTAGCTAAAATCGATGAATTGGGGGCTGAAGTATTGAGATTGAGGGCTGTGGTGGATCAGCATGTTATTAATTTGGATAAATTCATACCAATTATAAAGGATACTACATGCATTCAATCTGCATCCAAACAAGATAACGGAAGGCATCGCCATGTTAACAGCGCCCCTCTTGCGGGGCAAAACTGGCACCAAAGGTGACACCTGTATTGGCTCGCCCACTAGAGCTTGACGCAGGTCAACCTCAGCACATACCGGCGGTTGCGTCAACAGCCATAGTGCCTGTAGGTTTAAACCCTGATGTAAGACCATTACCAGCAGAAAATAGAGACAAGATCATGCCGATGCCAGTCGTGTCAGCCACACCAGCCACACCAGCCGCTTTAGGGGGCCCTGATGGGGTATCTGTAAGGATATGTAGACGACCAGTAGATCTCCCCCCCGAATGTGTACCCTATGTTGTGGTCTTAACTAACGTCCTGGCTTTAACCCAGGCCCCAGATACCCAGGAGTCCGGGGATTCTTTAAAAAAGAAAACGATTTCATGGTTGAATCGTCATTGTGGTTATCCAGTTGGCTACTCTGATCAAATTATATCTATCAGAAGGGTTAACTGGATTGGTAATACCCGGAAGAATGGTGGGGGTGATTGTGTGATTATTAATTTTAAATATCCGCAACATGTTGCGACTGTCCTGCTCAGAGCAGCTGCAATAATGCAGTCAGAGACAGATGTCGTTGCAAGACCATTGGGCTATGTTTATAACCACCTTAACAGGTTGCCTTCTGCTAACCGTAGGGAGGGGGCTACTAACTCTAATGTCAATTTTTCATCTATTGGAAATAGACCTGTGTTGCCCACCTTTAGCCCTGGTCTTCTTGATGGTAGACCTGTTTCGCCTATGTATATGTGGAATTCTGTCCCCGGAGGGAACCGATATGTAACACACCCCCCCAATTTTGTACCTACTTGTGATAGCATCTTTTCATCTGCTAATGGGATGGTTTACCAAGTCCCAATCCAGAATAGGTATCAGTCCCTGAGTTTCCTGGACCAAAATGATTGACATCAGAAGGGACCTGGAATTAGGAGGGATGTTTACAAAAATTGTAATGGAGAGTCAGTTACCTTTGAAAATGAATTGGTTAGTAATGTACTTATAAATTGTATGTCTACTGAAGGAAATGATGAGAATTTTAGATATAACATTGAGCTTTCTAATTTAGATGAGAACCTGTCCACATTGAGGGATGGCCGGCCAAATGTTAGCCACTGTAGGAATAGTGAAATTTGCTATATCGCCAGTTGGAATATTGCAGGCTTGACGGCCAAGGAAAATATCTTAGGATGGAAAGAATTTATCGGTTTATTTGATATTATTTGCTTGCAGGAAACATGGTGCAAAAGTTTCAAAGGTATTGAAGGCTTTGTATCGTATGAACTTCCTGCCTTGGCATCACCCTCTGGTAGAGCAAAAGGGGGGTTGTTGATTTTGATTTCAGTCAAGTTACCAATTCTGGTGAAAAAGCATGTATTAGTGGGGGTTCATTCCCAAATTATATGGCTAGCAGAAGAAGCGGGTAGAAATATCCTTTTGATAAATTTCTATAATATTATATTTGAGGGTACTAAGCACACAGCAATTACTGACTTAGAAAATGCGCTAAGTAGTATTATGAATAATTTTAATGGCGCTTATGAACTTATTTTTGTGGGGGATTTTAATATTTCAGTTTGCCCCTTATCGTCTCAGAAGTTATGTGGTGTCTACGATCGTTTAGTGGATGCCGAGGTTCATTTTCCTCATAATCTGTATGGAGAAACTCTGAACAGTTTTCTGATAGATTATGATATGGAAATTTTGGAAAATGGAAAGAATGACTTAGGAGAAAGTCTACCGACTTTCACAGGGAGGGGGGCCAACACTGTCATTGATTTTATGTGCATGTCCTCTAACCTAACCGCCTTGTGCTCAGAACTAAAGGTGGTGGATGTTATGCTAAGTGACCATAACTGCTTAACTATTGAATCCATGATCTGGAAACCTGTCCCCGTTTCCGATTCGGATACTGTTGTTAATATTGAACCCCACAGACCCAATGGTTCTAGGTTGAGGTGGAAAGGCGATAAAGCCGAAATAACATCTGACTCTATCATTAACAGCTGTATGATAGAAATCACGGCAATCCTCGAACAGGAAGAAAACATGGCTGACAGTATTGATCACTTTGGCAGGATTAATGCAATTATTAATAAGAAGTTCACTAGAGTAGCTGGGCACAATTGTAGACAAAAAATTGGGTGGTTTGACCATGCCTGTTCTACCGCCCGGAAAGACCTCAAAGAGGCCTTAGCAGTCAAACCGAGAGACAAGAGTCTGGTGACCCAACTTAGGCTGGATTATAACATGACCCTTAAGCGCAGAAAGGCTGAACTTCAGCAGGAAGCGTAGGATAATCTCAGCTAAGCTGCAGAACTGAAGAATTGTACATTGTTTTGGGCCACTGTGAATTGTCCATTTCTTAAGGACAAGAAGGTTCCGGAGCTAACGTCTAACGTGAGTAAGGAATAATGGATTCAACATTTTTCCATTATTTTTGATTCTGGTAACGGATCGATCCCCTTTGGAGATAGTTGGCCCATTTTTGCCTTAAATATCACGATATCTGAGGTTATGGATAGTATTAGAGCCAGTAAGGGAGGGAAGGCCCAGGGACCAGACGGGGTGCCTATAGATATGTACAAGACCGCCCCGGAGATATGGGGCCCATTGTTGGTAAAAAAATGTAATACAGCAGTTAGTTGTGAGATACCGTCAACATGGGCTGAATCAATTATTGATCCCATTTTTAAAAAAGGTGAGCGGGGTGACGCAAAAAATTATCGGCCAATATCCTTATTGGATTCATCGGTAAAAGTCATGAGCCGGGTCCTTTTAGCCAGATTAGAGGAATGGGCAGAGACCAACGGGATCTTAACCGACATTCAGTTTGGGTTTAGGAAGGGTCGTGGCACCATTGAGCAATGCTTGAATTTAGAACTTTTGGTAGGGAAATACACCCAGGCCAAAAAAGGGTCTATTTATTTATGTTTCGCTGACCTTAGCAGTGCTTTTGATATGGTAGATCACGCTATACTTTGGGCCAAACTAATCGAAATGGGAGCCCCTGAAGGCATAGTTTACTTCTTGGCCCGTTTGTACGAAAAAATTATGCACCAGTGTTCGGTATGGAACTAATGGGGAGTGTACGAGCAAGTTCAGGATCGGAAAGGGAATAAGGCAGGGGTGTGTTTTAGCACCCCTGCTATTCACACTCTTTATTAATGAGGTGGATTCTGTTCTACAAACAGTTGCGGGGACGTCCCGAGAGTTAACAATCTTAACATCCCGGTGTTACTCTATGCGGATGACGCCGTGCTGCTGTCCAGGACCCCGTTAGGTCTTCAGCGTTTGATGGACAGGTTTGTACTGTTCATCAAGAGTAGGAAGCTGGTGATCAATAGGACAAAAACCTATGTTATGGAGTGTGGGTCAGGACGATCCAAAATGAAACCTAATTCCCATTATTCCATAGAAGGTGAACCGGTCCAAAAAGTTGATAACTTTTGCTATTTGGGGATTACATTCACCAAAAACGGTAATTGGGATATCGAACATAAAGCTGTCAAAACAAAGATGACGAGGAGTGCCAATGGGGTATTTGTATTTGCCAAGAAGTTGGGGAATAGGCGTATTAAAGACATGTTAAACATTTTCCAATCTAGATGTCTTTCAGCGGCCCTTTATGGGGCCGGAATATGGGGTGTGTCACCAGCCGGGAGTCTGCAGGTAGAGGAGAACAATTTCCTGAAAAGGCTCCTGTGTTTACCTAAATCTACCTTCAATAACTTGGTACATAAGGAAATGGGGATCCAATTTTTGAACGACATGATCATGTTAAGACCCTTATTATTGTGGCGCAAGTTATGGCTGAATGATGGTACTTCTCTGAACCGAGCCATCATCAATGATTGCCTTACTTTGGATCAGCATCTAAAGATCCCCTGGATCAAATATACGATTGATAGCTTCCAGAAGGTTTTTGGGTTTGATGTGTCCCATGATCGATATTGTGCCTCTGAAATCTCTAAGTCCAACTTGAAAATCACCTTCTTGAATTATTGTGCAGAGAGACGTGCTTTGGAGGAATCGAATTTCTCTACCTGTCTGTTGTATAACAGTTTGAATGACTTTATTGGACTCCAACCGTACCTGACACAGGTGACAAGAGTTTCGCAACAGTTTGTGCTGACCAGGATGAGGATGGGAACAGTACATTATCTAGTAGCGTGTCCCAATGTAAAAATGCGCCCATCCGGACCTTGTGCTTGTGATAATAATGCTGAGCAAAGCACTATGCACTTCCTCTTATCGTGTCAATTGTATGGTGAACTGCGGAAAATTTTCTCAAAGCCCATGTTGAAAAGATTTGGAGTAAGAACAATCAATGACTCAATTAAACTGCTTTTTAATTTGCACCACCCGGACATTTGCTTTTTTACGGCTACTTTTCTGCTTAAAGCAATTGGTGCTAGGAAAAGCATGTGTTTTTAATTATTTTAATTATTTATTCCATCCCCTTCTGGATAATTATGTATTATATGTTTTCTGTTTTTATTACTGATCAAATGTTCTGTATTCATTACTGTGTGTGCTTTTATGGACATGTTTTCTATGCTCCGAATAAAGCTTTATGAAACTGAGCCTCCACCAATACTGCCTGATAAGGTTGTTACTGACTGATTTGATATTATGCAATATTCTTTAAGGGGGGATTCTCCAAAATAACAATAAACTAAAGTGAACTTTCTCTTCAGCTTAATTATGACATTCGTAGCCTGTCTGGGCATGTCCTAAGCTTTAGAAAGAAGGATATTTACAGTGACAGTAACCATGTTCTGATGCTGTGCTTTGGTCATTGTGAAAACAAGTCTTAAGATTTCTCTAAGGAGGCATTGGATATGTGGAACTCGTGTTTTTTTAACTGCTGTTTCATTTTTGTGTTCAAAGATTCGAATCCAAACAGTTCTACAGCTAGGGTTGAGTGCAGTAGTTTGCTCAGTTTTTGGCTGGTCCATGAACGGGTTCATGCCTGATTTGCCCATCTGGATCCATCTCAGATTCATTCTGTTAGCATTTTCTCCACTTAGGGGACATTTACTTCTACACTGGGCAAAAGCAGGTCTCAACTTTGCACTTACATGGACATCCACATTTATACTGAGCATCTGCAACCCAAGCCTAGCAACTGTGCTTCCCATGAGCTAGCACTCACTTTACTTGCATATCTGCACCGAATACCTGCTTTCCTAGTTTGAACACTTGCATGATGTGCACTTGAACTGCCTATTTGCAGAGCTTAAGGTTCAAAGTGTTCGCTCCTGGTTGATGATGGGCCCTTCACAGGGTGTCTGCCTATCCTCCTAGTGCCAGTGTGAGTGATTTTGAGTCACCACTGGATTCCCAGTTTGAAAGCTGCCTCTCTACCCAAGAAGGCATCGACTTTCTCTCATTGTGATTCAGGAACTAGTTCATTTTTAACAGGGGAGGTGGGGTCAATACTTGTCATATCTGCCTGAGTATTTGCCTCTCTTGCAAGGAGTTTCCTGTACTAAGTATATACTCCAGTACTAAGTATATACAAGCAATTCTTCGTTTATCCTTCCACATCTCAAATCCTCCTGTCTGCTCCTTGGAGGTGCCCAGTTATTTGCTGCAGTTTTCTTTCAAGTTTCACTCCTTAATTTAAAATGTTTGATCTGTTGTCCTCAATTAACAAGGCCCCCAACACCTGACTTTTTTCTATTTAAAAACATTTTTATATCGAAGAGTTAAAGCAAGAGAAGTATAAACAATAGCAATATAACAATATAACAAGTTGAATAGCAAAGTAATAGAGTATCAAGATATGGCAAATAAAACATGTTATATAAAAAGAAGAGAAAGATAAAAAGTAAAGAGAAAGAAACGGAGAGAAATAGATGGAAATGAAACAGAAAAAAGAAGGAAAGAGGATATAAAGATATCATAAAAATGGAAACAGATTAAGAGCTAAGACATAGGTAAGTGAGAAGAATGATAGTTAGTAAAAGTGTTATACCTGCTGCTCAGCAAGTGTGACTGTGGTGGTGGAATGTTGGTGTGTGAGGATACTCTGGAATGTTGGTGAGTGAGAGAGTCAGTTGGAGGTGGGCTGAGCAGCAGGAAGGCTGCTCCTGGTGGGGCTCTTCAATATATCTTCCCTAACAAACCTACTTTACTAATCTACCTTGGAACTGGACGTGCTTACTTCTACAACATATTTTGAAGAGGAGGATGGGATTCAAACCCACACGTGCAGAGCACAATGGATGAGGAATAGCTGTGAAGGAGAGCGTGGAAGAATGGGATGTTGAGACCAGAGAAATTGAGCCAACTGTTGCTGGTACGTTATGCGGCATTTGAATGGGCCAAATTATCTTGAGGAAACTGTTACCGTTATAGTATGCAGCATTTGAAAGGGCCGTGATATTCCGTTAAGTTAAATCACGCACCCTTACCTTGTTCACTGGGTCATGCATTCCTCCTCCGTTTCCAAGGTGATGCAGTGAAAGGATTAGTGACGTCTCCATCTTCTCCCAGAGCTGTACGTCTTGGTTTTCAATGTGTGTGCACACCTCTGCCTAGAGCCATACGGCACACAGCACATCTGCGTGCTGTCATTTTTGGGTGCTACTCACGACTACGTGCTGACATCTGCAAGCTGAGGCAAGAATACTGTGGGGCACATAAGACAATAGAGAAGTAAATAAATGGAGAAGCGTGTGGATATCCGGTGAAACCTCCACCTCCTGCCTTGCATCGTTTACCGTCATGGAGCTTGGGATATTTACAAATTCTGCGGACTGGTTTGTGGTATCTTCAATTGTATTTGATCATTAATAATAACTTAGTTGTGGGTTCAGCCTGCTCTAACTTTGTGGGAAGGTTAGTGAATTGACTTTGCTTAAGATGCAACAATGAAATTGGGCCCAATAAGAATGGAATTATTCTGGTTTTCAATGGTATACCTATGGTGGAAATGTGATGTTAAAGAATGATGTTGATTTCAAAGAGCAGTACATGTTCAAAAACTCTAGAAGGGCTTCGGGTGAGAGGTCGCTCACCCGTGTTCTAGAGCGTTCCTGAGGGCTGATGTCTTCTGCGATTTACATTATGTGTCTGTGTGTTTTTTCTGATGTGTTGCATGGGTTTTTGGTCATTAAGGGTGTCGTGTTCACCCATGCTATTTCTGGGGTTGGTGTGTACATTTTCTTTTTGGGCCAAGTTATGAATGTCCTGAAATATGGGTTCAATGGTTTCTATGTTCCACCCTACGGGGAATGTTTGAAGGGCAGTGAGTATACCAAATGTTTGTGTTCTTTCGACTCTTCCTAAGGGGTAAGAGTGAGGGGCAAGATTAAGCCAACTCATTAGTGGTTGAATATTAGATGTTTTTATTTTTATTTGATTCCACCATCACTATGGGTTTGGGTAGTAGCAAGCTGCCCTCAAGATTTTCCGGAGAAGTATTCTGAGTAGTTATACTTGTGTTGTATGATTGTAAAGGCATTGAATTCACTTGTTTTTCATTGAAATCTGGTGTGCGGGATGACTATGTGTAGGTTAAGTCACCCAGTTTTAATTGAAGTGTACTGTGTGGGTTGACTGCGCAAGTCACCCAGTTTTGTAATTAGTGTCTTACGACATGTCATGCATGAAATAGCTTCCATCTATTATTTTTATGTATTCACTTTAGTTCCCATTGCTTCTGTGCACCATCGTGATTTGTCGTGTGGGCTGCCGCAGCCAAGATAGAGCCGTAGCCGCTAAGTGCCCACATCCTTTGCTTCTGTGCACCATCGTGAACTGTCCTGTGGGCCGGCGCAGCTGAGAGAGAGCTGTAGCCGCTGAGCGCCTACACCCTTGACAACTTTGCACCCCCTTTTGAATTGTCCTGTGGACCGCTGCAGCTGAGAGAGAGCTGTAGCCGCTGAGAAACCGCACCCTTGACAACTTTGCATCCCCTTTGGAATTGTCCTGTGGGCTGCCACAGCTGAGAGAGAGCTGTAGCCACTGAGTGCCCGCAACCTTGACAACTTTGCACCCTCTTTGGAATTACCCTGTGGGCGGCTGCAGCTAAGAGAGAGCTGTAGCCGCTGAGCGCCCGCACCCTTGCAGACTTTGCATCCCCCTCTGGATATGTTCTGTGGGCCGCCGCAGCTAATAGAGAGCTGATGCCGCTGTTCCCCCAGCTCAGAGCTGCCCAACGAGAGTCCTCGCCACCCCCAACCCCCTCCGCCGCAGCCGCGTGCTGCTGCTGCTGAGAGCCCGCATGTCCCCGAGTGCCTGAGTCAGTATGGGTGCATGCTGCGGACCTCTGCAGCCCTGTATTGTGGCCGCTGGGATTCCGCCTGTCATCGTCTCTGCTTCTTTGAGAAGCTGCGGGCTGTCTCCCCTTTCAATGACAGGTACATGGTGCGGAACTGGTCGCGTAGGCCCCGTGCCTGAACTCAGTCAGTAATACCGTTTGATGGATATGTTGTTATCCCTTTGAGTACCTACGGGTTGACGGTTGACGTGAATTGTCATTGTTGAAGCGCTTTGAGAGTTGAGTTAAACTGTTAGATAGAGATATTATTTTTCTATTGTTCTATACCTACCTGAGTTGTGCCCTTGTGTGGTGTCATTACTTTCTTATTGTATGTGGTCATAAACGCTTCACACACTGCCTCTGAGATAGGCCTAACTGCTCGTGCTACGTTACCACAGGGTTATGCAAGGGTTATCAAAAGGGGTGACCCACTTGCACTGACTTAGGAAGAAGGGTCTCTATTTGGACAGTGGCGCCAGCCAGTGCCAACTAGAGACCCCCATTTCCAACACTTACATTTCGGTGATGGAAACTTCAGAATTGCAGGAATCCACAAAAATACTATTACCCCACTTCTGCTGATAAAAATGCTGAGCCAGTTCTTGCTGGGACAAGTGCCTGCCACAGGAATGGATCAAACCAAGGTCCCTTTAATCAAAGTTTGCAGTTAGCATGGAATTGTGGGTAAGAGAATGTTGTGGGATCCATGCAAACACACCACCCTGGCCTCCCCTGAGTGTCTAGTTTTTAGAACTGTCTGGGTCTGGTAACCTACAACTTCAGCCATTCAACATTGGAAGTGAAACAATATTGGGAATTAGCCAAACTCTCCTGGCCCATATATATTAAAACAACGCCCAAAGGAATAAAATGTCCTCTCATTTGCAATTGGGATGGGTGTTCTTAGTCTGCAGAAGAGCAGAAAGACTGTTGAGGCTTTAGGGGTGGAGGAGAGAAGGATGTTAGGATGGCCAGACAGCACCCCTTTACTTTATTTAAAAAATATATATTCCTGTCATTTAATGGCCTTCTGGCTAATTGGAGTAACTTCCTGTCTGGCCCTTGGTTGGTGGGGCAGAAGCACAGGTTTGTTCCTTTTGTTGTAGTCGGGGGTGGCTAATGCTAGAGTGCAACACACGCACTACTTTTTTTTTGAAAATATTTTTATTTGCATTTTTAAAACATTGCGATACATTGTCATGTAGAAACACAAAATAGTTTAGGCACAGTAGTTCGTCAACCGAAATCAGTAAAATTACAGCACTAATACAGGTGTATCTCTGTCCATCAATCATAGCATGGGTCACCAGCAAGTACAGTAGTCCCAAAGCATTATTCCGAATCAGAGCTAGAGCTATCATTTTCAGAAGGTGGGTAACAAATGTTTCCCCTATACTTGTTCCATGCCCCCCAAATCCTATTCCATTTCTTGGGACAACCTCTATTGCGGAACACTACCCGCTCCGAAATCATCGCAGCGTCCATATCCTGCTTCCAAGCTGATAGTGTTGGTGACACCGCCCCACCCCATTTCTGCGCTATATTTCTTTTTGCCACTGATAGAGCAAGATTTCACATCGCGACTTGCTCGAGTCATGAACCTCGAATCTGTTATAACCCGGTAATAAAATTTGTATGTTGTACTAATTTCCCTTTATTTCGAATATGTGTGTATCTTAGTGATGCTTGCCTATGTGTTTTACTAAAACGATTAACTCTCGTCCCTAAAAATGGCCGCTGTTTGGAATTTGCTTCTGCGCATGCGTTAGTCACACTCACGTGACGTGACGTAGTTGTAGTTTTGGTGGGAGAATATGCGCATGCGTAATAGTCTTAAGATGGCTGCTTATGTATTAACGTGGTGAAGCTCGTGCAGATGCTCTCGTGTTATTGTGTGTCGCTCTAACCTATAATCGCATAGTATATATTTTTTATAATGAGAAACCATAAGTACACAATCATGGTATGTAGTATATTCATTTATTTCTATGTTTTAATTTGTTTTCACTTACTTTTCATGTATCATGATAAACGGGGGGTCCGAATGGGTCGAGAGCCATCTTGAAGGTCCCTTCCGCGCATGATCGCGCAGCCAAGGGAGAAGTAGCCTTGAGCAGTGGAACTCAGCCAGCTGGCAGCCACAGACAAGATGCTCCTGTGAAAGCCACCTCTGACCCAGCAGGATGGAGAAATGTGTTCCTCACTTGCTACATTTGTAATTTTCTATTGTAATCTGTGCTACTTTTCTGTGGGAACCCCAAACTTGCTAGGCGGTACCCTAGAATGTAAATTAGGACTTGGAGAGGTCTGTTCTGATTGGTGTGTAGACCTGGCCTACTTGGGGACCAATCGAAAGCGGGGATTCTGACACTTTGCAACATTGGGGGGGGGGTGAACTGACCCCAAAACAGTATAACTAGCCTAGGTGTAGCTAGAGAAATTGTCCGACTTGTCTGAATAGCTGACCTGTCACTGACCCAACGCACTTAATAGGTGACTGATACTGAGGTGCTGCGGAGCACTCTGTCCGAATATACCATAGACTCTGAGAGGTTTTACTGAACCTTAAGTGCTGGCGGAGCACTTTGCTGGAGAATTCGCTAACCCAATCGGGGTTCTGACTGATAGCTGCAGAGAGGGTGGAGCGTAGGCGTTGCTTCCGAACTGCGGGTGCTGGTCGTGCCTTGGTGGTCCAGTCCTGATCCTTATCTGGGTTTCCTGTCCTGTCCTGGGGTGTCCATTCTGCACCTGCTGTCCCATTGATGACTGCTTTTCCTTGGGGTATTTCCTGTCCTTGACTGATCCGTGGCCAGGGTTGGTCTTCACACCATTCTAGGTAAATATAAAGATAGGGCTAAGAACTCTATACTGCACCTTCCTATTCCTCTGTCTTTACTTCAATAAAGACATACCTTTGCACATGTTATATTTTCCATACTTTTCGCAAACCTACTGAATGAAAGCCCTACATTATTTTTCGTAGCATGTTCCTATGTTACCCTCCCTTTATGCATCTTCCTCCATACCGTTAATGACACATAGATGTTGTCTATAAATTTTCTCCTTTAAACTGATCTGAAGTTATATTATTATAGCGTGTTCCCTTTTCACCCTTCCTATAGAGGTATAGGAGCCCTAACTTTTATCCACTGTAGTATTTTTCTAAACATATGCCCAAATTCTGTCCATTTATAGATTGTTCATTCCTATTGCTATTTCCCTAAAACCTGCTTAGCATACGTTTGCTTGGCTTATCTCTCAGATAGACCCATAAATGATTCCTCTAATATTTCTCCTATATAGTTATGTGATTTTCGTTATCTTAATCATTGATTGTCTATTGGCTGTAAATTGTTTAATCTCTGAACTTGAAAACTAGATAAAGCTTTTAAAACTTCCCAGTAGTCTGTGGTCATTTTGTGATGTATTCCTATGGGTACTGTATCGATCCCCCTATTCCTGACCCTGGTTTGGTTAATGAATTAACTAGCAGCCATCTAATGGCACAGAAACCCGTTATCTGATCAAGCCACACCACGGCACAGAAGCGCGTTATCTGATTAAGTCATAACGCATGCCATCTAATTAGGCAAGCGATATTCCTCCAGCCCCCTGATAGGCATACGGAGTTCTCAAAACAAATCAAACCTACAGCGACCTGGGAAAATCCCCGCAGCCATTGTTTTGATTTCATCGAGAACTTCAGTAAAGAATGTGCGAACGAACCCGTTCGTATGACATCCTTATTGACGTATGTATGTCCATCCTTACGTCAATCTCGGCACCTTTCAGGTATAAATATTACCGACATTGCCTTAAGCACACACACGCGGTGGTGACGAGATTGGAGCAGCGAGACTTGCCGAGGAGCCCAGCTGAGAGCGAAGCCCACAGACGCTGCCCCGCCTTTCTGACGCGCTGAGAAGGAAACGCTGCTTTTCTCCTGCTGAGAAATCCAGCTCCGGCGCTTCCAAGCCGCCCTCGCAGGCAGCTGGAATATCAAGACCTGGGATAAGAGATACCAGCCCTCCAACCTTCTAGATCACAGGTACAGAACTGAATAACCCCTTGCAGAGAATTCTTGAGTCAGTCCCTTGGCAAAACAAACTTAACTTAAACTGCTACTTATCTACTCCCGCCCACGTATTAGGCTTAGGTCAGGTACACTGGGGTAGGCGTGATTAGAAGCACCAGTTGAGTACGATTAGTCAAATGTATATATGTATGTATCTATTTTATCCATTTTAAAGTATCATATGGCTTAGAAACCATATCAATGTTTTTACAGTATTATTTTATAATTCTGTCTTTACTGTATGCACTTTACTTAACTATAAGTATTGCAATAATAGCGATTCATTTCTCTTGTACCAGAAAAGAGACTGATCAATAAATAACATCTTTTATTGAACACGCCCGTCTCTTCCTTTTCTCTACAATCTGGTGAAACTAAGAATGCACTGAACTGACTGAGTAAAATAAGTTGTCTTTTGTTTTCACACGACTCTAGAGATACACTCTTGATTAGGGGAGAGCAAAGTTGTCATGTTCTATGGTTGTCAGAAACTAAATCCCTTCTTGTCTATCCAGGGAGGTTCAGATCCTCCTTGCCTATTCGAGAAAGTTTCTAGTGAACTCTGAGCTAGCTGGCAAACACAAAACTTTAAGTCTAATATCGTCGGTAGAAGACCTAGTTAACCTCTGCCCTAGGTCTATACTATTGAAGATATTATTCCAATGCGCAGAGCCTATTGGGATAATAGGAACTACACTACATGGCGCCCAACCGTTTGGATAGGCGATAAAACTAATGCAAGACATTAGAGTAACTCAGTCGTGCTTTTTCACACAGAGCCCCTTTTTTCCCATAATACTCCAAAGACGTCTGGAGTGGGTGAAAGGTCATATCCGCCAAACTTCGCAGGAGGAGACTTCTATGTATGGTTCTTGGTTTATTCAACGTTGAAGGATACACTGTTCCAAAATATTGGGCATCTAATCTTTGTTTCCATGGAAACCTGATCTGCAAACAAACAAAATAACCTTTCTAACAGTAACATGTCGGACAGTGAAGTAGAAAGGGAGACAGCTAGAATAGCAGCTGAGCTCATAGCAGCTGATAATACTCTGCTGGAAAATGACCCGGATATAATACTCATCCCGGTCAACATAAGGAAATCTATAACTTTAAAACTTATAGAAAATGGACTGACATCGAGAGGTGGAACAGTCATATTCGTAATTGAGGCACACGAATGTCGGCAGACAGAGGTTTTCTATTCATGGATAAACTTTCCAGCAGCAAACGCTGTAACAAAGGACTTCCACTATTACAAAATAGAGGAACCTCCTAATGAGTACACTCCTTTCGAGGAGGTGGAAATACCACTCAAATTCCAAGAGCACCTGCTCTTGTTTAATGGCGCCCTAAAACATAATAATCACATCACCAGGCTCGGTCCACTAGGTAGACCAGGAGCGACGTGGCCGGTCCTAGCCGGATACACACCACATCCAGACATTGAAGAAATGCCTGCAGCAGACCTTTTAGCACAGCTAAAACAATTAATAAAAATACATAGACAATTAGTCCAATATGTAATGCGGACTTCAACAGTCCAACCAGCAATTAAAATTCCACAGCTGACCCCTCATCAGGGGAACACAAATAAAATTACACCACAGAACATACAGTCCTGTCTAGGTAAAGTACCCGCAAAACGGGAACAAATTCCTTTCTGGCTAGCACAAAAAATCACTCAAATAGAGGCGGTGTTTCCAGATACCACCCCTGTTGAGAAACATAGGATTCTGACTATCTGTCTTCCAATGGGAATCGCACCACATGTGGAGGACTGTGACACTTGGGGAACAGTCTTTGCTTCCATTTACACAAAAACACATGGTGTACCATCCATGTCAGTAATACCAGATGTGCTAAAACAAATTCAAGACGAATACGGTCCAGAACCCGCTTTAACTCTCGGTATGAAATTACTGAAAGACTTCAAGCAGGTCTCGGCAATATGATTAGCCAACATAAAGGGAGAAGCAGCAAATGTGGCGATCCGCCAGAGGTTAAAAGAGACAAATATAGCGGACCAACCATCTGAAATTGCCAGAATTATAGAAAAATCCTATGAAGAACTAGGAAGAGATAGTTTGGGTGGAATACCAGTGAAACCCCAACTAGTTGAAAGTCCTGAAAAGGTCTTTATCAAAAATAATCTAAACACTCAAAAAAAGAGCTGGGATGGAAATAAACAATCCAATCCTAAAGAAAAAAGATTCCAGTCCAGAGGAAGGTCTCCTCGGCGGAGAGAAAGATCTCCTGACCAAGGACGCAAGTCTCCCCAAAGGGAGCCCTCTGTGAAAAAATACAACCTTAGAAATAGGGATAATATAAAAAAACCTGATAGATATCAAGATATTGATACACGTCCCTCTCAATCTTTTCAGACTTCCTTGCAGAAATCGGAAAGAAGAGGACGATCAGAACACAGGGAAGAGCACGTCAAGTCCAAAGACAAGGAACCTGCTCATCAAAATAAAAAATTACAATTTCCAAAGAAGAAGGTAGCCAGTATTAAAATAATAAATCATGCCGAGAATACTGAGGACACAGCTGAAAAACGGAGAATGGGCTCAGACAATGCTAGACAGCGCAGCAGAAGTGAGCATAGCTCGCAAAGTCCTTATGAATCATCTGGAGACAGTGGACACGAATGAATACATTCAAGTGGAAACTGCAGATACCAGAGTTAGCAAACCTCATAAAATATATGAAATAACATTGCGTATAGAGGGGGACAAGACTAGAAAAATAAGGGGTCTATTTTGGGATAATCTCTCCAAGGGCTATGACATCCTTCTAGCTGAAAGAGACTGGCCACCAGAGTTTGTCAGGGAGTGCCCACATGGCAAAGAAATAATTATGCCTGCCTTCTCAAATCATATTCCAATTCATAAAAAATATACACTTGCAAGAAAGTGGGCAGTAGCTCAAGCCCCTGCCTTATATAAAAATCATGTGGGATGGGATGAGGACTCTCCTCCTCACAAAATCCAGTTAAAATCACAACCTACTGCACAGAGGCAGTACCCAATTAAGCAAGAAGCTAAAAAACAGGTAAAAGAGATCCTAGATCAACTTGAATACCAGGGGGTGATTGAAACTTGCACCTCACAAATGAATAATCCTTTGTTTCCTGTCTCCAAACCAGACAATTCATATCGTCTTGTTTTGGACTACAGACATCTTAACTCATGTTGCAAAACCTTTGCAGTACAAAACTCGCATAGTGCTGCACTAATGAATAACATAGTGCGCAAAAAATACAAAACAACATTAGACATCTCTAATGGATTCTTTTGTCAAAATATAGCACCAGAGAGCAGATATTTGACGGCGTTCTCAATAAATGGCGCGCAAAACAAATTTCTGTCGTTTGCCCCAGGGGTTCAAGAACAGCCCAGGATTATTCTCAGCGAGAGTAACAGAATTACTACAAACATATGATGACGAGGCATTATCTTATGTCGACGACATCTATCTAACAGACGATGACTTGGATACTCACTTGAAGCGAGTGAACACCATAATACTTGGGTTCGCAGCAGAGGGTTACAAATTCAACTTTAAAAAGTCAAGAATTGCCCATCTAACAGTCCTGTTTTTAGGATATGAACTATCAAGTGAAGGTAAAAGCCTGGCTGACAATTTCCTAGAGAAATGTGCTGTAATCCGAGCACCTAAAACATTAAAAAAACTTGCAATCAATTCTAGGCTTCCTAAATTTCGGAAGAACTTACATTATAAATTATGCAGAGAGAGTTAAACCTCTCTATGATCTAATAAAACCAGATTTTAAAAGAATCAATTGGACTCAAAAACACACAGAAATTTTGAGATCTTTACAAACAGACATGTTAGTTAAAACAAATTACAAACACGTGATAACACACGCAACCTTGTGATTCGAGTCATCCCAGAAAGATGCAGATTCACATACCTGACCTCTAATGAGGGAGAAAAGGTACCAATTGCA
This sequence comes from Lissotriton helveticus, assembly GCF_964261635.1. Lineage (NCBI taxonomy): Eukaryota > Metazoa > Chordata > Amphibia > Caudata > Salamandridae > Lissotriton > Lissotriton helveticus. The sequence goes on along the minus strand of NC_136063.1, from coordinate 1,546,530,670 downwards.
TACAAATCACACTTGTACACAGAAGCTGAAAAAACGTTCAGCATTAAAGAAAACATTGTTCATGCGGTTCAAACGGCTGTAGCAAGAGAAAAAGACCAAGCTGACGGTAGACGTATTACAGTCAGAACAGCAGAATCAGCTTTTGAGGCATTAACAACCCCATGTAATTTACCGACAACGGCATTGAATCCAGAATGGATACAATGGGTAAATTCTATTGCTACAGACAAAGTAAAATACTATTTTGATCCGGAATTGAAGGAAATAAAATATCTAGAATATGAAAGAGAATATCCTCTGCCAATCGACATTCTGCCCTTACGACAATACGCCTGTGTAATCTATACAGACGGACATGCTCAACCCTCAGTTTGGGGAGAACAAGCATACAACGCCACATGTGAAGTTACAAAAGAAGTGTGGCGCGGAGGTAAACTAAGACCTCTATTGACAAAAACACACTCAGTGGAGAATAATTCAGAACAACAAACTGAAATTATAGCGTTAATAATGGCGCTAGATAATGCCGATCGCGAATTCCCGACACTTATAGTGTGCGATTCGCATTACTGCGTCAAATCATACAATAACGATTTACAGAAATGGATTCAGAATGGTTACAAAGATGACACAGGTGCCACAATAAAGCAGAAAGCGCTTTGGGAACAAGTAGTTCTTTTAAAGAAAGAACTACCAAAAACTCACGTGATACATTCAGTGAGTCATCGGCGTGATGGCGTTCACGTTGCAGGGAATTCATTGGCTGAGACAGCCACAGCGGTTGCAACTAAATCGGCTTCCATAGCTACAAAAAAGCGTACAGTAAAATACATTGACGGTGAAACAGTGCTGGCGGTGAGAACGTCATCAAAAGGCGACTGCTCAGCGCTACCGATCAATTACCCACTCAACTATACATACATAATCGATGCAAACTCCGTTCCTTTTGCTCGAATCCCTGGAGTGGGGGACAGAGTAATTCCAAACATGGACAGGAGAGGCTTGTTAATCGCAGACGCACATATGGTTGAGGGTCTTAGACACCTCAAGCTAAAAGATTCCCTGGAAGAATTACAATCAGTGTACTGGTGGCCAGGCATGAGTCTGCATCATAACATTTTTGTAAAAAACTGCCCAGGCTGTAACAGAGATCGCAGTGGCGAGTGAGGAGGACTATTGCCATGGCATTTCGCTCCAGATAAACAACAACAATAAGAAAGTACCCATCATAAAAAAAAAAGCGTCTTATTAATATAAAAAGACTAATTTTCACTTATAATGTAGACCCTAGCGCTCGGCTGATGTCTGGACTGTTAAAAAAAGATTTGCGAGTCTATAATGGCATATACGCTAGGAGCATGCTATGTTTTGACTAATATTTTCCCTTTAGCCCTCAAGCTTATGGGGAAGCATGGCAAAATGAGCATTGCATAGCGGGACTCTTCTCACTTCCTTCCTGAGGGATACGGGATGGTGTAAAGAAAAAACCAAGGCATAAAGCTATCTATAATGGAAAAGGTATTAGGTTCGGGAGCTGGGTGGGTCAAACATTTAATAAGTGTCCAACGTAGTCTAAATAACCTGCCAAGAAATTCTCTGAAAGGATTCAGTCCGTACGAACTATTGTTCGGGACTAGAATGATGATCCAAGATCTTGATAGTCAGACTTCAGTGGTTAAAGATAAATGCTTTGATATCAAAGATCGTTTGGCTATTTTACAGGACTTAAATGAAACAAGGAAAGACCTGAGCAACATAAAGTTGAAACAGCAGCCAACAACCACTGAAGAGAAACCACCTGTCCCAGCAAGGCCTGTCTGGATTCCAAAAGTCAGGGATCTAGTCAGAGAGAAGATCGCGGTAAAGAAGGAATTTGGGCCTTCTTACAGAAAAGCAGTTCCTGTCTTGTCTGTCAATGGGACAAGATCAGTAGTACTACCGCCCCTTGCTGGTAAAAAGGAGAACAGAGTTGTATCCATCGACCTGGTAAAACCACAATCATGTGGCCAATAACAAACAGTACGCCAAGTGGACTCCCAAGAAGTAGTAGAACACCAATGTTTGCTACAAATCCAGAGGTTCAAACTAAGAGGCTAATCACATTCGAAATGCCTAAAGAACATCAACAAGGACTATGCAATAAAGCAATGGAACTTAAACCTCTAAAACATTTAGTCGAGACACACCAACCTACAATGAAGTAACATATGACTATGCTGATGAAACAAAGGAAATTTCTAGAACAAAAAGTAATCCAGAAGCAATTGGAACAATTGACAGAACAGCATCCGGCTACTTCATCAACTTCGATGATTCATCTGAAGAACTGAGTGAATCTAAGAAACAGCCATCAACAAAAACTTTTAAAGATAAAGCTAAGGAACTTTTTCAACAACTGAAAGAAACCTATCTGATTTCTCCATGGATTGAATTTTGGGTGGCCTTAGGTGCATTTATCCTCATACTTTGGCTCATCGTGGTACTATGCTTGGGACATTTCATTGAGGGAAAATATGCAGCAATGGACACAGCAAGCCAGAAAATCAACTTGGTCCTTAAACCACACACATCTTCACACGTTGAGAAAAGAGAACTTTCTTCAGTGAACTTCACAGCCAATCCTATACTAGGCGGTGTGGCATGGGACAAAACTGATTATGAAATCTATGGTCCGGTTGAAATCCTGAAGTATCTACACCAATTCAAGATCTCATTGAGTGACTTTGTTAAACCAAGCACATTTGCTGATGATTGGGACTTTGAAAGTATTAATGATATGATGTCTGACCTAGTGATGTCTGCTAAATTTACAGAACATGATTATTTGCAGGGTTCGTCTAATTATGATCAGATGTTCTGCTACAACCACTATGGTAACCATTATCTACATAAATCTGCACAACCTAGAAATGTTTTAAATTATAACCAATGGGAACATTGTGCTACTCCTCCAAAAAGTAGCTCGAAAACATTTTATGATAAATATTCATACTTTTCGGGGTTTAACACAAGTGAAGCAGAAACATTTTATTTCAAATTGTCAAATAAGACAGGTATGAAGACCATGCTTACAAACACAAAATTGATATATTCAAATTCATTTTTTGAGCAAATGAATACATTTGGTTTTGATTTCTGGAACAATAATATTGAAGCAAAAACTGTTTGGGGTGCAAGAGATTGGCAAGTACAAGGTATAGAATCATTGTTTAGAGCCTGCATGATCCCAGAACAAATTATATTTTTGAACGACACTATTCAACAAACTACCTGTCTTGGCTTAGCCAAAATCAAAGATTTAAACAAACCGTCTATTCCAAAGCCAAAGGTGAACAGTAACAGCTCTATAGATGTTGAGATAGACGTGAACCATATATTAAACCAAAACAGAACACATCCTGAATGGAAAAAATGGTTGATCTGGCCCACAGATACAAATAACTGTCAAGACAGATTCCTGAACAAAATACAGGGACTCACATTGACCAGGCCAGACCCTAGATATTCCCAAAGACAACATCCAGGGATTGTAACCACCTACAGTGTGGGCAAGCTCTGCCTTCAATGGCTACAAACGTCCACACTGGCAGAAATTAAGCAACACCTAACTTTACTTACAGAAGGTGCTGACTTGCGTGATTTCATTATGGGACCACGCAAACAGCGTCAAAAACGTTTCATAGCGGCCTCTATATATGCAGCTTATAACGAAGCCTGGAAAGAAACTCAAACTGAGACAGCAGAGAAAATACGGGAAATTGACCGTATTAATTTGGAAAAATCACTTTCTGTGGTGGACAATGGGTTAATGACTCTGTCCTCCAGAATATATTCTCTGGACAGCATTGTATCTTCAGCAATCAATATAATATCGCAAGACTTACTGTTGTTACAACACGGTCAGTCCCCTTTGCGTTCTATTGTACAGCTTGGCTGGACGTTACAAAATCTGCGTTCAGGCTATGTGCCTTGGCGTTTAATCAACACAACGTCATTATTTAATATCTTTAACCTTACTGATAAGCAAATCAGTTTGGCACAGAAGGGTGCTGACTATACAATTCTGAGCATTGAAAAACTTGAGAGATTACCATTAACAATGTCAGAACGACCTGTCATTGAATGGATAATACATGGGATAATAAATATTCCGATAACTACTTTCCAGTTTCAATACTGCCAAAAATATATACAGGCAGGCCAGTATGAAAGGTTGGGTAAAGGGTACATTAAGTCAACATGGAACTTGCCCTATACACACGAATGTGTCAGTAATAAAGGCCAGAAAGTGTTTCTTAGTGGCAATAATTGTGCAAGATCACTAAGCGGTACACTTCTGTGTCAGGGTATTAGCTTGCATGGAGCCTGTGAAGGGACTTCTAATAACCTTTCATGTTACCAGCTAGGCACACCTGCAACACAAATAGAACCATTCTTTAGGAGGCTCTCGAACGGGAGTTACATTCTAATAGTAGATCGCAGATGTTGTAGTTTGCTGCCCGGAAAACCTTATCTCATAACCGTGACTAGGAAGGTCATGTGCTGTGAACGAGTATTGTTCCCGAACGATTCTCCAGACAGGGAGGCAGGGTTATGGCCCAACTTGAAAATTGCTTCTATTCGAATTGATACTTTAAGCAGAATGAAGACAGTGCTCCTACAGACGCCGACCAGGCTAACGTCATCTAAAGAAACGTATGATCTCCAAGTTGCAAGGACAACGGCAGAGATTCATTCATTGTTATCAACTAATTCCCCCATACATTTTGCAGAAATACTGAACGAAATCTTAAATAATTCTGATACCAGTGGTGTCTCAAGTGTATTTAAGACAGTGTTTTCAGGAGTTTTAACACCATTCAAAGCCATCCTGGGTATTTTTCCAGACTTTGTCCATTCCATTTTTGGCGGACTTCCTCTCCTTTTGGGACCAGTGGCAGGCATCCTATTTTTGATCCTGTTATTTCGCTATGGCAAACCATGTCACAGACAAAACACCTGCGACAAGGGAAGAAACGATCCTAGCCATTGGCTACCGGGACCGCATAACTAAAGTCCTTGGACTAGCACGGCTTCGGGACCTGAACATGACTTGGTTTCTTTCATTTAGACCGATGTGGCAACGTTGTGTTATGCCTGTATTAAGGTGCTTGCTATGTGGCGAAGAATGCGTGTTGGACACCTGTCTGACACTACAATCAGATGTGCCAATGGACGCAGAAACTTTGTTGGGTCCAGTAACGGCTCATACATTGTGCTGTCCCCAGCGGCTACCTATCCTGATGACGGCATTCATGGAGACTTCACCACTGCGATTGGGGGTAGTGAAGTACGAGATGAAAGCAGCATCGATCAGGTACGACCTTCAGTCAGCTATGCTGATCAAAACATCAATGGAGGCAATCATGCTCATGAATGCATGGTAACAACTTTTTCCGAGTTAGTGGAACTTTCGCAAGAAGCTGTTGACAGTTTTTTCAACAGTCTAAATGATATGATGTTTTCACCCGAGCAGAGAGAATGACTTTGAGCAAGCTAGCACACGGAGTTCCCTACATCCTGAATTTGGCCTTCAACTTTTAAAAAGCGATATGGGAATTTTTCTCATCAGTTTTTCAGACAGCGAGAACCTTTTTCCCCAATCCAAAAATATTTACAATTTTTTGGGACACTTATCTTCTGCTTAAAGTAGAAACTATTCTTAGAGAACTGAATTTCTATTTTAGGTACTCTAGAGACATTAGCTACCCTCTAGCATGTTCATACAAATTTTATGTTGTGATGAAATGGTCTCGCACTTTTCTTCTGTATTAGGAGCCATTTCATGTGTAGTTTTCGCATTTATTCATGCTGAGTTTAAAATATGCGTTATAGATTTAGCATTATTATACTGCTTGAGTGCATATAGTGCATATAATTATCTTTCGTATATTTCATGTTTCCAGTTTTCAGAATGCATATGAATGTATTTTGGGGTGGTACGGTATACACTTGCACTACTAGTTTTTTACTATGCCTAGATTTGTAAATATGGACATAGTCTACGTGGAGTGGGTGTGATGTATTCCTATGGGTACTGTATCGATCCCCTTATTCCTGACCCTGGTTTGGTTAATGAATTAACTAGCAGCCATCTAACGGCACAGAAACCCGTTATCTGATCAAGCCACACCACGGCACAGAAGCGCGTTATCTGATTAAGTCATAACGCATGCCATCTAATTAGGCAAGCGATATTCCTCCAGCCCCCTGATAGGCATACGGAGTTCTCAAAACAAATCAAACCTACAGCGACCTGGGAAAATCCCCGCAGCCATTGTTTTGATTTCATCGAGAACTTCAGTAAAGAATCTGCGAACGAACCCGTTCGTATGACATCCTTATTGACGTATTTATGTCCATCCTTACGTCAATCTCGGCACCTTTCAGGTATAAATATTACCGACATTGCCTTAAGCACACACACGCGGTGGTGACGAGATTGGAGCAGCGAGACTTGCCGAGGAGCCCAGCTGAGAGCGAAGCCCACAGACGCTGCCCCGCCTTTCTGACGCGCTGAGAAGGAAACGCTGCTTTTGTCCTGCTGAGAAATCCATCTCCGGCGCTTCCAAGCCGCCCTCGCAGGCAGCTGGAATATCAAGACCTGGGATAAGAGATACCAGCCCTCCAACCTTCTAGATCCCAGGTACAGAACTGAATAACCCCTTGCAGAGAATTCTTGAGTCAGTCCCTTGGCAAAACAAACTTAACTTAAACTGCTACTTATCTACTCCCGCCCACGTATTAGGCTTAGGTCAGGTACACTGGGGTAGGCGTGATTAGAAGCACCAGTTGAGTACGATTAGTCAAATGTATATATGTATGTATCTATTTTATCCATTTGAAAGTATCATATGGCTTAGAAACCATACCAATGTTTTTACAGTATTATTTTATAATTCTGTCTTTACTGTATGCACTTTACTTAACTATAAGTATTGCAATAATAGCGATTCATTTCTCTTGTACGAGAAAAGAGACTGATCAATAAATAACATCTTTTATTGAACACGCCCGTCTCTTCCTTTTCTCTACAATCTGGTGAAACTAAGAATGCACTGAACTGACTGAGTAAAATAAGTTGTCTTTTGTTTTCACACGACTCTAGAGATACACTCTTGATTAGGGGAGAGCAAAGTTGTCATGTTCTATGGTTGTCAGAAACTAAATCCCTTCTTGTCTATCCAGGGAGGTTCAGATCCTCCTTGCCTATTCGAGAAAGTTTCTAGTGAACTCTGAGCTAGCTGGCAAACACAAAACTTTAAGTCTAATATCGTCGGTAGAAGACCTAGTTAACCTCTGCCCTAGGTCTATACTATTGAAGAGATTATTCCAATGCGCAGAGCCTATTGGGATAATAGGAACTACACTACAATTTGATGAATACCAAGAAATAAAGTCAGTATTGTATTTTGCCTGCCTTTCTTCACAGCTAGCTCCCTGATCTGTTGTGGTCATAGGTACCCGTAACGGTGGATTGGTAAGTCGGGTACACTAGAAATAAATAGGAAGGAAACAGGGTTACTGGTAGTAGAAAGCAAGGTCGCCTGATTAATGTATGTGGTAAATTGGAATTATATGGGCCCGAAACGCATCTGGTAAAATTGTTGGTCGGGTGACCTGCGATCTCTATCACCACCATCATACCAAGTGTCATCCAGCTCTGCTCATAGCGTGTGAGGTGATTGGATTCCCATACATTTAAAAGGCAACGCCTGGGGTCAGGCAGTATGGAAAGTTCCTCTGATTGAGACATGGTGCGCATCACCTGGACCCATTAGTGTGCAATACGCGGGCAATCTCATATTGTGTGGTAGAAGCTCCCCACTTCCCCGCAGGCAGTATGGGTGTGCAATCCGTTTCATCTTGTGCAATGTGTCTCTAGTGTAGTATGATCTGTGTAGTATGCGTAGTTGCACCAAGCGGAGACGTGATGAGATGCCCACTTCTTTCTGAGACGCAGTCGCCTCCTGCCACTCCGAGTCATCAATGTCACCACAGTCGTATGCCCATTTCTCCCGCAAGGCTACCAGAGGGTCAGGTAAATTGTTTACGAGTTTCCGATACGTCAGAGACGTCGCCCTTGACGACATATAGTCAGTAAGTAGCCTGTCCTCGAGCGGGGACGCCTCTGGGATGATCTTTTCCGGCGTCAACGCTGTTGTCAATGCATGACGTATCTGCATATACCTGAAACGTTCTGTTGGCGCCAGCTCATATTGCTGTTGCAGTGTCTCAAAGGGCAGCACCTGTCCCTTCTGCCAAAGATCGCCAATGGTCGTGATGCCTATATCATCCCAGCGGTCGAAGCCTTTGGAGCGTCTGAGTTTCCCCAGCTGCTTTGTGTCCCACAACAGGGTTCACTGTGTTAATACTCCCTGCCATTTCAACCTGGTCTGTGCCGCGTGCCATATGGTGAGTGTGTGTTGTAGTGGGCCGAACTTCGTGGCGACTAGGGATTTATCATAAAGGGGGGCCAGCATACCAGAGAACCCCAACTGTGCCCTGTCTGCTTTTAGCGGTACGAAAGGGGGTGGTAATGGACGGAGCATCTGAACCAATCAAACACTCACACCCAGTCAAAAGATCTGGGTTTAATCCATCACCGTTCTTTAGCCCACTCTGCCACCCCAGTTCAGACATGGCTATATGCAAATCAGTCTGACCCTGTGCCTCATGGGAACAGTCCAGCCCGAACTGCCAAGCCATGCCTTCCCTGGACCGGAAACAAGCTTCTGAGGACCGGTTTCTGGCATTACAGCCGTCTTCAGCCCGGCTTGCTTGAATCCAGTGGCAAAGTGAGCAAGGGACTCACGTCTGAGCATACCCTGCCACACTTATGGCGGCCAAAAGCGGTACAAAAGGGGGTGGTAATGGACGGAGCATCTGAACCAATCAAACACTCACACCCAGTCAAAAGATATGGGTTTAATCCATCACCGTTCTTTAGCCCACTCTGCCACCCCAGTTCAGACATGGCTATATGCAAATCAGTCTGACCCTGTGCCTCATGGGAACAGTCCAGCCCGAACTACCAAGCCATGCCTTCCCTGGACCGGAAACAAGCTTCCGAGGACCGGTTTCTGGCATTACAGCCGTCTTCAGCCCGGCTTGCTTGAATCCAGTGGCAAAGAGAGCAAGGGACTCAAGTCTGAGTATACCCTGCCACACTTATGGTGGCCAAAAGCGGTACAAAAGGGGGTGGTAATGGACGGAGCATCTGAACCAATCAAACACTCACACCCAGTCAAAAGATCTGGGTTTATTCCATCACCGTTCTTTAGCCCACTCTGCCACCCCAGTTCAGACATGGCCATATTCAAATCAGTCTGACCCTGTGCCTCATGGGAACAGTCCAGCCCGAACTGCCAAGCCATGCCTTCCATGGAACGGAAACAAGCTTCCGAGGACCGGTTTCTGGCATTACAGCCGTCTTCAGCCCGGCTTGCTTGAATCCAGTGGCAAGGTGAGCAAGGGACTCACGTCTGAGCATACCCTGCCACACTTATGGCGGCCAAAAGCGGTATAAAAGGGGGTGGTAATGGACGGAGCATCTGAACCAATCAAACACTCACACCCAGTCAAAAGATCTGGGTTTAATCCATCACCGTTCTTTAGCCCACTCTGCCACCCCAGTTCAGGATTGGCTATATGCAAATCAGTCTGACCCTGTGCCTCATGGGAACAGTCCAGCCCGAACTGCCAAGCCATGCGTTCCCTGGACCGGAAACAAGCTTCCGAGGACCGGTTTCTGGCATTACAGCCGTCTTCAGCCCGGCTTGCTTGAATCCAGTGGCAAAGTGAGCAAGGGACTCACGTCTGAGCATACCCTGCCACACTTATGGCGGCCAAAAGCGGTACAAAAGGGGGTGGTAATGGATGGAGCATCTGAACCAATCAAACACTCACACCCAGTCAAAAGATCTGGGTTTAATCCATCACCGTTCTTTAGCCCACTCTGCCACCCCAGTTCAGACATGGCTATATGCAAATCAGTCTGACCCTGTGCCTCATGGGAACAGTCCAGCCCGAACTGCCAAGACATGCCTTCCCTGGACCGGAAACAAGCTTCTGAGGACCGGTTTCTGGCATTACAGCCGTCTTCAGCCCGGCTTGCTTAAATCCAGTGGCAAAGTGAGCAAGGGACTCACGTCTGAGCATACCCTGCCACACTTATGGCGGCCAAAAGCGGTACAAAAGGGGGTGGTAATGGACGGAGCATTTGAACCAATCAAACACTCACACCCTGTCAAAAGATCTGGGTTTAATCCATCACCGTTCTTTAGCCCACTCTGCCACCCCAGTTCAGACATAGCTATATGCAAATCAGTCTGACCCTGTGCCTCATGGGAACAGTCCAGCCCGAAATGCCAAGCTATGCTTTCCCTGGACCGGAAACAAGCTTCCGAGGACCGGTTTCTGGCATTACAGCCGTCTTCAGCCCGACTTGCTTGAATCCAGTGGCAAAGTGAGCAAGGGACTCACGTCTGAGCATACCCTGCCACACTTATGGCGGCCAAAAGCGGTACAAAAGGGGGTGGTAATGGACGGAGCATCTGAACCAATCAAACACTCACACCCAGTCAAAAGATCTGGGTTTAATCCATCGCCGTTCTTTAGCCCACTCTGCCACCCCATGCTCAGACGTGTGTCCCTTGCTCACTTGGCCACTGGATTCCAGATAGCCTGGCTGATGAGGATTATGAATCCGAAACCGGTCCCAGGATGCTTGTTTCCGGTCCAGGGAAGACATGGCTTGGCAGTTCGGGCTGGACTGTTCCCATGAGGCACAGGGTCAGACTGATTTGCATATGGCCATGTCTGAACTGGGGTGGCTGAGTGGGCTAAAGAATGGTGATGGATTAAACCCAGATCAGTTGACTGGGGGTGAGTGTTTGATTTGCTCAAACGCTCCGTCCATCATCCCCTTTTGTATCGCTTTGTTCGCCCTAAGTGTGGCAGGGTATGCTCAGACGTGAGTCCCTTGCTCACTTGGCCACTGGATTCAAGATAGCCTGGCTGATGAGGATTATGAATCCGAAACCGGTCCCAGGATGCTTGTTTCCGGTCCAGGGAAGACATGGCTTGGCAGTTCGGGCTGGACTGTTCCCATGAGGCACAGGGTCAGACTGATTTGCATACGGCCATGTCTGAACTGAGGTGGCTGAGTGGGCTAAAGAATGGTGATGGATTAAACCCAGATCAGTTGACTGGGGGTGAGTGTTTGATTTGCTCAAACGCTCCGTCCATCATCCCCTTTTGTATCGCTTTGTTCGCCCTAACTGTGGCAGGGTATGCTCAGACGTGAGTCCCTTGCTCACTTGGCCACTGGATTCAAGAAAGCCTGGCTGATGAGGATTATGAATCCGTAACCGGTCCCAGGATGCTTGTTTCCGGTCCAGGGAAGACATGGCTTGGCAGTTCGGGCTGGACTGTTCCTATGAGGCACAGGGTCAGACTGATTTGCATATGGCCATGTCTGAACTGGGGTGGCTGAGTGGGCTAAAGAATGGTGATGGATTAAACCCAGATCAGTTGACTGGGGGTGAGTGTTTGATTTGCTCCAACGCTCCGTCCATCATCCCCTTTTGTATCGCTCTGTCTGCTTTTAGAGCTGGTTCAGACTGAGGGAGATGAAGCCATTGGTTAATGACCTTTAACTGTGATGCCCAGTAGTAAAGGCTGACGTATGGGAGCGCTATGCCTCCGTCGTACCAGCTTCGCGTGAGCTTGGCCTGTGCTATACGTGCGGGCTTAGGACCCCACATCAACACTGAGACTTGCGCTGCGATGGTTTTGAAGTATGCGGGCAGGACAGGGTAGGGTGTGTTTTCTAAAACGTAGAGAAAACGAGTTAAGGCCATCATTTTGAAAAGAGCCGTTTTTCCCAGTAGTGTCAGTGGCAGTGATTCCCAATGTCTTATGTCACGTTTGAAGCGATCAAGAGGAGGCTGTAGGTTATGTGTATGGAAGTCGGCTGGGTTACACGCACTACTTTTACCACAAAAACTAAGGGGCTCATTAGGATGGCGGACGGAAGAGCCACCGCGGCCCTGGAGTAGGCGGAAAAAGCCTTTTCCGTGTCCGCCTGCCGCGGATACTCCGTCCGCCATATCAGGATAGGAAAACGTGTCCAATTTCCGTCCGCGACGGAAAAGCACGCATCGCCGCCGAACTACACACGACCACGGGCGGACGGAACACATCCGGAGGCCCCGCCGTACGTACTGACGTCTAAGACCGTCCCCCAAATCAAGATGGCGGAAAACACACATAAAACCGCAGCGGAAAAACAACCTGTCTGAACACGGCGGAATCCCCACAGCGAACATAGGTGACATAGCAGAGATACCCACCGCAAGCTGACCACCACCATGGACCCAGCGCTACACGCTTTCCCGATGCTCTTCGCGATCCACCACGTCCTAGTCATGGCCCACTATGGACGACGACGCAGGTAAGGCACAAACCATTGGCTGTCTGGAGGGGAATACCAGCAAGGGACGTGACGTAGGGAGGGGGAGTGTCATGTTACCGAAACCACTGATGAGAAACAAATACGAATACACATTTGTAGTACGCAAGCAGGAATGACAACGACAGACCACGAGACTTGATAGACTACCTTTATTGTACAAAATAGGGGTATAATCACAGTGTATGCGTGAGCATGGGCAAAGTGGGCACCAGAGCAGCTACATCATTGGCAGTTAACGAGAGGGCAGAATGCTGTATCAGAGCATCAACAGGGCATTGTGCAGTACAGAGCAGGTACATCATAGGCAGTTAACGAGAGGGCAGAATGCAGTATCAGAGCATCAACAGGGCATTGTGCAGTACAGAGCAGGTACATCATAGGCAGTTAACGAGAGGGCAGAATGCAGTATCAGAGCATCAACAGGGCATTGTGCCCAACAGAGCAGGTACATCATAGGCAGTTAACGAGAGGGCAGAATGCAGTATCAGAGCATCAACAGGGCATTGTGCAGTACAGAGCAGGTACATCATAGGCAGTTAACGAGAGGGCAGAATGCAGTATCAGAGCATCAACAGGGCATTGTGCCCAACAGAGCAGGTACATCATAGGCAGTTAACGAGAGGGCAGAATGCAGTATCAGAGCATCAACAGGGCATTGTGCCCAACAGAGCAGGTACATCATAGGCAGTAAACGAGAGGGTAGAATGCAGTATCAGAGCATCAACAGGGCATTGTGCCCAACAGAGCAGGTACATCATAGGCAGTAAACGAGAGGGCAGAATGCAGTATCAGGGCATCAACAGGGCATTGTGGAGTACAGAGCAGGTCCATCAGAGGCAGCACGTGAGAGGGCAGAATGCAGTATCAGAGCATCAACAGGGCATTGTGGAGTACAGAGCAGGTCCATCAGAGGCAGCACGTGAGAGGGCAGAATGCAGTATCAGAGCATCAACAGGGCATTGTGCAGTACAGAGCAGGTACATCATAGGCAGTTAACGAGAGGGCAGAATGCAGTATCAGAGCATCAACAGGGCATTGTGCCCAACAGAGCAGGTACATCATAGACAGTAAACGAGAGGGCAGAATGCAGTATCAGAGCATCAACAGGGCATTGTGCCCAACAGAGCAGGTACATCATAGGCAGTAAACGAGAGGGCAGAATGCAGTATCAGAGCATCAACAGGGCATTGTGGAGTACAGAGCAGGTCCATCAGAGGCAGCACGTGAGAGGGGCTAAGTGCATCAACAGTCCATTGCACAGAACAGGTCCATCAGAGGCAGCACGTGAGAGGGGCTAAGTGCATCAACAGTCCATTGCACAGAACAGGTCCATCAGAGGCAGCACGTGAGAGGGGCTAAGTGCATCAACAGTCCATTGCACAGAACAGGTCCATCAGAGGCAGCACGTGAGAGGGGCTAAGTGCATCAACAGTCCATTGCGCAGAACAGGTCCATCAGAGGCAGCACGTGAGAGGGGCTAAGTGCATCAACAGTCCATTGCACAGAACAGTTCCATCAGAGGCAGCACGTGAGAGGGGCTAAGTGCATCAACAGTCCTTTGCACAGAACAGGTCCATCAGAGGCAGCACGTGAGAGGGGCTAAGTGCATCAACAGTCCATTGCACAGAACAGGTCCATCAGAGGCAGCACGTGAGAAGGCAGAATGCAGTATCAGAGCATCAACAGGGCATTGTGCAGTACAGAGCAGGTACATCATAGGCAGTTAACGAGAGGGCAGAATGCAGTATCAGAGCATCAACAGGGCATTGTGCAGTACAGAACAGGTACATCAGAGGCTGCACAAGTACGTGTCCCTACCAACCCGTCACAGGAACCACAAGAGTGCCACGCAGTTCTCAATGGACACACCATGTGAAATAACATTTGAGTGAAGTGTTCAGCACCTCACATCACAGATTCAGGGGGACTGCGTGAACTACCTGCCTCGGACACACTGGCAGCACCAGCAACAGGAGTGTGAGACACAGCCACAGCCCGAGTGACACACAGATGGGCCACGGACCCAGACACACTGGCAGCACCAGCAACAGGAGTGTGAGACACAGCCACAGCCCGAGTGACACACACATGGGCCACGGACCCAGACACACTGGCAGCACCAGCAACAGGAGTGTGAGACACAGCCACAGCCCGAGTGACACACACATGGGCCACGGACCCAGACACACTGGCAGCACCAGCAACAGGAGTGTGAGACACAGCCACAGCCCGAGTGACACACACATGGGCCACGGACCCAGACACACTGGCAGCACCAGCAACAGGAGTGTGAGACACAGCCACAGATGTAGTCACTGACACGTGAGCCACTGACCCAGACAGACTGCCAGCACCAGAAACAGGAGTGTGCAACACAGCCACACATCTTCTAACTGACACGTGAGCCATAGACCCAGATACACTGCCAGGACCTGCAACAGGAGAGGGCACAACTGACACTGTGCCACCATCTGATACATGAGAGTCAACTGCACCAGCGCCACTGGGACAACTGAAATGATGAGCCACAGGGCTGTATGGGCCAGGAGGCAGGGTGGGCCTGGGAGCTGGGGATAGCTGACCTAGAGCCAAATCGGGGTTGGCAGGTGTCAATGGTGTGTGTCTGCGTTTCTTAGGGATGTGTGAGTGCACCCTGGACAGGACAGGACTGCCAAGTGGTGGGGACTCTAAAGAATCACCACCCACCATAGGTGGAGCATCTGCAGCCGGGGATCTGGTTTCTGGGGACGTGCTGGAGCCTGCTTGTCGTTTGCTCTGTGCCTGCCACCTGGACTTGGAATCATGTGTAATGGGGGATGCAACTACAGGGGACACCCTCCTCTGCTTCAGACTGGCCTGGATGGGAGTGGAGGTATGGGGGGACTCCGCCGCGGAGACATCTGTTTGGCGTTCAGTAGAAAACATCAGCCTCAGTGCAGCCAGGGGTGAAGTATGCCTGTCCTTGATTGCGCCATTGTCCATGCTAGATGCCTTGTCCGTAGGATGTGCCTTATCCTTAGGTGGAGTGTTGTCTCTGGATGTAGCCTGTGCCCTGGTCGCCGCCCTGTTCCTGCCAGCAGACTTGTCGTCTGTGGTGACCTGTCTCCAGTAGACACCTGCTCTCTGTGTGTGTCCCTGCCCTTGGGAGATGGACCTTGCTCTGCTGTGGGCCTGCCCTTGGGAGTCTCCCTGCTCCTAGGAGGTGCCTTTGTCTTGTCACTGTCCTTGGGAGTGTCCCTTTCCTCTGCTGTGGGCCTGCCCTTGGGAGTCTCCCTGCTCCTAGGAGGTGCCTTTGTCTTGTCACTGTCCTTGGGAGTGTCCCTTTCCTCTGCTGTGGGCCTGCCCTTGGGAGTCTCCCTGCTCCTAGGAGGTGCCTGTGTCTTGTCACTGTCCTTGGGAGTGTCCCTTTCCTCTGCTGTGGGCCTGCCCTTGGGAGTCTCCCTGCTCCTAGGAGGTGCCTTTGTCTTGTCACTGTCCTTGGGAGTGTCCCTTTCCTCTGCTGTGGGCCTGCCCTTGGGAGTCTCCCTGCTCCTAGGAGGTGCCTTTGTCTTGTCACTGTCCTTGGGAGTGTCCCTTTCCTCTGCTGTGGGCCTGCCCTTGGGAGTCTCCCTGCTCCTAGGAGGTGCCTTTGTCTTGTCACTGTCCTTGGGAGTGTCCCTTTCCTCTGCTGTGGGCCTGCCCTTGGGAGTCTCCCTGCTCCTAGGAGGTGCCTTCGTCTTGTCACTGTCCTTGGGAGTGTCCCTTTCCTCTGCTGTGGGCCTGCCCTTGGGAGTCTCCCTGCTCTTAGTAGGTGCCTTTGTCTTCTGACTGGCCTTGTCCAAGGTACAGTCCATGGACATGTGAGTATCCCTTGCCTTGGGAGTACCTTTTGTGTTGAATGCCTGTGTAGCTCCTGAAGGCATGTCCCCCAACAACACTTGTGGATCCTGTGTGTGTACTCCAGTGTATCTGACGTTGTCAACGTGAACAGATTTAGCTGATCTAGGGGATGGGGTCTGTGCCCTGCGTGCCCTGATGTGCTGTCTGACGCTGCTTCTAGTCCAATAACCTGTATTTGAGTCCTGCTCAGAATAATCACTACCCCCTGAGACATCCAGTGGTGTAGATGGGGAAACAGAAGTAGCACCCTGTTCATGCGACTGTACTATTGCAGACGACACACTGCTTGCCAATGACTGCACTGTCCTGTGTAGACCTGCAAGATCGCCATGCATCCCTTCCATGAATGCCACCACCTGCCCCAACTTCCTATCATGGTCCTGGAAAGCATTTGTCATATTGGTCTGCCCCACACACAGCTGTCGCAGCAGAGCAACGGCCTCAGCACACAGTGCATTTTGGCTCACCGTGGCAGGGGCAGCGGTGCCTGCACCGAACGCCACTCTGCTCCCCCTACTCCTCCGGCCACGAACAGTACATGGTGCAGTTGGCGGAAGTGTGGGCCCTGTGTGCTGTCTTCCGACAGAAGGTGATGAGTGCCCACTCCCAGTCTGTGACAACAGTGCAGGCTCACCAAGAGTGTCCGACGAGGAGGACGATGGGGTCTCCACATGCGAGTCCTCAGGGACGGTCCTGTCCCCCTCTCCGGCGCTGGCCTCCTCTGTGTCAGTCTGCGTGTGTGCGAAGTCTGAGCCGGACTCATTTCCTCGACTACTCTCCACCGTCTGTGGCTGAGTGTCCTCTGTCATAGCTGAAATGCACATAAAAGATGTGTGAGTCATGGGCAGACTGACGTACAGAAGGACCAGGATTGCCAAATTACATAGCTGACAAAGATTGTGTAGCCCTCATCCTGCACACGGCCCACCTCTACCAGTCATCCTCACATTTCCTGCCATGGGGCCATGGACCACTAGGGGATGTGCTTCAACACTCAACTACTAAGCAAGTGGCGTGTCAACATGGCGGACCTGGATGTCAAATGAGAATCACCCAATGGGACCAAAATGGCATCACAGACATACATACGCAACACGGAACTCAATACTGTGTCTGTGCACCAATACATGCATTGCACTCACAGGTTTCCTACACAGACAGTATGCTCACCGCTAGTTTGCTGTTGATCGGCACTCAGACGTTCGGCCAGTTCAGGATGCGTCACTGCAATGATACGGTGCATGAGAGGGGTCATGGAGCGTCGGGCCAGACTGGCGTCCTTGGAATCATGCCCAGTGTTACTTCCGCTACATTCTTGCTCAGCCTGGAAATGTCGTCCCAGCGTTTGTGGCAGTGTGTATGTCATCTGTTGCACACCCCCAATGCCCGTACTTCCCGTGCTATGCTCCTCCACAGGTCCTTGCGAAGGTGCAGCTTGACCTACCATGATGGGAGACAAAAGGGTTTAAGTCAGTGGACAGGTGGCCTGTCACACACATAGGGGCAAGACGTAACTGTCAGCAGCCATGCACAATCAGGAACATATGTCTAGCCCACACTACACAGCTAAGATAGAAATAGGCCTGATTATTTGGCGAGAAGTGTGGCTCAGGGGTTAGAGGCAGCAGACCCGTAAGCTGAGATCGGTCCTGGACCAGGGTTCAATTCCCCGCCTCGGCGGGTCTTGGGCTAAAAATTCCACGGACTTGATAATTCTCGCCCGGTGCCTCCTTGACTCTCGGGTGCACACTCTGCGACTCTGGGCAATAGCTTGCTTAATCTCCACAACGGCCCCTCGCGGCGGGATGCCTGACTTTCACCTTGTGAATAACCTGATATCTCACAGGGGAATACCAGGACGGGTTCCCTAAGCAAGCGCCGGGACACCCACTGCGGGTAGCTGTGCGCTATATAAGCTCAACTACATTTACATTTACATTTACATTTGGCCCCCTCATGCACACCAACATGTCCCACACTGCACTTACCACCCGTCCTGGTGTGCCGTAGAGGCGTCCATAGTTGCGGAGTACACCGTCCACGAGGACATCAAGCTCCGCGGCGGTGAAGGGTCGAGACCGGATCTCTTTGCCTCTCGACATGGCAAGATCACGGAGTATGGCACTAGAGCAGCAGTCGGTGGTCAGCTCAGCAGCAGCAGCAGGTCGAGGTGATGGTCACAGGCAGCAGTCGGTGGTCAGCTCAGCAGCAGCAGCAGGTCGAGGTGAACAGGCAGGAAGTGTCATTTTGGCCAACACACATATATAGGGCCCTCAGCACGTGTCAGTGGCATACGTCGCCAGCAATTGGTCAGCCCTGGAAGCGTGATCGTGAAATGGGCCAATGACTGGCCCTGTTGTTGCGGTGCACTGCTTCCGCTACTTGCGATTGGCCATATGCGGCCAGCGTCCCTCTTCCCATTGGCTGCATGTGCAGGGACCGTCACGGGCACACATCGGCAACCGCACATGCAAGCCTCAGGCACGGATGCTTCAGTTGCAACAATGTTCTATCACTGGCGCCTCCATGGCGGTGCACGTACTCAGCGGGGGAGGTGCAGGCCTATACACCCTGTAGATGTACTCAATGGACATGCCAGTTCATGACCCCCCTTACAGTCACCTTGCATCATCCACCGTACACCGGCCGGAGCGACCGGGCCCAGGACGGCCGTGGCCGGCCATGTCCACAACCGCCGTGGCCGGCCATGTCCACAACCGCCGTGGCCGGCCATGTCCACAACCACCGTGGCCGGCCATGTCCACAACCACCGTGCCAGGCCCGGCGGTTGTGTACATGGCCGGGCCCAGCGGTTGTGGACATGGCCGGGCACGGCAGTTGTGGACATGGCCGGCCACGGCGGTTGTGGACATGGCCGGCCACGGCGGTTGTGGACATGGCCGGCCACGGCCGTCCTGGGCCCGGCCGCTCCGGCCGGTGTACGGTGGATGATGCAAGGTGACTGTAAGGGGGGTCATGAACTGGCATGTACATCTACAGGGTGTATAGGCCTGCACCTCCCCCGCTGAGTACGTGCACCGCCATGGAGGCGCCAGTGATAGAACATTGTTGCAACTGAAGCATCCGTGCCTGAGGCTTGCACGTGCGGTTGCCGATGTGTGCCCGTGACGGTCCCTGCACATGCAGCCAATGGGAAGAGGGACGCTGGCCGCGTATGGCCTTTGGGAAGTAGCGGAAGTTGAGCACCGCCATGGCGGCGCCAATTATGTTATCTTGTCAGACGCTGCACCGTGATGTGTTGTGTGCAGTTGCGTCATGAGGGATGTGAGCGTGATAGGGAAAGGTCATATGTCATACAATATAGCATGTGTGTCCATACAATGCCCATCGGTCGGCACACAATGGGCAACAGATGTGCATTTGTACGTGTTGACGTCGGGTGTGACCCTACAGACGTTCTTACATCTTCACAACTACACAGTACATCACGGCTGTATGGCCAAATTATGCATCTGTTGTCAGTGTCTTGTTCTGGCGAGGTGACTACAGTGGTGGTGGTACACATGCATTCCGTGTATGTGTTTTGGACGTTGTGTCACCATGCATGTAATTACCGTATGCACAACATTATTGGTGTTGGCATTTGTGCTTGATAACATGGCGTGTGTATAATTATCGTTTGTGTGCATGCAGTTGCATGTGTGTCTGTGATGTGGCTACTAAACATTAGGGTGAAGACTGAAGTTTTGTCAGAAAGGTTCACATGTGATGGAGTTGTACACCTATGCGTCCTTTGTAAGTTGACCTAAGTTACATCTCTCTCCCACACAGGAGGGCTCCAAATGTGCATCGGCCATACACTGTGCTGGAGGATATGGTTGACGAGGAGGTGATTCGGAAATTCCGGCTGGATCGACGTCGGTTGCTGGAGCTTGTGGCTCAATTGTCTCCTCATCTGCAGCCACGTAGGACGTATCCTGGGTCGATTACACCCACTGCAAAGGTCATGGCGGTACTACATTTCTTTGCTACTGGCACATTTCAGTACACAGTTGGACATGCCGGGGGGATGTCACAGGCCATGTTCAGCACGGTTCTTCGGGATGTCTTAACAGCTATGATGCTGTACAAGAATGACTACATACATTTCCCACGGCCGGAAGAGTTGGCAGCTGTCAAAGCTGACTTCTATGCACTGGGCCACATACCTCACGTTGTGGGTTCAATTGATGGCACACACATCGCTATCATTCCACCACGGGCACGGGAACAAGTGATCAGGAATCGCAAACACTTCCATTCGCTGAACGTGCAGGTGGTGTGCCTGGCACACAACATCATCTCCCATGTGTGTGCAAGATTTCCTGGCTCCGCACATGACGCCCACATCATGCGGAGCAGCATTGTCCCACGACTCATGGCAAATCTGCGACCCGGTCAAGCGTGGCTTGTTGGTGAGTGTGCAGTGGGGACTCTTGTGATCTCTGTGTTGCATGGGGTACCCACCATATCTTGTTGTGATGTTTGTGTCTGTCATCCCCCTACATAGGCGACTCGGCGTACCCAAACCGGCCATGGCTCCTCAGTCCCCTACGTAATCCTACAACAGCGGGTGAAATGCGGTACAATGATGCACATGGAAGGACACGGAGAGTCATCGAACGTACCTTTGGACTGCTAAAGTCTAGGTTTCGGTGCCTCGATAAGACCGGAGGGGCCCTGCCTTACTCACCAGGAAAAGTATGCAGGATCGTGATTGCCTGCTGCATGCTCCACAACCTGGCAGTACGCAATGACATTGAACTGCTGTTGGACCCTGAAGACGAAGAAGTTCCTCGGCCTCCCATCCCACCCATGTCGACTGATGAGGATAGTGGTGAGGAGGAAGGTGTGGACCAGAGGCGCCAGCTCATAGATCGCTACTTCCCTTGAATGTGAGTAACTACCTCTAGTGGCGGTTGACAATGCCTCATGTATGTTTGCTGGTGTTGTGTGGATGTGGGGTTCATCAGCTGGGTGTTGTTTGTGATGGTTGCATATGTGTGTCTTCATGTCTTTGGATATACAAGTCTCCATGATGTGTGTGCTCTCATCCCATGCTTTTGTGATGGTTGTCGTTTGTGTAATGTTGCTGTGCATTGTGTTGTGATGTGTGTGAATCTGTTTCCTGACGTGTGTTTGCTGTCTCTGATTTTCTCTAGGTCACTCCCGCAGCGCCATGATCATGTACGACTATGATCCCTGAACCTGTTTACGTCTGTTTCTGAAGGCAATCATGTGAATAAACATGGAGGCAAACCATCATTGTGTGTGTAAGTGCAATTTATTTACAGGTTGTGCTTCTGTGCTGGTGAATATTTACAAGTAAGTGGGGTGGAGGGAGTTGGAGTTGAAGGTAATGGCAGATGAAATGTCCGTGCTGACACCACATTGGGGGGTGTCAGGGTAGTCCAGCAGACCAGTGGGAATGATTGTCTGTGGGACAGGATACTTAGCAGGGTGAATGTCTGGCACAGGCAGTGACATTGTCATGGTCGTCCCCTCTTGGAGCGTGTGGATGGCGCTCCAACACTGCTCTCAGCCACTTCCTGCCTCGGCCGGCCCATCCGTCTCTGAGGTGGAACAGAGTCAGCTGGGAGGGCAGGTTGTTGATGGGCCACATCCGTCACCAGGGGCACAGGTGGTGGTGGTGGCGGCGGTGGAGGCGGAGGTGACGGTGGAGGCGGAGGTGGCGGTGGAGGCGGAGGTGACGGTGGTGCTACGACACTTGGTGGAGGGGGGGGTTGTTCCGGCCAACCCATTCCCTCCACATCATTGCCTGCTGGCCCATGATCTGCAACATCTGGCCAAGGATGCCACAGATTTCGCGCTGGATGTTGGTGTTGTCCACTGAGTCCTGGTGTGCACGATCAGCGTTTGCCTGGGACCGGTCGTATGACGCCTGGCACCTGGCAAGGGCTTGTAGGAACTGTGCCACTGGATGGGGTAGCTGTCCTTCCTCTGCACGGCGGTGTGTGGCTCGCCTGATTGGCTGATGTCCGGTTGCCTGTGTTTGTGGCCCACTCACCCTGCTTGTGTGTGAGGCCGATGGACCAGCGTCGTGCACTGGGTTATGCTGGGTGGCACCGGCAGGAGTCGTGGTGCTGGTGGTAGTGGTGGTAGTGGTGGTACTGGTGGTACTGGTGGTACTGGTGGTACTGGTGGTGGTGGGGACTGTGCAGATCACAGAGACAGGTGTCGCTGGAGTCACACATGCGACGTTGGTCGGTCCCGGGAGTCCCTGTGAGCCAGATGGCCCTGGCTGCGTGCTTGGTCCCGCTCCATCCTCCGCACCGGAGCTGCCTGTGTCCTCGTCACCAGAGAGTCCTGTAGGTGTGGGAGGCGAGGCTGGCGGCCAGGTACTGGTTTCCCCAGTCAGTTGACGATCACCTGAGGGACAAGATAGAGCTGGTCAGTAATGTGGACATTACATGGTTATATAGATTTGTAGACATTTCTGTTTCCTGTCGCACACACCCCACCCTCCACCACCACCACCCTCCCCGTGAACATGGGGGCCTGTTGGGAGTTGTAGTTTGGGCCTCTCACACACCCCACCCTCCACCACCACCACCCTCCCCGTGAACATGGGGGCCTGTTGGGAGTTGTAGTTTGGGCCTCTCACACACCCCACCCTCCACCACCACCACCCTCCCCGTGAACATGGGGGCCTGTTGGGAGTTGTAGTTTGGGCCTCTCACACACCCCACCCTCCACCACCACCACCCTCCCCGTGAACATGGGGGCCTGTTGGGAGCCATGGACATGTTTGTGAGTTGGTGTCCAACGTGCATGGGTTGGGGCGTAGGAGATGTTTCTTCTCAGTTGTGTGAGCCTGACCATGTCGTGCTGATCGTGGTGCTTGGTTTGTACTCACCCGCCTCTTCTCCTTCGTCAAGTCCGTCTAGGCTCTCTGGGTGTAGTATCACCAGCACCTTCTCCTCCCAATCGGTGTAGGGTATGGGCTCCGGGGGTGTGCCACCGCCAGTATGATTGGCTCTAGCAAAGTTTTTCGCTCGGATGCCCTTGACCCTGGTCTTCAGGTCATGCCACCGCCTCTGAATGTCATGCTTCGTCCTCGGCACAGTCCCCGACGCATTCACCCGAGTGACGATCCTGTCCCACATGTGGTTCTTTTGCGCCACGGACGTCTGCTGGACTTGGGCCCCGAAGATGTGGGGCTCAACACGGATTATTTCATCTACCATTACCCTCAACTCTGTCTCCATGAATTTAGGGGTTATTTGGGTGCCATGGTGTGTGGTGCTCAGTGTGTGAGTTGAGTGAGTTGGGGGGTGCAGGTGTGTGGTGTGTGATGTGTAGGATTTGTGTGGTGGGTGTTTGTGTGGTGGGTGTGGTAGGGTGGTGGGTGTGTGTCTTCTATGTGAGTTTGCAGTATCTCGAATAGGGCCTCTTGCTGGCAGCAATGCTGTGATGCAAAGGATTGTGGTAGTGTGTGGGTGTCATTTTATAGTCGTGTCTCAATGGTTGTTGGCAGTCAGGTGGTAGGTGGGCGTGTTGACTAGTGTGCATTATTGGATAATTGGGACGTGTCATGGTGGCTTGTGCTTGGTGTTGGTGTGGGGGGGGGGCGTTGTCAATGTTCGTATGTTTGCTTTGGACTTGCGGTACACTTTCTTACATTTGTTTGCCGCTAGGGATGTTGTGCGTGTTGGCCTTCCGCAGTGATGCTGTGGTTATCGTTGCATTCTTTCCGCCGCGGACGTGGATGGCTGTGAGTTCCGTGGTACGGGCGGATTTATCCTAATTGCGGCCACGGAGTATTCACAGGTATGGCGGTACATGTGTTATTTTCCGCGGTCATTTCCGTCCGCGGCAGTGGTTTTTCATTGGACTCCGTCCGCCGAGGACGGAGTTGGATGTGTTCCGTCCACCGCGGACGGTGTTGGTTATGATACGTCCGCCGCGGTCGGAGTTTCGTGACATGATTATCCTGATCCCAACCGCGGAATCTCCGCGGCTCAGCCGGGAGTAAAATTTCCCCCACCATGGCGGACAGTACCCATTTCCGTCCGCCATCCTAATCGACCCCTTAATCCCTGGTGTCAGGTGTGGGCCAGAGGGGCTATTTTTAGGGCAATCTCCTCAATTGGGATAATTTGCCTAAAGGCCTCCAGGGGGCTAGAAAGACCCTATTGTCCTTTTGGGTAGGAGGTATAACTGGATGCCATGTTAAGTCGCATCCACCTTTTGTTTGTTTTGGATGTGATTTGAAATGCCTGGTGTTTAGTAGGCTTTCTGCCCCCAGGTGGGCAGTTTGAAGGTGAATACCCCTTCCCCCCTAGGGGCAGAAATGCTATTGGAGCATGAGGTGGAGTTAGCATTGGCCCATGCCCAGTACCCCCCCCCAAAAAAATGCATAAATGTAGTCCCTGCTGTGTAGTGGGCTTTCTGACCGGTGGGGAAATTTGGGGTAATTACCCTAATCTACTCCCAAGGGGAACAGAAAGACTGGCTTCTTGACGGGGTAGGGGCATTGCCATCACCATGGTGGGCAACTCCCACCCCTATACTCTTATTGAAAAAATAAATTCTCTAGTGTCTAGTGTGCCTTCGGCCCCTGGGGGTTAAAATTGAGGATGATCACCCCATCTGCTCTCCCATGGGGGCCGAAAGACTGCCACCATATTTTTTGAAATGTGGGGAGATGGCCTTTCCCATAGTGGACAGCCCCCACGTATATTTATTTTAATTTTAGACTCTAGTGTCTAGTGGGGTTTCTGCGCCCGAAGGGGGTGGGAGGGGGGGTACATTTGGCCAATTGCCCCAATCTGCCCATGAGGGGGACAGAAAGACTATCTGGCTTCTTGTTGGGGTGGGGGCATGGCCCTACCCATGGTGCACAGCCCACACACAACCGGTATTCTATTTAAATAGACATTCCCTGGTGTCTAGGGCTTTCTGTTCCCCAGAGGGCAGATTAGGGATAATTATCCCTTCTGCCTTCCAGGGAGAAGCAGAGAGGCTCCTACTATATTTTTCTGGGAGGTGGGCCATGCCCAGGCCCATAAGTGGGCAGCCCTAAACGAATATTTATTTTGGTTCTAGTCCCTGGTGTCTAGTGGGCTTCGGGCCCCCCCCCCGGGGGGCGGGGGGGCAGACCAGTGGTAATTACTACCATCCACTTCTGAAGGTGGCAGAAAGACTTCCTTTTTTCTTGTTGGGGTGGGAGCATGATCACTCCCATGGTTAAAAATCCCATATTTAAAAAAAACAAATCCCTGGTGTCTAGTGGGGTTTATGCCACTGGGTGGGGGGGCAGAGTGGGATAATCATCCCCATCTGACCTCCAGAGATGGCAGAAAGACTCTCAAAATAGTTTTATGGGGGTGGGGGCATGGCCCTGCCCATAATGGGCAGTGCCCACTGCTATACATATTTTAAAAATCAAGCCTGGTTGCTATTGGGCTGGGGGACAGAAAGACTTATCTGGTATAGGGGTGGGGGAGCACGAGCCCGTGCCCAAGGGGCAGCTCCCACAAAATCTCTGGTTACTAGTGGGTGGATCCCTGCTTGGGTGTCGTTATCCTATGGTGATCCCTAAGCAGGTATCCACTGTGCAAGGATATCATTTAAAAGGAGACATTATCTTCTTTACAGTGATACCTCTGTCACACCAATCAGTGCTCAGGCTGAGATATAACCCTAAGCACTGAGGCCGTGAAAGTCAAACAAGCCCTTCTATAATGACATCAATGCACCCTACATGTTGATTGTCCTCCTTAAACAAATGGGATAAAAAGACCCAGGCTGCTCAGGAACCTTTTCTGGAGCAGCCCGAGTTTAAATCTAATAAAGGATTCCCTCTGGCGCCTTGCCCCCGAAGGTCCTTCATGTGCCGTCCAGTGTCGGACAATGGCCGACTGACGCACTGGGGAGGTAGGGTGACACCCGCACTAAAGGAATGAATACATAACAAAACATAATTAACATCAACAATTCTGACTTTTGAATAAATATATGAATTAAAAGTACACACGCTGTAAAATAAATATATAAATTAAAAGTACACTTACAATTTCATGACTAAAGTCCTTGTAAATAAAATCATGACTCAAATAAGCAACTTTAAAAAAAGCCAATAAATGAAAAAGTAAACCTCAGAAAAAATAAAACAACCAATATGACTTGTTTAATTTAGGGAATACATCCCAAACCTGCAAACTTTGTAAAAAATGAAAAAATGTCCCATATAAATAAAAAAATAAAAAATTAATTTTAGTGAAAAAAACAACTATCTTTCCTTGGGGAAAAAGCATTCAGATGAAAATTGCCTGCTATTCAAAATAAAAACCTGTAAAGTACAAACATATGAACCCACCCAAACAGCATTTATAACCCACATATAAAACACAACACTGCAAAAAATCATTGAAAACCATCATAGAAAACACATAAAATAGGTATATATAAATATTTGATAAATTACAATAGGGCCTACTACACATTATAAGGATTGTGCAAGTGACCGAGGAGTTCCTTAATCATATATATAAATGAGGTTGAATGCTGAGTTCCTTTATAAGGTTATGGAACTCCCAAGTGAGTTGCATTTCTTATGTATGCCTAGGGCTACTTTATCCCATGAAATCCATGGTCACACCATCAACTTTTCCACAAACCACTTAAAGCCTTGGCACTTAGTACCTTCATATGAAGGAGCGAGTATGTTTGCAAACACGTAGAATAAAAATAAAGCTCTAGTGCAAAATGAACACATTAAAAACCTGTTACATTTTGTTGCACATAGATGTTAGAAACTGTTCAATATGTCAGTTAAGCTGCTGTAGCTTGGAATTAGTAGAAACATGCAAAAATATTCTAGCTTTTCTCTAAGGAAGAAAACAAAATAAACATATTTTCTCTGCTTGTCATTGTAAGCTATTAATATACAGAAGAAAGAAAAGCAATGTTCGGTTTCCACTGTTTTAAGCAGTTGCTTCAGAAATACTCTGTGACAAGACTTTGCCTTTCACCTCGGCTGCTGGCAGCTTTCATTGTGATTCTAAACTCTGCTGTAATAACTTACAATAGTCAAGTTCTGATGTTTTTTTATTTATAACTGAATTAAAAAATGTCCTGTTCCCACTTCAAACTTAACCATATTGGGGAAAGTGTTGGACTTAAAGGGCAGGGGATCATATTTACTATGCCCATTATTTATAACTGGTGACTCGATGCATCTCAAATCACCAAATATTAAGAAATTAGAGACTGATGTGTATACAGGGATTACAGAATCCAATGTATTACAATGAAATAAAATAATAACTAACAAACACTACTCTAACGCTTAGCACCTCTCCCTGAACCAAAACCCTGAGAAGGTAATTGTAAATTACTCTTATCTGAGCAGGGGAGCAGGCATAGGAAACCACAACCCTAATCCCTGTAAACAGCCTAAAATAATGAAGACAGTCTACAAAATGATAACAAAAAGGTGTAAGAATTGACATAATTACTTTCTTCATATAGGAAAAAATTGAATTAAAAAATGTAGTTTTTTATTAATGGTGGTAAATTAATACAAAATAAGATAAAAGTGCTACAATGGTCTTTGATGAACACATTTATAAAATATAATTTATATGTATATTTATTTTTCCATACATACATATATATATATATATATTCACTGAAAAAACCATAGGTTATAGACCATATATAGTTAGGAATTAGCATTTAAAAAACCTTATTTTACTCACACTAAACCATTGAAATTCCATATATAGTTAGTTGCACTAACTATATATCGCGCACCCGCAATCCACTGCTGATGATGTCACATATTACATCATTCATGACATGGTCAGTGACATCACTGATGACATCACTGATGACATCTCAAATGACATCACTGATGACATCACTGATGACATCTCATTTGACATCATTCTTGTGCTAATACGATAAACCTCTTCAGACTCTAATATAACCTTAGATACACTCAGTGTATACAGACACTCACACACTGTCACTCATCCATGGAGTTACTCACACACCTAGTCAGTCATGCAAAGAAACAATCTCACCTCCATTTCCTCATCTATACAGTTATACACACCTTACTTATTCAAACATATACTAACACATATTTACTCTCTTATACAATCCCTGATACAAGTTCACAATGATCCATACAGCCACTCACACATTCAGTGGCTCTCATGCAGTTATTTATATATGCCAACTCTCACATGTACTGTGTTTTACATATGTACTTACTATGACATGTAGCATTGAGATATCCATTCACTCATCAATACACTCATGCACACAGTCAACCGCCCATGTAGCTTTTTCCACATGCACTCTTGAACTCATACACCTAGTGAATCAACTGCTCACACTTCTATGCACAGAGTCACACACCTCCCAGCCACCCCCACACAAACTCAATCTCCCATACAAATACTTGGGCAACCAATCAATAACACATATAGCCTCTTGTATAGCTAATGATCAACACATGCAGCAGTTTACATCACAACAGACATACTGATGCACACATTCAGACAGTTTAGTCACTAACCCATGCATTTAGTACGACACATTTATTCACTCACTCATACAGTCAGTCACGCACCTACTAAATCCTTCATCCAGACACTTATACATCCACTCATTCTTCAATATATCAAACATATTAAAACTTTACAGAAACACACAGTCACTGGACGATGTCATCAGGGATGTCATCAGTGATGTCATTTGAGATGTCATCAGTGATGTCATCAGTGATGTCACTGACCATGTCATGAATGATGTAATATGTGACATCATCAGCAGTGGATTGCAGGTGCGCGATATATAGTTAGTGCAACTAACTATATATGGAATTTCAATGGTTTTGTGTGAGTAAAATAAGGTTTTTTAAATGCTAATTCCTAACTATATATGGTCTATAACCTATGGTTTTTTCAGTGAATTTTCAAGGTTTTGTAAATGCTAATTCCTAACTATATATGGTCTATAACCTATGGTTTTTTCAGTGAATTTCATTGGTTTTTTAAAAGCTAATATCTGTAGCTGTAAAATGTATTCTTCTTTAAATCCAAAAATATATTTTATATGTTTATTAATAAAAAAAATTGTAATATTTTTTTTGTTCGCTCGCGGTTCGCGAACCGGGAAGCTTCCCGTTAGCTCAATTTGATGCCGCGACCCGGTCCGCGAACCGGTAAACGTTCCGTTTGCGCAACTGCCGCGTTAGAAATCAACATCGTGACGCGTCGCGGAAGCGCGACGTATCACGTTGTCGCGTAATGTGTCTTATGACGCGCCGCGTTAGCGCACCCGGAAGTGCTCCGGTACGCGAACTGAGACGCGAAGCGCAGCTCCCCGGAAGCGATCTGGGGCACGTCGCGAAAGCGCGACGTATCGCGTTGCCGCGTAATGCGTCTTATGACGCGCCGCGTTAGCGCACCCGGAAGTGCTCCGGAGCGCGAACCGAGGCGCGAAGCGCAGCGACCCGGAAGCGATCCAGGGCGCGTTCCGCAGCGCGTAACATAAGCGTAACAGGTCATGTGACTTGTTAATAAAACTTTTCATTGGTTCATTTCACTTTTGGTTTCCTAATGATGTAAGGCTAGGTCAGGTGACCTAAAAATAACACTTTTCATTGGTTTAGAACTATTGTTTTTCCCAAATGATGAAAACCCCTCCTTCTTTCCTCACTCTGACTTTCATCTTTGTGAGAGGAAGACCTTTTTTGATATTTGAGCAATGGCTTCATTGGTAGCTTCAGCTGGTGGACCCCCACCACCACCACCACCTCCTCATGGGAAGAGAGGACCACCTCCACAGTTCATCAGCAGCACAGAGGAGGAAGAGGATGAACAAGAGGAAGAGGAGACAGAGGGACCACAGTTTTTAGTAGAGGAGCCCCGAGTTTCTCATCGTAAAACTAGTTTTATTTGGCAGTTTTTTTCAATCCCTGAAGGGCAGAAAAAAGTTAATGCTAGATATGTGACGTGCCTCCTATGTAAAGAGGACTTATCTAGAGGTACCTTAAAAAAGTATAGCTTCGGCAACTACACCATGCACCGTCACATGCACAGGTGGCATCCATTAAACTACAGCCGGGCAGAGATGCGTGACCTGCAGGACAACCCACCAACTCCTGTGGCCACGACATCAACACAGGTATCTTTGTCAGGACCAGAGGCACGGGAAACCGTGCCAAACATTCAGGACAACTTTGTCCATATGAAGATTACCTGTTTGTATTGCGGTACATTACTGTCATGTGCCAATATGAGCATTAACTTAATCAACAGAGCATTTGAAAATCACAAGTGCTCTAAACGCCCCAGAAAGTAAATTTTTTTTTTGCTCCTGTTGAGCCCTTTCCAATGCCTGTTTTTTGTTGTTTCCCCTCCAAAAAAAACAAAAAAAACAAAAAACTGTTCAGAAAAATACAAAAAAAATATAAAACAACAAAAACATAAAAAAAAAAGTTCTTTTCAGAACTACCTCCCCTTTCAAAAAAAATTGCTAGAATGTTTAGCACTCTGGCAAGCTGTATTTCTTTTGGTTCGCTTCCTGGTTCGCTCACCGGTACGCGAACCGGGAGCGAACCAAAAAAAAAAAAAGAAGAGTAAGTATAAGGGAAGTAAACAGAGAGTAATGTTAAAACAAAGACAGCTATAGGGTCTAAACCAGAGATACTGTTTAATAGATTTATTTACCGAAGAAAAGAGGGAAGAGGATATAATTGTGAAAAACAAAATAGATAAGGAAGTGAAAGAAAAAAAAGAGAGTAGAACAATAACAAAGAAGAGTTTCTTAGAGAATATGAGTGAATGTTCAAAATAAGATTAAAACATGTGGAATAACAGAGAGAAAAAACAGAAAGCAGAAAAGAAGAAGTAACAGAAAAAGAATAATTGAAACAGCAAAGAAATGTAAATAACATAGGGCCATATTATCAACATAGGCAATAAAAGTTTTGCAGCTTTTATCGGCAGAAATGTGTCGCTTAAGCCGCTTTTGCGGCAGAAAACTGCCGCTAAAACCACTTTTGCAGCAGTTTTCTGCCGATAAAAACAGCAATAATTTTATTGGCTGTGTTCATAATATGCCCCTTAGTGTGCTTCAACTACACAGAAAAAGCATAATGAACAAGTAGTGAAAGAGTGATCAGTCAAAGTCACTAAGAGTAATAGAGACGGAGTGAGTGAACAAGAGTGAGGAACTATGAGAAGAAAGGGACTGAGAAAAGGAGTGGAAGAAGTAGAGTAAGTAGGTAATAGTGAAAGGAATGAGGGAAGTAGCAAAGGCAGGAAACTGAGGGTTAAAGAAATGAAGCTGTGGAACTAATAGTAGGTGAATGTGATAGAAATGTAACGAAAAGACTACAAAACATTTACCTTATAATTGTCGTTAAATTACTCACTTTTTATTTTTATACTTTCAATCTGTGAAAGAGAGAACAAACATTTGAAAAATATTAAAACATGTATTTAAAAATTAGAAAAGACAAGGGAAAAGATTGAAGGAGAAACAGTTTTTCAACAACTTTGACACTTACAGAAGCTTCTGCTTCTCCAGGCCCCCTACACAATCCTAAAGATATACATTTTAAACTAACAGTATCTTGATGCAGATGAAGTGAGGCCTATCTTAGAACATGGTGCATTTTTTGCACTGCTGTTGTCTCACAAAAGTGTCGCAAGACACTAACATTTTAAATGATTGTTTCAAGATGCCAATAAGATGTGTCCTATCCAGAGGTTTGTTTGAGGTGAGGCCTACTCAGGGTTCCAAATGAAATTTCGAGTTGTTGAAGAGAACAGAGGACATAATACATGTGAAGGTCTACCAATGAAGTAAATCATGTCCACTTCACTCTTGAACAAACGCCAGACCTCTTCTGTGTCCGTGGACAGACCTAAAGTTCATCTGCACAATGTCATTCGTAAACTTAGGAAACACAGGTGATGTAATTGAAAAATGTGGAGTTTCTTTTCCTCATTTCACAATCACATCACCTGTGTTTCCTTTGCTTAGGTATCTCATAGTGCAGATGGAGTCTAGCATATCAAAGAGTACACAAAAGTTGAGCAGTGTATACAACAATTTTGACATTTACAGAAGACTCAGCTTCTTATCTTGTTGGAGATGAAGTGAGGCCTGTCTTGCAACATGCTGCATCTTTTGCATCACTGCTGCATCGGTTTCATGTGGCACGGGTTTTTTACAGCATGACACATCTGCCTAGATGCATCAATTTGTAATTTTGTCGCCTCATAGCAAATCTTTTCCACCGCCAATGCGTCACAATAGTGACGCACAGTGGCGCAAAAGAGGCATACACCTATCATAAATCTGTCCCTAACATTTTAAATGATTAATTCAGGATGACGATAAGGTGTGGCCTCTCCAGAGGTTTGTTTAAGGTGAGGCCTACTCAGGGTTGCAGATCAAATTTACGCTTGTTGAAGAATACAAAGGACATAATACATGTGAAAGCCTACCAATGAAGTAAGTCATGTCCACTTCACTCTTGAACAAAGGCCAGACCTCTTCTGTGTCCGTGGACAGACCTAAACTTCATCTGCACAATGTCATTCGTAAACTTAGGAAACACAGGTGATGTAATTGAAAAACGTGCAATTTCTTTTGCTCATTTCACAATCACATCACTTGTGTTTCCTTTGCTTAGGTATCTCATTGTGCAGATGTAGTCCAGCATATGAAACAGTACCCAGAAGTGCAGCACTGCTTGCAACAACTTTGACACTTACAAAAGCTTCAGCTTCTGCATGCCCCCTACACAGTGCTAATTATATACATTTTAAACTGATGGTATCTTGCTGGAGATGAACTGAAACCTATCTTGCAACATGGTGCATCTTTTACACAAAAGTGACCCACAGCGGCGCAAAAGAGGCACACGGCCATCATAAATCTGACCCTAACATTTTAAATGATTGTTTCAAGATGCCGATAAGGTGTAACCTATCCACAGATTTGTTTCAGGTAAGTCCTACTCAGGGTTGCAGATGAAATTTAGGTTTGTTGAAGAATACAGAGGAGATAATACATGTGCAGGCCTACCAACGAAGTGAGTCATGCCCACTGCACTCTTGAACAAATGTCAGACCTCCTCTGTCTCCTGGAACAGGCCTAAACCTCATCTACACAATGTAATGTGTAATGTTAGGAAACACAGGTAATATAATAGGAAAACGTGCAATTTTTTTTGCTCATTCCACAATCATATCACCTGTGTTTCCTTTGCTTAGGTATCTCATTGTGGAAATGTAGTCTATCATATGAAAGACTACGTAGAATGTGAGCACTGTATGCAACAACTTTGACACTTACAGAAGCCTCTCCTTCTCCATGCCTCCTACACAGTTCTAAATGTACATCATAAATGCAAACAGTACAGAATTAATTATACATGTTAAATGGTTTATTTTTGCTGTTCTCAGAATGTATCAAATTTCACTAAAAACAGTGACTTGAAGGTATTCATCATATAACAGCGGGGAAAAAAAAACACAATCAAAATGATTGTGTTTAAAAAACCCATACAACATAACAAATCAGAATTCAGAACTCCTTAAAATTAACTTACTTTCCATGACGTCGAAGGATGTCCTATGAACAGCTTACACTCTGTTGTGCTATTATTACTTTCAGCCCGCCAATTTCTGAAAGAAAACCTCCATCGTTTTGAAAAATATGTTACATACAATAAATGACTTCTCGCTCTCTACCACATGTTTCCACAAGGCCAAATCATGTAAGAGCCATTTATAACTCTTGGAATTCTTGTAAGCCAATCCCGTCATTTTGTATTTCCGCAACTTTCAGAATTAAAATGTTGAAGATCATTTTCACAATCCTGGACTAGTAATATCTTACCCTTCTTGCTCACTCATGTTCTACATTTCCTATGACACTGATACTGCTTACTATGAAGCAGACTTACACGACCTCTATGACTACTACAATTATTTAATTCTCTACATCACTTTTAATCACAAAGCAATATCAAACAGTAGACAGCATTGCAGACTTACATTCCCTCTACTCCATGTTTTGATTGGCTGCTTCAATTAGCTTATAAAAAGAAACAGTTTTTCTGAACTCATTCAAAGTGCAGTTATTTTTCCATGACGTCAAGTGTTATGGTAAGAAGTTATGTCTCTGTACTACACTTATCCTCAAGGCCAAATCGTGTAGGAGCCATTAGAACTTCTTGAAATTCCTCAGAGCACATCCCGAGATTCTTTCCCTAAAATTTTGGTTTTAAAAACACCAGGTAAGAATTTTTAAGGTCATACGGCAATTTTTTTTTGAAAATTAAAACAGAATCGTTGCAGAATGACCAGCCATTTCTAGGCTTTAAATAAGCTGTGTAATGTCCTGATGTTATTGAAGGACCGTCATGATATATAATTGCTGCAGTTACAAAAGTCCTTCCTGATATTGACAACTGTGAAGCCACAACATTTTTAATTAAAGTTGTCAATTTTGTTCCATCAGGCCTACATCGTTAGAACATTAAAATGACATACTGGCCATATGTTCGTATAAATAATGTTGACATCATTTCAGATTTACATTGGCTACACTCCATGTTGTGATCCGCTGCTTTTACTAGCTTATTAAAAGAGACTGATTTACTGTCTGGCAAAGTTAAATATATAAATCTTTCTGAGTCTACACTAGTAGTACTTGATACCCTACAGTTGTCGCAGTCATGCTGCCATTGATAAGAAAGCCCAAACAGGTGATCTACATCTACACCTTCAGCATGCAATACATCAAGCATATACATTAAAAACTCCTGACAATCTTGCTGAATATTTTGAGAGAATTGTGTTTGACCTGAACATCTGTCTAACAGATTTCGAATTTCAGACACACTTTCTATTTTTGTTCTATCAGTGCTACATTTCTCTAACACAGAATTTAACAAACTGCAAAATCTTTGATCAGAATTGACCACAATCTCTTCTTTTACATTTTCTAGAGAAAACAAAACATTAACCACTACATTAGCATAGCAGTTGACACCAGAACTGTTTTCAAATTGAAAACCAACAACATCTTCAACAGAATCCTTTTTGTTTCTGCTTATAATTTCAGGTTCATCAACTTTTCGTCTTTTTGCTACAACCTCCCTAGTATTGGTCACATTTCTTCGTTTCCGGCCTACCACACGTTTCTCAAACAAAGGATATTGAGGCAAATGTGGCGCATACTCTCTTCTTAACCTATTGTATTCCTTAACACAATCTAGATCCGCACAAATGTTTGTGACATCACACTCAATCAAGTACAATCCCGATAAAGTTCTAACTCGTGACAATGCCACATATGCCATACCCTCCTGGAACACAGAACTGCCAATATTCACCAATGCACTGTCTACACTTAAACCTTGCGATTTATGGATTGTCACCGCATATGCCAAGCAAACAGGAAACTGCTTACGGCGAACATATAAGTCTTTTACAAGCAAAAATCTAGCAGAACAACGACCAATTAGCTGTACTTCCTCAATGCCATCAAATGTAATTTTTAAAAATTCAATTCCATCTCTATTTCTGTATTTCACAAAATCAACAACATTACCCATTGATCCATTTACCAGACCTCTTTCAACATGTAAATTCCTTCTTAAAATTATACGGCAGTTTAAGCACACATTCAGAGTCTTTTCAAACCTGCAGTTTTAGATATAGTCTTCTCTAATGAATCCAATTTTGTTTTCAAATTCTCAGACAAAATAATTGTTGATCCCATATGCTCTACTCTGTCAATAGCTTCCAGTTTCACAATCTCTTGGTTTTCTAAATGCAACATTTTGTTGTTGAAGATGGCACATTCTGCAAGAGTTGGCATCAAACATATTCCAGATTTCTTCTCAGTAATTTTCTGAAAAATATTCTCAGACACAACATCTTGTTCTGGATATAAATTTGACAGTAATCGTGCATGTAAAGCTTCTTTCCCATGCTCGGTCACTTTTCCAATTCTAACATCTTGTAGAATATTCTTGTAAACTTCATCCTTCGCCTGACGCATATTTTCATGCAGTTCAGCATAATTGAAGTTTAACCATATATTGACGTTGCCAATGCTCCCTAGGCACTTCCTGGTATCTTCATGCGTGAGCATTTTGAACACAGGTTGTCCTTTCACTGGTGTCAGCTGCAGAAGATCTCCGAAAACAATGATGTGTTTGCCACCAAATAACACATCATACTCTGTTTTGAGAACTTCTTGCATTCTCAAATGCACAAAGGCAAGCATGACATTGGAAACCATGCTTACTTCGTCAATGATAAGAAGTTTCATTTTCCTCAAGATTCTTGAAACTTCACAACAAGCATCTCCAGATAGCTTGTGATATTGTAATTTGTTGTCATGCTCCACTGGCAGCATCAGTAAATGATGTAAAGTAATCCCTTTAATGTTATGTGCTGCCAGCCCAGTTGGAGCGGTAACAACACAAGACAGCGGTGATTCAGTCCTTTTCTGCAGATAAGATGCAATTGCTTTAATGAGGAAACTTTTTCCAGTTCCCGCTTCTCTACTCACGTACAGTCGGACAGGCTTCAACGACGTACATGAGCACTCTTTCTTCTCATGACTTAATCCATGATCTATTTGCTTGGTAACTTCGTCATATATTTTCCTCTGCTCAACGTTGAGTTGTCTTTCCAAGTCTTCTAAGTTAACCGCATCCTCCTGAGCATGTGCCATGGCTCTTTCCACTTCATTCATGGCAGTGGCAGCTTAATTTTCGATAACAGGTCCTCCTAGTGGATCCTGACTCAATGAAACAGAACTCTGACTGTATTGAGAACTGTCTCTGGCAATCTCGGCTGCAATCGTTGCTTCCTGCTCGATTTCCGCATTCAACATTTCTACATATTTGGGAAAAGCAGGACATTCTATGGTCTCCTTGGCGGCAGTGAAAGAGTCTTCGTAACAGAGGAAATCTCCAAGCAGTTCCTCTTCTGCACGCCAAGGCTTGAAAAGTTGCAAAAGTGCTAAATAGAAAAACTCCTTTTTTTCAGGAGATTCGCCACTCAATTTTCGATGGTTTACCAAGTGGTATTTTCTTTGCTTGACCAGACATCCCTCACTTCCAATTACAGCATACACTCCTTTCTCAGTATCTTCTTTGATGTTCCTCTTGAATATGTAATTTTGTAGAACCTCATACAGACAAACATTCTCGAGGTGACTGCTTCGATTTGGATAATATGTATCCAACATGTTGGTCTTCAAAATGTCGGTACTGTTTGGCTCCTTTTCCGCCAAATACTCAATTTCCCGCACAGGTTTCAGAACTCGATTACGCGTTGCAGCAAGACCAAGACTCGCCCAAACGATACTCCTAGATTTGGCATAGAGACTTGCTGAAGACAACCGGTCAGAACATTCGTAAGCTCCGATTTCTCGATGCGACAACATCTTCAGACTGAAACTGTACAACTTCTTACTGAGGCTCTTTTCATGGGAAATGTCCTCCCACATATCCTTCAATTCTGTCTTTTCTTTTTTGGTGATGTAAGATGTTACATACCGAGCCACAGCCATACAGTTATCAGCCACAAACTGTATATCCATGTTAGCATTCCACATGGACAAAATCACTGGGTTGTAGTCGTTGATGTACTTGAACTCTTCGTTCCTCTTCAAATTGTATGTGTTTTTCGGTGATTTCTTCATCACATTATGTCGCAGCGAAGACATCAAACTGTTTACTCTTCCTTTAGAAATCACCGGTCGTGAAAAGCCGAAACGACATTTGGTGTAGAACTTGTCCTTGTTTCGGAATTTACGACGACAGTACTTTCCACAACGATGGCTTTGGAAACGTAGAACATTTTCTCTTAGGCTTTTCTTCTCCTTTGCATTTGGAACAGCACACGTAGAATACTGTTGTATGAAACTCATCACTGAGTCTTCTGGATCTGTTCCAAATTTAGGTGCATCCTTGATCCACAGTAGCATATGTATATGAGGAGCACCTCTTGCTTGGTACTCCTTTCTCCAGAAGAAATCCAACACCTCTCCGAGAGGTGGATTCTTCTTATTCATGATGAAAGACATCATAGCTTCAAATCTATGATTGAAGTACCTGCATACATTGACTGGATCCAAAGAGCACAGTTCTCCGGGTGTCTTGAATTCGATGTTTTCAATGTTTCCATTTGCCTCTCGTAGAAATTCAAGTAAGTCTTCCCAGCCATACTCGGCACAGCTCAGAGTGAGGAACCATGTGGGAGTTCCTAAGTTCCTCAGCATACATTTTAAATCACCATGACGACGGTACCAGTACTCATTAGTACCACGCTGACACGCCATGAGATTAATCAGGTGACAATCCAAAATACTGTCTTGGACATTGACTTTATCCATAAAATCACTTGCCGAGATGTTTTGCATGTGTATACCACTTTTCAAGATGTGGTTCACTGCATATGACAGTCCAGACAGATCGCTTTCAAACAGGAGATGAAACAAATAGGGAATACATTGTCGAAACCTAGCATCTCCTGCATACAATCGCAAAGTCCGGTATTCAGAAGCAGGAATTTGATGAGGTCGCTCATCATATCTTCCTCCCTGACCTGTTGGAAAAAGCTGTGGGAAACACCGAGCTTCCAAACTTTCCTCCCAAACACTAATGGGACTCCCTTTGGCTTGTTTCATTTGAAACAACTCAATAGCATTCCCCATGACTTCCTTGGAATGCAAAGGATGAACACTATAATGTTCATATATTCCTTCACTAGTAGAGGGTTCTACTTTCTCAATTTGACCAGCACACAAATCGCTATCCTCTTCCTCACTTACTTCCTCTTCTGCAACATATACATTCTTATAGTACTTATTATTTTTTTTCAAATACAATGTTGCCTTTTTGACTTTCCTAACATCCACTAAATCTTGCCATATTTTCTTATTCTTTGTCGGAACCCCATTAACTAAGATAACTAGAGGTTCCTCTTCCACTTTCTCTACTCCAATTGTGTTAATGTTTTTCTTCAAATCTAGAGGCAAATAAACAACTCTTCCCTTTAATCCTCTCTGTAAATCTGATGGAGGCAATTTCCCTGTCTTTGGCTCCATTCTTACAATAGCCTGAAAGGGATGGATACTT
Organism: Lissotriton helveticus; assembly: GCF_964261635.1. Lineage (NCBI taxonomy): Eukaryota > Metazoa > Chordata > Amphibia > Caudata > Salamandridae > Lissotriton > Lissotriton helveticus. The sequence continues at coordinate 1,546,491,110 of NC_136063.1, read as the reverse complement.
TGAATCAAAATAGATTCATAAGTATTTAAATCCTTCAATTCAGAAGGAATCTCAACCAATTCCAGATTATTATGAACTGCTTTAGCAGGCATCTGGTTTTGATTTAATTTGGTACAACAATAAGTACACACACGTTGATCTGATCCCAAATCAAAACAATTTTCTACCATCAAGTATGTTGTGAAATCCTTCCATTCACTATTATTTTCCCTTTCACTTTTTGCATATAAATCCACTAACTTAGTCTGATTCTTATAATAAGTGCGTCGACAACACACACAAGTGAAATTAGGCCTCTCACTTGATTTCACCTGAAACGTCGCAATTTCCCTCTGAAAATTATCTGTACTGGAAGCCTGTACAATATCTTCCACATTACCCTCTTCTTCTTGGTCAATTTCAACATTCTCCTCTTTACTTCCAAAGTAACAATACTCAATTTCTTCACAAATATTCTTCACATCTATTTCAGAACCATGCAAAAGAGCAGCGCATAATTGTTTAAGCATAATTGCTGGACTCTTAGCATAATACAACATTCTAACTAATTTCCTCACTTTATTATGATGCACTGCTAGCATCCTAAAATGATGAAAAACACTCTGGCATACTCTCCTGGAAAGACAAGCCAGTGAATGTCCATGCAAACCTGTCACTTCTCTCACTCTGCAAGGATCTAATTCTTGCAACAACTTCATTTTCTGCTTCAAACTTTTCTTATTAAATGTCTGTACAAAATCACAAAGCAAATTGATGGAATCCTGTCGCACACTGCAAATACTACTACACTTCCAGGTGTACACAGGACCCTTAGGACGTCTTCCTAAAACCTCATTACCTAACACCTCTTCTGTCTCTGTTGTCACAAGTTTTTCTTTTTCAACTGGACAACCATCTTTCACTTCATAAGCTCGACCACTGGTGTCAACTGCATGCACCAAATCATTATCCTGGAAATAACTCTCCTCATTAAAAAATGCCTCACAACTTGAACTTGAAACTGGGGTTTGGTTCGGTAAGAACCTTAAGTTTGAGGACCATCTAAATAAACTCACTGGCGTCTGTTTTTCTACCCTAAAAACTTTACGCAGGTTTTTTCCTCTCCTTCCAAAAGAAGCAAAAGAGACTGTTATTCGTGCCTTAATTTTGTCTAGGCTAGACTATGCGAATGGGCTGTTCTGCGGATTGCCGGCATATCTGATCCACCGTCTTCAGGTTATTCAGAATGCCGCTGCCAGACTTTTGTTTAATGTCCCCAGGCGTTCCAGTGCTCGCCCGCTTCTTCACGCTCTTCATTGGCTTCCAGTTGCTCATAGGATCCTGTTCAAAATTCTAGTGCTTGCCTACCGAGCTATTCATCAAACTGGCCCGGCTTATTTGAGAAAAAGGTTTTGCTTGTATGTTCCTAACCGCTCACTGCGATCGGCCAACCTGTGTCAAATGTCCATTCCTAAATTTAAATACTGTAGACTTGGCGGGCAATCAATCTCAGTGAGAGCGGCTAAATCTTGGAATACCCTACCCCTCCATCTGAAAACTGCATCTACTCTCAGTGCGTTTAAGAAAGGTCTAAAAACTCACCTTTTTAACACTATAGTTTAAATCTTCCCCATTTAGTGTCTGCAGATATCTGCTCTCTGTTAATACTGCTGTGCCTTCATCGCGCCAGGATACTATTTTGTTAGTAACAGAGCGCGTTACAAAAGCATTTAATAATAATAATAATAATAATAATTAATAATAACTATGCATCCATTCTCCGGAAAAAACTTCACAAAAATTACTACGATTAACTATTCAATTCCATCTACTATTTCTTTTGAAATCATAAATTGCCTTGTTTAGCTTCCTAATTCTATTGATTATCAAAATAAATAACTTACGTTTAATTTCAAATGCCTGATCAATAACTTTCTCAACTTTTTTTTTTCTCTTATAAAAAACCACTTTCTGTTGACCTTTCTTAATATTTTTTAACAAATTGCCAATTATCCTGTTGCGGAACATTCGTTTACGAATGTCCCTAAACTGTTGTTTCCTTCTACTATCATGCACAGAGTTATCTCTTGCTCTAGAAGTAACATTTTTCATTGGCCTTTCCTTTCCGTTTAAATTGCTTCTCTTTTTCTGGACTGAAACATTTTCTGAAGTAATACTTTTTTTACTACAAATATTTCTTATGAATGTTTTTATGGTCTTACCCGGTGCTTTCTTGGTGACTTGACAAGTTTTTTTGGTAGAGGACTGCTGCATTATTTCATGGACCTGCTGTCTTTGACGTTTTGCAGCCTTTCTAAGTCTTTCTTTGGTTGGCATGCTCAAATCTTGAAATGATCTGCAGTTGAATCTGTGGTAAAATATAATAAAAAATGTTATTAACCACTGTTACCAAACAGTAAATCAATAACAGTCATCAAAAACTTAACACACTACTTGACATTTTTACATAGAACATTTTTTAGTGCTTTGGCAAATTTATAATACACAAATAGCAGAAAAGAAATAGAATTCTTCTTCATTTTACCTATGTTTTTTATATGTGAATCTGATCTAATTTTATATTCAAGTCTGTTTTATTTTTTAAACACAGCGATGAGCCTACAACCTCGTATCGAGGCCGGCCGCGTAAGATGCAATTTTTGAGTGCGGCGGCAGAGCGGCATATTTTAATATTTTATTGAAGACACTAGACATAACCTGTTTTTGAAGGTGTCTTTAATTTTAAATCAAACGGTTTACATTTTTACTTTTCATTTATTATAAATTTTAAAAATAAATGTTTATAGTTCCATAGGCTCAAGCACGTCAGCTTCCCACCCTATGTCATACAATTCTGACAAATCGGCATCCTCATCATCGTCAGAATTTAAATCATCCAAGGGATCTACTTCCACTGATGTTTCAATTACAAGTTCAATGATAATGTCATAATCAACTGATTGCTGATTGTCACTCATGGTTGATGTTGTCGTTATCTTTAAAGAAAGAGAACAACAATGAGATGTTGCAGAGTAAGAGACAAATCTCAGAGATTATAATAGTAAAATTGTTTAACAAGAGTAACATTTTGCAGCTATTATTTAGCCATGTCCAGCGATGCTGAGGAGGTGAGGCCTATGTCCAAGTTTTCAGTGAACAGGACTCATCTGTTCTTAACCTTGGATAAGCCTCACCGACTCTGTGTCCCCTGCTCATACTTAAATGTAAAGGGGCAGATTTATGTTAACTGGCGCATCCCCAGGGATGCACCAGTTAATGTGCACCGCTGCTCTGCCACCCATGGTGTGCCGCATTTACAATGTGGAGCACCATTGAGTGAAAACAGCACAGATGCGTCACGCATCTGTGCCGCAAAAGCAGCACATTGCAGGAATCACGTCATAAGCGCAACATGTCTACTGCAATGCACAGGAGCAAGCCTCACATTGCATGGTGCATCACTCCTTATGCCTGTTTCAAACAGGTGTAAGGATTTGATTCAGCAATGCTATAAAGCTGACTCAGGGAAATCTTCTAAATTTCACTGTGTTAGTTTTACAGGGCTTTCTTGCAAATTAATGCATACCTTGCAACAAAACACCTATATGAAAACTGACACAGGTTTCATGTGGCACAGGACTTTACAGCATGACACATCTGCCTAGATGCATCAATTTTTAAATATGTCGCCACATAGCAAATCTTTTGCACCGCCGCTGCATCACAAAAGTGACGCACAGCGGCGCAAAAGAGTCACACACCTATCATAAATCTGTCCCTAACATTTTAAATGATTAATTCAGGATGACGATAAGGTGTGGCCTATCCAGAGGTTTGTTTAAGGTGAGGCCTACTCAGGGTTGCAGATCAAATTTACGCTTGTTGAAGAATACAGAGGAGATAATACATGTAAAGGCCTACTAATGAAGTAAGTCATGTCCACTTCACTCTTGAACAAAGGCCAGACCTCTTTTGTGTCCGTGGACAGACCTAAACTTCATCTGCACAATGTCATTCGTAAACTTAGGAAACACAGGTGATGAAAGTGTTTTTTTAAAGCCTTTGCAGCGTTTTTGGGTCACTTTTAACATGGCTATGTAACTCAAAGAATCAAAATCTAAATTTGCCAAGCACAGGTGCGAGCATATTTACAAGGAATTTGCACCACGGGGAAAGGTCTTTTAATATAAAATGGGAAAAATAACATCAGAGACACTCAAATGCCTTATAAATATGCCCCAAACAACCTATGAAGCTCTAGCAGTACATATCCAGAAATATAATTGATTTCAAAAAACGTGTTTAAACACAACATATAAATCAATTGTATACCTACATTCATGGGGAAATGACTTAAAATGTCCTTAAGACACATGAAAGCGATTTTTTAAAGCCTTTGCAGCATTTTTGGATCACTTTTAACATGGCTATGTAACTCAAAGAATCAAAATCTAAATTTGCCAAGCACAGGTGGGAGCATATTTACAAGGAACTTTCCCCACAGATAAAGGTCTTTTAATTTAAAATGGGAAAAATAACATCAGAGACACTCAAATGCCTTATAAAGAAGCAGACACCAGTATTTCCTTGTCATAAATTTTAAAAGCATTCCTTTTCCACAAAAACGATTTTCAAGTCATAATTTGAAAACACTGCACATAGGGAAATGACTTAAAATGTCCTTAAGACACATGAAAACGTTTTTTGATTGCCTTTGCAGCATTTTTGGGTCACTTTTAACATGGCTATGTAACTCAAAGAATCAAAATCTAAATTTGCCAAGCACAGGTGCGAGCATATTTACAAGGAATTTGCACCACGGGGAAAGGTCTTCAATTAAAATGGGAAAAATAACATCACAGACACTCAAATGCCTTATAAAGAAGCACACACCATTATGTCCTTGTCATAAATTTTAAAAGCATTCCTTTTCCTCAAAAACGATTTTCAATTCATAATTTGAAAACACTGCACATGGGAAAATGACTTAAAATGTCCTTAAGACACATGAAAGCGTTTTTTGATTGCCTTTGCAGCAATTTTGGGTCATTTTTAACATGGCTATGTAACTCAAAGAATCAAAATCTAAATTTGCCAAGCACAGATGCGAGCATATTTACAAGGAATTTGCACCACGGGGAAAGGTCTTAAATTAAAATGGGAAAAATAACATCAGAGACACTCAAATGCCTTATAAAGAAGCAGACACCATTATTTCCTTGTCATAAATTTTAAAAGCATTCCTTTTCCACAAAAACGATTTTCAAGTCATAATTTGAAAACACTGCACATGGGGAAATGACTTAAAATGTCCTTAAGACACATGAAAGCGTTTTTTGATTGCCTTTGCAGCATTTTTGGGTCACTTTTAACATGGCTATGTAACTCAAAGAATCAAAATCTAAATTTGCCAAGCACAGGTGGGAGCATATTTACAAGGAATTTGCACCACGGATAAAGGTCTTTTAATTTAAAATGGGAAAAATAACATCAGAGACACTCAAATGCCTTATAAAGAAGCAGACACCATTATTTCCTTGTCATAAATTTTAAAAGCATTCCTTTTCCACAAAAACGATTTTCAAGTCATAATTTGAAAACACTGCACATGGGGAAATGACTTAAAATGTCCTTAAGACACATGAAAGCGTTTTTTGATTGCCTTTGCAGCATTTTTGGGTCACTTTTCCCATGGCTATGTAACTCAAAGAATCAAAATCTAAATTTGCCAAGCACAGGTGGGAGCATATTTACAAGGAATTTGCACCACAGATAAAGGTCTTTTAATTTAAAATGGGAAAAATAACATCAGAGACACTCAAATGCCTTATAAAGAAGCAGACACCATTATTTCCTTGTCATAAATTTTAAAAGCATTCCTTTTCCTCAAAAACGATTTTCAAGTCATAATTTGAAAACACTGCACATGGGGAAATGACTTAAAATGTCCTTAAGACACATGAAAGCGTTTTTTGATTGCCTTTGCAGCAATTTTGGGTCATTTTTAACATGGCTATGTAACTCAAAGAATCAAAATCTAAATTTGCCAAGCACAGATGCGAGCATATTTACAAGGAATTTGCACCACGGGGAAAGGTCTTAAATTAAAATGGGAAAAATAACATCAGAGACACTCAAATGCCTTATAAAGAAGCAGACACCATTATTTCCTTGTCATAAATTTTAAAAGCATTCCTTTTCCACAAAAACGATTTTCAAGTCATAATTTGAAAACACTGCACATGGGGAAATGACTTAAAATGTCCTTAAGACACATGAAAGCGTTTTTTGATTGCCTTTGCAGCATTTTTGGGTCACTTTTAACATGGCTATGTAACTCAAAGAATCAAAATCTAAATTTGCCAAGCACAGGTGCGAGCATATTTACAAGGAATTTGCACCACGGGGAAAGGTCTTCAATTAAAATGGGAAAAATAACATCACAGACACTCAAATGCCTTATAAAGAAGCACACACCATTATGTCCTTGTCATAAATTTTAAAAGCATTCCTTTTCCTCAAAAACGATTTTCAATTCATAATTTGAAAACACTGCACATGGGAAAATGACTTAAAATGTCCTTAAGACACATGAAAGCGTTTTTTGATTGCCTTTGCAGCAATTTTGGGTCATTTTTAACATGGCTATGTAACTCAAAGAATCAAAATCTAAATTTGCCAAGCACAGATGCGAGCATATTTACAAGGAATTTGCACCACGGGGAAAGGTCTTAAATTAAAATGGGAAAAATAACATCAGAGACACTCAAATGCCTTATAAAGAAGCAGACACCATTATTTCCTTGTCATAAATTTTAAAAGCATTCCTTTTCCACAAAAACGATTTTCAAGTCATAATTTGAAAACACTGCACATGGGGAAATGACTTAAAATGTCCTTAAGACACATGAAAGCGTTTTTTGATTGCCTTTGCAGCATTTTTGGGTCACTTTTCCCATGGCTATGTAACTCAAAGAATCAAAATCTAAATTTGCCAAGCACAGGTGGGAGCATATTTACAAGGAATTTGCACCACAGATAAAGGTCTTTTAATTTAAAATGGGAAAAATAACATCAGAGACACTCAAATGCCTTATAAAGAAGCAGACACCATTATTTCCTTGTCATAAATTTTAAAAGCATTCCTTTTCCTCAAAAACGATTTTCAAGTCATAATTTGAAAACACTGCACATGGGGAAATGACTTAAAATGTCCTTAAGACACATGAAAGCGTTTTTTGATTGCCTTTGCAGCATTTTTGGGTCACTTTTAACATGGCTATGTAACTCAAAGAATCAAAATCTAAATTTGCCAAGCACAGGTGGGAGCATATTTACAAGGAATTTGGACCACAGGGAAAGGTCTTAAATTAAAATGGGAAAAATAACATCAGAGACACTCAAATGCCTTATAAAGAAGCAGACACCATTATTTCCTTGTCATAAATTTTAAAAGCATTCCTTTTCCACAAAAACGATTTTCAAGTCATAATTTGAAAACACTGCACATGGGGAAATGACTTAAAATGTCCTTAAGACACATGAAAGCGTTTTTTGATTGCCTTTGCAGCATTTTTGGGTCACTTTTAACATGGCTATGTAACTCAAAGAATCAAAATCTAAATTTGCCAAGCACAGGTGCGAGCATATTTACAAGGAATTTGCACCACGGGGAAAGGTCTTCAATTAAAATGGGAAAAATAACATCACAGACACTCAAATGCCTTATAAAGAAGCACACACCATTATGTCCTTGTCATAAATTTTAAAAGCATTCCTTTTCCTCAAAAACGATTTTCAATTCATAATTTGAAAACACTGCACATGGGAAAATGACTTAAAATGTCCTTAAGACACATGAAAGCGTTTTTTGATTGCCTTTGCAGCAATTTTGGGTCATTTTTAACATGGCTATGTAACTCAAAGAATCAAAATCTAAATTTGCCAAGCACAGATGCGAGCATATTTACAAGGAATTTGCACCACGGGGAAAGGTCTTAAATTAAAATGGGAAAAATAACATCAGAGACACTCAAATGCCTTATAAAGAAGCAGACACCATTATTTCCTTGTCATAAATTTTAAAAGCATTCCTTTTCCACAAAAACGATTTTCAAGTCATAATTTGAAAACACTGCACATGGGGAAATGACTTAAAATGTCCTTAAGACACATGAAAGCGTTTTTTGATTGCCTTTGCAGCATTTTTGGGTCACTTTTAACATGGCTATGTAACTCAAAGAATCAAAATCTAAATTTGCCAAGCACAGGTGGGAGCATATTTACAAGGAATTTGGACCACAGGGAAAGGTCTTAAATTAAAATGGGAAAAATAACATCAGAGACACTCAAATGCCTTATAAAGAAGCAGACACCATTATTTCCTTGTCATAAATTTTAAAAGCATTCCTTTTCCACAAAAACGATTTTCAAGTCATAATTTGAAAACACTGCACATGGGGAAATGACTTAAAATGTCCTTAAGACACATGAAAGCGTTTTTTGATTGCCTTTGCAGCATTTTTGGGTCACTTTTAACATGGCTATGTAACTCAAAGAATCAAAATCTAAATTTGCCAAGCACAGGTGCAAGCATATTTACAAGGAATTTGCACCACGGGGAAAGGTCTTCAATTAAAATGGGAAAAATAACATCACAGACACTCAAATGCCTTATAAAGAAGCACACACCATTATGTCCTTGTCATAAATTTTAAAAGCATTCCTTTTCCTCAAAAACGATTTTCAATTCATAATTTGAAAACACTGCACATGGGAAAATGACTTAAAATGTCCTTAAGACACATGAAAGCGTTTTTTGATTGCCTTTGCAGCAATTTTGGGTCATTTTTAACATGGCTATGTAACTCAAAGAATCAAAATCTAAATTTGCCAAGCACAGATGCGAGCATATTTACAAGGAATTTGCACCACGGGGAAAGGTCTTAAATTAAAATGGGAAAAATAACATCAGAGACACTCAAATGCCTTATAAAGAAGCAGACACCATTATTTCCTTGTCATAAATTTTAAAAGCATTCCTTTTCCACAAAAACGATTTTCAAGTCATAATTTGAAAACACTGCACATGGGGAAATGACTTAAAATGTCCTTAAGACACATGAAAGCGTTTTTTGATTGCCTTTGCAGCATTTTTGGGTCACTTTTAACATGGCTATGTAACTCAAAGAATCAAAATCTAAATTTGCCAAGCACAGGTGGGAGCATATTTACAAGGAATTTGTACCACGGATAAAGGTCTTTTAATTTAAAATGGGAAAAATAACATCAGAGACACTCAAATGCCTTATAAAGAAGCAGACACCATTATTTCCTTGTCATAAATTTTAAAAGCATTCCTTTTCCACAAAAACGATTTTCAAGTCATAATTTGAAAACACTGCACATGGGGAAATGACTTAAAATGTCCTTAAGACACATGAAAGCGTTTTTTGATTGCCTTTGCAGCATTTTTGGGTCACTTTTAACATGGCTATGTAACTCAAAGAATCAAAATCTAAATTTGCCAAGCACAGGTGGGAGCATATTTACAAGGAATTTGCACCACGGATAAAGGTCTTTTAATTTAAAATGGGAAAAATAACATCAGAGACACTCAAATGCCTTATAAAGAAGCAGACACCATTATTTCCTTGTCATAAATTTTAAAAGCATTCCTTTTCCACAAAAACGATTTTCAAGTCATAATTTGAAAACACTGCACATGGGGAAATGACTTAAAATGTCCTTAAGACACATGAAAGCGTTTTTTGATTGCCTTTGCAGCATTTTTGGGTCACTTTTAACATGGCTATGTAACTCAAAGAATCAAAATCTAAATTTGCCAAGCACAGGTGGGAGCATATTTACAAGGAATTTGTACCACGGATAAAGGTCTTTTAATTTAAAATGGGAAAAATAACATCAGAGACACTCAAATGCCTTATAAAGAAGCAGACACCATTATTTCCTTGTCATAAATTTTAAAAGCATTCCTTTTCCACAAAAACGATTTTCAAGTCATAATTTGAAAACACTGCACATGGGGAAATGACTTAAAATGTCCTTAAGACACATGAAAGCGTTTTTTGATTGCCTTTGCAGCATTTTTGGGTCACTTTTAACATGGCTATGTAACTCAAAGAATCAAAATCTAAATTTGCCAAGCACAGGTGGGAGCATATTTACAAGGAATTTGCACCACAGATAAAGGTCTTTTAATTTAAAATGGGAAAAATAACATCAGAGACACTCAAATGCCTTATAAAGAAGCAGACACCATTATTTCCTTGTCATAAATTTTAAAAGCATTCCTTTTCCTCAAAAACGATTTTCAATTCATAATTTGAAAACACTGCACATGGGAAAATGACTTAAAATGTCCTTAAGACACATGAAAGCGTTTTTTGATTGCCTTTGCAGCAATTTTGGGTCATTTTTAACATGGCTATGTAACTCAAAGAATCAAAATCTAAATTTGCCAAGCACAGATGCGAGCATTTTTACAAGGAATTTGCACCACGGGGAAAGGTCTTAAATTAAAATGGGAAAAATAACATCAGAGACACTCAAATGCCTTATAAAGAAGCAGACACCATTATTTCCTTGTCATAAATTTTAAAAGCATTCCTTTTCCACAAAAACGATTTTCAAGTCATAATTTGAAAACACTGCACATGGGGAAATGACTTAAAATGTCCTTAAGACACATGAAAGCGTTTTTTGATTGCCTTTGCAGCATTTTTGGGTCACTTTTAACATGGCTATGTAACTCAAAGAATCAAAATCTAAATTTGCCAAGCACAGGTGGGAGCATATTTACAAGGAATTTGTACCACGGATAAAGGTCTTTTAATTTAAAATGGGAAAAATAACATCAGAGACACTCAAATGCCTTATAAAGAAGCAGACACCATTATTTCCTTGTCATAAATTTTAAAAGCATTCCTTTTCCACAAAAACGATTTTCAAGTCATAATTTGAAAACACTGCACATGGGGAAATGACTTAAAATGTCCTTAAGACACATGAAAGCGTTTTTTGATTGCCTTTGCAGCATTTTTGGGTCACTTTTAACATGGCTATGTAACTCAAAGAATCAAAATCTAAATTTGCCAAGCACAGGTGGGAGCATATTTACAAGGAATTTGCACCACGGATAAAGGTCTTTTAATTTAAAATGGGAAAAATAACATCAGAGACACTCAAATGCCTTATAAAGAAGCAGACACCATTATTTCCTTGTCATAAATTTTAAAAGCATTCCTTTTCCACAAAAACGATTTTCAAGTCATAATTTGAAAACACTGCACATGGGGAAATGACTTAAAATGTCCTTAAGACACATGAACGCGTTTTTTGATTGCCTTTGCAGCATTTTGGGTCACTTTTAACATGGCTATGTAACTCAAAGAATCAAAATCTAAATTTGCCAAGCACAGGTGGGAGCATATTTACAAGGAATTTGTACCACGGATAAAGGTCTTTTAATTTAAAATGGGAAAAATAACATCAGAGACACTCAAATGCCTTATAAAGAAGCAGACACCATTATTTCCTTGTCATAAATTTTAAAAGCATTCCTTTTCCACAAAAACGATTTTCAAGTCATAATTTGAAAACACTGCACATGGGGAAATGACTTAAAATGTCCTTAAGACACATGAAAGCGTTTTTTGATTGCCTTTGCAGCATTTTTGGGTCACTTTTAACATGGCTATGTAACTCAAAGAATCAAAATCTAAATTTGCCAAGCACAGGTGGGAGCATATTTACAAGGAATTTGCACCACAGATAAAGGTCTTTTAATTTAAAATGGGAAAAATAACATCAGAGACACTCAAATGCCTTATAAAGAAGCAGACACCATTATTTCCTTGTCATAAATTTTAAAAGCATTCCTTTTCCTCAAAAACGATTTTCAATTCATAATTTGAAAACACTGCACATGGGAAAATGACTTAAAATGTCCTTAAGACACATGAAAGCGTTTTTTGATTGCCTTTGCAGCAATTTTGGGTCATTTTTAACATGGCTATGTAACTCAAAGAATCAAAATCTAAATTTGCCAAGCACAGATGCGAGCATATTTACAAGGAATTTGCACCACGGGGAAAGGTCTTAAATTAAAATGGGAAAAATAACATCAGAGACACTCAAATGCCTTATAAAGAAGCAGACACCATTATTTCCTTGTCATAAATTTTAAAAGCATTCCTTTTCCACAAAAACGATTTTCAAGTCATAATTTGAAAACACTGCACATGGGGAAATGACTTAAAATGTCCTTAAGACACATGAAAGCGTTTTTTGATTGCCTTTGCAGCATTTGTTGGTCACTTTTAACATGGCTATGTAACTCAAAGAATCAAAATCTAAATTTGCCAAGCACAGGTGGGAGCATATTTACAAGGAATTTGCACCACGGATAAAGGTCTTTTAATTTAAAATGGGAAAAATAACATCAGAGACACTCAAATGCCTTATAAAGAAGCAGACACCATTATTTCCTTGTCATAAATTTTAAAAGCATTCCTTTTCCACAAAAACGATTTTCAAGTCATAATTTGAAAACACTGCACATGGGGAAATGACTTAAAATGTCCTTAAGAACATGAAAGCGTTTTTTGATTGCCTTTGCAGCATTTTTGGGTCACTTTTAACATGGCTATGTAACTCAAAGAATCAAAATCTAAATTTGCCAAGCACAGGTGGGAGCATATTTACAAGGAATTTGGACCACAGGGAAAGGTCTTAAATTAAAATGGGAAAAATAACATCAGAGACACTCAAATGCCTTATAAAGAAGCAGACACCATTATGTCCTTGTCATAAATTTGAAAAGCATTCCTTTTCCTCAAAAACGATTTTCAAGTCATAATTTGAAAACACTGCACATGGGGAAATGACTTAAAATGTCCTTAAGACACATGAAAGCGTTTTTTGATTGCCTTTGCAATATTTTTGGGTCACTTTTAACATGGCTATGTAACTCAAAGAATCAAAATCTAAATTTGCCAAGCACAGGTGGGAGCATATTTACATGGAATTTGCACCACGGGGAAAGGTCTTAAATTAAAGTGGGAAAAATAACATCAGAGACACTCAAATGCCTTATAAAGAAGCAGACACCATTATTTCCTTGTCATAAATTTTAAAAGCATTCCTTTTCCACAAAAACGATTTTCAAGTCATAATTTGAAAACACTGCACAGCTCCTATGCACAAAAACACCCTGTCAGTACTAATACTTCACATTTTCTCCAATTACAATTTCTCAAAGAAACAAAATCTATTTGTAAAACACTTGAGACAAAGCAACATTTTAAAAACACAACTTTCTTCATAATTTTCTCCTTAAAGCACACTATTCTCTATCTAAATAAAATAAATCTTTTCTCACCTTAGAAAATACTTTATGAGTTTCAAAACAGTCTCAGAAATACACCAATTTGTCTTCAGCAGAACAAAAGGTATGCACTCCAGAGGCTGCAGCTATAGAAAGCACAGAAATGCTGTAATTCATCACACATATCTCTCATGTCACCCAATCAAAACTCTTCCCTCACTTTTTTCAAATCAAAACCCTTCCCCCCTCTGCCCTGTCTGCCTTTTTTGCATAGCAACCACCTCCTGGAAGACCTCTGGTGTTTGCAAGTTCACACAACAATGTTTCAATTGAACTCTGAACTCTCAGTGCACCTGCATATCCAGTGCAATCTTTCATTTAATGATTTTTTTTGACCATTCAAAATACATCTTTCAAAGAACTCATCCATGCACCCTAACTTTCTGTTTTCAGCAATCAAAATCCACCAATCACTGTTACTGCTTCATTAACACAGAAACTCCACAGTTTTTTCCATTTTAAACTCTTATTTTTTCAACTGCCATTTCATTGCCACACTTCATCTGACTGCAGCAGAACCTTCTCTCACCATGTTTTCTGTCTGGATTGTTGGACATAGTTACATCTACTGGGCTCAGAGGTATGCTGATAACAGAAATTTACCTAACCTCAATTTACAAGATGTGGAAATTAAGTGGTTTGGCCACAGAGGATTAAAATGTCACCAATTGATACCATTGGTGAAAACCTTAATGCATTTGCCAAAACCTGACCTGTTAATTGTGCACTGTGGAGGAAATGATTTGGGCACTTTGACTGGGGTAGGTCTGGAAATGCTTTTAAAGGACACCTTTGAGCAATTGATGGCACTTTTTCCTCAAACTGCCTTGGTATATTCAAATATATGCCAAAGACAGAAATGGAGGTGGTCGAACCAATTTTGTCCACAAATTGAGAAGTCGAGGAAGCATGTAAACAAATCTGTTTCAGCTTACATGAGAGACCATGGAATGGGCTCCATGTACAACAATAACTTGCGTTACTACATGCAAGATATCTACAGAGGAGATGGAGTTCACTTCTCAGATGAGGGCAACAGAATTTTCATTTTGAATTTAAGACTGTGCATTGGTACATACTTATAAGTACCTAAATGTACCATAAACCCAAAAGCTCTTCTCAGAGCTACTCTACATCTGATCACTCACAATTATTTTTTTACTCTAACTTTTTTCACTAATTTTCAACAAAGTACGCTCCCCGGAGCGCTACCCGGTACGCGAACCGGAAGCTAACCGCGTGAAATTTTTAAAAAAAAATGTTTTTTTCCCGCACATATGGGCCTCCTCAGCCACCCTCAGAAAACCTAGGGGGTCAAGATACGTCTACCGTACCCCCTTCTACCCATTCTGAAAATTATTTGCCCTCCAGCTTGTATCTTAATTCGACCGAAACACAAAATGGTGGACTCCCGTAACGCTTCAGGTTCACGTACCGGGGCGCTCGCCAGTTCGCGTACCGGGGCGCTCCCCGCGAAGCGCTCCATCAAAAAAGGTGGGAAAGTAATTTACAGAAAAACGACGGGAGACACTTTCACCAAATATAGATTAGCTCATACTACATACCAATCCCTACCATTTTCATAAATTTGATTGAAATTCCATTTAGCCATTTAGCCTGTAGACCTCTCTAAATACCGTGAGGTAAATTACTTCACAAAACACATCTGAAGTGTTGGAATTGACAACCAATAAAAATTTTACTTTCATTTTCTACTTTTTTTACCTGACATTTGATTGGTTATATACCTGAATATATATAAAGGAAGAGAAGGAAACACAGCCATTTTGACTACTACTTCCTGGTGTACATTTCAATAGGATTTTCACTAATCACTTCAACTTCTTTGTAAAGGTAAGTTGTTATTTTAAAAACTGTAGTATATTGTGCACTATAAGTTAATATGGTAAACTTTTTCTGATAGTTATATACTATCCCTCTGTAGTAGTTATAGATTTAGATAGACTTCTCTGTTATAGTTATGGATGGAGTTAGGTTTCTCTTGTATAATTATGAATTTACTTACGTTAAATCACATACACTTTTTTATATTCCTACTTCCACTCTGATACTATACACTGCCCAAAGATAAATTCACTGATAAAAACTGCCTATCTAAAATTAATCCCATCAGTGCCCTATCTGTACTAATATATATTTTTTTTAATCCAAATTTCAGGCAAAATGGAAGGCGAACAGAAAGTTTCATTTCAAATTGTCCTGCAAGAGAACAACCAAGAAATAATTGATCCAAATTATATAGAATTTATGGATGAAACTTGGGACCAAGAACTACTGCAATGTGTGCAATCAGTAGATGTCCTCCTCGAAAATGAGGACATTTTACACACTCAAACATTACAAGCGATGTTCAATGAAAATAACGACATTTCAGACAGTGAAATGTTAGACATTTTATTAAATTTTGAAACACAATCACAATAATAAATAATTGCTTAAAAAATAAAGAAATTAAAAAATAATCAACAAAACAAACAATCAATTAACATACAATATTAGAAAAGTCTATCATTCTTTTTTCCTTTTAGTACGCTCCCCAGAACGCTTCCCGGTTCGCGGACCGGGCGCTCCCCACGCAAAAAAACAAAATTTCTTTTTTTTTTTTTTCCCTGCGGGGCCTTTTTAAAGCCTCCACATCAAACCTAGGGGGTCAGGGAGGATCTACTATGCCCCCTTATGGTCATTTCCCCCTTTGTTTTGGCCTCCTCTTGTCTCTCGATCCTACCGAGAGACAAGATGGCGGCCGCTCTGGACTGTTTAGAATGTTGACAGACACCGGAGAGCCAATCAGCTTCGCTACGGGAAGTTCCGTTACGCGTCAAGTACGCGAACCGGAGCGCTGCCCAGAGCGCGCTTATAGATATATATCTTTTTTTGAACGTTAATTTCTCAAAATCCACTGGAGCACATATATTGAGACCTAGCAAAGGCACATCGGGCTAACAGTCCCTACAATTTTGCCAAGTTTCGTGCAAATCCATTCAGCCGTTCGTCCTAAAAGTGAGGCCAACCGCCCTATGGAAATTAACATGGGAAAAACGTGTTTTGGGACCCCCCTTTTTTCTCGGCCCCCCCTTGACAAACACCCCCCAAATTTCCAGTGGCTGCCCAGAAACAAAATGTTCAATTTTCCTGAAAATTTCAACCAATTCCGTCCACAAACGCCAAAGTTATTAGACATAGAATTTTCAAAAATCCCATAGGGAAAAAATCCTAACTATATATACCTACTGGCGACCGCCAGTAGGTAATATATATATATATATATATATATATATATATATATATATATATATATGTCCTGGCTCACTGCTCCAAAGTCCGGGGCACTCTTGCAGCGGGTGCTAGTCCAAGCGCGTCAGAGCTTCACGCTTCAATATCAAAGCTCACTCCCTCCCGGTCCCGGGTGGAAATAAAGACAGCACACACGGGAATTCTCCTTAGAAGCAACTTTACTCGCACAGACGCGTTTCGGAAGCCAAGCCAAACATTGAGGAAGGAAGCTTGGCTTCCGAAACGCGTCTGTGCGAGTAAAGTTGCTTCTAAGGAGAATTCCCGTGTGTGCTGTCTTTATTTCCACCCGGGACCGGGAGGGAGTGAGCTTTGATATATATATGTATGGAAAAATAAATATACATATAAATTATATTTTATAAATGTGTTAATCAAAGACCATTGTAACACTTTTATCTTATTTTGTATTACCTTACCACCATTAATAAAAAACTACATTTTTTAATATATATATCCAAGTAAGTTTCCTGACCTCCGAATGCAGGGCGGATCTTTTCCGGTGTAGACCACTTCCAAATACCCTTCGCTAAGAAACGGACCACCACACAGATGGAGATGGATTGTGCAAGCAGTGTCTCTTATTTATTCAAGCATGTTTCAGACAAATGCCTTCCATGACGCGTTTCACTCCAAGAAGGAGCTTGATCATATATATATATATGTTTGTAAAAATATATCTTTTATATATGGTTAAAATGTATGTTAATAAAAATACTTTTAAGTAAAATATTGTAAATATGTAGACTACAAAATTAAACATATTAACAAATGGTAACATTTATGGAGGTCAGGTTTGCTATTCCCTTTCCAAAGTTAGCCATAATGGGGAAATTATTAGACTTTTTGAACATCATATTTACCATTTCCACTCCAAAGTTAGACAAATTGGGGAAAGTGTTGGATTATGCTGGGGGTGAGATCTACGATTCCTGGTCCTAACGTATCCATATTGCAGAAAGTTTGCATTTTGGGAGGATTAGATTTTCAATTCCCACTCCTAACATACCATCATTGGGAATGGTATTGAACTTTGAGGGTCTAAAATGACCTGTTCGCACTTCAAACTTAACCATATTGGGGAAAGTGTAGGACTTAAAGGGCAGGGGGTCATATTTACTATGCCCACTCCAAACCTAGCAACACAGAGGAACGTGTTGGGATTTTGAAGGGTCATATTTACTATTCCCAGTCTGAACTTCACCACATTGTAGAAAGTATAAGACTTTTGTGGATGGGGAGGTCAGATTAACTATACCCACAACAAACCTAACCACAATGGTAAAATGTTTAGTCTTTGGGGGAGGGAGTCATGTTTAAAACTCCCATGACAATCTTAACCACATGAGGGAAAGTGTTAGTCTTTGGGTCGGGGTCAGTTTTACTATTCCTATTCAGCAAAGCAGATTGGTGGATTCTCCTGAAGGGCACTGAGAAAATTGGCAAAATATAGCTACATTTTTAGTTGTCTGGGAAAAAAAAATAAAAAAGTGATCTTGATTAAAGTACCTGTTTTTTGTATCAACAAACTGTTTGCTGTGCTAACGTCAACATCTTCCCAGCTTTTAGGAACATGCAGAGCTAAATAAAATATGAGGCTTATTTGCAAGAAAGGGATGCATCGCTGAATTAAAGCAGAGATCGCTAGTTTCCTTGGGCCTGCGAGAGAAACCCTGCACCACCATGGATGCGTCGTATTTACAATACAGTGCACCATTACGCAAGGATTCACAGATGCATCAGCAATTTTGATGTAACTCACAGCGCAACACCCATGCATTGCTGGAGTTGTGTCATAAACCTGATGCAACTCCAGCAATGCATGAGGGAGGCCTATTCTTATTGCTCTACATCAATCCTTACGGATGCTCCAAGTAGGTGTAAGGTTTTGACGCAGTGGTGTCCTAGAAGTGCCGCAGTGAAATGTTGTAGATTTCACTGCGTCACTTCTTAAAGGCTTTCTGGAGTGGGAACACCCACCCTGCATACATTATACTTTAAGCACGTAAAATGTGACGCAGGGATTTACAAAGTGACGCATCTGCCTGGAAGAGTCACTTTGTAAAAGAGGGCACAACCTGGCACATCATTCACAGCTTAATCACAAATAGTGATCCAATGGTGACGCAAAAGTGTTGTAGGGGGCTTGTAAATAAGCCCCTATTTTTTACCACGGTTTTGGCATTTTTCAAAGAGGTAGCCAATTGTTCCTACTTTTTGTGCTACCAGCATATTTTCAGTTTGTAGTGGAAAGCAGTGTAAAATCCATGGGTTATCTAGAAAACTTAACTTCTGAAAGGAAGATGACATTCAAACTTCAGCAATGGGTCATACTTGTAGGTCCCTCAAGGTGTTCTCAAAAGAATGTTGAAATAAAGAAATTTTGAAACAGAGTAGGAAAAATTGACCATTTGTGACGACATTTTCATCTCTAACTTTTTGTCACAATGGCGGATTTACAAAAACAATATGCCATTACATCTGCTAGTCTATTCTGGTTGCGGGAAATTATAGGGTTTGAAGGTTTTCCAAGAACCCAAGGTAACCAGAGTCAACAATTGAGCTGCACCGTACAATGTTTTTTCACTGTGTGCATAGTATAGACCAATTTATATGGTCAAATATGTAGAGTGAAAAATGGATATAAAGGAATCCTATGTGATTCAGAAATGGGTACAAGAAATGGAGTTTAAGAGAAGTAGCTTTATGTGCATCTCTGAATTTGTGGGTACCTGTATAAGCATATGATTTGGAGGGTATTCTTCAAAATGTCTTCTTTTTAACATACCGGCTTACATTTAGAAGGCACAAATGCAGCAAAATCCAAAAAGTAGTAACACATATTCTACTATTCTATGCTCCCACACATCTTACAATAAAAATGGTGTCTCATTTGTGTAGGTAGGCCTATTACCCGCAACAGGAAATGGACCAAAACAGAACATGAGCGCATCCCATTTTTATTTTTCCACTGAAAACTGACCTTATTTTGTAAAGGGGGTAGCTGTGGATGTTGTGCCCTGGCTCAGCTGGCACCTAGGGAAACTTAGCAAACATGCACATTTTTAAAAACTAGACACCAAGGGAAATCCAGGGCGTTATGTTAAAAAACATTATATAGGACACGTATAATTGTGGGTGTCTTGGCGCTTGCTGAACCTGTGCATGCTGACATTGGACCCATTAGTTGCTGAAGAGCCATGTTTTAAGTTCCTTCCTAAATGAGAGCAGGGGTCAAATAGCATTAAGATGTGGAGGTAGAGTGTTTCAAAGGCTGGCTGTGCTGGTGACAAAACTCCTTCCTCCTCAGTTCACTTTCTTGAATATGGCAGTGGCAATAGTTCTAGATGTAGCCAAACGCAGGTGTCAGTTAGGGGTGTACCACCTAAGGTTGTCCCATAAGAATGCAGTTCTTGCATAATGCAGGGCCTTCTGAGCCACACCAAGGGCCTTGAATTTAATCCACTTATGAAATGGGAGCCAGTGCAGCTCTTGAATTCCTGGGGCAATCAAATGAAAATATGGAAGATTCAAAATCATTCTGGCTGCTGCATTTGTGGACCAATTGGACCCTTCTAATCAACTTGCATTGTAGGCTCATATGCAGCCCATTGCAGCACTCCAATTTTGAGAGGACTAATGCTTTATGACGTTTTTCCTGGTCTTGCAGGGAATGAAAGTGAGAATTTTCCTAATCACCTTAAGAGTATGAAAGGAGGACCAAACTACCTTAGATACTTGTGCTCCAAAGTTGAGCTTATCATCAATAATGAACCTGAAGGTTTTGGCTTTTGTCACAGGTGAAGGTGGCGGACCTAGACTGTCAGGCCACCAAGCAGGAGACCATGCAGGGAGGAGGTTTCCAAACAAGATTACTTCCGTTTTACCTGAGTTACGTTTTAAATAATGCTTACTCATCCTTGTACTGATGGCACCCATACAGTCATGCAGTCTTGATGAACATGAGGAATCTTTGTCAACTGCTGTTACTACTAACTGGGTGTCATCAGCATAGGAGTTGGCGTTCAGGTCGAAGCTTTGGATCAGGGATGCGAGTTCTGAGACTTACAGGGTTGGGTTCAGTGAAGAGCACTGTGGAACACCACAAGGCAATATTAAAGAAAGGGATTCATATTGGCCGGGGGTCAAAGATTGTGTCCTCTCTGAGAGGAAGGACAAGAGGAGGGAGAGGGCCTTACCTTTAACTCCAATGACATTAAAGCAGTGGACAAGAGGTTTGTGGTCCACTGTATCGAATGCAGCAGATAGGTCCAGCAAAATGAGGACGGCTGAACCCACATTATCTAACTAAGTTCTTATTTCTTCTGCAGTTTTGATGAGGACTGTTTCTCTGCTAAGATCTGCTCTAAAACCAAACTCGCTGGGGTCCAACTGATTACGGTCAAGGATACATTTTGTCAGTTCTGAGTTGATAATCCTTTCTGCAATTTTCTCTGGAAGAGGAATCATAGAAATGGGACGATACTTGTGTAGTAAAGGCAGACCTCTGCTTGCGCACATTGCTATATTAGCATAAGCTTATTAGAAGTTTAAACACCATTTTGCCCTTTTGCCGCTTTTGCACACAACACTGCAGGTAGCTGTTTTTGTAAGTTTGAATTTGTGAATATCTTCACATGAGAATGGCTTGTTTTCAACATGCCTAGACTTACATCGCGACCTTATTCTGTACAGTGAGGTCTGAGGCCTCCAAGGTTATCATAACAATGTTTAGCTGTTATTCGGACTGATCGGCTCACGCTTAGACACAACATACACAGAGCTGCAGTCAACTGAAATTCTGGCGCCTTTAATATGGCACTGCATACATGATTTGAAACACTTGGAAGAATTCAGTTTCCAGAGAGACAGAGAGCTTTCGCAGATTCCGATGTGATTCACTCCTGCTGATCTTAGAGGTATGGGGTCCCCCACACAAGTCTAAAAGACCTTCTATAGTTTATAAAACATAGTTCCTAGCTAGG
Organism: Lissotriton helveticus; assembly: GCF_964261635.1. Classification (NCBI taxonomy): domain Eukaryota; kingdom Metazoa; phylum Chordata; class Amphibia; order Caudata; family Salamandridae; genus Lissotriton; species Lissotriton helveticus. The sequence goes on along the minus strand of NC_136063.1, from coordinate 1,546,469,426 downwards.
GGGGGTGGCATACAATGCACTAGAGGACCTGTTCCCACCATCATTATAATATGATTTCCCCTTTTGTGTTTTATGGAATTGTAACAATGCTGCTTGCATTATTTTTAATCATATGCCTGCTTATGCTAGCAAAAATACTGCATCTTAGAGCACGTTGTTAAAATAAACATTTTAAACTTAACCATGTCTCTTTTTTACCCATGTTGTGGACTGGTATGAGAATAACAAACAAAAGAGTGTTCTTGATTCCCATCATTCCTGAGAGTAACCTAAGTCGCATGTTCTGGGTTGTCTAATCATTGGTTACTTTGCTATAGGACGAAGAGCTAATGTGACACTGATACTAGTCGGTTAGGGGTTCTAGGTACTAAGGTGTGTTTTTTGGTCTCCACAATTTACTGAGGTCCTTGGTCTCTGTGCACAGTTCTGTGTCTGATTAGAATCCCTGCAACACTTGTTGGGATCATCAATATCAAGCCTGGGCTTTTTTTTATAAGAGTGAGGATGGAGGCTTGTTTCCACCTGGTGGAAGACACCACTTGTGAAAACATTTGATTACAAATGGATGATAAGTAGGTGGAAATTGGCTCTGGAGCAAGTTATAGAATCCTTAGAGGGCATGGGCCATGAGGCGACCCTGATTTAGCGCCCAGGAGGAGAGAGGCTACTAGAATAGGAGAAGTGGATGTGAATTCTGAGAGCGGGGGTAGCCAAGATCTTTCTGCCATCTCAGCTCAATTGTATCCTTGGATTTTGAGTTGTCAAATGACTTGCATGGCTCTCACCATGTTGTTTTACCCAGAATTCCTTGGAAACCTCAACCTTTGACTAAAGAAACACATTTTCCTCAGTTTCTGTGATAGAAAGTTCTTAACTCTGTGGGGATCCACAAACATCCTTCCACTCAGCATTCCCTGAAGTCTTGCAATAAAAATGGTACCTCACCTGTGTTGGTAGGCCTAGTGCCTGCAGCAGAAAATGGACCAAAACACAACATGGACACATCACATTTTTGCACTTAAAACTCACTGATTTGTTTTACAAAAGGCAGCAAGAGAAACCTAAAAAACATACACATTTTTAAAAACTATACAGCTGGGAGAGTCTTGGGTGGTCGGACATGTAAGGCTATTAAGCAGTTTTTTTTACACAAATTCCCTTGCAAAACTCAAATTTTGACTATAAAACATATTTTCCTCATATTTCTGTGATGGAAAGTTCTGGAATCTGTGGAGAGCCACAAATGTCCATCCAACCAGTATTCCCTCAAATCGCCTAATAAAATTGGTACATGAATTGTGTGGGTAGGCCTAGGGCCTGCAACATGAAACGTCCCAAAACACAGAATCCATAGATCACATTTTTCAACCCAAAACTGACCCTTTTTTGCAAAGTGGTTAGCTAAGGATTTTGAGCTGTAGCTCAGATGGCACTTACGTAAACCTAGCAAACATGCACATTTTTTAAAACTAGACATCGGGGAATTAAGGGTGGGCTGACTTGCATGGCTCTCACCATGTTGTGTTTTACCAAAAATCCCTTGCAAACCTCAAACTTTGAGTGCAAAAACACATTATCCTCACATTTCTGTGATAGAAATTCTGTAGGGAGTCACAAAATGCTTCCTCTCAGCATTTCCAAAATCTCCAGATATAAAGTTTAACTCACTTGTGTGAGGAGGCCTAGTGCCCATGACTGGAAACTACCCACAATGCAACATGGATGCATCACATTTTTGCTCTCAAAACTAACCTTTTTTTTGCAAAGGGTAATTGGGAAATTTGGGCCTTAGCTCAGCTGTCACCTAGGGAAATCTAGCAAATGTACAACAATTTTAAAAGTAGGCACTTGGCGGAATCCAAGGTGATGTGACTTGCATGACTCTTACCAGGTTTTTTACCCGGAATTCTTTTAAAACTTCAAACTTTGACTATAAAAACACATTTTCCTTACTTTTCTTTGAGTGCCAGACACGCACCACTTTTACCACAAAAACAAAATCCCTGGTGTCAGGTGAAGGTCTGAGGGGGTATTATTAGGGCAATCTCTACCAATTGCGATAATTTGCCAATCTGCCTCCAGGGGGCCAGAAAGACCCTATATTCCTTTTGGGGAGGGGGTATGACTTGATGCCAGGCTAAGTTGCACCCACCTTTTGTTTGTTTTGGATCGTTTTTGAAATGCCTGGTGTTTAGTAGGCAGTTTGAAGGTGAATACCCCTGTCCCCCCTGGGGGCCCCCTGGGAGCACAACTTCTATTGGAGCATGAGGTGGAGTGAGCACTGGCCCATGCCTAGTACCTCCCCAAAAAAACTGAATAAATGTAGTCCCTGGTGTGTAGTGGACTTTCTACCCAGGGGGGGGGGGCAAATTGGTGTATTTACCACAATCTACTCCCAAGGGGAACAGAAAGACTGCCTCCTTTCTGGGGTAGGGGCATTGCCATCCCCAAGGTGGACAACTCCCACCCCTATGCTCTTATTGAAAAAAAACATTCCCTGGTGTCTATTGTGCCTTCGGCCTCCTGGTGGTTAAAATTGAGGTTGATCACCCAATCTGCTCTCCCAGGGGGGCTGAAAGACTGCCACAATATTTTTTAATAGGTGGGGACATGGCCATTCCCATAGTGGGCAGCCCCCACCCTATATATATATATATTTTTAGACTCTGGTGTCTGAAGGCTTTCTGCCTCCAGGGGGTCAATTTGGGCAATTGCCCCAATCTGCCCATGAGGGGGACAGAAAGACTGTCTGGCTTCTTGTTGGGGTGGGGGCATGGCCATTGAGCACCATAACCGAAGATCCCCACAGAAGACTTTTTTGCTCATTTCTCTTACCTGTTGTTTCTGACTTCAGCGGCAGATCGGGTCTGAGCTGATCTTGGCTAGTCATTGCTTTGACTCTGGTACTGCTCCGTGACCGAGGCTGTGGGACTGTTTTGCATCGCATTGTGCCCGGAGCTTCACTGCTGGCCCCTCTCTCGCACTGCTTGCCTGCAGAGGATTTAAGCGCCTGGTACCCTGGATAACCACGCAGGCTGCCGACATTTCTTCTGTGTTTCTCTTTGTGCACAGCTGACCCACCAACGATTGATTGAGGGGCCCGTTCTGTTTGGGTGCAAGACTCTTGAGTTTGTCAGTGGTTGCCTCTGGTCACCGGAGCATCAACCCCACCCCCCCCAGATACCATGGACTCCCTTTAACAGTTCCCATCCAGTTCATCATGGTTCCAGGTCTTCATGGCGCTCGTCTGGGTGCTACATGAGCTGTACCCGACGTCCGGCCCCTCTGCCTAGAGGATTTGATGTTCTTTTGAATTAGGTATTTCCTCGCGTTTTTGTTGTTTTCCTTATTTTCCTTGCTGCAATGAGCTTGGGTGACATGGCTGGACTGGACCTAAAATGGCCGCGCCTCAAATTAACCGGGGCTCGTCTTCCGTTCGTGTGTGGCATTTTATGTAAGTCAATGCGCTATGCAAGCGCCATGGGGACGCAATACATTTTTCAGCCATAGGGAATGTGATCCTTAATCCATGGCATTTACAGTTGCATGTGGTCTCGCATGCTAATCAATGCCTGACCCTAAAAGGGTGACATGTGTTTTTAGGCATTGAAATCAACCCGCAGTGCCTGACCTTGAAATGGCAGCTCCAATGGGATACTTTATCTTGTTTATTTTTGATGGTGACTTTACAGGCCTGTCAACAGTTGTATTTTGGCATATGGATTCTCTACTTTAAACCGCTGATTCTACATCAAGCCCATCTCTATTATGGTGGCTTTAGAAGCCGTCTTTTGGACTTTAAAATTGGATCTTTTTGGGTGTCATCTGCAGCTTTTTCTTTGTTTTGTTTTTCTCTTTTTTTCTGGTATTTCTACTGTTGCTATACCTCCATATCATGAGGTTCTTCCCACCAATCTACAAACTTTAAGGGTTTTTTAAAAATGTGGATACTTTCCTGGATACTCTCAGCTTTACTTTCTCGTATATATTCTCGTATATTCATTGATGCTATATATACTTCTCTTGAGGTGTACCTCTCCACTCTAATAATTTAATTAGGCGGCTTCTGTCACTGAACCTGCACAGAAAGTGCTTCGCGCCTACAAAAGTGTGACCTTTACACCACCTCACCTTCTAGATTTGGTGCTGTGTTCTCTCTCCTGCTTATTCTCCTCTTTGAGGTCCCTTTCTCTCTAGGTGATCTGTTTAAAATGGAGATAAGGCCAGATCCTAAAAGTCTCAACGCCTTCATCATCAATTACCCATCTAACCTCTCTAAGAATGCATCAAAAAAACACAAACACTGATACCTCAAAGCTAATCCAGAAACTCTAATCTCTGACCCCTATTTCTGCACTAACAAGGGCACTGTGGTTAATGACCTCATCTTTTATACCAGGAAACATGCTTGCTGGCGTACCGTGCTATACTCCATGTTGCATATTTTAGGTTCTAAGAAAACTCCTCATGATCTCAAGTTAACAACGTCTCCTTCGCCCTCCCTTAAAGCGTCCACCACTATCACCCTCTATAATAATGGGATCATTCTAATACAAGCCTCCAATGACAACCTTGCTAAAATGGGTAATGTTTACCCCACCCTCAGAAAAGCAGTATACGCCAACTCCACTGTTCCCTACTCATCCACCACCTCTTCAATGGGTTTACCTAGTACTCCCCCATTAACAGCTGTGAGTTCCTCACTCTCCCTAAACCTTTCCCCGTCAAGTGACCTTCCCATCTTCCCCATAATGTTGCCCTCTGCTAGGCTAGAACCTCTGCAACACTCCCCTTCTGCCCCGGATCTAACCAACCCTCAGCTCATTGACCCCCCCTTGCCAAGACTCCAACCTCACCATCAAACGGCCCTCTAGTACTCTCCGGTCAATCTCCTATCCAGGAATTTCTCACCACCAACGTGGTCCTCACATTCCTTCACCAAGTCCCCAGGGCCGGACTGGCTACCGGGCAGTTAGGAATGCTGCCGAGCTGCTGCCTGATTTTACTGCAGTGGAGGCTGATTTCGTCCATGGAGACCTGCGTGTGCTCCGAAATACTGAAAGCAAAACGAATTTAGTTTAGCTCATGCAGGTCCCTATTAACAAAATCACCCCCCAGCTCAGCAGAATTCCTAACTGCCCGGTAGCCAGTCCGGCCCTAAAAGTCCCTCCAACGCGACTTGGCTCTCCGGCACCCCCTACATCCCTCGCTCATAATTCAGACTTAGCAGTACGCCTAGATGATATGTCTCTACAACTGCTCCGTCTTACAGCTGAGATACATGACCTAAAAGCCCACTCAAACAATCTTTTCAACATGCTCAGTCCTTTAAATTGGCCCAGACGCACCACGGGGGACATGGATCACTTAGGTCATGTGCTAGCCCCCTCCTTTGTGAAACATATTCCCTTGCCAAACTCCACACCATGCCCCAGAAGCAATGAGTCCCTCTCGGCGTCCACTGGTCTTCAAGATCATCTCAACTCTTGCTCATAACGGACCAACTCTAGCCTGACATCGCAGAGGCAGATACACTCCATCCTCTCCAACACAAATAGAGTCCCTCTCCTCAATATGAGATGCAGCAACTATGACAACCTGACCAGAATGAAAGTCACCTAGTCACCCAGACCCCTTCCCCCCTAAATCCCCACGTCTCAAATGTGCATTATTAAACTGCAGGTCAGCCAGAAAACACGTCTCAGATATCTTTGACTTCATCCAACACAATGACTTAGATATTATCATTCTCACTGAGACCTGGCTAAATCCAGCTTCCAATCCTATCCTAGACATCCTGGTACCTCCCACTCAAGACATAATCAGGCTTGAATTCTGAAACTGGGTGGGGGTCAAGCCTGTATTTACAGGAATACGCTCTCGATTTCGCCCTTGGAATCGTCTACTCTGTCTTCCTGCGAATACCTCTGTCTTAACATTGCTAGTAAGAACATACCGATCTGTAAAATACACACCTTCTACCACCCACCTGGGGACAATCTCCCTTTCATTGAGCAATTAACTGATATAATCGCTGTCGACTCTGCTGTGTCACAAATCTTCGTTGGGACTTTAACTTGCACAGGTCCAACCCCAATGATCCTGCAGTATCCTGCCTTAAATCATTTCTAATTCACCAAGATTTGATTTAGCATTGTGACCAACCAACCCACATTAAAGGTGAAATCCTAGACCTCATCATCTCAAAAGAACAGACAATCACCTTAGAATCTACAACCCTTTGTGACTGGTCGGACCATCAAAGCATCCTCTTTTATATAAACAGGGATGTGGTGTTGAAGAAGGCTCAACCTCCTAAATCAAAGATATGGAAAAGGGATCTTAGATCAATAAACATTGACAATCTTGCTGCCCAATGTATATCTGTCCTATCCTCCCAAGCCGACTTGGTCGAGGTGCAAACTCTCACAGACTCTTACAACTCACCATGGGCGTCATCATGGATGACGTTGCTCCACTCCAGCTTAAAAATTTGGCATAAAAAATATCTAAACCGTGGTACAATGAGAGCTTAAACTAAGAACATTGCAACCTTAGAGCTGATGAATCTTCCTGGTGATCCAATCCCTCTTCGGACCAACTAAAACTCCTGAGGGAGGTCAGGAGCCTACAATAAACAAGTCAAGAGAGCTAAGTCTGACTATTTCAGACTACAATTGGACCAAGCAGCAAACCGTCCCAGGAAACTCTTCGAGCTGGTCAAAGAGCAATCGGCTAATGGTCCTAACCTTTCTGATCATTGTGGCAACCCACCCTCCTGTGAGGAATTTGCAGTCTTTTTCACGGAGAAATCACGACTCATCACTATTGACCTAGCCTCCAAGAAGGCACTATTGCCCTCCCCTATTGCCGCCTCACCCAATAACGTCTCTGAAAAGTGCAACTCGACCCTCATGAGAGCCAAGAACAATGCGTCTTAGGGCACCTTTGCCCCTTTTAGTTAAAGGTACATAAAGAAAATCTCCAGATTATTAACCCGTCTAACCACTTCAGTGACCCTTTGCCTCCAGCCATCTTCAAAGAAATCAAGAGCGCTCTCATCCCCACCTGGACCAGGTTTGTAAATGCTTCTTTATCTCAAGGCTCTATCCCTGACTGCCTAAAATCAGCCCAGGTCTCACCCATTCTAAAAAAACCAGTGCTGAAAAATCTGATCCTAATAATTTCCGTCCTATCTCCAACATCCCTACTCTTGCAGAACTCCTTCAAAATGTTTGCAATCACAACTCTGTGCTCACATAGAGACTTACCAACTTCTTGACAAGCATCAATCTGGTTTTCGGAAGGGACACAGCACTGAATCAGCCCTCACTCTCGTTATGGATGACTTTTGGAAAATACTAGACAATAATGAATCCTGCCTACTGATCCTCCTTGACCTTTCCTCAGATTTTGACCCGGTTAATCATGACATCCTCCTATCCATCCTACAAAACAGAATGAGTTTCTCAGATCGGGTGCTTCAATGGTTTTCATCCTTTCTTCGGCATTGAATACAAAGAGTCAAGGCAATTCAATCCCTCTCTCTCAGCCCTCTCCAGTACACATGGGGGTCCCCCAAGGTTCCGCCCTTTCACCGATCCTCTTCAACCTCTTCTTGGAACCTCTAGCTAACACACTAAACTCCAAGAACATTCTGTTCCACATGTTTGCCAACGACATACAACTCTATCTGAAAATCTCATACCCGGAAAGCATCATCTCACTTAACTCGATGCTCACGTTTACGCAAAATTGGTTAACTGAGAACCATCTCCTACTCAACGCCTCCAAAACAGAGTTCATGCTCTTTCGCCCCCGAACCACACCCTAGATCTCTGGCTGTCTCACCTCACTGCTTTCAATTGCATTCTGATCATCATTGACTCAGCCAAATCACTTGGAGTCACCTTAGACAAGCACTTGAATGTGAAGTTTCATGTCAGCAATATATGTAAGGGTGCAAACCACTTGCTGAGAACCCTCAGAAATGTCAAACCTCTCCTGCCTCTAAGTGATTTCAAGCAGGAGGTGCAAGCGCTTGTTTTGCCAAGGTTAGCCTATGGCACTGCTACTCTATGTGGCCTACCCAAATATGCCTTGGCCCCACTTAGGGCATCACTGAACACTGCGGCAAGATTGGTTACAGGCGCCAAAAGAAACAAGCACATATCCCCAGTCCCTAAATCTCTCAAATGGCTACCCTTTGAAGCCCGAATTCAGCTAAAGATTGCAGTCTTGGCGCACAAAGCCCTTCACCTCAAAACTACTACGTACCTGGTGCAAAAACTATCTTGTGGTGAGAGGGCATCAAGAAGCGCCTCTGCATTCCTCTTGAAACCTCTTGTCCTTAACAAAAAGAGAACTTGTTACCAAGCCTCCTCTGGTGCTGCCCCAAAGATATGGAACTCTCTGCCACCTCAAGTACGCAGCCTCTCCTCGACGACGGCGTTCAAATTGGAAGCCAAAAGATTCCTAATGTGCAAACTCTTCCGTAAGGGGAGGAGGCACACCCAATTCATCTGACTTTGTTCTTTTCACAATGGTACCTCCAGCTACAATGGATCATCTCATCTGTTTTTTGTTTGTTTTTCACATGTGTACAACTGTTTACTGTATTATCTTTTTTTTTTTTGCTGCTGTTTCCCAATTGATGTTTATACTACCCCCTTGTTCTTTCTTTCTGCTATTTGTAAAGCGCTCTGATATTCTTCGGGATCTAGTTCGCGCTATAGAAAACTTTATAAATAAATACATCTAGAGTGCTTTCTGTTCCCCAGAGGGCAGATTAGGGATAATTATCCCATCTGCCTTCCAGGGAGAAGCAGAAAGACTCCCACTATATGTTTCTGGGGGCGGGGCATGCCCTTACCCATAAGAGGGCAGCCCTAACCCAATATTTATTTTGATTCTAATCCATGGTGTCTAGTGGGCTTAATGCCTCCCTGGGGAGGGGGGGAGGGGGCAGATCAGTGGTAATTACTACCCTCCACTTCTGAAGGGGGCAGAAAGACCTCCTTTTTTCTTGTTGGGGTGGGGGCATGGTCGCTCCCATGGTGAACTAAAGTGTACGCACAATGTGACCTAACAAGGAAACCAAAAACCTAAACATATATGTATCTATCTAGGATCATCCCCACAGTGGTCAGGAAAGGATGCCCATCAGTCACCACACGGAACCGCCCTTCATCATTTGGGGTTCCATCAAGACCACCACTGGGAGAGCCACTCAACTTTCACGGTCGAGGGTCCAGATGTAAATAGAGGACTCCTCCACCGATCAGATAGGTCTTACTGTGGTCTTGCTACTCAGTTTTGAGGATCTTAGCACACATGACAAAAGGGGGACTGACGCTGCAGTGCACAAAAGGTGTGAAAATAAAAAAATGTGATAATAAAATTGGATGGGGGGGTACTAACAATTTTATTAAGATGCTACCCACTCTTCCAATGTCTAAAAAGTAGTCAATGACAGTCACTATAGTATGGACTGCCCAGATATTTCATAAGGTGACCTTACTATGCCATCATGCCGAAGGGCGCAGGGGTCCCTGGAGTGAGCTGTCCATCATAGTGGGTAAATTGCGGGAAGACGGTGCACACAGCTAGTGTGTGGGCGGGGCCAAATGTGCGGGCTTCTATGCGACTTCACATGCCTCTTGTGTGTATAAAAGGTCAGAGACCGATCGGAGCAGCAGATGAGGAGAAAGAAGCTCCTGGTCAGTGGTCACAGGAACTGCACTGGTATTGCGCTCGTGAAAGTCAAGGATGCAAATGCCTCTATCCAGCATCACAGCTAATTTTCGACGGTAGATATGGGGAGAAAGCACACCTGCCCTGCCTCGACAAAGCTCGCGATTGTTTTTGGGCTGATGAATGTGTTACTGAATTTGAGCTTCAATTCGGGCACCTGCTTTATTTATATCTCTAAGTGCTTCCTGTTGAGGTTTAATTTTTGTGACAGGAGCATCGTGCCAGAATGAACCCTGCCCTTCATATTTATCCAAGAAGACACCACCGGTTTGTGTGATACCTCTACTCAACTGCCCAAAATCTGCCCGCGAGCAGATTTGCATATTTTTCGGCAATTTCGCGAGATTTGCGGATCGCGAAATTGCCGAAAATCCTCAAAATCCTCAAAATCCGCGAGCGGAACGGATTTTGCGCTCACCCGTACTAAATATATAAATTAAAAGTACACTTACAATTGCATGACTGAAGTCCTTGTAAATAAAATCATGACTCAAAAAAACAACTTTAAAAACGTTTCCCTAAAAAAAGCTAATAATTGCAAAAGTAAACCTCATAAAAAATAAAACAACCAATATGACTTGATTAATTTAGGGAATAAATCCAAAACCTGAAAACTTTGTAAAAATTGAACAAATGTATCATATAAGTAAAACAAACAATTACTGTATAAAATCATTGAAAACAATCATAGAAAACACATAATATAGGTATATAATAAAAATATGATAAATTACAATAGGACCTACTACACATTATAAGGAGGAGTTCCATAACCATATAGATGAACGAGGCCGAATGCTGAGTTCCTTTATAAGGTTATGGAACTCCCAAGTGACTTGCAATATTCTTATGTATTCCAGGGGCTAATTCATCCCATGAAATCCGTGGTCACACCATCACCTTTTCCACTACCACTAGCCACTTAAAACAGTGGCGCTTAGCTCCTTCATTTGAAAGAGCGCGCATGTTTGCATCACGAAGAATAAATATAAAACCTCTAGTGCAAAATGAACACATCAAAAACATGTTCGATCTTGTTGCAAATAGATGTTAGAAACAGTTCAATATATGTCAGTTAGGCTGCTGTAGCTTGGAATTAGTAGAAACATGCAGAAAGATTCAAGCTTTTCTCTAAGGAAGGAAAAAAATAAACATTTTTTTTCTGCTTGTCATTGTAAGCTATTAAAATACAGAAGAAAGAAAAGCAATGTTCAGTTTCCACTGCTTTAAGCAGTTGCTTCAAAAATAGTCTGTGACAAGACTTTGCCTTTCACCTCGGCTGCTGGCAATAGTCATTGTGATTCTAAACGTTGCTGTAATAACTTATAATAGTCAAGTTCTGATGGTTTTTGTTTATAATGGGTGACTAGATGCATCTCAAATCACCGAATATTAGGAAATTAGAGACTGATGTGTATACAGGGATTACAGAATCCCATGTATTACAATGTAATGAAATAATAACAAACACTACTCTTAGCACCTCTCCCTGAACCGAAACCCTTAGAATATAACTGTAAATTACTCTCATCTGAGCAGAGGAGCAGGAAGAGGAAACCACAACCCTAATCCCAAACAGCCCAAAATAATGAAGACTGTCTACAAATGTATAAAAAAGGTGTAACAAATGACATAAAATTACTTTCATCATATAGGAAAAAAATAGAAGGATTTGTATTATTTTTTATTCATGGTGGTAAGTTATTACAAAATAAGATAAAAGTGTTACAATGGTTTTTGTTGAACAAATGTATAAAAGTATAAAATATAATTTATATGCATATTTATTTTTTCCATATATATATATATATCCAAGCTCCTCCAAGTTGCACCAACGTCACGCACCGCCGCCAGAGAGATTCACGATAAACTGTGTAGTAAGTGATGTGCGGTGGAACGAGGGGGGCTGAAATCCGCAAAGCAACAGGATTTCCAGCGGATATATTGAACAACTACGAGTTACGATGTGTAGTAACTCAGAGCGCTGCGAGGTGGCCTTAGAAGTTTTTAAAAAGAGACTGACAACAAGTGTGACGAACACACAGAGGGAGGACCGGAATGTAATTACGCTGGCGACGCAGTTTGTCGCTTTGGAGTGGCTGAACAAACGGGAAATCGGAAATGGTGGGAGGGTACCTCCCTACAAACTTATGTGGAAGTAGGGAGGGTACCAAGGGGTCTCCGCATCTACACAAAACTGACCTACGAGAATCCGGACCCTCTATTACTTTAAGAATGAGCGGAGCATACGGCACATTCTTGTAAAGGGATGCTGATTATCCTGATCAAATTTGCATGGAGTGATCATGAAAAAGCTAAAAACGCCATTGATGAACTAGAAGCAGAAATTACGAAAGACGAAAACAAAATAAAACAGCAAGAATTGTGGGAACAAATTGTGAAGCGTTTGAAAAGTTATGAAGGAAAGATCAGGCAGAGAAAGCAAGAGAAATTTGAACGTGATGAGCGTGACTATGCGCAAGGAAGGGTCATTACATTTGCCAAAAGGTATGGCGCACCACGGGGGGCTCTGCAAGATAAATCTAAACAACAAGCAGTGGCACAACGTGAAACTTCGGAATCGGAGGTGACTACCCCAGAGCAATCGGAAGACGAAAATACCGGCATATCGGGGGTCTCAGTAACAAGGTTCCCTTTTCAGGACGAATTTTGCGTGGTACGCCAGTCCTTTCAGAAATCCAAAGGCAAACCACCAGATCAAAGAAGCGCAGGCCAACGAGAAGGGGCGGCCAGTGGCGTAAAAAATCGACAGTCTCCCCCTATCACCAGGAGCAAGAAGAAATTCTTTAAGAGCAGGTATATGGCAATATGCAGACAAGAGGTGAGACTTTAACAATTATTAATTAGACCCCACGCATACTAACATCTGCCGAGGATGAAGTATTGAGGTTGGGTTTCACCTTCTGCCCGCAAAGGAATTTAGAATACACTCAGACTCGTATAGACCTTTTTAAGTTTACAAGAAAACTTAAACTTTATACGTTTTTTAAATTGAAGCCCAAACATGATAGCAAGAAACACAGAGAGCAGCAATGTGTAACGCATTTACAAGTGGGCCGTGACTTACCAGGAATACACACTTTGGAAGATCTAATGAAAGAAAATGAGTTGGCAAATGAGCAATATGAAAGCTTAGGGGTGGTCGGTGTAGTCCAACAAAGTGGAGAGACATCATTCAAACCGGCATCCACCTTCCAACCACAAATGCCGACAGACATTATTGACATCTTTTCAGACGTGGTCACGAAAGAACTTATGAAAATGAGACTTAAGAAACGGGGAAGAAATAAGAGGCAACATTTTACCTACATAAAATCTCAAGCTGTTGAAAGCTTTAAGAGCGAGACTTCAATTGTATGCAAGCCCTCTGATAAGGGCGGAAACGTAGTGCTCCAGATGTATGAAGCATACAATAAGGAAGCCCTGAGACAATTGTCTGACGAGTCATTTTATTTTTCAAGGATCAACAAATGTCACGCAATGTTGAAAAGTTGGTACGAAAGGGGAATGATAATCACAGAGAAGTACCTGTTTTTAAGAACTTTAAACCCCATCACACCATGTTTTTATCAGCTGCCTAAGGTTCATAAGTACGCAGTTACACTGCCTGGTAACCCGATTGTCTCTTCACAATCTAGCCTCCTGGAACATATTTCCATCTATATCGACCATTTCCTGTTTGAATTTGTACTGTCATTGAAATCTTATGTGAAAGATACTAAGGACTTTCTTCAGGTCATAGAAGCTATACATTGGCGGGAGGGAGATCTAATGATTGTCATGGAGATAACCAGTTTATATACATGTATTGCACTCCATGATGGTATGGAGGCTGTTTGATATTTTTTACAGAATAGGCCAGTTAAATTCACACACCATAATGATATGGCACTGGAATTCCTGGGGTTCTGTCTAAATATTAACATCTTTCTGTACTAAGGCCAATACTATCGACAAGTTTCTGGGACCGCAATGGGCACCTGCTTCGCCACCAGCTATGTGAATTTATTTGTGGGCTGGTGGGAGGAGCAGGTGGCCTGGGTGGCAGATAACAGCAACTGGACCCAGAACATAGTCGTTTGGCACGGATATATTGACGAACTCTTCATTATATGGAGAGGGTCTATGGAAACAGCAATAGAATATATCGGGAAACTGAATTCGAATGGAGTAAATCTGAAATTCAGTGCAGACATAAGTCCTTCTTCTGTACACTTCTTAGATCTAGAGGTATGTGTAATGGATGGCAATCTTAATACAAAATTGTTCCGTAAGCCCACTGTGGGTAATTCAATATTACACGCTCAAAGTAGTCATCCCCCTAAATTAATTAGGAGTATCCCCTATGGGGAACTCTTACATATTAAAAGGAATGACACAAGGGAAATGGACTTCAAAATCCATGCTAGAGAATGTATGGACAGATTCAGAGCACGTGGATATGATGAATCCACACTCCAGAGTGCACTCAGGAGGGTCACTGGGATTCCCAGAAATCAACTGTTCAAGGATAAAACCAAGGTAGCAGAGGAGAGTAAATTTCGGATGATTACAACTTTCTCAGAAGAGGCGGTTGAGTTAAGACAGATTCTTAAGAAAAACTGGAATCTTTTAAAACTGGATCCAGTTATAGGGATGGATATCTCAACTCAAGCATTACTCACTTTCAGGAAAGCTAGATCACTGAGGGACTCTCTTACTAGCAGTCATCAAAGTGTCCAGACACCCAACCTGCTCGCTAATAAGTTGTAGGGATTTTATCCCTGCGGAAAATGAAAGGCCTGTTCAGGGAGTAAAAAGGTTTTATCCTATAAGATCCCAGGAAAGGAAAAACCAATGAAGATCAAGAAATTCCTAACATGTAGTACACCCTATACTGTGTACTGTGGACTCCAATACATCGGGAGTACCATTCATGAAACTAAGAAGAGAGTTCTTGAACATACCAGGGCTATAAAAAACTGTGATATGACATATCTGGTAGCCCGGCATTTTCAATTGGAACATAAGAGTGATAGGAATCTTCTAACATTCTTTGCCCTAGATCATGTTCCAGTACATCCTAGAGGAGGTGACAGGCTGATGACGTTGAGGAGACTAGAGTCTCGATACATCATCGACCTGCAAACACGGAATCTTGAAGGATTAAATACAAATGAGGAACTAGCAGTGCATCTGGGTAAATGATAATGAAGTGATATGAATTTTGATCTAGATCAGCACAAGAAGACAATTTATGAATTGTGACAGTTATAACTATGAGTGTTTGATGAATGGATAAATTACAGAGCAAAGAGTCAATGCCTATGCAAGGCTTGATGTTAATGAAAAGTTATGTTGTTAAGAGGCAATGCCCATTATGGGCTTTATTAAGTATGTTATTGCGTCATATATGATGCAAATGTTCGTCTATGCTAATGCGGGATTATTCGCAGCGTAGGAGAGCCAGGAACTGAGCTGTAGTATACATATCCATGGGTTGTATGTATTTACAGATAAATAGTGCAATAATGAGGCATTAATAGCGTAATATTATGCTTAAAGATGGCGCTTGTATATAAACAAAGCCCTCTTTTCATGTCTGTGCACTTGTTGTAAATGAAATGACGTATATAAAATGGCAGTTTCGGGCGCGCCAATTTACCATCGACAAAGGCGACTGCCGAAGCGCGTCTGGCCACTGTGAGTTTGGAATAACGTTTTCAACTTCGCCCCTGAGAGTGCTTTCCTTTCTTTACTACGAGGAAGTTTGGAGCATGGATATATATATATATATATTACCTACTGGCGGTCGCCAGTAGGTATATATAGTTAGGATTTTTTCCCTATGGGATTTTTGAAAATTCTATGTCTAATAACTTTGGCGTTTGTGGACGGAATTGGCTGAAATTTTCAGGAAAATGGCACATTTTGTTTCTGAGCAGCCCCTGAAAATTGGGCGGGGGTTCGTCCAGGGGGGGTCGAGAAAAAAGGGGGGTCCCAAAACGTGTTTTTAACATTGAGTTTTCCATAGGGCGGTTGGCCTCACTTTTAGCCCGAACGGCTGAATGGATTTGCACAAAACTTGGCAAAATTGTAGGGACTGGTAGCCCGATGTGCCTTTTGTAGGTCTCAATATATGTGCTCCAGTGGATTTTGAGAAATGAACGTTTAAAAAAAGATATATATCTGTAACAGCGGACCGGGCAGCGCCCCGGTTCGCGGACCTTACGCGTACCAGAACTTCGCGTAGCGAAGCTGATTGGCTCTCCGGTGTCTATCAACATTCTAAACAGTCCGGAGCGGCCGCCATCTTGTCTCTCGGTAGGATTGAGAGACAAGAGGAGGCCAAAACAAAGGGGGAAATAACCATAAGGGGGCATAGTAGATCCTCCCTGGCCCCCTAGGTTTAAAGTGGAGGCTTTAAAAGGGCCCCGCGGGGCAAAAAAAAATAATTTTTTTTTGTTTTTTTGCGTGGGTAGCGCCCGGTCCGCGAACCGGGAAGCGTTCTGGGCAGCGTACTGCAATGCATCAATTTAAGCTAACGGAAAGCTTTCCGGTTCGCGGACCGGGAGCGAAACAAAAAAAATATTTAAAAAAAATTATTAATAAACATATAAAATATATTTTTGGATTTAAAGAAGAATACATTTTACAGCTATAGATATTAGCTTTTAAAAAACCAATGAAATTCACTGAAAAAACCATAGGTTATAGACCATATATAGTTAGGAATTAGCATTTACAAAACCTTGAAAATTCACTGAAAAAACCATAGGTTATACACCATATATAGTTAGGAATTAGCATTTAAAAAACCTTATTTTACTCACACAAAACCATTGAAATTCCATATATAGTTAGTTGTACTAACTATATATTGCGCACCCGCAATCCACTGCTGATCATGTCACATATTACATCATTCATGACATGGTCAGTGACATCACTGATGACATCACTGATGACATCTCAAATGACATCACTGATGACATCACTGATGACATCTCAAATGACATCACTGATGACAACATCCAGTGACTGTATTTTTCTGTAAAGTTAAAATATGTCTTACATATTGAAGATTGAGTGGATGTATAAGTGTCTGGATGAATGATTTAGTAGGTGCATGACTGACTGTATGAATGAGTGATTAAATGTGTCTCACTGAGTGCATGGGTTAGTGACTAAACTGTCTTAATTTGTGCATCATTATGTCTGTTGTTCTGAAAACTGCTGCATGTGTTGTTTAGTAGCTATATGAGTAACTATATGGGTTATTGATTGGTTGCCCAAGTATTTGTATGGGAGACTGAGTGTGTGTGTGGGTGGCTGGGAGGTGTATGACTCTGTGCATAGATGTGTGAGCAGTTGATTCACTAGATGTATGGGTTCAAAAGTGCATGTGGAAACAGCTGTATGGGCGGTTGACTGTGTGCATGAGTGTATTGGTGAGTGAATGGATATCTCAGTGCTACATGTCAAAGTAAGTACATATGTAAAACACAGTACATGTGAGAGTTGACATATATAAATAACTGTGCAAAAGAGCCAGTGAATGTGTGAGTGGCTGTATGGATCATTGTGAACTTGTATCAGGGATTGTATAAGAGAGTAAATATGTGTTAGTATATGTTTGAATAAGTAAGGTGTGTATAACTGTATAGTTGAGGAAATGGAGGTGTGATTGATTCTTTGCATGACTGACTAGGTGTGTGAGTAACTCCATGGATGAGTGACAGTCTGTGAGTGTCTGTTTACACTGAGTGTATCTAAGGTTATATTAGAGTCTGAAGAGCTTCATCGTATTATCACATGAATGATGTCATCAGTGATGTGATCAGTAATGTCAAATGAGATGTCATCAGTGATGTCATCAGTGATGTCATTTGAGATGTCATCAGTGATGTCATCAGTGATGTCACTGACCATGTCATGAATGATGTAATATGTGACATGATCAGCAGTGGATTGCGGGTGCGCAATATATAGTTAGTACAACTAACTATATATGGAATTTCAATGGTTTTGTGTGAGTAAAATAAGGTTTTTTAAATGCTAATTCCTAACTATATATGGTGTATAACCTATGGTTTTTTCAGTGAATATATATATATATACATATATATATATATATATATATATATATATATATACTCCTCCAATCGGTTACTGTGCAACGAGACGTCCAATGCACTTTTCACCTGTACGCAGACTCAAAATCAAAGTCCGAAGCCAGTCTTCAAGTTGTTCTTGTTTTTATTTTTTAAGCATAAAGTGCAGGGGTACAAAAAAGAACGTCGAACAGACGCGTTTCGGGCGTAACCGCCCTTTCTCACTGTTAGCGGTAATATGGACTGACTTGCATTTAAATAATACAATGTTAATTTGGAAAAACGCGCCCAAATGCGATTCATAGACATAATAAAAGGACTTAGTTTACCATAGGTCACAAAATGAGATCATATGTGGAGGCCATATTTGCCTAGTCAAAATTAATAGTAAACACACTAGTTCTACATGTAAGTATCCACGCATATATACACTTGTTATAGAGATAATATATAGGTGATCTGTTATTTTTAACTGTCAACAATATTTATATGTTGTGCAAATACACCAATTTAACATTTTCTGTACAAATACGCAATGTTGACAGACAAGATCATTCTAATTTGCTAACAAACAAAATTAAGTGGAAATTTCATGAGCACGCACAAATTTATCGACAAAAAAAATGTTATCCAGTTAAGTCTTAAAGAGTGACATAATTCATATAAGCACAAATGCTTGGATGTCCTTTTGTATGTTAATGACATTTTTCCAAATACTTTATATTGCCCCATTTATCATAGGGGTCACAGTCCATTGTTCATAATGAAAACAAACAAATCATATTAATAATGGTGAAGGAGTGACTAAGTGTCAATAACCAGTTCTGTTTAGACGAATTATGTGGTGTAGGGAAAAATCAAAATAGATAACACATTAGAAATCAATCTTTCTTCAACAATTTTGTGGTATTTAAAATCTTTTACCTAGGATGTTAAATCACATCCTATTTGCTTTTTGGTTTGACAAAGTGGTTCAGGGGCTTATTAATTTATTTAATGATGTTTCATCGGGAGTTACTGAATATTTATTTATAAAGTTCTTTGATTGATACTTAGGACCACCGACTGAAAGTTGATGACATGTGGCGCATTTACAGAAAATTACTTAGATCTTCTCCCATGTTCAGACCTCCAGGGATTTTGCTATTAAGTCTGACAATATACATTGACTCCAGCTGCCTTAATTTTTTCTCATAATCACCACCTTTTTTGGATGTTCTCACGGCATCTATTACAAAGTAATTAAGCTGGGATAAGTTCCTATTGTGATGCTGGTCAAAATGTCGTGCCACCGGGTAGCTCTGATCACAATTCACTATAGCCCTAAGATGTTGGAGAATGCGTTGGTACACAGGCAACTTAGTTCTACCAACGTATCTCAAATTGCATGTGCATGTTAAAACATATACCGCTAGTTCCGTTCTGCAGGTATAGTGGGCTTTGATGGTAATAGGTTTGGGGTCAAAGGGAGTCGAATAAGATCTAGTGTTGATGCCAAAATGGCATGCACGGCATGAAATGCACCGGAAGAAACCCTTACGGGGTGACAACCAGTCGTCATTTTTTACTGTTTCTGGAGAACTGGAAACCAGTTCATTGCGCATGCTGAATGCCCTTTTATATGTCACTGTGGGTTTGTTAGGTAAAATGTCCTTAAGTACGGGATCAGTTAGAATCACAGGCCACTGATTCCTTACCAAACTCGAGATTTGGCGTGCTTGTCGACTATAGCTAGTGATTAACCTAATGTCATTGCTACTCTTTACTGAGTTAGTCATTTGGGGGTCCATATGGGATACTTCCAACAGCGAGTTCCGATTTAGCTTGTTGGCTTTAATCCTTGCTTTGTTCAAGGTGCTAGTTTTATAGCCCCTAGCTTCTAACCGTTTTTTGGCTTCTTCCTGGTGCTGGTCTCGAAGTTCCACCGTGCTACACGTTCTGTGTATTCTAAGGAATTCCCCGTAGGGGATTGCCCTGATGGTATGTTGTGGGTGGAAACTTTGCGCATGCAGAATAGTATTTCCTGCCGTGCTTTTTCTAAAAAGGCTCGTGGTGAGAGTATTATTCACTATTTCAACCAACACATCCAAGAAACTAACGCTGTTCCTACTTATCTGAGCAGTAAACTCTAGGTTAGAATTGTTAACATTGATACTTTCAACAAAAGACTTTGCATCTTCCATACTGCCTCTCCAAATGATGAAAATGTCATCTATATATCTCATATATTTCACAATGTTGTTATTCCAAAAACCTGAGTGCTCAACCTTGAGGACATGCTCCTCCCACCAGCACACGTGGAGCCCCGCGTAGCTGGGGGAAAAACATGCCCCCATGGCCACACCCCTCAATTGTTTATAGACCTTGTTGTCAAAAAGGAAAACATTGTTGTGGAGACAACGTTCCACCATAGTTATTAGCATGGAATTATGTTTATATAGCTCAACAGGTCTTTTATCCAAACAGAACTTAATGGCTCTTAGTCCATCCGAATGTGAAATACTAGTGTAAAGACTAGCAATGTCCATTGTCATTAGCGAATAGTCAGCTGACCAAACACAATGGTTGATGTTCCTAAGAAATTCCGTTGAGTCTTTGATATAGGCAGGGAGATTGGTGACAAAATCTTGCAAGTGGTGATCTATATATTTCGAGGTGTTTTCAAACAGACTGTTGATGGCAGAGACTATTGGTCTCTCCGGAACCGGTGTTATTTCTTCATGGACTTTAGGGATGAAATAAATGTTAGGCAACACTGGATGGTCTTTGTGAAGAAACTTCAATTCATCCCTAGATAAAAGACCTTCCCGCTTCCACCCATTGCGTTCCTTTTGATATGCCTGTTGGATGGATTTGGCGGTTTTAAAGTCAATTTGGGCATAACATACTGCGTCATTTAGATGTCTGTATGCCTCTTCCATATATTGTTTTTTGTCCCAGAGCACAATGTTTCCACCCTTGTCGGATTGCTTGACAATTATTGCTTGGTTGGTTTTTAGTTTTCTCATCAAATTATTGTATGGCCTCATGTTGACATTAGTTGAACCTTGTTGTTTTTTGATTCGAGTATTTAACTTTTTTAAGCCATCAGTTATGAGTTCCGCATATGTGTCTATAGAGTCTTTGGGCATTATTGGGATGAAAGTTGATGGCAATTTGAATGGACTGCCCACAGTTTGTCCCAAATCAACATCTTTCTCTTCGGCAACATCTTGAGTACTACTGGTGGATGTTTCCTCATTGTGTAATGAGTGCATGGTTTTCATTAAAGGAATGTCTCGATACATCATCGACCTGCAAACAATGAATCTTGAAGGATTAAATACAAATGAGGAACTAGCAGTGCATCTGGGTAAATGATAATGAAGTGATATGAATTTTGATCTAGATCAGCACAAGAAGACAATTTATGAATTGTGACAGTTATAACTATGAGTGTTTGATGAATGGATAAATTACAGAGCAAAGAGTCAATGCCTATGCAAGGCTTGATGTTAATGAAAAGTTATGTTGTTAAGAGGCAATGCCCATTATGGGCTTTATTAAGTATGTTATTGCGTCATATATGATGCAAATGTTCGTCTATGCTAATGCGGGATTATTCGCAGCGTAGGAGAGCCAGGAACTGAGCTGTAGTATACATATCCATGGGTTGTATGTATTTACAGATAAATAGTGCAATAATGAGGCATTAATAGCGTAATATTATGCTTAAAGATGGCGCTTGTATATAAACAAAGCCCTCTTTTCATGTCTGTGCACTTGTTGTAAATGAAATGACGTATATAAAATGGCAGTTTCGGGCGCGCCAATTTACCATCGACAAAGGCGACTGCCGAAGCGCGTCTGGCCACTGTGAGTTTGGAATAACGTTTTCAACTTCGCCCCTGAGAGTGCTTTCCTTTCTTTACTACGAGGAAGTTTGGAGCATGGATATATATATATATATATTACCTACTGGCGGTCGCCAGTAGGTATATATAGTTAGGATTTTTTCCCTATGGGATTTTTGAAAATTCTATGTCTAATAACTTTGGCGTTTGTGGACGGAATTGGCTGAAATTTTCAGGAAAATGGCACATTTTGTTTCTGAGCAGCCCCTGAAAATTGGGCGGGGGTTCGTCCAGGGGGGGTCGAGAAAAAAGGGGGGTCCCAAAACGTGTTTTTAACATTGAGTTTTCCATAGGGCGGTTGGCCTCACTTTTAGCCCGAACGGCTGAATGGATTTGCACGAAACTTGGCAAAATTGTAGGGACTGGTAGCCCGATGTGCCTTTTGTAGGTCTCAATATATGTGCTCCAGTGGATTTTGAGAAATTAACGTTTAAAAAAAGATATATATCTGTAACAGCGGACCGGGCAGCGCCCCGGTTCGCGGACCTTACGCGTACCAGAACTTCGCGTAGCGAAGCTGATTGGCTCTCCGGTGTCTGTCAACATTCTAAACAGTCCGGAGCGGCCGCCATCTTGTCTCTCGGTAGGATTGAGAGACAAGAGGAGGCCAAAACAAAGGGGGAAATAACCATAAGGGGGCATAGTAGATCCTCCCTGACCCCCTAGGTTTAAAGTGGAGGCTTTAAAAGAGCCCCGCGGGGCAAAAAAAAATAAATTTTTTTTTGTTTTTTTGCGTGGGTAGCGCCCGGTCCGCGAACCGGGAAGCGTTCTGGGCAGCGTACTGCAATGCATCAATTCAAGCTAACGGAAAGCTTTCCGGTTCGCGGACCGGGAGCGAAACAAAAAAAATATTTTAAAAAAATTATTAATAAACATATAAAATATATTTTTGGATTTAAAGAAGAATACATTTTACAGCTATAGATATTAGCTTTTAAAAAACCAATGAAATTCACTGAAAAAACCATAGGTTATAGACCATATATAGTTAGGAATTAGCATTTACAAAACCTTGAAAATTCACTGAAAAAACCATAGGTTATACACCATATATAGTTAGGAATTAGCATTTAAAAAACCTTATTTTACTCACACAAAACCATTGAAATTCCATATATAGTTAGTTGTACTAACTATATATTGCGCACCCGCAATCCACTGCTGATCATGTCACATATTACATCATTCATGACATGGTCAGTGACATCACTGATGACATCACTGATGACATCTCAAATGACATCACTGATGACATCACTGATGACATCTCAAATGACATCACTGATGACAACATCCAGTGACTGTATTTTTCTGTAAAGTTAAAATATGTCTTACATATTGAAGATTGAGTGGATGTATAAGTGTCTGGATGAATGATTTAGTAGGTGCATGACTGACTGTATGAATGAGTGATTAAATGTGTCTCACTGAGTGCATGGGTTAGTGACTAAACTGTCTTAATTTGTGCATCATTATGTCTGTTGTTCTGAAAACTGCTGCATGTGTTGTTTAGTAGCTATATGAGTAACTATATGGGTTATTGATTGGTTGCCCAAGTATTTGTATGGGAGACTGAGTGTGTGTGTGGGTGGCTGGGAGGTGTATGACTCTGTGCATAGATGTGTGAGCAGTTGATTCACTAGATGTATGGGTTCAAAAGTGCATGTGGAAACAGCTGTATGGGCGGTTGACTGTGTGCATGAGTGTATTGGTGAGTGAATGGATATCTCAGTGCTACATGTCAAAGTAAGTACATATGTAAAACACAGTACATGTGAGAGTTGACATATATAAATAACTGTGCAAAAGAGCCAGTGAATGTGTGAGTGGCTGTATGGATCATTGTGAACTTGTATCAGGGATTGTATAAGAGAGTAAATATGTGTTAGTATATGTTTGAATAAGTAAGGTGTGTATAACTGTATAGTTGAGGAAATGGAGGTGTGATTGATTCTTTGCATGACTGACTAGGTGTGTGAGTAACTCCATGGATGAGTGACAGTCTGTGAGTGTCTGTTTACACTGAGTGTATCTAAGGTTATATTAGAGTCTGAAGAGCTTCATCGTATTATCACATGAATGATGTCATCAGTGATGTGATCAGTAATGTCAAATGAGATGTCATCAGTGATGTCATCAGTGATGTCATTTGAGATGTCATCAGTGATGTCATCAGTGATGTCACTGACCATGTCATGAATGATGTAATATGTGACATGATCAGCAGTGGATTGCGGGTGCGCAATATATAGTTAGTACAACTAACTATATATGGAATTTCAATGGTTTTGTGTGAGTAAAATAAGGTTTTTTAAATGCTAATTCCTAACTATATATGGTGTATAACCTATGGTTTTTTCAGTGAATATATATATATATACATATATATATATATATATATATATATATATATATATATACTCCTCCAATCGGTTACTGTGCAACGAGACGTCCAATGCACTTTTCACCTGTACGCAGACTCAAAATCAAAGTCCGAAGCCAGTCTTCAAGTTGTTCTTGTTTTTATTTTTTAAGCATAAAGTGCAGGGGTACAAAAAAGAACGTCGAACAGACGCGTTTCGGGCGTAACCGCCCTTTCTCACTGTTAGCGGTAATATGGACTGACTTGCATTTAAATAATACAATGTTAATTTGGAAAAACGCGCCCAAATGCGATTCATAGACATAATAAAAGGACTTAGTTTACCATAGGTCACAAAATGAGATCATATGTGGAGGCCATATTTGCCTAGTCAAAATTAATAGTAAACACACTAGTTCTACATGTAAGTATCCACGCATATATACACTTGTTATAGAGATAATATATAGGTGATCTGTTATTTTTAACTGTCAACAATATTTATATGTTGTGCAAATACACCAATTTAACATTTTCTGTACAAATACGCAATGTTGACAGACAAGATCATTCTAATTTGCTAACAAACAAAATTAAGTGGAAATTTCATGAGCACGCACAAATTTATCGACAAAAAAAATGTTATCCAGTTAAGTCTTAAAGAGTGACATAATTCATATAAGCACAAATGCTTGGATGTCCTTTTGTATGTTAATGACATTTTTCCAAATACTTTATATTGCCCCATTTATCATAGGGGTCACAGTCCATTGTTCATAATGAAAACAAACAAATCATATTAATAATGGTGAAGGAGTGACTAAGTGTCAATAACCAGTTCTGTTTAGACGAATTATGTGGTGTAGGGAAAAATCAAAATAGATAACACATTAGAAATCAATCTTTCTTCAACAATTTTGTGGTATTTAAAATCTTTTACCTAGGATGTTAAATCACATCCTATTTGCTTTTTGGTTTGACAAAGTGGTTCAGGGGCTTATTAATTTATTTAATGATGTTTCATCGGGAGTTACTGAATATTTATTTATAAAGTTCTTTGATTGATACTTAGGACCACCGACTGAAAGTTGATGACATGTGGCGCATTTACAGAAAATTACTTAGATCTTCTCCCATGTTCAGACCTCCAGGGATTTTGCTATTAAGTCTGACAATATACATTGACTCCAGCTGCCTTAATTTTTTCTCATAATCACCACCTTTTTTGGATGTTCTCACGGCATCTATTACAAAGTAATTAAGCTGGGATAAGTTCCTATTGTGATGCTGGTCAAAATGTCGTGCCACCGGGTAGCTCTGATCACAATTCACTATAGCCCTAAGATGTTGGAGAATGCGTTGGTACACAGGCAACTTAGTTCTACCAACGTATCTCAAATTGCATGTGCATGTTAAAACATATACCGCTAGTTCCGTTCTGCAGGTATAGTGGGCTTTGATGGTAATAGGTTTGGGGTCAAAGGGAGTCGAATAAGATCTAGTGTTGATGCCAAAATGGCATGCACGGCATGAAATGCACCGGAAGAAACCCTTACGGGGTGACAACCAGTCGTCATTTTTTACTGTTTCTGGAGAACTGGAAACCAGTTCATTGCGCATGCTGAATGCCCTTTTATATGTCACTGTGGGTTTGTTAGGTAAAATGTCCTTAAGTACGGGATCAGTTAGAATCACAGGCCACTGATTCCTTACCAAACTCGAGATTTGGCGTGCTTGTCGACTATAGCTAGTGATTAACCTAATGTCATTGCTACTCTTTACTGAGTTAGTCATTTGGGGGTCCATATGGGATACTTCCAACAGCGAGTTCCGATTTAGCTTGTTGGCTTTAATCCTTGCTTTGTTCAAGGTGCTAGTTTTATAGCCCCTAGCTTCTAACCGTTTTTTGGCTTCTTCCTGGTGCTGGTCTCGAAGTTCCACCGTGCTACACGTTCTGTGTATTCTAAGGAATTCCCCGTAGGGGATTGCCCTGATGGTATGTTGTGGGTGGAAACTTTGCGCATGCAGAATAGTATTTCCTGCCGTGCTTTTTCTAAAAAGGCTCGTGGTGAGAGTATTATTCACTATTTCAACCAACACATCCAAGAAACTAACGCTGTTCCTACTTATCTGAGCAGTAAACTCTAGGTTAGAATTGTTAACATTGATACTTTCAACAAAAGACTTTGCATCTTCCATACTGCCTCTCCAAATGATGAAAATGTCATCTATATATCTCATATATTTCACAATGTTGTTATTCCAAAAACCTGAGTGCTCAACCTTGAGGACATGCTCCTCCCACCAGCACACGTGGAGCCCCGCGTAGCTGGGGGAAAAACATGCCCCCATGGCCACACCCCTCAATTGTTTATAGACCTTGTTGTCAAAAAGGAAAACATTGTTGTGGAGACAACGTTCCACCATAGTTATTAGCATGGAATTATGTTTATATAGCTCAACAGGTCTTTTATCCAAACAGAACTTAATGGCTCTTAGTCCATCCGAATGTGAAATACTAGTGTAAAGACTAGCAATGTCCATTGTCATTAGCGAATAGTCAGCTGACCAAACACAATGGTTGATGTTCCTAAGAAATTCCGTTGAGTCTTTGATATAGGCAGGGAGATTGGTGACAAAATCTTGCAAGTGGTGATCTATATATTTCGAGGTGTTTTCAAACAGACTGTTGATGGCAGAGACTATTGGTCTCTCCGGAACCGGTGTTATTTCTTCATGGACTTTAGGGATGAAATAAATGTTAGGCAACACTGGATGGTCTTTGTGAAGAAACTTCAATTCATCCCTAGATAAAAGACCTTCCCGCTTCCACCCATTGCGTTCCTTTTGATATGCCTGTTGGATGGATTTGGCGGTTTTAAAGTCAATTTGGGCATAACATACTGCGTCATTTAGATGTCTGTATGCCTCTTCCATATATTGTTTTTTGTCCCAGAGCACAATGTTTCCACCCTTGTCGGATTGCTTGACAATTATTGCTTGGTTGGTTTTTAGTTTTCTCATCAAATTATTGTATGGCCTCATGTTGACATTAGTTGAACCTTGTTGTTTTTTGATTCGAGTATTTAACTTTTTTAAGCCATCAGTTATGAGTTCCGCATATGTGTCTATAGAGTCTTTGGGCATTATTGGGATGAAAGTTGATGGCAATTTGAATGGACTGCCCACAGTTTGTCCCAAATCAACATCTTTCTCTTCGGCAACATCTTGAGTACTACTGGTGGATGTTTCCTCATTGTGTAATGAGTGCATGGTTTTCATTAAAGGAATGTCTCGATACATCATCGACCTGCAAACAATGAATCTTGAAGGATTAAATACAAATGAGGAACTAGCAGTGCATCTGGGTAAATGATAATGAAGTGATATGAATTTTGATCTAGATCAGCACAAGAAGACAATTTATGAATTGTGACAGTTATAACTATGAGTGTTTGATGAATGGATAAATTACAGAGCAAAGAGTCAATGCCTATGCAAGGCTTGATGTTAATGAAAAGTTATGTTGTTAAGAGGCAATGCCCATTATGGGCTTTATTAAGTATGTTATTGCGTCATATATGATGCAAATGTTCGTCTATGCTAATGCGGGATTATTCGCAGCGTAGGAGAGCCAGGAACTGAGCTGTAGTATACATATCCATGGGTTGTATGTATTTACAGATAAATAGTGCAATAATGAGGCATTAATAGCGTAATATTATGCTTAAAGATGGCGCTTGTATATAAACAAAGCCCTCTTTTCATGTCTGTGCACTTGTTGTAAATGAAATGACGTATATAAAATGGCAGTTTCGGGCGCGCCAATTTACCATCGACAAAGGCGACTGCCGAAGCGCGTCTGGCCACTGTGAGTTTGGAATAACGTTTTCAACTTCGCCCCTGAGAGTGCTTTCCTTTCTTTACTACGAGGAAGTTTGGAGCATGGATATATATATATATATATTACCTACTGGCGGTCGCCAGTAGGTATATATAGTTAGGATTTTTTCCCTATGGGATTTTTGAAAATTCTATGTCTAATAACTTTGGCGTTTGTGGACGGAATTGGCTGAAATTTTCAGGAAAATGGCACATTTTGTTTCTGAGCAGCCCCTGAAAATTGGGCGGGGGTTCGTCCAGGGGGGGTCGAGAAAAAAGGGGGGTCCCAAAACGTGTTTTTAACATTGAGTTTTCCATAGGGCGGTTGGCCTCACTTTTAGCCCGAACGGCTGAATGGATTTGCACGAAACTTGGCAAAATTGTAGGGACTGGTAGCCCGATGTGCCTTTTGTAGGTCTCAATATATGTGCTCCAGTGGATTTTGAGAAATTAACGTTTAAAAAAAGATATATATCTGTAACAGCGGACCGGGCAGCGCCCCGGTTCGCGGACCTTACGCGTACCAGAACTTCGCGTAGCGAAGCTGATTGGCTCTCCGGTGTCTGTCAACATTCTAAACAGTCCGGAGCGGCCGCCATCTTGTCTCTCGGTAGGATTGAGAGACAAGAGGAGGCCAAAACAAAGGGGGAAATAACCATAAGGGGGCATAGTAGATCCTCCCTGACCCCCTAGGTTTAAAGTGGAGGCTTTAAAAGAGCCCCGCGGGGCAAAAAAAAATATTTTTTTTTTTGTTTTTTTGCGTGGGTAGCGCCCGGTCCGCGAACCGGGAAGCGTTCTGGGCAGCGTACTGCAATGCATCAATTCAAGCTAACGGAAAGCTTTCCGGTTCGCGGACCGGGAGCGAAACAAAAAAAATATTTTTAAAAAATTATTAATAAACATATAAAATATATTTTTGGATTTAAAGAAGAATACATTTTACAGCTATAGATATTAGCTTTTAAAAAACCAATGAAATTCACTGAAAAAACCATAGGTTATAGACCATATATAGTTAGGAATTAGCATTTACAAAACCTTGAAAATTCACTGAAAACACCATAGGTTATACACCATATATAGTTAGGAATTAGCATTTAAAAAACCTTATTTTACTCACACAAAACCATTGAAATTCCATATATAGTTAGTTGTACTAACTATATATTGCGCACCCGCAATCCACTGCTGATCATGTCACATATTACATCATTCATGACATGGTCAGTGACATCACTGATGACATCACTGATGACATCTCAAATGACATCACTGATGACATCACTGATGACATCTCAAATGACATCACTGATGACAACATCCAGTGACTGTATTTTTCTGTAAAGTTAAAATATGTCTTACATATTGAAGATTGAGTGGATGTATAAGTGTCTGGATGAATGATTTAGTAGGTGCATGACTGACTGTATGAATGAGTGATTAAATGTGTCTCACTGAGTGCATGGGTTAGTGACTAAACTGTCTTAATTTGTGCATCATTATGTCTGTTGTTCTGAAAACTGCTGCATGTGTTGTTTAGTAGCTATATGAGTAACTATATGGGTTATTGATTGGTTGCCCAAGTATTTGTATGGGAGACTGAGTGTGTGTGTGGGTGGCTGGGAGGTGTATGACTCTGTGCATAGATGTGTGAGCAGTTGATTCACTAGATGTATGGGTTCAAAAGTGCATGTGGAAACAGCTGTATGGGCGGTTGACTGTGTGCATGAGTGTATTGGTGAGTGAATGGATATCTCAGTGCTACATGTCAAAGTAAGTACATATGTAAAACACAGTACATGTGAGAGTTGAGATATATAAATAACTGTGCAAAAGAGCCAGTGAATGTGTGAGTGGCTGTATGGATCATTGTGAACTTGTATCAGGGATTGTATAAGAGAGTAAATATGTGTTAGTATATGTTTGAATAAGTAAGGTGTGTATAACTGTATAGTTGAGGAAATGGAGGTGTGATTGATTCTTTGCATGACTGACTAGGTGTGTGAGTAACTCCATGGATGAGTGACAGTCTGTGAGTGTCTGTTTACACTGAGTGTATCTAAGGTTATATTAGAGTCTGAAGAGCTTCATCGTATTATCACATGAATGATGTCATCAGTGATGTGATCAGTAATGTCAAATGAGATGTCATCAGTGATGTCATCAGTGATGTCATTTGAGATGTCATCAGTGATGTCATCAGTGATGTCACTGACCATGTCATGAATGATGTAATATGTGACATGATCAGCAGTGGATTGCGGGTGCGCAATATATAGTTAGTACAACTAACTATATATGGAATTTCAATGGTTTTGTGTGAGTAAAATAAGGTTTTTTAAATGCTAATTCCTAACTATATATGGTGTATAACCTATGGTTTTTTCAGTGAATATATATATATATACATATATATATATATATATATATATATATATATATATACTCCTCCAATCGGTTACTGTGCAACGAGACGTCCAATGCACTTTTCACCTGTACGCAGACTCAAAATCAAAGTCCGAAGCCAGTCTTCAAGTTGTTCTTGTTTTTTTTTTTTAAGCATAAAGTGCAGGGGTACAAAAAAGAACGTCGAACAGACGCGTTTCGGGCGTAACCGCCCTTTCTCACTGTTAGCGGTAATATGGACTGACTTGCATTTAAATAATACAATGTTAATTTGGAAAAACGCGCCCAAATGCGATTCATAGACATAATAAAAGGACTTAGTTTACCATAGGTCACAAAATGAGATCATATGTGGAGGCCATATTTGCCTAGTCAAAATTAATAGTAAACACACTAGTTCTACATGTAAGTATCCACGCATATATACACTTGTTATAGAGATAATATATAGGTGATCTGTTATTTTTAACTGTCAACAATATTTATATGTTGTGCAAATACACCAATTTAACATTTTCTGTACAAATACGCAATGTTGACAGACAAGATCATTCTAATTTGCTAACAAACAAAATTAAGTGGAAATTTCATGAGCACGCACAAATTTATCGACAAAAAAAATGTTATCCAGTTAAGTCTTAAAGAGTGACATAATTCATATAAGCACAAATGCTTGGATGTCCTTTTGTATGTTAATGACATTTTTCCAAATACTTTATATTGCCCCATTTATCATAGGGGTCACAGTCCATTGTTCATAATGAAAACAAACAAATCATATTAATAATGGTGAAGGAGTGACTAAGTGTCAATAACCAGTTCTGTTTAGACAAATTATGTGGTGTAGGGAAAAATAAAAATAGATAACACATTAGAAATCAATCTTTCTTCAACAATTTTGTGGTATTTAAAATCTTTTACCTAGGATGTTAAATCACATCCTATTTGCTTTTTGGTTTGACAAAGTGGTTCAGGGGCTTATTAATTTATTTAATGATGTTTCATCGGGAGTTACTGAATATTTATTTATAAAGTTCTTTGATTGATACTTAGGACCACCGACTGAAAGTTGATGACATGTGGCGCATTTACAGAAAATTACTTAGATCTTCTCCCATGTTCAGACCTCCAGGGATTTTGCTATTAAGTCTGACAATATACATTGACTCCAGCTGCCTTAATTTTTTCTCATAATCACCACCTTTTTTGGATGTTCTCACGGCATCTATTACAAAGTAATTAAGCTGGCATAAGTTCCTATTGTGATGCTGGTCAAAATGTCGTGCCACCGGGTAGCTCTGATCACAATTCACTATAGCCCTAAGATGTTGGAGAATGCGTTGGTACACAGGCAACTTAGTTCTACCAACGTATCTCAAATTGCATGTGCATGTTAAAACATATACCGCTAGTTCCGTTCTGCAGGTATAGTGGGCTTTGATGGTAATAGGTTTGGGGTCAAAGGGAGTCGAATAAGATCTAGTGTTGATGCCAAAATGGCATGCACGGCATGAAATGCACCGGAAGAAACCCTTACGGGGTGACAACCAGTCGTCATTTTTTACTGTTTCTGGAGAACTGGAAACCAGTTCATTGCGCATGCTGAATGCCCTTTTATATGTCACTGTGGGTTTGTTAGGTAAAATGTCCTTAAGTACGGGATCAGTTAGAATCACAGGCCACTGATTCCTTACCAAACTCAAGATTTGGCGTGCTTGTCGACTATAGCTAGTGATTAACCTAATGTCATTGCTACTCTTTACTGAGTTAGTCATTTGGGGGTCCATATGGGATACTTCCAACAGCGAGTTCCGATTTAGCTTGTTGGCTTTAATCCTTGCTTTGTTCAAGGTGCTAGTTTTATAGCCCCTAGCTTCTAACCGTTTTTTGGCTTCTTCCTGGTGCTGGTCTCGAAGTTCCACCGTGCTACACGTTCTGTGTATTCTAAGGAATTCCCCGTAGGGGATTGCCCTGATGGTATGTTGTGGGTGGAAACTTTGCGCATGCAGAATAGTATTTCCTGCCGTGCTTTTTCTAAAAAGGCTCGTGGTGAGAGTATTATTCACTATTTCAACCAACACATCCAAGAAACTAACGCTGTTCCTACTTATCTCAGCAGTAAACTCTAGGTTAGAATTGTTAACATTGATACTTTCAACAAAAGACTTTGCATCTTCCATACTGCCTCTCCAAATGATGAAAATGTCATCTATATATCTCATATATTTCACAATGTTGTTATTCCAAAAACCTGAGTGCTCAACCTTGAGGACATGCTCCTCCCACCAGCACACGTGGAGCCCCGCGTAGCTGGGGGAAAAACATGCCCCCATGGCCACACCCCTCAATTGTTTATAGACCTTGTTGTCAAAAAGGAAAACATTGTTGTGGAGACAACGTTCCACCATAGTTATTAGCATGGAATTATGTTTATATAGCTCAACAGGTCTTTTATCCAAACAGAACTTAATGGCTCTTAGTCCATCCGAATGTGAAATACTAGTGTAAAGACTAGCAATGTCCATTGTCATTAGCGAATAGTCAGCTGACCAAACACAATGGTTGATGTTCCTAAGAAATTCCGTTGAGTCTTTGATATAGGCAGGGAGATTGGTGACAAAATCTTGCAAGTGGTGATCTATATATTTCGAGGTGTTTTCAAACAGACTGTTGATGGCAGAGACTATTGGTCTCTCAGGAACCGGTGTTATTTCTTCATGGACTTTAGGGATGAAATAAATGTTAGGCAACACTGGATGGTCTTTGTGAAGAAACTTCAATTCATCCCTAGATAAAAGACCTTCCCGCTTCCACCCATTGAGTTCCTTTTGATATGCCTGTTGGATGGATTTGGCGGTTTTAAAGTCAATTTGGGCATAACATACTGCGTCATTTAGATGTCTGTATGCCTCTTCCATATATTGTTTTTTGTCCCAGAGCACAATGTTTCCACCCTTGTCGGATTGCTTGACAATTATTGCTTGGTTGGTTTTTAGTTTTCTCATCAAATTATTGTATGGCCTCATGTTGACATTAGTTGAACCTTGTTGTTTTTTGATTCGAGTATTTAACTTTTTTAAGCCATCAGTTATGAGTTCCGCATATGTGTCTATAGAGTCTTTGGGCATTATTGGGATGAAAGTTGATGGCAATTTGAATGGACTGCCCACAGTTTGTCCCAAATCAACATCTTTCTCTTCGGCAACATCTTGAGTACTACTGGTGGATGTTTCCTCATTGTGTAATGAGTGCATGGTTTTCATTAAAGGAATGTCTCGATACATCATCGACCTGCAAACAATGAATCTTGAAGGATTAAATACAAATGAGGAACTAGCAGTGCATCTGGGTAAATGATAATGAAGTGATATGAATTTTGATCTAGATCAGCACAAGAAGACAATTTATGAATTGTGACAGTTATAACTATGAGTGTTTGATGAATGGATAAATTACAGAGCAAAGATGATCAAGTTCAACATCTGTAAGGTTGATAATGGTATTATCATTTATTGTTTGTTGCTTCTTCAATTCTTTTTCTTCTGTTGTCGTCCTCTTCCTCTTTGCGCATTTCCTGCGTTGTCTCCGCCTTGCATTCCTGCGTTGCTTGTTTGCACGTTTCTGGAGCGTAGAGTGCTTTTCCGTTGCAATCTCACAAATTCCAATTCTTCTCTCAGGGTTAGTTGACCCAAATCCCCTTCCTCTGTACCTGGGGCTCCACCATCAGAATCCTCGCTAGTCGGCACCAAACTTTCATTAGATGTTGCAGCGATTGAATCGCCTAAATCCACTGATGTGGATTGTGCTTGTGGTGGAACTTGTGTTTGTTTGGACATACTATTTCCTGATGCACGTTGCTTCCGTAAGTGATCATATTTCCGTGCAAACATGTATATTTGTCCAAGTTTGTAATCTTGCTCGTCACGGGCAAATTTGTATACTTTTCTAGTCTTGTTTGTACCTTCATGTTTACTTAAACGCTTTTTGATATCTTTGCGTGTCTGTTCAATTAATGCTTCATCTTTTGCAAATCGTTCTTTGGCAAGTTCCTCATTAATGCGTGATATTTCTGCAAGGTCTTTGTCACGATCAATTTTTGCATATTTGACCAATAGGCAAAGCAATCTCATAGAGGCTTCTAAATTGCTTTCTGCCCAATCTTTGAGAAGCATGGGTTTCGGGTTTTCAAAACTAGGGACTAACATGATCCTTAAACCTCGTGGGACCCTGCCTATTTCGCGGTATTTTTCTAGTGAGCGGACCTCCCACCATTTAGTTAGCTCGCTCCTCATGTGCTTTTCCAGCTCCTTTAGTAATTTTTTAACATCATTGTCTTTATCTGTTCCAATGTTCTTATTATTGTTTGTATCACCACTTTGTCTAACTGTTGGCAAATTCAAAAACAGCTGGCCGAACGCCTCCTCCCGTTCCCGCTCTTCCGACATTCTCTTTTGACCCCAATTAGTTATGCACACTTGCTGTAAACAGTTCAAGGGAATGGCACAATGGCATATGCCTCTCCTTACTGCTGGCTTTTAGGACACCTCTCCAACCTGTTCAGGGTAACACGACGTCTTTTCCCGACATTCCTGGGTTCCTCGCTAGATTCCTCCGTCCTCCAACGGGCTCCTCCGCAGAAACACACTTGGCCGTCGGAAGCTCGTTTCGTGTAAATCCTCTTACACAGGGGGCTGACGTAACTTGCTTGTTCCAAACAGCATTTCCTTTTTGGTCCGTTTCCTTAATCAGCCGAACTTGAACGGAAAGGGGTCTGCGAAAACAGGAACCGACCACGTCCTGTATCTATACTCCAACCGGTTACTGTGCAACGAGACGTCCAATGCACTTTTCACCAGTACGCAGACTCAAAATCAAAGTCCGAAGCCAGTCTTCAAGTTGTTCTTGTTTTTATTTTTTAAGCATAAAGTGCAGGGGTATATATATATGCGTAATGGCGACTGGTGAGGAATAAAACAACTCTGCACCAAACCTGGGTCCGTGTCTGTTTTTGGAAAGTGGCGCAAGGGGCGTGTAAATCTGCTACACAGTGTTCTGTCTTACTTTGCTTTCCTTTCTGTCATATAGAGGATCCTGGGTAAATATATTGGTTTCTGTACAGCCAATACTTTTTAACCCTACCCTCACACTGCTTACTGCCTGTTACCATAGTAACAGTTCATGGAACACTTAAGTTAAGTCTATAGATGAGAATTCCAGCCAGCACAAGATTGGAAGTGGAGGAGATGCAGAAGTACATAGCTTCTAAGGGGTTAATATTGGGGATTTTTCCAGAGGATATCTCCCAACCTAGCCTAAGTATTGCAGCAATCCCACCCCCAAGCTTTTTGTTAGTTCTGTTAATTCCTATGAAGCGATATTCTGGAGGTAGAGCCAGATTGATATTGGGGTTGGAGGAGGCTCTGACCCATGTTTCAGTCGGAAACATTATGTCCCAGGCATGGGTTGTCAGGGAGAGCCAGGTGTCCTCTGAGTGGCGGGGAAGCGATCTACAGTTAAGTAGGCAGGCTTTTAAGGGTGAGAGCAGGTCAGTTAGAGCACTTGAGGAAGTAGGATGCATTTGGGTGGGACCAGGAGGTGGGGGAGGGTTCGGGATCCAAATTGAGTGTAGCAGAGCAGTTATTACTTTGAAAATGAGGCGGAGGATCAGTGAGATTGTACAAAGACGGGGCAATGCATCTGCACCACTTATCTCTCATATCCAGCATTTGTGAGTTAGACCAGTGAATTTGGAGTCGGAGGGGAAACCAGCAGCATGGCTGTCGCTGGCCGCGGAACAGGTGCGGACGGGTGCAGATGGGTTTGCCTTTGGTACGCCTTTGGTGTGCCAGTGGCATGCCGGCTGCGTGTGTCTGCTGTGCGTCTGTCCAGGCATGTACTGATATAGTGAGGTAAGCTAGAGTGCTAACCTCGGGATTGGTGTAGGGCGGAAGTGGACTAACCTGACTTCCAGTGGGTGGCACCTCCCTCCAGACAAACAGAAGAATCCGTGCTAGGCCGGGGAGGGATGCCCTGCCCAACCAGCAGGTAAGCCGATAATAGGGAGAACACAGTTTTAAAAATACTAACACAGTAACATGCTAATGCCGCAAATATTTTTAAAAAACAGGAGAGCCCTTTCCCTGGCGCTCTCCAGGTGCAGTGATCATTGTGGGCTAAGTGAGTGATTTTTAAAAGTAGAGATGACCAAAAAGAGTTATGCGGAGCCCTTTCCCAGGCGCTCCACGAGTAAAGTGCGTAAAAGCAGTTCAGTTGACTCTGTTAGCCCTAAGCGCGTCAGCTGCGCATCTGTCCAGGCATTTACTGATATAGTGAGGTAAGCTAAAGTGCTAACCTCCCGATCAGTGTAGGGCGGAAGTGGACTAACCTGACTTCCGGTGAGTGGCACCTCCCTCCAGACAAACGTAAGAATCCACGCTGGTCCGGGGAGGGACGCTGTGCCCAACTGGAAGGTAAGCCGATAATAGGGAGAACACAGTTTTAAAAATGCTAACACAGTAACATGCTAATGCAGCTAATTTTTTAAAAACCAGGAGAGCCCTTTCCCAGGCGCTCTCCAGGAGGAGTGATTAATGTGGGCTAAGTGAGTGATTTTTAAAAGTAGAGATGACCAAAAAGAGATATGCGGAGCCCTTTCCCAGGCGCTCCACGAGTAAAGTGCATAAAAGCAGTTCAGTTGACCCTGTTAGACCTAAGCGCGTCCGCCCAATTTATCCCAATTAATACAGTATCTGGAATGCCTCTCATACTCCTCAAAAACTTGAGGATCATAAGCAGAGGCAGGGAAGTCTCAGTCAAATACAAAAGGATATTGTCCGCATAGAGCAAACATGTTTCCTCTTCCTCATCCAGGAGCTGGAAGCCACGAATGTCAGGGTGGCTCTGAACTTCACAGGCTGAAAATTCTATCACCCAGGCAAAAAGGAGGGGGGACAATTGGCAGCCCTTCTTAGTGCTTCTACCAACAGGAAATTCCTTAGAGACCACTCCATTTACCCAGACTGCCACCACTGGGGCCTCGTATAATAACTGTGCCCACCTCCTATAATGGGGACCAAACCTGAATTTAACCAGAGTACTATCCAAGAAGGGCCAATGTCCTGC
The DNA here is from genome assembly GCF_964261635.1 of Lissotriton helveticus. NCBI lineage: Eukaryota > Metazoa > Chordata > Amphibia > Caudata > Salamandridae > Lissotriton > Lissotriton helveticus. The sequence goes on along the minus strand of NC_136063.1, from coordinate 1,546,431,894 downwards.
ATCAAATACCTTCTTGGCATCCAATGCAAGGAATATATAAGGGGTCGGGCGCGACCAAATTTCATTTAGCCAGTTGTGGGTTTGACAGAGATTATAGAGGGTAGATCTCCTGGCAATAAATCCCGACTGGTCTCTATGAATCAAAGGCGTTATAACTTGCAATAAACCTAGCTGCCAAGATTGGGGACAGGATTTAACCTCAATGTTAAGTAGTGAGATTGGGCGGTAAGAGCTGCAGCAGTCCCTATGCTTGCCTTCCTTAGGTATAACCACTATGACCTCCCGTCGCAAATCCGGGGGAGAAATTGCCCTGGTCACCTGCTTAAAAAAACATGGTGAAGAGATGGGGTCTCAGAAGGTTCTAAAATCATTCATAAAATTTAGCCGGAATCCCATTGGGTCCCGGGGTCTTATTTGCTTTCATTTTAGTAATAGCAGATTGACTATCTGACAAGGTGATCTCCGCTTCAAGCGCCTCTCTTGCCTCAGCATCGAGGGTCGGCATTGTTATCAACTGCAGATATTGCTTAATATGGGGCTGGAACTGTCAAGACTCATAAAAGTTCTTGTAGTATTGCGTGAAGGTATTGCGATCACTTCATCAGATTCAACAGAGGCACCCACGGGGAATCTAATCTGGTGCACCCATCTAGCTTCTGCTTCCTGTCTACCTAGCCAGGCAAGAAGTTTACCCGCTTTACCTCCGATGTCGTAGAGGCAGTGCAAAGAGGTATTCATCTGAGTCTTTGCTCCCTCCTGTGCTAAGGACGTGTATTCCTCCCTCAAAAGTATTCATTTTCTAAGGGTGGAGGGATTGGTGTCTCGACCTAGCTTATCCTCAGCATCCAACAGCCTATTCTTCACTACTTCCAAGGCTCTCACTTGTTTCCTTCTCTGGCTTGCTATGAGGTTTTGGGCGCTATTGTGGAGGACTACTTTATATGCCTCCCAACGTGTTGTTTTGGATGCGACTGAGTGTTCATTGTTTTCTTGAAAATATAGTTCGGAGTCCACCCTCAAGCCAACTGCCACCATCAGATCCCTTAAATCCCATGCATTCTTGCTGAATCCATTTGATGGCTACTTTTAAGTCTAGAATGGGTCTGAATTAATTCCTGCCTTTTTTCTTCACCAGGAAGTATCTGGAGTAGATGCCTATACCCTGTTGTTTGTGCGGGACAACTTCCACTGCATGCTTCTGTAGCAAGACGTTGACTTCTTCCTGAAGCATGTGCAGATGATGGTTGGATGTTCCGGGTGGTATGGTCGGGGAAGGACTGGTAAACCAGAGACAATACCCATTTGGAACAATATTCAGAACCCAGGCATCTTTTGTGGTTTTTTGCCACTCTGCCAGAAAGTGTGAGATGCTACCCCCTAGCGGAGTGGGTAACAGAAGAGGGATGAAGGGAAGATTCATTGCCTGGTGCCTGTCATAGGTTTTACTCCCTTAGGCGGACTGTTGAGAAGATCGCACTATAGATTGCCGTCACTGCTTCTGCTGGTAAGGTCGTTGCTTCTGTGGCTGCTGGCGACTCTGATAGTACCAATGAGGGGTTGGAACCCTCTGAGGGGAAAACTGATGCTGGAAGTGCCTGAAGGAATGCCTATGTTATTTTGACTTTTCTAGGCTGACAGCATTAGGAGTCTCCATTTTAGACTTCATACATGTCATCTTATTGTCTGTGTGGCTGCCAAAGAGGGTAGAACCCGAAAAGGTAAGATTTAGAATCCTTAGGTGAGGTCTGATTTAAGAGATGTCATGCGGAGGCAAGAATGCCTTCTCAATGCAGTTCCGTGACAATATTCATATGCCACTAACAAAGAGGAGTCAGCTGTGGCACTGATGACATGGTTGGACACCATGAGGCCTTTATTAACAATCTCCAGGAAGTCCTCCCTTCTGTCCTTGGGAAGATCATCTTCGAATTGTTGGATAGAGTCCCAGAGAGCCCTATCATATCTATTCAGTAGGGTAACAGCACTGGTCACTTTCATGGTGGTTGCAGCGGTGTTGCAAACTTTGAAACTCACAGCGTCCAGTTTTTTTCTCTCCTTATCTGGGGGAATTGAAGAAGCAGGAGTGGTAGCTTTATGCTGCTTAGCTGCCAGAATAACCACAGAGATGGATCCGATCAGAGGAATAGAGAATCTTCCTCGCCAGCCATATATTTTTCTGTAGCCTCAAAGGGGCTATTTTGGTTGAGGCTGGGGTCAGAAAGATTTTCATTGCTGGCTCTAAAAGTCCTGGCACCAATGGAAGCAGAGGTCTTGATGCTAAACACTGGTGGAGCGTCTCAAATATAACAGGTGTGGGGACCAACATCTGTATATTAAGCTTTTCTGCACATCACACTAAAACCTTGATTCCAGTCCAGGGAAGTCATGGCTTGGCAGTTCGGGCTGGTCTGTTCCCATGAGGCACAGGGCCAAGGCTGATTTGCATATGGCCATGCCTGAACTGGGGTGGTGTGGTGAGCAAAAAAACGATGGATTTAGGCACAGATCTCTGTACTGGGGTGAATGTATGACATTGTTCTGCATTCTGTCCATCAATTGTTGTTTTTGCATTTGTCACCCCGAGTGGGACGGGTATGCTCGGACATGAGTCCCGTGCTCTCCACGCCACTGGAGGCAAGCTATCCTGGCTGAAGACGGCTGATAGCCAGAAACCGGTCCTAGGATGCTTGATTCCGGTCCAGGGAAGTCATGGCTTGGCAGTTCGGGCTGATCTGTTCCCATGAGTCACAGGGTCAAGGCTGATTTGCATATGGCCATGTCTGAACTGGGGTGGTGTGGTGAGCAAAAAAATTATGGATTTAGGCCCAGATCTCTGTACTGTGGTGAATGTATGACATTGTTCTGCATTCTGTCCATCAACTGTTGTTTTTGCATGTGTCACCCCGAGTGGGACGGGTATGCTCAGACATGAGTCCCGTGCTCTCCACGCCACTGGAGTCAAGCTATCCTGGCTGAAGACGGCTGATAGCTAGAAACCGGTCCTAGGATGCTTGATTCCGGTCCAGGAAAGTCATGGCTTGGCAGTTCGGGCTGGTCTGTTCCCATGAGGCACAGGGTCAAGGCTGATTTGCATATGGCCATGTCTGAACTGGGGTGGTGTGGTGAGCAAAAAAACAATGGATTTAGGCCCAGATCTCTGTACTGGGGTGAATGTATGACATTGTTCTGCATTCTGTCCATCAACTGTTGTTTTTTTCTTTTAGAAAGTTGGCATGTTCCTACACTAACCATTTGGTGCGTTCAGGCTATTCCTGGGTCACATGAATGGGTGCAGTTGGCAGGTGGACTTTGGACTTTGTTTATTCCTCCCAGACAGCCACACAATAGAGGGAATACTTGTGCCTGGATGGGCCAACAACAAGCAGGATGTGTGGTGAAGCTGGGCACAGACCCACTTGTAACTGAATATGCTGTGCCCTCCCTCACATAAAGGACTTGTCACCACTGCATTGCTACAGCATCGACAGCTCGCCGTGAATGCCAATCCAAAGTTCCACCAGCAACTATCCACGATGCCCAACAGGATCTTTGCGCTACAGCAACAACTGTCCATACGTCTGGCTTGCTCTTCGTGCTACATCAGCGACTATCCACAATGCTCTTCCTGCTGCTCACGGCACTTCCACCGTGAACTGAACTTTTTGCACTGGACTTTGAAGGTAAATCTTTCAGTGGATTAACCTGGCCCCTGTATCCAGTCCTATCTCCATAGTGGTCAGCCTGGACTTGTGACTTTCACCTGGTCTCTCATTACTAGATACCCACGATTGATGCTTTACTTATGTTAAATCTTTTAAATTGCATGTCTGTGGTTCTACAGACTCGGTTTTTGTGGTTTTGGTCTCAAATAATTTATTACATTTTACTCTATTTTTCTTAACTTTGTTCCTGTTTGAAGTGCTGCATAAATACTTAGAACATTGCCTCTAAGTTAATCCTGACTGTTTTTGTGCCTAGTTATCAGACGGTTAAGCACAGGTTAAATTGGCGTTTGCTTGTGACTTCACCCTGACAGAAATTGTGGCTGCTGATTGAGTAGGGTGTCACCATTGCTGGAGCACAGGGTTTCGCTTGTCACTTACTCATCACCAAGAACACTGTGTACAGGTCGATGGATTTTGTTGAGACGTAAAAGTTAAATCTCAACATAAATTGTTATCAATTATCATTACTTTAGTTCAGTCAATAAAGAGTGCTAAGTTGAACTAAAGGTTTTTAAAAAAATCATTTTGTTATTCATTTTTTTATTGAAGTTTTATTCACCAAATTTCATTATTAAAGGTGAACAAAAACAATCAATATTTAGTAATAAGGTGAGTCAATTCAGTAAATACAAATAAAACATCAAAACAATAAATGTAATAAGCACGTTCCATAAAGAAACGTCCATATTCTAAACTAAGTTAAGGTAAATGGGAAAAGATTAATGTGTCAGTTCAGATACCGATGAAGACTTCTGATGAGAGAATCTAACCTAAGCATAAAGCTTTAGCAGAATAAGCTGGAAAGTTTTCTCAGCTCAAATCATAGCAGATCAATGAAGGATGTAAGAATTCTCATTTTTCCAAGAAATTCAGTACAGAGTCTCCTCTCATGGAGTCGGGAAAGGGAACACATCTAATGTGCTCTGCAAAAAGAAGTTGTGACCCTAAGCTATGACCATACACTAATATAAACAAATGTTTTCTATGCTGCACCATTAATATTCTTTCTTCTTCATGCTCATCAATAAGATTTCAGCACACTCCTAGTAACTGGTCTTTTAAGTTTTAACTATGCGTCCTTGAATGCTACGGCTCATCCTTTCTTGTTCCCAAAAACGTATTTCCATGAATTATCCTCCCTGTCGTCTACATCTTTTTCGGTGTGAACCTCACCATCAGTTGTCTAATGTAACAAATGTCTATTCATTAACTGATAAAAAGTAGTTTCCAAAAATGCAAAGTATTCAGCAAAATAAGAAAAACAACTTGCACAACTGTTGGTTAAAGTGAAACACAAGCATTTTAGTATTAATGGTCCTTCAGGTTAAAACATGGTATTTTTACATGTATCAGCTTAAAAATTCAGGCCTCATACTAAGTTACAAGCCTATAGGTTTCAGGTATGGCTGCCCCAACAGGTTTTACATTAAAATAGTTCATTTTTTACCCTACATTCTGCATATTGTATTTTTAATAATAGCATTTTGTAAATAAGTACATTCTTGTTAGCAACACCCTCAACCAGTAACCCAATTTCCATTATATATGAAGTGTGAGGGCTACTAGGCCGTTAGTTTACACCAATTGTGGGACTATTCGAGCCTCCTACCTTCTAAATATGTTGACATGTTGTATAAGCTCGAGTAGTAGCTATCACTTTTATATTTATATCCTGTAGTATTGTTTCAATGTGGTGGGCCAATTCTAGAACTGGTATTCAGACTTTTCTACACAAGGAGTAGCATTTCCGTATGACAATTAATATGGCTTGATCTCATTAAACAATAGCATTTGCACTTTATCAGCACTGAATTTTTGTGGGGAATGTTTTAGCCTAATAAGGCATTAATCATAGCTTTTTTTTAAATTGTGGTTAGAAGGTCAGACCAGTTGTGTTTTTTGTTAGCTCATCTTTTATGCAACTGCGCTTTTAGACATGAGCTGATTTATGGGGGCACACCATTGTTTAACTTCTTTTGCGTATGAGTATTTGATTATTTCTTTATGTTGCACTAGTTTTTTTTAGTTTCAAATCTTTATTCGGATCAATCATAATAAAAAAGGTAAATATAGCAATCCATTATCAGTAGCCCATTAAAAACAAGATCATATTTAACAATTGATTTAACATGAAACAAATACATACAGAAAATCCCCTTAATCAATTGATATAACAGGTTCCATCAAATTTATATGGGGCCAAACCACCCATCTACGGGTTGATTCAGAGAAACAGAACATCATAGGTTGCACATTGAATTACGAGTTTGTACTGACAATTTTAAAAAGGTACCTATACAGGCCATTCGCTCATCACTTTCTAACTTGCGAAATGTTAGGTAGGGTTCCTTTAGATGTATAGGTTGGGTATTTTTGAAACATGGAAGCAAAAACTGATGGGTGTATAGGCTATAAAATTTGCAAAAGAATAAGAAATGGAGTGTTGTCTGCCTACTCCTGCCATCACATGGGCAAGGTATTTGATCCAGATTCGCAGTACACCCTAAAGGAAAACACAGTAGAAATGTTACTGTGCCAGCCCTTAAACGAAACAATAATCCCCTCTCCCAACGTCCAATTGGCTTTAGGAGGTAACTGAGGGTGTTATTTAATTCTGCCGTAATTGGCAAATAACTTTCTTACAGACTTTTTCTGGATCTCCCTTTTGAATCTTAAAGTCCTGTAGTGCTCATATAAAACATCCCCGGATCACTTTTTTATTCATGTCAACGGATTCATTCGGGTTTGTAAAAATCTGTGCGTGGTTGATACTACTTAGACCATCCCTTACTGCAGCGAGCCATGGTATATCTTTCCCCTTATCACACTTGAGGTAGTCTCTAATGATCTCTCTAGTCAGAGACGCTGCAGGATTCTTCAAAACCGCAAGCCAAAAGAGAACGGGTCATGCCTTTACGAAGTCTTCAACATAGTGTAATTTTAGTTCTGAGTGGCAAATAAACTGTGAGGTAGAAATCGGGGCTCCAAGCATTTTCCTACAAAATCTATTTTCTTCAAGTTAAATACTATTACACTTTGTGTCCCCCCATATTTCTGTGCCATATGTCGCAGTTGGAATGCTGTGTTTTGGAAATTTTCAAAAGTGCTAATATTATCCCTGTCTTTGTGGGCTGTGGTAGACCGATGATTGAATTAATATAGCATCTGTATAAACATAACTTGGTAAACATGATGGAAATTGCTGAAGTAAATTACAATGGGGACCCCCCCGAACCAACATTTAGAGGAAGGGGTAGTGCCACCAACATGGGCCCAGTACCAATAGCTGGACCAGTAGGTTGCACCCCCCTGCAATAGCAACATTCTGCGAAGACTCCCTTTGACCACTCATATTATTTATCGCAGTTTCCAAATGATCTAAGCGATCCCAGAGGGAGTTGAAGTTCCTATCTAATAATTCCTTAAACCATGCAAAAGCAGTGTCCAGGGCAGCATCTATGGTGGTGTCAAGAGTAGCATCTCCAGAGGGACTCAGTGTTAATAGTGGGGGAGCAGTATCAGTATGTGTGCTGTTAGAATTAGTTTGTACATCCAGCTGCACCACTCATGACCCTTTTTGGTATATTTGTTTCTGGGTACCCACGCCCCTTTTTCTCTTTTCCAAAGTCACTCTCTTCTTTTCTCATATGTGGGGTTTAGAAGTCCTGGCAATTGTGGCTGTACAAGGGCCATCTAGAGTAGCCATAGTGGGAGTATCATAACTAGGTATGTGAGGTTGCTCAGGGAAACTTTGTTGCATACTTTGTGGGTTCGCAGTCTGGCAGGTTTGTGAAACACCATCCACTGTAGAAGTACCTAGTGATAAGCGTTTATGCAAGGTGATAGGGTCTAATGACAATCGCAGTTCTGTCAACTCAATCTCATGACGGAGCATCGATTCAGCGCTGATAATAATGGCATTCAAAGTCCTCACTTTTCCCTAGCGTGCAGTCATGATGAAAGCCAAACTTCAGGAGCTGAGAACCCTATGCAGCAGGAGTTACAATAATCAATAGGGGCTTAGAACCATTGACACACAGTACCTGCTATCTGCTAATTGTGAGGCCTCAATCAGCTGTATTGCTAATTAGATGTTAGAGGGGGGCCCAGCCCAGTCTCCTCCGGGCTCCGACGGACTTGGCCGGCCTGCCCAAATGCGTCCTGCACTGCTGGAGCCCCTGGAGACTTTTAAGGGCGTCTCCCAGCGCTCGCGGCAGTGGCGGTGTTTGCGGTGATTGGCAGGACTGCAAGTGGTGCTGGGAGGTGTAATCCTCCTCCCAGTGTGTCCCGGCTCCCGGTCTCACAGGCACCTGGCCCCACACAAAAGTCCTGGTAAACTGCTGGCAATAGGGCTTCCCGTGCTGCAGGAGCCCTTGACGACTTTTAAGGGCGCCTCCCGGTGCTCGCGGCAGTGGCGGTGTTGGTGGTGTTGGCGGTGATTGGCGGGACCGCAAGAGGTGCTGGGAGGTATAGTCCTCCTCCCAGCACGTCCCAGCTCCCGGTCTCACAGGCACCTGGCCCCAAACAAAAGTCCCGGTAAACTGCTAATCTTTGTGATGTATATTGTATGGACTGCATTTGTAGGCTGAAACAATAATGCTTCTAGCTCAAAGAAAGGAAGCCTCCTGTCCCAGTACCAGTTCTTTTCCACTTTTTAAGGGGATCCTTCGAATCACTTACCTGAGTTCCCCACTTCTGCAGGTCACAAGGGCTCCATTCTTCCCCAAATTCATCCATCAAGGACTCTAGGACCACAGATACCTGTCAGCCGGCACGGATCTGGGGTGGTAGGGCGGGAGGCATGGGGTAAAGGGATGTAAAAAAAGAAAAAGATACTTACCTCCTTGACAATCTCTCCCACATCGTTCCTCCTCCAAGTCAGCCAAACAGGAAGCAGCCAGGCTCCCCTGAGCCAATCACTACACTGCAATACAGCATTGTGATTGCTGCAGTTTTCAGCCTCCTGGCTGCCCTGAGGGTTGTTGACGACATTATTTTTAGTGATGCTTGGCTCAGGAGTAGGGCAGCTGGCAGGTGTCCGCTTGCTGGTGTGAACCATCCCAATCAGTCTTTTGTGCTTCGATTTCGGGAGTTGGATGGGTTGGAAAATCTACTTTTCTGAACCTTGACACATTTCTGGTGACTCTCTCTTGGCCCTTGCGGGCGGTGACCATGGTACCATCTGATCGGATGACTGTCCATGCACCTGGTTAGAATGGAGTTTGAAACTTACATCCGGGTCTCCTGTCACTTTTCAGGACCTGGTCCCCAGGAGACATCATCTTGCACTGCGCTTCTTGTTTGCACGCACTTTGGTTTGAGTGAGCGTGGCTTGCGCTTCAGTTGGGTCGTATGGAGGAGACGTCCATCCTGGGGAGACTGGAATGGTGTCATGCCTATGTCCATTGAGCAACACCGACAATGGTGACCATCTGTGTGGTACTGTGGGGTGTTCCTCTGTATTCCCTTAGGAACTTGTGCATGGTCAGCTCTAGATTGGCACCTTCTCTGACAGCGATTTTCCGTATTTTATTTAGGATGTGCATGATGCGGTCAACTTCGCCATTGGCTTGCGGGCATTGAGGGATAATCTGGCAATGTATGATACCCAAGTTGTCGAGTAGCTCTTTGGACTTTGACCCCTGAAACCTAAGGCAGTTATCTGTCTTTATGTGTTGCAATAAGCCAAACAGCGCAAAAACCCTTTCAAACACTGGGGCTAGGTTGGAAAATGCCATTGGATCTATCACTTTGACAATGAGGTACTTAGGGTAGTTGTCGACTAATAACTGTAATGCATTCGTCTAAGAAGCTTCCAAAATCTAGGCTCACTTGAGACCACAGGGCAATGCTTGGTTCCTCTGTAATAATTGGCACTGGCAGTTCTTGGAAGCTTGTGATCTGACATGAGGGACAGTGTCTCAGAGCCTTATCTGCGGCAGCTTCTAGCCCAGGGAACCCATCTTTTCCCTCATCCGGGACTTCATTCAAACAGTCCCTTGGTGACATCCATGAGCCAGTGCTGTTACCTTTTCTTTCAGACTTTCTGGAATGACAATGCATGCCCCAGGTAGCATGAGACCTTCAGGTGTGGTGCTCAGTTAATCATGCACTTTCCACAGTTTTATCAGTCTCTCCTTCTCGGGGCCATGCCGGCCATTGGAGAACGTCCATGACCTTTATGAGTACTGAGTCAGAGTTGGTGGCTTCGCTAATTATCTGGAGCAATCCATGCTGATGTATTCTTTTGTGGCATTCGAGCTGTTGTGATTGTTATCAGCAGGAGCGGGTGGATGACTGGAGAGAAAATTAGCCGGGTTCTTGGCCACAGGTTGGTAGATTACTTCCATCTGGTAGTGTTGCAGCTGGATGGCCCAGCATTCGGTCGGTGGTGGGGAGTGTGGTGCTATACCTCAGTATAGGGGTACACACGGCTGGTGATCCGTGACCACACGGAACAGCCTGCCGCTGAGGTATAGTTGAAAATCGTCACACGCCCTCTTGATAGCTAATGCTTCTCTCTCAATCTGGGAGTATTGGGTCTCCGTAGGTGTGAAAGTTTTGCATGCAAAACCTAGTGGTACTATTTGCCTGGTTCCACCTCTTGGGTGCGTATGGCTCCCAGGCCTACCTGGAGTTCAGGCAGTCTCTTTGGGATGAAGTAGGCCATTGTGGTTTTGCTGAGTAAGGCTCCTTTCACTTTTTGGAATGCCTCTTCCTCCTTCTGGCCCCACTGCCAGGGGGCATCTGCTTTTGCCAGGGCATGTAGGGGCTTAGAAATGGTCACCAGATTCAGGACGAACCGGCCACAGTAGGTGGCCAGGACCATGAAACTTTGTACCTCAGAGACTGTTGTCTGTGCTGGGGCTTGTACGATGGCATGTGAGTTGCAGGGGCCGATCGGCGCTCCCTGTTGGTTGAAGATGTATCTGAAAAACTCGGTAGAGTTCTGAAAGAAAGAACACTTTTCTCCATGGAGGGAAAAGCCACGTTCTTTAGCACCGCTCGTAGGTGTCTATTGTGCTCTTCAGCAGTTGCAGAGTGGATTAGGATATTGTTACTCTTATTCATGACTTCTTGTAGGCCTGACAACGTTTTCCTGATGGCATTTTGGAAGACTTCTGCAGCTGAGGATGTCCCGAAGGTCAATCACTTATAGCTGTGCAATCCTAGATGTATTGAGAATGTGGTGATATAGCAGCCTTCTGCTGCAAGAAGTAGCTGGTGGTATCATGCATTAAGGTCCAGCTTAGAAAACCACCTTGACCCATTCAAGTCAGCAATGATGTAGTCCATCGTTGGCGTAATGTGCCATTCCCATTTGATGGCTTGGTTGGAAAGTTGCATGTCAATGCAAAGTCATATCTTGCTGGTCTGCTTTGGTTTCTAAGCGATAACCATCGGGGTCACCATTGGTGTCGGGTCAGATACTTTTTCAATCACCGCCAAGTTTTTGAGCTTCTTTAAATTCCTGTTCTACCAGTGGCCTCAGGTGGAAAGGCCTCATGCTTCACAGATATACCAATATGTTGCTTGATTGGTGTGGCCTTTGGGCACCCAAGCCCTTGAAACAAGTTTGAAAACTGGTTTATAGGTTCATCCCTCTAGAATGCTTTCACGTTTCTCAAAAGAAAAACACAAGACCTAGGTCTTCTGCTGTGTGGCTGTCAATAAGGGTATCAGCCTCGTTGCCCACCATGTGGACAGTTGCTGTGACCTCACGATCTACAGATTTTACCAGTACCATCATCTTTACTTTTAACAGGAGTGGGGATAGGCTACTGTATGCAAATATTCTAGTATTTGTTCATGCCAGTGGTGGTTTTGGTCGAAGGCGCTGATACTGCTGGATACCCATTACATGCACTGATGCGCAACATGTTGATGAGGGCCTTGATGCTGGATCCTGCAATTTTAACAATGGAGGTGGATTAGGTCCATCTGTGTAATTTATGAAAGAGATGAGGAATACTTCCTCTTCATCATCCGGGGAGGAGTTCTCCAGCCGGTGTTGATGGCATGGTGGCAGCTTGACGGTACTCACGGATTCAGGGTCGTCCATGGATAATTGTTTGATAGACCTGGTTTGAGTTGTTCTTCCCTGTGTACCTCTGCCTCTAGAGCTCCCTCAGAAGACTGTGGCAAAGTGGTTCAACTTGTCACATTGGAAACGCCCTCAACCTTTTGCCTGGAATTCATCCAGGAAGTGTGCACCACAGCCAGAGCATCCCCAGACATCGACGTCCTGGCCTTCCCTGTCTTGCAAATAGTGTGCACCGTGTCAGTTTGTTCTACCTTTATAATGTTGATGCACTCTGGTTGTTGTTTGATCGCAATGTCCATTTCAGCAGCTCTCGCTGCGGACAGATCGTGAGACATACCAAGTATCAGGATGCCATCTAGACTGATACTGGGTTGTCTTAGGATACGTCCCTTTAATGTCTTGTTCCTAAAGTCCTGGATGAGCTGAACCCTTACTCCCTTGGGTTGGTTGTCAGCTGTGCACGTACTGACTAGTTCATGTAGTCTTGTGTAGAAAGTGTCTATTGACTCCCATCTCTTTGGTAGGCCCGGTGGAGCAAAAAGTAGTCAAAATTGGGGTTCATCTGTGGGTCGAAATGGCATTGAGGGCCTTGACTGCAGCATCATAGTTGGTTGTGGCACTTTTATTAGGAAGGTGCTCAAACAGTCTATAGATCTTTTTGCCTGCATAATGGAGTAAAAAGGATCGTTTTATGTCTCTTTCAGGCTCACGGGTCGCTATGAAGTAATTCTCTAGCCTCCCTATCCACGTTCTCCAGCGTGCAGATGCCATGGCTAGATTAGCTAGCTCACTGAAGGGTGATAGTGTGCCGACTAGGGCATGTTTCGGGGCAGGCTGGTCTTGAGACATCCGTGATGGGGTGCTCTATTAGTGATGTCATCAGCTGCCATTGCAGAACGATGATGGATTTAACCCAGATCTGTGACTGGAGGTGAGTGTCTGAAAAGTTTCCAAGCTCCGTCCATCATCTCCTTGTGTTTGCTTTGTTCGCCCTAAGTTGGAAGGGTATGCCTGGACGTGGGTCCCTTGCGCACTTTGCCACTGGATTCAAGCTAGCCTGGTTGATGAGGAGTGTTACCCTGAAATGGATGTATGACATTACAACGCATGCTATTACATCGCATGCCTTTAAGACGCAAGTTTTACAACGCAACTTTTACAACGACTTGCGTTGGGGGGCGCTGGATAGTGAATAGTTTAATTTACTATTCCAACTCCAGTCCCCGTGGATAGTAGGGAAGGTGTTGGAAACTATTCCCTATCCTAGAGCGCCCCCCAGCGCAAGTCGTTGTAAAAGTTGCGTTGTAATGGTTGCGTCGTAAAGGTACTTTGTTGTAACGGTTGCGTTGTAAAGGGTGTTTACCCCCTGAAACTGGTCCCAAGATGCTCGTTTCCGGTTCGGGCAAGGCCTGGCTTGGCAGTTCAGGCTGGCCTGTTCTTATGAGGCACAGGGTCAGGACTGATTTGCATATAGCTGAGTCTACACTGTGGTGGCGAATTGAGCTAAAGAACGATGATGGATTCAACCCAGATCTGTGACTACCGGTGAGTGTCTGAAAAGTTTCAGGGCTCCATCCATCATCTCCTTGTGTTTGCTTTGTTTGCTCTAAGTTGGCCAGGTACGCCCGGACGTGGGTCCCTTTCTCACTTTGCCACTGGATTCAAGCTAGCCTGGCTGATGAGGGATGTTACCCCGAAACTATTCCCAGGATGCTTGTTTCCGGTTCAGGGAAGACCTGACTTGACAGTTCGGGCTAGACTGTTACCATGAGGTACATGATCAAGACTGATTTGCATATAGCTGTGTCTAAACTGAGGTGGCGAAGTGAGCTAAAGAATGAGGATGGATTCAAACCATACCTGTGACTGGGGGTGAGTGTCTAAAAAGTTTCAGCGCTTCGTCCATCATCTCCTTGTGTTTGCATTGCATCTTCTGGCATGTGCTGCCTGCGGACGTAAGTTAGTAAGCGGCACCAGTGCAGTATTTCCCGGTTTTATTTTAACTGTTTTCTGCCTCAATTCTACTCCCTCTCATCGTTTGTTCTCTTTTGTTTCTTTTCTCTTTATTTATTTTGCACATTATTGTCTGTTATCTTCTTTTATAGTTCGTTTAAGTAAGTGCATGTTGGGATGTCATCTGTACCTTTAATGCCACGTGCACCCTGTGGCTCGTGTTGCTTGTTGCCGTGCATTGTAAGAATGCCTGGGACGGCAGTTGCTGCCGGGAGAGCTGTTCACAGGACGCATTAAAGAGGAGCTCATCTACCATTACCGTGTTCTCGTCTTCTCTTCACTGGCGACGATGGTCCTGTGTCTGCCTTCTCCCTTGTGTTGCTGGACGTCCGGGAGTGGTTTTCCTCGACGAGGCAACCGTGACGTCGCTTTGAGACACAAGAAAATTAATGACTCATCCTTCTCAGCGACGTACACATTGACCCTCCTGTTACTTGCTGCCGTGAGTTTCCCTATCCTGGGCATATTTTCTTTAAATCCTGCTCCTTCTGTTTTTTTGTAATTGCGCGAGCCCATCTGTGTGCGAGCTCACGCACTGCTTGACGTTTCGTTCTGCCTACGTCAGCTGCGACGTGCGTTGCCATCGTGTCATTCTAACAACCTGGCCGTCGCTCATTTCAGTGCATCTCCTTTATGACGCGCGTTGTCATGGTGCTACATCAACAATGACCTTTTATTTCTGCGCATTTCTACATGTCTTATATTAACGTTACTGCGATCAGTTTCAGACGTGTGTCTTGCTGAAATACCACTTGGATTTTCATTGGATACCGCGCAAACCTACTCTGTACTATGTGAATTTCTACAACTTTTTAGTCTTCCTGTTGTAAACATAATAATAAAAAAAAGGAGCAAGGAGAAGGGAACTTTAATAATAAAAAAAAAGAAAAAAAAAAGGAGCAAGGAGAAGGGAACTTTCTTTTGGACTGATTGGATTTTATACACTTGTGCCTTTATTTTGTTTTATCATTTTTGCAGGGGCAGCAACTCACCCACGCAAATGGAAAAAGTAGCCACGCCACCTCCCTTTTTGCAATCTTCTGGTCCTCCTCCCATGCCTTGGAAACAGTGGAAGGCCACTTTTGAAGAATACATTGACGCAATTGACGGTGACACCTTCACTGCAAAAAAACAAAGGGCACTGCTAGTGTATAATTTAGGGGCGGAAGGCAGATCCATTCTTGAAACATTACCCCTTGAGGTAGTAAGAATCACCACCTCAAGCGATGATGGTGATGCTCAAGTCATTGATGAGTATGCCACTCTCGTAAAAACTCTCGACAAAAGGTTCAATCCTAAACGGAACATTGTTTTGGAACGTCACAAATTTCTAAAACGTTCGCAAATGACTGGTGAATCCATTGATGATTTTGTGGCAGCCTTGAGAATTCTAGCAGTGAACTGCAACTACAGAGAATTTAGAGACAAAATCATCCGAGATCAACTAATTGAACGCACATGTGATAGGAAAGTGCGTGAAAAACTTTTGTCTTCTGATGATCCTGATTTAGAGACAGCTTTGACTTTGGCTAAGTCGGTTGAACATTCTCAGTTTTGCATGAAGTAATTAAGTACGCCGACATCAACTACCTTTCCCTCATCGGAATCTCCTGCAGTCAATTCAATCACCTCCAAACCCTCAATTAAGACTTCCAAAGTGGTGAATGCTGATCCTCCCCGACCTCATTTAAATACTTCAGCCAACAAGACAAGGAATGATGCTCAGGGCTTGTCATGTTTTCGATGTGGGAGCAGATCACATTTGGGAAATTTTAAATTTTGTTTTGCCATTAGTCAATCTTGTTTCAAATGTGGCAAGAAAGGTCATTTAGCACGAATGTGCAAAGCTACCTTTTCTCAAAAGGGACCATCAAACATGGTGAAGAATATTGAGGATCGCCAATTTGAATGTGATGATTTTGACACAGGTCATGAATTATTGATGTTATCTGCTTCCCCTATGGAAGCTGAGGGCATTGTTGAGATTGCTGCTCTTGTTGGGCCTCAAAGAAGAAAATCCCCCACTTGTTCCCTTAACTTGAATGGTGTGTGAGCCAAATTCCTTGCTGATTCGGGTTCTCCATTCACCTTAGTTAATGTCAAAGACATTGACATCTTGGGAAAGATTTCCTTGTCACAGTCCTTTATCAAGATGTTTGCTTATGGGGGCAAAAGAGGGGAGGTTTTGGGCAAGTTTAAAGGCAACTTAGAGTTTAAGGGTGATTGCACATCCTGCACCATCTATGTTGTAAAAGATGGTACTAATTTATTGGGTTGGCATGAACAAGGGGAGCTTGGCATTATTCTTGATCTAACCATGTGGACATGGTTTTATCTAGGCGTGAAGCTAAGCTGTATTATGCCACCTTGCCTGATGTTGAGACAGTACATTCCTTGAATGCATCGTGTGAAAGTGAATGGGTGAAGAATTACCCCGAAGTTTTTTGCAACAAATTGGGCAAACTTAAAGGTTTTCAACATCGAATAGTTTTGAAAGAAGGAGTAAAGGCTATTGCTCATAAAGTTCGAAAAGTGCCACTGAGTATACGCAATGAATTGAAATGTGAACTAGAAAGATTACGTCTTTTGGGTGTGATTGAACCAATTGAGGGGTCGGAATGGTTGTCTCCTATTGTTTTAGCCCGTAAGGCAGATAAGTCCCTAAGAATGTGTGTGGATTTGCACGATTTGAATGCTTGCATTTGGGTTGATCGACAGCCGTTACCCAATATGAATGAGATGTTAGCTACCTTGGAGGGTGCGAGATATTTTTCCACTCTGGATATTTTTTCGGCCTACCATCAAATCGAACTAAGCAGAGATTCTAGGCATCTCACATCCTTTGTAACTCCTGAAGGTGCATTTCATTACTTAAGAATGCCATTCGGTTTGGCGTCGGCTTCTGCAGTATTCCAACGCCTTATGGGTAATCTTTTTAAGGACACTGTAGGAGTCGTTTTCTTCCAGGATGACATTCTTATACCTGGTAAGACAGTCCAAGAACACAATGAAAGAGTAAAAACTGTTTTGGACATCATAAAAAATTATGGTTTGACTTTAAGGAAAGACAAATGTAAATTCCTTAGAGATGGTGTTGAATATTTAGGACATCACATCTCGGCTAAAGGTGTCGAACCTAAAATGAAATTGGTAGATGCCATCCAAAATGCACCTGAACCCCAGAACAAAGACCAACTTCGTTCCTTTTTAGGATTAATTGAATATTATGCTAAATTTGTGCAAAATATTTCTGATAAAACTGTATCTCTACGTTCCTTGTTAAAAAAAATTTCAAATATGACTGGTCACAGCAATGTGCTAAGGATTTTAAATTGTTGAAGGATGTGATTGTGCAGGCATGCCCTCTCAAGCTTTTTAATATTAATGATCAATGCATTGTAATTACTGATGCCAGTAATGTGGGCCTTGGGGCGGTTCTAATGCAGAGAAGACCTGACAACAGGGAAGAAGTGATCGCTTTTGCTTCTAGAACTCTCCGTGGTGCCGGAGCAACCTATTCAACCATCGAGAAGGAGGCTTTAGCTTTATGGTGGGGTGTACAGTATTTTAGGAATTTTCTTTGGGGGAATCATATAATTCTCAAAACAGATCATAAACCTCTAGTAGACCTTTTTACAACCAAAGGTGGTGGGAGGGCTTCTCCTCGGATAGCAAAATGGCAATACAGATTGGCTGAATTTAACTATCATCTAGAGTATGTTCCGGGGGTAGGGAACAGTGTGGCTGATTGCTTGTCAAGGTTACCTCTTTCGCATGATAGTCTGGAGTCTTGTTGTGATCACTTGGAGATGGTTTGTGCTGTCAGCACTGTATCTGAAGTCTGTGCTGCATTATCTGAAGCTGATTGGAAGCTTGCTACATCTGAGGATGCTGAGTTGTGTAAAGTGATTGATTTCTTAACTAATGGTTGGCCCCATAATAACTCGCTACCTTCCGAGTTAGTTCCTTTTAGAAGAGTTAGTGATGAACTATCTTTGATTGATGCTATTTTACGTAGGGGCGGTTTGTTAGTGGTCCCAAAAACACTATGTAGAACAGTCTTGGATCTAGCTCACGTTGGTCACTTAGGCATTCGTGCTATGAAAAGGCGTGTGCGTGAAGATTTCTGGTGGCCTGGTGTAGACAGAGCTATTGAACACTGTGTTCGCGACTGTGGGGCGTGCATTCTTAGTGACAAAACTCAAGTTACTTGTCCCTCCGCTGTGACTCCCATTCAAGTGAAAGAATTACCTTGGCATAAATTAGCATTTGATGTGGCTGGTCCGTTCAATGATTTAGGGACTACTCCTAAATATATGCACTGGTTTTAATTGACTACATGTCGAAATGGCCAGAAATCAGATTTGTTGATGGAATTAATTCTGCTACTGTCATCAATTTCTTCATGGACGTCTTTTTGCGAGAAGGTTTTCCGGAAGAATTAGTATCTGACAATGGTACCCAGTTGGTCTCTGCTGAAATGCAAGATTTCCTTAAGACTCATGGAATTAAACATATTCTTACCTCTCTTTATCATCCTTCCAGCAATGGTTTAGTTGAGCGTTTGAACCGTGTGATCAAGGATCAATTACAGTTGGCTTCTATTAATGGTCTAAATTGGAAGAAAGTGATATCTGACATGCTGTGGGCTTTGAGAGTTACACCTCATTCTAGTACCGGGGTATCACCATTCACCTTACTCAGAGGTAGAGTAGCTGGTTCGAAACTTAACAAGGACTGGATGTTGAGGAAGGAAGTGGATGTTGTTAAAATGGGCAATGTAGCTGATGCGAGGGGTGTTGCCCAGGGCAAATATGCTCGGAAGTGCATCAGATCATCACCTGTGTGTCCAGGGGACTGGGTAAGAATCAGAAAACCCATACTTGTACGCAAAGGGCAAGCTCGATTTCCCCCCCCTGTGCAGGTTAAAGAGGTGAAAGATCATGTTGTTGTACTGGCCAACGGTAAGATTTGGAATAAGGCTTGCATTTCAATTGTTCCTAAACCTAAAGTTGAATTTGTGAAAAGTAAATTCGGCCTTACTTCTCCAATTTCTCCCACTGTCAATTTAAGTTCTACTATGTCTTCATCCGACAGCAGTTTTGGTCCTCAGCGTTGTTCTACTAGGTTTAGATCTTTTCCTGCACGATATCACGATTTTGTCACATAGTAAATATGTTTTTGTTATTTCTCTGTCATTTAATTTTATTATTTATAATATTTTCTGTTTCATTTTCTTCTTCCTGACTCCTTCTCATCATCATTTTTCTTTATTGCTTTGGAGGAGAGTGGGTAGGTAGGTTATTTTTATTTGTTTATATTGTTTAATATGAAGGGAGGGGGGTGTGTTGGGATGTCATCTGTACCTTTAATGCCACGTGCACCCTGTGGCTCGTGTTGCTTGTTGCCGTGCATTGTAAGAATGCCTGGGACGGCAGTTGCTGCCGGGAGAGCTGTTCACAGGACGCATTAAAGAGGAGCTCATCTACCATTACCGTGTTCTCGCCTTCTCTTCAGTGCAAACATTCCACTGTTTTGTAATCGTGTTGCTTTGCAGTCAATCAGCAATGGCAGGCATGTGTAGAGATGGCTGGCGCTCTGGGCAGATCGTCCCGGGTGTGCGGAGGCGGGAGGGCTGCTGACCGCTCCTTGCTGTGTGCGCTGAGCCGGGGGCTGATGAGGCAATCAACAGGGGAATGCAGCTTCAATGCACGGCAGCTGTGGTGGGTGGAACAATGAGAAGGCAGCGTGTGCAAGGGCCTACACAGCCCATGGCAGGAGCAGAGCAGCATTGAGCAGTGATGTCAGCCTGGGGCGACGACTCTCACCTCAGCAGCCAGGCAAGGGGGCAATCGGCGGTCTACTTTAGTGTGTGCTGAGCGACATCACCTCCGCAAGGCCTGAGCAGCTCACAACTGGAAACAGGTGGATCAAAGCAGGGTCGAGGTAGCTGCACCACTGAGTTGGCAGCTGGGGGAGCCGGCGCTGCTGTGCATGATGATTGTAAAGGCAGTGTGGCCTTCTCTGGTAGGTAGAGTCTAGGGCCACCTTCGTCACCAGTGTACTGGGGCCTCACCCTGGCCCCTAAGCCTGGCCTTGTCACACTGCAGCAGCAATGAGACACATGCACACAGTATCATGGTGTGAGCTAAATACAACTTTGCCTGTTCATTATATAGCCTCTGGCCACACCTGGCCAGAGGATGTACAGGGTGCAGTTCCTGGGCATATCACCAACACAGAGGCAGTGCTTGGTGATTGTTACATGTTCCACTTGGTCTCCACAGCAGCCGAAGTGATTGAGTTTACAGCCTCGACAGCAGAAGAGTGAGAGATAAGATGTCTGAATCCCTATATGAATAGTCCTATTTAGAACTGTACGTTCGTGGAGCAGGATGGGTGACTGTTTTATGGAGTTGGAGGATGGGTCTCTGAATAGTAGCAATCATGAGTCACATCCTCTTTCTGGGTGACATTGATCAGTGCAGCCAGGTCAGGCATCTCTTCAAGAAAAAATGCATTTTTAAAAATGATTACGATAATATATAATATATTGTATTTTCTTAGAGTGGTGTCCAGCATTTGTTGAAGCGTTTGCTCTTACCGGGCAGTAGAATGGCAAAGAGAGCTACTTTTTAGAGAAGTAACTTTTTTTCCATTCACATAACATCTAAGAAAGCTAAAGCAGCTAAGAAAATAGTTGTCAGTAGGAAGATCATTAGTCGATTGATATCAAAGATTTTGAATGCTTCGAAAGAGTTAAAATATAATGTAGTACACCGGCTGCAGCCAGCCCTAGTAGCAAAGTCACTCTGTCTCTCTTTTTCGACTTTTCTCTTCCTCCCTATGAGGGCAATACAAACATGGCAAAATCTTTTGAAATAAAAAAAAATAAATAAATAAAAAATAAGTGATGGGCAATCTAATTATTTCATCCAGTTGAGGAAAACGCGGTTTTCTTGCTGGCAATGCAGTGGCAGGGGCATTCATGCTGTCATTGATCATGAAGACATAATAGAGGAAGTACAAAAAGATGGTGCAAGTGCAGCATCTAATTTTCACCATGCTCTGCCTGAAGGTGGGTGTGGTATTGTTGGTGGGAAGAAAAAAGGAACAATTTGTCTTTTGCATTTCTTGGTCCTCTTCAGATAATGGTGGCAATGGCCCAATGAAGAGCCTTCTGGTGCATAGGCAAAAGAAGTAAATCCTGCACATCTCCTCCCAAGTGGGATTCTTAGGCAAGAAGCATCAATATACATATCACCTGAAAAGAGTAGCTGGCCTCTGAAGAAAGGGCACCCATGCAAACACTAGGGCATGATACATCTAATCTTACTGACGATGGCGGTCAAAATCCCCCCAACTTCATCTATGGGGAGGAGTACTCTCCTACTAGAAATTCGGGAATTTTCCAAAAGAGAGTAGACAGGGGAACTAACTTAGAGGGTACATCCAGGGGACAAGGGCCGATACAGAGGACATCCAGAACACTCCACACAAATCAAATGCCTAACCAAGCTATGAAGGGGAATAGGCACCATGTCCCTCATACATTAAAACTGCTTTCATGGAACCTGGCAGGCCTGGCCAATAAAATAGACTCAGATTCATGGGCTGAATTAATAAATTCTAAAAGTGCCTGCCTCTTCCAAGAGACCTGGGCAAGGGAGGAGCTTACTTATAGGGGCTTTGAGACATTCTCGATTCAAGCGACTTGGGGAGGGAGAGGCCGACCATCCAGAGGATTGGCAACCTGGGTGGCCACGGATCTAGGCTGTACAGCTTCACAATATACCGTGGATTCGGAAGATATTCTGGCTGTTCTTCTCAAATGGCCTGGACTTCAAAAATTACTCGTAATAAATGTCTACTCCAGGCCAGTTTCCACAGCTGCCACCTCTAAAACCATTGAGGCACTGTCCTGTCTCTTGGAAACCGTCCCAGAAGGCATACAATACCTAGTAGGGGGAGATTTTAACTCGCATTTTGAACCGCTACCTGGTTTACTTGATGGACCCGCCCTAGAGGAGGATTCAAGTTGGCAGGTTCCCCCAACAGAGGCTCCCCCCCCAGAGCATGGACACCGCTAGCCGTACAGATAAACACACTTACTCTCACTTATGGTTTGAGAGCCTGTAACGGTCGTATCGGGTCTGACATCCGGAGCAAATGTACGTACAATAAAATCGGGAGGGAATCTAGATTAGATTACTTCATGGTACAGTTGCATGCCTGGCAAAGGGTGGTGGACTTCAGAGTAACACCTAGAGAGGACAGTGATCACAATGCCTTAGAACTAGACTATGTCATCCCCGGTATGGAGGAGAGGGCGTCAAATGAACAAAAGCCCAGAGAGGGACACCTCCTAGATAACAATAGGAGGAGGATAAGATGGGAAAACCTTGTTTCCAGCGAAGATAAGCTAGCTACCCTTTATGCCGGCATTATCCCAATCTTGGAGGAGGCATTTGACTTATGGAACTCAGACTCCACAAAGGAAATTAGCGAGGATCTCGCACAGGTACATGAGCACCTAATTAAAAAGCTTGAGGCTGACCTTTTCTGCACCAGACCTCTTAGGACTCAGGGATCGCATAAAGGCAGTTGGTATAACACCTCATGCCGAGATGCAAAACGTGACCTCCTATCTATTATAAAAGCAGGAGGCCCGAGGGAAGAGATCCGCACCAGAAGGAGGGCTTATAAAATACTTATAGCCAACGCTAAGACAGAGTGGGATGTGCAGCACTGGGAGAATCTCTCGGAGTCCTTAGCAATAAGAGACTCCCGTAAATTTTGGAGAATAATTAACCATGGATGTGGAGACCTTCCCCCGGCAACTGAACCAAACATTGCTGCAAGTGTTTGGCAAACACACTTCCAGCTGTTATATTCGTTAGAGGATGGGGGGACAGAACCATCGCCACCCATTATTCCAGATAAACAGACCTATGATCCCTTTACTGTAAAAGAGATTAGGATGGCGATAGCAGGGCTGTCCTCGGGAAAGGCACCAGGCCTGGATGGGGTGCCGGGCGACTTATTCAAGCAGGAACCTGGAATCTGGGCACCCTACCTCCTAGTGTTATTTAATGCAGTGCTGGGGGGAATGAAAATTCCAGATACTTGGCTGGGGGCGGAGGTGGTCCTGCTCCCAGCCAATTACCGCCCAATCAGCCTCATTGATGTCTCCTAGAAGTTATTTGGGAGATTAATACTTAACAGGCTGCAAAGTTGGATAGAGGAGACCGATATCTTAAGCCCTCTTCAGGCGGGATTTAGAAAAGGAGTCTCCACAGTCGACCAAATACTCAGACTAAATATTATCTACTGGAAGACGGTACTTATCGAAGGCGGGACACTGTATGCGGTCTTTGTAGACCTTCGTGCTGCCTTCGATTTAGTCCCGCGGGCTAAATTGTGGGAGGTGCTGGCTGAGTTGGGTGTCCCAGGAGATATCCTCCATATCTTAATCAGACTGCATACTGACAACTATGCCCGAGTTAGATATGGAAAGGGGGGCAGGCTAACGGACAGGTTCCCCGTTCGCAGAGGGGTAAGGCAGGGTTGTGTATTGGCGCCGACCCTGTTTTGCTTATTTGTGAACGGGGTGATAGAGTACTTGAATAGGATCCCTAACATTGATGCGCCAAAATTGAACAGTAGCAGGGTGCCAGCGATCATGTTCGCGGACGACACCCTGCTGCTTTCAAAAACGCCAATGGGGCTTCAGAGGGTCCTGAATGGGTTTTTGGGGTTCTGTAACGAAAGGGGCCTGGAAATAAACCCCTCAAAGACAAAATTCATGGTTCTCAACCCCAAACGGAAAAACTGCCCAAATCCCTGCCTAGGAACTACAACTCTGGAAAGGGTTCACGTAATAGAATATCTTGGCATAACCCTTAACCAGAACCTGACATGGCAGCCACATAAAACAAAAGCAACCACAAAATTAGCCCAGAGGGCAGGCGCCATTACAAGAATTGCTAAAAAATCTCCTCTTCGTCCACTGGTACCTGCCATCCATATCTACAAAGCTCAAGCCCGGGGAGCTATCACTTATGGGAGTGAGCTCTGGGGACACATTCCGTTACATACCATACAGGTTGCAGAGAATAACTTTATAAGACAATTAGCTGCACTTCCCCCGAGCACACCGCTTCTCCCCCTAAGAATGGATCTGGCATTACGACCAATCACCGAGGAATTGGCCCTAAAACCCCTGACCTACTGGAGGCGCTTGTGGAGTAGCCAGGATCTGGTAAATTACAGGAAAGAACTGCAGGAACTTCTTAGATCAACCTACGCCACCAAAATACCCTGGATAAAGTATGTCAGGGACATGTGTATGACCCTCGGAGTCCCAGAGCTATGGTCTGAGCCGGAAACTGTGTCGGCAAGGCTTTCTAGAAAAGCACTTTCAAATTTATTCTATAGCTTCATGCTCCAGAAATCTTTGAATTCGACCCGGGAAGGATCCCTATTCGACACATTCATCAAGGTAAAAGACTCATATAGCCATGAACACGTACTAGATGGCATGACACCTGTGTTCGTACGGAAGATCTACATGCAATGGAGGTATGGATCTCTCCCCTTGAGGTCCTTTACTAAATCCTGGGACGGTCATCTGGATCCAGGGGTGTGTCCAGCCTGCAATTACAAACTGGAAAGTGATCTTCATGTGGTCCTGTTCTGTAGAGCCTATAGCAGAATTAGGAGTTACTGGTTGGTCCCTCATCTAAAGAACTTGGGCTTTCGAACTTATGCTCCGGCCTACAGAGTCCTTAAGACAGATCTATCGGCACCAACAGTGTTCGTAATGGCAAAATTTCTGACGGCAATGTGGCGATTACGCACAAATATTATTAAGGACACCATAGCTGCGTGAACAATTTTTCTAATTGTCTTGCACACTAGTCCTGATATCGCTTCCCCCTCTTTTTAGTAAAGTGTTTTTTAGTAAGTAGACTGCAATCATGAGTTTGGGGAATTGTTTTTAAAACGTATTGCACATTCCATAATGCTTTTAACCGCTTAAATGATGAAAATCAATTTGTACATCTTTTATGATCTTTTATGGTCGAAATAAAGATTATTTGAATTTGAATTTGAAAAGAGTAGCAGTGAGTTCAAAAATTCTTTCAAAAAACAGTCAGTACTTAATTTTTGTTGGTAGTTGGTGGGCACCATGGACACAAATTTAAGGGGACCAGAACTCTCTGTCACCTCCTCCAGTACGCTGGTCTGATGACCAGAAAGAGGTAGCAGATCACTCCCTCTTATATTTCTACATAGGTCGGGAAACATAAACATGAAAACCATTACAGTGATCATTCACCATTAGGTGTTTTAGCAGTTCCTTTATTTCTACAAACATCAGTGTTAATAAAAAAAAGGGCTATTTTTCACACTCTCTGAATGTATGCATTATGTTCCTCGGCCAGGTTGATTGTAGAGCCAATGCCCGTTGGGTATCTGAGATGGTTGGGGCTCCAACCAGGTAGCGGTGTTGCAATTGTTGATCAGAAAGTGAGGAAGGTAAGGCTTGCCACCCTATTTAAGGACTTGCACTTACTTTTTTTTTTTTTTTACAGATTAAGCACTTGGTAATGTTACCACGTTTAGTGAGAGGTTGTATAACCATAGTCTCCAAAGTTCAACAACCAGACAACAGTTTGACAACCACAGTGCCCAGTAGTACTGTGGACACAAGATCTGCTGTGATATTTCTGCTTTCCCAAAAAGCCACACATCACCTACATCATTCTTTCCACAATCAGAGAAAGGATAACATAGTAGTCTGTACAATTTGCAAGTAATTATGTATAATGAGAAGGTAAGCACTCAGTATCACAGCTTCACACAAAGCGCCAAAATATTCGTATGAAGAACAGTTATTTAGTGCAACGGCATACTCATCAAGAACAAAGAAGAAAAGTGTCAGCTGTATAGTCTCTTGTACACATGTAGCAAAGGATGAACAAACTGGCACAACAGATTGTATGATGACACCGAGTGTCAGGTCTCTGGCACGAGAGGCTCCAAGAGATGTACCTCTACTTCAACTGGAGGAGCGACTGCATCGGTGAGGGGGCGACCAGAAGAGCTGATCCCTAATATTCAGCCTGCTTTTAATGAAGCCGTAATTAAATGCAGACAATGTGATCAGCTACTTTGTTATGGGGAACAAAGTGTTCTGCTCATGGTTCGAGCATTAGAGAACCACTGCTGCCATCCCCAGCCCTAATTTTGTTTTTGTTTTTTGCTCCTGTTGAGCAGTTTTCCATTCCCTGTTTTTGTTTTTGTTCATAAAAAAGGAAAAAAGAAGAAAAAAAAAAGTTCTTTTCAGAACTACCTCCAATTCCCATCAAAGAGCTGTATTCTTAAAAAAATGAAAAAGAGTAACTGAAGTGGAGTGCAGTGAGAGAGGAGAGGAAAATGAGTGAGAAAGCAAAGAAAGGGACGAGAGGGGAAGGGAAGTGAAGTAGAGGGACTGAAAGAAGGTGAGTGTGGGGAAGGAGAGTGAACATGGGGAATGTGGATAAGTGAAGAAAATGTAGTAAAGGAACGGGGGTGTGGAAGGGTAACAAAAGAGCAGTGATGTTTAGGAAAGAGTGGAGATACAGATTGGATAAAGACAAGTAAGTGTGAGACCAGGTAAGTAAGTCAGTGAAGAAACAGAGAAAGTGAAAGAAAAAGTAAGAGTAGAAGACTGAAGGCCTCATTTATGAGGCCATGCGCCACTTTTACGCCGCTGGTGCGTCACTTTTTGTGACGCACCAGTGATGTAAAAAATGCACCTTGTTGAGTCATATTCACAAAGTGCCGCATCTAGGTAGATGCGTCACTTTGTAAACCCCTGCGCCACATTATACCTGCGCCAGGTGTAATGTATGCAAAGGGGGCGTATTGACGCAAGAAAGGGTCGTAGAAGTGACGCAGTGAAACCTATGAGATTTCACAGTGTCACTTTTAGGACACCGTTGCGTCAAAATCTTGCACCTGCCTCACAGCAGGTGTAAGACTGACACAGGCCCTTTCACATGGGGCTGGCCCCATGTGAAAGGATGCATTGCTGGAGTTGCGTCACTTTTGTGACACACTCCAGCAATGCATCACTTTTGCGCTTACAGATACGTCAGAAATACTGACGTATCTGTAACTCCTTGCGACATAATACGTCATACATTAAATATGACGCATGAGTAGAAGACTGAAGGCCTCATTTATGAAGCCATGCATCACTTTTACGCCACCGGTGCGTCACTTTTTGTGACGCACCAGTGCTGTAAAAAATGCACCTTGTTGAGTAATATTTACAAAGTGACGCTTCTAGGTAGATGCGTTACTTTGTAAACCCCTGCGCCACATTATACCTGCGCCCGGTGTAATGTATGCAAAGGGGGCGTATTGACTCAAGAAAGGGTCGTAGAAGTGACGCAGTGAAATCTATGAGATTTCACTGCGTCACTTTTAGGATACCATTGCGTCAAAATCTTGCGCCTGCCTCACAGCAGACGTAAGACTGACCGAGGCCCTTTCACATGGGGCTGGCCCCATGTGAAAGGATGCATTGCTGGAGTTGCGTCACCTTTGTGACACACTCCAGCAATGCATCACTTTTGCGCTTACAGATACGTCAGAAATACTGACGTATCTGTAACTCCTTGCGACATAATACGTCATACATTAAATATGACGCATGAGTAGAAGACTGAAGGCCTCATTTATGAAGCCATGCGTCACTTTTACGCCGCTGGTGCATCAGTTGTTGTGACGCACCAGTGGTGTAAAAATTGCACCTTGTTGAGTCATATTTACAAAGTGACGCATCTAGGTAGATGCGTCACTTTGTAAACCCCTGCGCCACATTATACTTGCGCCAGGTGTAATGTATGCAAAGGGGGCGTATTGACGCAAGAAAGGGTGGTAGAAGTGACGCAGTGAAATCTATGAGATTTCACTGCGTCACTTTTAGGACACCGTTGTGTCAAAATCTTGCGCCTGCCTCACAGCAGGCGTAAGACTGCGGCAGGCCCTTTTACATGAGGCTTGCCCCATGTGAAAGGATGCACTGCTAGAAATTATTATTATTATTTTTTAATAAATTTTATTGTTTTCTTGCAAAGGAAATACAGCAATAGATAGTAACAGAATTCCGACTGTATACATAAAAGAACAAACACATTTGCAAATTTAAGCAAAATAATTAAATCCAGTCAGCAATGGGTGCCCAGATCTTCTCCCCCAGAGCTCTTCTTTTGACCCCCTCTTAGCTTATAAATAGCAGACTCTAAATTATACATGAAAAGTAACTTCTCACGCCAAGTAAAGAAAGAAGGGGGATCTGAATTGATCCATTCCCTAGTAATGCATGCTCTGACTACTGCCATACAGATAAATAAAAAGCACCTTGTTGGTTTAGTTCTTGAGATGGCGGACTCTAAGCCCAAAAGCACCAACTCGGCAGATATTATAATATCACAGCTTAAAACAACCGTCAGAAAGTTTTCAATTTGTTGAACAAATCCCGGAGTTTAGGGCATTGAAAGAACATATGGACATCGTTAGCTGCATGTAGCCCACACCGACTACAATTTGTTACAGTGGTCGTGCTCCACTTAACAACCTTGCTGGGAGTGTAATAGAGGTCACGTAAACACATAAAATGCTGTGATTTCATCATCCCTGTGATTAAACAATCTGAAGCTAGTTTAACAGAACACAGAACATCAACCCCCGACACCCCCAGTTTGTTAGCCCATTTCAGTTGGCACTGATCCATATCATCCCCACATTCTTGAACCAGACTTAAATACAACGAGCCAATAGGGGCCTTTTTCCTTAACAGTTCAAACAAATGAATTCTAATCATTCTGGCTGACTTAATAGCCGAAGAGCTCTGTAAAAAACTCCGGATCTGAAGAAATTTGAAAAAATCACTTCTTGCCAAAGAAAAATTATTCTCTAATTCCTGAATTGAAACCATTTCACCATTCATAAATAAGTCGCCCAAGTATCGTAATACTTTCTGCTCCCACCTGTGAGTAGTTAAATCACAAAAAATCACAGATGGCAAGAGACCAGGCGAAACTAAGGGAGTATAGACATTCAGTTTAGACAAGCCCAAAAACTTTTTGCCAGACTATGAAAGCTGCCTTCAGCGTCTTATACTTTGTTTTTTTATGATAGCTGGACTCAACAACCTTAAGGAAGCTAGCTTTCATTCTCTCTCCCATAGTCATTTAAAAAATTGATGGAGTTTGACAAACGGGGATATTTACTCTGTCACCAATTATAAGAGGGCTGATGTACTGGAGTGCTGCCGCCAGGTAGTAAAACAGAAACTAGGGCACATTCCATCCCCCACACTCTTTACTCAGAATCATTTTTTTGAGGGCTTTGCGATGCCGTTTATAGCCCCAAAGGAACCTAGAGGTAGCCCTTTCTAAATTTTTAAAACAGGAAGAATGAAATTCCAAAGGTATAGTGCGATATAGATACAGCACCTTTGGTAGGATCAGCATTTTCAAAATGTTGAGCCTACCATATAATGATAGATGTAGATAATCAAGGCGATGTAATAGAACAGCCCCCGAGACTCGAGCCCGTCAGCAGAATGAGGCTACTAAGGAGCCAGTAGTACCTGACTTATTTAAGAGGAAAAATACAACTACCTTACCCAAGGGTAGCACCCTGACACCTGGGCTATCCAGTTCTTCTGTTGCTGCTGCACTGAAAAAACCGGGTGCAGTCCCTCTGCAACAAACCCCTTCAAATCTACCTTTGGGCATGACTGGCGGTGGACGGCCTCCCCCTTTTGAAAAAGACATTGATGATGATTTAACTGAACTTTGCCAAGCGGTAGGGGAAGCGAGAGTCTCGCCTCAGGCTGATGAAGGGGGTGCTAAAGAGAAGGACGGTGTAACTTCAGCTACAATCGATGTAGAGTCTATTGGATCAAGGGGTCAATTTTACTCATGTCAGACCTGTCGCAGGCATCAGACGGTGAGATTGGCGAGGAGCTTATCAACGAAGGCCATTCGTTTATGAGGGATTGGGCGGATGACTGTAATCAAACCTCGGAGGAATATCTTCTGGGCTCCGGTTTCTTGTTGGATGAAGGAGCTCCTAATACAGTACGCAGGGCTGCTGAGCTGCCGGTCCCCTCTGCAGGTGTTGATCTACATGTGCTAACTCAACCTCAGTGGGAAGGGGCAGGAGCCGCACCTGAAAGTCAGGTCGAACTTCCAGAACTTTTGGAGGCAGAAGAGGAAATTACGCTGAAGTCTATCTACAACTTGCAAACCTCAATGTATAGGCTGATGTACATGTATTTATATAGCGCAAATCACCGACACGGTATCTAAGCGCTTGCTTAGGGAACCCGTCCTGGTATTCCCCTGTGAGAAACCCCGGCAGGGTGTCCACAAGGTGAAAGCCAGGCATCCCGCCGCGAGGGGCCGTAGTGGAGATTAAGCAAGCTATTGCCCAGAGTCGCAGAGTGTGACCCCGTGAGTCGAGTAGGCACAGGAGCAAGAATTGTCGAGTCCGTGGAATTTTTGAGCCCGAGACCCGCCGAGGCGGGGAATCGAACCCTGGTCCACAGTCGATCTCAGCTTCCGGGTCTGCCGCCTTTAACCACTGAGCCACGCTTCTCCACTGGTGATCATGGCTCATAGGGAGGAAACTAAGGCAGAGGGGCTTCGTACCCAAGGAGCTGCTCGCAAACTGCAGAACGTTGTTCGCCGATTAGTAAAATCCAGCACCGAAACAAGTCTGAGAGTACAGGAGACTGAAGGTCGCATTTCTACTGTTGAAGATGAGCTCTAATTACAGAAAACATCTATTAAGGAGCTGGAGAGTACCAGGCAAGATATTGACTGGAAACTGACAGACCTGGAAAATCGCTCACGGCGTAACAACTTGCACTTATTAGGTATAGCCGAACGATCAGAGGGTAGAGATACTCGTCGCTTTGTTGTGGAACTGTTTTCGGACGCTTTCCCGGACCTTAAAGGATGGGACTGGGATAAAGAAATCATTAGAGCTCATCGTTTTCCTTTCAACCAAAAACGTGGTCACGGGGTAGAAAACAAGAACTCAAGAGCTATTTTGATATGTCTGCAAAACTATCTACTTCGTGAGATCTTGTACGATCTGGCTAGACCTTTAAAGACTAGAAAGGGCTTGGGTCATGAGTTTTTTGTACGGCCTGACTTCTGTCAGGTAACTGTGCAGCAACGTTGGCTGTTTAAACAGCTAATTGCTCCAATTCAGTCTAAAGGGGGGCAAGTATTCATGTTGAACCCTGCTAAGCTCAAGGTGGTGTACAAGGGGAAAACCATTTTTTTTGTTTCTGAGGTTAAAGCACAACAATTCTTGGATGCCATGTAGATGCAAATGTATTAGCGATAGGATAAGGTTTGTGTACTTCTCCACAGGTTTTCTTCCTTTTCTTCCTTGGTTTTTTGATTCTCTTGTTTCCCAATGTTAAGCTAATTGGGTTCAAGATTTAATATGGTTTGGTCGACTTGGGTAGAGCCACGCAACTCATACTCACTTTCCATCAATGTGGGCATTAGCCCTTAAGCTTCTGGTGGTGGGGTTTTGGGAGGAGGGAGGGGTGGGGGGAGTGTGTAGGGGAGGGGTGTGGCGGGGGGGGGTGCAAGGAGGTACAGCTACAGCATGTTCAGTTTTGGTGCCCCGAATTTTTTGGTTGTCAGTACCAAATTTTTGTATCCTTTATTGCTTGAAGTTTGATCGTAGTATTGCATTGATATATGAAAATGGCTAGAGTCTCGATTTGTTCTATTAATGTTTGTGGTTTAAATGACAAAAGAAAAAGGGGCGTAGCAGCCCAGATGTTCAGAGCTATTCGAGCAGACATAATTTGCATACAAGAGCCCCATATTTCTTGGGCAAACAGAGCTTAGCTCAAGGATTTGGGGTTGCAGGTTGTGGGGTGTTCTCGTCAGAGCTCTACAACAAGGGGGGTCGCTATTTTAATGAGGTCCGGGTTGGGGGAAGTTAAAAGAGTTAAAGAAGACCCACTGGGACGACGGGTAATTGTAGAACTTAAACTTGGGAATTCGTTTATCGCTATATGCTCGGTTTATGCCCCCACCATCGATGACCCCACAGCGCTGCATCAACTAAGTGTGGAGCAGGCTTTATGGTCACCTAGGTTAATACTAAGGGGTCCATTAGGATGTCGGGCGGTGGCACCACCGCGGCGATGGCGGGGCGGAAAAACAGCTTTTTCCGCCCGCGAGCAGCGGAACTCACGTCCGCCACATTAGGATAGGTAAACACAGGTCATTTCCCGTCCGCCATCAAGGTGCGCCGCCACCGCGGCGGCTGGAGCCAATCGAGACCCTCCGCCGCGGCCGATGATGTCCACCCCGCTCGACAAATTAGGATGGCCCAAACAAGCAGACGCACGGCAGCGGAGACACCGCACAGCTGAAGCAGGCGGAAAGTCGACAGCGGAGCACGAACGCCGAGACCCGACATGAACCCCATGGACCCAGCCCTCCACATGCATCCGGTCATGTACCTGCTGCAACACTATCGCCAGATGGGCCGCGGCGGACGCCGTCGCAGGTACGCCACTACACATATGCACCACACATCACACATGCCGACACAGGGCCCAATCACAACACTGGCATCCTGCTGGGGGGCACAACACATCCACATGGACACCCACACATCACCCACCTCACAACAAGGCACCCCACGGCATCCGGAACACACAACGTCGGCCAACCTGCAGCAACGTCACGGTCACGGACACGTCACCGCCGCGGTCAACACATGCGCACTATGCAGAAGGCAGGGCAACACCAAGGCATGGCCAGGTCCCAAACATCACAGTGACACACCACCCCGACCAACACTGCACCCCACCCGAGCTAGTCACAGGCCAGGTGCCTATCCCGTGCACCCCCATGCACACCAACAAGCACTTTAACAACAAGCACAATACGCACACACTGCGACACACAACCAGGGACACAGGCACTGCAGGATTGGCTGACAACGAACACACAACACCAGTGCACTCCCCACAGCCCACACAATTGCATACAATCATCCACACAGGGCAAGACAAAACAAACAACAGGCATACAACTCCTGGCTGACACATGTGTGTCTCACACCATACAGGGGCACACATACATACACTACAAACTAACGCCCTTCACACTGCACACCTCTGCCACACCCAACACCACACATGCCATGTAAGCCATGCCACCAGGACTAAGGGCCAACACAAGACGACCATACACATACACGCCTGGGCACACAGAAAGGAAAACACACACACCTCATCACATCATAGACATCGACTAAACCACAGCACAGCTGCACACCCTGTGCTGCCAGTGTCCCCCAAGGTGACCTGTGAACAGTGTATGCAGCAATAGCAATTCACCAACACGAAAACTGCATGGCCTGTAAAATAGCCATCACAGAGTACAACATCAGCAGGGCCAGAATGGACTGAAGACCCTGTCCCCCCTGTCTAAAAATCATATGGCCACATAGAGCCTTGCAATGGTGATTTACAAAATAGAGCATGGTACTCAGTCAAGCATATGCAAACAAGAAAAGGACTTTAATCAGTAAGGAGACTGAGAAAACACACCATAAGTAACGGTATTTATTCACATATTGCACAGATGTAGCTACACAACATTAGTAGACACCAACAAGTCACAAAATCATGTACAAATGGCACAGACTATGCACTGGTCAAACACAATCGGGAAGTGCAGAGTCCTTGGCAGGGCAGGGTACAGCACATCAGAGCAACAGGCCCAGAGTCCTTGGCAAGGCAGGGGAGAGTACATCAGAGCAACAGGCCCAGAGTCCTTGGCAGGGCAGGGGAGAGTACATCAGAGCAACAGGCCCAGAGTCCTTGGCAGGGCAGGGTACAGAACATCAGAGCAACAGGCCCAGAGTCCTTGGCAGGGCAGGGTACAGCACATCAGAGCAACAGGCCCAGAGTCCTTGGCAGGGCAGGGTACAGCACATCAGAGCAACAGGCCCAGAGTCCTTGGCAGGGCAGGGGAGAGTACATCAGAGCAACAGGCCCAGAGTCCTTGGCAGGGCAGGGGAGAGTACATCAGAGCAACAGGCCCAGAGTCCTTGGCAGGGCAGGGGAGAGTACATCAGAGCAACAGGCCCAGAGTCCTTGGCAGGGTAGGGGAGAGTACATCAGAGCAACAGGCCCAGGAACACACCCAGATCGCTAACAATGGTCTAGAGTAGCACACCTCTGTGTGGCACAGGCGTCTGAGGGTGTTGACAACTCACTCCTGGCTGTCATGTGGAGTGGGACCTGGCTGTGTGTCAGGGACTGCAGGTCCACTTGACTGGTGTGACAGAGGGACATGTGATGTGGCTATAACAGAGTGCCTGCAAGGTGGAGGGCTGTGCGGATCAGGTGGCACCGTGGCACGTGGAGGTGGAGTCATGCACGCCCTTGACACAGTGTGGGTGGGAGAGGTTGGAGGGGTGCCCTTCCACTTCTTTGGAATATGAATTTGCTTCCCTGTCATGGGGTTGAGGGGAAGTGGCGTTGACACCACCGGCACACCCTCCAACTGTCCCACATCAGGGGCAGAGACTGGCACTCCCTCTGGAGAAGTGCTTGATCCTGCAGTACGCTTGGGCTGGCTACACCTCCGGACCACCTTACCCTCTCTGGTAGGTGTACCCACCACAGTGACCACCTTCCCACTTACCCCAGGGGTGGTGTCTACAGTGCCCTCCTGTCCCTTCTTGCCAGGGATGGCCACAACACTGCCCTCCTCTACCTGAGTCACTGGCCTGGACACAACACTGCCCTCCTTTCCCACAATGACTGGGCTGGTCACAACAGGGATTCCCTCCACCTGCCTCGATGTACTTTGTTCTGGCGTTGATGTGGTAGGTGGTTGTGTCCCTGTGCTCTCCCCAGGTGTAGCCATGACATCCCACACATCCTCTGTGGGCATAGCTGAGTCAATTTCTGGTGATGCCTCTGCAGCATGTGAGCCTGGTGTCTGACAAAATGCTCTTCTGGCCTTGCTCTTCTGTGACTTCACCTTGTCTGTGCATATTGGGGGGGCCCTGCTCTTCTTTGGGGATGGAGTCTGTGGACGGGATTGTTTGCTTTGGGTCTGACCTGTACTCCTAGTGTTGTATCGTTTAGTTGATGTATGTCCCAAGTGCTCACTGTCATCTGTTGTGGCCACTGACTGGGTGGACGTCACAGGCACCTGAGCTGCAAAGGTGGCATGTGCTTGTTGGAGGGCTGACGTCACTGTACCTGACAATGACAGGAGTGTACGATGTAGGCCACCCACGTCAGAGTGTATGCCCTCCATGAATGCCAGAACCTGGCCTAATTTGTTATCGTGTGCACTGAAGGCATTGAGCAGGGCGGTCTGGCCCACGCAAAGTTGCCGCAGGAGCTCTACGCACTCTGCACTGAGGGCAGCAGGGGGAACAGGTGCAGGTGCAGCGGTGCCATGTGTGAATGTCACACGTCCCCTCTTAGTGACACAGATACGGGCAGCCCCAGAGGAAGTGGATGGGAGGGTGGGCAGTGGCCGCTGGTAGTCAGATGCAGCAGCAGACTCCCCATCTCCTGTGGCTGCTAACAGGGACACATCCCCCCTGCCCTCAGATGAAGTGGTACTCTGTGTCTCAGTCACAGATTCCTCATGCATACTCCTGTCACCCTCAGTAGCGCTGGTGTGGTCAGTGTCACTTGGCTCCGTCTCACTTTGCTCTGCTGCCGCTGTCGTGCTGGTCTCGCCACCACTTTCAGGATCATGTTCCGCCGTGGTGTCTTGCAAATCTGCATTAGTGACAAAAACATGGTTGTATAAGTGTCATTGTCTGGTCACACGATATCAGATCAATGCAGCACATGAGAGGCCTAGAGCTACATGGTAACCACCACACCCTCCAATCACTGTGCAGCTACACACCATATAGACCACAAAAGTGCCTGTCATGCGGACAAACAGGCAGGAGTGGACCAATGTCGATGACACACAGCACTACACCCTGCCCATGGATGGTGTCCCCCCAGCCCACATTGACCTGCCCCATGGACATGATGTAGCCACAACAAACATCACCACTTACAGACCAAAAGGGATCCAGAGGGGAATACACACACCTGTATTGTCTACACATGCCACATTTTCAAATAGGCCATTACAATCACCATGTGCCAATCTGGGTTCACATTGTCGTCAGATGTGTGGGCCACTACCATGAAGGTGCATGCAAAGTAGACAGACATGGTGTCACAATCATTAAGTGGACACCGCTGTACAGCATAATAGGGACTCCACCCACCATCACAAAGAAGAGTGACCATGTGGACAACAAAATATCTGTCAAGGACTGAAACCTGCAGGCAGAAGCTGCACAGTAAGGCCATGGTGGGCCAATGCCTTATACAGACACACATCACAGTTGCCACTCACATCACATATCACAGCATGGCAGCACACGCACATCACATGTGTCACCACTGCTACAGGCACTCTACACATGCATCCACTCCCAGACAAACTCTCCCTCCCCGGATACTCACCATCTCTGTCTTGCTGCTGAAGCCCCTTCAGACGTGCATCCAGGTCTGGATTGGTCACTGCCAGTATGCGTCCCATCAGCGGAGTCATGGTGCGCCGTGCCACACGCCCTGTGCGTGGTACCATCCCCAAGGTCATCTCTGCCACTTGCTTAGCCAGCCGGCTGATGTCGTCCCACCTCTTGTGACAGTGTGTGTGTCGTCTGTTTGATACCCCCAGGGCTCGCACCTTTGCTGCTATGGCCCTCCAGACAGCCTTACGTTGTTGTACTTTGAGCTGCAGGTATGAGAGTAAAGAAGGCCAAATGAACATTTACACAATGTCATATGTCAGCATCTATAAGTACAGCAGCCAGACACTGATTCGGGACTCACAGTGACCTCCCTCCCTCCAGAACTGGGGGTACCCTCACAAGGCCACTCTGCATGGCATAAACATTAGTGAATGCATGCATACATTGAGGTTCGTAGTCTCCATGATAATCACACTAAAGAATGATGCTTCAACACAAATGCATCGACAGCACTGTGTAATTCAGAAATTGTACAGGGCATTGATGGGGCATATCCACTAATCAGTGTGAAGCAACTGTAGCATGTAAGTTGGCGGATGGACAACGTTTGGCTGTGCAGCCACTGAACCTACTCTGTGGGGCACACTGACTATGACTACAGGGGCACCCTGAAATTACATCACAAGCGGACACTGTCCAGGCATCTGCAAGGCAAACAACCGTTGGTTATGTCTGCCCGAAAAAGTATCAAATCCCACTCACACATACAAGTATAGGCCTAGGACAGAGTCACAATGCACAACACACACTCCCACCAACTGGAAACATCTTGTCTGTCAGTGTTTGTCTGCACCCCACATCCAAAAGCACATACTGCAGCATCATGAATACACGTCTGACACCACCCTGCCCTACTGCTCCCTTCATGTTGACTTACCACGACATTGGGGCCACCAAACAGGCGTGGGTACTGTGCCAGCACCTCGTTCACAAGGACATCCAGCTCCTCACTCGTGAATGGACTGGCACGGATCTTATCTGTTCTTGACATCCCTGTGGATATGGCAGACCTGTGGCGGAAGTGAGTTGTGAGGTGTCCCAGGCAGCAGGCTCTGTGAGCAGCAGGAGAGGGTCCCTGGCAGCAGCAGGAGAGGGTCCCAGGCAGCAGCAGGAGAGGGTCCCAGGCAGCAGCAGGAGAGGGTCCCAGGCAGCAGGCTCTGTGAGCAGTGGGAATGTGTGGCTCACTCCCACAGATTTATAGCCCCCTGGGGCCGTTAGGAAGCTAATCAGCTGCTACAATTGGTTGTCTGGGTCTGCCTTATTCAAAAGCATCCAATGACCGCCTCCGCGGCGGCGGAGCACAGCTTCCGCAATTTTCAAATATGCATCATGCCACCGCGAACACCCATGCCATTGGCTGTATGCAATGCTCCACGGCGGTGACGCTCCGCGGGTGTCCGGGGTGCACTACCGCGATGGTGCATCATTCAAAAGCATCCAATGACCGCCTCCGCGGCGGCGGAGCACAGCTTCCGCAATTTTCAAATATGCATCATGCCACCGCGAACACCCATGCCATTGGCTGTATGCAATGCTCCACGGCGGTGACGCTCCGCGGGTGTCCGGGGTGCGCTACCGCGATGGTGCATCATTCAAAAGCATCCAATGACCGCCTCCGCGGCGGCGGAGCACAGCTTCCGCAATTTTCAAATATGCATCATGCCACCGCGAACACCCATGCCATTGGCTGTATGCAATGCTCCACGGCGGTGACGCACCGCCGGGGACCGGCGGTAGGTACTGCGACTCATGCGGCGGAGCATAGCCACCGGCATGTACACAAGTCCATGTGCCAATGGCTACCTTGGCTGGGTAGATGGTGGTGCTGGGGTCACAACGCCGGGGACCGGCGGTAGGTTCTGGCATTTTCGTACACATTGCTGTGTATGTCAATCCTGGACAATGTATAAGTACCCTGCAGCTACATGGTGTAGGGCACATCATTGTGCACATGATGCCACACAGCCATTGCATCCACAGGAGGACGCACGTTCAGTGTGAGCCACTTTAGCATGTGTTTGTGCCTTTTTATTAAGGGTTTTGATGGGTGATGATGATTGACAGACGTCAGGTGCTCTACATAGATGTCGTGAGGTTTAATGTGTTGTTGGTCAGTGCAGACCTTGACCGGGCTGGTGGCACTGCATTGTATCGTACCTGACTGGTGCATTCACAACTGATCATGCACACAACCAGAAGTGTCCCTGCTACTGTGATCATTGTGTTAATGAATGGTTGCAGAATGTACATGATGCATTGAGGTGTGGCAGGTACGGCAGATGGGTATGACAGACATGTTATATCACATTACATTTGTGGCTCTAGTAGCTCCATGTCTGCGCATGTCAAAAGTTCAATCATTATATCCACATGCACATTCCCCGATGTGTTACTGTCACTTGGGTATTGTCACTGGAGAGGCCTGCCCTCTGTGTGTAGCTATTGGCCAGCCATGTAACCAGATGTGCCATGCATCTCTCTGGCCCTTGTTGTTTTCCCATTACATCATTGATGCTTTGTGCTATGGCCATCTCATGATGCTTGTCATTGACCGATTCTTTTTAATCCTAAACTAGGAGGAGGCCAAATCTCCTACGTCAGTTGATTGTGCTTGAGGACATGGAGAATGAGGCAATCATCAGGAAATTCAGGCTGGACAGACCGACATTGAAGATCGTTTGTGATCTATTGGAGCCCCACCTGCAGCCTCGCTGTCACTATCCTACGGCATTCACACCCACCTACAAGGTAATGGCAGCACTACACTTCTTTGCGACTGGTTCCTTCCAAGAGACCGTGGCTAACGCTAGGGGGATGTCGCAGCCCATGTTCAGCATGGTGCTGAGGGATGTACTTGAGGCCATGATGATATATCGCAATCGCTACATACATTTCCCCAGGGGACGTGAATTGGCTGCCGTTAAGGGGGACTTCTATCCACTTGGGCGCATCCCACATGTAGTCGGTGCCATAGATTGCACCCATGTGGCTCTGGTGGATCCGCAGGCGACGGAGCACATTTATCGGAACCGCAAACACTACCACTCCATGAATGTGCAGGTGGTGTGCCTTGCGGACATGACAATATCACATGTGTGTGCAAAGTATCCCGGTTCGGCCCATGACTCTTTCATTATGAGGAACAGCATGGTGCCACGGATGATGGAGAATCTGCATCCCGAACGTGCCTGGATTGTGGGTGAGTTACACTACTGCTATCACGTGCTATGTGTCACTGGCTTTACTGTGGCCGTACAACATTGCTATGGGTGTTTTTCATTCACAGGGGACTCTGCATATCCCAGTAGGCCATGGCTGTTGAGCCCACTCCGGAATCCCCAGACACCAGCAGACATCCGCTACAATGAGGCCCATGGCAGGACACGACGGGTAATTGAACGGACTTTTGTCCTGCTGAAGTCAAGGTTCCGGTGCCTTGACAGGACTGGAGGCGCACTCGCATACTCGCCTGGGAAGGTGTGCAAGATCGTTGTGGCATGCTATATGCTGCACAAGCTGGCCATCCACAAGGGGGTCCCCCTGCTCCTGGACGATGGTGAGGAACCAAGGCCACAACCTGCTCAGGGACCTGAATCCAGTGATGAGGACAGTGGAGAGGAGGAAGGAGTTGACCAACGCCAGCAGCAAATCCAACGCTACTTCACTTGAAGGTGTGTGACGAGTTACAACATCTACATAGTCTAGTGTGGTAGCTTTTGTTGTGAATGGATATGCGCAGATGTTCCCAATAGCCACATGTTCTGTCACCTATGTATGGTATTGTTGGAATGGACGTTACGTACGGAGATGTATTCTGGACCGTATTTGTGCATATCAGCTAGACAATGTGTAGTGTACCTGTGATAATTTGGATATTTGTGGAGCAGTGATCTGTGTGTGTTGGCACGATGAGACCAGTGACTGTAGTTCTGTTGTGTCTCCCTAGGTGCTCCAGAGTGTTCCTGCCCTGCATACTGTACATCATGTTTACACATCATGGACATTATCATCAATGTAAATACTGCACTAAAGAATTCAATACACAAAATCTGGAGTGTCAGGTATTTTATTTACGGGGTGGACATGTGAATTGTGCGGGAATATTTACAGGAAGGTGGGGAATGAGCAGTGAGTTGACAGTCATGGTCGCAGAGATGCAAGAGTAGACACCACATGGATGTGGTGACCCAGTCCAACAGACAGGTGCCATTGCCAAGGCAATGTGGGGAAAGACAGTCCAAACAGTGAATGCAGTTGGGGAGAGGGTTGTCTTCACGGCTGGGTCCGTGACTGGCGTGTGGCAGGTGCATTGCTTCCAGAGACTCCCAGGCTCTTCTTCGGACGCCCCCTAGATCTTTTTGGCAGTGGGGGGCCTGCTGAATGGCCAGCGGCGTCAGAGGACTCGCCCCTCTCTGTTGGCGCAGGGGAGGATGGTGGACTGTCATCCTGCTGCACAACAGGAGGGGACGGCGGTGATGGTTGGGACACAGGCCTGTCCCTCTGCAACGCCACTTGCTGGCCCATGAGGTCCACCATCTGTCCCAGGCGGTTATCGATGGACCTCATCAGCAGGATGAGCTCCCTTAATAGTTCATCCGACCGGCCACTTTGTCCCTGGACCTCTTGGTAGGCCTCCACAACTCTGGTGAAGGTGTCCAGGGATGGTGTCCACTCCTCCCGAGGTCTGGTGTTGACCCTGGCCCTCCCACCTGCTCTGCTGCCACGGACCTCTTCCCTCGCCACTGGTGCGCCACGCACTGGCTCCCTGCCCTCCACAGTTGTTGGTGTGGGCTGGTCATCCCTAGGGACAGGGAGGGTGCTGCAGGTGGTACTGGTGGTAGTGGTGGTGTTGGTGGCAGTGGCTGCGGTGGTGGTTGCGGTGGAGGCAGAGGCCGTGACAGCAGGGG
The DNA here is from genome assembly GCF_964261635.1 of Lissotriton helveticus. Taxonomy (NCBI): domain Eukaryota; kingdom Metazoa; phylum Chordata; class Amphibia; order Caudata; family Salamandridae; genus Lissotriton; species Lissotriton helveticus. The sequence continues at coordinate 1,546,390,522 of NC_136063.1, read as the reverse complement.
TCTGCTGCATTGTTGTTGCAGCAGAGGTGGTGGTGGGGAGGATGGGGGCCTGGGACCTCTGGGTCTGTGGAACACCAGATGGGCCGGCCTGGAGCTCATCATCCAAACTGTCCTGGGAGTCTGCATCTGTGAGTCCATGTGCCGGAGGTGGAGACTGGCTCTGCTGGTCGTTGGTGTTGTCCCCAGCAGTGAGTTCTTCATCACCTGTGGAGTAGATGGGGAGTGGTCAGTGTTTGTGTCATCTGCGTATCATCAGCTGTCTGTACACTAGTGCAATTTGCTGTCATCAGTTGTACAAATCATGGCAACACCGTGTTACATCACATAGTGCAGAGTTACATCATGGAGTCATAAAGGTTGATTGTCTATGCATTGCGTACAATAGTTATTTGATTTCTACACACACACACTTCATGAAGATATACGGTAGTTACATACCTGTAAGGTGAGTGTGCAGGGTGCAATGGCTGACACTTGCTCCTGGGTGGGGGAGGCCTCCATGCTGCTGGGCTGTGGGACAGGGGGGCATGCTGGGAGTAGTGAGACAGGCCTCCCTCCCTCCCTGCCTCCCACAAACAACCTCCAAGTGAAGATGGCTACCAACCTGTAAGTTTGTTTGTTAAACAGTGTAATGGCTGACACTTGCTCCTGGGTGGGGGAGGCCTCCATGCTGCTGGGCTGTGGGACAGGGGGGCATGCTGGGAGTAGTGAGACAGGCCTCCCTCCCTGCCTCCCACAAACAGCCTCCAAGTGAAGATGGCTACCAACCTGTAAGTTTGTTTGTTAAACAGTGCAATGGCTGACACTTGCTCCTGGCTGGGGGAGGCCTCCATGCTGCTGGGCTGTGGGACAGGGGGGCATGCTGGGAGTAGTGAGACGGGCCTCCCTCCCTCCCTGCCTCCCACAAACAACCTCCAAGTGAAGATGGCTACCAACCTGTGGGTTTGTTTGTTAAACAGTGCAATGGCTGACACTTGCTCCTGGCTGGGGGAGGCCTCCATGCTGCTGGGCTGTGGGACAGGGGGGCATGCTGGGAGTAGTGAGACAGGCCTCCCTCCCTCCCTGCCTCCCACAAACAACCTCCAAGTGAAGATGGCTACCAACCTGTAAGTTTGTTTGTTAAACAGTGCAATGGCTGACACTTGCTCCTGGGTGGGGGAGGCCTCCATGCTGCTGGGCTGTGGGACAGGGGGGCATGCTGGGAGTAGTGAGACAGGCCTCCCTCCCTGCCTCCCACAAACAGCCTCCAAGTGAAGATGGCTACCAACCTGTACGTTTGTTTGTTAAACAGTGCAATGGCTGACACTTGCTCCTGGCTGGGGGAGGCCTCCATGCTGCTGGGCTGTGGGACAGGGGGGCATGCTGGGAGTAGTGAGACAGGCCTCCCTCCCTGCCTCCCACAAACAGCCTCCAAGTGAAGATGGCTACCAACCTGTGAGTTTGTTTGTTAAACAGTGCAATGGCTGACCCTTGCTCCTGGCTGGGGGAGGCCTCCATGCTGCTGGGCTGTGGGACAGGGGGGCATGCTGGGAGTAGTGAGACAGGCCTCCCTCCCTGCCTCCCACAAACAGCCTCCAAGTGAAGATGGCTACCAACCTGTGGGTTTGTTTGTTAAACAGTGCAATGGCTGACACTTGCTCCTGGCTGGGGGAGGCCTCCATGCTGCTGGGCTGTGGGACAGGGGGGCATGCTGGGAGTAGTGAGACAGGCCTCCCTCCCTGCCTCCCACAAACAGCCTCCAAGTGAAGATGGCTACCAACCTGTAAGTTTGTTTGTTAAACAGTGCAATGGCTGACACTTGCTCCTGGCTGGGGGAGGCCTCCATGCTGCTGGGCTGTGGGACAGGGGGGCATGCTGGGAGTAGTGAGACAGGCCTCCCTCCCTGCCTCCCACAAACAGCCTCCAAGTGAAGATGGCTACCAACCTGTAAGTTTGTTTGTTAAACAGTGCAATGGCTGACACTTTCTCCTGGCTGGGGGAGGCCTCCCTGCTGTTGGGCTGTGGGGCAGGGGCTATGGTGGGAGTTGTTGTACTGACATTCCGGCCCCATACAGGCCTCCTCAGCAGAATGGCTGGCTACATGTTGGTTAGGGATGGACAGTGTATTGGTGGTTGGGTATTGCAAGGAGGTAAAACTCAATGTGGTGTTAAACATTTGTCAGTACTTACCAGCCTCCGCTCCCCCGGCTACTCCTGTGAAACTCTCAGGTAGCAGGATAGCAAGCACCTTCTCCTCCCATGGTGTGAATGTCTTCAGTGGGATGGGAGGGCCACTGCCAGTCTTCTCAGCCAGCGTCCAGTTCTTGCTCCTCTTCTCCTTGACAACCCTCTTGAGATCATGCCACCGCTTCATGATCTCCTTCTTGGATCTTGGGGTGGCCCCAACTGCATTCACCCTTTGGACTATCCTTTCCCACATATGTGTCCTGGTGGCTAATGGTGTCTGTTGGACTAGGTTACCAAATAGTTGTGGTTCTACTCTCACAATCTCGTTGACCATGACTGTCAACTCACTCTCTGTGAATTTTGGCATTTTTTGTGATGTCATGGTGTGGGGGGGTTGAGGTGTTTGTGGGTGCAGGGGTGTGTGGGTGCAGGGGTGTGGTGTTGAGGTGTGTTATGTGCTGGGGGTTTGATTGTGATGGTGGTGTTGATGGTGGTGGTGGGTGGGTGGGTGTGGTGTGCTATTTTGCCTCTCCTCTCAGATGTGGTGTGTGGCCTTCTGTTCTGGAAAGATGCAAAGGATTGTGGTGAGTGGAGGGGGTGGCTTTGTACTCAGCTGTGTGGGTGTGTCCAATTGGATTGTGGTTGTCAGGCGTGTTGTGGGTGTGGTTATGTTGTTTTGTATATTTGTTTGTCATTTCTGTATCTGTGTGTGTGTGTTGTATCTATTGGGGACAGGGCTACTTTGTTTATGCAGTATTTGGCATCACTGCAGTGCTTTGACATCGACCGCCATGTATTTCATGTTCGTCCGCTGCGGTGACTTTGCTGGTGCTTGGCCGCCATTTCTCCCATGCAATCCTGCCTGCGACCGCGGCGGTCGGTGCCTGCGGTTCCGCCCGCGCCACCCTCGGGGATATCATAATTTCCCGTGCGGTGTCTCCGCTTTCCCTGTGGGCGGTTTTGTATTTTCCGCTGCTTTTCCGACCGCCGCGGTCGGAGTTTTGGCATCACCGCACACGTCGGGCGGTTTCTTTTTCACCGCTACCGCCGCGGTCAGTCTGTACTGGCGGTCGATCCTAATTTGTCTGCCGGTTGTACCGCCTCCATGGCGGGCGGTTGTTTTCCGCCTCCATGGCGGGCGGGGTGGTTTTCCGCCCGCTATCCTAATGGGGCCCTAAGTGGGGATTTCAACCTGCATTTGGATGCGACTTTTGATATTAGGGGTAACAGCGTGTGTGCAGGTAGAAAAAGGAACGTTTTTAAGGCAGTCAAGGGGATTGCTCAAGAGTTTCAGTTGGTAGATGTGGGGTATGAAAAACGGGAGGGAACCTATGGTTGTACATTCTTTTCTGCCCCTCATCAAAGATATTTCAGGCTGGATTACTTTTTTGTCTCTAGGGCACTATTTAACAAACTCGCCAATATAGAATACAGGGTCCTACCAAAAGTCATATCTGATCATAATCCTATTACCCTTGGCTTTGATTTAAATATTGTATATAATCCTAGGTCGTGGTCTTTTGACCGTAAGCTTTTGTTTGATTTATTCTACGTTGGGCATATGAATACCTGGATTCCTGAGTTCTTCGCTAACAATAAAGGGTCTGCCTCTGCAGAAGTAGTTTGGGATACATTTAAGTGTGGGGTTCGAGGCGAAACCTTGAGCTATGTAATAAGAAAGCAGAAGGAGAACCGGAGGAAGGAGACTGTTGGAAATTCAAGTTATGCAGGCTTGTAGCAAAGGATTAGCCACGGATACTATTCTTAAAGAGCTACTGGCTTATAAGGTCAAGATTCACCAAGGATTTGCCTTAAAATCTGCCCAACAATTGGCTGCATTTCCAACAGAGGTGTATGAAGTAGGAGAAACCTCAGGGAAACATTTGGCGAAAAGAGCCAGGCAGAAAGCTGTGTTTGCTAGTATAGACAAGATTAATAATGCTGTAAGGATGACTGTTAACAATGCTGCTGATATACTTAATGTGTTTGCCGAGTTTTACTCTAAACTATACACTGAGGACATGGTAGAGGATTGCTCAGCTCAGGTAACTCAATTTACAGAACAGGCCTTGAACGGTATTTTATCTATACAAGAGAGGGAAAAGCTGGACTTGCCTATTACTTGGGAGGAGATTGAGCTGTCACTGCTGTCCTTGGTGTCTGGAAAAGCTGCTGGCCCTGACGCTATTCCTTTAGAGTTTTTTAAGCTCTTTCGAGGCATACTAAGACCAGAACTGGTTGACTTATTTGCAGCAGCTCAACGTGGCAGCGCCCCTGCTTCTTGGCGGGAATCCATAATTACTGTATTTCTTAAAAAAGACAAACCCCCTTTGCTGCCATCATCTTTTCGTCCTATCTCACTCATAAATATGGACAGTAAAATCTTTTCTAAAATCCTCGTCTCACGTCTGTCTAATATTATTTCTTCTTTAGTTTCTAAGTATCAACATGGGTTTATTCCTGCTCGCGATACCGCTGACCATATTCGACGGGTAATCACGTTTCTGGATTGGTCTCAGGCAACTCGGTCTAATGTTGGACTCATATTTCTAGACGCTAAAAAAGCCTTTGACCGGGTTGCCTGGGGCTATCTGTGGGATGTGCTTGCTAGAAAGGGATGTGGTCCAGGTTTTATAATGGCTTTAAAAACACTGTACGTCTCTCCGAAAGCCTGTATTCGAATTAATGCCCAACTTTCTCCTTCCTTTTTAATCTCTAGGGGCACTCGTCAAGGATGCCCCTGTTCACCTTTACTTTTTGCACTTTACGTAGACCCCTTAATTAACCGTTTTATTTCTGAGGAAAAGATTAGACCTATCTGTCTAGCCAACACAAACTACCGAGCTTTGGCATATGCCGATGACATTGTAATTACCACCACGGATTTTCAGACTGCTCTTCCGGCAATAAACGATCTTGCCAAACAATTTGGATCATTCTCCGGCTATAAATTAAACGTGGGGAAAACTCAGATTTTATGCTCTGGGGATAATCCATCACTGAATATTCCTATTATTTCTGAGGTTACATATTTGAGAATTAAAATATCTTTGCCCATTGAAAAAATACCAGAACTTAATCTTAATCCTATGATAGCCCAAATCAATAGAAACTATTTTTTTACTACAATTTTTTACACTGTTTTTCCCTGTGATGCACTTCAGGGCCTCATTTATTAAGGGCGTGCGTCACTTTTACGCCGTCGGTGCGTCACTTGTTGTGACGCACCAGTGGTGTAAAAATTCCACCTTGCTGAGTCATATTTACAAAGTGACGCATGTAGGTAGATGCGTCACTTTGTAAACCCCTGTGTCACATTATACTTGCACCAGGTATAATGTATGCAAAAGGGGGCGTATTGACGCAAGGAAGGGTGTAGAAGTGACGCAGTGAAATCTATAAGATTTCACTGCGTCACTTTTAGGACACCGTTGCGTAAAAATCTTGCGCCGGCCACACAGCAGGCGTAAGACTGACGCAGGCCCTTTTACATGGGCTTGCCCCATGTGAAAGAATGCACTGCTGGAAATTATTTTTTCACTACAATTTTTTACACTGTTTTCCCCTGTTGTGCGCTTCAGGGCCTCATTTATGAGGCCATGCGTCACTTTTATGCCGCCGGTGCGTCACTTTTTGTGACGCACTAGTGGTGTAAAAATTGCACCTTGTTGAGTCATATTTACAAAGTGACACATCTAGGTAGATGCGTCACTTTGTAAACCCCTGTGCCACATTATACCTGCGCCACGTATAATGTATGCAAAGGGGGCGTATGAAAATCTATGAGATTTCACTGCGTCACTTTTAGGACGCCGTTGCATCAAAATCTTGGGTCTGCCTCACAGCAGGCATAAGACTGACGCAGGCCTTTTCACATGGAACTTGCCCCCTGTGAAAAGATGCATCGCTGGAAATTATTTGTGGGTAACAGAGAAAGAGTGAGAAAAGGGGAGTGAGTAAATTAGAGGACAGAGGGTTTGAGAGAAGGAGGTAGTGAAGTGGAGTAAGAAGAGTAAGGGAAGGCAAAAGAATGAAGCAGAAAAGGATGGGAAGAGAGAGGAAGGGAAGTAAAGGAGAAGGTTTCAAAAAAGGTGAGTGTGGGAGTATGGCTGAGTTATAGGGAGTGAGCGTGACAGAAGAGGAGTGAGAGACTAAAGAGACGGAGAGAATGAGGCTAACAGAGAGAGAATGAGGTAAGGGGAGTGTAGAAGTAAGAAGACAGAGGGAGTAAGACAAGAAATTAGTGAAGTGGAGTAAGGAGACTAAAGGAAGGGAAAATAGTGAAAGAGCGAAGGATGGGAAGACAGAGGAAGGAAAGTAAAGGAGAAGGTCTGAAAGAAGATGAGTGTAACAGTATGGCCGACTAATAGGGAGTGAGCGTGATAGAAGAGGAGTGAGAGACTAAGTGGATGGAGAGAATGAGGGTAACACAGAGAGAGTAAGAAAAGAGGAATGAGTAAGTTAGAGGACAGAGGGATTGACGGAAGCAGTTACTGAAGTGCAGTAAGGGAAATAAGGGAAGGGAAAAGAGTGAAGGAGTGAAGGATGGGAAAAGAGAGGAAGGAAAGTAAAGAAAAAGGTCTGAAAGAAGGTGAGTGTAGGAGTATGGCTGAGTTATAGGGAGTGAGCATGATAGAAAAGGAGTGAGAGACTAAGAGGATGGAGAGAATGAGGGTAACACAGAGAGAGTAAGAAAAGAGGAATGAGTAAGTTAGAGGACAGAGGGATTGACAGAAGCAGTTACTGAAGTGCAGTAAGGGAAGTAAGGGAAGGGAAAAGAGTGAAGGAGTGAAGGATGGGAAAAGAGAGGAAGGAAAGTAAAGAAAAAGGTCTGAAAGAAGGTGAGTGTAGGAGTATGGCTGAGTTATAGGGAGTGAGCATGATAGAAAAGGAGTGAGAGACTAAGAGGACAGAGAGAATGATGCTAACAGAGAGAGAATGAGGGAAGGGGAGTGTATAAGTAACAGGACAGAAGGAGTAAGAGAAGGAGTTAGTACAGTGGAATAAGAAAGTAAGGGAAGAAAAAGGAGTGAAGGAGGTAAGGAAGGAAATATAGAGGAAGCAAACTAAAGAAGGAGGTCTGAAAGAAGGTGAGTGTGGGAGTATGGCTGAGTTATAGGCAGTGAGCGTGACAGAAGAGAATTGAGAGATTAAGGGGATGGAGAGAATGAGGCTAACTGAAAGAGATTGAGGGAAGGGGAGTGTAGAAGTAAGAGGACAGAGGGAGTAAGAGAAGGAGTTAATGAAGTGGAGTAAGGAGAGTAAAGGAAGGGAAAAAAATAAAACAAAGAAGTACGAGAAGAGAGAGGAAAGAAAGTAAAAGAGAAGGCCTGAAAGAAGGTGAGTGTAAGAGAAGAGTGTGAAAAAAGAGAGTAAAAGTGGGGATTCAGAATAAGTGAGGCAAGCGCAACAAGGGAACAGAGGTGTGGGAGTATCAAAGAAGAGTAGTGAGGTTATGGAAAACAGTATAGAGAAAATAAATATTGTACATTAAACTTACCTTATAAGTAATGTAAATTTAATAATACATTTCCATTAAATTTTATATCTGTGAAAGACAAAAAAATTAGAATATTTATAATATATATTTTAAAATACAAGCAAATGAGCTTGAGACAAAGGAAGTGAAAGAGTGAGAACATAGAGGTAGTGAAGGAAACACTGGCAGAAAGAAACTGAGTAAGAGATCAAAGAAAGATAAGTAAGGGAGTGTGGGTAAGTTTTAGGGAGTAAGGATGACGAAAGAGGAGTGAGAGAATAACAGGATCGAAAGACTGAAACTAAGAGACAGGGAGTGAGAGAAAGGGAGTGAGGATGTGAGAGGACAGAGGAAGTGAGAGAAGGAGTGAGGGAAGTGTAATAAGGTGAGTGAGAGAAAGGGAATTATTGAGGAAACAAAGAAAGAAAACAAGGGGAAGGGGAGTGAAGTAGAGTGACTGACAGCTCGAAAGTAGAGAATGGGAGAGAGGGAAATGGCAGTGAAGGAGTGGTTAATGAGAATAAGTGAGGAAAGTGGAATATGGGAAGAGAGGTGAGGGAGAGTGAAAAAAGGCCACTGAGGGTGAGTTAAGAGGAGTGATAGAGGGTGGAAATAGGTGAGTGAGCATAAGAGAATGGGGAAATAATATATATTTAATAATAATTGATATTACAAAATTATTTCAACATCATGTTAAATGATTTATTTTTGCTGTTCTCAGAATATATTGGATTTCACTTAAAACAATGACTTCAATAGTACTCGACATATAACAGCGGGCAAAAAAAACCACAATCAAAATGATTGTGTTTAAAAAAAACATTGAATAATTTCTTAAATAATGTAAAATTTTAAAAACCATATTTAAACTCACTGTTGATCCATCCACTTTTCCACAAGGCCAAATAGTATATGGAAAGTCCTTTTCTATGTAAATTAGTCCACTGTTTTCTTAGTGTCTCATTTACCCGACTTTCTGAAAGAAAAGCTCCAACACCTTTTACATTATGAAACAAGAATTTTACTTCCACCTCTACCTTACTTTTTATAAATAATTTGTATAATACTCACAGCACACACTATATGATAAAAATATACTATCTCTATGAGAACTACATGTTTTTTATTATCTTCATCACTCTCATTCAGAAAGTAATTTTGAAGAGCAAACTAAGGTATATTAACTGCTGCAATCTTTATAGGCCAATTACCTTCCCTAAAACTTCGGTTGTAAGAACTCTAGGTAAGAATTTAGTAAGTCAGAAGGCAAACGTTGTTTGAAACTCAATTGAGTATCATTTCAGAGCTTCCACCCTTTTTGACATTTTAAATAGCATGTGTAATGTCCTGATGTTGTTGAAGGACCATCATGGTAAATAATTGCTGCAGTTGTAAAGGTTCTTCCTGAAATTGATAATTGAGAAGCCACAACATTTTTAATTAATGTTGTCAATTTAGTTCCATCAGGTCTACATCGTTGGAACATTAAAATAACATACTGTCCATATCTTCTTAAAAATAAAGTTGATAGCATTGCAGATTTACATTGGCTACAGACCATGTTTTAATTTGCTGCTCTAACTACATTATTAAAAGACACTGATTTGCAGTCTGGTAAAGTCAAATATATAAATCTTTCAGTGTCTACTGTAGTACTACTTGAAAAGGAGCAATTGTCACAGTCATATTGCCATTTATAAGAAAGGCCAAACAGATTTTCTACATCTACACCTTCACCTTGCAAAACAACAAGCATATACATTAGAAATTCCTGACAATCTTGCTGAATATTCTGTGTAAATTGATTTAGACCAGAACATATGTCTAAAGCCTTTCGAATTTCAGAAACACTTTGTATTTTTGTTGTATCACTGCTACATTTCTCTAATACAGAATTTAATAAACAACAAAGTGTTTGATCACGATTTTCAGCAATCTGTTCTTTTACAGTTTGGAGAAAAAAAACATTAACCACTACATTAGCATAGCATTTGACACCAGAACTATTTTCAAACTGAAATCCAACAACATCTTTAACTGAATCCATTTCATTTCTGCTTACAATTACTGTTTCATCTACTTTTTTTCTTTTTGCTACTTCACTACAATTTTTCTCATTTCTTCTTTTTCGGCCTACCACACGCTTTTCAAACAGAGGATATTGAGGTAAATTTGGAGCATACTCTCTTCTTAACCTATTATATTCTTTTACACAATTAAGATCTGCATTAATCTTTGTCTCATCAAAATCAATCAAGTACAATCCAGATAAAGTTCTGACTCGAGATAAAGCAACATATGCCATGCCCTCCTTGAACACAGAATTTCCAATATTCACCAAAGCAGTATCTACACTTAAACCTTGAGATTTATGAATAGTTACTGCATATGCCAAAGAAACAGGAAACTGTTTTCTGCGGACATATACATCTTTCACTAGCAAAAAACGAGCAGAACAACAACTGATTTGTTGTACTTCTTCAATACCATCAAATTTAATTTTTATAATTTCAATTCCATCTCTATTTCGGTAATTCACAAAATCCACAACATGACCCATTGCTCCATTTACTAAACCTCTTTCCACAAGTAAATTACGTCGTAAAATGATACGACAATTTAAAGATGCATACAGAGTCTTTTTCATACCAGCAGTTTTAGATATTGTCTTCTCTAAAGAATCCAATTTTGTTTTCAACTTTTCTGACAAAATAATAGTTGCTCCTTCATGTTCTATTTTATCAAAAGCTTCCAGTTTCACAATCTCTTGATTTTCCAACTTTAACATTTTGGTGTTGAAGATTGAACATTCTTGCAGAGTTGGCATCAAGCATATGACAGATTTGTTTTCAGGAATTTTCTTAAAAATATTCTCTGGGAGAATATTTTCCTTTGGAAACAAATTTGAAATTAATCGTCCATGTAAAGCTTCTTTGCCATGCTCAGTTAGTTTTCCAATTCTTACATCTTGTACAATATTTTTATAATCTTCATCCTTTGCCTGTCGCATATTTTGAAGTAGTTCTGCATATTTGAAATGTAACCATATGTTAACATTTCCAATGCTTCCTAAGCACTTCCTGGTATCTTCATGCGTAAGCATTTTAAACACTGGCTGTCCTTTCACTGGAGTTATTTGCAGTAGATCTCCAAAAACAATGATGTGTTTGCCTCCAAATAATACATCATAATCTGTTTTAAGAATTTCTTGCATTCTTAAATGCACAAAAGCAAGCATTACATTTGATACCATGCGTACTTCATCAATGATAAGAAGTTTCATTTTCTTTAGGACTCTTGAAACTTCACAACAAGCTTCTCCAGATAGCTTGTGGTATTGTAATTTGTTATCATGCTCCACTGGCAGCATCAATAAGCGATGTAAAGTAATCCCTTTAATGTTGTCTGCTGCCAACCCAGTTGGAGCAGTAACAACACAAGAGAGAGATGACTCCGTTGTTTTCTGCAAATATGTTGCAATCACTTTAATCAGGAACCTTTTCCCACTTCCTGCTTCTCCACTCACATACAGTCGGATAGGTACAAATTATGTAGATGAGCATTCTTTTTTCTCATGAGATAAACCATGCTCAATTTGTTCTGTGACTTGGTCATATATTTGTCTCTGCTCAACGTTTAGTTCTTTTTCCAAATCTTCTAAGTCAACTCCATCCTCCTGAGCTTGTTCCATGGCTCTTTCAACTTCATCCATGGCAGTAGCAGCTTCATTTTGTATAATTGGTCCTCCTAGTGGATCCTGACTCAATGAAGCAGAACTCTGACTGTCTTGAGAACTGTCTCTAGCAATCTCTGCTGCAATTGTAGCTTCTTGCTGTATTTCCTCGTTCAACATTTGCAGATAATTTGAAAAAACAGGACATTCTATCGTATCCTTGGTTGCATTGAACAAATCTTCATAAGTAAGAAAATTTCCAAGTAGTTCCTCTTCTCTACGCCAAGGTTTAAAGAGTTATAAAAGAGCTAAGTAATAAAATTCCCTTTTGTCTGGAGAATCACAACTCAATTTTCGATGATTAATCAAATGGCCTTTTCTTTGTTTTACTAGACAGCCTTCACATCCAATTACAGCATATACACCTTTATTGATGTCTTCTGTGACTTTCTTTTTAAAAATGTAGGTTTGCAGAACTTCACAGAGACAAGCGTTCTCAAGTTGAGTACTTCTATTTGGATAGTATGTATCCAACATGTTTGTCTTCAAAATATCTGTACTGTCTGGTTCTTTCTCCGCCAAATACTCAATTTCTTGTGCAGATTTCAAAACTTGGTTTCGTGTTGCAGCAAGACCTAGACTCACCCAAATGATGGTTCTAGATTTGGCATATAGACTTGCTGATGACAACCGATCAGAACATTCATATGCTCCAATTTCTCGATGCGACAACATCTTCAGACTGTAACTGTATAATTTCTTGCTTAGACTGTTTTCATGTGAAATTTCCTCCCACATTTCCTTAAGTTCCGTCTTTTCTGATTTTGTGATGTAAGACATCACATATCGAGCCACAGCAATAGAGTTGTCAGCCACATATTGAATATCCATGTTAGCATTCCACATGGACAAAATGACTGGGTTGTAGTCATTTATGTATTTGGATTCCTCATTTCTTCTTAGGTTGTATGTATTTTTGGGTGATTTCCTTGTCACAGTATGTCGCAGAGAAGTCATAAAATTGTTGACTCTTCCTTTCAATGTTACTGGACGTTGAAATGCAAAACGACATTTCGTGTAGAACTTGTCCTTGGATTTGTATTTTCGACGACAGTATTTCTGTCAGGATCCCTCCCAGTAAGGGTCCAGCTAGGTTTCCTAAAACGAAAGGACAGTACTGGAGTCTAATTCCTTTTTGGTCCAGAGCATGGAATTCACGGAATTCCAAGATGGCGGCCGGAGCAGGAGAGTTGCCGGTCTAGTCTCTTGGGACCTTTCAGAGCGGAGTTCAGGTGAGGCGCGCGCTCAATCTGAGCTGCGCACTTCACCGAGAATTCTGCCCCAGTCAGGAGTGTTCTTGAGAGCTAGAAACGTTAGTAAGAAACGTTTAGTTAGAGTTCTGGAGTTCGTAGGAATTTAGTATAGAGTAGTCATAGGGTTGATACACTGAAGAAACATACCGCATTTGAAAGAAAAGACGTGCGGACAGGAAAAGCGGCGGCGGAGAATCTTACCGCATTTCAAAGTAAAGACGTGCTGACAGGAAAAGCGGCGGCGGAGAATCTTACCGCATTTCAAAGTAAAGACGAGCTGACAGGAAAAACGGCGGCGGAGAATCTTCATCTCAGCTGTCATTTTCAAGGCTGCAGCATCGAGTCAGGAACCTTCGTCTCTAGCAGAGCGGCAAAAAACCAGAGCTAAGTTTAGATGTTTAAATATAGCAGCGCTCTTACTTGTTAGCGCAATGAGCATGGAATGAACCCAGTTTTGGTTAAGTTAATGGGACCCTGTCATGAAGGCATGTGAATTCAGTTTCAAGGACAATAAAGTACAAATAGCACATTCAAGTTAAAGGTTATTAATTAAGATTAAAACTACTAGCGGAAATAGAAAAGAAAGAAGAGAATTCCACTTACCTGAAAGTTTAGTGAGATTATCACTGGAACAGGAAGACAGGATTCCTACAAGAGAAAAGACAAGTTACACAGAATCCATTAAGAAGATGTCAGCAGACATTCACTGGTAGGTCAAAAGAGATTGAGGGATAAGGGTCACTTCCTAGGAATCAGTGAATAAACAATTTATTGTTTTACAGATGAGGTTCGCCCCAACATAACACCCAATAAGAAATAAGGATAGAAGAACAGGAACTGCATATAGTGGTAGGTTAATAGACTAAACTATTAAACAGCAGATGTAGTAGAGAAGGATACTAATTGGGCTCATTTGTTTACAGTAAGGATACACAAATACGCAGTCCAGATAAAAGAACCTCACAGTAGAAGGAAGAGTTGCAGGTCCATACAAGCCCTTGGGTATGTAAGAGTAACATAGTTGGGGTTTAAGAAAGAGTAGGAAGTTATAGGAGAATAAAATATTTGTATGTGTTTAGTATTTACAGGAGTCTATATCAGGCTGATTAAAGGCCGGTAGAAGATTCGTTGGAGTACCAGGGAATCCGGACCAGTCTCTTCTGTGCCTTTATTTTATTATGGTTGTTTTCTCCACTTTTCCCCTTCCCTTTTTCTGATTGCTTGGAGTTAAGATTTCACTCTGACTCCGACCGATTGGAGAGAGGGAGTTGGAAAGTTAACATCTTCTGTTCCCGTGCATGTCGACGCAGAGATCAGAAATTGGAAGTTCGTGGAGCCCTGACAGAGTGAAGTGCCCACGTTGTAAATTTGCACCTGAACAGAATGGTTGAAGGGGTTAATTTACAGACCTTAGGAGCGGTATTAGATGCTATACAAAAGGAGCTAGTAACAGTAAAATAAGAGAATCGAGGGCTGAGGCAGGAGGTGATAAATGCTAGAAAAGAGACAGCTGAGTTAGCGCAGAGAATCAGGCAACCATCTCCAGGAATTAGAGAAACTCCCGCCACCTCCTCTGGAGAAGTCAATAGGTTAACAACACAGGTGATACATTCCTTATCACCGGTTATTCCCTTAGCTGCACCTGAGAGATTTAGTGGGGACCCGCAGAAGGCACAGGTGTTTATCACACAATGCTCTTTACACTTCATGTGTCGTCCTTCTATCTTCCCCGATGCACAATCCAAAGTAGCATTCATCTTGTCTTATTTGAGTGGAGATGCGGCCGCCTGGTCAATGCCCATCGTGACTCGAGACGATCCTCTCCTGCAGAATTATGATGAATTCAAAAAAGAATTCTTGCGCATTTTTGATCGAAGACGAATATCTCAGGCTGTGGATAATGAGCTTTTGGAATTAAGGCAGGGAAACAGAGATTTGGTGGCATATTTGGCTCATTTTAATAAATTGATAATGGAAACAGATTGGCCGGAAAGTAAAAGAACAGCAATTTTTTATCGCGGTCTAAGGGATGAATTAAAAGATGGGCTGGCACAAATTCCAAACCGACCTACGGAGATATCAGCCCTCATAGACTTGGTTCTGGAGTTGGATTTCCGGCAAGGTGAAAGGCGGGGCGAAAGGAGACGAGAGTTTCGAAGCACAGTGCCACGTTTTGACAGAGCACGGACCGACGTAGGAAAAGTTTCAGAAGGGTCCAACAGTCAAGAGCCAATGCAGATAGGAGCAATAAGAGGGCCACTTACTAAGGAAGAAAAAGAGAAGAGACGAGCCAACAATTTATGTATGTATTGTGGTTCAGGCGGACATTTTGTGAGAAATTGCCCAAAGAAACCCAAAGGAATGTACAAGCCGAAGGAAAACTAGTTGCACCACCTGTAGAAGGAGTTGTACAGGTGGATGCGAGTCAAAATTCAACTCCACAAGAACATCAAGAACACCAACTGGCCAACACTCTGCAATCATCTTCCCCACATCTCGTATTATCCATGACGATAAAATTTCGCCAAGAGATTCGGAGAGGAGTGACAGTAATGGTGGACTCCGGGGCAACAGGAAACTTCTGTGACCAAAAATTTGCGACCAAGATAGGTTTGAAGGCAATACTCAAGGAGAAGAGCGAACCAGTTAGAGCGATCGATGGAACAAATCTATCTTCGGGACCCATAATTAGCCATACCGAAATGGTGCGATTGATGAGAGAAGATGGCCACCAAGAAGACATCCAGTTCAATTTAATTGATGCTCCCCAATTCCAGTTAATTCTAGGACTTCCTTGGCTCACCGAGCATAATCCAACCATAGATTGGGCAGCCAGAACAATAGAAAAGACTTCGGATTATTGTCAGCATCATTGCTTGGGAAATCAAGGAGAAAATAATCAAGAAAATCCAGCTCAGGCCTTGTGTTCAGCGAATGCAGTGGTGTGCGTAATAAGTACACAGTCCATACCCGTACAATATCAAGATTTTGAAGATGTGTTTGATGAGCAGGAAGCAGAACAATTACCACCCCATCGAGTATACCACTGCAAAATCGACTTTGAACCAGGAGCGAACATGCCATGCAGTCGGGTTTACGCTTTAACTGAAAAGGAGCATAATCACTTAAAAGAATACATCAATAAGTACCTGGCAAATGGATTCATTCGCCCCTCTCAATCTCCAGTATCTTCACCCTTATTTTTCGTGCCAAAGAAAGAAGAGGGCGAGTTAAGAACCTGCATCGACTATCGTGCAATCAATCGAATAACCAAGAAGAATAGGTATCCTCTTCCCCTCATTTCAGTCTTGTTGGACCAGGTGAAAGGGTCCCAAATATTTACCAAATTGGATTTGAGAGGAGCCTATCACCTCATTCGAGTAAGAGCTGGCGATGAATGGAAAACAGCCTTCAGAACTCGTTTTGGATTATTTGAATACCAAGTGATGCCCTATGGGCTGTGCAACGCTCCAGCTGCCTTTCAGCACTTTATCAACGATGTCCTTAGTGAGTTTATAGACCAATGTGCAATCGTGTACATAGATGATATCTTGATCTACTCCGTCAACACACAGGAACATCAAGGTCAAGTGAGAAGAATTCTACAGAAACTGAGAGAAAATAAACTGTTCGTTAAGTTGGAGAAATGTGCCTTTGACGTCACTGAAGTAGAATTTTTGGGGTTTGTAATCTCGCCAGCTGGGATCCTCATGGATAAGCGGAAGATTCAGGCCGTCTTGGAGTGGAAATCTCCTACCAGTGTGAAAGAGGTACAAGCATTTATTGGCTTCGCCAATTTTTATCGACGGTTTATCAGCGAATTTTCTCAACGCATCCTTCCACTCACACGACTATTGAGAAAGGGAGTACGTTTCAAGTGGACTGGAGAAGCAGAGTCAGCATTCAAGGCATTGAAGGAAGAATTCACCTCAGCTCCAATTCTTCTTCATGCAGACCCAGCAGAACCCTTTTATGTAGAAACGGATGCCTCAGATCTGGCGGTAGGTGGAGTACTTTCTCAGAGAAATAAAGAGTCAGGACAGTTGCATCCGTTTGCCTATCGTTCAAGGAAATTGTCACCAGCAGAAATCAATTATACAATTACGGAGAAAGAGCTGTTGGCCATCAAAGATGCCTTCAAGGAGTGGAGACATTATTTAATGGGAGCACATCATGTGGTTACAGTTTACACGGATCATCGAAATCTAAAGTTTTTAAAGTCAGCTAGAACTTTAACCCCGAGACAGCTTCGTTGGTCCTTATACTTTGCTGACTATGACTTTGTCATCACTTACAGACCAGGAGCACAGAATGGCAAGGCGGACGCCTTGTCCCGTATGGGAACCGGAGAAGAAAAGAATCAAATCAAGACGCAAGCGATAATTCCAGATTCCAAAATCATAGGTGTCGTAGACACTCAGAGTGTGAGAAAACAGATTTCTCGAGCCTTGTCACCAGCGAGTATGTTGGAGTGGACCCAACAGGAAGATGGAAGAGAAATACTTGATGGTCTACCTTATCATTCTGGAGCATTGTACTTACCAACGTCTACCCTACAGAACCAAGTCATGAAGGAATGCCATGATCAGTTACTGGCAGGGCATATGGGAGAGTGGAAGACGATGGATTTAGTGAAAAGAAGTTACTGGTGGCCACAAATGAATAAGGACATTGAGCAATATGTAAAAACTTGTGAGATCTGTGCGCAGGGGAAGTCAGAACGACAGGCACCAAAAGGGTTATTACAACCCTTACCCACTCCTCCATATCCTTGGCACACAATCACTTTAGACTTAATCACAGATCTTCCTTCCTGTCATGGGTACAACACCATTTTAGTAGTAGTTGATGCATACACCAAGATGGCGCATTATGTGGCCCTGAAGGGAATCCCAACGGCAAAACAACTAACAACCCATTTTAGTGCACAAGTTGTACGGTTACATGGTATTCCCAAGGTGATCATCTCAGATCGTGGAACCCAATTTGTGTCTCATTTCTGGAGAGTCTTCATGAAGGCACTTGGAGTTGAGACGCGTTTTTCTACCAGTTTCCATCCAGAAACTGATGGACAAACAGAACGGGTGAACCAGGAGTTAGAACAGTATTTGCGATTATTCACTCTAAAGCAGGGTGGAGAGTGGCTGGACTATTTGTGGGCTGCTGAGTTCGCTCATAACAACGCCACAAATGTGTCCACCGGTTACTCTCCGTTTTATTTGAATTATGGCAAACATCCAAATGCTACTCTGTCGGATGTTTCACTTCCAGTTCCAGCAGTTCAGGATTTGGTCACCCACTTGAGTCAGGTACACAATTCAGCATCAGAACATTTAGAACAGGCAAAGATTAAGTATGAAGAATACGCAGATAAGAAGAGAAGAGATTCACCACACTTAGAAATAGGAAGTGAGGTTTGGTTAAACACCAAGAACTTGCGCATGAAAGGAAATCGAAAGTTCCAGCCTCGATTTATAGGCCCTTATCCGGTTGAAGAACAGATTAATCCTGTAACCTACAAATTAACTCTACCTACGAAACTCAAAATTCATCCAGTCTTTCATGTTTCTTTGTTAAAGAAAACAGCTCCAGGACTAAGACGAGAGTGTGTTCCACCACCTGTTCAGTTGGAAACAGGTGTGGAATTTGAAGTAAAAGACATTTTGGACTCAAAGTTAGTGAAGAGAAAACTGTACTATTTGGTGGATTGGAAGGGCTATGGGCCAGAGGAACGCTCTTGGGAACTAGAGTCTGATGTGCATGCTCCTAGACTAGTAAGACTTTTTCATCAGCGGAATCCAACCAAACCCAGCTCGGGAGGACCTTCCTTGGTGGGGGGTACTGTCAGGATCCCTCCCAGTAAGGGTCCAGCTAGGTTTCCTAAAACGAAAGGACAGTACTGGAGTCTAATTCCTTTTTGGTCCAGAGCATGGAATTCACGGAATTCCAAGATGGCGGCCGGAGCAGGAGAGTTGCCGGTCTAGTCTCTTGGGACCTTTCAGAGCGGAGTTCAGGTGAGGCGCGCGCTCAATCTGAGCTGCGCACTTCACCGAGAATTCTGCCCCAGTCAGGAGTGTTCTTGAGAGCTAGAAACGTTAGTAAGAAACGTTTAGTTAGAGTTCTGGAGTTCGTAGGAATTTAGTATAGAGTAGTCATAGGGTTGATACACTGAAGAAACATACCGCATTTGAAAGAAAAGACGTGCGGACAGGAAAAGCGGCGGCGGAGAATCTTACCGCATTTCAAAGTAAAGACGTGCTGACAGGAAAAGCGGCGGCGGAGAATCTTACCGCATTTCAAAGTAAAGACGAGCTGACAGGAAAAACGGCGGTGGAGAATCTTCATCTCAGCTGTCATTTTCAAGGCTGCAGCATCGCGTCAGGAACCTTCGTCTCTAGCAGAGCGGCAAAAAACCAGAGCTAAGTTTAGATGTTTAAATATAGCAGCGCTCTTACTTGTTAGCGCAATGAGCATGGAATGAACCCAGTTTTGGTTAAGTTAATGTGACCCTGTCATGAAGGCATGTGAATTCAGTTTCAAGGACAATAAAGTACAAATAGCACATTCAAGTTAAAGGTTATTAATTAAGATTAAAACTACTAGCGGAAATAGAAAAGAAAGAAGAGAATTCCACTTACCTGAAAGTTTAGTGAGATTATCACTGGAACAGGAAGACAGGATTCCTACAAGAGAAAAGACAAGTTACACAGAATCCATTAAGAAGATGTCAGCAGACATTCACTGGTAGGTCAAAAGAGATTGAGGGATAAGGGTCACTTCCTAGGAATCAGTGAATAAACAATTTATTGTTTTACAGATGAGGTTCGCCCCAACATAACACCCAATAAGAAATAAGGATAGAAGAACAGGAACTGCATATAGTGGTAGGTTAATAGACTAAATTTATTAAACAGCAGATGTAGTAGAGAAGGATACTAATTGGGCTCATTTGTTTACAGTAAGGATACACAAATACGCAGTCCAGATAAAAGAACCTCACAGTAGAAGGAAGAGTTGCAGGTCCATACAAGCCCTTGGGTATGTAAGAGTAACATAGTTGGGGTTTAAGAAAGAGTAGGAAGTTATAGGAGAATAAAATATTTGTATGTGTTTAGTATTTACAGGAGTCTATATCAGGCTGATTAAAGGCTGGTAGAAGATTCGTTGGAGTACCAGGGAATCCGGACCAGTCTCTTCTGTGCCTTTATTTTATTATGGTTGTTTTCTCCACTTTTCCCCTTCCCTTTTTCTGATTGCTTGGAGTTAAGATTTCACTCTGACTCCGACCGATTGGAGAGAGGGAGTTGGAAAGTTAGCATCTTCTGTTCCCGTGCAAGTCGACGCAGAGATCAGAAATTGGAAGTTCGTGGAGCCCTGACAATTTCCCACAACGATGGGTTTGAAAGCGTAAAACTTGGTGTCTTAAATAGTTTTCTTCTGTACTCTTCGTAACAGCACATGTAGAATACTGCTCAATGAAACTCATCACTTTCTCATCTGAATCTGTTCCAAATCTAGGTGCATCTTTAATCCATAGCAGCATATGTATATGAGGAGCACCTCTTGCTTGATACTCCTTTCTCCAAAAGAAATCCAACACCTCTCCAAGCGGAGGTTTTTTTTTTGTTTGTAATAAAAGACATCATAGCTTCAAACCTATGATTGAAGTACCTGCATACATTAACTGGATCCAAAGAGCACAGTTCTTCAGGTGTCTTGTATTCAATATTTTCAATGTTTTTATTTGCCTCTCGTAGAAATTCAAGTAAGTCTTCCCAAGCATACTTAGCACAGCTAAGAGTGAGGAACCATGTAGGAGTTCCCAAGTTTCTTAGCATACATTTCAATTCCCCATGACGACGGTACCAATACTCGTTAGTACCACGCTGACATGCCATGAGATTAATTAGCTGAGATTCCAAAATACTGTCTTGCAGTTTGACTTTATCCATAAAGTCCCTTGCCGAAACATTTTGTAGATGTGGTCCACTTTTCAGTATATGGTTTACTGCATAAGAAAGTCCAGACAAGTCACTCTCAAACAGTAGATGGAACAAATATGGAATGCATTGACGAAACCTTGGATCTTCTGCATATAATATTGAAGTCCGGTATTCAGATGCAGGAATTTGAACAGGTCGGTCGTCATATCGTCCACCTTCACCTGTTGAAAATAACTGTGGAAAACAACGAGCTTCCAAACTTTCTTCCCATACACTAATGGGACTTCCTTCGGCTTTTTTCATCTGAAACAAGTCAATAGCATTCCCCATTACTTCTTTGGAATGCAATGGATGAACACTATAATGTTCATAAATTTCTTCACTTCTAGAGACATCAACTTTTTCTATTTGCCGAGCAGAGACATCAGTGTCCTCTTCTACAGTTGTTTCTTCTTCTCCCACATACACATTTCTATAGTACTGATTATTTTTTACCAAATACGACGTTGCCTTCTTGACTTTCCTAACATCCACTAATTCTTGCCAGATTTTCTTACTTTTTGTCGGAACACCATTAACTAGAATAACCAGAGGTTCCTCTTCTACTTTTTAAACACCGATTGTATCAATATTTTTCTTAAAATCTAGAGGCAAATAAACAACTCTTCCCTTTAATCCTCTCTGTAAATCTGAAGGAGGCAATTTCCCTGTCTTAGGCTCCAAGTGAACAATAGCCTGAAAAGGATGCACACATTGAATCAGAATAGACTCATAGGTATTTAAATCCATCAATTCAGAAGGAATGTCTACCAACTCCATAATATTATGGACAGCTCTAGCAGGCATTTTATTTTCATTTAATTTATTATAGCAATATGTACAAATACGTTGATCAGAGCCCAAATCAAAACAATTTTCAACCAACAAATAAGTTGCAAAATCCTTCCACTCATTATTATTTATCTTTTCGCTTTTTACATATAAATCAACTAATCTAGTCTGATGCTTATAATGAGTTCGTCGACAACAAACACAAGAAAAATTAGGCCTTTCACTTGAATTGACTTTAAACTTCATAATTTCATTTTCAAAATGTTCTGTACTTAAAATCTCTTCATTCTCTTCTACATTACCTTCTATTACTGTATCAATTTCTGCACTGACCTCTTTTTCACCAAAGTAACAAAACTCAATTTCATTACAACTGTTTTTGACATCTAATTCAGTTCCATGCATAAGAGCACTGTTTAACGGTTTTAGTTTAAGTGCTGGACTTTTTGCATAGTAGAACCTTCTCACTAATTTCCTCACTTTATTATGATGCACTGCTAACATCCTAAAATTGTGAAAAACACTCTGACATACTTTTTTTGAAAGACAAGCCAATGAATGCCCTTGCAAACCTGTTTTTTCTCTCAGTCTACAAGGATCTAACTCTTGTAAAAAATTTATTTTTTGTTTCACACTTTTCTTAGTATATGTCCGTAAGAAATTGCGAAACAAATCAATTGATTCCTGTCGGACACTACAAATACTACTACAATTCCACGTATACACTGGAGCCTTAGGACATCTCCCTAAAACTTAATTTGGTAACACCTCTTCTGTATTTCTAGACACAATCTCTTCTTTTTCAACCGGACAACCGTCCTTCACCTCATATGCTCGACCACTGGTGTCAACTGCATGCACCAAATCAGTATCTTGAAAGTAACTTTCTTCATTAAAAAATGGCTCAGAACTTGAACTATGCTTCCATTCTCCAGAAAAAAAATCACAGAAATTAGTTCAATTAATTACTCTCCTCCACTTACATTTTGATTTGAACACATTGATTATCTTATCAAGTGTACGAATTCTATTCGTTACTAAACAAAACAATTTATTTTTCACTTTAAATGCTTCATCCACGATCTTAACTATGTTTTTTTTTCTTGTAAAAAGCAGTCTTTTTTTTATACCTCTTTACATTTTTTAATACATTTTTTACTATTCTGTTGTAAAACATTTGTCTACATATTTCAGAAAATTGCTTGCTTCTTTTTTCAGTATGCAAAGTAACATCTCCTTGTACTGTTCTAACATTTTTAGAAGGACATCCAGTTTTCTTTAAAGTTATAGGGGTTTCATTGTTTTTTCTACAAAAACTTTTGTTTTCTTGACATTTCAGTAACTTCCTGAGAAAATTTTTAGATTGCTTATCAGGAGCATTTTTCTTTTTCTCTGAAGATTTTATTTTGGTTGGTTGTTGATTTTCTTTTTCCTTAGTCCTTAATTTTCTTTTATACATTTTCTCACTTCTTGCCTTAGAAGGCATCTTTTAGTTTGTTTGTATAGATGATTATAATCTGTAGTAAAGAGAAAATAACATATTATAGACCACTACAAACATATTACACATCAATTGCAATTAGTAAACAATATAAACACTAGTATAAAACAAAAGGCTCATTTACATTACATGTGCTTTGCTTTCTGTCAAAAACGATTAACTAATTAATGTTATGTCTTGTTTATATATAGGTTGTCTGTTTTTGGCCTGTAGATACTTTGAAATAATATCAGCAGAGTCATACATACTGCTTGCGGACAAAGAGATGGTAGATTACATGTAATATGGTGCACATGCGCCTAAGATCACACCAAATCTATTGTATTTTCAATGCTTGTTTACTTTAGTTCCATCAAGAAGGCATTCAGATGTGTCACACATTTGCCATAAATTCTGAATGTTTCACATTAATGCTGGTCCAGAGATAGTGTAAAGGTTTCATTGGCATATTTACAAACCGCTTGCGCAATGTTAGATATAATTTACTAAGTAATGTTATATCTTGTTTATATATAGGTGGCCTGTTTTTGACCTGTAGATACAGAGAAATAATTTGTGCAGAGACACACATACTGCTTCTACAGACAGAGACGGTAGATTACATGTAATATCATGGACATGTGCCTAAAATCACACCAAATCTATTGCATTTTCAATGCTTGTTTACTTTGGTTCCATCAAGAAGGCATTCAGATGTGTCACACCACATTTGCCATAAATTCTGAATGTTAGCACTCTAGTTGCTCATTATTTCAAGCTTCACTCACAGTGTGATCTTAGGCAGATTAATAGGATTTTAGATAAAATGTACCATGTCTGTCCCTGCCGACAGTATATGTGACTCTGCCTAACATCACAGTAATGTGTGAATCAAGCTTCGCTCACAGTGTGATCTTAGGCACATGATCAGAATGTTAGATATAATGTACCATGTCTGTCTCTGCCAACAGTATGTGTGACTCTGCCTAAGATTACAATGATGGGTGAATCAAGCTTCACTTACAGTGTGATCTTAGGCAGATTAGTAGAATTTTAGATATAATGTACCATGTCTGTCTCTACCAACAGTATGTCTGACAACGAGGTCGAGATCTATTGCATTTTCAATGCTTGTTTACTTTCCTTCCATCAACAAGGCATTCAGAAGTGTCACACATTTTCCATTAATTCAGAATGTTAGCACTCTAGTTGCTCATTATTATGATAAATTGAAATTGTGTAATTGTTTCATTGGACTTGTAAATATGCTCCTTTTTTTGAAGCTCCTTGTGCAACCTTTAGCATGGGTGGAAGCAGTGAATGTATGGAGGGGGATAGGAATAGCAGATAGAAAAACATGAAATAGTGTAGGAGATGCATAAAGTATTTCACGAATGGTATCAATTGAGATGGAATATAAGATAAAGAGGGGCATATTTACAAGACTCTTGCGCAATTTTTGACATGGGTGCAAGCAGAAAATGCATGCAGAATAATAAAATATGCACCCAGACAAGAATATGAAATGCCGTGAGAGATGTTAACATTGTGAGAGTCTACCTTATAAACACACAGCTATGTCAAAGATTGTGCACGCAGCTTGTGAATATGCACCCAGACAAGAATATGAAATTCCGTGAGAGATGTTATCATTGTGAGAGTCTACCTTATAAACACACAGCTATGTCAAAGATTGTGCACGCAGCTTGTAAATATACCTCTCTTTTTTTGTATATTCTATCTCAATTTATGCCATTAAAAAAAAGCTTTAAACATCTCTCACGAAATCAACACACAGTGCCCACACCACAGTTACTCAATAAGTGTTTTCAAAGGGTAAGAAACCAATTTATTGTCGCTTCCCTAGACAACAATACTTTGTGTCTAATATTTTATATCTTTTTCATATTTGCAAAAACTCATTACAGAAAAGAAAACAATAAATTGAGATATTTACAAGGCTGAATAGACTCTATACAAACATTAAAGACAAAAATTATTTACACATTAGAAAACATTTCAACATCAAGCGTTACAAAAAATGATGATAATTATATCACAAACAACAGTTATTATAATCAATTAATGAGAAAAAGTAAGTTTGGGGAAGAAAGTAAGTGACTCAATGGCTTATAGACACTTAAATACTGGACCAGCCGGTCCTAGTATCCTAAGGATAACAAATTATTTTTCCCAAACAACACTGCCTGTTTGGACCTAACCCCTGTTGTTCACAATTAAACATCTCTCACAGCATTTCATATTCTTGTCTGGGTGCATATTTTATTATTCTGCATGCATTTTCGGCTTGCACCCATGTCAATAATTGCGCAAGAGTCTTGTAAATATGCCCCTCTTTATCTTATATTCCATCTCATTTGATACCATTACTGAAATACTTTATGCATCTCCCCACCATTTCATATGGTTTTCTATCTGCTATTCCTATCCCTCTCCATACATTCACTGCTCCCACCCATGCTAAAGGTTGCACAAGGCGCTTCAAAAAAAGGAGCATATTTACAAGTCCAATGAAACCATTACACAATGTTTAAACCAGCATTGAATCCAAGCATAAAAAACAATTTATAAAGAAGTCTACCTTATAAACACACAGCTAACATTATAGAAAATGGTAAAAATATAATTCCTTAATTCACAGAGACACACACTATGATACTTGTCAAAAATCTTTAAGCTCTCTATCTTTTTTAAAAGAATCATTACTCACCTTTAAAAATGCTTTGGAAGATGTCAAACAGTGTCAGTCACAGTCAACAGATATTCTTAAGCAGAATCTCTGAACAATGCTTCCTTCACTGGAGCCTTTCAATAATGGCACAGATTCTTTCTCATTTCAGAGCCATATTCTTGTACATAACCAATAAACATTGTTCCCACACAAATTCAAAACCAAACTGCACATTTTAATTGGTTGTAAATTTCAAGACTTTGAAACTCACATAACATTCACCCATCCCCCCAGTGCTCATTCACCAAATAACCATGGTAACTGCCTCTTAAACCAGCACACAGTTCACAAGTTCATTATACTATAATGCAAAAAAATCCATCAAGGCTGTTTGACCTCTCAACCTACTAGCTAATGAAATGCAATGTTTCTTTAAATGACTTTTTCTCAACCATTGAAATGACTTCTTACAAAAAAAAAGCATGCAACCTAATATTCAGTGGAGATTTTTAACAAAGCTCCAATCATTTCTAGTTATTCATCTGCACTGATTCTCAAACATTTTTTTTCATAATCAAACTGCCATTTCATTTCCACAACTCATCTGACTAGAAGCACATCTCCTTTCAAAATGACAAAAGTCTGGTTTGTGGGTCATAGCTATGTCCACTGGGGTCAAAAATACGCAGCTAACAGAGGTATTTACAATCTTGATTTACCAAATGTGGACATTGTATGGATTGGACAGAGAGGATTGAGGAGTCACCAATTGATTCCATTGGTAAAATCCTTTATGCATTTACCACACCCTGACCTTATAATTGTGCACTGTGGTGGAAATGACTTAGGCACTTTGACTGGGGTAGGTCTGGAAATGCCTTTAAAGGACATCTTTGGGCAATTGATGTCACTTTTTCCAAAAACTGCCTTGGTATTTTCTAATATATGCCAAAGGCAAAAATGGAAGTGGTCCAACCAATTTTGTCCACAGATTGAGAAAGCAAGGAAACATGTAAATAAATCTGTTTCTGCTTTCCTCAGAGACTATGCTATGGGTTCCATTTACCACAACAACTTGCGTTACAACATGCAAGACATCTATAGGAGAGATGGTGTGCATTTTACAGATGAGGGGAATAGAGTTTTCCTCTTGAATATAAGACTCTGCATTGGTACCTACTTGTAGGTACAAAAAACACCCACATAACACAACAGCTCTTTTCAGAGTTAACTTACCTCTAAACACTCTACATAATTTTTTTACTCTATTTTTTTACACTGTTTTTCCCCGTGGTGCGCTCAGGGTGCGCGTACCGGAGCGCGCACCTGGGAGCGCATCCAACGCTTAACCCGCGAAAATTTTAAAACAACAAAACGTTTTTTTTCCCTTCAGGGTCCTTCTAGGCCCCCCTCAGAAAACCTAGGGGGTCAGGGGGTGTCTACTCTGCCCCCTTTTAATTATATCCCCCTTTGTTTTTTCACCTCTTGTGTCTCGATTCTACCGAGACACAAGATGGCGGACTCCCCGGACTGTTTAGAATGTTGACAGACACCCGATAGCCAATCAGCTTTCCGCTCGCGCACTCCCGTAGCGCGCAGGGTGCGCTCCCCGGTACGCATACCGGAGAGCGGACGGAGCGCGCCTATAGATATATATGTGTTTTTGAAGTTAATTTTCAAAAAAAACACTGGAGCAATTTTCAGCAAATATAGCAAAGGCACATCTGCGTACCAGTCCCTACAATTTTGCCAGGTTTGGCGTAATTCCGTTCAGCGGTTCGGGCTGTAGACATGTCAGAACGTCCTATGGAAATTAACATAGGGAAAACACGTTTTGGGACCCCCTTTTTTCTCAGCCCCCACTTCACGAATCCCCCCAAAACTTTCAGGGAAGGAGCGCAGCGGAGCTGGCCAAAATTTGGCAAAATTACACACAAATTCCTCAACCGGCGCCAGAGTTATTCCCAATAGAATGTTGCGGATTTCCTATGGTAGCCAATCCTAACTATAACTACCTACTGGCGACACCCAGTAGGTAATATAGGCACATGAACAAGGGCTTTAGAGCTTGAAACGCGTTGTGTGTTTGGGTCTTTTAAATAAAAAGAAGATTTACTGCCCAGAAAAAAACTGTGAGGTCTGCGTCTCTTTCCTCACCAAACCGCCGTGTGCGGGAGTTAGAAGTGGTTTGAGTGTCCAGGATATATATATATATATATATATATATATACATATATTTATATATATATATATATATACTAGCAGCCCGCCCCGGCTTTGCCCAGAGCAGAAGGGGGCTGGGGGCAGCATTTTAAGCTTCTGTGCACCCCCCCACATTGCCCAGTCCGCATCCCTCCCGCCTCGACATTGGCCATACCGCCTCCCGCCTTGAGCCTTGTGCCTTGAGCCTCCCGCCCGCCGCCCCCCGCCCCGACATTGGGCATAGCGCCTACCGACTCCCGCCTTGCGCCTTGAGCCTCCCGCCCGCCTCCCGCCCCGGCTTTGTAACCCCCTCCAGGTCCCGACTTACCTCATCCGCCGCTCCTCCCTACGCTGGAGTGTTTACCTCTCCACTGCTTGACCACTTGTCAGCTACCTCATCCGCTGCTCCTCCCCGCGCTGCCACTGCTCCTCCGCTTCTCGCCGCTCCGCAGCTCCTCCCGGCGCTCATGTTCTCCCCTCTTCCTGTTGCTGGTGAACTCCGCTCCACCCCTCACGCAGACGCTCCTCCCGGCGCTCATGTCCTCGCTCTTCCTGTTGCTCGTGAACAACGCTACTCCCCTCACGCATACGTCGCGGCCGGCGCTACTTGCAAGGGACTACTTTATTTTTATTTCTAAATATTTTAAACAACGTTTTTTTTTATTTTTATGTAGCCTATGTCCTTCTGCTTGCCCTGAGGTTTTCTATGATGTCTTGGGTGTTCAGATTGGTGGTGTAGTTTTCGAGTTTACCTGGCTCAAAGGTGCAAGTTCTCTCTTTATAATAGTAGTATAGATATATTACCTACTGGCGGTCGCCAGTAGGTATATATAGTTAGGACCTAGTTTACATAGGAAATCCGCAACATTCTATTGGGAATAACTTTGGCGCCGGTTGATGAATCTCCGTGAATTTCTCAAAGAAGATGGCCCGCTCCGCTCCTTCCCTGAAAGTTTTGGGGGGATTCGTCAAGTGGGGGCTGAGAAAAAAGGGGGGTCCCAAAACGTGTTTTCCCCATGTTATTTTCCATAGGACGATTAGACACGGCTATAGCCCGAACCCCTGAACGGAATTACACCAATCTTGGCAAAATGGTAGGGACTGGTACGCAGTACGGCCTTTTGTTTAAATGGTGTAAATCCCTCCAGTAGTTGTTGAGAAAATTTAATTTGAAAAAATGTATATATCTATATAAGCTTACTGTAAGCTTACTGTACTCTGTACCTTCCGGAGTACGAGCTGCATTCTGATTGGCTGCCAATGTCTGTCAACACTGCAAAACAGAAATTGTTGGCAGCCATCTTGCACCTTGGTAAACTGAGGCACAGGAAAGCAGAAAAACACACGTGTAGAACTCAAAAAGGGGACAGAGTAGAAGCACCCGGGACCCCCTAGGCCTGCTTTTTTTTTTTTTAAATCGCGGGGTACGCGTGAGATCTGATTGGCTGTCAGCACTTCATCCAAGAAGTGTTGGCAGCCATCTTGGGACCAATATACAAGATAGCACCTCATTAAAAAGCATTGTAGTTAATAGAAGATTTTAGGACTTTACTTACATTATAAATCATTTGTTGATGGTACCATACTCATTTTAGTAATTGTGGTGAGTTCTAAGGTGATTTTACCATGTGAAAAAGCCTTCTGCTGGGATATCATGAATCATGTTTGAAAGAAAACTATTATCTCATGCTTTTCCCACAGTGGTTTGGAAGGGGATCGATAAGCTAAACTGAAAGCATATTTCCTGTAAATTCACATTATCTTTCTCAGTCATGTGAGAATGAAGTCTGACATTCTCAGTAAAACATGTACATCCAACAAGGACAGAGACTGTCAGTTGATTCCTTTGTGTTCTACTGCAGCCTCCTAGAGTGTTCTAAAGAACAACTAAAGCGCTAACAGTCCTACTTATTACAAAGGTATGGCACACCTGAAGCCATCTTGATTGGAATAAAGTGGTAACTCCTAAAGCATTTAATTTAAAAAGGAACAAAATGAGGGGGTATATTTTGCCATAGAAAGTATGATTAGTGCTGCAGATAGAAAAATTAGGGCACCTTTTGAGTGACTTCTCAAATCCTGTTCAATTTCATTAAAACATTCTGACATGCAGTCTTCCAAGAGACCAGAGACAAAAGAGCCCAAATGTAGCCCAAATATCACCCAGATGTAGCCCAAGTATAGCCCAATGACAGAATGTCCCAGAGTGTTCTAAAGAACAACTAGAGCGCTAACAGTCTTACTTATGACAAAAGTATGGCACACCAGAAGCCATCTTGATTGGAATGAAGTGGTAAGTCTGAAAACATTTAATTTAAAAAGGAACAAAATGAGGGGGTTCATTTTGCCATAGAAAGTATGATTAGTGCTTAAGAAAGAAAAATTAGGGCACATTTTGAGTGACTTCTCAATTCCTCTTCTATTTCATTAAAAAAATTCTGACATGCAGACTGAAATGTGCACTTTGAATACCAGCAGCAGACTTCCCTGGTGAGCAGTAGCTTTACTACAGTGATCTAATGAGCAACTAGAGTGCTAACATTCAGAATTCATGGCAAATGTGTGGCACATCTGAATGCCTTCTTGATGGAACCAAAGTAAGCAAGCACTTGAAAATGCAATAGATCTCACCCTCGTTTAAGTTAAAGCCATTCTGTTTGTAATGAGGGGGCTTTTTAGCTTTGCTTTTATTGGTGTTTTTAAAACTTTCATGTAAATAACATGCATATGTATGCATATATGTAAAATTATGCATGCATTTATATTGGTATTTATATAGATATGCAGATTATATATGTTTATATATATGTATATATATATATACACATACATATATATAAATGCATATGCATATATATGCATATATATATATGTGTATATTTGTGCGTGTAGAGAGAGGTAGAGAGGTAGAGGTGTAGAAGTAGAGAGGTAGAGGTAGAGAGGTAGAGGTAGAGAGGTAGAGACTAGTAGAGAGAGAAGTAGAGAGAGGTAGAGAGGTAGAGAGTGGAGAGTGAGTAATAGAGATTAGAGAGTGAGTAGTGGAGAGTAGTAGGAAGCAGTAGCGAGAGTAGCAGAGAGTGAGTAGTAGAGAGTAGTAGAGTGAATAGTAGAGTGAGTAGTAGAGAGTAGTAGAGAGTGAATAGTAGAGAGTGTGTAGTAGAGGGTAGTAGAGAGTAAGAAGTAGAGTGAGTAGTAGAGAGCAGTAGAGAGTGAGTAGTAGAGAGTAGTAAAGAGTGAGTAGTAGAGAGTAGTAGAGAGTGAGTAGTAGAGAGTAGTAGAGAGTGAGTAGTAGAGAGTGAGTGGTAGAGAGTGAGTAGCAGAGAGAGAGAATAGTAGAGATTAGTAGAGAATGAGTAGTAGAGTGAATAGTAGAGAGTAGTAGAGAGAGAGTAGTAGAGAGTGAGTAGTAGAGAGTAGTAGAGAGTAAGTAGTAGAGTGAGTAGTAGAGAGTGAGTAGTAGAGATTAGTAGAGAGAGAGTAGTAGAGAGTGAGTAGTATAGAGTAGTAGAGAGTGAGAGGTAGAGAGTGAGTAGTAGATAGTAGTAGAGAGTGAGTAGTAAAGAGTGAGTAGTAGAGAGTAGAGAGAAGTAGAGAGTGAGTAGTAGAGAGTAGTAAATAGTGAGTAGTAGGGAGTGAGTAGTAGAGAGAGTGTAGAAGAGAGTAGTAGAGTAGTAGAGAATGAGTAGTAGAGAGTGAGTATTAGAGAGTAGTGGAGTAGTAGAGAGTAAGTAGTAGAGAGTAGTGGAGAATATTCCAAAGTTTGGCACAGCACCACTTGCCTAATAAGTCCAATCAAATCATATCACTTAGAGTCCTTATTGAAGCGCTGAATCTTGGTGTATATTCAAATGCTTTTATTTTCCTTAAGTTTATGTACCACAGCTAGCCGACGCGCTTCGTTCTGTACAACAGAACTTCTTCAGGGTGTTCTTATTTCCTTCAAGTTATGTCGGTATCCTGTTGTAATATAACTAGATATTTCTTCCAAATGTTAGACGAGACGTAAGTACATTCTTATTCAAAGTGACTAGGTATCAATTTTACCCACACAATTCGGGCAGACTTGAGTAATTTATAGCATCCTCAAAGTCAGTCTTTCAAAAATTCCAAAGTATAGGACATGATAATCCAAATCCAAATGTTTCTCAAGAAAAGTCATTTTCAATCGTTCGGAATATCGGCGTTTGGGCAGATATGACCCAGGGACCCCCAGTATACAAGGGGAATTAGTCCCCCCTCTGCAAACGCGCCAGTGGGCTGCGTTGCAGAGAGGTGTAAAAGGGGCATAGCCTCATTACACCTCTGTGCAATGCAGACCCCTGGCGCATACTGGAGGTTCCAGGTGGGCTAGTTGGCCCCCAGGGACCCCCAGTATGCAAGGGGAATTAGTTCCCCCTCTTCAAACATGCACGGGGGCTGCGTTGCAGAGAGGTGTAAAAAAGGGTGTGGCCTCATTACACCTCTCTGCAATGCAGCTCCCAGGCGCATACTGCAGGTTCAAGGTGGGCTTGTTGGCCCCCAGGGACCCCCGTATGCAAGGGGAATTAGTTCCCCCTCTGCAAACACGCCCAGGGGCTGCGTTGCAGAGAGGTGTAAAAAGGGGTGTGGCTTCATTACACCTCTATGCAATGCAGTCCCCTGGCGCATACTGGAGATTCCTGGTGGGCTTTCAGGTCTTATATAGTTAGGAATTAGCATTAAAACAAACTTTGAAATTCACTGAAAAAAACATAGGTTTCAGGCCTTATATAGTTAGGAATTAGCATTTAATAAACCTTGCAAATTCACGGAAAAACCATAGGTTTCAGGCCTTATATAGTTAGGAATTAGCATTTAAAAATATTACCTACTGGCGGTCGCCAGTAGGTATATATAGTTAGGATTTTTTCTCTATGGGTTTTTTGAAAATTCTATGTCTAATAACTTTGGCGTTTGTGGACGGAATTGGCTGAAATTTTCAGGAAAATGGCACATTTTGTTTCTGAGCAGCCCCTGAAAATTGGGGAGGGGTTCGTCCAGGGGGGGTCGAGAAAAAAGGGGGGTCCCAAAACGTGTTTTTAACATTGAGTTTTCCATAGGGCGGTTGGCCTCACTTTTAGCCCGAACGGCTGAATGGATTTGCACGAAACTTGGCAAAATTGTAGGGACTGGTAGCCCGATGTGCCTTTTGTAGGTCTCAATATATGTGCTCCAGTGGATTTTGAGAAATTAACATTTAAAAAAAGATATATATCTGTAACAGCGGACCGGGCAGCGCTCCAGTTCGCGTACTTTTCGCTCAACGGAGCTTTGTGAAGCGAAGCTGATTGGTTCTCCGGCGTCTGTCAACATTCCAAACAGTCCGTAGCGGCCGCCATCTTGTCTCTCTGTAGGATCGAGAGACAAGAGGAGGCGAAAGGGAAGGGGCAAATGACGATAAGGGGGCATAGTAGATCCTCCCTGACCTCTTAGGTTTGATGTACCATTCAGGCTGTAGACGTATCTAAATGTCAATAATCGAACGGCTGAATGGATTTGCACGAAACTTGGCAAAATATTAGGGACTGGTAGCCCGATGTGCCTTTGCTAGGTCTCAATATATGTGCTGCAGTGGATTTTGAGAAATTAACGTTCAAAAAAAGATATATATCTGTAACAGCGCTCCGCTTCGCGTACTTTTCGCGTTACGGAGCTTTGCGAAGCTGATTGGTTCTCCGGCGTCTGTCAACATTCCAAACAGTCCGTAGCGGCCGCCATCTTGTCTCTCGGTAGGATCGAGAGACAAGAGGAGGCCAAAGCGAAGGGGGAAATGACCATAAGGGGGCATAGTAGATCCTTCCTGACCTCTTAGGTTTGATGTACCATTTTGCCAAGTTTGGTGTAATTCCGTTCAGCCATTCAGGCTGTAGACGTATGTAAATGTCCTATGGAAAATTGCATGGGGAAAACACATTTGAAAGTGTTGAAATTTAGAACCAATTAAAATGTTACTTTGGTTTTGTATTTGTGTGTGATGAAAGTTAATTGGTTATGTATATATGTCAAATGAGAGGAAACCACAGCCATTTTGTGATACTACTGTCTGAGGTACATTTGTGAGGAATTTTTGGTGGTGAATTTCAGGTGTTTGATTTACACAGTACTAACACTTCTCCTACTTTTAAAAAGGTGAGTTGTTAATTTGTAAGGGGAACTATGTTGTACACTTGAAGATAATTTGAAAAATGTTTTCTGTTATTTATTTGCAGTCCTTTCTGTTATACTAAATACTTGATAAAGTTAGTTTTATATTATGTATTACTAAAAACGATAAATGAAAGTGATTATTTTTTTCTGCAATTTACAGCAAGCAATTTCAAAATAAAATGGCTCACAATGAAGAGACCGTGGCAATTTCTTTTGAATTGTCCACTACATTGATTGAAATTGAGAGCACCAATAATGAAATATTGTCACATGGAGGAGATGACTTGTATGATTCCATTAGATTGATTGAAATGGACAGCACCAATAATGAAATATTGTCACAAGGAGGAGATGACTTGAATGATTCCACTACATTGATTGAAATTGAGAGCACCAATAATGAAATATTGTCACAAGGAGGAGATGACTTGTATGATTCCATTAGATTGATTGAAATGGACAGCACCAATAATGAAATATTGTCACAAGGAGGAGATGACTTGAATGATTCCACTACATTGATTGAAATTGAGAGCACCAATAATGAAATATTGTCACGAGGAGATGACTTGAATGATTCCACTACATTGATTGAAATTGACAGCACCAATAATGAAATATTGTCACAAGGAGGAGATGACTTGAATGATTCCACTACATTGATTGAAATTGACAGCACCAATAATGAAATATTGTCACAAGGAGGAGATGACTTGAATGATTTTTTTGATCAATCTGTTGATGCCGAATGTATCGAATGTTTGGAGACCATAGAGTTACAAGAATCATCATTGCAGACTTTTCATGAGGAAATTGCTGATGAGGACATGTTACTAGTTCTTTCAAATTTAGAAAATTCTGAAGAATAAATTTATATTTAGAAATCAAAAATTGTTTGAGACATTATTCATTTTTATTTTTAATTTATGAGGTTGTAGCGAAGTGATTGTAGTATAAAATGAGACTTATAGTATAGAGTGCAACATTTTTATGTTACATGGTAAGTTTACTCATATTTACTTCCCTTCTGCCACTATATTATCTCCAATGTGTATTTGACATCTCTTCTTCATCTCCGGCCTCCTTTCTCTCACTGTGTGTCTCCGATGCATCTTATCGCTGCTATTTTGTGTAATTACAGAAGAGAGTAAAATAAAATAGTTCGGAACGTGAAAAGGGGGCAAAGTAGAGTACCCCTCACCCCGTAGGCCTTTTCAGGCGGTCCCAAAATGATCAGTTTCTGCTTTCCTGAGAGATTATGGTATGAGTTCCATATACCACAATAATTTGCATTACAACATGCAAGATATCTATCTCCTATTACCAACTTTTGGAGATATTCGCGCTAAGCGCGAATATCTCCAAAAAGTTATACCTGCCCTGAGCAGTTCTTAGCCATGTTATCCAATGGGAGGTGGATAACATGGCTAAGAGTATTAGCTCGGTAATGCATGAATATCGCTGACTTTTTAGCGATATTCATGCATTGCGGCCGTTTTTTATCGCATTTGCGATAAACCTTGATAATAGCAAGGTTTATCTTCGATAATTTCTGACGATGCTTAGCGGTAAAAAATTCGTTGGTAAGCATCGTTAGCGATAAATATCGCTTAACTTTGGTAATATGCACCAACGTCTGTTAACGTTCGATTCGAAGGAAATGAGGAAGTGTTGAAAAACATTGTTTGCGCCATCTTGCCTTTTTTGAAATGCCACACTTTTGTCGTGCACGGCAGCCATTTTAGATGCCTTGACCAGACCCACTCTCTGCACGCTGTCGATTCGTAGCATGGCTCCCCACCCTCGCAAGCATCTTCCCCAGGCACTGGTCACCCCCGCTCTCTGTCTTATGCATGGGCAATAAACCTCCCCCCATCTGCGCTGCTCTTCCCTGAGAATCACACTCTGTGCCCGCCCGACACCTCCCTTTCGCCCTATTCACTACCGCACCCTCTGACACTCCTCTTCCTCTGTGTCCGATTGTCCAGGCTATCAGCTAGCCCTGCAGATGTAGTTTATGGCTCCAGCTGTAAAGAATCACCCCTCTTTAAAGGAGTTATAGTAGATCAAGGCCCACACCCGATGAGATCCGTCACACCACACGTGTTCCTACTATCTGAAAACCATCCTGTATTGTGATTGGGGAGGGGACCGAGCCTGAAGCGGAAGATTCCAGGAATGACTCTTTGTACATCAAAGTTTTTACAATTATGTGTCACATTAAAAATATATAGCACTCCAACAAAGTAGTAGGAATATAAAACTTTAATAACATATAAATATATACAACAAAACAAAAACAGTAAAAACATTTAAACAACGAAGAGACCGTGGCAATTTCTTTTGAATTCCTGATGAGGACATGTTACTAGTTCTTTCAAATTATGAAAATTCAGAAGATGTTGCCTGGGGGTGGGTCGTCAGTAGCAGTCTGTTGTGCGAATAGTTCCAAGGCAGCAGAACGCGCTGAAATCTAGATGGCACGAAAGTGATGTCTAGTAAGTTGCCGCCCAGCAAATAACGGCGTGGGGCGCCGCGGGGGGTGGATTGTCAGTAGCGGTCTGTTGTGCGAATAGTTCCAAGGCAGCAGAAAGCGCTGAAATCTGGATGTCACGAAGGTGATGTCTAGTAAGTTGCCGCCCAGCAAATAACGGCGTGGGGCGCCGCGGGGGTGAGTGAGTCCAGTAGGCACCACAGCTATTCTTACCGGCATTGCAGAATTACTGCTGGGGACAATGCCTGTGCTGTAGCAGGGTCACAGCAGAAACAAAAAGGATTCTGTTGAAGATGTTGTTGGTTTTCAATTTGAAAACAGTTCTGGTGTCAATTGCTATGCTAATGTAGTGGTTAATGTTTTGTTTTCTCTAGAAAATGTAAAAGAGGGGGAGGCAGTCCAAAGTTCCGTTAAAAGGGCAAAGGAAAGGATCGGTGGTTTGAACTATCAGTCAGAAAGGGGAGGGGGTGCAACAATTTTTCCTACCGGGTCACACTGTGCTTTCACCGGAACTGAGGTCTGCAGGATTCTAGTAATTCAAAGTGAGGCTGGCGCCAGCATGGGAGCGCCGACGTCCCGCGGATACAGTTTCGTCACTCCACGGGCGATCATGGCAGTCATTCCCCATCGGGGGTGTCTGCGGGGGTCGGAGACTCCCGCGGCTCCTGTAGAATCTTCAAGGTCGTGGAGGACTACGGTGGTGGAGTCAACCAGTGACCGGGCCATTTCTTTATGCTGGGCCCGCTCTTGCCAGGTCGACCGCCATTTTGAGAGTTCGGTAGCTACTGGCGATCGCGGGGTCAAATGAGCGGACGGGCTCCACCCTGCCGGGCGAGACGTTGCAGCATCGCCACAGTGGAAGAACCCTTTTCCGGGCGCTTGGAGCGCCGAGGGTGCAGGTGGGAAGCCTCCACTGGGGAGGCGGGAGAGACCTGTTCGTATCGTCTCTCCCTCCCAGTGCACCCCACGGCGTCTCGCTTGAGAGTTGTTATGGCCGGACCAGGCGATGAGGACGAGGGGGGGGGGGGGCCGGAGGCATGTGCAAGACATCCCCCCCCAGTGTTGTCGCAGCCATTATTCAAGAGAGAAGAAGTGTCCCGTCCGTCTTCGGGCCGGGCTTCCGGTGGATGTCGGCCGGACGCCCCTGGCTCTGGCTCCATGAACGGGTTTCTTGGTTTATCGGCTGCAGCCGGATCTCGTCGGCCTCGGCCCCCCGACCGTTGGTGGCCGGACCGGAAGAGCATGTGGCGGGACTACCTGCAACTCTCAAGGGCCACCGCGGCCGGACTGGGAGAGAGAGGGGAGGGTCGAGGAGACATTCCCCCCCCCCCTGAAACTCTTCAGCGTTGTAAAGGCAATCCCCTGGCCGGGTCCCGCTGGCCTCGGCCTCTCCTTCGGCTACACCCTACATTAGGATCTCCTGGCCGAGGCGTGGCAGCAGGATCCGTCTTATATGGGCTGCTCCCGGCTGGGCGTAGCCGCAACCCTGCCCCACCTTGGAAGTTTCCAGAGTGGGGGCGGATGTTCTACTGACTTGCATTTTCCCTAGTCTATCGATTTTTTTGGCGTGGCAGGCGGTGGGACAGCGAGGGGTGATTTGGTTTCTCTTACTGTTTTTCTGGTCTCTCACCACTGGCATATTTCTAACGTTTTCTTGTTTCTAGGACATTAATAGGTTTTATCATTACGTTATGTTATCGTTTCTTTGTTAGTTGTTTAATAAAAGTTTATGTTCATCAGTGGCCTACTGATTTTTGTTTTCCTATTCTTTTCTTTCCAGGTTGTTTCATGCTAAAGTTTCTGTTAACAGGATACAGTGATCACTTCGTTATTATTGCATATGTCCTTTTCACTAGGGGTGCTCTCTGGTCGGGCCAGATGACGTATCTCTAGTAAATGGTCCGGGTGAAACAGGTGCATCAATCAGTGGGGAGTAGATAGGCATGACAGATTACAACGGGGGAGAAAGGTCCGCATTACGTACCCTTTCACTATTTGCAAAGATTTTCCTACGTATATTTGCAAACAGGGAATACCTCCAAAAAGAACCAATTCCCAAACAGTCAATGTTTGGGGAAACAATCAATCAATGAGGAACGAAATAGGCACGACGTGTTAAAGGTTTGCGTTACCTACCCTTCACTATCTGCAAAGGGAGAGAGAATATTCCTATTCTTCCTCGTTTGCAGGCAGAGAAGATTCTTAAGAGAACCAACTTCGAACAATTCAATGCTCGATTCAAACAATCAAGAAGTGGTACTGTGAACACAAATGAACGCCGCTTATGTACATACACATTGGTATTATCAACAGGTTGTTCCTAATGTTTCTATTTTAGGGAGGTCAAAAAGAGATCCCATTAGTGGCCTACTGATTTTGCTCGATTCCTTTTCTTTTTTTACACGATTTTTTGCTATCTGCAAAGACTAAACAGAGTATTGCGACTCTGTGCTTGTTTGTAAATAGAGAATGAACCAAAGAGAACAATCAATCAAATGGAGAGAGAAGCAGGCACGACGGATTACAACGGGGGCAAAGGCCTGCGTTAACTACCCTTCACTATCTGCAAAGAGAGAGTACTCCTAATAGAAATGAGGGGTGGGGGGCAGCATTCAAAGCAGATAAGTGTGCATAAACACGAAAATGTTTTTACTTACCACGTACTTGACATTCGACAGCTTATGATATTTGCTATTAAAAAACCATTGAAATTCACTGAAAAAACCATAGGTTATAGACCATATATAGTTAGGAATTAGCATTTAAAAAACCTTATTTTACTCACACAAAACCATTGAAATTCCATATATAGTTAGTTGCACTAACTATATATCGCGCACCCGCAATCCACTGCTGATCATGTCACATATTACATCATTCATGACATGGTCAGTGGCATCACTGATGACATCACTGATGACATCTCAAATGACATCACTGATGACATCACTGATGACATCTCATTTGACATCATTCTTGTGCTAATACGATAAACCTCTTCAGACTCTAATATAACCTTAGATACACTCAGTGTATACAAACACTCACACACTGCCACTCATCCATGGAGTTACTCACACACCCAGTCAGTCATGCAAAGAAACAATCTCACCTCCATTTCTTCAACTATACAGTTAAACACACCTTACTTATTGAAACATATACTAACACATATTTACTCTCTTATACAATCCCTGATACAAGTTCACAATGATCGATACAACCACTCACTCATTCAGTGGCTCTCATGCACAGTTATTTATATATGCCAACTCTCACATGTACTGTGTTTTACATATGTATTTAGTATGACATGTAGCATTGAGATATCCATTCACTCATCAATACACTCATGCACACAGTCAACTGCCCATGTAGCTGTTTCCACATGCACTCTTGAACTCATACACCGAGTGAATAAACTGCTCACACATCTATGCAGAGAGTCACACACCTTACAGCCACCCCCACACAAACTCAATCTCCCATAGAAATATTTGGGCAACCAATTAATAACACATATAGCCTCTCGTATAGCTAATGATCAACACATGCAGCAGTTTACATCACAACAGACATAATGATGCACAAATTAAGACAGTTTAGTCACTAACCCATGCATTCAGTGAGACATATTTAATCACTCACTCATACAGTCAGTCACGCACCTACTAAATCCTTCATCCAGACACTTATACATCCACTCATTCTTCAATATGTAAGACATATTTTAACTTTACAGAAACATACAGTCACTGGATGTTGTTATCAGTGATGTCATCAGTGATGTCATTTGAGATGTCATCAGTGATGTCATCAGTGATGTCACTGACCATGTCATGAATGATGTAATATGTGACATGATCAGCAGTGGATTGTGGGTGCGCGATATATAGTTAGTACAACTAACTATATATGGAATTTCAATGGTTTTGTGTGAGTAAAATAAGGTTTTTTAAATGCTAATTCCTAACTATATATGGTCTATAACCTATGGTTTTTTCAGTGAATATATATATATATATTCACTGAAAAAACCATAGGTTTCAGGCCTTATATAGTTAGGCATTAGCATTTAAAAAACCTTTGAAATTCACTGAAAAAAACATAGGTTAGGCCTTATATAGTTAGGAAATAGCATTTAAGAAACCTTTAAAATTAACTCAAAGAACTATATGTTTTAGGGGTGTTATAGTTAGCTGGACATTTCACTCATACAAAACCATTGAAATTGCTCCTATATAGTTAGTTGTACTAACTATATTTCGCGCACCCGCAATCCACTGCTGATGATGTCACATATTACATCATTCATGACATGGTCAGTGACATCACTGATGACATCTCAAATGACATCACTGATGACATCACTGATGACATCATCCACGTGACAAACACAAACACCTTTTCATACACTAGTAAAATCTTTCATCACTCTTTGTAAAATAGAGTATCATATTTGAATCCATTGTTACAGCAATACAAGTATCTAAAAACCCACTCAGTGATTCATAGATGTATACACACATCTAATCACTTACCTGTAGATTCACTAATACATGCTGTCAATGAACAATAGACTAGCAAAAAAATGGTCAGGGGTTCTGCCCATTTAACCCTCCCATACCTGAGCAGGAGACATCCTAAGATGAAAAAGTAGCAAAAGAAGGTACCAAAGGGATAGATCCAAATTTAATTTTCAAACAAGAAACAATTAATTCTCTTGTGACACAAAAATCAAACATGCAAAAAATTCATATATAAATTCTTCAGCGCACATATGAGCGGACATTAAGGGGAGCACAACAACCAACAATATATCTACAGAATATCACATATACATATATACAAATATACATTACATTTACAATAACACGTTTCTATGTACCCCAAACAAAACAAAACAAATATATATACAAAAATCTATATATATATATATGTATCCTAATTCGGATCGGTGCCTCCACTTAGTTTATAATGAGTGCACAACACAATGGTAGTCCCAAGAGTAAAGCACCTGGGGGATATAAAATCAACCCAATCTATATTTATATAGGTGCCAATCAGGAAAAATCCAACAAATAATTTCAACGTAACAAGTGACTCCAATTGAAGCAAAAGGTGTCGACGCAGTCACGGTCGCGTTTCAGCCAGATGATGTAGGCTTCATCAGGACAATGGGTACTCTATACTTATCAGTCCTCGAAGATTCTCGGACAGGTGTTGGCAGCCCGCAGACACACCCACCCTCAAGGGAGGGGTGTGTGGGGACGGGGCAGAGATAACTATCTGACCCCAAGGCAAGGAAATCTTCCTTAATATATACGTAGTGAATCCACTTGGATGGGTCAAGCGTGGCACAGGTGTGGCTCGAATTCCACGTGTTGTCTGCAGCAACAAAATAAGGGCGACACGGACAACCGCTGTACGCTCCGGCGAGATCGAAACTCTACTGACATTTCACTCATACAAAACCATTGAAATTGCTCCTATATAGTTAGTTGTACTAACTATATTTCGCGCACCCGCAATCCACTGCTGATGATGTCACATATTACATCATTCATGACATGGTCAGTGACATCACTGATGACATCTCAAATGACATCACTGATGACAGCACTGATGACATCATCCACGTGACAATCACATACAGCTTTTCATACACTAGTAAAATCTTTCATCACTCTTTGTAAAATAGAGTATCCTATTTGAATCCATTGTTACAGCAATACAAGTATCTAAAACCCCACTCAGTGATTCATAGATGTATACACACATCTAATCACTTACCTGTAGATTCACTCATACATGCTGTCAATGAACAATAGAACACTATCAAAAATACTTATACACCTAAATCGACATTACACACCAGCACACATCCTATTCACATATGAAGTCATCCTACTCACTTATGCAAACAATGGATCATACTTACATATTTACTTAGCTACACACTTATACAAACACAACTTCATCTATTCATTTAGATAGTAAGTCATACTTAGTGAATTATAAAATCATTATTACAAGTATAAAGTTATCCATACAGTCACTCACACAATCATTGAGTCTTATGTATACTTATTTATATGCAACAACTGACACATACACTGCCTTTCAATTTTCTAGTTTGTTGGACATGTACCATTGAGAAATATATTTGCTCATCACCACACCCATAAAGATATTCACTCACCCAAACAACTGTTAGAACATGTAGTTTTAACTTCATATATCTAGTGAATCAACTATTCACACATCTTTGGGCAGTCACACACCCCCCACCGAACCACACACACATTCACTCTCCCATACAAATACTCAGTTAACTAATCAATAACTAATATAGACTTTCACATAGCTAGTAACCAACTGGAGAACCAGTTTACACAACAACTGACAAAGTGATACAGATATTCAAACAGTTTAGTCACTATCCACTATATTTAGTGAGACACTATAAATTGGTCACGTAAACACTCAATTACTCTGCTACTAAATCCTCCATTCAAATATTTATTTTTATATATCCACACATTCTTCAATGTAAATTGCTATATATATAATGCATATTTAAATAACGAAGCAAACCACATTCACTGGATGATGTCATCAGTGATGTCATCAGTGATGTCATTTGAGATGTCATCAATGATGTCACTAACCATGTCATAAATTATATAATATGTGACATCATCAGCAGTGGATTGCGGGTGCGCGAAATATAGTTAGTACAACTAACTATATAGGAGCAATTTCAATGGTTTTGTATGAGTTAAATGTCCAGCTAACTATAAAACCCCTAAAACTTATAGTTCTTTGAGTTAATTTTAAAGGTTTCTTAAATGCTATTTCCTAACTATATAAGGCCTAACCTATGTTTTTTTCAGTGAATTTCAAAGGTTTTTTAAATGCTAATTCCTAACTATATAAGGCCTGAAACCTATGTTTTTTTCAGTGAATATATATATATATATATATATATATATATATTCACTGAAAAACACCATAGGTTATAGACCATATATAGTTAGGAATTAGCATTTACAAAACCTTGAAAATTCACTGAAAAAAACATAGGTTATAGACCATATATAGTTAGGAATTAGCATTTAAAAAACCTTATTTTACTCACACAAAACCATTGAAATTCCATATATAGTTAGTTGTACTAACTATATATATCGCGCACCCGCAATCCACTGCTGATGATGTCACATATTACATCATTCATGACATGGTCAGTGACATCACTGATGACATCACTGATGACATCTCAAATGACATCACTGATGACATCACTGATGATAACATCCAGTGACTGTATGTTTCTGTAAAGTTAAAATATGTCTTATATATTGAAGAATGAGTGGATGTATAAGTGTCTGGATGATGTATTTAGTAGGTGCATGACTGACTGTATAAGTGAGGGAT
Organism: Lissotriton helveticus; assembly: GCF_964261635.1. Taxonomy (NCBI): domain Eukaryota; kingdom Metazoa; phylum Chordata; class Amphibia; order Caudata; family Salamandridae; genus Lissotriton; species Lissotriton helveticus. The sequence continues at coordinate 1,546,346,644 of NC_136063.1, read as the reverse complement.
TAAATGTGTCTCACTGAGTGCATGGGTTAGTGACTAAACTGTTTTAAATTGTGCACCATTGTGTCTGTTGTTTTGTAATCTGATGCAATTGTTGATCATTAGCTATATAACTAACTATATGGGTTATTGATTAGTTGGCCAAGTATTTGTATGGGAGACTGAGTGTGTGTGTGGGTGTCTGGGAGGTAAATGACTCTGTGCATAGATGTGTGAGCAGTTGATTCACTAGATGTATGGCTTCAAAAGTGCATGTGGAAACAGTTGTATGGGCGGTTTACTGTGTGCATGAGTGTATTGGTGAGTGAATGGATATCTCAGTGCTACATGTCAAAGTAAGTACATATGTAAAACACAGTACATGTGGTAGTTGACATATATAAATAACTGTGCATAAGAGCCAGTGAATGTGTGAGTGGCTGTATGGATTATTGTGAACTTGTATCAGGGATTGTATAACAGAGTAAATATGTGTTATTATATGTTTCAATAAGTAAGGTGTGTTTAACTATATAGTTGAGGAAATGGAGGTGTGATTGATTCTTTGCAAGACTGTGAGTGTCTGTTTACACTGAGTGTATCTAAGTTTATATTAGAGTCTGAAGAGGTTCATCGTATCATCACATGAATGATGTCATGAGTAATGTCAAATGAGATGTCATCAGTGATGTCATCAGTGATGTCATTTGAGATGTCATCAGTGATGTCATCAGTGATGTCACTGACCATGTCATGAATGATGTAATATGTGACATCATCAGCAGTGGATTGCGGGTGCGCGATATATATAGTTAGTACAACTAACTATATATGGAATTTCAATGGTTTTGTGTGAGTAAAATAAGGTTTTTTAAATGCTAATTCCTAACTATATATGGTCTATAACCTATGGTTTTTTCAGTGAATTTTCAAGGTTTTGTAAATGCTAATTCCTAACTATATATGGTCTATAACCTAAGGTTTTTTCAGTGAATTTCATTGGTTTTTTAAAAGCTAATATCTGTAGCTGTAAAATGTATTCTTCTTTAAATCCAAACATATATTTTATATGTTTATTAATAATTTTTTTTTAATACTTTTTTTTTGTAAGCTCCCGGGGCGCGGACAGGTGAACGCACGGGTAAGCGCAATCTTGCGGCGCGCCCCGGGGCACGTACTAATACGCGTCCCGGAAGCGCTATTGCCGCGAACGAAAACAACATCGTGACGTATCGCGTAGCCGCCACGCCTTGCGTCATAAGACACGTATCGCGTAGCCGCGAGATGCGTCTTATGACGTACCGTGTAAGCGCACCCGGAAGCGCATACGATCGCGCAACGTAAGCGCCCTGATGCGCTTACGATACACGCCCGGGGCGCGCCCCGGGGCGCGTAGCATAAGCGCGTCAAACCATGTGACTTTAAAATAACACTTTTCATTGGTTCAGAACTTTTTTTTTTCCAAATTGTGTGAAACCCACCCATTTCTCTCACTATTGCTTTGTACTTGGAGAGAGCAAGAGCTGTTCTGTCTACTCTATCTCCTACTTTTCTGATCTCCAGCAATGGCTGCAAGAGAGTCATCCAGCAGTGATTCAGATGGATTTTTAGATGAGGACCCTCCTCAGCAAAAGAAAAAAACCCATTTCATCTGGAAATTTTACGACATCCCTGAAGGACAGAAAAAAGTCAACGCTCCCAAAGTAACCTGCAAAATATGTGGGAGTAGTTTATCCAGAGGCAATCCTCTGAAAAAATATAGTTTTGGGAATGCTAATTTGATCAGGCATGTGAAAAGAAGACACCCTAACAACTTTGCCAGGGAGAGTGTCAGAGAGCTGGCACGGAATGTACCAACAGATGGCGGCAGCACCTCCACTGGTGGAGCAACACCTTCGGGACCACCCCGTGGAAGAATGGTCCCTAACATTCAGCCGGTGTTTGCAGGCATCAAATTTTTGTGCACGGAGTGTGACGAACTGCTCTGCTATGGGGAGCAGAGTGTTGAACTCATTGCCCTAAAGAAACAGCAACACCGCTGCTCTGCCAGTCCCTAAATTTTCAATTTTTTTTGCTCCTGTTGAGCAGTTTTGCAATTCCTGTTTTTGTTTTTCCCTTGACAAAAATCCCAAAAAAATATAAAATTGTTTTAAAAAGTCTAAAAAAAATATAAAACAACAAAAACAAAAAAAATATATAAAGCAACAAAATCAAAAAAAAGTTCTTTTCAGAACTACCTCCAATTTATAAAAAGAAGCTTTTTTTTTTTTTTTAAAAGTCTGTCATTTTTAATCTCCATGGTACGCTCCCCCGTAAGCTCCCCGGTGCGCGTACCGGGCGCTCCCCCCCCCGCGAAAATCGATTTAAAAAAAAAAAAATTTCACCCGCGGGAGCCTTTTATGGCCCCCACATCAAAAGTAGGGGGTCAGGGGGGTGTACCCTGCCCTCTTTTGCTCATTTCCCCCCTTTGATTCTTGCCACCTCTTGTGTCTCAATCCCACCGAGACACAAGATGGCGGCCGCTGCGGACTGTTTCGAATGTTTACAGACACCCGAGAACCAATCAGCTTGCCGTGCGCAAGTCGCGTGGCGCGCCTGAAGCGCTCCCCGGTACGCGTACCGGGCGCGGCTCTAGATATATATCTTTTTTTAAACCTAATTTACTCAAAATTCACAGGACCACATATCTTGAGACCTAGCAAAGGCACATCGGGCAAACAATATCTACAATTTTGCTAAGTTTCGTGGAAATCCATTCAGCCGTTCGGGCTAAAAGTGAGGCCAACCGCCCTATGGAAAACTCAATGTTAAAAACACGTTTTGGGACCCCCCTTTTTTCTCGGCCCCCCCTTGACGAAACCCCCCCAAATTTTCGGGGGCTGCTCAGAAACAAAATGTTCCATTTTCCTGAAAATGTCAGCCAATTCCGTCCACAAACGCCAAAGTTATTAGACATAGAATTTTCAAAAATCCCATAGAGAAAAAATCCTAACTATATATACCTACTGGCGACCGCCAGTAGGTAATATATATATATATATATATATATTTATATATATATTAGAGCAAATTGCGCAAGCGCTTCGGGAGGGCTCACCGCTTCATCCGACCCTCCGGTCTGTATTTGGCTCCTCTGCAATGTTCACAGATTCCCCTGAGTTAAAATTGGGTCCGCCGCGTTTCGGGGCCACAAACGCCCCTTCCTCATGGACTGTGCGCAGTTCAACATCATGTTCTCTTCACGCTGGTCAAACGCGTCAAAATAGTAACCTTGAGTATGTTGGCGTGTCTGCACTTTCATTACTGTCATTAAGATCCTTAAGTAGGATGGTAGGGAAGCTGCAGGCATCACGTTATTATTCAAATGGATGTTGCGCTGACAGGCGAGTGTGTGTGTTTTCGCCTCAGTCTCTTAGGACAAGATACAAGTTCCGCTATGGTTGTGTATGCATAATTAAATGCAGATACATCCCCAAATGAGGCACACCGGGGTCAAAAAAAGATTCATAGAAGTTGTATTCAGTTGTGAATATTTATTTCTCCAACGTAGATCACAAAAGTTGTGTTGATATTATATTCATATCAATCCATGGTTAATCGAGGAATAGACGACATAGGTGACTCCGATGCATTTCGGGCGGAGCCCTTTCTCAAGGAGCACTAAAGAGAAGACAAGGGGGGGTGAGGGTGAGGAAGAACGGGTTGCAATGTGAAAATAAAATTAAAACGGAGGCTATCCATATAAGTGATTTGTGTGCCGATCAATAGGTGTTAATGCTGCTTTTTAATAGGCAAAAACGGGATGTTGAGGGTGTGCTAAAAGTGGTCTATGTTAGCGAACTAACTGGGAAGTGCGCATATCGTTATGCAGGCATAAAGTGAGGTCGGGGTGAAATCAACATGAAGCTGAAAGGTCACTTACTTCTATTCCATCGTAACGCAGCGCGTTACTTCGTGAGTACAGGGTCTGAATGAGGACGCGGTGGTGAAGTGCACAAAACGCGGGTGATGAGAACTAAGGGTGATAAAAATGGTGAAAGGACTAAGGGTGGTGAGTGTGACAGCGGAGTGGGGGCCATATTGGAGTGGTGAAGTTCAAAGGAAAGAGGGTTGAAAGAAAAGGTTTAAACAGACAGCTGAAGAGAACAATGAAGAGAACAATAAGAATGGAACAAAGAGACAATGCTAGATTAATTACAAGTAACAGCTATATTCGGTACGATCGTTCAGACCAAAAGGTTTCTGTGTCTGTAAGCGGAACATCCATTCCAACTCTCTTTTGAGCAGTGATTTGTTGTTATCAGTTCCTTCTCTTTTTGTCACAGTCTCCACGACAATGAACTGCAATTGAGCGATGGTATGGCGAGATTCATGAAAATGTGTGGCAATGTTCGATTTCTCATTTTTGAGCCGTATGTTAGATTTATGTTCATTCAAACGTGTCTTGATTTTTCTTTCGGTTTTCCCAGCGTATAGTTTACCGCACGGGCATTTCAGTGCGTAGATTACATTGGTGGAGTCACATGTGGCATTCACTTGGAGTTTGATGGCGTTGCCCTTCATGGGATGGCGGATGGTGTTGCCTTTTATGACACAGTTGCAGTGATTGCAATTTAGACAAGGTTGGGTGCCTTTGTAGTGTGTGTCACTGATGGTAGGTCTTGTCAGTATTTCTTTGATGTTCTTGCTCCTGGTGTAGGCGAACAAAGGGGGGTTAGAGAACATGTCCCGAAAATCGGGTTCCATTTGGAGGATTCGCCAATGTTTTAGTATGATCTTTTTGTAAATGGAGCTTGTTGTGGAATATTTGGAGACGAGCACAATGCGTTGTTGTACTTTAGTGGGTGTTTTGGTTAAGGCTTCTTGTCTTGTGATGTGTGCCACTCTTGTTTGTGCCTCAGTTAGGATCTGTGCTGGATAGCCTCTGTCAAGGAAGCGATCATGCATTTCCTTGGTGCGTGTGTTGAAAGTTTGCTCATCCGAGACTATACGTTTGACACGTAACATCTGAGAGAACGGTAGATGTCTTTTGAGTGCCATTTGACTATAATGTAGTGTGTTGTTGCGATCAGTAGTTTTGCGGTGAAGATCGGTGGTGAATCCATTTTGGGTGTTTTTTATGTTCACATCCAGAAACGTGATCTCAGTGTCACTGATCTGCCATGAAAGTTTAATGCGTCCGTCCTTGGAGTTTAGTTCAAGGAGAAATTGGTTAAGAGTTTCTTTGGTATCCGTCCAGACTAAAAACAGGTCGTCAATGTACCTGACGTACATTCTGATTTTCTCGTACATGTTGGTGTTGCCATAAATGTTCGAAATTCTCCATATATATATTGGCATACGAGGGGGCAGCACAGTTTCCCATCGCCATTTCAGATAGCTGGAGGTACCATTCGTTGTCAACTTGAAAATAACTATGGTAAAGAGTGTATACCATTAGTTCCATTAGAAAGGAGTCCACGTTGCTGTTGAGGAGGGCTTGCTCGATGGCTTCGATACCACCCTGGTGTGGGATCGACGTGTATAAAGAACTTACGTCAGCTGTACAAAGTATGTATTGGTTGTTGTCATCAGTTTTTATGTTGGCCAATTTTAGCAGGAACTCAGTGGTGTCTTTAATGTAACTGGCTGCTTTGGTTACAATCGGTTGCATGTATTTGTCAATGAATTTCCCAGGTGATTCATGGATCGATCCTTTAGTTGACACTATTGGCCTAAAGGGTGGATTGTGTAGGTCCTTGTGTATTTTAGGACACATGTGTATGGTCGGACTCCTGGGGTGTTCCTGCAATAAGAAGTTTTTTGTACGTTCCTGTATTATGCCATTTTGAAATGCTTTCATGACCAGATCTTTGAGGATACTTTGGAACTCCCTCGTGGGGTTGTGGTCTAATAGCATGTAGGTGGATGTGTCTCGTATATGTTCATGGAGCCGTTGTGTGTACATAGTGGTGTCTAAGATAACCAATGCGCCGCCCTTGTCGGCTTTGACGGATCTGATGTTTTCATTCTTGGCCAATGATTTGAGAGTGTCACGATCCTTGATGGTGAGATTTTGATTCCTGGGGCGCTTCTGAAAATTGATTTTGGATATATCACTGCGAACCAAATTCTCAAACAGATCTATGCACTTATGGCTACTAGGGGCCTGATAAGTGCTGGACGGTCTTAAGCCTTTGAGTTCATCAATCTTAATTGCTGTGGTTGGTGGCAAGACATTTTCGAAAAAATGACGTAACCTGAGTGTAACGGGGTGCATAGGAGGGACCCTGCACATGACCACTCTTCACAGCCCTCGGCTCCCACACCCCCTCGGGATGCCGCACTTAGCAGGGAAGGGGTTGGTGATGTGTTGCCTTTACCCCCTACTGTCTCTCTCTCCACCTCGCAGGACATGGACTGGAATGCATCGGAAACGGCAGAGGAGGACTGGCCCTTTAATTCATGGACGCTGCAAGGTGGGGAGGAGCCAGCTGCCTACGCGTTTCCGACAAAAGGTCGGGCCCCGGAACCACAGGTGTGCTTGTACACCTGGAGGGCGGAGGAGAAGAGGTCGGAGGAGCAGAACGAGTGGAGCAGTAAGCGGCAGACTTTGGAGAGCGAGACCGTGGAAGGAGGAGGCGGGAGACGACGAGGAGCGGAAGGAGGACGGCGGACACCATCAGAGGCCGGGGGAGTACCAGCGGAGAAAACCCAGAGGGAAGCTGAGTCGGCGCCAGCTGAGGACGGGAGCAAGCCAGGAGGCCACCGTTCCCGTGAGCCGCCCAGCCACTCACCCAGGGGAGGTGCGTGGCTCGTGCAGGTGCGTGACCGCTTGCGGGGCTGGGTTGGTGGTAAAAGTACGTTAGGTACCAAAGCGGGGGAGACCTAAGTCCCGGTGTACCTATTCCTGAGCACTACCCCTCCAACCACGTATGACTCTGTAAATAGTTGAGCACCGGTGCATACTCCCTCACTCCCTACCCCCTTTGTTTGATGCGCACGAGTACACAGTACTTACACTTGGTTCCAGTTTCTGTCCTCTCTCTACCACCTGGGAGGTATCAGCGCCAGCCGCGACGGACTCCGACGAAGAACCTCCCCCAAGACCCTCGGAAGGAAAGAAGAGGAAGGAGAAGGCCCCTAGACGTAGGAGGAGTCGCAGCAGATCGCCACGAAGGCCCCCCTCAAGTCGAAGGAGTTGTACTGACCATTTACTGTCTAAAATAAACCCACAAGTAACCAAAACAAAGTTGTTGCCTATTCCTGCCGCGCCCCCACTCGAGCCCCTTTTTACACTGAGTTTCCTTACCAGCTTGAAGGTGCTAACTTCGTGATCTACGTTGGAGAAATAAATATTCACAACTGAATACAACTTCTATGAATCTTTTTTTGACCCCGGTGTGCCTCATTTGGGGATGTATCTGCATTTAATTATGCATACACAACCATAGCTGATCTCTATCTGTGTTCAAGACGGTAACACAACCCTACGAGCGCACCCAAAACTCACATCAACACAGCCATAAACTGTTTTCAACTTGCTGTGCACCACCCTTTACCTCATTGTAAGATACAAGTTCCGCCATCCGAGTGGAGCTCCTTCCGCGACCAAGGCTGGCCGCCTGAAAATATTAGAGCAAATTGCGCAAGCGCTTCGGGAGGGCTCACCGCTTCATCCGACCCTCCGGTCTGTATTTGGCTCCTCTGCAATGTTCACTATTTTGTTTCACTTCACAGGACTACGTTGACCAGGAGTCCCGATTTTGCCAAACTCCACCCACTCAGGGAGGACGACGCCAGCTGCTCAAACTAAGACGTGTTTGACTAGTGTGAAGAGAACATGGTGTTGAACTGCGCACAGTCCATGAGGAAGGGGCGTTTGTGGCCCCGAAACGCGTCGGACACAATTTTAACTCAGGGGAATCTGAGAACATTGCAGCGGAGCCAAACACAGACCGGAGGGTCGGATGAAGCGGTGAGCCCTCCCGAAGCGCTTGCGCAATTTGCTCTAATATATATATATATATATATATATATATATATATATATATTCACTAAAAAACCATAGGTTTCACACCAGTTATAGTTAGCTGGAAATTTTACTCGCATAAAACCATTGAAATTCCCACGTTATAGTTAGTTGGACTCACTATAACTTGCACGTGCAATGCACTGCTGATGACGTCACATATTACATCACTCATGACATGGTCAGTGACATCACTCATGACATCACTGATGACATCTCAAATGACATCACTGATGACAACATCCTTGTGACAAAGTGGCAGACCTCCTATCAGCATAAAATAACCTTTGACACACCCATTCGAAAATAGAAACTAACATTTTCTTAAAAAAGGAGAAACCAATACCAATTACAACAACTTATTAGGTAATTCCAACATCTACATACACATCCACTCATTCACCAACAGTTCTATATAGTCACTCATGCATGTACTTACTCATCATATGTACTCATACACCTATACATCCTGTTACACACTAATACTCATCCATATAGTTACTCACACACAAATTCACACATGCAAATAAACTATCAAAAAACCATTTACTTGATGATACTGCTATATACACACCACTACACATACTTCTACAGAAACGGAAACATATTTACTCTCTTAAACAATCAATTATAAAAACACATACTCACTAACCCACCCATACACACAATCATCCACCCATACAGTCTTGCACACATGCTGTCTTCAAAATACATACAAATAGTGAGTCACTCATTAATGCATCTGTGCTCTAAGTAATATCCCCCACCGAACCATACAGACACTGATACTGATACTCAAAAAAACAACTAATTACCCATATACTCACTCATGTAGCTACTCACCATCCCATGCAGCCACTTATACACAAAATGAGACACAGATACAGATATTTAAATATTTAAACATTACTCGCTAATATATGTATTCACTAAGATACATTTAATAAGTCAGTTAACCAATCAATTTTACACAAAAAAACATCCATTTAGACATTTATTTACCCATTTATTCTTCCATCAACCTTTAGATATACATATATAAAAAATATTTATTTTTCAGAAAGATACACATTCACTGGATGATGTCATCAGTGATGTCATTTGAGATGTCATCAGTGATGTCATCAGTGATGTCACTGACCATGTCATGAGTGATGTAATATGTGACGTCATCAGCAGTGCATTGCACGCGCAAGTTATAGTGAGTCCAACTAACTATAACGTGGGAATTTCAATGGTTTTATGCGAGTAAAATTTCCACCTAACTATAACTGGTGTGAAACCTATGGTTTTTTCAGTGAATTTAATAGGTTTTTTAAATGCTAATTCCTAACTATAACTGTTGTGAAACCTATGGTTTTTTCAGTGAATATATATATATATATATATATATATATATATATATATATATATATATATATATATATATATATATATATATATATATATTACCTACTGGCGGTCGCCAGTAGGTATATATAGTTAGGATTTTTTCTCTATGGGATTTTTGAAAATTCTATGTCTAATAACTTTGGCGTTTGTGGACGGAATTGGCTGAAATTTTCAGGAAAATGGCACATTTTGTTTCTGAGCAGCCCTTGAAAATTTGGGGGGGGTTCGTCAAGGGGGAGCCCGGACGGCTGAATGGATTTGCACGAAACTTGGCAAAATTGTAGGGACTGGTAGCCCGATGTGCCTTTTGTAGGTCTCAATATATGTGCTACAGTGGATTTTGAGAAATTAACGTTTAAAAAAAGATATATATCTGTAACAGCGGACCGGGCAGCGCTCCAGTACGCGTACTTTTCGCGCAACGGAGCTTTGTGAAGCGAAGCTGATTGGTTCTCCGGCGTCTGTAAACATTCCAAACAGTCCGTAGCGGCCGCCATCTTGTCTCTCGGTAGGATCGAGAGACAAGAGGAGGCCAAAGCGAAGGGGCAAATGACCATAAGGGGGCATAGTAGATCCTCGCTGACCCCCTAGGTTTGATGTGGAGGTTTTAAAAGGGCCCCGCGGGGCAAAAAAAATAAATAATAATAATAATCGAACGGCTGAATGGATTTGCACGAAACTTGGTAAAATATTAGGGACTGGTAGCCCGATGTGCCTTTGCTAGGTCTCAATATGTGTGCTCCAGTGGATTTTGAGAAATTAACGTTCAAAAAAAGATATATATCTGTAACAGCGCTCCGCTTCGCGTAACGGAGGTTTGCGAAGCTGATTGGTCATTCTGTCACTGGGCTATAGTTGGGCTACATTTGGCTGATATTTGGGCTACATTTGTTTTTTTTGTCTCCGGCGGCCATCTTTGGGCTACATTGGGCTACATTGGGCTTCATTGGGCTTCATTGGGCTACATTGGGCTACATTTGGGCTCCAACGTATATATAGGCCAATGTAGTCCAATATATATTTTTCAAAGTTAATTTTCGTAAAAACCACTGGAGCATATATCTTGAGACATAGCAAAGGCACATCGGGCTACCAGTCCCTACAATTTTGCCAAGTTTCGTGGAAATCCATTCAGCCGTTCGAGCTAAAAGTGAGTCCAACCGCCCTATGGAAATGAAGGAAATGAATGGGTAATTTGTAATTAGCAAATAGCTCATCGCAAACTAGGAATGGTAAAGAATCGCTATTTATTCCTTAAAGTTCGCTATTTAGGAAATGCAAAAAACTTTGATGATACATATGGCGGTTCATCTCTAACAAGATAAGAAGCATAGGGATAGATTTATGATGACTGGCGCATCACCAGGGATGTGTTAGTCATTCTGTGCCGCTGTTCCGTCACCTATGGTGTGCTGCATTTACAATGCGGCACATCATGGGGCAAAAACAGCACAGATGCGTGATGTATCTGTGCCGTAAAGATGGCGCATTGCTGGAGTTGTATCGCAAGTGTGATGAAGCTCCAGCAAGGGTCGGGGGTGCCCCTGTCACAGGGTTTCTGTTCTCACACAGAACTGTGGACAGAGGATTGGAACCTCGGCGAATTAGGGTGCCCCAAAACTCACCTTAGTAATCAAAAACCCCTTAGCAAGCTAGGTACAGTGTCACATTGGATATAACAAACTCTCAATGTTTAGACAATCCAGAATATGAACTTATAGTACCTCAGGATACGTGGAACTCATGAACAGTCGGTCGTTATATATTTCTTAGAAACCAGAACATGGAGTTAAGAAGAACACATGTGTATTTGAAATGTTTATTTACTAATGCCGTCTTCTCAGGCGTAGTATCTTAGATAATACAAGTACACATATTATCAGTAGCAAAATTACCAGCATAGTTACTAGTACATAAAAAGCGAATGGTGACAGTATGTTAACATGCTGTAAATGAATAAGAGTTAGCAACACTTATAAGCAGCCACGGGCCGTGGAGGGAGTTACGGTGGGGCAGGGAGGCGGGGAGGGGGAAGGGCAGGGTGGAGGGGGCTCCACCCTGCCCCTCCCCCTCCCCGCCTCCCTGCCCCACCGTAACTCCCTCCACGGCCCGCGGCTGCTTATATCTCACCCTCCCTAATACACATATTATATTATTTGCTAAGAAGGTCTCTTTGTGTTGGTTTAGGGCGTGCCCATACTTTAGTGTCTTAGATTTGAAGGAATCACATCAGCATACACCAGCTCTCTCTTCATGTGAACCGCATCAACTGTTGTGTATGTGTGTTCGGCAAAGCAATATAAAACCCGCCTCATGCCCAGAATTGGCAGAAGCTGCACTTATGTTATGAGTATGAAGTCGTGGAGATCAGACCTCATAACAATTCTGTATCGTGTTGTTCTTGAAACTTCAGCACTCGCTGTACAGATATAGTTTAACAAGCAAAGCAGATAGTAGAGCAATAACATATTATTCTCATGTAAACCACGATGAATTACTAGGTTGAAAGCTAAAGCAACAACTAAGTGTCGTGTGCAGAAGTTGCAAAAAAGGAAAAATGGCGTTTAAACCGGTAATGAGCCCATGCTAACTTAACACGGTGTAAAGATATCCAGGACCTAGATGACACCTCCCCATGATCCGGAAACGAACTGAATAAGATAATAGAAGTGCCATCTCATGAGAGCAGATTGCAACTTTATATGTGGACGGTCCGCAAGGTAAAACATTAAAAACTAGGAAAATGTAATGCTAAAGAAAAATAAAACAGCCAAGTACTTTATCGAGTCTTAAGCCAATAGGCAAGCTAAATAATAAAAACTTGACAAATAAGTCAATGAATTGTCAATGAAATGCTAGTACTCAGCATATCAAACATGAAAAAGGTCTATGACATAACTGTGTATGCAAAATAAGCTGCAACAGCCTCCAATAGGAAGTCACCGTCTTCATCCGAAAAGAGTTCAGCCATCCAATTTAAAAGCGGAAAAGAACATACGTGCTCTCCCAGCACCGGATCCTCTATCACCATCAGAGGACAGCTCGGTGGGTTTTCAAGAAAGCTCTGTTCCAAGAAAGACTGTGTTGCCGCCAGTAAATTCCAGGGACCAATTAGTCCATGCATCAATGCCACAGCCATAATCCTTTCGCCAGGACAAACCAACTCGTGAGTAATGATAGGAGTCATCAGCTGATTAAAGTCGACGTCAGGAGAAACCGGTCCGCAGAGACACAAATCAATGGCCCAATCGAAATCACAGGTCAGGCAGTGAAATACAGGCTGGACACAGGTGAAGTAGGAGAATCGAAAAGATAATCCATATGCCGTGCTTAATATCGCCAACGGCATTGTGCCATAATATTTTAGCATGCGATTGCAGAACAGTGTCAGCAGCTGCAGGGCGGGAGCTTGCACAGGAGGGACATCCATATTTAAAAATGTAAAAAAGCACAAGAGCGTCCGCTGGTAATGCAAGTAAAAATGGGAATCCACGAAGCACAGTGGAAAAAAATAGAATGAAAGAAAGCAGGGATGACTCCAAAGATTTTCTCAAATGAAGTCACGAGACCACTGGTAACAACTTTAAAAAAGTGCGCCAGGCCCTTTGTGGAGGACGCGTTAAAGATAGTCCGAACCATGTCGCTGAAATGCAAAGGCGAATCAGTATTTAAAAGGGTCTGCACCTCTGTACGGGTGTTCGCTATGTGAAGCACGAAAGTTTCACGGGCCGAACTCAAGGCCACCTCTCTCTGAGACAAAAGAGCTCTTATTCTTGCCATGCCGTTGAAATCTGCTCCCAAGGTTGGTATTTGTGGCCAGATTGAAATCTCCCTATGTTCATGTGTGGGAGGAAATAGAACATTTCTGCAGCAAATAACCCGTTCACTTACTGTTACGATAAAAGGAATACTTTTAATTAACCCAGAACAATCTTCATTATTGAGCATCAAATAACTACCATTTTCCAACAACTTGAACGTTGGGATGATAGCAGGAACTGGCGTGCCTTGCAACACGCAAGCCATATTTGGTCGGTGTTTGTTGCATGAACCGTGTAACTGTATGTGCCTACACATTACTGAATGATCTGGCGTCTCAGTGCATTCCTCTCCATTCAGATAAACTTCTTGATCATCTTTGAAACATCTGTATGTGTATGGAAGCGACCAGACCTCATGAAGAAAAGCACTACCTAAAGGTTCATAACGACCTATTGGTATATATTTCATACAATTTGAAAACTTATATAAAGCAAAAGGCAGCGTTATTAAACCGTGGATAAGGCACGTTGCCAAAAAACCCGCAATCCTCTGCTGATGATGTCACTGAGCATGTCATGAATAATGTAATATGTGACATCATCAGCAGTGGATTACGGGTAATAGTATCTCTAGTTTACTCCCCTATAGCTGTCTTTCTTTTAACATAAGTGTCTGTTTCCTTCCCTTATACTTACTGTTCTTTTTTTAAAAAAAATTTTGGGTTCACTTCCGGTTCGCGTACCGGCGAGCGAACTGGGAAGCGAACTACGAGAAATAGAGGTTGGCACAGTTCCAAATATTGTACCAATTTTTTAATAACGGGGAGGTACTTCTGAAAAGAACTTTTTTTTTATTGTTTTTGTTGTTTTATATTTTTTTTATTATTTTTCTGAACATTTTTTTACTTTTTTTGAATTTTTCTGAACAGTTTTATATTTTTTGGGGTTTTTCTTGCAGGGGGCAATGAAAACGATTCATTGTAAAGGGCTCAACAGGAGCAACAAAACAAAAAAAAAGTATTTATTATTTGGGGCGTTTCGTACAAACTTGCATATGATAGTCAATAGCTCTGTTGATCAGAGTGATGCTTCTTTCTCCGTAGCAAATGAATCCATTGCAATGTACGCAGACGTGTTTTACTTCATGAAATCTCGTTTGAATATTTGGCACCATCTCCCTGCCCTCTGGTCCCGTTACTTCCGGTACAACAGATCTTCTGGCCATAATAGGGAGATTATCTAGGTCGTTACGAAACTGTGCAGCACTGTAGTTGTTAGGATGCCACCTAGTCATATGGCGATGCATTGTGTAGTTTCCGAAACTGTATTTTTTGTCGGTCCCTCTGGACAGTCTATCTTGACATATAAGGCAAGTTACGTATCTTGCATTTACTTTTTTCTGACCTTTGGGAATTTTAAAAAATTGCCAAATGAAGTTTTCTTTCCGGTGAGACGTCCTGGGCTCCTCAGGCATAAAGTGCCTCTCTTCGTGCTCGTCGTCCTGTTCCTCTTCTTCCTCTTCTTGCTGAATTATAACTTGAGCAGGTGGTCCACTCTTCCTTGGATGTGGTGGAGGTAGTGGGGAAGCACCAGCTGAGGCTACTAAAGAAGCCATTGCTCACTGGTAACAAAGGGTCTTTCTCTCACAATGATGAAAGTCAGAGTGAGGAAAGAAGGAGGGATTTTCATCATTTGGGAAAAACAATAGTTCTCAACCAATGAAAAGTGTTCATTTTAGATTATATGACCTAGTCTTACATCATTAGGAAACCAAAAGTGAAATGAACCAATGAAAAGTGTTATTACCAAGTCACATGACCTGCTGTGTTTACGTTAAGCGCTTTGCAGGGCCTCCCGGTTTGCTTCCAGAAACCTGTGCTTTGCGACTCGGTAAGCGTACCAGTTCACTAACGTAGCACGTCATATGACGTATCACGCGACAACGCGAAACGTCATGCGGACGGGAGGCGTCACGATGTTGTTTTCTAACGCGGCAGTTGCGGTAAAGAAACGTTTACCGGCTCGCGGTCTATTTCGCGGCATGGAGGTCAGCTAACGGGAAGCTTCCCGATTCGCGAAGCGGGAACGAAGAAAAAAAAATATTTAAAAAAAAAATTATTAATAAACATATAAAATATATTTTTGGATTTAAAGAAGAATACATTTTACAGCTACAGATATTAGCTGTTAAAAAACCAATGAAATTCACTGAAAAAACCATAGGTTATAGACCATATATAGTTAGGAATTAGCATTTACAAAACCTTGAAAATTCACTGAAAAAACCATAGGTTATAGACCATATATAGTTAGGAATTAGCATTTAGAAAACCTTATTTTACTCACACAAAACCATTGAAATTCCATATATAGTTAGTTGCACTAACTATATATCGCGCACCCGCAATCCACTGCTGATGATGTCACATATTACATCATTCATGACATGGTCAGTGACATCACTGATGACATCACTGATGACATCTCAAATGACATCACTGATGACATCACTGATGACATCTCAAATGACATCACTGATGACATCATGACACACCAATACCAGTTACTACATACACACTCACTGATTCCTACGTCTACACACACATTCACTCATTCACCCATACAATCACTCATACATACAGTCACTCATTATTACAACACTATCATATGCACTCATACACCTATGCAGACAGTCACACACTGCCACTCATCCATGGAGTTACTCACACACCAAGTCAGTCCTGTAAAGAATCAATCACACTTCCATTTCTTCATCTATACAGTTAAACACAGAACACCATACTTCAGTGACATCACTGATGACATCACTAATGACATCTGAAATGACATCACTGATGACATCTCAAATGACATCACTGATGACATCATGACACACCAATACCAGTTACTACATACGCACTCACTGATTCGTACGTCTACACACACATTCACTCATTCACCCATACAATTACTCATACATACAGTCAGTTATTATTAGAACACTATCATATGCACTCATACACCTAGTCAGTCCTGTGAAGAATCAATCACACTTCGATTTCCTCATCTATAGTTAAACACAGAACACCATACTTTTCACACATATACTAACACATACTTACTCTCTTATACAATCACTGATACAAGTACACATTGATATGCACAGCGTCACACACCTCCCAGCCAGCCACACACACACTCAGTCTTCCATCCATCCAGTCATTCTTCAATATGTAAAACGTATTTAAACTTTACAAAAACACACAGACACTAGATGATGTCATCAGTGATGTCACTGACCATGTCATGAATGATGTAATATGTGACATCATCAGCAGTGGATTGCGGGTGCGCGATATATAGTTAGTGCAACTAACTATATATGGAATTTCAATGGTTTTGTGTGAGTAAAATAAGGTTTTCTAAATGCTAATTCCTAACTATATATGGTCTATAACCTATGGTTTTTTCAGTGAATATATATATATATATATATATATATATATATATATATATATGCACCAGAGTCCTTCCCAACAAAAGAAAAGGCAGAGACCCACACGGGAACAGGTATAGGAAGCCTTTAAATATCCTTTCCACCAGGGCGAATGCATTTCGGCATTGTGAGCCTTCGTCAGCGCCGTGGAAAATGAAGAACAAAAACACAATCCACACTTTCAAATGTCCTGCCGCTGTACGATTGGTTGCGGCTGCGCCTCCCCCGAATGGGCTCCGCCACATGTAGTTGATACTGTAGGTACCAGAAACTACAGGACCCAGAATTCAGCAGTCTGACTCAGAGTCCCATGGCGGTGATGACGATAGGATCCGCCGTTTCACAGGACGGTGTGTGCTGTAATTTCAATGTTCCCCAATGTTTGGATTAAAATGGCTCACCTCCCGATCCCTGCGCACACCCACTCTGTCCAGATGTCACATTCGCGGGGGCCCGCAGCAATGCGCTAACTCCAAACAAGGAACAGTGTCCTCGCTAACGCGTTTAACTCCATCCGGATGTTGTGGTAGGTCTGATCAATGTCAATCCATGACGAAAACAAGAGCCGAAGCATTGCCAGCAAAAGATCTGACCACTTGGAGTGCGGGGGTCTCCCAACACGTCACTGGCAAACGTGTAAGTAGATGCACCAGAGTCCTTCCCAACAAAAGAAAAGGCAGAGACCCACACGGGAACAGGTATAGGAAGCCTTTAATTATCCTTTCCACCAGGGCGAATGCATTTCGGCATTGTGAGCCTTCGTCAGCGCCGTGGAAAATGAAGAACAAAAACACAAACCACACTTTCAAATGTCCTGCCGCTGTACGATTGGTTGCGGCTGCTCCTCCCCCGAATGGGCTCCGCCACATGTAGTTGATACTGTAGGTACCAGAAACTACAGGACCCAGAATTCAGCAGTCTGACTCAGAGTCCCATGGCGGTGATGACGATAGGATCCGCCGTTTCACAGGACGGTGTGTGCTGTAATTTCAATGTTCCCCAATGTTTGGATTAAAGAGGCTCACCTCCCGTTCCCTGCGCACACCCACTCTGTCCAGATGTCACATTTGCGGGGGCCCGCAGCAATGCAGCTAACTCCAAACAAGGAGCAGTGTCCTCGCTAACGCGTTTGACTCCATCCGGATGTTGTGGTAGGTCTGATCAATGTCGATCCATGACGAAAACAAGAGCCGAAGCATTGCCAGCAAAAGATCTGACCACTTGGAGTGCGGGGGTCTCCCAACACGTCACTGGCAAACGTGTAAGTAGATGCACCAGATTCCTTCCCAACAAAAGAAAAGGCAGAGACCCACACGGGAACAGGTATAGGAAGCCTTTAATTATCCTTTCCACCAGGGCGAATGCATTTCGGCATTGTGAGCCTTCGTCAGCGCCGTGGAAAATGAAGAACAAAAACACAAACCACACTTTCAAATGTCCTGCCGCTGTACGATTGGTTGCGGCTGCTCCTCCCCCGAATGGGCTCCGCCACATGTAGTTGATACTGTAGGTACCAGAAACTACAGGACCCAGAATTCAGCAGTCTGACTCAGAGTCCCATGGCGGTGATGACGATAGGATCCGCCGTTTCACAGGACGGTGTGTGCTGTAATTTCAATGTTCCCCAATGTTTGGATTAAAACGGCTCACCTCCCGATCCCTGCGCACACCCACTCTGTCCAGATGTCACATTCGCGGGGGCCCGCAGCAATGCGCTAACTCCAAACAAGGAACAGTGTCCTCGCTAACGCGTTTGACTCCATCCGGATGTTGTGGTAGGTCTGATCAATGTCAATCCATGACGAAAACAAGAGCCGAAGCATTGCCAGCAAAAGATCTGACCACTTGGAGTGCGGGGGTCTCCCAACACGTCACTGGCAAACGTGTAAGTAGATGCACCAGAGTCCTTCCCAACAAAAGAAAAGGCAGAGACCCACACGGGAACAGGTATAGGAAGCCTTTAATTATCCTTTCCACCAGGGCGAATGCATTTCGGCATTGTGAGCCTTCGTCAGCGCCGTGGAAAATGAAGAACAAAAACACAAACCACACTTTCAAATGTCCTGCCGCTGTACGATTGGTTGCGGCTGCTCCTCCCCCGAATGGGCTCCGCCACATGTAGTTGATACTGTAGGTACCAGAAACTACAGGACCCAGAATTCAGCAGTCTGACTCAGAGTCCCATGGCGGTGATGACGATAGGATCCGCCGTTTCACAGGACGGTGTGTGCTGTAATTTCAATGTTCCCCAATGTTTGGATTAAAGAGGCTCACCTCCCGTTCCCTGCGCACACCCACTCTGTCCAGATGTCACATTTGCGGGGGCCCGCAGCAATGCAGCTAACTCCAAACAAGGAGCAGTGTCCTCGCTAACGCGTTTGACTCCATCCGGATGTTGTGGTAGGTCTGATCAATGTCAATCCATGACGAAAACAAGAGCCGAAGCATTGCCAGCAAAAGATCTGACCACTTGGAGTGCGGGGGTCTCCCAACACGTCACTGGCAAACGTGTAAGTAGATGCACCAGATTCCTTCCCAACAAAAGAAAAGGCAGAGACCCACACGGGAACAGGTATAGGAAGCCTTTAATTATCCTTTCCACCAGGGCGAATGCATTTCGGCATTGTGAGCCTTCGTCAGCGCCGTGGAAAATGAAGAACAAAAACATAATCCACACTTTCAAATGTCCTGCCGCTGTACGATTGGTTGCGGCTGCTCCTCCCCCGAATGGGCTCCGCCACATGTAGTTGATACTGTAGGTACCAGAAACTACAGGACCCAGAATTCAGCAGTCTGACTCAGAGTCCCATGGCGGTGATGACGATAGGATCCGCCGTTTCACAGGACGGTGTGTGCTATAATTTCAATGTTCCCCAATGTTTGGATTAAAAAGGCTCACCTCCCGTTCCCTGCGCACACCCACTTTGTCCAGATGTCACATTCGCGGGGGCCCGCAGCAATGCCGCTAACTCCAAACAAGGAACAGTGTCCTCGCTAACGCGTTTGACTCCATCCGGATGTTGTGGTAGGTCTGATCAATGTCAATCCATGACGAAAACAAGAGCCGAAGCATTGCCAGCAAAAGATCTGACCACTTGGAGTGCGGGGGTCTCCCAACACGTCACTGGCAAACGTGTAAGTAGATGCACCAGAGTCCTTCCCAACAAAAGAAAAGGCAGAGACCCACACGGGAACAGGTATAGGAAGCCTTTAATTATCCTTTCCACCAGGGCGAATGCATTTCGGCATTGTGAGCCTTCGTCAGCGCCGTGGAAAATGAAGAACAAAAACACAATCCACACTTTCAAATGTCCTGCCGCTGTACAATTGGTTGCGGCTGCTCCTCCTCCGAATGGGCTCCGCCACATGTAGTTGATACTGTATATATATATATAAATCTGGACATTAGTCTTTTTTAAAGGAGGTCAAAAACCTCCAGTGGGTCAAGCCTGAAGCTGTATCTGACAAAGTCCCTTCTTAAACTGGACACCTTTGCAATAAAGTCCCGCTGATGCTCTGCTGGGCTTAGAAGTCCTGAAACGATTTTCGGAGTTTCTGGAGTAGTTCCTCTTTGACACTTAGGACTTCACGACCAGTACTTAGGGCCAGGACTCACTCCATCCGAAGCCACCAGCAGTATCCAGTCCAGGTCCAGTTGCTACTGGTGAGCTAGGCATTTCAAGATAAAAGGCGTCTTGAAGCTTGCTATCTCCCTGGAGCCACACAGGAGGCCAGCCAACTGATATTTGGAGTCTACTTCCTCGTCCTGGGTACAAGTGGAAGCAGCTCCAGCACTTCAGATCTCCACACAGGTGTCAAACAGCTATTCCATTCTTCTTCTGCTCTTTCATAGGTCCTGAGTGTTCTGATTAGAAGTGAGTGAGGTGCCTTCATTTCAGGGTTCATTAGAAGCTGGGGTGACAACTGGGTACTCACTAGAAAATGAGAAATTAGTTTCCAAAAGGGACATGTCCCACTTTTGCAGCATATCCTGTTTGCTTCACTCAAACAAAAATTGTTTATTTCAGGACAAAACCCATAAAATACATAAAATATAACAGTAAAACACACGCTAGACATAAGCAAGTATAACAACTATGGCTATATCATTAAAATATAGTGATATTTGAAAATTTTAATACAAAGGTTCCTTTAAAACAGAAACATAAAAACATTCAAAGCAGACAGCTCATAGTCCAAATTCAATAACTTCAAAGGCCAAGTGGGACCTAGGCATGCAAAAATCAAGTTAATATTGACACTACCGACTGCTTGCCTTACCGCAAACTATCCCACAGTGCAATATTCTACATAATATCCAACATGGCACTGTATTTCTACTCTTAGAGGCAGCTTGTGTTCCCGTCAGAGGTATGTATAGGGAAATGATCAGTACCCTCCTTCTTAGCTACCCCAAACTGGTCGTGGGACCATCTCTCCCTCCCACTAGGTTGGTGCCGTGCTGGCTACAAAAAGCCCAGGAAACAAAAGACTTCTCTTCCCATGGTTTCCGTTTAAACTTAGATATGAATGTGCAGGTGTCACACCGGTCCCTTTCAAGCTATTTATTTATTTATTTTATTTATTTATTTATAGGATTTTTATTGCGCAGCTAATACCCGAGGGTGTCTAGGCGCAGAAGATACTCTAGGATACGGTAATCAGCACACAAACTTATTGGTTGAAAAGCCAAGTCTTCAAGGCCTTACGGAAACAGATGAGAGTGGGGGCAGTTTTGATATGAGGAGGGAGAGAATTCCACAGTCTAGGAGTTGCTACCAAGAATCGTCTGTCTCCCCAGGTGGCAGTTCTTGTTCGGGGAACAGATAGTAGACAACTAGCTGCTGATCTTAGGTTCCTTATAGGGGTATGTACCTGAAATGCCTCCTTTAAAAACTTTGGGCCAGTATGATGAATGGCCTTATAGGCAATGCATAAGGCCTTAAATTTGATCCTGCACTTCACTCTTAGCCAATGAAGATGGCGTATAGCTGCCGAGGTGGACTGGCGCCTTGGAATGTTGAGAAGGATTCTGGCTGCCATATTTTGAACAGATTGGAGCTTGTTCAGAATATATTTATGAGTGTTGAAAAAGAGGGCATTTCCGTAATCAAGCTTGGAAAACACCAAGGTGGAAATTAGGGTTTTTCCAGCTGATGCTGGTAAGTACGGTAGCAGTTTTTTTATCTTTTTCAGCGTAAAGAAGGCAGCTGAGACAACCTTGTTTACATGATGTTTGAATGATAGTTGTTTATCAAAGATCACTCCAAGATTCCTGACCTTTGCGACTGGGACCGGAAGAGGACCCATCTGAGTCGGCCACCAAGTCAGGGACCATTCCGGAGAGATGTTACCAAAGGTCATAACCTCCGTTTTCTCCGCATTCAGTTTTAGGCAATTACTATGCATCCATGCTTGTATCTCTAGTATCCCCTCCTGAAACTTAGCAGCCACCGTTGGTCCGTTTTTATGCACCGCCAGCACAAGTTGGGTGTCATCAGCGTAGGTAGTTAAACGCATCCCATGAGATTTTATGACCCTTGCCAAGTCTGCGACATAAATGTTAAAAAGCGCAGGACTTAGCGACGATCCTTGGGGGACCCCGCATGGCAGTTTAGAAGTCGATGAGTAATAATTGCCCAATTTAACTGCCTGTTTGCGGTTAGCTAGAAAAGAAGCTATGAGATCTTTGGCCAGATGGTTGATCCCCAGGGCTGCGACACGGTCGACCAAGATAGCATGGTCGACCGTGTCGAAAGCCGCCGAGAGATCCAACAGAATGAGCACTGCTGCTCCTCCCAAATCCAAAATTTCTCTTTAAATTCCCAAACCCTCCCCAGCTGCCCTTCCTAAGCTGAAACGTGTCACCACCCTCACATCTAGGTCTTCCTGCCAAAAGGCTCATAAGCATTGTTTCTGACCAGTTTTCACACCTCATTAAGAGACAGTATGGACAGGCCAGCTGCTGACAGACCAATGTGAATTAGCAAGCCTGTCCGTACTTCGCTTAGTTTCGCTATGCGGAACTCCGTGAAGTGACAAAAAACACTCCGCAGAATTCTGAAAGTGGAGGAGTGCAGTGCAAACTGCAGATAGTGCTGATCTTCCTGCAGTTTGGGTAGAAATTCTACCCGAGTGGCAGCGCGCGCTCGCCAACTTACCAGAGCGGAGTTTTCTGCACAACGCGAGCTCCGCAGACCGTGGAGAGCAGAAAGCTCTGCAAACTCCGCAATAGGAGCGAAGTTCACCACCCAGTCCACCAATTGGTCTACCCCAGGTTAAAGCAGACAGTTCAAGGAGCAGATTTACAAGCCCCCACTCTGCCAGTATGTCACTTTTTGTGAAGAACTGGTGTCGTATTTCACTGCTCCATATTTACAAGGACTGGAAAAGCCACCCTGCGTGGCTTTTCCTGTCCCTGTAAATATAGCCCCTTTACACGCAGCACTTTGCGTGAAAGGGCGATCCATGGGTGTTGCTGTGGGTGTTCCCGCACCACACCCATGGAACTAGACACATTTTCAGATTTACAAAGAATCGTAAGCCTGGAAATGGGTGTGAATGCTATGCCTCCCCTAGGGAGGTGTAGGGAGGCACAACAAGGCGAAATGTTTGTATTTCTCCTCATTTTTTCCTCTTTCAATGCATGCTGCATTCTACAGCACGCATTGAAAGACTAAAATGCCTGGAGTGATTGTTTTCATTCTGGAAGGTTCCCCTTCCTGCACGAAAACAATCTCCCCAAGACGTAGGCATCTTTGCACCATGGTGCAAGGGTGCCTGCGCCGGCGCATGGCAGCTGTTTGTGTGCCAGCGCATGGGAGAGCACTGGAACACGACATATCATTGTAAATATTTCGCATTCTTGTGCTCTGAAAGTGACTCAGTGTGGCACAGCCAAATGGTTTGCGGAATGCACTGAGTCACTTTCTCGTAAATCTGCGCCACGCTATTTAAATGTCTCTTTTCCTAAATATTTCATAAAAATCTGACTTCCAGAGTGAAATTGGATTTTGAATAAACATTAAAAATAGTGTTTGAATTATTCAGATGACTTCAAGTTAGCAGAGTTATGATTTTATTCTGAACTTTAATTTTTCTCATATTACCGTCACATCCCTCGACAGTGAAAATAGCTTTTTTGGTCAAGTCACTATGGATAAATGCTAACACTAAATTCTTGTATGTACCACATTTAAATAAAAGGCATTCTACCTTGTGGTCTAGAGGATTTACTTAGAGGTCACTTATTTATTATTTAAATGTAGGGTTAATGTAGAGTACAACTACACAGGTAGGTCTGAAGCCATGTTTCTATTGTTAGCCCAGTGGATGGCACAACATGTACTCAATCAATCAATCATAGTACTTGTAGAGCGCGCTACTTACCCGTGAGGGTCTCAAGGTGCTGAGGGGGAGGGGGGGGTGCTGCCACTGCTCGAAGAGCCAGGTCTTGAGGAGTCTTCTGAAGGTGAGTAGGTCTTGGGTCTGCAGTATGTGGGTAGGGAGGGTGTTCCAGGTCTTCGGGGCGAGGTAGGAGAAGGATCTACCGCCGGAGGTCATTCGTTGGATGCGGGGGACAGCGGCGAGGGCGAGGCGGTCGGAGCGGAACTGGCGGGTGGGGGTGTAGAAGCTGAGTCTGCTGTTAAGGTAGGCTGGTCTGGCGTTGTGGAGTGCTTTGTGTGCGTGGGTGAGGAGCTTGAAGGTGATCCTCTTGTCGACGGGGAGCCAGTGTAGGTCTCTCAGGTGGGGAGTGATGTGGCTGCGGCGGGGGACATTGACGAACCGTCTGGTGGAGGCGTTTTGGATGCGTTGTAGTCGTCGTAGGTATTCCTGCGTAGAGTGCATCGCCGTAGTCCAGTCTGCTGCTGACAAGGGCCTGTGTCACCGTTCTTCTTGTTTTGGTCGGGATCCACTTGTAGATCCTGTGGAGCATGCGGAGGGTGTTGTAGCAGGAGGAGGAGACGGCGTTGACCTGCTTAGCCATGGAGAGGGAGGAGTAGAGGATGAATCCTAGGTTGCGTGCATGGTCGGTGGGTGTTGGTGCTGTTCCCAGTGTGGTCGGCCACCAGGAGTCGTCCCAGGCTGAGGCCTGGACAGCAGTGTCGCAGTGTGCTGCGAACAAGCAGTTTCTCACAATCTGCAACATCAGATTTGCAAATGAATATTGTCTTTTCTTTCCTGCATCCATTGTTGTGTAGTTCATTAGCCACCACCTTAACCAATATCCCTATTCTCAGCAATCAATTGCTCAACTAAAAATAAGCTATTATGAAGTCACTTTTCACCAAAGAAGCCAAATACCTCAAAATCATCTACAGGCTGCGGGCAATCTGGCAAAAATGTTAACATCTAGCCTTCCTCTTATTCTTTATTGGAAAGAGAATTATTCTGTGAACTTGTGTGGGCAGTACCACCAAAAAAGCAAGTTCCATTAATTGCTCGAGATTGAAATAAAAATGTTATTGTGTTTTACGGATGCAATAGAAGTGTCAGTAGGGCCCAACATCTACCTCACCTTGGACATGTGGAATAGTGTGCATGAAGTGTAATTTGTGAAATCATTGCACGTGATCAATGATGCTCAGGTTCGGACTACATTTGTGGTCAGCAGAACCCTTCACTGCCTTGCAGCATATTCACCAGCATGCTTTACGTGAGTGAGACCCAAGTTTTGTATGTCTATGGTCTACAATCAAGAAGCCTTACCTGATGCTGACATTTAGGGATGACTGTTTTGGATTTGTTGATTTCTATGCAACAGATGAAGTTCATGTTCAAGTTATTACTGCTTTTTATCCTTCCCAGAGATGAAGGTTAAGTGGCAAATGTCAAAAACTACTCCAATGATGGCATCCCCAATCCTCTCCTCAGGGAAACATTTTTGGTTTTGTGTCTTTTATTTTAACATAGTTAGAACGTAAATGTCAATGAATTGTTACAAATTCAAAAATCATAGTCAGAATTATAGGAAGTAAAAGGGCAGAAGAAATTGGTGTGGAGCGATCTTTTTCTTTAGCAAAATATATCGCAAATATACTACAAACATTTTTATCCACCAGTCGAATTGTGTAAAAGGCATAGACACAACAGAATTCCATCATAAAATGTGTTGTTGATAGCCCAAGGGAAAACGTAATTTGTCTTCTTCTGTACCTATGATGACCTTTTGAGATTTCACCTGGAATTTATTATTTACTGCTCGATGTTACTATGTTTTGGCTACTAGATATCACTCTATGTCGACAAGCGGAAAGAATTTTCTTTACTAACTTAGGTCCTTGTGGGATACGTTTGTTGTGTGAAGTCTTTTACATTGGTTCTTAATCATTGACCCTTAAAATATTCTGTGCTAATGTTAGTGCTGTGTTTCATTAGAAATGAGGACCCACAGGACTGATGTCCCCTATCAGATCCAGGGCGGGCAGCAGCATCTCTTTCCGCAACCTGTACCCTAAAGAAGTGGAGTACTGTAGCTAGCCAAGCTAAAAATGGAAGCAGCCAAGGAAGAGGCTTCAGCCAAGAAGGCTGCAGATAAGGCTGCTGCAAACAGGGCTTTGGAAGAAAATAAACTACTGCTGGCTCAGGTAGTGAGTTTCAAAGAGCTGGACTTGAATGCCAAGCAACACCGATAGCCCAGCAGTATTAGTGGCAGCAATAATCCAGAGTCCAGTGGATTTAGCAGAGCCCACCTTTCCAAGGATCTGGTACCTAACATTGCTGTGGAGGACGACATCAGCAAGTGGTTTGTGGCTTATGAGCTTGACCTAGAGATGCACAGTGTTACTGAGGAGCATTGGGGTGGGGTCAGTATCTGGAAGCATATTCCCAATGAAGGGAGGGATTCACTACTGGCCCTAGGGAAGGGGGGCAGGATGAGGTATCCCCTCATGAAGGAAGCACTTGTCAGGTATTATGGCCTCCCCCTAAGATGTATAGACTGAAGTTCAGGGACAGTCAGAAGCTGCCCCACCAGTCCTGGGTAGATTGTGTGGATTACTACAGCAAGTCACTGGATGGGAGGTTGAAGGGCAGTGATGTGAGTGATTACAATGGGCTGTAGAATTTGATTGCCAGAGAAAACATGTTCAGTAGTTGTTTTCCATAGTTATTCCAACACCTAAGAGATAGCAAGCTCACTCACCCCATGGAGCTTTCCAAGGAAGCAAACCTCTGGCTCAGCACCTGGGTATACAAGACCATACATGGGAGTGACTGTGAGAAGGGTGATTTATGTCATCCCTTTAGAGTGAGGGAGAGGTCCAGAGTTACACAGACAGGTCCCAGAATGGTGTGGGGGGAGTGTTCCTATGCCCCTTCTAAGATTGTGGGGGAAGGCTCTGGTGGGTGGTAGCCCAGGGAGTCTCCTTTCCATCCCTGATGGTTTGATTGTTCTCAGGACACAATGAGTGGGATTCTGTCCTAACAAACCACCCATTGGTCAATGTGGCCTTAGGGGCAGGTTGTCCCAATGAGCAGAGGGTAGAACATGCCCTGGCTTCCTTAGACGGGAGCTAGAATAAAAGGACAGGCTTGTGATCCTTGAGGATGGGAGTAATCCCTTCCTTCAGAATACTATTAATGGGATACCTCTCACTACCCTAAGGGATACCTGTGGCAGTCAAACCATGTTGGAAGAAAGCTGGTTACTCCAGAGCAGAACACTGGAAAGGTAACTCAGGACCATGGGCAGACTTCTTTTGCTCTTTGGCTCTGGAGTACCTAGAATGCGGTGGAAAGTGACCCAGGGAAAGGTCATAGTTAGTCCCCAGATGCCCATTGACTGAATGCTTGGAAAATAATTACAACTAGTGTTAGAGGAGCTGGCAGGGGTGGTCACCCAGCGCACCCTGAAAGCTATAGCTTCTGGGGGTACTACTCCGAAAAGTAGATCACAGAGGCCCAAATGGAGGGGCGGGAGGTGGAAACAGTCCACAGTGAGAGTATCACAGGTTGCCTTGAGAACAGGTTACACTAAGACTGATCCTAGCAAGGCCACTTCTGATTTGGAGGTACTCCCTGCACTGTCACAGAAACAGAGGGCCAGAGACCTGCACCAGGCAGACCCCTGTATGACACTGACAGTGTCCCATCTTTGAGGAGGGTGGTGGTTCCCCCTGGAAGTCCTGGTGGGCCAGACACCTATTCAACCTTTCGGTACAGACCCTTCGATGAGAGACCAGTCTCAGGATACCAACCCTGAACTGGAGAGTAGAAATATGGTGCCTGTTGCTCCCTACTCTGAGAAACTTCCACAAGTACTGTGAGGCTTGCCCAAAGCCCCTTTTTTGAGCCTTCACCTGGCAGCGGATGGCCCAGGCCTGGCCTTGACATTGGCACCTGTCAGTGGCCTTTTTTTGGTTGGCGTCCTTATAGGTAGAGTTTTCCTTGGGTTGGGGACAGAAGTCTGCTCCGAGGGGCGGAATATGGCCACATCATTTTGTTGGCTATGGAGTTACTGTCTGCCTAATGGAAAGCATCTGTGAGCAAGTTAAGGTAAGGAGCTACAAATATGGGGTCCACAGTTGACGAGAGGGGTTTCCCATGGATCAGTCCAGGGGCTCAGAAAAGTGTTGACAGAGGGATCCAACTAGTTTCAGAAGGGCATAGAACTGACAAGTGTCACTGCAGAAGAGGCCTGATGTCCATTTTCTTTTCCCTAGGCAGGGAAAGCCCATCAAAGAATTGACTAGTCTTCCATAGCTTTTGCCTGGGGGAGGGTCATGTTGAATGTACAGGATTACCCCAATTTTCTGCCTTCACTCCCTTACTTTGCTGATCCCATTTTGTTGTCTTTTAGGACTCTGTGTGCTTTTTTTTTTTTTTTTTTTCTCTGTGTGCTTTACCACTGTATACCAATGCTGAAATTCGTGTGTTCTCTCCCTAAAACAGGGTATAATTGGCTTACTCCTGATTGGCACATTTAATATACTTATAAGTCCCTTGTAAATGGTCCTATATGTACTCAGGGCCTGTAAATTGAATGCAATTAGTGGGGCTGCAGAACTCATTTTACCACCCACTAAAGTATGTCTCAGGGCTGCCACTGCAGTCTATACTACAGTATATACTGCCAATTCGACCTGGCAAAAAAAAAAAACGTTTGCAAGGCCTAAACCTTCCTTTCTGATGCATATAGGTCACCTCTAAGGTAGACCCTAAAGGCTCCTAAGGCAGGGGCATTGTATTTAAAAAGTAGGACATGTGAACTTAAGTTGTACATGTCCCAGCAGTGAAAAACCTATAAAGTTGTATATCATTGTTGTAATCAATCATATCACTTGTATAGCGCGCTACTCACCCGGAAGGGTCTCAAGGCGCTTGGGGGAAGGGAAGGTGGCCGCTACTGCTCGAACAGCCAGGTCTTGAGTTGTCTTCTAAAGGCGAGGTGGTCCTGGGTCAGCCGAAGGTGGATGGGGAGGGAGTTCCATGTCTTGGCCGCTAGGTAGGAGAAGGATCTGCCTCCGGCGGTGGCTCTTCGGATGCGTGGTACGGCGGCAAGGGCGAGGCTAGCGGATCGTAGCTGGCGGGTGGGCGTGTGGAAGGTCAGGCGGTCGTTGAGGTACTTGGGGCCCAGGTCGTGGAGACACTTGTGTGCGTGGGTGAGGAGCCTGAACGTAATCTGCTTGCTGACGGGGAGCCAGTGCAGGTTCCTCAGGTGGCCGGAGATGTGGCTGCATTGAGGGATGTCTAGGATGAGTCGGGCGGAGGCGTTCTGGATGCGTTGTAGTCTTTTTTGTAGCTTGGCTGTGGTTCCGGAGTAGAGGGTGTTTCCGTAGTCCAGCCGGCTGGTGACGAGGGCCTGGGTGACCGTCTTCCTGGTTTCGATTGGGATCCATCGGAAGATCTTGCGGAGCATGCGGAGGGTGTGAAAGCATGAAGAGGAGACGGCGTTGACTTGTCTGGTCATGGAGAGGGAGGAGTCCAGGATGAAGCCCAGGTTGCATGCGTGGTCTGTTGGCTTGGGAGCGGTGCCCAGGGCGGGGGCCACCAGGAGTCATTCCAGGCGGAGGGCGATGGTCCCAGGATGAGGACTTCCGTCTTGTCTGAGTTTAGTTTCAAGCGGCTGTTCTTCATCCACTCGGCGACGTCTTTCATCCCTTCGTGGAGGCTGGTTCTGGCGGTGTCGGGGTCTCTGGTGAGGGAGAGGATCAGCTGGGTGTCGTCGGCATAGGAGATGATGTTGAGGTTGTGTCAGCGTGCGATGGCTGCGAGGGGTCTCATGTAGACGTTGAAGAGGGTGGGGCTGAGTGATGATCCTTGCGGGACGCCGCAGATGACTTCGGTGGCCTTGGAACGAAACGGGGGGAGGCGGACTCTCTGTGTTCTTCCAGCTAGGAATGAGATGATCCACTTCAGTGCCTTCTCTTGGATGCCGGTGTTGCTGAGGCGCTGGACTGGGGTGCGGTGGCAGACAGTGTCGAACGCTGCAGAGAGGTCCAGAAGGATGAGTGCCGCTGTTTCCCCGTTGTCGAGCAGGGCTCGGATGTCGTCGGTGGCTGCGATGAGGGCGGTCTCGGTGCTGTGGTTGGCTCTGAAACCGGTTTGCGAGGGGTCGAGGGATCCATTCATCTCAAGGAAGGCGGCCAGCTGTCTGTTGACGGTCTTCTCGATGACTTTGGCAGAAAAAGGGAGGAGCGAGATGGGGCGGAAGTTCTTGAGGTCGGTGGGGTCCGCTGTTGGTTTTCTCAGTAGGGCGCTGAGCTTGGCATGCTTCCAGCTCTCCGGGAAGGTGGCGGTGTCGAAGGAGGTGTTGATGACGTCTCGGAGTTGGGGTGCGATGGTGGAGACGGCTTTGTTGAAGATGTGGTGGGGGCAGGGGGCAGTCGGAGATCCGGAGTGGATGGTGTTCATCGTGCGGGCTGTGTCTTCGGTGGTCACTGCGGTCCAGGTGTGGAGGGTGGCGGTGGGGTGCGTTGGTTCGACGGTTGGGCGCAAGGATGGTGTGCCGAAGCTGTTGTGGATGTGGTGGAAGAACGAGGCGAGGGAGTCGCAGAGATCTTGTGAAGGGGTGATGTCGTTGTTGCTGGTTCTGGGGTTGTAGAACTCCTTGACGATGCTGAAGAGTTCCTTGCTGTCGTGGGCGTTGTTGTCCAGTCGATCCTTCAGTGATTTCTTCTTGGTGGTGCGGATGAGCTGGTGGTGCTTGCGAGTCGCGTGGTTGAGGGCGGTCATGTTGTCAGTGGTCCGGTCGAGGAGCCAGGCTTTCTCGAGGGTGCGGCAGGTCTTCTTGGAGTCCTAGAGTTCGTCGGTGAACCAGGGGGCCTTCTTGCTTTTGGGTTTGCTGGGGGGGTTCTTCAGTGATGCGAGGTTGTCGGTGCCGGCGGTCAGCCATTGCGTGAAGTTGCGGGCTGCCTTGTTGGGGTCCGGTGTGCTGGCAGGTGGGTTCTGGCTGAGGGAGGCGGTGAGCTGGTCGGCGGTGATCTTGCTCCAGCTCCTGTGAGGAACCTGTTTCGGGTGGTGGTGGGTGGTGGTTGTTCTGAAGCTGAAGTGGACGCAGCTGTGGTCGGTCCAGTGACGTCCGGTGGAGTGGCTGAAGGCGATGTGCTTGCTGGATGAAAAGACGGGGTCGAGCGTGTGGCCGGCGTAGTGGGTGGGGGTGTTGACCAGTTGCTTGAGTCCGAGGTTGGCGAGGTTGTCCAGCAGGGTGACGGTGTTGCGGTCCTTGTTGTTCTCCAGGTGGAAGTTGAGGTCCCCTAGGAGGATGTAATCGGCGGAGGGGAGGGCGTGTGGGCTGATAAAGTCCGTGATGTCTTTGCAGAATTGTGTGCGTGGTCCCAGGGGTCTGTAGAGGAGGGTTCCTCTGAGGGTCGTCTTTGGGTCGGTGTGGATCTGGAAGTGGAGGTGTTCGGCGGCGGTGTAGGTGTCATCGGCGTCGGTCGTGATGCGGATGGTGTTCTTGTGGACGATGGCGATGCCCCCTCCCGTCTGGTTGACGCGGTCCTTCCTGATGATCTTGTATCCATCCGGGATGGCGATGGCGATGTCGGGGGCTGAGGAGACGTTCATCCATGTTTCAGTGAGGAAGGCGACGTCTGGTGATGTAGTGTCGAGCAGGTTCCAGATTTCGACGGCGTGTCTGTGGACAGAGCGGGTGTTGAGCAGGATGCACTTGAGGTGGTTGCTGATGGTGCTTGGCTTAGCGGGCGCGGTGCATGTTCGGAGGCAGGGGAACTTGCAGGTTGTGCAGGTGAAGGGTCCGTGGAAGCGTTTCGGGGCGGCTCGGCAGCAGGTGGGCTTCCGGCCTGTATTGAGTGCGTTGAGGGCCGCTGCGTCGTAGGTTTGTCAGGTCGTCTTGCGTCGGTGGGGGCCAGGGGTCCTGGCGCTGGGCGCGGTCCAGGCGCGGACGGGCGCAGACGGGCTTGCCTTAGGGGCGCCTACGGCGTGCCAGCGGCGCGCCCGCTGCGCGCGTCTGCTGCACGGCCTCGCAGCGGCCGCCATTTATGGGTATCTGGGGGAGGAGGGGTCAGCTGGGAGGTGGCGGCGGGAGGGTAGGCAGGGAAGAGACCGATTTGCGGGCAAAACGGCGGGAAAGGGTGGTAGGGGGGACGGGAAGAGAGGGAGGGGGGAATCTGTGGAAAAAAAGAGGGTGAACAGAGGCACACAGAGAGGTCAAAAAACGAAGGGGAATCTGTGGAGAGAAAAGAGGGTGAACAGAGGCACACAGAGAGGTCAAAAACGAAGGGGAATCTGTGGAGGGAGAAGAGGGTGAACAGAGGCACACAGAGAGGTCAAAAAACGAAGGGGAATCGGTGGAGAAAAAAAGAGGGTGAACAGAGGCACACAGAGAGGTCAGAAAATTAAGGGGGATCTGTGGAGAGAAAAGAGAGTGCAAAAAACTGGCAGATGGCGGAGAGCACTGGTAGCGCTGCACGAGGCAGGGGGAGCGACCTATTCTTGGGTTGTAAAGCCAATCTCTCCCATTGAGTAACATTGGGTTATTTTATTACATTCAATAAGTGATAACTTTTGGAGAGCACTGGTAGCGCTGCACGAGGCAGGGGGAGCGACCTACCCTTGGGTTGTAAAGCCAATCTCTCCCATTGAGTAACATTGGGTTATTTTATTACATTCAATAAGTGATAACTTTTGATTGGGAGCAGATACAGATATGCTGTTCACACTCAAAAGACAATTAATTTAAAATCCTCTTCAAAGTCAGAATGTAAGTCATAATTCGGAAAATACCACCCTTTTACAAAGTTGACATTTTCTTATCCTAACCATTTATGCCTTCTGCCAGTGGTCTGGGTCACATGGCTGTGTTTGGCTCTGTAGCTGGAGTTTCTGTATTCCTTTCAGACAGTGACACAAAGGGGGCTTATCTGTGAACAGGATATGCCATCCTGCCAGGATGACTGGGATGGGCTGCACCTAGTCCCACTTGCATTTCAAAGGGCTTTGTCTCCTGCACAAATACAGGAATATGGCATCAGGCCTGCACTGTCATTTGGCACCAATGACTTCTTTGAGTCTTGGTAGGGAAAGGGAAGAACTTTCTAGAACCAGATATGATGGTAGGACAGGGTATGTGCCCACACACAAAGGCTCTTTAATGATGATTTCTCTTCACACTTTTTCTTTATTTCAGAATTATATTTTATTTCATATATCCTTATGTTTCTAATTTCTTCATTCTTTATATTAACATTTCATATTTCTTCATAGTTTCACGTATATCCAATGCATTTCGGGTCTCAAATGTGACCCTTCTTCAGGGGTCTGCAAATAGGAAAGAAACGGAAACTTAAAGCTAGCCTCATAATTGAAACTTAATCAAAAGTCATGCAAATACTATCATTTCAAGAGTATCGTTTCAAACATACATTACATTAGTCATCACTAGATTGAATCTTTATATAGTGTAATATGTGGTCATATGGTTTAGAAAACTGAGAAGCAGGTGGAGTGCTCATCAAGTATCGATTAAAATGGTGGTGCATACTCGAATTAGCATGCCGTTATTTAATTCGTGGGCGCTCTATTGTCGGGATATTCATGTAATATATCTCCGGCTTTGGTAAATGGTTCGTACGGTTAAATGTAACTCGAGGGGAAAACAACAGAGGAAGTGCTATCAGTTACGTGCAACTATGGCATACTCGATATACAAATGGATCGTTCTTTAACTGCGGGTTAATAATCACTCTAGTTACCCGAGATATAATACATTAAACTGTCCGGCTACAATGACAGATTCTTATGGTTAAACGTGAATCATTTACATACAAGTACACTTACTTTTGGGAACAACTATGTTGTATTCAGCGTTCTCTCGTCGTGTAAGGGTTCCGGGTTCTAACGTCCAATGAGCGTCAGGGTACGGTGTGTAAGTGCTGTGTGGTTTATATCAGTACGTTCTATTGGTTGCAATAGGGTCATGTGATCGCGTAGTACTCGGGAAACATTATCGAGCGTAAAAATAAAATAAAGTAAGTGTAGACTGGTGAGCACGGAGTTACTATTATGTTTCTGGGTTATGATGTTAATTGTTAGCAGGAATTTAAACAGCTCTACCATCAGATGTTAACAACAATTTTTATCGAGGAAGGGTATTGATGGCAAAAAGTGTTGGCCATCTTGAGTGAGGAAAAGTTCAAGTATTGTACACTATTTACAGGTTATGCAGATGAACATTACATTAAAAAATAACAATCATTTAAAGTAAACCTGATAGTTCAAATCTGTCATTTAACTCTTGGGGACATGTACAACTTAAGTTCACATGTCCTACTTTTTAAATACAATGCCCCTGCCTTAGGAGCCTTTAGGGCCTACCTTAGAGGTGACCTATATGCATCAGAAAGGAAGGTTTAGGCCTTTCAAAAGGTGTTTTTTGCCAGGTCGAATTGGCAGTATATATACAAAAGAAGGGGGTTCCCCGTGGGTTACTTAGAGATATAGGCAGGCCATAGGGGGGAAAAAACCATAAATAGAACAAAAGAGAACACCCTGCCTAGGGATATAATGGCCCTTGCTAGAGGGTCCAAATGATATATGAACTGGGGTGATTAGACCAAAAGCTGACACTGCACACAACAAACACAAGGTCAATTCAAGCAGGCTCCACCAAAGATATATTAGGAAAATATATGTTTTTATTTTTCTTAGAATTGAGGTAACACAACATTTTTTTTTGGGGGTAAGAAATAAGTTATACTTTGGTTTCACATGATATATTTAGAACATAAAAAGGACAGATCCTGATCTGATAACAACAATGCAAATAGGGAAATAATACTACTACATTAAGACCTACCCAGTATCAACCACACTTCAACCACACTTTCACACTCACTCATATGTTTTCTTACTCTATCTCATTCTATCATTCAACTTTCAATCTTCCATCCATTCTTCTAATCCTGGCGTATGCAACACATCAAATATCAATATGTTCCATGAATCGGGATGTTATTCCAGGCAGATGACTTTTACAACGGTTCCTGAAGTTCTTAGGACAAAGAACCGTGTTCCTGGGAACATGAGCCGACGCGCGTTTCGGTGACAAGCCAATGAGGCCACACCTTCGTCAGGGCTAGGGGCAGTGTACTGGGAGGGACACAAGCATAAAATCTGTATATTTATGTATATTGCAGGAGACCACGAGAGTATGGTTGGAACTACTGCACAGAGAGGTTAGTATATATCTTTTTTACTTAACAGGCCTCCAGGAGTATTGATCCTGTGAATTCTTGAGACAATACGCCCAAATGTTAGGTGAGCAGAGGCTGGACTTTAGGGACCCGGAAGGTAGTGATTTTCAATCCACCTCCTGGGTCTATCAATAATCCAAAGGCACTTTTTCCACACAGTTCTAATCGAGAGCGGGTCGATGTATGGGGTGATATAAAGACTCTATGTATCCGGTAGTTTAGGTCGGCACACAGCTACCCATCACAGTTTCGGAGCCACTGGTGTGCACTACGATACCCCGTTTCCTATCGAATAGGAAGACACCTCACTCAGGTTCCTTTCACAAGCGGATAAGCGTTTCTAAGGTGGGGTTCCTTCTCAACTCGGCCCGCTGCCACGAGGGATGACGGGGCGAAGAGATTCCTTCAAGACGATGCTCGTTCCTTTAGATGGGGTTCCGCCGACTGCACCGGTCGGCCCACTGCCACGAGGGATGACGGGGCAAAGGAATTCCTTCAAGACGATGCTCGTTTCTTTAGATGGGGTTCCGCCGACTGCACCGATCGGCCTATTGTGGGAGAATCCTGTCTCCCACAATAGGCCGATCGGTGCAGTCGGCGGAACCCCATCTAAAGAAACGAGCATCGTCTTGAAGGAATTCCTTTGCCCCGTCATCCCTCGTGGCAGTGGGCCGACCGGTGCAGTCGGCGGAACCCCATCTAAAGGAACGAGCATCGTCTTGAAGGAATCTCTTTGCCCCGTCATCCCTCGTGGCAGCGGGCCGAGTTGAGAAGGAACCCCACCTTAGAAACGCTTATCCGCTTGTGAAAGGAACCTGAGTGAGGTGTCTTCCTATTCGATAGGAAACGGGGTATCGTAGTGCACACCAGTGGCTCCGAAACTGTGATGAGTAGCTGTGTGCCGACCTAAACTACCGGATACATAGAGTCTTTATATCACCCCATACATCGACCCGCTCTCGATTAGAACTGTGTGGAAAAAGTGCCTTTGGATTATTGATAGACCCAGGAGGTGGATTGAAAATCACTACCTTCCGGGTCCCTAAAGTCCAGCCTCTGCTCACCTAACATTTGGGCGTATTGTCTCAAGAATTCACAGGATCAATACTCCTGGAGGCCTGTTAAGTAAAAAAGATATATACTAACCTCTCTGTGCAGTAGTTCCAACCATACTCTCGTGGTCTCCTGCAATATACATAAATATACAGATTTTATGCTTGTGTCCCTCCCAGTACACTGCCCCTAGCCCTGACGAAGGTGTGGCCTCATTGGCTTGTCACCGAAATGCGCGTCGGCTCATGTTCCCAGGAACACGGTTCTTTGTCCTAAGAACTTCAGGAACCGTTGTAAAAGTCATCTGCCTGGAATAACATCCCGATTCATGGAACATATTGATATTTGATGTGTTGCATACGCCAGGATTAGAAGAATGGATGGAAGATTGAAAGTTGAATGATAGAATGAGACAGAGTAAGAAAACATATGAGTGAGTGTGAAAGTGTGGTTGAAGTGTGGTTGATACTGGGTAGGTCTTAATGTAGTAGTATTATTTCCCTATTTGCATTGTTGTTATCAGATCAGGATCTGTCCTTTTTATGTTCTAAATATATCATGTGAAACCAAAGTATAACTTATTTCTTACCCCCCCAAAAAAATGTTGTGTTACCTCAATTCTAAGAAAAATAAAAACATATATTTTCCTAATATATCTTTGGTGGAGCCTGCTTGAATTGACCTTGTGTTTGTTGTGTGCAGTGTCAGCTTTTGGTCTAATCACCCCAGTTCATATATCATTTGGACCCTCTAGCAAGGGCCATTATATCCCTAGGCAGGGTGTTCTCTTTTGTTCTATTTATCGAATTGGCAGTATATACTTTAGTATAGACTGCAGTGGCAGCCCTGAGACATGTTTTTAAAGGCTACTTTAGTGGGTGGTAAAATGAGTTCTGCAGCCCCACTAATAGCATTCAATTTACAGGCCCTGAGTACATATAGGACCAGAAGAAATATGAAATGTTAATATAAAGAATGAAGAAATTAGAAACATATGGATATATGAAATAAAATATAATTCCTGAAATAAAGAAAAAGTGTGAGAGAAATCATCATTAAAGAGAATAAACTGTGAAAACTTAACAGTTATGTATATGTGCATGCACCCATTTGGGCAGAACTTTCTGCCCCATCTATTAACGGTTACATTAGAGTGCTTCCAGACAAAGCACTGGGATGAAGTAGCATGAAAACTATATAGATAAACTACGAATATTGGAAAACCTAAAGAGTGCACCGAAGGATTTTCAACTCACACTCAAAGGCTGGCACTAGGTATAAAACCTCCAGAGCCACTCATCAGAACACTCCCGGACCTGTGGACATTACAGCAGGACTGCCCTTCTGTCAGAGGAGTGCCCTGCTGCTTGAGGACTGTAGAAGAGTAGGGTCTGCTTCTTATGGTTACCCCCACTTTTTTCTGTGATTCTCTGTTTTTTTTTTTACTTTAGTCTGGCTGTGTCCCTGATAATCAGGCCTACAGCCTAGCTATTCTCTCTCTAAATTGATACAATTTACTTTAGGTAAATACCAGATTGGTTACTGGGTCACCCTTGTTAGCCCCTTTATAGAGTACCCTAGGTACCCAGGGCATAGGTGCACCCGAGGCCTACCAGGGGCTGCAACATGTATTGTGCCAACCCTGGTTTGCCTTCCAAACTGACACCACAGGTCTGTTCACACAGCCTGGGTAAGGTGGTGTAATCACCCCTTACCTAGATATAGTATACCTATATCTATATACCTATATAGACACATATACACCTATAATCCACTCGTAAGACAGACCTCGACAATCCTGGAGGTAGAGTGCTTGGTTTTATGTGAGAGGGTGCCCTAGCATGAGCTGAGCCCCTCTGCAGCTTTCGGAACCATCTCTTTATAGCTGTTCTATGATATAGCCATACCATATACTCTTAAGTGCATCATAATCTTTGCGGTTAATGCTAACTTTAGTTTGGCTTTCTCAAAACATGTTGTGTAAGGTGTCAAACATTTTGGAATACTACCCCACCCCGCCAGTCCTGGCGGCGGGGGTAGCATTCCACCCTTCTAGAAGGAGAAGACATGTAGTTACTGGTAAACCCGGTTAAAGGTAAACAGAGCCTCAGCATCACAAAATGGATGCTGCTGCCACAGACACGTCTGCCCTCCTGCTGCTGGACGAAACTCCGGCAGGAGAGGCCTGGACAATAGATTTCCTGTCCAGGGAGGTGCTAGCACCTCCCCAGACAGGCTTTAGCGTATTGCGGCAGGGAGGGCTTATTCAGTGAATGCTTTCCAGACACTGCCTGGGGCACACTAGGTGCTCCATGCATTTCCCAGT
This sequence comes from Lissotriton helveticus, assembly GCF_964261635.1. Lineage (NCBI taxonomy): Eukaryota > Metazoa > Chordata > Amphibia > Caudata > Salamandridae > Lissotriton > Lissotriton helveticus. Next base: position 1,546,307,973 of record NC_136063.1, on the reverse strand, counting down.
TCAAACCGGTTGCTGGGGCACTCTGCCCCAGTTCTGGAGCGAAACTGGACAAAGGGAAATGGTCTGTCCCTTCTGCTTTCAGGTTCTTCAGATCTTCAATCCACCCTTGGATCCACCCGGACACTTTTCCTCGGGTCCCCTTCAGCACTTCTTTACAGCTCTCCATTGAAATCAACGACGAAACCCGACACCAAAAGACACCTATGCACCCGGCTACCGTGGGTGAGGTAACACAAGTACTCTGGTAGCCTCGAGGGTATTGGCCCTCGTAGTGTCTAAGTCTAAAAGGGTTCCATCGTAGTGCATTCAGAAGTATCCTTAAATTGTAAAATTGTAACTTGTTTGTTTCCCAGAGAAAGTCAATGGTAACCCGCGGCTGTGTTTAGACACTGCACGCGACTCTCGTGGGCCTCCTACATCCTAACCTTTGGTTGTTTCGAGTAGCCCCAGCGATTCCACAGGCCCCAGGCATGCTTTCTAATTCTCACTTAGTTCTTATACCACTATTTTAGTATATGGTTTGTGAGGCCCCTAGGGCAAAATGTATGTTGTGCAACTTATCGTATGCTAATTGAGATTCTTGTATTGTACTTTTACCTCTGACCTCATAAAGAGTACAGAGGGGTTGCGTTTAGAATAAATACATATATATTTGATATATACCTTGTGTGGTGTGCTTTCATTTGGTACTCAAGGGATTATAATTGGTAAAACAACTTGCTTAATGCGCTCTCTGAAGTCTTAGCCTGATGACTGCTGGTCCATGCTACCACTAGGATTGCTTTCTATAAGGTTGACTTTACAACCACCATCAATAAACCACCATCAATAAGGGTACATTAGACTGGTGCAAGGTGCCCACTAGAACTAGTGGACATCATATGCCAGGCTAACTTCTCACAAGGACTGCTTTGCTGTCTGAGAAGGAAGTCTGGTTGTGCTTACCAGTCAAACCTGAGTGACTCCAAGAGTCAGTTGGCTGGCCCCCTGTTTGAGCTATAGGGACTTAACAAGCTCTAGAGGCCTCCCTGCAATTGTACAGCTGAACTTCTGCAATTGAACCTGTCTGGGGAAACTGTCTGGACCCTGCTGACCTCTGCTGGAGTTAGCTCCTGATCCCCCAGAGGGATCCCCCAGGTACTGGACCTGGCTGGTATAAGTCTGAGGTCCTCCCAAGAAGAAAAGGTGAAATCCTGGAGTCTAGGCTGTTCATGAACACAAACTGTCCTCTTCACGCCGAGACTCTGCTGCTCATGGTGACCACCAACGCGAAGCTCCAGTAAAGATCATCTCTTCGCTCTACACTGACCCCCAGCGACAACCAGTAGCGCTAGATCTGCAGTTCATGCTACAGCATCGACAGCGCATGGTGACCACAAATGAGAAGTTCCAACAGTGATTATCTGCGATGCCTGACTGCCTCTTCATGCTATAGCAATGGAAGCCTGTGCTGCACAGCCCAAGTGTCGTGCTACAGTGATGACCATCCGCACCACTCTCCCTGTTCCTTGCTGTCTCTTTCAAAGCAAACTGCACTCTTTGCACCGTACTATGAGAAAGTAACTTTTCAGCAGGGACTAACCTAATTCCTGTATCCAACCCAAGCTCCATCGGGTCACCTTAACTAGTGACTTTCCCCTGGTCTAGCATGACCAGATAGCCATGAGTGGCACTTCATGCTTCAGTCACTTTTGTGGTGCACTCTGACAAGGATGATGATTGTTATCTGAGTGGGGCTTCCTCCCCCTCAAACAATAACCCAATTTCTTACAAGTGTGCAGTCATTTCTGAATGTGTTAGTGATAGAGCAAGGATTCGAGGAAAAGAAACTTGCTCAACTCAACCTCTCTTAAACAAGATACTAACACATAAGAATAGAAGAGAAAAGAAAAAAAAACATGACATTCATAGATGGGAAAAAAGGTTTTCTGTTTGCCTAAATAACAAAGAATAATTCGCTGTGTAACTCAAATCCCGCTTGAAACCGAAAATCGTTTTGCGCATGTGCGAACTAATACCGTGTAATACCCACTTGATTAACCCATGTGAGAGGGAAACTCTCACGCATTCGCAAAGAGTCACTAACTGTAGGTCTCGAGGTACCGGCTGCCTGGCATATGCTTGCCTGGACTTAAAAAGAGTTCTCGCTGCTAATGCTTTTGCTTAACAAAGAAGAAAATAACATGGCGTAGAGTAGAAGTGGGTAGTGAACAGTGATAATAACATATTTGAGAAAATAACATCTGTTTATTATTCTTTATTAATAGTGTGCGTTTGGGCCTGATGTGCTAAGCCAAAAGAAAAGATGGCGGTTGAGAATTAATATAATTGGAGTTTGGGCACTGAGGTTTCGGAGTGACCTGGTGACGTTGACCGGCTGCCAAGAACCAAGGGCAAGATGCCTGGGAAACGTTTCTTAACTGAAGAATTATATAAATTTGTATCTAATCTGTTTTATGAATGTGTGTGAAAGGAAGTTTTTCTGTAATATGAATAAATTAAATGGGAAAGGGTTACTGGACAAATAATTAGTTAAGAAATCAAGAATGACAGCATGAGGTGATGACAACTCCTCTGGGTATAATTTGAGTGACTTAAGGTTGAGGAAGAGAGATAATTGCTGGTATTTGAGATTGATACAGATGTCGATGCTGAGTGAGGAAGGGGCGTGAGCTTCTGCTGGAGAAGAACAGACTAGGAAGATTCAATACTGAAAGACAACCTGAATAGATTGAAGAATTGGGGAAGAATATAGTGGAGGGAGAGAGTGTGAGAGAGGGATGCGCTCCGGTGCGTTGGGTTCTAGAGAAGTGTAAGTAGAATCCTATCCTGCACTTGTCCTATAGTCTTTGTCTCCTGACTCTTTATCAGGTGACCTCCACCAATCCTTTAGGCCAGGAGTTGGGTTTCCCATTTCACCACTCGGTAATTATTTTTCTGTCTTAAATTTGCATAACTTTTTGCAATTGTTTGATATATTATGTCTTTGGTCTCTCCATCTATCCACTTCTAATGCATTGAATTGTTGAGTAGATTTATGAATTGAATGCTTTTGATAAATTAGTTTTTCTCTCCCATGAAAGTTGACGGAGTTTGCACTGTGAATCTCTATAAATGAGCATTCATTTTGAATGAGTTATTAGATAAAATTAATTAAATCTTACTCGGAGACTGTGATTATTGTATTGAAAGTTATAAGTTAAATTAGTTAAAATTGTTAATATCACCATCAACTACTCGACTAATGGTCCATTGTCCAAAGGAAGAGTGTTGATCTGTGAAGATTAGTTAGGCATTGACTTATTTAGATCAAAGTGAAATAAAACCTGACCCCCAGCGAAACAGTCAGGAAATTTGAATGTGTCTCAGGGCCCGTTTTGAGTAATTGGTTGATTGTGAAATGTTCATCCTGGCGTTTCGCTGGATCATTAGTACCACACTATTACAAGTTTATAGGAAGAAATGGAAAATGCACTCAGACATGTGAGATGTTGGCATGTTTTTCCAACAGTCAAGAATTTTTATGATGAAACATTTTGCTTTCTTTTAGAAGGTAAAACCTGTTGTGGAAAACTTAAAGGTGCCATTTTCACACACCTCTTGCAAATCTGAATCAGCCTGTAACTCCTGTTAATAATCAAATTGGTATTTAATAGTTATCTTAATCAGGCCCTGAAAGGAAATGATTATCATTGATTTGGATTAGACCTGGCCAGTGCAGCCATATGTTATTATCACAGATGTTCTGGCTCTGGCACAGCGCTTCATCTATTTTCTTCATCCAAGTGATTATCCCCATTGGCACCTGGAATCTGATCATTTTTATCAACCATATGTACATCATTGCAAGGTATTAATTCACATCCTTCTAAGTCAGCACACATACAAGATAAAAGAAGGTCTCAAAAGGCATTGAAAAGATTGCTTTGATAGATAATTCCTATTATATCTGAATTACCTGACACTACAAGTACATCATCAATCAGAGGGTCTCATGATTTCCGGGAGAGGTCAAAGTTACGTAGTAGCCTTGTAACCCTTGCCTGCAAGGCAAGGACCACCAGCTCAGCTGGCTAACCTATAAGACAGAAACATGGGGATCTGTCTAAACAGTGACTACATACATTTCTTCCAATGTGCTGTCTCCTAGCTGCAAAACAGAGCTGGCCTTGAAGACCTGCTGATCCTTAAAGAGGACCTAACTTAGATAATCACCCAATGCTAGCCAGGTGAAGCTCTACATTATTCCTACTGAGTCCCAGTAGAGAGGCATGAAAACTCTCAACACAAAAATGGGAATTTATTCCAAACTCACAGTTCATATGGATATTTATCATTCTGAATCACACATCCTCTAGGGAAAATGTCGCCAGCTCAGTCCTGTAATTTACACCTCCATTTTGAATCTGGCATAATTTATTTTTTAAAGGATTCTCGAATAATACTTGAAGAAATTGTTGGAATCTGCAATGATCACATATTTTCAGCAGCATTCAAACATACAGACATTTACGAATAACATAGGCTTCACTTGAAAACTTGATTTCCCTTTTCTCAATGGGTTAAATAGTTTCCTTCTGGAGAGACCCTTTCCCATACACGTCCCTCACTTTTGAGGGTTCTAGCTAAACATTCCTACTCTGAAAACACATTTGCTCCAGTTTTATTGTTGTACAAATGCAATTTTAAAACGAGAAGATACCTGCAAAGGTTAAGTAAATGCCCACAATGTTGCCAATTCATGGGGGTCAACCATGTTTTGCTGATGGGTCCTTCTACAGCCATCTGCAATCCTGCCCTTTAAATAAGCACATATTCTGACACAGAATTTCCAATGTACTGGCGGAATTTCTGTATGAGTAACATTCATCACACCATAATTAATTATTTGAACCAGGAATATTATTGTGTCCCCCAAATGCATTAGAACAGCTTAGGTAAATTTAGGTGTGCAAATAGTAATTAGGTATGCTTTTAAAGATAGCCATCACCGCTGAAAAATGCCAACAGGACCATTGTACACAACTGCGGAGTAAATACAGTGATTGACTGATTCCTACTTATATTTTCATACGTTATGATGTTATTTATGATATATTATATGTACACATTAGTGATAACCATGATAAAAAAATCTATAAGATAAATGTTATCACCGCAAACAAACCATTACCTAATTATTTCTAAATTAATCATAGCTTATTTACTTCTATTTTTAATACGTTCTCAGTGATGTGCATTGTAGGAAAGTGGATTATTAGTAGGTGGGAGTATTCACCCTCAGCTAGTAATAACACCAAAATCACTCGGGAGCCAGTCTGCTGCGGAACTTGGTGTCCCAGAATGCCCTTCTTTGCCCCAGGAGAGGCGGGCTGACTTTGCTGCTCTCCCTGCCTGTGCCGCGTACTTTATAAGCGCCCATTACCTCCTGTGGTGTGGGTCGCTCGAGAGCCACTCTGCTGCAGGGCTCGAGTACAAGACTGCTCTGCTTTGCCTCTGGAGAGGAGGGGCCAACATTGCTGCTCTCGCCACCACGCTGAGTGCTTTATAAGCTCCCACCACCTCCTGCAGTGCGGGTAACTCTGGAGTCATTCTACTGCAGGACTCAGTGTGGCAGACTGCCCGGGGGCACTCAAGGAGAGGTGGGGCTGACATTGCTGCTCTGTTGCCCCGTGCACTTTATATGTGCCCACAACCTCCTGCAGCATGCTACTGTCACGGGCCATGCCCGGGCGAATCCCCAAGCCAAGGGCAGGCCCGGTCTGCACCTGTCAGCACCTGGAATAAGCAGTGATGGGCCATACTTCATGGTCCTGCAACCTGGTGCTGTATACTGACTCCCCTGCTTTCGACTTTCCCTCACAATCACCAAGGTATTGGTGGCTTTTTAGTCAGCCATTCTCCTCCTACTGTGTACTGGGAAAGTAGGAGGTGGTCTGGCGGTTATATACCATAACTCCCTAAAGGCTACATTCCAGCATATTCAGATAGAGACCTGTGAAGCCCTTTCCTTCAGTTTTTTTCTCACCAATCACCATTCTTTTAAGGGATGTCTAATATATAGACCCCCAGGGCCAAAAAAATGCTTTTCTAACATCAGTGGGAACTATGTTAGAGGTGGGGCTGTGTGAGGAGGCCTTTACTATGATAGGGGATTTTAATTTCCATCTAGAAAATGTAAATGACCCAGAGACCATTGCTCTTTTAGATCTGATGGCAGGAGCTGCTCTAAAGCAACATGTGATGGGACCCCCTCATAGCGCAGGACATCTGTTGGATGGTATATTTTCTAACCATCCATCACTTGCTTTCTTGGGGACATGGTCAGTTTCATGGTCCGACCATATGGCCGTTAGGTTTGAAATTACACTCAAGAAACCCCCCAAGGTAGAACAGGGCCGCATTGGAGAAAAAGGAGGGAGAGCGTGGAAGAAGCTGAAAGGGTTGAGCTTGGAGACGCTCCTGCTTGCATCCATGGACAAGCTACCATCAGAAGTGGAGGAAGCCGCTTTGGCCTACACGGGATGGATAGAACAAGCATGTGCTACGCTTGTGCCATTAAATAGGGGTCGCTCCCACAGAGCTGCACCTTTGGCGCCATGGTATACGGATGACCTTAGAAGGTTTAAATTAGGCTGTAAAAGGTTGGAGAGGGATTGGCGCAAAGATTATAATGAATCAGATAAGCTGAATTTATAGCAGAGCCTCCTTGAATACAAGAAATTGATATTCCGGGCGAAACAAGAGTATTTTACAAGCCAGACTAACTCGGCCAGTAATTCTTCAAAGGAACTATTTAGAACAGTTGCTCGGCTTGCTTCCCCGAAAGTTCCGGGACCCAACCTAGTTTAGAGTTGTGCGAGACCCTGGCCAAGTTTTTTCTGACAAAAGTAAATACTATTTTTAAACTCTTTGGGGACGCAGGCAGGAGCGTCCAATCTACCCTTAGCCAGACTGTGGTAGTGGGTGAGGTCCGAGGACCCAAGTTACAGCAATTTACACCGGTGAGCACGGAGGAGATAAATAAATTGCTTCTTACAGCAAACTCTGGTTCCCCCTATGACCCGTGTCCGGTTACGGTAGCCAAAATGGCACCCGCACCTATTGCTGTGGTATTATCTACGATTTCTAACAACATGCTTGGGTTCGGACAATTTCCTTTGTGCTGGAAACAAGCCTCAATTCTTCCTTTGCTGAAAAAATCAAATCTGGATATAACTGACCCCAATAATTATCACCCCATCTCGAGGCTTCCACTTCCAGCTAAATTAATTGAAAAAATTATGAACCATCAACTTAGCGCATTTCTAGGCGTCGCAGGTTCCCTAGATTCCTCCCAACATGGGTTCAGAGCAGGACACAAAACTGAGTCCGCGCTGATCAAAGCCACGGAGGAAATTTGAGAAGTACTAGACCTCGGAGGTAGAGCGGCTCTGGTCCTATTGGACTTATTCGCTGCCTTCGATACTGTACATCATGGGATTTTGATGGATCGGTTGAAGAAATGTGGGGTGCATGGGAAAGCATGGGACATCTTGAAATCTTTCTTAACCAATAGAGAGCAGCGGGTAGCGATGGGTGACTTTGTATCCAAACCATTTGTGTTGCCCTACGGCGTTCCACAGGGCTCTTCACTTAGCCCCACACTGTTCAATATATATGTTACCTTGCTGGCTCCTATTGTTAGGTCATTCGGTTTTGATTTAATCTCCTATGCTGATGACACACAGATTGTGGTGTCACTGCTGCCTGGCAAGGAAGAAACAGTAGCCATGCAATTTCAGGAATGTATGCTGTCAGTAGGGAGATGGATGGCCGATAATTGCCTTAAATTAATTACAGCTAAAACGGAAGTCATTATTTTTGGCACAGAGGGGAACTTCTGGAGCCCCTGCTGGTGGCCGGAAGAGATGGGTTTCCTACCCCTACCGGTAACCAAGGTGAAGAACTTAGGTGTTTTAGTTGACGACCAACTTGCCTTTAGGCCCCAGGTCAACGCTGTAGCATCATCAGTATTTTTATACTCAAAATGATTTGGAAGATCCTCCCTTTTCTCCCGGAGAGCAGTAGAAAAACAGTTGTTACTGCATTAGTGCTATCCCGCCTAGACTATTGCAATAGCCTGCTTTTGAATGCCCAACAGGGGCTGCTTAATAAAATGCAGGTGTTGCAAAATGCGGCAGCAAGACTTCTGACGGGCACACCAAAGTTTGCCTCCATCTCTTCACAAATCATAAAATTACACTGGCTGCCAGTGCGTAAGCGGATCTCTTTCAAGGCCTTGTGTTTGGTCTTTAAGGCCCTGCAGGGCCTAGGGCCCGCTTCCCTGAAGGAGTATTTTCAGTGGTATACTCCTCCCAGACATTTAAGATCCTCTGGGCTGCGACTGGTGAAAATTCCCCGTATAAAGAAAGCTCGTTGGGGAGGTAGGAGCTTTGTGCTGGGGGCAACAAAGGCTTGGAATGCCCTTCCTCTAGCCTTGAGGAATATGACAGATTTGATGGCCTTCAGGAGAGGCATTAAAACGTGGCTGTTAACACAATAATTCTACCTCGACCGAACACTTCTAGGAGTATTCATTTAGCACCAGGACACCTTCGGGTAACAGCGCGCTGTATAAATACCAAAAATAAATAAATAAAAATACTGCCCCTTTGAGACGCACTTGGATGCAGTAAGCTCATTAATGATCGTTGTTGCGCTTGACCAATGGTTTGTTGCAATATTCCTGTTTGTGCTTCTTGGGGGTTGCATTTTGCAGCCAGACAACACTTCTCTCCTGTAGAGTGAAATGTAAATGTAAATGTAAATGTACAGGAATTTATATAGCGCAAATCACCAAGCGGTTTCTAAGCGCTTGCTTAGGGACCCCGTCCTGGTATTCCCCTGTGAGATAACCCCGGCAGGGTATCCGCAAGGTGAAAGCCAGGCATCCCGCCACGAGGGGCCGTTGTGGAGATTAAGCAAGCTATTGCCCAGAGTCGCAGAGTGTGAACCCGTGAATTGAGTAGGCACCGGAGCGAGAATTGTCGAGTCCATGGAGTGGTGTCACAACCCCCTCACACACCCTTTATGTAGTGGGCCTAGTGTACAGGACTCAGGTTGTGTTACCCCAGTGGTGATTTATGGTGAGCAATGATGAATTACCTGAGTTTCCCTAGACCACTGATTTCCTTATCCTTGATTACGTGTAATGTTATTCCCCAAACCACAAGTGTCCTTTACCCTTGACTCTGTGTTGTGTTATCCTTGTGACTTCTTATGGAGCACCATGATGTCATACCCGAATTTCCTCAATCCCCCTCATTCTATTACGCCTGAGCTTGCAAGCATTCACTGCACACGTGAACCAATGGCCTGTCTTGCTCCCGCTGTTCCTAGGGCCTTGGAGTGTTTCCCTTGTGCATGTTTAGACACAACAAAGCTTTTGTTTCCAGTAAGTGATTCCATCCGTTAGTTTGCACCTACTCTTCCTATATGGTTAAATCCAGTGCAGTGTACTAACATGTATTTCCTTCTGGAGTCCTGGAGAACCTTCCAAATAGCCATGTGCGCCACATGCCACACATGATTCCCCTGTATCCATTGGAACCTGAGCATGTAAAAAAAACACCAAAACCAGAACCCCTTTCTTGGCCTATGCTTCCTGCGTCCTGCCTACCCACTCATCTGAAGAATCGACTGGTCCTGGGCAGCGCTCTTCTCGACTGCAGTTCAAAGCTCCTCCTGTGATTTACTTGGCTCCAGCTCCTTCGACACATCCATTGTGTCCAACAGCGACTTCCTGAGGCAAGACCTCAAGAACTTCTTCAAACTAAGGACAAGTTGAAGTACTAGGCTAAGTACTTGATATCACGTTAGTGAACACTAACCTTTAATTGTGGTAAGTAGGCCGGAGTATCTGTGTCTACAAGACTAGTCCTGTCTTCAATTTTCCTCTCTGTGACTTACTCCAATTAACTTGTTGTTCTTGCTTTAGACCATTCCTGCAACCTTGACCTTTGAACAGTGTTTATACAAGGACTAGAGACTTTGCTCTGTGTTTCTCTGGTGAACACTAGTGCCTAGGGAGCTATCCTCAATGCTCTTGATTCATGTATGAGCCCTGTACCTAGATCTAAGTTTTGAGTTTTTCCTTGGGAGTGTCATGCTCCAACCTGTGTTCTTAGTATACCTTGTTAGTGTCGTACACGAGCCTGTGTGCCTAGTGTTTTGCCTTGGGAGTGTCATACTCCAATCTGTATACATAGTTGTTCTGCTCGATTTTTGGGCTCTATTTATGAGTGATGGTGACTTTAAGCTTGCTACCATCCTGCATCTCTATTCTTGCCTTGTGCTGGTCCTTTTAAGGCCTTTTTGCCATACCTAGAAGCATAAACTAGAGGATAGCTGCTTAATATGATGATAGATCATGTCGATGTTTGTTTATTTGGTTGTTGTTGTTTATAGATGTTAGCAAGTTAAAGTCAAGGGTGCAATGTTCTGCTCGATTTTTGGGCTCTATTTATGAGTGATGGTGACTTTAAGCTTGCTACCATCCTGAATCTTTATTCTTGCCTTGTGTTGGTCCTTTTAAGGCCTTTTGCCATACCTAGAAGCATAAACTAGAGGATAGCTGCTTAATATGATGATAGATCCCTTATTGTTGACTCTAATCCATCTATTGCCTATTGGCTTTGACATAATTATGTGTCCTTTCATGATTCTACCTATAGTAGAGGGTGGATCCTGTTGTCTTGACTTCATATTACATATTGGTATGGTTTTTGTAGGTACTCTGATAGAGCTAAGTGTTATTTCATCCTTCTCAGGCCTACAAGGCCCAGAACTAGAGAGACTCCATTTTGCTTTCTGTCCCTGCAGACTGAGATGCTTGCAGGGTAAAGGTAATGTTTTAGTTATGAGGTGTTGTTCGCTTGGAGAGAGCCGGTTCAGGCCGGCCCTTGTCGAAGGATTGTATTTCTCTTCGTGCTGAAGACACAACATCGGGCCGGCCGGCTGGGGATGTGTCCTTGGTACGGGGAGGTGCAAGAATTTGGAGGGCGGCAGGCTGATGCCTGGAACTTTCCATGAGGAGACAGCATTCCATATTAGTGAAGTGCAGAGGCGGAGTCAGGGAGAAGGACTTTGGGTTGGAAGGAGTGCAGTCGTGGATTGGAACGGAGAGCGTTAGAGTGCAGAAGGAGAGGAGATGGAGCAGGGGAGAAGAGACAGTGGATGCTTGGAACAGAGGGAAGACAGACAGCCAGTGAGCTGGAACCAGAGAGAGAGAAACTAGAAGCAGTTGTGAGTAGATGGTGTTCTGAACAGAGAGAGATGAAGCAATGTTTGGAGCTGAAGACAGCAGTTAGAAGTAGTTACTTATCCGGAGGAGTTGTGATCAGCTGGAGTCTGAGGTGATGCCTTTTGGAAGAGACTGAAGTTATACTAATCTGTGAGAGCAGCTGGAGTGAATTGGACATTTGAACAGAGATAATCAGACAGAATGAAGAAGCTAGTGGAGCGAACGGTTATCAGAGCGGCAGAAACAATTAGACTGAAGCTGGAAGGCGGAGACAGTTCGTGGGGGAGAGGTGTCCAGTGCAGAGTGATCAGCGCAGATGCATGTCCAAGAGTGCAGAGGAGAATCACAGACGAGGGAGGAATCCAGATGACAGCTAGAACAAGACTCCATACTAATCAGGTGATATCTGTCCTGTTATGTTAGTGCCCATGAAACATTATTACTAATCCTTTTCCTTTCAGCAGTGTGCAGTCTATTTACAGTCCCTGTTAGTTAGATGTGGATGTGGTCTTCACAGAGACCCTGCAGATCTGTGTATGTGTCTATTATGTGTTGCTAATGTTGTTTATTGTAATGAGAAATAAAGATACCCCAGTTCTTAGTGAACCATTGTGCAGAACTTATTATTCTTAGTGAGGCTAACCTTTCTTCTAGTCAGGTGCAGGTGAACGGATGCATCTCCCGTCCATGTGGGTCTGAGCAAGGGGGTAGAGGAGAGCTTATATTTGATAATAACCTTTGCATAGTGAACCGGTGTGCTTCTTATTCTTGTATGAAAAGGTAACCTGTTCTTCTAGTCAGATGCTGCTATGTGAACAGATGCTAACCCTGATCAGGTAAGTGGTAACTGAATAAGGGAGAGAGGAGCTCTTGGATTGAAGGATAGGTGGTACATCATCTAATTTGGCAACTATTGTGTGATCCAGAATATTGTAGTACTATACCCCTGATGAATAATGAGACTGATCCCTTTATGTAATGGTAATCATAGGATATGCTGCCGTCTGGGTAGGTTGTCTGGGTCTGTATGAGACCGCGAGATCGCCGCTAATGCTGCCGTCTGGGTAGGTTGTCTGGGTCTGTATGAGACCGCGAGATCGCCTCTAATGCTGCCGTCTGGGTAGGTTGTCTGGGTCTGTATGAGACCGCGAGATCGCCGCTAATGCTGCCGTCTGGGTAGGTTGTCTGGGTCTGTATGAGACCGCAAGATCGCCGATATTGATATTATAAGAGGTCTGGGTATGTATCTTAGAAATTCCCTGTCCTTAGGTGGTAGATATATGTTGTTACCTATTGTAAATAGGCCCTAGGGAGGGGGAGGAAGCACCAGGTAGTACCGAGCGGGTCTGCCGATAGGAACAATGTTTCCACGAGGCGTTCCTGCCCTTGCCTAAGACCATGGGGTGTAATCATACACTCTTTTATAAATCGAAGTGAAATACAAAACGTATGTACAACAACACGCATGTTTTATTAACAACAGCGTTCATTGTAAATAAGTAGTTTTTAGCAACACTTTTTCATTTGAAAACAGGAGTGGCAATACAGGGCTGGACCCTGTATGGTCCTGAAGAAAAGCTTGGGGGAGCTTGAAACATGTTGACCTTGACACTGATCTAGCTCAGAAAAAGTTGGAATACAGTGTTACCCCTTTTTAATTTTTTATACCACACTAGGAGCGAAATAAATTGTTGAGGCCCACTAGCACGGTATTTTTAATTCCACACCCACTCCACCATCACCACACTTGCACCACACATAGTCATCTCACAAAACCAGTGCTCCAGCGTAGTCGCCTTGTCGCAGCACGCCCCTTTTCGTAGAGAACTGGGATGGCCCCAATGATGAAGCATGTCACCGTGGGGCAACCCCGGTGAGTGAGGGGACTCTAGAAAGAAATTTTTCTTTCTTACACATTTTTGGTACACACTGACTTAGTAAGCAGTGACCATACAAACACCTACCAGGTCTCTGGACCCTTGACATAGGGTTCCTGTATTTCGTACACAGACTGGAGGCCGACCTGGTCTGGTTTAACCTCCTTCTCCCCCCTTTTTTGTTTATGCACTAACATAACAGGACAGATATCACCTGATTAGTATGGAGTCTTGTTCTAGCTGTCATCTGGATTCCTCCCTCGTCTGTGATTCTCCGCTGCACTCTTGGACATGCATCTGCGCTGATCACTCTGCACTGGACACCTCTCCCCCACGAACTGTCTCTGCCTTCCAGCTTCAGTCTAATTGTTTCTGCCGCTCTGAAAACCGTTCGCTCCACTAGCTTCTTCATCCTGTCTGATTATCTCTGTTCAAATGTCCAATTCACTCCAGCTGCTCTCACAGATTAGTATAACTTCAGTCTCTTCCAAAAGGCATCACCTCAGACTCCAGCTGATCACAACTCCTCCGGATAAGTAACTACTTCTAACTGCTGTCTTCAGCTCCAAACATTGCTTCATCTCTCTCTGTTCAGAACACCATCTACTCACAACTGCTTCTAGTTTCTCTCTCTCTGGTTCCAGCTCACTGGCTGTCTGTCTTCCCTCTGTTCCAAGCATCCACTGTCTCTTCTCCCCTGCTCCATCTCCTCTCCTTCTGCACTCTAACGCTCTCCGTTCCAATCCACGACTGCACTCCTTCCAACCCAAAGTCCTTCTCCCTGACTCCGCCTCTGCACTTCACTAATATGGAATGCTGTCTCCTCATGGAAAGTTCCAGGCATCAGCCTGCTGCCCTCCAAATTCTTGCACCTCCCCGTACCAAGGACACATCCCCAGCCGGCCGGCCCGATGTTGTGTCTTCAGCACGAAGAGAAATACAATCCTTCGACAAGGGCCGGCCTGAACCGGCTCTCTCCAAGCGAACAACACCTCATAACTAAAACATTACCTTTACCCTGCAAGCATCTCAGTCTGCAGGGACAGAAAGCAAAATGGAGTCTCTCTAGTTCTGGGCCTTGTAGGCCTAAGAAGGATGAAATAACACTTAGCTCTATCAGAGTACCTACACAAACCATACCAATATGTAATATGAAGTCAAGACAACAGGATCCACCCTCTACTATAGGTAGAATCATGAAAGGACACATAATTATGTCAAAGCCAATAGGCAATAGATGGATTAGAGTCAACAATAAGGGATCTATCATCATATTAAGCAGCTATCCTCTAGTTTATGCTTCTAGGTATGGCAAAAAGGCCTTAAAAGGACCAACACAAGGCAAGAATAGAGATTCAGGATGGTAGCAAGCTTAAAGTCACCATCACTCAGAAATAGAGCCCAAAAATCGAGCAGAACATTGCACCCTTGACTTTAACTTGCTAACATCTATAAACAACAACAACCAAATAAACAAACATCGACATGATCTATCAACAAAATCAAAAACAAAACCTGCCGCCCACCAAATTCCTGTACCACTCCATGCCAAGGACGCGCACCCAGCTGGCCAGCCTGGTGTTGCGTCTTCAACATAGAGAACCTAAGCACCCTTGAACTAAATGTGCCTCAACTTCTAGTAATAACTCATGAAATCTATTAATGTAGGGACATGTCTGTGAAGTAAAAATAACAAAGGGCCTACACGAGGCCTACCTACTTCGGTCAAGTTAAGAAAGGATTTGGTAAAGTCTGACAAATAACATAACAAAGGGTCCTCAGTGTCTGGGCAACTATTACTAGTAAATCTAGGACATGAACTAACTAAATGACACACCTCCCGGGACAACTTAAAGTCTAGGGTGACCACACTTGGAACTAATCCCACTGCTCCAATTAAAAGTTGATGGATCAAAGTAAAAGTGTAATAACAGGAAAACAAGGATAACCCCATTCCTACAAAATAGCTGGTGTAGCACTATGCATATCAAGCAAGAAATCAGAAACAGTGATCTAAGTGTGGTGCATATACTCTTCTAAAAGATAATTCAGACATAGTCTGTCCAGAAATCCCTATAGCTAAAATAGCTGAAACTTAAACTTGAAAAACTAAGTGATAGGAGACCATGCCAAAGTCAATAGGCAAAGTTCATAAGTCATCTAACTCAGGAAACAGTGTGCACCTAATCCCTCTGTATCAATCTGTGGAACACATGTGTGCACCATCATGCAGAACACTACTTTCCCTTCATTGGCAAAACTGTTTTACAGAAAACAGGAAAACTATCCAATAGGTGAAAGATAAACAAGTGTAAAGTCAATCTGTAATAGCATAGCATACTAAGATCAAAATATCATGTATCACAGGGCATCAGATTACTAAAGCAGCTCACTAATTATATACTGCACCCTATGACTTTCAAACAAAATCATTTGCATATATCAAAAGGAATCATTAAACCAAATGCCAAATTATGAATGTGGCACTGCATCTTTCAAACTGGAAAATCAAAAGCATAAACAGGACTGCAAATTTAACATTATCATTGGGGCCTGTTTGTGGTAACTGCAAAAAGTGGCATTATGTCCATCTGAAATAGAAACATGGGAAAAAATGCAAGACTCAAGAATGCAGGCCAAGGAATTACATTGTAGACTCCTTTCATAAAGGAACATCATTATAACCAAATACCAATGGGTACTTTCAGATCATCACTTTACTATTGGCTTTGTCAAAAAAAAATTCTTTTAGGAAATCCAGGAATGGTACTGCTGAGGCATCCAACTGAAGATTTACATTTTGAACCAACAAAAGGATTTTAATTAAAAGTGTCTCTATCAAAAAAAGTTAGTCTGTTCTTTCTAAAACAGAAAGCAGGTATGACAGTTCTCCAGTGTGCAAGACACACCGCTCCAAAGTTCTTTGCCAGGAAGGAATCCCATCTGATCTTGTCATCCATGGAACTCCAGCTATCCGCCGTAAGACACCACTTCTCGCCATCAGCTCCGGTGTAGTTTGGGCCCAAGCTGGTTCCGCATTTCAGAAAATAACAAACTAACATAACAACAAGAAAATAAAAAAACAAAATAACAAACGGGGCGGGGCAGACCATCCATGCACTCCCGCACAAGCCATCAACCTGAAACGAGAGATAAGCATCAATCATCTTATAAAAGAAAATTTTCCATTCAAAAAAGCACCCCAAGTGCTTTTCATTTCTGTAAGAAGAAAACCTCCTAATTCCTGAAAAGAACTCTCTAAATCCAAGGGATAATTTGAACACTCTACCTATACCATAATTTGTTTGGGCAAAATCCCCCAAATTTTTTTTTTTACACAAGTCAGAAGGGCTGGGGCCTAGTCACTCCTTACTCCTTTGAGAAACAGCCCCTCCCTTCAGAGCCATCCGCGCTCAGGGGCTGGCTCAATTCCAATCATAACAAAATAGGAGACAGCTCTCTCTCCTCTGAAATTGGGTAATGGCCAAAGGGAGCCTTCACTCGTACAAGGCCCGCACCATCTGGTCTGAGGACGGGCCTGAGTTATCTCGTTCAAGGTTACAACAACTTCTGCTTTGTGGAGTTTCTCACACATTTTTTAATGAAACTCCATGCAGCTGGCACTTATTTTTCTATAGCCATGTGAAAAGTTAACCAACATTCAAAAGACGGCATTCTGCACTAAAGCAATTTTAAACTGATGTAAGGGATGTGAGTGTATTAAAGTCAAAATCAAAATAGAACCTCATATCCACCCTTGACTGTATACACGAACATCAAACAATTCTGTCATAACGGTTCACTATTTGCTGAAAGGGAAAAAAATATTAGAACAACAATGCATGCAGACACATTTCATTTTTTATAACATGTGAAACACCATCAAATTAAACAAGAGGCAACATATAATTTTGCATTGCATAACCAAGAATTCATAATTAAGTGTGCAAACTTTTCCATTCTACCTATAAAAAGGGCCAGATTCATCATTTCATTTAAAAGCACACGGTTGCATTTCACCAATTAAAGCACATTCTACATTGAAATAATTTCATTTCCACAACCGAAGATTGCACCATCTGTGCACAGCTGAAAACGACCAAAACACCCCCTCACATTCCGACAGGTTGATGTACACCTCCGAGTCAAACTCATTAAATCATGTGTACAAAGGGAAGACACACAGAAACCCGTGGATGCATTCCAAACAGTACGTAAAAATGAGCACTGCTGTCTCAATTCAAGATATCAACCCTTTGGCAGCTGAAACCTAAGCCTTCCCCGAGCGCAGCAGACACAAGGGAAAGTCCCAGGACTAATCTCTCACGTTCTCACATAACAGTCGAGCTCCTTTCAAAAACACATTTTCTCCCCCAACAGACAGAAAGGATCCAACCCTTCCCTGCTCAATGGAACAAACTATTCACCAATCTCAAGCACAAAGCGCTACACACAAGGCACATAAGCCTTAGTTAGAAGGCGCTATGCACAAGATCCATAAAAAGCTACTCACAAGTCAGAAGCAGAAGGCGCAATTCACAAATAATTCAACTAGTCACTCACAAAGCGCTATGCACATGGATTCGCAATTCACAAATAATTCAACTAGTCACACCCGAGGCGCTATGCACATGGATTCAACAAACTATTCACAAGTGAGAAGCACAAAGCGCTATGCACAAGGCACACAAGCCTTAGTCAGAAGGCGCTATTTACAAGATTTTCAGCAAGTTATATCACAGAATACATTTCACACTTCACAGCATAAGCAAATGCAGCAAGCCATTTGATAAGCAATTTACAAGCCTTTTTCATACACAGGCACCCTTCAAGCCTGACAGTTCAAACACCAAGATGAAAAGCATTTCTCCTACACTGCATAAGTCAGATGCCATGATATACTGCAATCTCCTTACACTCCAACTGTTCAAGCCAATAGGTCAGGGACCACACCTCACCATGCAATCCACAGACCGTCCACAGATGACAAATTTGAAAGGGTTGTAAGTCCAACTACATAACAGGGGTCACTCCCCGCATCTTGTGCGAAAACTGCCCGACTACGCCAAATGTTCTGCCTGGTTTTCCAGATTAGATAGGACCAGCTCATCAGAGCATCACTAACCCAGCCAGAACGTTACCACCTCCCCCTCCCTAGGGCCTATTTACAATAGGTAACAACATATATCTACCACCTAAGGACAGGGAATTCCTAAGATACATACCCAGACCTCTTATAATATCAATATCGGCGATCTCGCGGTCTCATACAGACCCAGACAACCTACCCAGACGGCAGCATTAGCGGCGATCTCGCGGTCTCATACAGACCCAGACAACCTACCCAGACGGCAGCATTAGAGGCGATCTCGCTGTCTCATACAGACCCAGACAACCTACCCAGACGGCAGCATTAGCGGCGATCTCGCGGTCTCAGACAGACCCAGACAACCTACCCAGACGGCAGCATATCCTATGATTACCATTACATAAAGGGATCAGTCTCATTATTCATCAGGGGTATAGTACTACAATATTCTGGATCACACAATAGTTGCCAAATTAGGTGATGTACCACCTATCCTTCAATCCAAGAGCTCCTCTCTCCCTTATTCAGTTACCACTTACCTGATCAGGGTTAGCATCTGTTCACATAGCAGCATCTGACTAGAAGAACAGGTTACCTTTTCATACAAGAATAAGAAGCACACCGGTTCACTATGCAAAGGTTATTATCAAATATAAGCTCTCCTCTACCCCCTTGCTCAGACCCACATGGACGGGAGATGCATCCGTTCACCTGCACCTGACTAGAAGAAAGGTTAGCCTCACTAAGAATAATAAGTTCTGCACAATGGTTCACTAAGAACTGGGGTATCTTTATTTCTCATTACAATAAACAACATTAGCAACACATAATAGACACATACACAGATCTGCAGGGTCTCTGTGAAGACCACATCCACATCTAACTAACAGGGACTGTAAATAGACTGCACACTGCTGAAAGGAAAAGGATTAGTAATAATGTTTCATGGGCACTAACATAACAGGACAGATATCACCTGATTAGTATGGAGTCTTGTTCTAGCTGTCATCTGGATTCCTCCCTCGTCTGTGATTCTCCTCTGCACTCTTGGACATGCATCTGCGCTGATCACTCTGCACTGGACACCTCTCCCCCACGAACTGTCTCCGCCTTCCAGCTTCAGTCTAATTGTTTCTGCCGCTCTGATAACCGTTCGCTCCCCTAGCTTCTTCATTCTGTCTGATTATCTCTGTTCAAATGTCCAATTCACTCCAGCTGCTCTCACAGATTAGTATAACTTCAGTCTCTTCCAAAAGGCATCACCTCAGACTCCAGCTGATCACAACTCCTCCGGATAAGTAACTACTTCTAACTGCTGTCTTCAGCTCCAAACATTGCTTCATCTCTCTCTGTTCAGAACACCATCTACTCACAACTGCTTCTAGTTTCTCTCTCTCTGGTTCCAGCTCACTGGCTGTCTGTCTTCCCTCTGTTCCAAGCATCCACTGTCTCTTCTCCCCTGCTCCATCTCCTCTCCTTCTGCACTCTAACGCTCTCCGTTCCAATCCACGACTGCACTCCTTCCAACCCAAAGTCCTTCTCCCTGACTCCGCCTCTGCACTTCACTAATATGGAATGCTGTCTCCTCATGGAAAGTTCCAGGCATCAGCCTGCCGCCCTCCAAATTCTTGCACCTCCCCGTACCAAGGACACATCCCCAGCCGGCCGGCCCGATGTTGTGTCTTCAGCACGAAGAGAAATACAATCCTTCGACAAGGGCCGGCCTGAACCGGCTCTCTCCAAGCGAACAACACCTCATAACTAAAACATTACCTTTACCCTGCAAGCATCTCAGTCTGCAGGGACAGAAAGCAAAATGAAGTCTCTCTAGTTCTGGGCCTTGTAGGCCTGAGAAGGATGAAATAACACTTAGCTCTATCAGAGTACCTACACAAACCATACCAATATGTAATATGAAGTCAAGACAACAGGATCCACCCTCTACTATAGGTAGAATCATGAAAGGACACATAATTATGTCAAAGCCAATAGGCAATAGATGGATTAGAGTCAACAATAAGGGATCTATCATCATATTAAGCAGCTATCCTCTAGTTTATGCTTCTAGGTATGGCAAAAAGGCCTTAAAAGGACCAACACAAGGCAAGAATAAAGATTCAGGATGGTAGCAAGCTTAAAGTCACCATCACTCATAAATAGAGCCCAAAAATCGAGCAGAACAATAGTGTAACCTTGGGAGTGCCAGAAACGCTAAACTGAGTTTCAAGTGAAACCTTGGAAGTGGCAGTCACTCCAAACTGTATTTCAATTGTAACCATGGGAGTGCCAGTAACTCCAACCCATGTTTTGAGTGTAACCTTGGGAGTACCAGAAACTCCAAGGCATGCTTCAAGTGTAACATATGAATACGAATAATGGGTTTGCTTAAATCGAGCCGCACATCATAGTGTTATGCCAGTCGTGAAAAAAAGAAAAGCATCTATTGGTAACAAAAGGCAACTATGGCCAGGGTGCTCTAAAGGTATATGACACCTACCCACCAAAGTGTCAATCAGTCCTGGGGTTCAGCCGAACCCAGGTCATACATACATATACAAAACACCTGAGCACACCAATATCATAAATTCCCCAAAAATCAATCAGATGTGTAAGTATTTCTCCAAATGCTCCAATGACGTCTCAGCACACTGTATGTTATGAGTCCATACTGTCTTAGAACAACGACTCAATTAGTCCAAACAAATCTTCTTGAATTGGAATCTGTATTTAATTTCCACAATTCACAAACGATAAACAGCAGCCGACGCGCGTTTCGCCCGCAGGGCTTTCTCAAGGCTTGTTTGTTACTTTTTCCAAAGATCCGGAAAGGAAAGGAAATCGGAGCAGGTCTCATTGCGAGTGTGTTCAGGAAGAACGGAAAGGAAATCGGAGCAGGTCTCATTGCGAGTGTGTTCAGGAACAAAAAAGTATATTCTTGGGATGTATCAAGATCCAAATGGACAGCACTATCCCACAAATGATGGGGCTTGAATTTTGAAATTGGATGACTTATATCTAAATGGACAAGATTTTATATATTGGGGCCACGACTACCACGATGATGAAGGACATTAGGAGTACAAATCTCCAATAATGATCTACTAGTGTGCTGCCAAACATTTGGGCTATTATTCGTTCGTTACTGAGAAGTGCTTTCCTAGAGAATATCTACAACTATAGATCTTTGGAAAAAGTAACAAACAAGCCTTGAGAAAGCCCTGCGGGCGAAACGCGCGTCGGCTGCTGTTTATCGTTTGTGAATTGAGGAAATTAAATACAGATTCCAATTCAAGAAGATTTGTTTGGACTACTTGAATCGTTGTTCTAAGACAGTATGGACTCATAACATACAGTGTGCTGAGACGTCATTGGAGCATTTGGAGAAATACTTACACATCTGATTGATTTGTTTGGAATTTATGATATTGGTGTGCTCAGGTGTTTTGTATATGTATGCTTCAAGTGTAACCTAGGGAGTGCCACAAAGTAAGGCTGTGTGTGGTCTGAATGCTTGAGTACTGGGGCTGTCGTAAATTTCTCTTTAAATATGTTTAAGACATCATTTGTCTCTTGGGACCACTCAAAAGATACTTTATTTCATAGGAGTCTACTGATGGGACTTTCAATGACGGAAAAATGGGTGATAAATCATCAGTAAAAGTTTTAAAATTACAGGAAGCTCTGTACCTCCTTCACCGTGGTTGGTGCTGGGCATTCTAAGATCCCCATGACCTTTCTTTTATCCATGGTCACACCCTTTGATGGCAAGATAGAACCCAGGAACTCAATAGACTGGGTATTGAACGTTCATTTATCCAATTTAACAAAAGGGGCATGTTCTCTGAGTCATTGCAAGACTATCCTAGCATGGTCTTTATATTCAGTCATGTTTTGTTAATATATCAGAATGTCATCGATATATACAACAGCATAAATGCCCAGCAAATCTCGCAGAACTTCATTGATAAAATACTGGAAAGCTGCTGGTGCATTACACAGCCTAAATGGCATAACTGTGTATTCAAAAAGTACAAACTTAGTCTGAAAGGCAGTCTTCCATTCATCAGCTTCTTTTACTGAAGCAAGGTGGTATGCACCATGCAAGTCCAGTTTGGTATACATAGTGGATTTCCAAACCTGATCTAACAAGTCTGGAATTATTGGCAATGGATGTCTGTTATTTATGGTCACTTTGTTCAATGTGCTGTAGTCTATACATAACCACAAATCGCCATCCCTCTTCGAAACGAAGAAGACTGCCTATGACATTGGAGAGGTAGAATGACTTATAAACCCCAAGGCTTTAGATATATCTTTAAATGTTCGATCTCTGGCTCCGAGAGAGCGTAAACATGACTGTAGGATAGTGCAGCGCCTGTAAGTCAATACAACCATCAAATTCTTATGAGGAGGTAGTTGTGTCACTCTCTGCTCATCAAAGATGTCTTGAAAATCCTCTTACTCTACTGGGAGCTGGTTCATAGGGCCTGACCTCAAGGCTGCACAAGTCAAGTGAGACGGGGCTCACTGTGCATGATTATAATAATAAGTTTGACAGTAACGGGATCCTAAGGTGACAAGTTGGAGGGAACCGCCAAAGACATGGTTGTGCAGTTGAAGCCAAGGGATGCCTAAAATATCACAAGGAAGGTGTGTCTATTAGATTAAAGGCCAAGGTCTCAGTATGCCGATTTTCACATTCTACAAATAATGGAATCATTTGATATATAATCATCCCAGAAGAGAGATCATAGCCATCCATGACTCTAACATGCTCTGGCTCGTTTTTCCTAACCCGTGGGATATGTACAGTACAGTAGCTCTGGAATCTACAAGCATAGGTGGAACCTGCCTCTGTTGGGGGAAATGATACGGGTGACTGGTATTGTTAAATGCAGGAGAACCTTATGTGAAGTAATATCTAAATAAGTGGGGGTCAGTTTAAGAACCATACCTGACTGATTGAAACCAATGCCAGTCAGTTGCTCTAGTTTTCCTTCACCGGGTCAGATTTCAAGGCGTGAGCCTTTCAAATTCCTTTCTGTTGGGCAGAGCATTCTCATGCAAACTGCCCTGCCTTACCGCAATGCAAACACAGGTTTAATTTATTTCTAATTTATTTTACCTCAACTTGCATGGGTTTGCTAGTGTCCCGATTCTTAGATGTTTGTTTAACCTATGGTCAAGCCTGAAAACTAAGTCAATGACCTCGGAACAATCTAATGGTAAATCTACAGTGTGTGCCAGAAAATTCTTTAAGTCATCCCATAACCCTCTATAAAAGAGGGGAGTCATTTTCCCATATGGCAACTGAGTATTCATAACTAGATTACTGAAGGCAGTGATATAGGTAAGAAGATCTTTATAACGTAGAGTCAGTACCTCATTATTGGAGGCCTGGATAAAAGTGTGCTTAGCAAAGAGATGGCACATCTTCTCTTTAAAGCTTCCAAAATCATGAAAATACGGGTCTTTATTTTCAATGAGTGGAATAGCCCAATTAGCAGCGGTCACCCCATGATAGGATATAATAAATGCAATCCTAGTTGTATCAGAGTGAAAGACAACTTGTTCAGAAAGACTCTGGGTATAGAAAGAAATTACAACTGGCACTGACTCCATAATGCATCAAATTTGTGACTATCCCCTAAAAAATGTTCAGGAGGGACCGAAGGCCCTAGGGCGGGGGTGATAACTGGGATACAAACAGGTTTAGGGTTTCCAGTAGCGGAAGCACTTGTTTGATTACCCAATATGACAAAGTGTGGTGGTTGAAGAAAAGAACATGCACCCTTGGGAACTGCCCCAGCCTCCACTTCTAATGACCATGGTGAGGAGTGAAGGCGATATTGCATCAGCTCGTCCCCAAGTGACAGATTTTCCTGTCCTAAGGCCTGAACTCTCCTTAGGCCCTTGTTAGATCTAAGACACTCAGGACGTCCTCAGACAGGGCCTAAACCAGGTCCTGCACATGTAACTGGTCATCCATGTCATCCGAGTAGTGGAAGCATGCCAGTCTCAGCATTCTGTCATGCAGTCACCTGGTCCCAACCGTGCAAACAACACCCTGAGCTAATGCTGGACCATCTATTTCCCTCAGGGCTTAGCTCGTTCAAGGAACAGAGACTCCTCAAACAAGGTGTGGCTCCCTGTGGAAAGGAGGGTTGGGATTCAAAAAGAAAAGAGAAGTTGTCGTACTGGATCTTCTCAGTGGCTTTTTGGCACTGCATAACATGAGGTTGTCGCTCCAGAGACCTTCTGTGTCTGCGATGGAGATACGCACTGGACCAGAACCTCTGGTTTTGCGATGATGCAATACACTGGAAATAACAGGAGGAGGCAATTACCGTCAGCACATTAACAGGCCTGAGTATACATTGACTTCAGTTACACACACTTACACTTGTTCACTGCAGCCCGGCATGTGAACAGAATAAACAAAATCACGGAATGAATGAGGCCTCCAGGGACAACACTAGGAACAAAGGTTGGAGTTAATGCATTCCAATGGTAAACTCACTGCATAGATTTAGGCATGAGGTATATGCAAATATCAAATACTCAGAAATGTTTTCTTTTGTAAATGCTGTTCATTCAGAGAAACATGGCATTAAGTCTTTAGTCTTTGAGTAATCAGTTCAAGTGGCAAGGTTGAACTGAGGGGCCCAGAGAGGAATACACAAGAAGCGCTGGAGAAAGTCACAGAAAGTGAGTGGAGGAAAAATCTGTAGTCTTTTACAATGCTGGTGCTTGGTCCTGCTAACTATAATAGGAGGAATAGTGTACACTGACCTGATATCAAGTACTAGCCTAGTTCTTCGACTTGACTGATGTTCGAGGAAGATCTCAGAGCCTTGATCGATGGAGTTGCAGGGGGCCTGGAGTAGCTAGGCAGGAGGGACACGTGGAGGGAGCTGGAGCCACAGAACAACCGGTTCATTATGGACTCGAAGGAGCCTGGAGTTCTTCTTGTATTTGAAGGATTCTTCATGTGTGTGTGAAAGGTGAAGCTTATTCTGCAGAGAGTGTGGGCCAAACAAAGAATCAGGGTTGGATGGGGGTTTATCTACCCTCTCAAAGGCTCAAAGAAAGTAGCTAGTTCACAGGTTGAAATTGGGGCATGTGGGGCACATGTCACACATTGGCTTCTGGTAGGTTTTCAAACCTTGGAGAAAAACAGGTCTTAATACACTCGCTTTGACCTTACAGGATGGGCAGCGGCAACATGAACACTGGAACTAACAACAGGAAACAATGGTATCATTCTTGCTCCCACATGCACGATGGAAAACAACATCAGGTCCTAGTAACAGTGAGTGCAAGGCATTCTATTGGCTCACGGGATACTGGGGGAAGCTTGCAAAGACTCAAAGTTAAAATACACCAAGGCCCTAGTAAATAACAGGTGCAAGGAGCTCTATAGGTTCACAGATCTTGGGGTGTGGATCATGTACAAGAGAATCACAGGGTTATTGGGGTACGCTTGCAGGGGTGTCAATGCAATGGAATCATGGGCAATGAGGGACATTGGTAGAAACATCATAGCATGTCGTACAAGCCACAGGGGTGATACAACATGAGCCCTGTGCACTAGGCCCAATACAGAGAGGGTACATGTGGAGCTTGTGACAGTGGAGGTCATGACAGAGAGGGAGCAGGAGGGGCTCGTGAGACCAGGCATCAGGTAGGGTAACAAGAATCAGTTACTGGGTGGGTCCATAGATAAGGCTATAATTTTGCCCACTTCCATAGATCAGCACAACCTACCGGAACCTTTGCTCCTGGACTCCCTGGTAGGATATATAGTGGGGATGCGCGAGCTGGTCTTCCCACTAGGGACTTCTGGTGTTCTATGCATAGTAACAGGCAATCTATGTTCATACACAGTGAGGGTTTTTTCAGCTTTGAGTTAATTAATGTACCAAAGTTAGTGAAGGAGTGTTTTGTGGGCAGTGAATCTTTGCGTAACAAGGTTCTAAGCGGGATAAGGGGTAATTATTGGTGTGGGTCAATTATTTTACAGGGTAGCCTGAGAGTATGTAGACATTCTTCAGAGCTTGTTCTACACTACTCCATAGAGGTGTCGGTGGCCTCCAAGGAAATTCTAGATGGCCTACAGGCAATTTAAGCTCATAATATCTGCACGACAGAAGCAAAGATTCAAAATGCATTTTGCAGCCATGGAGGGCGTGGGGGCCATCCACGGTTGGGGGAGGATGTACTTCGGAGGGAGCGGACCGTGAGTAGTTTTGACTGACTGCTTTCGATAGCTGCCCTTAGTAACCCTGTCCCTACACCTATCGTAGTTGCCCCTGAAGTCCAGATGCACCAATCGATAGAAGAGGCAGATGCTGCTCCGAGGAGTAAGGACTGTCTTTCGCCATCATACTGGAGTAACCTAGGCCTGTGGGTCCGCTGCAAATCCTTTATTGGAATCTGGCTGGTCTTTGCAGCAAGCTGGAAGGCCCCCTTTGGGGTGACTACATTGATTCTTTCCATCCTTGCCTCTTTCAGGAGACAGGGGCCTTAGAGCCGTTACATAGATAGATGCACTCCCTTCCTCCTCAGGTTGCCACTCTGGGGAACTCTGGATATGGCTCATTTGCCAGATGTGCTATGGTTATTTGTAAGGGCTAGTAAAGCACTCTCTATCAACATTTACAACATCTACAACCATAGTGTGGCTTCACCTAGAGTCCTTGCCTCGCAGACCTATGCTCATTCTTGGGGGTGACTTTAATACCACATTTGTGCCGCTGGATTATATTATGCCGGCGACTAAAGCAGAAGACGCAGCCTTGGCTATTCCCAAATTGAATGCTCCCTTCTTAAAAACCTCTTTTGTTGTAGTTTTACAAATGGGCCAGTTAACTATTGCCCCTGGGGTTGGACATGTAATGGCAGGACAATTTCTGACCGCACCAGGACATTTGGATTTCCCATGGGCTCATCAAAAAAGCAGAATGAACTATATACTGCTATCTCTTGATTATGGACCAGGTTGGAGGATATCTGAGTCATGGATAGTATATCTGGCACAGTCTTTTCTTTGTGAAGCCTTGTGAGCGCAGGAGGTGCAGTCTTTCAGAGTCCAGTCATTTCTTTGGTGTAGTCCAGGGGTCCAGCAGGGCAGTCCATCTTATCTTCATCTCTTCCAGGCAGTGATCTGGGGAACTCCTGCAGCTCCTCCATATTTACACTCCATTCTGGGGTAGCATGAAGGGGGGACATCCTAACTAATAGAGGTAAAGCTACCTCCTTATGCTATGACCACTTCCTGCGAAGTGTGGCATACTTTTAAAGAGAATGCATTATTCTCCCAAAAATCTAATTTGAGAAAATATGTGTGTGTGTGTGTGTGTTTCTGTGGGTGTAACCCAACTCTAAAGTGTGGCTATCAACTGACTGCCCTCCCCTTCCATCCCCTCTCCTAATCTAATTAGGGGGCTCTCATCGGCTAGAGATCAAGGCAGTGGGGTGGTATGATTTCCCCGCCATCTGTTTTCTGCAGAGGCTCCAGCCTTAAAAGTCCAGCATATATACTCAGACCCCTTCCTCTCCCTGGTTCTCTAGGAAGAAGATCTTAATAATAATAATAATACGGAATTTTATAAAGCGCGAACAGCTACCTCGCAAGGAGGTGTCCCGGCGCTACAAGAACAGGTTTTGACATGAGGGCAGGGGGTATTAACGTCTAGCGCAGTTGGGCGAAAAGCCAGGTTTTCAGCATACGCTTGAAGCAGAGATCGGAAGGGGCCTGCTGAAGAGCTGGGGGCAGGGAGTTCCAAAGTGTTGCCACATTGGCCGAGAAAGTCCGTCCTCCCAGCTGAGCTCTATTAGCTCGAGGAACTGCAATCTGAACACGGCTGTTGGAGCGAGGGAACGGGCTTGGGTGTATCTTGCTAGTCGGGTTTTCAGATAGTTTGGGCAGGTGCCAAACAAAGATCTGAAGGCCAGTGTAAGTGCCTTGAATTTGATTCGGCTTGCTACCGGTAACCAATGGAGTGAGAGAAGATGCGGAGAGACCGAATGCTTGAAAGGGATCCGCATTAATAGTTTCGCAGCTGCATTTTGGACCAGTTGCAGTCGCTGTATAAGGTACTTAGGTAAGCCCAGATACAGGCCGTTAGCGTAATCCAGCCTAGATGTTACTGTGGCATGGATTACTTTTTTTCGGCAACTTACTGGTAAGAGTCGCAGAATCTTACGTAGATTCCTCAATTTACACAGACAGCAGCCAGCTATTTGCTGGATGTGCGATGCAAAGGACAGACAGTCATCCCACCGCACTCCCAGATTTTTTGCCGAATGGCTAGGCGAGGGAGCTTGTCCCATCTCCGCCAGCCACCAAAGATCAGACGGAGGGGGGGGGGCCTTTGCCAAAAAAGATCACTTCCGTCTTGTTAGCGTTGAGTTTTAATTTATTTGTGTTCATCCAGCTGGCCACATCTTGAAGACAGCCCTTGAAGCTCAGAAAGGACGCTTCCGACACCTCAGAATACGGAAACACCAGTTGGGTGTCGTCGGCATATGAAATTGCCTTGACCCCCAGTTGGCAATCAGCGTAAAAAGTGGAGCTAGGTAAATATTGAATAATAATGGGCTAGGAGCCGATCCCTGAGGGACGCCGCAGCTGAGGGCCTTAGGTGTTGAGGAAACTGTCCCTAGCGCCACCTTCTATGTTCTCTGGGTCAGATACGACTGTATCCACCCCAGTGCCTGGTCCTGGATGCCTATCTCAGCCAGTCGCGACAGCAGTCTAACGCGGTCGACCGTGTCAAAAGCGGCCGACAGATCCAGGAGCACCAGCATCGCTGAGTCTCCTGAATCCATCGACCACCTCACTGACTCTGCCACCTCGATTAGTGCTGTCTCAGTGCTGAAGCCGGGTCTAAAGCCTGATTGCGTCTCATGTAATATTGTATTATCTTCAATAAATTTATTCAGTTGGCGCTGGATTACTTTCTCAAGCATTTTGCTTGGTGCTGCCAACAAAGAAATCGGGCGAAGATTACTAAGGTCCTTGGGGTCCCTATTTGGTTTTTTCTTTAGTGGGAGGAGAGTGGCATATTTCGAAATATTCGGGAACACCCCGGAGGAGATGGACGTATTCCATATTTGCTGAATTGTGGGGGGCCACAAAATCAGCTATGGTGTTCCAGAGTTTAGGAGGGCAGGGGTCGTCAGGTGATCCAGATTTATATCGATTTAGTTCTTGCATGACCATGTTCAGGGCTATCGGTTGATATTGTGTCAAGGACGCGCAATCCGTACTTTTTTCAGCCAGATCCGTTTTCACAGTTTTCTTTTCTTGCCCAAAAGACTCATAGACTAGTTTAATTTTTGAGTCAAAAAAGTCTGAAATGCTGTTACACAGCGTGGTCGACGGGGGAACCTCCCTCTCAACACACCTAGGTTTGAAGAAGGACTGTACTATTTTAAAGGTTTCTTTGCTCGAATGTTCTGCTTGCTGTATAGAATCAGCATAGAACTGTTTTTTTGCCTTCCACCAACTGGCTGTATTATTACAGCCCCAGGCCTTTTCACACATACTCAGGGAGCAGCTTGGCTCAGGCTATCAGAGGCTGACCAAGTAGGAGAGGTGGCTTTAGGACTGCTTTAGGTAACATCAGGATATTAAGTTCTAAAACTACTTTCCTGTAATAGTTAAATTAATTCTAACTTTGACAAGGTGTTGGATTTGATGTGACCATTGATCTGATACTTTGAATGGGATTGCTCGCTAGCTCCAGTGAAAAGCTAGACTTTATTAAATGTAATAAAGCCTTCTCCATGTTAGACTATGGCGCTAGCAACACTACAATAGAGATGAACGCCTTGCTCTTTTTCCTTACCAAGGCGGATAAAAACATCTTTTATATTATCCCTGCTTTTTACAACAATGCACCCTACCCTTGGGAGTCCTAGGGCTGGACTTAGGGCTTTGAAATGATACCAGACATGGCAGTATTGCACACTTAAATGCATTAAGTCCACTGGGGTCTCTAAAAGTACATGTCTTACCATATAATTGGGACTTGCAGGTAGGTTGTCTTTGGCAATTAGAATTATACTGATCCTGGGCCTTGTTAGCAGAGCCCATGGCACTTTCAGAGTCAGTAACCACCAGCATCAGCCAAAACAATGGGGTGACCAGGGCAAAAGGATGACTTTCCTACAAGTAAATATATAATATTCGTACTGTCTTGAAAAAGTGGGTTTTTCCACCAAAACATGTCAGCTCTATACCTATTTATTTGACATGTAGACATCAATTCTCGTATTGCATGTAGACACAATTTTTGTCAAAGTCTGATTTATTTTAATTTAAAAGAATTCTTGAAATATGTGACACTATTGCATTAAAATGCCATGATTAATTCTGTATATTAAAGGGTTGTGCTTTGATAGAAATATGTAAAAATAAAAAGATTATGATTTTTATCATATGATTTATATGATTATGTTTAATACATTGTGTTATGTAAATGTTGATAAGAATATTACAGTTTCGGCAAATGCTCCAGAAACTCTCCTACTTTGTAAATAAGTGTATCGACCTAAGTGGACAGCTGATAGTTTATTGTTGCACCTGAACATTGAGCCTTACCGCCTATCCAGCTCATAATTGATATAGAGGAAAACAGCGGATTTAGGTATTTTGACCAGCAATAATATCTAGGATCCCATCTTGCCCCCTGCCATCCGAAAAGCTCTATATGAAAAAGCACATATTAAGAAATTCCATTCCAACAAATGTTCTCACCTGTATGGTACAAAGATAAAACACAACATTGCTATTATCCCTTGTAAATGTAAATGTATAGGCATTTATATAGCGCACTACTTACCCGTAGGGTCCCAAGGCGCTTCGACCGCTGCGAAACCCTTCCTGGCTTCCCTGAGAGATGGTCCCTTAATGGGTATCTCCAGGGTGAGACCAGGCATCCCCAGCGGTCTGGTGGGGCCGTTAGTGAAGATGAGGCAAGCTAATGCCCAGAGTTGCCGAGTGTGATCGCTGATCAGAGTGGGCACCGAGGCGAGAGAATTATCGAGTCCGCTGACCCAGGTCCAGAAACCTGCCGCGCCGGGAATCGAACCCTGGTCCCGGGCCGTCCTCTGCTCTCGGGTCTGCCGCCTCTAACCAGTGAGCCACACTACTTCTGAGTAGACATAGAGGTCTTGTCAGGGATAATGGTATTTCAGAGTTGGACCGTACATTTTGGGAAATAGCCATCTACAGGCGGTCTCTGACTCTAGTAGTCCGATACCTGAGGAAAATTGAATTTTGCCTTGTCATGTGTCCCTACGTGTTCCCCATTATATGTTATATGTGCATGATCGATATGCATATGTTCCCCCTTGACCGAATAAAGACGCAATTATAGTTGTGTCCAACGTTAGTATGCCTGTTATCCAGTCCTCGTGAAAGCAACGAGTATTAGGCCTATGTTGCCAACGTTTTACCATACTGTATCTAGATTTATGGGTTGACTATACCAAACATCTCGAAGAGAAATATAGATGGCCTGTTTCAGGAACATGGGATGCCGAGTGCATCATGAGAGTAGAAGAAGCATTATGGAAAAAGAAAGCCAGACAATCCCAGAAAGATGCCATAGAGTTATGGCGTAAAGAATCCCATAAAAGAACCGAGAAAGAATTCAGAAAAGCAGAAATAAGTAGGGAATCCTCAGAAAAAGCCCAAGAAAGGGAATTGATCGAAGAAGGTGAACAAGTTAAGCAGAACAGTCAGACAGACAGAGAAATGCCCTTATTAAAGGTATGTATCCCCTTCTCGCCGAGGGTTTGCCGAAGACGACCCCGGAAGCACTCTGTAATTTACCGCCACCATTGGTCCCGACTAAGCTGCGTCATAAACGGACTGCAGCTGAAATTTTTCTTTCTTCCTATTTAGACGACACTGTCCCAGAATATGCTAATACGAATCCTGCACCGGT
This sequence comes from Lissotriton helveticus, assembly GCF_964261635.1. Classification (NCBI taxonomy): domain Eukaryota; kingdom Metazoa; phylum Chordata; class Amphibia; order Caudata; family Salamandridae; genus Lissotriton; species Lissotriton helveticus. The sequence goes on along the minus strand of NC_136063.1, from coordinate 1,546,275,762 downwards.
TCAACTTCCACCTCCTGTTAATGTAATTACTGTGCCTCCAGTCATTGGTCCTGTCCATGCGCCAGTTCCCCAGGACCAACCCACATTACGTACTCCTACTTTGCCAGTCACGTTACCCGCAACCGCATATTCAGTATTGGTTGACGATTCCAGTTCAGGAGGAGCAGGGGGAGGTATTCCTATCACCCCGCCTCAAACAAGGCGACGGACGCTGAGAGATGTAGCGTTACAGCGTATGCCAAAACTGACTACGTATGGAGCCCTCAGAAAGTATCTTACTGAGTGTGGACCTGATTGTAGATATGACCCAGTGCCAGGTGAAGATGGCATGTTAATATATTCCATACGTTTACGTTGAGTTGCAAGCTTCTTGGTTACCATATCGAATATGGAACAACATCTAGACAGAATATATCACTTTATCCAAACGGGGGAGAATCCAGAAAGTATTCACGAAGCTATGACACACAGGAAAGTCGAGATTCAAGGCATGATATTGCAATTTTTAATAAATTGTTTAATAAGAGAACAGGATTATCCTGACAAAAACAAAGAAGATATGAAAGTCCTGACAAGATGGAGTGACAATATAGCAGAAGGAAAACACAGAACACAAAATTGTATAGAAACCATGTACAAAAAGATTCGAAAAGAAATTATAAGTATGCACCAAAAGGAGGAAGAAAAGAGAGTAGCAGAGAAAGAGAATGACTCTTCAGGTGAAGAGGTAGACAACGAGAATCCCACCAGAATAGCGTATGTAGGCAGAACGAGACCTTCAGATAGACATTCACGCCTAGATTACAAGAAAGCTTTTCCTCCTCCCGTACCAGAATAGTGTTCTCTTGAACAAGTATTCCAGGCTACCGATAAAATTCTGAAACTACGAATAGGTTACAGTGAGCTTAGTACCATGCATGAACAAGAACTAGCCCAATCAGCAGTCCGATGGACTAGTGATTCTACCACGTTTCCAGACGAAGTAGTGGCCCAAATGTTTCTGAAGCTGCCCCCAGCCGAGCAGCGACTGGTGGGTATGTACATGATCCAGCACCTCATCACACTGTATGAGGATCAGCATTGTGATCCAGGTCCCTTATACAATGTATTGAACGAGTTACTCCTAAACAGATGGAAAGGTCTAGGTACCGATCTAATTAGTGTCATTTTAGAACAGCGCCACAAATACAGAACGTTCCTGACTCCACATTTTGTTCCTGTTTCACCCCCATTCTACATAGACAGACAGAATCCGTTGCGAGAAGTACATCCTGTTAAGGGAGCGGGGGGTAATCTCGAACGAGTATTTGTTTACACCCCTATAACGAAAATAGAACTACTAGAGATGAAAAAGTTAATACCCTGTCACGATAAAGATCCAGCAGGGTTCCACCGAGAATTAAAGGACATGCTCCATATGGGAGAATACACGTATCCTGATATCATCAAAATGTTAAAGGTCCTGTTGCCTGCGGGCATATATGAAAAACTTAAGGAAAAAGAATGGGAGGTGGGAGAGAAAAAGATAGACTGGACCGCGTTAGAGAACGAAGATAATGCACGAGTCCCAGGTACTGGTCTTGGGGATAGAGCCAAAGAGTTGCCCGAACTGTTAATACAAGACTTGCCAAGATTACTAGCCACGAAAAAGGAGGATTGGGATGCCATCTCAGCCTGTAAGCAGAAACAAGACGAAGACACTAGTGATTTTTATTCCAGATTTGAGAAATGTTTCATTATTAATAGCGGTCTGAAAACAAGTAGTGAGTCGTATCCACATCTTTTTGTTACCAAACTAGTTGAGAATTCTTTACCGCAAGTTAAAAATAGAGTATTGAAAGTCGAGAGTACTTGGCAAGCTAATACCCCGTCTCAAATGCTCCAGATGTTACAGTATCACCAGAACAGAATCAGGGAAGAGCAAGAACACGAAAGGAGACGTATGAAAGACACGAAAATGAAAGTACTAGTTGCACAGTCCGTTCCACAAGATAGTCAGAAGAGGGGTCCGAATCAGACTAGTCATTCTGCAGCTCCTGTTAAAGGGACATGCAATTACTGTAAACAGCCAGGTCATTATATAAACGAATGTGCAGTTCTGAAACACAACATAGCTACAGGTAAGACGAAAGAGAGACCATGTCCTCCTAGACAAGAACATGTTCCGCAGAATTCCCAGCCACCGCAGAACGCACAACAGACAGTTACAGTACCGCAGCCGTTACAACACGTTACACAACAGATGTACCAGTATGCACAGTCAGAGTATCCAGAATATCAGCAGTATTCATGAAACAGCCTAGAGAGGGAGGTTGGCTTGCCTCTCATCGAGGTTCCTGTAGATCAAGAGGGTCTCTATGTACACAGTCAACTGTTAGGGAAAGACAGAAAGTTTCTGATTGATACAGGGGCAAGTGGGACTACCATCAGTCATGACGAGGTTCCAGGGGCTCCACTCTCAGGCTCAAGAAATATTTCCCTGGGATTTTCAGGAAAGCCTATTGTTAATGAAATATCGAAACCAGTTTCCCTAGAAGTTGGTCCATTGTCCCGAACTACAGATTTGTTGCTTACGAAATCCTGTCCTGAAAATTTACTGGGTATTAAAACATTGAAAGAATTAGGAGCGGTAATATGCTGCTCTCCGGAAGGAGTGAGATTGTTTTTACGAGATTTTAAAGGCCATTATGTGTTACGTGATTTTGATCCAAGATTATTGAATGTACCACAGCATTTATGGGCGCAAGGTCCAACTGATGTAGGTTGTATGCATATTACACCATATCGTGTCACTCTGAAACAAGGTGTTGTATTACCACGAATCCGACAGTACAAGTTACCCCCTGAGGCTGTAGCAGCCTTATCGAAAATAATTGACGAGCTCATCGCTCAAGGAGTAGTTGTAGAAACTGACTCCAATGTATGTAATTCTCCTATCATTCCGATTCTTAAACGTACTGATCCAAATGCACCTCCAGTATATCGCTTAGTGATTGATCTTCGAGAACTCAATAAATGTATCATACCCCAGTACCCTGTGGTTCCAGATATCTCTTCCCTGTTGACTGCCATTGATTCTGAAGCTACGTTCTTTACTGTTATTGATCTCAAGAACGCATTCTTTAGTGTCCCCATTCATCCAGACAGCCAGTTTCTTTTCGGATTCTGTTTAAATGGAAGAAGCTATAAATTCACACGAGCTCCTCAAGGTTTCACAGAAAGTCCTAGTATTTACAGTCAAGCACTTAAAAGACAACTAGACAGTATTCACATGCCAACTGACACTGCCCTGCTCCAGTATGTCAATGATCTATTAATCACTGCCCGTACAGAACATGACTGCGAACGTGCGTCACTGACAGTCTTGTATTTTCTGGCAGAGATGGGGCACAAGGAGTCCCCTTCGAAACTGCAATTCTGTGTCCAGCAAGTGGTATACCTTGGACACTTACTGTCCAAGAGGGGTAGACAGTTGACACCTGACCGTATCCAGTTAATAGCACATCTTCCACAGCCCAAGACACAGAAGGAGGTACGAGCTTTTATCGGCCTCACTTCTTACTGCAGGCAATGGATTCCTCAGTATGCATATCTAGCTAAACCACTGATACAGTTAACGACACAGGAGGCAGCGGCATCGACTGTCCTCCCTTGGACCCAGGAACATACACTTGTTTTTAATGAGTTAAAGAAAGCTTTATGTAATGCACCTGTGTTAGCGACACCAAACTACAGTAAGCCTTTTACACTTTTTGTCACTGAACGTGATGGTACAGCATTATCTGTTCTCACGCAAGATCAAGCAGGACAACACAAGCCTTGTGCTTATTTCTCTAGCACATTAGATCCAGTAGCCCAGGCACTGCCTGCGTGCCTCAAGTCGGTTGCAGCCACAGCTCTAGCTATCAGACAAAGTGATTCCATAGTGTTAGGACACTCCCTGAGAGTACAAGTTCCACACTCTGTGGAAGTTCTTTTAAACCGAACACAGACTCAGCACTTGACAATTGCACGTTTAACAGGATATGAACTGACACTGTTTCAGCCACACATAGAAATCAGACGCTGCAACGTTTTAAATCCTGCTACACTGTTACCCTCGATTACATCGAATCCTGCCACACATGACTGTGTGGAAGTTATTAACACCATGACAAAGCCAAGACAAGACTTGACAGACATTGCATTTCCTGATCCAGACCTGACACTTTATGTGGATGGTTCATGTATGAGAACAAGTACAGGAGAACTAGTAGCCGCATATGCAGTGACTACTGAAACTGAAATTATAGAAACACATCGTATTGACACCCTGTCTGCTCAAGCAGCAGAGCTCATTGCTCTGACCCAAGCCTGCATACGAGCCAAGAACCTGAAAGTAAACATATACACAGATTCACGTTATGCATTCGGAGTCGTTCACGACTTTGGAGTCCTCTGGCAAGAAAGAGGTTTTATGACCTCTCATGGAGCCAAGATTCAGCATGGCCCCCTCATTCAAGCTCTGTTAGAAGCAATACATTTGCCGAAAGCCATTGCCATTATGAAGTGCAAAGCACATACGAAAGCTACTGATACCATTTCCCAAGGTAACGATCTAGCAGATCGAACAGCCAAGCTTACAGCCCAGACTCTAGACATTCCAGTTAACACGACCAAGATAGATATTCCAGATCAGACTACTTGTATGACAGTTAAAGACCCTACACGAGATGTACTAGACATACAGACACATGCTACCCCAGACGAAATCAAGAAATGGTCTGAACAAGGAGGGGTTCAGACAGATCAGGGATGGTTGACGAAGGGAAAAGCCACATGGTTTCTCCCCGACTCTATGGTTCAAGTCATTATTAACACCACACATAGTCCAGCACATTTAGGAGAGAAAGCCATGTTAGACAGCATCCAGAATATTTGGTTTAACAAACATTTACGAGCAGCAGCCAAGCAGAAAGTACGTACCTGCATGATCTGTTGTCAGTTCAATCCAGGTAAAGGTGTTCCGGTGGAACAAGGAGGATTCCATCCTCCTGACCACCCTTTTGAAGTCCTCCAGATGGATTATATTCAGATGGATCGATGCCGAGGTTTCAAGTATGTCCTCGTAGTTGTATGCGCTTTGTCCAGATGGACAGAAGCATATCCAGTCCCAGATTACACTGCTGCGACCACTGCCAGGCAGTTGGTTCGTGAGTATTTCCCTCGCTATGGTTTACCCAGGGTCGTGTATTCAGACAACGGCCAGCCATTCTCATCCGAACTCATGAAACAAGTATCTCTTCTGTTAGGGTACCAGTGGAAGTTCCATTGTGTACGACACCCCGAGGCAGCTGGCCTCGTCGAGAGACATAATCAGACTCTGAAAATCCGCATTGCAAAGGTTTGCACAGAAAAAGGCGTAGATTGGATGGTAGCCCTGCCAGTCGCCCTTTTTTACATGAGAATGGTCGCTCACTCCCGTTCAGGTCTGTCACCTTTCGAGGTTGTATTCGGTCGTCCCCCGAACATGTGGGGTACACCGATGCCACGTAAAATAACCGATGTTGACAGTAATATGCTGACAGATTACCTAGCTTCCTTGATGTCTGCACTACTCTCTTGTCGTTCACAGGTCGCGGCTGCCTTTCCAGACAACACTCAAGTGAAACCGCACGAGGTCATTCCAGGCGACCTCGTTCTAGTGAGGAACTTTGATCGTTAAAGTCCGTTGGAGCCCCGCTGGAAAGAGCCGAAACTAGTTCTGATGACCACAAGGACCGCCGTAAAACTAGAAGGAAGAAAAGGGTGGCTTCACTCCAGCCACATCAAGCGTTTTCATGGACTCCGTCCAAAGACTTTTCTCAAGGACTGCCCCGATACTGACTCTAAACTTCCTCTGTTAGAGAAAACTCCGCAGCAGGAGTATAAACTCAAGCTCAGGTCTAGCAAGTCAGACAGTTTAATTGTTTAAGTCCCTCTCGGGTGAAGCGGTTAGACAGGTTCCTGACATGTATGAGATAGACCCCCATAGTGAGAGAGTTAGTCGAAACTCCAAGAAAATACGTTACTGTAAAAATCTGCGCAGCAGATGTATCGTCACTTTATTGTTTATGTTATTTCTGAGTCTTACGATTACATGCATAAGTTATGTTTTACATGTATTTTTTCCTCCTATTGATTCACATGTACATCTTTCTTCTAATGATACAGTAGAGCACACTTTTAGTGAACTACCTCCACACGAGTTATCCTATCGACTTGCTATGCGCAACAATACTTTTATCCGAATGCTACATTATTCACACCAGACTAGCAATGCCACAAATTGTTGGGTGTGTGGTCGACTCCCCCCTTTCCAGACACCGAAGGGAGTTCTGCCACTCTTTCCCTATCCGTTTTCACACAATGGGTCGTGTGGAGCATGGTTTACGTTAACATCATCCTCCGACGATAAGTCCCTTCTGAATAGAACATGTTTCCCAGACAAGGAAGGTCTTTCCCATAGAACAGGGTTAGATCTAGAAAATGAAGTATATGATCTAGGTAATTATTCCTCGAATTTCATGGTTTTGAATGTTCAGTCCGAGACTACTCCAGACTTGCCTGCTATTACAGTCCTACCAGTGAAAGGCGAATTATGTGTCAGAAAGAATGGTTCAGTACATCTAGGACACAGTGATTGTACTACTGTGGTCGAGTATAATGACAGTGGGAAGTCTACTTTCAAAGCCTCACGTCATTCGTATTTTGTATGTGGTCAGACCGCATATGTACGTCTGCCCCTAGATTGGGATGGAACATGTTACATTGCCTTCCTACTGCCACCAGTTTTCCTAGCCCCATCCGATTATCACAGAAATACACATCTAGTACACGTCAGACATAGAAGGGAGATCGAGTCCCCAATTGTCGATCAAACTGAAACTGCCTTAGAACAGTATACAGACTTCAATAAAGGTTTCTTTTTTTTCATAGGACCTGTCCAGAATAGTAAGCTAATACGTAGGTTAACCAGAACCCTTGAAGCAGTAGTGAATGAGACTACTTCCGCTCTAGGTAACTTAACCGAAGAACAATCTGCTATGAGATTTGTCGTTCTTCAGAACCGCCTTGTTCTTGACGTCATACTGGCCGATAGGGGCGGAGCTTGTAGAGTCATCGGATCTAGTTGTTGCATTTTCATTCCTAATAACGCACCGTCTGTTTACTCAGCTATAACCAGACTTCACAAAATAGCCCATCAGTTACACCAGAATCCAGGCACCTGGACATGGTCCGGTTGGCTCTGGAGTATAATATCTGCTTGGGGATGGAAGGTACTGTCATTCCTAGGAATAGTAGTAATGATCATATTCAGTTGCTGTCTCTGTTTACAATGTGGCCCTGCGATTTGCGGCTTGTGCGCTACCTCTTGTATTCCAAGTCCCAAGTCCCATTCCAAGAAGATAAGAGACGAGCAAATGATGCTATATGAACAGATAGATGGTATCATGAATATTGATGTTTCCTGAAGGAAACGTAGGGAACAAGGAGGGAATGAGGAAAATTGAATTTTGCCTTGTCATGTGTCCCTACGTGTTCCCCATTATATGTTATATGTGCATGATCGATATGCATATGTTCCCCCTTGACCGAATATAGACGCAATTATAGTTGTGTCCAACGTTAGTATGCCAGTTATCCAGTCCTCGTGAAAGCAACGAGTATTAGGCCTATGTTGCCAACGTTTTACATTGTGCATGTTAATTCATCAAGTTGTCCCCGTTTCTAGGCCTCATAGGGCCCGGACACCAGATTCGAGCTCCAGTCTCCTGAAACCACTCCGAGGAGCGATGCAGCCCCTCCCGCATCCCTGACCCTTCACTTACTCTCTGCCAAGCAGCGCGGTGCCCGGCCTGGCCTGCCTGCCTGTCTGCCAAGAATATGTTATGCCTCTAGTTATCAGTTCAGCTCCCCGGCTTCACATTCCTCAGCTAACGAACCGCATAAACATCTTCATCTATAGTCTAGTCTTCCTGTCTCCAGGCAAGAGAATTACTGAATTAGTATTCATAGAAGATTCATAGCACACGCAATACATGTAGAATATATGCATGCACCAGCCTTAGTGTCAAGTAGCCTTTGCCCTGATGACATTTAGATTCTATCAACATGTACTCCAAACACCAGATACCAGATATGCTATAGGTACATGTCGTCCTGACATCCCAGACTTTAGTCTCCTCTTCTAGTGCCAGAAGTCAGAGCCCCCAGCTCTCCCCAGTTACACGTCATGGCCCGTTTGCGCGCACCAGTAGGTTAAAGGTTCCAGCTGCCCAGGTAGCCCCCTCCATGTATCCACCCATTTATGACACTTCTGTGACGTTTACATCACATGTCTCCGTGCACGCCCTGTGCACGCCTTCTTTGTACGCCCATATGTTCTTATCTTTCGTTTGTCACTTGTTACGCCTACTGTATGCAATGCAATTATACTGTTTTACTATATATACTGTATAATGTTAATGAGACGTTGCAGTTGCCATTTCCATTTCCTTTTCCTTGTGTCTGTCCCTTCCTGAGCCTTTGCAGGTGATGGAACCCGATGGTCCATTGGCTCGAGCCATCTGATTAAAGCCCATTCTGACTCAGATATCACGGATCCTGCCTCTTATTTATTGAGCTATCCTTTTCAGTTAATGCATAGAAAAATAGTACCGGTATTTAATTATTTATTTACCACATACCCTCTCTCTGAGAATGACATTTGGGCAGTGAGTGGTGTAGTGTTGGACTACCATGGAAGTATGGCTTGGCACTGTGTGACCAAAATAATGACATGGATGCTGGAGGCTGTTATTATGACGGCACATGACTGACCCCTCCAGCCATGCCCCAATACTTTTATTGATCCCAGTACGGAACCTGGACTTTAGCACAACCACACAATGCCAGTGATATGAAAAAACTACCTTGCAATGTTTTGCAAGGTGGTACAGTACATTTCCCCCCAACTTTAGTAAGTCCAACATCAAACTTTCATAAACATAACTTTCACACAAACAGTTGGTAACATTACCACACTACAGGCTATGATCATCTGCCTGTATGGTCAGCTTTCAGGCTCTTGGCATCCTCAGACAAAAAAGCTCTTCAGGTGGGTAGAGGGCACTGAATTGCCCCTCAAATGGTACCTGGTGGAGTTACTGATTCCTGAGGACCTCCGAGTACAGGACTCACTCTCTGAGCAATTGCTTGGGGGACCCTCGGTTGGTCTCTTATGGTTCTCAGTCTGTGCAAGGAGCAAGGTCAAGGATGGCACCCATGCTTCTGCCCTCAACAACGGATCATGGTCAGTGGCCAGGTCGACCGTTCCTTGGAGGGTTTCTCTGGCTTTCATGAAGCAGAAGATGTTGTGGATGATGTGGCTAGGCCAGTGATTGAGTGGGGCATCTGCTGATACTCAGGTGAGAATCCATGAACCGATCTCTCCATTTGTTGTTGATCAACCTGAGCAATGCAGATTATTTTGATTAGGGCCTGCATGAACAGCTCCACCTCTCCATTGGCTTGTGGCCATCGCATGTTATTTTGCATTGCTGGATGCCCCAGGACTGGAGGTATTCCTCAAATTCCTGGCTCTGGAAGGGTGGTCCATTGTGGACTCTCAGAACTTTCATAAGACCACACGAGGCAATTATCTACACCATATGGCGATGAACTCATGGGTTTTGTGACCCGACTAACTCAATTCCCGGATTTTTTGTTTAATCGTGTATGAGAACTAAGGCATGTCTCCCATCCGATAGGAGGCCAAAATCTAGACTGGAGCATTCTCATTGCTGCTGCGGACCCTCTTCGGTGAGCACCGGAGGGGAAGCAACTGGGACCCGGCCACTTGACACCACTGGCATGATCTTACTGTGACCTCCACCATTTCATCCATGCCAGGGAACCAGACTTTCGTGCAGAGTCTATTCTTGGTTTTGACGACTCCTTGGTGGCTGTGGTAGACCAGCTGTATGGCTTGGTTGGGGGTTACTAGGCAAGTCCTCTAAGCAAACACCCATAGGCATCTGTCAAGAGTTCTTGGTGGCTGTTTAATAGAGATTCCAGGACTCTCTTGTCTCTAGGGTCCTCTGCGACAGGTGTGCCTTTAGTGTTCTCCATTCACCCGGATTGATTACAGCTATTGCCAATTTTATGCATTCATATTCCTGGGTAGCTTGCAGGAGAGTGTCAAGTGACAGCGGGTGCAGTTGAGCCCTCTCTGCAATGAATTGGACATAATCGTAATAACAGTCACTTCTGCCTCCTCTGCTTCTTTGGAGATCATGGCGCAGGAATATCTGGGCTGGTGGAGCCTGACTGGTATTCAAGGCAGCAGTCATATTCTAGTATGTGTCACATCAACGAATTCAGACCCTTGGAATTGGGATACTACCAAGGGCTTGCAGTCCATGGTGATGAAGAAAGGGTGACCATACATGTATAAATAGAAATGTCAGCAGGCTCAGTGTATAGCAATAGCCTCTTGCTCAATTTGTAAATATCGTTGCTCAGTCTCAATCTCTGTGAGGGTCCTGCTCGCATAGGCGACAGGGGTACACCCTCCGTGTTGCTGCTGTTGGATGAGAACAGCCCGAGCCCTTTTTTTGTTTTGCTGTCGACGGCAATATTTATTGGTTTGTTCATCAAAATTGGACAGGATGGAATCTGCCAACAGAGCCGCTTTGGTATTCCAACACTCATCATACTGTTCTGTGCCCCATACACGTGATGCATTTGCCTTGTCAGTTTGTGGAGCGGTTGTGTGAGGCCAGTATGGTCTGGAATGAACTGCCCACAGTAATTTACCATGCCAAGAAGGTCTACACTTCAGAGATGTTAGTGGGCGCTGGGGCTTCCTGTACATCTTGCACCTTCCCTGAATCTGGTGCTACTTCTTTGACCAATAAAGTATACCCAAAGAAACTGATTCTTTGTTTCAGGAATACACATTTCTCCCGGTGGAGAGGGAGACTGTAGTCTTTGATCCTGTGGAGGACTTCAGGAAGGTCCGTTGAGAAGATGGTGATGTACCTCGACTCTGGGTGGAACCGCAGCTTATGGTGTCCCGGGCGAAGTTCAGCACCATTTTGCTCCACTGAGCTCCCCAAGAATGTCGCCCATAGTGGGGGTCAGGTGGTAATCCCTTTTGATAGCTACATTGGGGAGTCTCATGTCCATGCAGATGCGAACTTCCCAAGGTGGCTTCTGTTTTTTCGCGACCACAATCAGCAAGACCTACAGGGTGTGGCCTTTCACCCTTTCAATGATGTCGATGATGCCATCTTGTTCTAGTTTCTATAGCTTTTCTTTTTTTTTTGGCCGGAGCTGAAAGGCGACCTGCTGAATGGACCAGTCAATGTGGAGTTTCATCTCTTTCCGTCTTAAACAACCTATGCCTTTGAAAATGTCCACAAATTCTTCAAGAATAGTGGACAATTCTTCCTCTTGTACTCCGAGTGCGAAGAACATTAGTTCTAAGGTTTCTGTGGTCCGACCGCTAACTAGTATGCCTTGACCTTCCTTACCTATGTAGATGGTGGTGTCAACATTTGCTTCTTTGTGTGATAAGGGTGATTCGAAGCACCTTAGCAGAGGTATGGTTTGCGCTTGTACATATACGAATACTCTTATTCTCATTTTCTCCAACTCTGTGGGTGTGGCTAGTGCGACGTAGGTGCCTACTGACATAGTTTGATGAACGCTCTGTTGTCGATAGGTGTGGTGAGCTAGTGCGGTCATACTTTAAATTGGCATTGTCGGTGTGGACACCAAGTTGATAGTGCCCCTCCTACAGCAAAGGCCGAGTGGACAATTCTTCCATTTTATCATCCATGTCTTCTGGCTTGGCTTGTTGGGAGTGCTCATGATGGCTTGTATCATTTCTTTCTGGGATGTGTTCTTTGATGACCTGTAGACTTTTGCAAAGCATTTATATTTTCCGCAGGTGGAGTATCTTTTACCTTTGGCGGGGCAGTTACTCATCTTTTGAGGTGGCCCCCACTTTATCCACAGTTTATGGTTTTCCGGCGGACGTGTCAGAGTGCCGGATTGGTGGGCTCTAATAAAGTATTGATTTGTTCAGTCTTGATTGACCTGTGGAGGGCGGCCTCCATACAGGATGCTCTGGCTTAGAAAGTTCATTTGAGCACCCCAGGGTCAAAATGTCTTGGAGCAATTATCCTCATTCTTGGAGAATGGTCTCCATCAGCTTCCCCAGTGAGCAGCCTTTTATTATATCCCCCGTATTTCTTCTTGTTCATCATGATAACCGCAGGTGCTTGCCAACTCTTTCAGTCAACCATGAAACGCGTCTGTGTTTCTTCAGGTTCTTGAAGAGCTTGCTCAAACATAAATCTTTCATAATCCCTGTTCGCCACAGGATCAAAGTGTGCATTGAGGGATCTGAGTAATATATTGTAGGACTTGGATGTCGCTTAAACCAAAGTTGTGTATAATGTGTGGATGCCTTTCCCTCCTATATGCAATAGAAGTGCTTCACGCCTTTTCACTGTGATTTTGGCACCTTCAAAATAAAATTGAAGGCTCTCCACTCAGTCCTTTTTGCACCAGTGCAGATGGCGCCTTGCAGACAATGAGTGCCTCAGTTGCCATAATCGAGGCCATAGCTGTGGCTGGTGAACTGGTGAGGTTTTGTGGTCACCTCACGGCACGAGCACTATCACCACGTGGAAGGTGTTGTGAAGCAGCCAGCCTGAGGGAGGTAGTTTATCACCCTTCTATAGTGTGGCAAGAAGTGGGGGTAGACAGTGCCCTTGAGACAGTGGAGTAATGAAAGTCTGATAATGTGGTGGGCCTCTGGTCTGGTTGCATGCTTAGTGGAGGTCAAACTGGGCCTCTCACTGCTTTGCTCCACGTGGTCCAACAGTTGTTGAGCCAGTATTTTAATTTAATGTCTTTGTGTTTTTTCTCTATTCTGACTGTGTACAGTCCTGCGCAGGGCCACTGACTGGGTGATGTGCAGCTCACCAGCACTATGCAGAGCACTTGGGGAACATGAGGTGCTCTCCGTGCCATCCGGCAGTAGTGGCTGGTCCGTGAGCATATTCTTGTTGGGTGCACCATGCTTTGTATGCAATCCTCTAAAGTTCTTGAAAGTTTAAAGCATTGCAGGGTGGCGCAGCCACTCTTACCTCATTGAGCGGCTGGGCGTGGGCAAGAGTCCTAAGGGTGCACAGTATGCAAGTGGCAGGTTGCAGTCCTCTGGTGTGATGGGATCTAAAAATCGATATACCTATATCATTGGCCTAATATATACAATATAACCCCGAAGCCATATAATCATACAATCAGAGTGCACTATGATCGTATATTAATCAATGTTTTACTTTTGTTTTGTTCGCTCCTATTGGTATGACTGAAGCCATTTGTTTCATTTCATTATGTACAAGTACTGTTTCTCTGAAAACACGTGCTTCCACTCTCTGCTCGAAGTCACGACGGCCAAGCAGGCTGCCTGCTATAATTGTTAGCTTCTAGCTCAAGGAAACCCAAGGTCACACCTGCCCTTCTTGTGGGATGCGCACATTCTAGCAGAGCCCGTTCCTGTACTCCCCGGGCTACAGATAGCCAGGGAGGCACCTTACTGACCCACCCCCGGAATAGCTTAGGCCTAGGCTACCAGCAAATCAGTTGTGCCTTATATGGGTATTCCTCTTGGCCTACTGACAAGTTGTATCTTTCCTTGTAGGGTGTCATCTTGAACATGTGAAACGTATATATGCTTTGTATTCTGAATACTGAGGCAGTCTCCTCTGCGCACCTCCGAGGGTCGTGCAGACTGAGGCTCCCCTGTCAGGGCTTGTATTTGATGAATAAACGATTGAACCTTCTCCATTGCCGACTGATTTATTTTTATAGATAAAGGCATATGGGCTATTGGTAAGTATAGCTCGATAGAATAATTTTGAATCCTTCAGTTGGCGACTCCGCCGGGACTCCGCGATAGGGTCGTCCCCTCCTGTAAACAGGGGTGACGGGACAAGGAGGAGTTCTGGCCGAGTGGGTGGACAGAAAGAGGATCCTGATTTGAGACACCCGTTTGTGGTATAAAAACAAGCCGTTCCACTCTCGAGCTCAGTATCCCTCCCAGCTACTGAAGACCCTACGCCAGAGTCCTACGGGCTTACCCCGAGAGAAGAACAGACTGTGTCGGTCTGTCTAGGTGTCGGCAGTGGAGAATTCGCAATCGACCTGAGTGCACCAGGTGAGTGATATTCTGTGATTGGATTGGCTAAGGATCACTCAGTTGAAGTGTTTCCATTTGATAACAGTTAACTGTCTTTGTTTGGCGGTGGCCGGGGCAGCCGGACCACGAGGGAATCTGGGTATCTACCGTTGCGGCGAAGGGGCTGCACGGGTGGATACCCCACAGACTTGTTTGGTGAATAATTGGGACTACATCTGATGCCTTAGCGGAGTACGGTGTTGCTCGCTCGGCCGAATTCTCTCCGGGAAAGCCCTGGGAGCAACTGGGTAAGCTTGGGTTCTGGAGTCGTGTCCAGGTGCCCGGCCCAACCAGAACAGGACCATGGGATGGCCTGTGAGAGAGTTCGTGGTTCGCCTATCAGGTGCTCTCAGAACAGTCGAATGACTGCTCCTGTTTCTTTTGGGTTTTTGTTGGTCTGGAATTCTGTTGAATTGATTCCCCGAACAGGAGTCGACTGGCTCTGTTCGTATCTGAAGACGTCATTTGCATAGATTATTGAAGGAACATTTGCCTTGCACTGTTTTACAGTACTTTATTATGATGATTGAGTGAAAAGCTGTATGAGTGGATAATGAGAAGGACATGTCCAAGTGTGTATGTGCTTGTTTGGATTGTGTGAAAAAAAAAAAATGCACCATGCCTTGTTTCAGTAAAATATGTTTTGGGTGCTGCTGTCGGCGAGGTACACGGCTCGAAGAAAAACAGCCTGCCCCTCCCAAGGGTAGTCCCAGTTTTGATATGTATGTTAAACATGGGTTGCAGCCAATCCTATTTAATACCCTTTGGAATAGGTATACGAAGGATAATTCGGAGTTGCAATGGCCCCTTACAGGGACCTTTGATGAGAAAAAGATGAATTACATACAGAATAAATTGTTTATGAAAAAAAGCCGTCAGTCTATGTTTGACTCCTTGAACTTATGGTTGAAGGAGGCAAAAAGACGACGGATCAGAGAAGAAAAGCTGGGAAGGCTGAAGTCTGGACAGACAATTACCCAGAAGGCAGTAGCATACGATAAGGGAAAAGTGGAAGAAAATATAGAAAGAATGGATAGACAGTTTCGATTGGAAACAAGTAAAAGCTATGTGGCCAGACCAGAGACAGGGGATGAGTTAGATGATTTGTTGGAAGCCCGACCACCTCCTCCGTATGCTCCACAAGGGTTGTACCCAGCCATACCTTTGGTTACGGGCAGATCAGTTGGGAGCTGCATCGAGCGTAAAAACCCCGATAGGGGCGGTTGCTACGGCCCCCACTGGAGGGTCAGCGCCTTATGCTCCGTTTTCCCCTCCTTCTATTCGACAAAGTACCTAACCCTTAATATCCCTGCGGCCGTCTCCTCTTCTTTGCACTCGGTGTTTCTCTCCCCTCCGACTCAGACCACTTCAGACCTCCGAAATATAGTTGGCCCAGGAGCCACACCCAAGCGACCGTTGTCTGACTTGAGTGATCAACGAGCTTACACTCGGTCGTTGCTGGGAATAGAGGAGAGAAGAGCTATTATAATTCAGGCATCCCAGTGGATGCGGAATGCTATTTATACTTTAGAAGATATTTGGAGCACCATGAAAGACTTTGAGCCAGTAGCACAACAGCTGGCTTTGGAGAGCATGGCAATCCGATTGATTTCCTTATGGGAACAACATTTTGAGGAAGGACTTCCGCCCCAAATATTTCGTGATATAAGGGATCACGCTCATAAATTCCATCTCCAAACTGAGGAAGTATATCAGAATGTAACTACGCTCTTGCATTATAGGGAACGGCTGCACCAAAAGAGTGCTGAATGGGGAGCACAGCACCCCATGAGAGAGGTGCTTCCTCTCTTTTTCCCGGAAGTACCCGAAATAAGGGACAATGGGGGTAATGTCACCAGAGTACGAGTGGACGCTAGGCTTCAGGAACAGTGGGTTTATACCCCTTGGAAACGAAGCAAAGTCCTTACGTTAAAAGCCCAGCTCTCTGACCCCCGTAAAAATCCTACAGCTTATTATAAAGAATTGACCGAAGCAGCCAATTCTGCCATTATGACTATAGCTGATATTGAATTATTTTTTGGTCTCCTGATCCCAGTAGATATATAGAGACAAATACATGATACAGACCATATTCCGGAATTGGGAGGAACATGGGATCAATTAAAAAATTGTGATAAGGAACGGAAACCCGGTGAGAAACCGAGGGACGAAATATTAGCCGTACCAGATAAAATTGTTACATATATGAAGACTCTTCTCCCTCCTTGAAAAGTAGATTGGGATAAATTAACAGCGTGTAAACAGAAAAAGGATGAAAGTATGTCCGATTTCTTTACTCGGTTCGAGAAAGTTTTCATAGATTTTAGTGGTCAGGACCTCTCGACAGAGGGAGGAATTCGATTATTTGTAAACAGATTTGTCACAAATTTGCTCCCAGAGGTCATGACCCGTCTTCAATCAGCTGAAAGTACGTGGACTACGGCTGCTCCATCTGTTATCCTTAGCATGGCCCAATATTATGAACATCGTGAAAATGAGAGCAAGGAAAAATCAGAGAAAAAGACTAAGGATCTAAAAACTAGAGTACTACTGCAGCAAGTTAGTAGAGGGCAAAATTCAGGACGGGGAGTGCAAGGCTCATTTCAAAGAGGCCAGATGACAGGAAGAGGTAGAGGAGGCCCTCCGAATATTGGGATAAACCAATGTTCCTTTGTAAGGAGGAAGGACATTGGAGGGTGGATTGCCCTCTGTTGTTGGCGAGGAACGGACCTAGTAGAGGACGAGGAAGGGGTCGAGGGAATATAGATCGGAATAGCATGAGAAGGGAGGAGTCACAACATGAGGGTTCTCGTAAGAATCATTTTGATGACCCTCAGAACAGACAATACTACAACGAGACTTATCAGGATGACAGGTATGATGAACGGGATTATGCATGAGACAGCCATGGACAGAGCGGGGGCCATATTACAGTACCAGTTGACCAAGAGGGACCTTATGTCAAAGGAGAACTGTTGGGTACATCGGGAAAGTTTTTAGTGGATACTGGGGCGATGAGTAGTTCAGTCGCCCATACACTGGTCCCAGGGGCAGCTCTGTCTGGCCAAAATAATGTATCAGTAGAATTCTCTGGAATACCGGTAGTGAGCCCCGTTTCAAAACCTCTGCCTTTTACGATAGGTCCCATCTCCATGCATACACCTTTTCTTCTAACTTCTAATTGTGGAGAAAACCTGTTAGGGCTAGACATCTTGAAGAGATTACATGCACGTATTTATTGTTCCCCTGATGGTGTTTTTCTGACAATGCAGAAACCATCTGTGACAGTGACTCAATACTTTGCTAAAAATGAGACTTTGCCCCCTGAATTCTCTACCATTCCTCGGACACTATGGGCGACAGGGGACACCGATGTTGGTCTGTTAAGAATAGCCCCTGTGTCAATAACATTGAAGCCAAACGCACAGATGCCACGCATTCCTCAGTATAAGATTTCACCAGAAAGTGAACAGGCCTTGTTGCATATCATTCGTGACCTCACTGACAAGGGGGTAGTGGAAGAAACGGCTGCTAACGTCTGTAATAGTCCAATTTTGCAGATTCTGAAGAAGACACCAATTGATGGCGCCCCAGACTATAAGACTGCATATCGTTTTGTGATTGACCTTCGAGCCGTCAATAAAATAGTAGTCCCTCAATATCCAGTGGTACCAGATATTACAGCAATTCTCACCATGATTCCCCCTACGGCACAATATTTCTCTGTAATAGACTTAAAAAATGCTTTCTTTAGCATTCCAATTCATCCTGATAGCAGGCATATCTTCGAATTCTCATTAGGAGGTCGAAGTTTTAGATTTACGCGTGCACCCCAAGGCTATACAGAAAGTCCCAGCATATATAGCCAGGCCTTTGAAGGCAGTCCTGGATTAAATAATTTTGCCTGCAGGTAATGCAATTATCCAGTATGTGGATGATATTTTGGTGGCCTCCGATACAGAAGAAGGCTGCAAAGAAGCGACAGTGAAATTGTTACATCATTTGGCTGATAACGGAAATAAAGTCTCCCTTTCCAAATTTCAATATTGTCCACAGGAAGTGACCTACATTGGCCACTTACTCTCGAAAGCGAGGAGATGGCTAACACCAGAACGAATATCTGTAATTACTAACATGTCAGTACCTCGTACCCAACGTGATGTCCGTGCTTTTCTCGGCATAACCTCTTACTGTTGCCAATGGATTCCTAATTATTCACTCCTCTCTAAACCCTTGTTGTATTTGACTACCAAAAATGTGTATGAACCCCTACCCGGGACGGATGAATGTCAAGAAGCCTTTGAATCTTTGAAATCCGCTTTGTGTTCTACACCTGTCTTGGGTACCCCGGATTATCGGAAGCCTTTCTCACTTTATGTGCACGAGGTGGACGGTTGCTCCCTTTCAGTATTAACACAGGGTTTTGGCGGAAAACAGAGACCCTGTGCCTTCTTTTCATCAGTACTAGACATGGTCGCACAAGCCCTTCCCAGCTGTCTGAGGGCCACTGCGGCGGTAGCGGTGGCCATCCGACAATCAGAAGGTATAGTTTTGAATACCGATCTCACAGTCATGGTACAGCATGCTGTGGATATTCTGTTGAATAGAACTAAGACTCAGCACCTTACGAGTGCTCGTTTAACAGGATACGAACTAACATTGTTTGCACCCCACATTACGATTAAAAGATGTGCTACATTAAATCCAGCAACATTATTGCCTCTCCCTTCCAATGATACAAAGGATGATATCCATGATTGTATATTTAGAACTGAGGAGGAAACAAAGAGGCGTGTAGATCTTACCGACACCCCTTTACCAGAACCCCAAGGAGAGTTGTATGTTGATGGTTCTTGTTTTAAATTGCCAGATGGTACTACAACAGCTGCATATGCCATTACGACCCTGAAAACGTTGGTGGAAACCGCTAGGATTTCGCATCACTCAGCCCAGGCAGCTGAACTAATAGCCTTGTTACGAGCATGTGAAATTAGAAAAGGCCTGAGAGTAAATATTTACACAGACAGCCAGTACGCCTTCGGCGTTGCCCATAGTTTTGGGAGGCTGTGGAGGGAAAGGGGTTTCTTTACCAAGCATGGCCAGAAAATTCAACATGGTCCTTTAATTGACCGATTGTTATTGGCCCTGACACTACCAGATAAAGTTGCCATCATCAAATGCAGGGCTCACAAGAAAGTCATTGATTCTACGGAAAGGGAAATGCTTTTGCTGACTCAATAGCCAAGGAAACAGCACAAACTAAGATGACTCCCATGTTTCCTAGTGCGTCGGCTCGGTGGGTGGCGGAAACATATGTGTTTGATAATACCATTGAAAGCGTAAAAGAGTTACAGAAAAAAGATACCATAGACGGGGTACAAAGATGGGAACAGGAAGTGGGAAAACAGGACAAAAATGAATGTTGGATAGATCGAACTGAGAAGCAGCGTTGGTTACTTCCTAATGCATTGGTATATGCTGTAGTGACCATGGCTCATGGTCCAGCACACATAGGAGCAAAAGGTATTTGTGCAGTGTTAGACCCAGTCTGGAATAACCCAAATATTTCCAAAACTGCAGTGCATGTGGTTAAATATTGTCCTGTGTGTTTGCGTTACAACCCAGGGGGCAGAGAATCTGTCCTGGGTGGGAATTTTGCACCTCCATCTCTGCCATTTGAAGTTATACAAATCGATTATATACAAATGGATAGAGTAAACAATTTGAAATATGTATTGGTGGTGGTTTGTGCTTTCAGTAAATGGGTTGAAGCCTACCCCACCAAGGAAGCCACTGCGGTTGCAACTGCTAAAGCTTTGGTTAAAGAATATTTTCCCCGATACTGTTTGCCCCGGATTATCTGGTCTGATAACGGGACACACTTTAACTCCTTGCTGGTTCAGAGTGTTTGTGATGGTTTACAAATTAAGCAAAAATTTCATGCAGCCAGGCATCCCCAGTCAGCTGGTCTAGTCAATAAATACAATGGTACATTGAAACTGAAAATGGCCAAAATGTGTGCTAGTACAGGATTAAGATGGCCCGATGCACTCCCTCTAGCATTATTGTCTCTAAGAACGACACCACACACAAGAACAGGGTTATCACCTTACGAGGTAATCTTTGGCCGTCCTGCCAATGTGTCCCTAGGCCCAGGTCCTTTAGAGATATTGATTATCCTTTGATGACAGACTATTTGTATGCCTTGACTAAAGATCTGCGTTCTATTCACCAACAGGTATCCGAGACATTGCGGCCGCTACCAGAGGGTCCAGGACATCGGTTGGAACCGGGCCAGTGGGTTCTGGTGAAGAACTATCAATGGAAATCAAGTTTGGAACCGAAGTGGTCCGAACCCTACCAAATCATACTTGCTACAAGGTCGGCCGTGAAGGTGCATGGGCGCAAGCATTGGATACACGTCAACCATCTGAAGCTCCTCCTGCTCCCTTTGCCCTTTGATTTGCGAAACCGCGAAGGAATCCCAAGCCAAGAAGGAGAGTCGCTGCAGAGCTTTGTACCTTTTTCAGAAGCCTGAGAAGAGGGGCAGCCAAGTGTAGCGTTGCCCCCAGGTGACAGGGTGGCGGCTCAATCAGCGGAGGCTGTTGTTTCTGGTGCACCACAGAGTTCGAATGCATCTGATGCCCTTCGCAACCGAGTTGTTTTCTGACCAGGAGCAACCTGGTCGCTGTAAATACGACCTGCGGCCCCAAAAACAGCGCAGTACCCCAGATACTCATGGTAGGAGACAGGGAAAGACTTGAGTTGAGAAACCTCGGATAGATAGACTGGGGTACTGAGCGAGACACTGGACTGAACCCGTTGAGAGCTTGGAACACTGTGCTAAGTAGCTCTGTTCAGAAAGAAAGACTGAGTTGAGGGCCGCGGTTGTTCTGCAGGAAGAAGGAAGTTGTTTGCCGTCTGTTTCCTTTTGATATATGACAAGAGTCTGCCTGTGAGGCTCTAAGCGGACACAGGAAAGAAGATCCCCTCTGGTGGCGTGCGTGCTTTGTGGATACAAAGTTAGTTTTTGGACTTATAGAGAGCGACCGAGTTAGAATTGGACTTATAGAGAGCATGTTTCCTTTTGGTCGATTTGCAATGGAGGATGAAAGACCACTGGCTCCTCGGCGATATGTGGATAATATGCATTTGTTTTCCGGATGGTCCACCAGAGTGAAGGTGGCATTCGTTGCTTTTATTGTTATCATTACAATGATCATGATGTGCGTATTTGTATACTTAGAATTTCAGAACCCTGTACAGAATCTGTTAGGCACTACTGTTGCCCCGGAAGAACATATCTTCTATTCTTTGCCCCCTCATAAGGCAAGACATAGAGAAACTTATATGAAAAACGCATTTATTGAAATGTTGCATCAGACTCACAGCACCACAAACAAAAAGAATTGTTGGGTATGTGGGTTACTTCCCTCAGTCATGCACCAGCATGAACTATTCATTTCATTACCAATGTCCTATTTAGCTAGCTGTGAAGCCTGGTTCCAATTACTCTCTTTGATGTATTCACATTATGTAGCCGAACCAAAGATATATACTGAAAAAGATTATGAGGCCATTTTGAAGTATATAGAACAACATCAAGGATTTGACGCAGAAGGAAATGGCGGAGAGGGCTCCTTGGACACCAATGATTGCATGAATGTATATACAGAATATAAGAATATTACATGGTTAATAGAGGAAATGCAGGATTTTGAACTTTTTAATGACACTATGTATTTCCAACATTTTAAAGAACGAAATGTTACGAATGACAAAGCATTGCCAATCCCCATTATCAACACTACCTCTCCCTTTTGCATACAGGGACGAGGACATGTTAAGGTAGGAAAGAGCAGATGTAATTATACCTATACTTTACAGGTATATAGTACCCCGCCTATGATTACTCCTCCAGATGTATATTTCGTATCTGGTGAGAATACATACACATGGCTTCCAAGGGGATGGGCAGGAAGTTGTTATCTCTCATTCCTCTACCCTCCGGTGTATATTGCTCTGCCCGATTACCACAGAACTCATCAGTTGGTTCAGAAAGGGGTAGTGGTTAGCCGAAATATTAGGAGCTTTGACACCGACAGTACTGATCAAACAGACACCTCCCTACAGCAATTCGAGGATTTTGCCAAGGGCCTCACCCCCTTTTGGGGACCTATATTTAATAGCCGCAGTATAAGACGCTTGTCCAGGATAGTTGAGAATGTGGTTTAGACCACCACTGGGATTTTAACTAACATTACTGTGGAGCTTCAGGCGACGAGGCTTGTTTCGCTTCAGAACCGGATGGTTCTTGACGTCATCCTCGCAGATAGGGGAGGAGCCAGTCGTGTGATCGGCAGCTCTTGCTGTGTGTTTATTCCTGACTCGGCCCCTACCATTCATCTCGCTATACAAAAACTACATTGATTAGCCAGCGAAGCACATGTGGATAACGGCACTTGGTCCCTTAGTAGTTGGTTTTGGGGCCTTTTAGCTACTTGGGGTTGGAAAATATTTATGGTGCTTCCTGGAGCTTTTGGGGTAATATTTACTTGTTGCCTCTGTCTCCACTGTGGCCCGGCCTGCTGCTCATTCTGTGCAGCACGAATAACATCTGCTTTGAACTTTTCTCGTCAAGACAAAGCTGAAAAACAGATGATTTAAAAGGAGGTGTCAGATCTCATGCAGATCGATGAGGGGGTTTTCGTAGAACGAATCTAGTTATATTGGCTATAGTAGGCCAAAAGGGCCGTCTGATGGGATCTAAAAATCGATATACCTATATCATTGGCCTAATATATACAATATAACCCCGAAGCCATATAATCATATAATCAGAGTGCACTATGATCGTATATTAATCAATGTTTTACTTTTGTTTTGTTCGCTCCTATTGGTATGACTGAAGCCATTTGTTTTGTTTCATTATGTACAAGTACTGTTTCTCTGAAAACACGTGATTCCACTCTCTGCTCAAAATCACAACGGCCAAGCAGGCTGCCTGCTATAATTGTTAGCTTGTAGCTCAAGGAAACCCAAGGTCATACCTGCCCTTCTTGTGGGATGCGCACATTCTAGCAGAGCCCGTTCCTGTACTCCCCGGGCTACAGATAGACAGGGAGGCACCTTACTGACCCACCTCCGGAATAGCTTAGGCCTAGGCTACCAGCAAATCAGTTGTGCCTTATATGGGTATTCCTCTTGGCCTACTGACAAGTTGTATCTTTCCTTGTAGGGTGTCATCTTGAACATGTGAAACTTATATATGCTTTGTATTCTGAATACTGAGGCAGTCTCCTCTGCGCACCTCCGAGGGTCGTGCAGACTGAGGCTTGTATTTGATGAATAAACGATTGAACCTTCTCCATTGCCGACTGAATTATTATTATAGATAAAGGCATATGGGCTATTGGTAAGTATAGCTCGATAGAATAATTTTGAATCCTTCAGGTGGCTGGATCACACAGTCAGGAGGCAGCAGATGGTGGTCCTGAGCAGTGCAGCGTATGTCGTAGACAGGTAGCGGGTCGTGAGCTGAGCACCCACACTTGTTGCCAGTGTACTGTTAGGCTAATTGGTAAGTATGGCCTGGCACTGTGAGACCGAAATAATGACAAAGAGGCTAGTGGCAGTTACAATGCCGGCACATGACTGACCCTCTCCAGCCAGTCCTCGTGCTTTTACTGATCCCATGGGGGAACCCGAACTCCACCACAACTTGCAGGTACACGGCTGATATGACAAACCTAGCTGCCCTGCAATGTTTTTCGGGTGCAACTGGGTCTCCAGCAAGCCCTTTGGTGCCAGTTCAGGCCTACTGTCTCTGACTCTACTATGGTGCTCAACTGCGATGCAGTCAGCTGTCAATGCCAGTCTCAATACTAGCCAAAGCCACACCCTGGGGGCAGGCTGCATTTGTCAGGCTAGCTCACCAGCTTACTGTGGCACAGTCAGACAGTCAAGCACTAGAGGGTAGCACGCTACTGGCTTGGTGAGCATGTAGTGTGGCCAGCTGAAGAGAGTGCAGTGCTAAGGCAGTTGCAAAGGAATGCAGATTAATGCTACTGCTATACATATTAGTGCATGCACAGCTCGGCTGCAAACAAGACCATAGTCTTCTGTGGATGGTCCTTGATCTATGCTCAGTCCTGGGCAGGTTGCAGATATGGGTCAGTGACTTTCAGAACAGCCACCTGCTTGACAACGTCAAGATTCCTAACTGTCAGAGCTAAATACCAGTACCAACCACCTGCATCTACCAACTCACATTAATTATGGGTACGAGGCGCAATCAGTGGCGGCTGGTGTAATTTGAAAGTGGTGAGTCACATTGAAAGACATGAGCCCAAAAGGTGCGCTATACAAAAAAAGGTTTCCTTTTATACAGGGCCAGTCCTGAGCTTACGTATTTCAAGACGCTCTCATGTTTGCTAATGATGCCATTAGCCAGGGCACAAGTCAGGGGTACAAGTGGGTGGACGGCGTCCATCCACTATTTTCACAGGGTTGACCCCGTCTACCCTGCCAAGAAGTTGGCCCCCAGGAAAAATATGCTGAATGAGTCCTGGTGTAATTTGCAAACACCGGGACACATTCAGCAGCGTCTGCACATTGTTGTCTGCTTTTGATCGCAACAACGTGCAGGCAGGGAAGGGGCTTTCTTAGTTCAGAACCTGCTGGGCTCACAACAAAGTTCCAATCTGAGGGGTCATCAGGTCTCCTTTTGTTGGAGTCTCCAGGCAGGCAGCAGTTAGGAGCCTCACACGTAGAAGCAAATGCAGCAGAGATGAAGTAAAGGCTCACACCTTGTTACCACTTCACATGTACTTAAGAGAGGCAGCTTTTCACTTTGTTCAGGCTCTGTTTATGAGATATGCTTGCACTGTAAGGTTGTCAGATGTGTTGGTCTTTCCCAGTATTTACACAAAATAAATAGCATTTATATAGTGCTTACTACCCTTGAGGAGGAGTTGTAATAATTGAAATATCGCAATCTTTTCTTGTAAAGCAGTATGGGTAGAGGACGTTTACGCTGACACAAGGCAACATTGTTTAGTGTGTAGCTTACAAAAGTGTGAATTTTCTGCGTAAATCAGGAGAATTTCCCTGTATACTCGAAATGTGCTTTAATGTACTCATGACAGACATGTTAAACATATATGTGAGGGCTTAAGATCTGATGTCACTTCCTATGATGCCACTTTCTATGATGTCACATACTGTGATGTCATGCGCTGTGATGTCACATGCCGTGATGTCACGTGCCATGATGTCACGCGCCATGATGAGACTTTCATACTGATTAACTCCGTCAGTCCCCCCGCTTTTTTTTTTTAGGACTTGTGCCCTATATATGCATATGAGAGCATCTTGAAATATGTGAGCTCAGTATGTGCTCTATACAAAAAGGTTTCCTTTTGTACAGCACCCATTCTGCGCTCACGTATTTCAAGATGTTCTCATATGTACTAATGACTTCATTAGCATATATGAGAGCGTCTTAAAATACATGAGCGTAAGGTGTGCTATGTACAAAAAAGTTCCCATTTGTACAGCGCACATAGTGAGCTTACATATTTCAAGGCGCTCTCATATGTGTTAATGACTTAATTAGCACACGTAGGAGCATTTTGCTGAAAGGCTCCTTGTGTTTGCATTGAGGCTCAAGGCTGACTCCGAAGAAGTCAGGATCCAGCCATGAGGCTTAAAAGCAAACACAGAACACCACCATATGGATGGCAGTAGGCACAGCCATGAAGTGAGCCCTCGAGTCCGATTCTGGCTTACTTGCAAGTTGCGCTGCCTGGTACACAGCGCGAGGGACAATAATAAAAAAAAGCATTTGCAATGCAATCAATCTCGCCTTTGGGACCTTATATGTATTTAGCTATGCAGCACATTAGCCTGGGTGCTGAAACATCTACTGTTCTTTAACATGGATGAAATGTAAGCACCAAACTGCGCGACACGCTTGGTATGGAACACATGGAGAGAAATATTGCCTTTCAATGGGAAATGGTATAGTCCAAAGCTCTGTTTTTAATATAAAATCAGGGCCTTCAGTGGTCATATCACTGAAAATACAAGATAAAAAAATATTATTGTCTACGGGTGCTCATGGAAGACAATTTCTATGGACAGGAATCTAGAGAATGCTAAAGTGATTCTGGTATTTTACTGACCTCTTCTGGTCGTTTTCTATCAAGAAAGGTAAATAGAGGCAGTTGCCAGAAATATAAAAAAAAAGGGAAGCCCCTCAGCGGAAAGCAATTCTGGTATTTTATTGACCTCTACTGGTCGTTTTTCATCAAGACAGTTAAATAGAGGCAGTTGAACAGGAAAAAAAGTCCCTAAGAGGAAACAGACAAGTCCTAGGGCTGATCTCCAGAGCCCACAAAGTACACACACATATAAGTATATACTTAAGTGCTCGACCTAAAAAGGAAAAGAAAACTTACCTGCGACCAACCGCCTCGATGCCTTTTTGGTCTTCTGCTCCACAATTGGGCAGAGCAGACTGGTTTTACACTCCAACAGGGAGTGGGAGCCTGTGCCTGCTGCTCTCCATGCAACAACCTGGAAATATCTAAGTGACCATGATGGTCGGGCAGGCCAAACCCTCATGCGCACTTGCAGTGCCCACAACTTCTCCTCCAGCTCGCTGCTGTCAGAAAATGCCCCCTCCCCCCTCCCCTCCCCCAAGACTCGGACTCGCTCCACCATGAGAAATAAAATGATAATTACATTATTTATTATCATTTTATTTTACATGATCTCATCTGCTGGCTCCTTCAGTGAGGCGATGCTCCACCACCATAACGGGTACATGCTCTTCACAAATGTGTAGCAGCACATATCTGAATACTCTTTAGCTATTAGAGTCATCATAACTAATGGCAATTGCTTATATGTTGCAGTAGTTTGCAAAGTGGTCTAAAGTGAGCAGATTTTCCTCACACTTTCATTTCTTTTCCATTTGCATCTATTACATACTTTCATTACAAATGCATACTTTCAAATATTGTTAATACATTTCTTTACATGGATTTTCGAATTCTGTCCCCATGGCACACTGATTACACACTAACCTCTACATTGTGCAGACAGCTTTACTATATTCTTGCTGTATTTTCGTACACAGCAATGGCAGGTGTCCATTTAGAGATTATTGCTACACTGACGTCTTTAACACACATTTCTTCTGGAAGGAGAGTAAACTAAGCAGACTGTCATGAAATTACATGAACTGAACCTACCTTTTTGTTCTGTCACAATGATTTACAAGAAGGAAACATAAATCCTCTATCTAAACCCAGCTCCTTTGTTTGTCTTTTATTAAAAAAGTTTTAATGTGGAAATGCTTTCATAATATCTGATTTAACAAGAACACTTACATCAAACATTGCTCTTCCCAGGGTGCCATGCTAGCAGCATCATTTTATCATTTAACTGAAAGATAAATGCCTTAACTAACTGTGTAATGTGAACAGCCTTATATTTCCTCATTATTAATCATTGATTTCCCAAGAGCGATTAGGTAAGATTTGATTTCCTTCATGAAACGAATGACCTCTGCTTCGATTTGACCATGAAACTAAACTGAATTTGTGGAGCGAGATGCAGACTATTTTATAGCTATCATACAAACATGCCAGGCAAGCTAATAAGAACACAATTTACCTTCCACTCTTAAATTTCTTTTTCAAGTTATATTATACTTTTTTTTTTTTAAAGTCGGAGTCATAACGCCTTCGAGATGAAACTAAATTTTCACAATCTCTTCTTGTTACATTTCTCGTTTTGCATCCGGAGCGTCTATTTTAAACCAAACGTCTTATGCAACTCAACAATGATTCTTCTTACATTGCATTCTAAGAGCCCGATATACGAAAATATGTTGCTATTGCAAATCCTGTGATTCGTAAAATCACTCGATTTGTGGCAGCAAAATGCCTTTTTCTAAAGTAAAAAAAACGAGTTCTTATAAATTGCAACATGTTTTTTGATCTGCAAAACTGATTTTGCGACCCATACCAAATTGCAATTTAAAAGGGGGTCGGGACCTTTTGGACCCCGTCTCCTTTGGGAATTGTACTGGCAGCCTTGGAGGGAGTAATTTCTGGTCCTGGGGATCACTGTGTGCTCCCCGTGATATTTTCCCAAACGGAAAGCGTTTGTTTTTAAAAGCTGCACCAGTTCTTTTATGCAACATGTGATACTTTAAACAAAAAAAATCCTTAGGAAATGTAAGCACAGAGATGGTGGTCTACTGTCCCTTAGAGACCACCACCATCCATCCCTGTGTTTGTAGCCAATCACAGAAGGTCGCCAGTTGCTAACTTCTTATTTAATATTCTTTAGGCAGGTCGTTCTGGAAGCCACTGCAATGGGGATTTTGTGACACATCCTACTAATACATAGGTCACTTTGCACAATCAGAGTCCATGTGCAAAAACTCGGGGGACAATTTGCAAATAGACTGTTAGCATATCTAGCTCTTGTTTGACAAAAATACATTTTTGTGCGGACATCTACACATGGGGTGATTTTAGATCTTGCAACTGTGTTTATCTGTAAATTATTGCTACATGAAAAAAACTATGGGCCTCATTTATGAGGCCGTGCGTCACTTTTACGCCGCCGGTGCGTCACTTTATGTGACGCACCAGCAGCGTAAATAATGTGCCTTGTTGCACCATATTTACAAAGTGACGCATCTAGGTAGATGCGTCACTTTGTAAACCCCTGCACCACATTATACCTGCGCCAGGTATAATGTATGCAAGGGGGGCGTATTGACGCAAGGAAGGATCGTAGAAGTGACGCAGTGAAATCTATGAGATTTCACTGCGCCACTTTTAGGACGCCGTTGCGTCAAAATCTTGCGTCTGCCTCACAGCAGGCGTAAGACTGACGCTGGCCCTTTCACATGGGGCTTGCCCCATGTGAAAGGGCGTATTGCTGGAGTTGCTTCACTTTTGTGACACACTCCAGCAATGCGTCACTTTTGCGCTTACAGATCCGTCAGAAATACTGACGTATCTGTAACTCCTTGCGACATGATGCGTCATACATTAAATATGACGCATCATTGGTGTCGCAAGGAGTGCGCAGTGAAAAGTGACGCATCGCTGTTTTCACGCAGCGATGCGTCACTTTTCATAAATGAGGCCCTGTGCATTTAAAATTATGTGCATAGAGGTCAAAGCCTACGTAAATCAGTCATGTTTGGACTTTTGTGTGCATAGGTTTGTAACTGTAGTATTATGAAGTAAAACCTATGCAAATTTAATATTGCAAATGTGAAATATGATGGAGCATGTAACACAAACTTGAGTCCTCAATGCTGAAACAGAGTGGGATTCTGCCAGATTATGGGACTGGATTGTTGCACCCGACATACTTGGCATGGTTTTCCCACAACCTTTTGCCTTTCATCTTCCTCTTTTTGCTGACTTCGTTCTTGCTGGCTTTAAGACTCTGCATACTTTACCACTGCTAACCAGTGCTATAGTGCTTGTACTCTCTCCTTTAAACATAGTAGAATTGACGTAAACCCAATTGGCATATTTAATTTACTTGTAAGTCCCTAGTAAAGAGGTTCTACGTGTAACCAGGGCCAGCAGCACCCTTTGCGCCACCCACTTAAGTAGCCCTTTTAAACATCTCTGAGACATGCCATTGCAGCCGGTGTGAAGTTTAAACTGTCAT
This sequence comes from Lissotriton helveticus, assembly GCF_964261635.1. Taxonomy (NCBI): domain Eukaryota; kingdom Metazoa; phylum Chordata; class Amphibia; order Caudata; family Salamandridae; genus Lissotriton; species Lissotriton helveticus. The sequence continues at coordinate 1,546,245,791 of NC_136063.1, read as the reverse complement.
TTCACCTGGCAAATTAAACATTTTGCCAGTGCTAACCCTCCCTTTTTAATACATATAAGTCCCCCTTAAGGTAAGCTCTAGGCTGGCCTCCTGATCAAAGCCTCAGAGACAGAAAAGTCTACAACAATCTTGAACCCAGCACTTGGAATCTAATTGCTGTGAGTCTTACCCTCCAAGTGATGCCACTCCAGTTGTAAACTCTTGGAAGTGGGCCTGAGGATGCTCTGCCAGCCCAGCTGTGGTCCTGTGATCAGAATAAATTCAGCATGACGCATCTTCTAGCAGCGGTTATGGAACCACCCCAGTGGACACATCCCCGATGCAGGACCTCGCATTCCAGAACTCAGCTTCTTCGGAATCGCTGCTGCACTATGCATCCTCAATCCAGGCCTTTGCATCACAAGTCCCTTGTTGATGACATCCTTGGGTGCAGAATTACGTATTACAGCCACACAGCTCCATGCAACCGCCACATTCATGAGACATCCTCGACACAGGATTTTGAAATGCTCTGCAAACTGGGGTTTAAGGCACTTTGTTAAGCAGGCCTAACTTAGTCCCTGTATCTGGCCCATGCTCCATCACAATTGGCCAAAACATGTGACTTTGTGCAAGTCCTGTGGGGCCAGATTACCACATTTGGCACTTTGTCCTTCTACTCACTATTTTCACTTAAACATTTAAAATTGCATATCTTTGATTATTTTTTATCTCAAGTAATGTGTTACATTTTACTCTATTTTTCTAAATTGGTGTGGGATTTTTCTTGTTTTGTGATTTCATTGTATTACTGTTTGAAGTGCTGCAGACATACTTTTCACATTGCTTCTAAGTTAAGTCTGACTGCTTCATGGCAAGCTAGCAGATGGTTAAGCACATGTTAATTATGGGGTTGCTTCTGACTTTGCTCTGATATAAGCTGTGGTTGATGTTTGCCCTGAATCAGTAACCCATTTTCCTACATGGATAGTATTCTTGAGCCATAGCCAAAATCTGGGACCGTTATTGAGATTTTTCCTACTAATGTTCAAGGGGAATGTGCAGATACTGGAATACAGCAGCGTACAAGAACACATTCATTGTGTGTTGACGTACTCAGCAATGGAGAAGGAAATGTATATGGACAAGAACTTTTGATGTTGGACTTCACACATTGCCAAGAGAAAAACTGGACTTTTCCAAGCTCAGAATGTATGTGGGTTACTTACACCTTTTCATGCTTGGTAAAATTGTCAGATATATGTGGCTGTTTGTGTAGGTACACTCATTATAACCATTTATATAGCACACAATATAAAATCATTATTTTTGTCACTTAATAAGTGATTATTACTACACAATGGGACCTTTTTCCATCCAGATAAGAAAAACATATCTTCAACTAAATCATCTTAAATAAAATGCAAATATGAGTTAAATGTTACACGCCCTGAAGCAAGTACATTAATTACTCTCTGTGCCATTTTGTGAATCTTTGAACTTGTGAACAGAGATGGGATACATGTATCTTCAGCAAGTGCATTAAGCACCTGCGTTAACTTTTGCTGGTTTAGCCTGAAATCTGCTGGGTACACATAGATCTCTGCACATTAACCCCAGGTTTTTAGTGGCTGGGTTCAGCCAGTGTCACTGCTGGCGAAGCAAACATGGGGTGTTGGGAGGGATAGGATTAGAACTTGGAGGAGGTCTTAAACCAGAAGCACCAGAACCAAAAAGACCAGGAAGACCAGAACCCAAGAAGAATAGGAGAACCCCAACCTGGAAGATCAGGGTCAGAAATAACAGCAGGACCAGGACTAGGAGGACAGTTGCGAGCCATATCCAGTAGGAGGGCCAAGAGGCAAATGAGCAGAGGTTAAAATACCAGGATGAGAATAGAAGGACAGTCAGGAGGCAGATCATTAGGATGAGGAAGAAGACCTGCATTACTAGTACATGGATCAGAGCCTATGAAACATGACTATGGCTTAAATGAGGACCAGGAGTATAAGGAGGACCAGAATACAGAAGAGAAGGACACAGAAGAAAAACTGGATTAAGAGAAGTAGTTGAAAGAAAATCAAGGGAGTACAGATGAGGACCAGGTTTAGGAGGAAAGGATTGAGGACAGGAACAGGAGGAAGAAGACCCAGGCCCGCAGGACAGATGGCCATGACAATCCTATGAACCATTTTAAAAACGCGTTTAATTCCAATGTATTTCACTTTTTCTTCGTTGTGTTGCATGTTATCTTGTTTGTCTGATGATGTCTATGGATTGGTGAGGTCACCAGTTAGATTTGAAAGTGTTTTAGTACTTGTATATATTAATCTCTTGCTGTTAGTGTTTAGGCAACGTTTTTTTTTTTTATTTGGGTGCGTGTTAAGTGTGACCACCAAGTTTGCTTTGCCTGTAACATGTTTTCTTCTTTTTGTGGAGCGAAGGAATTATATCGCAGTTGCAACCTGCACATTTTTATTAATGAGGGTTTAAGATTGACACGTGTTGTTCCAATCTTCCAGCAAAGTGCAGAAAATGCACAAAGAAAATTGCAGTAAAGGTAAGAACGTTTAAAAATGTTAACAACATTAAAGTATTTGCTTATTTTTTTTGATAATCAATTTTTATTAACATTTTCAATACTGAGAACGAAAAAGAAGCAGCCATGAAGTACACAATATAGCAATACACCGTTGGACACTAGGAGACACAAGCCTAGAAAAGCGTCCATAAGCACAATGTGTCCTATGAAGTGAAAAAATACAAAACATTCATAGGAAGGAGGAGCTGACACATACTTCAAAATAATACATTTAACCACTTAGCCCATATCTTCTCAAACTTGTCAGGGCATCCCCTGGCCTCTAAGAGAGGCTCCTCCTGGGATGCACACCAATCCACCCCCCTGCGCCATTTACAAACAGTAGGAGGCCTAGCTTGGGACCAAGCCAAGGCAATATCCCTCTTAGCAACTGCCACCGCCGTACCCAGGAAGCTTTTGTCGGCCCAAGAGCCGTCCAATCCATCAAAGACCCCTCCGAGGAGACCAAGGAGGTCGCGGGGAACCTGCCAGCCCAATGTTTGTGTAAGTTCGGATTCTATACCTGCCCAAAAGGAAGCAAGACCAGGGCATTGCCAGACCATATGATAAAAATTGTCCGGGCATGGCTGCATCGGGTACAGTCCAGTAGGGGACGCAAGTCAAACCTATGTAGCCGAACTGGAGTCAGATATGCTGTGTGGAGATAGTATAGATGAATAAGGCACTATTTGGAGCAGGTAGTCAGGGTCTTGGGTGCTTAAAGGGCATCTCACCAATCTGCATCTTCCAGAGAGCCCACCCATCTCTCCCAGCGTGCGTGCAGCGCATCCAGGGTAGCCGGACTGTTGTTCACCAATGAGCGATAGATCCATGACAGTCCTTTCTTCCCCAAGTCGCCCATCATGACCTGCCCCTCAAGCGGGTTGAACTCGGGAAGAGAGTTACCGTGGGAAACATGTGTAAGGAGGGTGTGGCAAAGTCGCGTAACGGTCTAGACTAGGAGAGGTGTGAAAGGGAGCACGCATTGCAGCAGTATTGCCACCCCCCGGGATCCCTGTGTGAAGCCTGAATGCCAAACCCTTTCAAACCTTTATCAAGCAAGGAAGGAGCATTGGGTTCCCAATGGTGTGTCCCCTGCAGGAGGAGAATGTCGGGGGACTGACGCTGAGCGCTTCTAAGGACAGCAGTGCGTTTAATTTGGTCTAACAATCCAGTGACGTTCCACGACTGGACCTAGAGAGACCTACTGTGCAGGTGCATTTGTGGAGTGGTTGTTGGGGGTCACTGGTGGCCAGACGAGATCTAGGCCCAAAGCAATGGGGTGTAGCGTGGTCATAAGGAAAGGACTGGGCCGATGCCTGGTCAATTAGCTCCTATCGAGAGGCACGGTGTGAGTGTGAAGTGGGCAGACATAGAAGAATTGAAAGTAATGACAGTAAAGGGCTGCATATAATAACTCAAACAAAAACAAACTAAACAATAAACGAAGGGCAACGGCCCCCCTCCCTCCCTGAACCCCCCTAACACCCCCACCTATACTTCCAACCCCGAAGTATCTGTCGCCCCTAACTAGAAACAAGAAGCTATCCTAAAACGGCTAGCAGGGCAAGTTGTGGCAATGGCGGTGGACCCCTCCATGCAGTCGGATAATACACCAACAGTATTGAAATAAAACTTCTACAAGCCCTATGAGGTGCAAGTCAAGCCTGGTCAGATCCACGCCTCATCTCCGGACTCCCGGAGCGCTGGGCTTTGAGATAGATCCGAGTCAGAGAGAGCTGGGCTCAGCGTTGAGGTGGGATCTCGGTCTTGCGCTAGGCTCTGCAGGGAGCTGGCCCTGCTATGGTCACCCAGGGTCAAAGGGACCGCAGTGGAGAGCAACAGGCGCGGACCGCCACCAGGTGATGCTGAGTGGTCTCCTGGTCGCTCTCCCCTCATACGGGAGCGGTTGTGCCTCCGCTGCCGATTGGGAAGATAAGGAGGTGGTTGGGAGGGGCCCGACATGGGAGGGGGAGAGACAGGATGGATCCTCAGAGGCTGCTCCTCTGTGAGCCATGTTCAGGACACCTGAGGTGTGGTGAAGAAGATTGCCTTGTCCTGAAAAATGACTCAGAGGTGAGCCAGGAAGAGGAGCCCATAACGCAAGCCCAGATTACGGAATTTTTTCTTAACATCTGCGTAAGTACGGCGTTGGGCCTGAACGTCTCGTGTATAATCCGGAAAGACCATTATAGTATTGTTTTGGCATTTCAGGGGACCATGGATGCAGGCTTCCCTCAGGACAGTGTCCCTGTCTCGGAAATTGGGGATCCGGGTGATAATAGGACGAGGAGGCGCCCCAGTAGGGGCTTTAGCCGCCAAGGAACAGTGTACACGCTCGATGGCAAACCAGTGTACACGCTCGATGGCAAACCGCAGGGAGAGGGCTTCAGTGTTTATTAAAAGACGTAATCCATGTCTCAGTGAATGTGTTCACGTGGCCTTGTTCAACATTTTCAGGGAAGCCAATGAGGCGCAGGTTGTTCTGCCTCGAGTGATTTTCTGCGTCCTCTGGCAGTGCAGCTCCGAGGTCTGGGTCTGTAGGTGGGCCACCTGCGATTTTAACTGGCTCAAGTCATCCTCTGCGGTGGAAATGCGCGGCCGCGCCTCAGACAACCGTGCCATTGTGTTACGGAGGTCCTGGTGGATAAGCACCACATTGACCAGCACTTCCCTGATCTTGCTATCCACAGAGGCTTGAGAGGTGCCAATCATCTGGAGAATGGTGGAGAGGTCATCCCCCGCCAGGGGGTGCCACCAGATGCTCCCCTTGATGGACTCCAGTCGGCGGTAGTGTACTGGTCCATCTTGGGCTGAGTTTGTGGCGCCGGCATTTTCGGGGCACAGTCTGTACCCATCCTCGCCGTGAGGGCCGGGCCCAGTTGACTCACCAAGTGGATGGAAGGTGCTGAGTCAGCCAAGCCCTGTCTCAGGGGGCCCAGGCCTCGGTGGCGGCAGCGCTCAGCGACACAGCACCCCTCCTAACCCCACCTCCCGATTCGGCGGCCGAGCACACTGGGGGGCACCAGAGCTGTCGGGGTATGTCAGCGCCTGGACGTAGAGAAGCGGGCCATTCAGCGGTCGGCAAATAAGGCCAGGTCAGTCTCTGCTCCACAGGTCATTGGAGGAATGGAGGTGAACGCAGGGAGCAACCAGGAGGCAGGGAGCAGAAAACGATGGAAAGGCGTCGGAGGAGGTCACGTTACCCAAAGTCAGTGGGGAGATCACAGTTCGCCGAGTCCCTCTGCACCACTCAGCCTACAAGGCCAATGCCCGGGCAGAAGCTCCTCGGCTGTAGATATATGTGGGCCAAGGCTTAGGGCGAGGGCCTCTGGCGCAGCCGGGCGGGACCAGCGATCCAGCGGGTGGGGGGTGAAAACCTGCAGCCACTGCGCTCACTCTAGGTGGTTTCTCTGTGCTTGATCGGGCCACTATGAAGAGGATGAAAAGGAGTAGGCCAGGGTGGCGGGCCTGGTGCCATCCCAACAGAAGCAGGGGGACATGTGCAACTCAGCAGCCGATTTCCAGGCTCACCCCCAGCCACCTAGGAACGTGCCCAGAGGACTCATGAGTGTCTCTGCCGGGGGTCCATACAGCTCACAGCGGGACTACTCAACTCGTGGCCCCGGGGAAGTCCCTCCGCTGTTTCCCTCATAATTAGCACCTCTGCCTCTGTATAGGGTGGGCAGGAGACACAGTGTCAGCAAGTGGGGCCCTCAGGCCGGCACTCTGCGTACCAACGAGCAGGGGGGCAAGGCCCAGACCACAGAAGCAGCCAAAGGAGCCGGGCCAAGCGCTGCGGAGACAGCAGGTCGAAGGAAAGGGACCAGGACAGAGACTCCACCTGCCGGTAGTGGGCCGCAACAAATGCCTCCACCCCCGATCCAGGCCTCTCAAGCGGGGGGCAATGAGACAGTCCCCTCGGGTTCAGAAAGCAACAGCAGGGTCGCACCGGGCGGCAGGCAGAAGGAGCGTAAGCCGGTGGGTGGCGGGGCCAGGAGCTCTGATGTTAACCCCCCGCACCGCTACCCGACAAGGTAGCCGAGCCGCTAATTATCCCCACTCTCCGGTAAGTCGCCACAGATTGCAGATCGGCCTCAGGCGGGACTGCCCCATCCAGTGTATTCTAGTCTCAGAGGGCGCCCTCTGCGCGTGGGCCTCCTGCTGATGTTGGGCAGGCGCTAGGGTCTCCTCAACCCCGCTCTCTAATGCCGGCGCCGCCGATGCGAAGGACGTGGGGGGGAGCGCTCGACCTCAGAGGCACATTAGCAGCCAAGGCAGAAGACAGGAGACACAGAAGCTCAGCCAAGCACCAGAAAGGGCTGCAGAGAGAGGGTGGTGTAGTGCCAGTGGCTTCCCAGGCGATGACGCCACGATCAAGTGGAGAAGCGTGGCTCAGTGGTTAGAGGCGGCAGACCCGGAAGCTGAGATCAGCCGTGGACCAGGGTTCGATTCCCCGCCTCGGCGGGTCTCGGGCTCAAAAATTCCACAGACTTGACAATTCTCGCTCCGGTGCCTAATCAACTCACGGGGTCACACTCTGCGACTCTGGGCAATAGCTTGCTTAATCTCCACTACGGCCCCTCGCGGCGGGATGCCTGGCTTTCACCTTGTGAATACCCTGCCGGGGTATCTCACAGTGGAATACCAGGACGGGTTCCCTAAGCAAGCGCCTTGAGACCCCTGGGTGATTTGTGCGCTATATAAATCGAAATACATTTACATTTACATTTACATCAGCGGGCCTCAGCGACAGCAGCCGCCATCTTGCGACTTCGGAGCCTCAGGAGGAAAGGGACCAAGACCGGGCGCCGCAGGCCCAAAATCGCCAAACCAGCGGACCGGAGTGGCCCCCTCACCCCAGGGAATCACCACAGGCAGGTAGGAAGGATGGATGATTGTCGCTGGTGAGAGGATGTGAGGCGGATGACGGAGGAGTCCGGAGCACTCTTAGAGTGCGACCGCCATCTTTATGCCTCAAGCCACGCCTTAAATATTTGCTTATTTAAAAATAAATATGTACACAGTAAAATACGTTTTCCAGTAGTATTAATGAACACTTAAAGAAAGTCCCTCCAATATTCTCAAGTCATTGTTTTCCTTTATAGACAAGCAAGACCGATTGTCTTATTGATTATTACTTCTCCATTAGCCATGATTGAATGATACAGTGATGCAATGTCGAATTCCATACCTAATCCCTGCCTGGGTGTAGTCACCTGCATAGTCATCCAGGTTTTCACAATTTTCTGGGCCATTCCTTTGCTTTCTTTAGAACTCTGTGCGCATTACTGTGGCTAAACAGTATTAAAGTTCCTTCCCTCTAAATCATGCTGTATACTGGAACTCCCTATTTGGCTTATTGAAATTCCTTATACATTCATTGTAAAAGATGCCTCAAGTGTACCTCTGGCATGGAAAGTAAAATTATTTATATGGGAGGCAGATTATGTTTGCACATATGACAACATCGATGTCTGCAAGGAACATCACTGTGCTCTGGCTGGGCTGCAGATTAAATGCACTGCGCTCACACATGGTGGGGCAAATGCTTTTGCTATGTAGCAAAAGCATTTTTATATATATATATTCATAAGTCACCTCTAAAAATGTGCCTTGTATGCCCAGAGGCAGGGTGCTAATATATAGACACAGGCCACACTGCCTATTGGGATTAGTGTCCCCTCATTGTTAAATAAAAGGCAAAAGCTATTTCACTCAGTTGGCCTGTTCTCCCCCAGATGCCCTGCAAGATTGCCAAAGAAGCCTAGTGCATGAAACAAGTGAAACTATCTGCCCGCAGAGTGCAACATTTTTAAGGCCAGGAGGTCTGCTGAAAATCTATTCACGATTAAAGTTTGTGACCTTTAACATTTTGTGAGCCACGGAACGTGTGGGGCTCTGCCACTGCTTCCTATGATTTTCCGCGGTGAAGTTCAAATCCCTGGGGAATGATGCAACACATTTTATTTACCACTGTCCAGGGAGATCAGGCGTGCATGGGGCCTCCGCCGCTGTGTCTGGAATGCCCTGAGGCCTCCCATTGCCCCAGGGGTCGACAAGAGTAAATCCCGAGCCCCCATCCCTAGGCCCAAGATGAGGACTGATTGTGGGGAGCGGTGCAACCACAGCAGAAATAACACTCTGCCAGGATTGCATAGATAGGGAGAATGCAACTGTCAGCTTCTGCAGTGGCAAACAGTGATGTCGGCTGGGCAAGCAGCTTGCTGGGCAGAGCAAGAGTAGGCTCCCTCTGCTGTCCTAACAAAAAGCACAATGGGGCAGATTTACAAGCCCCTTGCGCCACTTTTGCGTCATTTTTAACATAGGAAAAGTGATGCAAAAGTGGCGCAAGAGGCTTGTAAATCTGCCCCATGGGGGCTTATTTACAAGCCTCTTGCGCCGCAGTTGTGTCGCTTTTTGTATAGGAAAAAGTGACGCTCTGGCAGCGCAAAGGGCCTGTAAATAAGACCCCTGGGGTTTCCAGGTGGTACCGGGCAACCCCCCACCACCAAATAAAAAGGGAAACAAAAGTAAAGATTTGCAGCTCGATGCCGCGCTCAAAAACAAAGTGCGCAGGACCGCTGTTCTTATTATACTCGCTCCTGGGAGTGTCCATTCATTTCCTCTGGGGCTTAATCTGCCCATGGTTTCCCTGTTTTATGGTACCCATTTCTCCCAGGGTTTATAAAACCTGACCTGGGGAAACTGTTTCGGATTCCAAGCACCTCTATAGCTAGAACATATACTCTTCATCCTCAGAGTGCAGCAACCTATAGAGGTTGAATTCATGAATGCATTTCTGTGATATAATTGTGTTACAAAAGATTCAGACTCCTTATTTTGAGTAAAAATGCTTTATTAATAGTATATATGTGACAGTGAGTTTTATAAACATTGTAATGCTTTATTGACAATAATGACTTTAATGGTGATTTTCAGCATGTGGTTATTGGTCTTTTGACGTGGTGACCCCTTGACAAAGCCAATAGGCCTGCTCTTTTTAAATTGACACACCGTATATTGGTGATGTTCTATTTGGTATAGGTGGGGGAGAGTAGGAAGCTGACTCTGTATATACTATTGCCAAGTAAGGTAAAGTGGGCACAGAATCAAGGGAGTCCCCAGAGGTATAGCACAGGCTAAATTAGGTAAGTACTAACAGTTCTCTTCGAGGTAGTGTGGGCAAGCAGTTAGGCTTATCCAAAGGGTGTGTTAAGCATCTATTGTATTCACTCACTCGGGGGGACTGATTACACACACTCAGAGACGCAAACCAAACCAATTGATTAAGTATAAAAAAAGGTATACTTCTATTTTATTTCTAGAAACAAGCACAACGTGGTACAGGTAGGTAAAATGCACTTTGAATTGTAAAACTTTACACAGACATTCAATTAGGAATGGATTGGCAATTGTTACAGGTAGGTATGATTTTAAAAATCAGGTTATATTACACAGTAATACATTTTTTATAGTTTTCGATTACTTTCAGATCACATTGATTACTGGCCTAGATACCACACCTAGGAATCTCACAATACAAGGTCAGTGAGACTTTTCTTGGCTTGAGTTGTCTATCTATCTATCTACTAGCTATGCAACCCTCTCTATGTATGCAACCCTTTCTATCTAGATATCTATACAACCGTCTATATCTATGAAACACTATCTATTTGTCCAACACTACAATACAATTCTATCCAGCTATACATCTATGTATCTATAGAACTGTCTCTATTTACAACTCTCTCTTCCTGTACACCTAGATCTGTCTTTGGAAAGCTTTTTATTTATCTTTTCAACTCTATCTGTCTTGGAAAGTCTTTCTATTTATGTTTTCAACTGTTGCTATTCATGTTTTCAATCCTTTTTAGGTCGAGCGTCAGCGCGCATCTGCTGTCTGCAAGACTTTTTGTAATCAATAAATTGAATTTATTCCCGCCTCACACACGCCATTGGTTCATTCATGTGTTGCTCTTCATTGGTGTTTCCCGAGTTCCTCCGGCAGCCGATACTTTACTTCTGTTAAAGGTTCAGGAGCACCTGCTAAGTACAGTTTAATTACGCACACATTGTTCATCTGCCATTTTAGAGAACTCTTTTGTTTAAATGATCCTTTATGCTCCGTCGCTGGTTGTATTTTTTAGGCTGCTTGTGTCTTTGTCCACAGTAAAAAAAAAGTTATTTCTGCAGCGCCTCACGCAATCTAACAAATTGTGTACTTTGGGATGTACTATCATGTAAGTGGGTGGGGGAGGGTTGGTATTTGTTTATATAAAGGACAAATGGTTCAAAAGGCGCTACTAAAATGCATTCAGTAGCACAAGCGCGGTTGCAATCTTTCAGAAGTGTTCTTTTGCTTTTTCCAGTAATGGGAGTCTAAACCCTTAAATTACCATCCAATTCAAATTGCTATTAACAAGTGTTTTAGCAGGCAACAGCTATGTGTGGAAAGCAAGTCACTGTTAATGCATAGTACAGATGCCAAGGAGATTTCCCCTTACTATGTTTATGAGCGAGGAATGCCCCCACGGCTTTGCCAGAGAAAGCAATGGAATGCAGTAAGGCATTCGAATGTTTTACTAGGTCATCGATTCACTAGAAAATATTTCACTTTCAGCCAAGTGTATCTCGGTGCTAATGTTTGTCAGAAGAAGGATGATTGTATTTTAGGAACTGTACAAAATAACAGTAGTTCATTTATTTAGCTAGTTTTACTTTTCAACATTATGTACTTTTACAGCCCCTTAACATAGCGTGCTATTTTGCCGATTTCTGGTTCAACAGGGGGTCAAAATTGAATCATTGTTGTCCATAGAGATTGTGCAAGTTCTCATCTCTCAGAGCGGCAGGTATCAATACACAGCCGAGAACAGCTAGGGAGTTTCCGCGAAAACTCAAACAAGCTCTGCCTACGCCATCCTAGATTATGCTAGTCAGTTCTCCAAACCGGACGTCAGGCACTTTTAATCAGGCCCCAGCTCTAGCGCCTGTTATATGGTGGCAGTCACTGGCAGCCGTGAATATTAAACAGCCGACGGGCTGACCTGCTGCCAGCACGGGTGTGCAGTGCTTGTGGTCTCCCGCTAATGACGTCATATTGCGTAATAAACCAACCACACGGATGTCCTAAGCGGCATGTTTAAAAGCCTCACGGCATGACTCTAAATAGAGATTGATACTTTGTTGCAGACTGGAAAGCTCTCCGTAGAAGATTAATAGAACGCCAGAACTTCATACTGTTAATAAACAGTTATGTGATTACATATTGTAGTGGTGGTCAAGTGAGATTACAGGGGCTTTCTAGAAGCTATTATAAAAAAACGATTTTATTTCTTTTTTCTTCTTGTCAAAATTAGTTGTCAAAGACAGGATTAATGCTGCCCTGATGAGAGTTTGGTAAATTGTAAGGCCAGACCTCGAAACACGTCGGCTACGTGAAGATTCTTGCTTCACCCCCTCAAAACACGAGGATTCGTTGCCCGTTATAAATCAGGAATCTTTTCTTACATTTTGTTTGATTCAATGCGTAAAGCAATAGAATTGAATATATATGTAAATAGTGTATATAGAATCAGCTTTTTTTGACATGCTTTATGAATGTTTTCACGCATTTAATTTTTGAGAATTTTGTTCTGTTTAAAATGTATTGTCAAACTGTGTGGTAATTTATGCATAATATGTAGTAATTGATTTTTGTGTAGGTATTTATGTCAATGTGATAGTTTGTTTGGTTGATAATGTGTTCCTAATTCAGCCTTGTGAAAAATAATCTTTTCTCTATGAAATAACTTAAAATAAAAGAGGCAAATCATCATTGCCAAGATAGACATAATTAATTTAGTCTATTCAGTTCCTTTATCGGATTTCCGATCTCAAATGAATGGAGGTGTGGGTAAATTGTTCTTTGTATAAATTTAGTGGTCCAACCCCGCTCCTTCCCAAGTGGACCAAACCCCTCCATTTTTTCTACATTTTAGAGCGGGTCATTACCCGAGTGGGTGTGGATTATCACTAAGGTTGATCAGTTCAATAGCAGTGGACTTCTCCATTGCTTAGTATGGCTGAAAAGGATACGTTGTCCTTCACGAAGATCACATCAAAAATCTTATAGATTCCAGCCCTTTTTCAGCTCTCTCATTGAGCTCCTCAGCCCAACAACAGAACGAGGTAGACAAATTGACCAGATTACAGAAAAAACACATAAGAACAGAACTCCATGGGTATTTCCTACTCCAACATTTGCGGGCTGGCACGATTCCATGGGGACTCCAAATCAAAAACATCCCTGTGATTTTTACTGAAGATTCAGAATATAAAAGAGGATTTAGTTTCATAAACACGAAGTGCAGTCGTGATCTTATGGTGCATACCATAGAGACTGCACTGAGACTTTGTAGTCAGGAAGAAAAGGAAATTCATGACCTGATAAAGGCTATTTCAGACGATCCAGCAGTTACCGATGCCAAGGCTTTAATTGATAAAATCGAAAAGGAAATCCAAACTTTTAAAGACTACACAATTAATTCCAAAACTATCCAGTTTGAAAGAGATTCTAAATCTTTCAAAATAGAACAGGTCTACCCATTCTTGAAAGAAGACTACTACAAATTAGCTGACTCTAGAAAAGCCTTAACCTCCTTTCAAGGAAGATCTAGGAATAGATTCATAGGTTTCTCTGACACTTCATCATCAGACTCATCCCCGGACGCAAGACCTGGCCCATCATCAAAAAAACAGGGCAATTCCAACCAGTCTTTTTTAGCCAGGGGAGGCCAATCAAGGGTTCGCTTCAAGCAGCCATGGGAAATGAAAACACGCAGCAGGTATTACAACAACTAGACCATTCTGCCATTGTTAACCTTTCCCAAAAGCAACTTACCATTAATGAAAAAATGATACTCAGTTTAGGCCTCAAATTCGTCCCCACGAGAAGGACTGATTTCACTAAGCTAAAGTTAGAGGCCTTGGATTTTTGCCGAAAGATTAGGCTAAAATCCTATTTCTTTGGGAGTGAATCTATTGCTACGCCAGAAATTACTGGCCTTAAAATTAAGTCCAAATTCACCCAAACTCAAAATATACCGAGGCAAATTCATGCTTTTGAACAGACTGTGTTGTCATCCATCAATAAGTTGGAAAAAACGAAATGCTTTGCACAGAACAATCTGAGTAAGGAACATGTTAAAGCTATCCAAGATCTGAAATCAGACAGTTCGATTATAATAAAGCAGGCAGACAAAGGCGGGGCGGTGGTGATCTGGCCCCGAACTATGTACTTGACGGAAGGTAAGAGTCATGTGGAAAATCGTGAATGGTATAGACCAGTGAGGGAAGACCCCCTACAAGCCATACAACACAAAATTGAGAAGTTAACTACATTTGCCTTGGATCAAGGCTTTTTGGGTCCTAAGGAATTTGAATTTTTGAATAAAAAGGCACCAAGAACCCCCATTCTGTATTTTTTTTACCAAAAATACATAAGAACAGCCATACACCACCAGGGCGCCCCATTGTTTCGGGGTGTGATTCAGTTTTGGAGCCAGTTTCAAAGTACAATGATTTTTTCCTTAAACCGTTTATAAATGATGTCAAGTCTTATCTCAGAGATACGACGGACTTTATTACAAAAGTTGAAGGAATATCTTTTGATGAGGAGAATCAAATAATGGTTACAATGGATGTAACATCATTGTACACCCAAATCCCTCAAGATGAAGCCCTCCAGGTAATGGAGTTTTACTTGGAATCGAGAGAAAGACCTCACCAGGTACCCACATCATTCATTATCGAACTAGCTGAAATATCATTGAGAAGTAATTATTTCAAGTTCGAGAATGAATTCTATGTACAAGTCAAGGGCACCGCTATGGGGTGCCCTTATGCACCAGAGATGGCCGTATTGTTTATGGCCCAATACGAGGAAAGGTTCGTCCATAACAATAATCCTTTCACCAATAACATGCTCCAATGGTTGAGGTATATCGACGATGTCTGGCTCCTGTGGCAGGGGAGCCAGACAGAGTTGGACTGCTTTGTCGATTGGATCAACACAAGACACATTGATATCAAGTTCTCAATGCAGTCTAGTAAAATAAAGATGACATTTTTAGACGTATCAATAGTCCCGGTGACAGCAATATTGAATACAACACTGTACAAAAAAGAGATGGACAGAAATACTATCCTCCATTACATGAGTTCACATCCTCAGTGCCTGAAGGAAAATCGTCCGTACGGGCAACTGTTACGAATAAGAAGGAACTGTACTGAACTGGCCGAATTCGACTCTCACGCTAATTCATTCTGTGAGGAAATGATAAAGAGGGGATACCCCAAAAAATTGCTTAGGCACTCCAAGAAGAGAGCAAGATTCACTCCCAGAGACAGCTTGGTCCTTGGATGCTTGATTCCGGTCTGGGAAAGACATGGCTTGGTAGTTCGGACTGGACTGTTCCCATGAGGCACAGGGTCAGAGCTTTTTTGCATATAGCCAGTGTCTAACCCAGGGTGGTGTGGAGTGCAAAAAAACGATGGATTTAGGCCCAGATCCTTGTACTGGGGTGAATGTACGACATTGTTCTACATTCTGTCCATCAACTGTGTTTTTTGCAGTTTTGACCCCGAGTGGGCTGGGTATGCTCAGACGTGAGTCCCAGGCTCTCCACACCACTAGAGTCAAGCTATCCAGGCTGATGAAGGCTGATAGCCAGAAACCGGTCCTTGGATGCTTGATTCCGGTCTGGGAAAGACATGGCTTGGTAGTTCGGACTGGACTGTTCCCATGAGGCACAGGGTCAGAGCTGATTTGCATATAGCCAGTGTCTAACCCAGGGTGGTGTGGAGTGCAAAAAAAACCGATGGATTTAGGCCCAGATCCTGGTACTGGGGTGAATGTATGACATTGTTCTACATTCTGTCCATCAACTGTGTTTTTTGCAGAATTACCAACAAGGCCATCCTTTTTTAGGGAATGGCCAGAGCAACCGCAGGTCCAGGCAAAAAGGAGTAACCTGGTCCGACCAGACAAGACAGGTCCAAACCAGAAGTGTCACCAAGGCCAAAACGGGGCAAGGTCCAACGACCTCATCGTGAACTTGACTGAACTAACACTAACCAAAGATCAGGAAAGCGTCCTAAATAAAGGATTAGGCTATGTACCAACTCCCAAAACAGACGTCTTCAAGACGAAATGCGAACTGGCAGATTTTTGCCGCACCTTGAAACTTAAAGCTTTTTTCAAGGATGACCAACGACCACCTCAAGAAGGAGATACTACCCTGAGAAACAAATCCAACTTTTGCCCACTAAATTCACAGGTACCCATTGAAATTAGTACCTTCAAACAAGCTATAATGAAAGAAGTGGATGATTTGAACCAACAACTTCCTAAACCTTTCCTGAACCTAACTAAGGCAGAAACGGAACGGAACTAAAAAACAATAAAAACATTGTCATCAAACCAGCGGACAAAGGTGGGGGCATAGTCCTACTAACAACAGAAGGATACGACAGACAATGCATGGAATTATTGGCAGATACTAAATTCTACCAAGTACTGACGATAGATCCTACAGCACGTTTACAAAGAACGATAGCCCTGATGATTGAAGAAGCAGAAGCCAACAATTGGCTATCCAAAAAAGAGGCTGATTACTTGGAGACAAAAGCACCAGTTATACCGTATTTTTACTCTCTGCCCAAAACGCACAAAGGAAGAATGCCACCACCAGGAAGACCAATCGTCTCTGGAATCAATTCCATCCTAGAGCCTCTATCTGAATTCGCAGACCAATATCTGAGACCATTGGTCCAAAAAACACCTACCTACTTAAAAGACACGCGGGATCTGATCAACATGCTACTCAATTTTGAGTACTCAGAGAACACCATGCTCTTAGTAGGTTTAGACGTCGAGAGCCTCTACACCAGCCTGACACAACAGAAAACACTAGAGACCCTTGAAACAATACTCTTTAGCAGCGATTGGTCTTACAAAACTCCAAGGCATTTTGTACTGGAATGCTGCAGACTGGCCCTTACGGGGAACTTTTTCCAGTACAAAGATGCCCTCTTCCTCCAGCAACACGACACGTCAATGGGAAGCACCTTCGCGCCGAGCGTGGCCGGTCTGTATGTGAGGCCCTCCGAGCAGGCCTATGTACATAATGAAAACAACCCCTTCTTTCATCATATACTGTTTTGGAAAAGATATATCGATGATATTCTACTAATCTGGCAAGGAGACACAGCGTCCCTAAAAGATTTCCACATGTGGCTGAACAGGCAAGATGAATGCTTAAAGTTCACATTTATAGCCAATGAAAAATGTTTGGATTTTTTGGACATCACCATTTTCTCAGAAGGCAACACTTTGCAAACAAGAACGTTTTTTAAACCAACGGCAAAAAACAGTCTGCTATCTTTCAATAGCTTTCACCCCCGGCCATTGAGAGAAAACCTCCCGTACAGCCAGTTCTTGCGACTAAGGAAAAATTGCAGCTCCATGGCAGATTACAAGACCCAAGCAACTGAACTATGCGAAAAACTCACAGTTAGAAATTACCCCAGAAAAGTAATTAACTCTTGCAAAAAACGTGCCAGAAACCAACCGAGAGAGTCTTTACTTGAAAGTCATCCAAAACCGATTGACAACAGGACCACATGTGTCACCACCTACAGTCCGATCACAAACCAAGTAAAGAAAATAATTAACCGGAACTGGAAAATTATAACATCTAACACCCTGACCTTGTCAAAACCAAGATTTGCCAACAAAAGGAGCAGAAACATCAAATATCTTTTGGTCCACACCAGACCACCACCAAAGAAAAAGAAAGAACAACCAGGATTATGGAACACCGCTCCAGTAACCGGACACTATCCATGCGGCACCTGCACCGCCTGCGCAACCACAGAACCTACTAAAGAATTGCAGCTACTTCCAAATTTTCTATGGAAGTTAAGAAGGCACACCAACTGCAATACAAGTCACGTCATCTATATGATCACCTGCCCCTGTGGTGTAAGGTACATAGGGATGACGTGCCGCAAGGCAAAACAACGTCTCTGTGAGCACCGGAGCAATGTAAATTGCAAGAAAACCACAACCAAGATGTCAACCCACTACAAAGAACTAGGTCACACAGTAGATGACCTCCATTGGGTAATTCTAGAGACGCTAGAAACAGTGGACAGAAATGCAACAAAAATCCTATTCGTGAAACTACAACGCTGGGTCCATAGACTCAGAACAGATACCCTGGGCCTCAACGACTCTATTCCTTGGTTATCTTTAAACAGATAACCTCATCATAAGGTGCCCACTTCCTTAACACAATACTACTGAGAAACTATATGTGCCCTAACCACCAGTGAACTAAGATGGTCCAAAACATGAGATTTAGTCCCTCTGGAGAAGCTCCGATTTGTCCAAATGGACATAAGAATTAACGTAAATAGCCGTTTGGTCTATACAATATAAGTCCCTGATCATAGTCTGTAACAGGTTATTCTTAAAACCCTCAGGTTGCCCGATTTCTACTAATGTGGTAAACAACCTTAAAAATAAGGCCCCCCCCAGTCTGCACGTATTATATTAATGTGGTAAACAATTATAAAATAAAGGCCCCCTAACCCCAACCTCCGCTCGCCCCCAGTTAACAACATTATTGGGAAAACTGTTAGTTAATACTTCCTCTACTTTGTAATTAACTCTCCGAGCCAGTAACAAGAAACTTGCTGTATAGAATTTAAGAAACACTAAGAACACCTTCTCTATTTCTTAATGCATCAAATTGCGCCATAGTATTTCTTCCATGACCATGGATTTGAAGTACAAATCCACCCGGAAATGATCGATCTCGAATTCCCGGGTGACGAAAGGCAGAGTCAGCACTAGCTGCCGGGACGGAGTAGAAGGAACCCAGGTATCCGAAGAGACTGCGTTCTCTCCAAACAACAGAACCACAAGTAACAAATCCTCTTCCTTAACCCCTTTCCTCTTACAATGACTACAGTGAGGCCTCTCTCGTCCTGCCTTACACCCCGATGAAGCAATTCCTTGATACAAATAAGGTACGCCATTTTACCACACAGCCTGACTTCCAAATAAGTATCCATTGCGCGTACAGTGCGAATCAAGTTACGCGTCTTTGTAAATGCCTGACAAAATATAGACCCGGTATAGCAACACGACAGATCACAATAAGGAGCACAATTGTCTAATGAAGACCTTGATCACAACACGCACGAACAGTGAGCAACATTTGAGCACTGTATGTATGCAGCGTTATAAACGCAATCCACAAGACGTTTTTACTGAACACCACTTAGTCATCTCACCATAGACCACGCATCAGACTAAATAAGTCACAGCGAATTTTAGAACTATGGGCACACCACTACAGTATAACCTGAATCACCTCCGCCCGCCGAAGCATGACAATGGGAGAGTTGACGCCAGAAATGAGTGTGGTTCCTTGAAAAGTATTGCCATTTTTTAGTTCCTTTTCGAAATCATTAGATTTTGTAAGAGTACCTCTGTACATTATTATATGTTTCCCATACCCAATCTCCCTGTATGTTGTGTGTATGTTTGTCTATTTTCATCCTACAGGTACAATGATGCCTTTTCTTCCTGAAGAATCAGGTTAATATACTTTTATTCTTCACACCTTTTTCACGTTTTCACCCCCATTGGTCCTGACGAAAGCCTATTGACCTTCTGGCTACCCAAGGCTGAAACATGTTGACCTCTTTTTAATTCTCATATGATGTGCGCTCGAATTCCTAATTAATTCTAAGGCCGCACGTATAATATTAACAATTGTCCGAATCCAGAATTATTAAAATTCCCTCTCTGGCTGTCCAGACTTTTTTAGAATCACCACCCACTTCACCATTGTTCTATGATCACTACTGCCTTAAACCTAAGGTAAAACCTCCTGGTGGAGGGTGCACACACAAGAAACGATCCAATGATTACGCACGCACGTGTAAATAAAAGCGGGGACACAGTATATACCGGTGAGAGA
The DNA here is from genome assembly GCF_964261635.1 of Lissotriton helveticus. Taxonomy (NCBI): domain Eukaryota; kingdom Metazoa; phylum Chordata; class Amphibia; order Caudata; family Salamandridae; genus Lissotriton; species Lissotriton helveticus. The sequence goes on along the minus strand of NC_136063.1, from coordinate 1,546,226,192 downwards.
CACTTCCAACATACACGTGTATGAGGGTCATTTTTTTGGGAGACACCAACTACCGACCTGCAAAACCTTGGTTTAAGCGGGACTAGTGATCCTTTCCCCTTCTTGATTATGTGATTTTAATAATTGGCATGGTTCTGATACCCCCTACCCCATAGACTCTAAAGAGGGGAGCAAGTTGTAATTTTGGTGCAACGCATGGTACAGGACCTCAAAATAGTGCCTTTTGGGGACTAGGTCTTTGGCGTATAAATAATTCTATGAGTGGAGGGTGACCTATGTCCGTATTATTCCCTCTGTGCTCCTCATTGTTTTCGACTGTACCCATCCGCACCATGAGGGCCGGGCCCAGTTGACTCTCCAAGTGGATGGAAGGAGCTCAGTCAACCAAGTCCTGTCTCAGGGGGCCCAGGCCTTGGTGGCGGCGGCGCTCAGAGACACGGCACCCCCTCCTAACCCCACCGCCCGACTCAGCGGCCGATCACACGGGGGTGGCTCCGGAGCTGTCGGGGGCTGTCAGCGCCTGGACAGAGAGAAGCGGGCCATTCAGAGGCCAGCAAATAAGGCCAGGTCAGTCTCAGCTCCACAGGTCATTGGAGAAACAGAGGTGAACCCAGGAAGCAACCAGGTGGCAGGGAGCAGAAAACGATGGAAAGGCGTCGGAGCAGGTCACATTACCCAAAGTCAGTGGGGAGATAACAGTCCCCCGAGTCCCTCTGCGCCGCCCAGCCTACAAGGTCAATGCCCGGGCAGAAGCTCCCCCGCTGTAGGTATATGCGGGCCAAGGCTTAGGCGAGGGCCTATGGCGCAGCCCGGCGGGACCAGCGATCCAGCGGCAGGGGGGGGTGAAAACCCGCAGCCAATGTGCTCACTCTGGGTGTTTTCTCTGTGCTTGGTCGGGCCACTATGAAGAGGATGAAAAGGAGTAGGACAGGGTGGGGGGCCCGGTGCCAGCCCAAGACAAGCATGTGCAACACAGCAGTCGATTTCCAGGCTCACCCCCAGCCACCCAGGAACGTGCCCAGATGACTCAGGAGTGTCTCCGCAGGGGGTCCATACAGCTCACAGAGGGACTCCTCAACTCGTGGCCGCGGGGAAGTCCCTCCGATGATTCCCTCCTAATTAGCCCTTCTTCCGCTGTATAGGGCGGGCCAGGAGACACAGTGTCAGCAAGTGGGGCCCTCAGGCCGGCACTCTGCGTACCAACGAGCAGGGGGGCAAGGCCCAGACCACAGAAGCAGCCAAATGAGCCGGGCCAGGCACTGCTGAGACAGCAGGTCGAAGGAGGAGGACCCGGACAGAGACTCCACCTGCCGGTAGCGGGCCGCAACAAATGCCTCCACCCCCAATCCAGGCCTCTCAAGCGGGGGCGGGGGGATGAGACAGTCCCCTCAGGTGCAGGACACATTAGCAGGGTCGCACCAGGCGGCAGTGCAGGCAGAAGGAGCGTAAGCCGGTGGGTGGGGGGACCAGGAGCTCTGATGTCAGCCCCGGCACCGCTACCCGACAAGGTAGCCAAGCCGCTAATTATCCCCACTCTCCGGTAAGTCGTCACAGGTTGCAGATGGGCCACAGGCGGGACTGCCCCATCCAGTGTATTTCGGTCTCAGAGGGCGCCCTCTGCGCGAGGGCCTCCTGCTAATGTCGGGCAGGCGCTAGGGTCTCCGCAACCCCGCTCTCTGATGCTGCCGCTGCCGATGCGGAGGACATGGGGGGGAGCGCTCGACCTCAGAGGCACGTTAGCAGCCTGGGCAGAAGACAGGAGACACAGAAGCTCAGCCAAGCGCCAGAAAGGACTGCAGAGAGATGGTGGTGCCGGCGGCTTCCCAGGTGATGACGCCACAATCATCGGCGGGCCTTAGCGGCAGCAGCAGTCGCCATCTTGCGGCTTTGGAGCCTCAGGAGGAAAGGGACCAAGACCGGGCGCCGCAGGCCCAAAATCGCCAAACCAGCGGACCGGAGTGGCCCCCTCAGCCCAGGGAATCATCACAGGCAGGTAGGAAGGATGGATGATTGTCGCTGGTGAGAGGATGTGAGGCGGATGACGGAGGAGTCCGGAGCACTCTTAGAGTGCGACCGCCATCTTTATGCCTCAAGCCACGCCTTAAATATTTGCTTATTTAAAAATAAATATGTACACAGTAAAATACGTTTTCCAGTAGTATTAATGAACACTTAAAGAAAGTCCCTCCAATATTCTCAAGTCATTGTTTTCCTTTATAGACAAGCAAGACCGATTGTCTTATTGATTATTACTTCTCCATTAGCCATGATTGAATGATACAGTGATGCAATGTCGAATTCCATACCTAATCCCTGCCTGGGTGTAGTCACCTGCATAGTCATCCAGGTTTTCACAATTTTCTGGGCCATTCCTTTGCTTTCTTTAGAACTCTGTGCGCATTACTGTGGCTAAACAGTATTAAAGTTCCTTCCCTCTAAATCATGCTGTATACTGGAACTCCCTATTTGGCTTATTGAAATTCCTTATACATTCATTGTAAAAGATGCCTCAAGTGTACCTCTGGCATGGAAAGTAAAATTATTTATATGGGAGGCAGATTATGTTTGCACATATGACAACATCGATGTCTGCAAGGAACATCACTGTGCTCTGGCTGGGCTGCAGATTAAATGCACTGCGCTCACACATGGTGGGGCAAATGCTTTTGCTATGTAGCAAAAGCATTTTTATATATATATATTCATAAGTCACCTCTAAAAATGTGCCTTGTATGCCCAGAGGCAGGGTGCTAATATATAGACACAGGCCACACTGCCTATTGGGATTAGTGTCCCCTTTTAAGTTCAAAAGAAGTTTATTGAAATGAATACAAGGTAATAGTTCAAAATGGGAACACAATATTGCGGGGAGAAACAAAAAGGAAAAGGAAAGGGGAAGCAAATTATGATTCTTTGAGAAGAAGGAAGGGAAAAAAAGAAAAGAAAAATATAATACAATAGTAACAATTCAAAACACAGTGGATTAATCATGGGTATCAATAGTAAAAAAGTAAATATTATAAAACAGGAACAATAGAATCAAATGCAATTAGAGTTGTGCATCAAAACAGAGTAGCAAAATATAAGGGAATGAAAAGGGTGTCAAGGAGGTTTAGTAACCTCCTGCTGATCAGGTCGTGGGCGAAAAGAACGGGTTGTACAGTTATCTAAATATAACGTGATGGGAAGCCAAAGTTCAGCACGTTTAGCTGCCAACTGTGCAGGAAAAACAAAAGCAGTATCAAGTCTGTGGTTGTGGCAAACATTATACCACCAAGCTTTGAAGGTAATGCTAGACGCAGATTTCCAGTTGACAGTAAGTTGTTGAAAAGCAACTGCTAACAATAAATCAACAATACGAACATTTAGATCTATCTGATCCCAGCAAGGGGAGAGGCTTCCTAAAAAGATACGTTCATGTGAAAATGGAATGCTGGTGGAGAAGATAACATTAATTTGAGCCCAAACCTGTAACCAAAAGGCATGTACTTTTTCGCAAAGAAACAACATATGAAACAGAGTGGCGTGAGGGGAGGAGCATGACCAGCATGTGTCTGGTGTAGTAGGGAATCGTTTGTGGAGGGTAGAAGGAGTATGTAGTAAACGATTGTAAATAAAGAATATGGTTTGCGTCAGAGAGGCAGATCTGGAGGTCTTACGAATCTTCGTCCAGATCTTATCCCAAAGCGAGGTTGGCCAGGATAAGGAAAGATCACTTTCCCAGTGCTCCTCCACTTTACTTTTGAGTCTAGGATGATTGTGCGTGTGAAGGCATTTGTAGAGGACCGAGGCTTTGGGGAGAGTAAGTAAAGTGGAATGAAGTTGGGCAGTGGGGTTAGGGGAAGATGAGTGTGAGGTGGGGAGTGTATTATAGAGTTCCATAACTGATGTTTTGAGGAGGAGGTATTGGGGAGCAGAAGAAAGGGGTAAGCCAAAAGTGGAACGGAGAATGTGAAAAGGCAAGAAAGCAGAGTGTGAAAACAATTGTGAGATCCAAAGCAGACCCTTGACCCTCCAGGATTTCCAGAAAATGGGTTTGCCACGAATAAGGAGGAATTTATTATGCCAGATGGTGGATGAAAGGAAATCGGCAAGGCAGAGAGGAGGAGGAGGGTGAGAGGATAGGAGAAGTTTGAGAGTGAATTTATGTATGGGAGTGAAGAGTGAGGAGGGTTTACGTGAAAAAGAGATACATTCAGCAAAAGAGAAAGGTGAGAGAAAAAGGCGTTCCACTTTGGTCCACAGTGGACAAGGGGAATCAGGATCTTGCAACCAAAAGGAGGATTGACGCAACAAGAAAGCTCTATGATATGCCAGGAAATTCGGAAAATTGACACCACCTTCAGAAGCCGGACGAGTAAGTCTAGCAAGAGACATTCTGGGTTTACTCTTGTGCCATAAAAAGGATGACAGGACTGAGTTTATTTTTTTTATGAACTTAGCCGGAATGGCTATGGGTATATTGGAGAGAGTATAGAGAACAACAGGGGATAGCATCATTTTGATAGTGTCTAAACGACCCCACCAGGATAGATAAAGAGGGTGCCACTTAGCCGTGAGATCAGATAATTTCTGAATGCATTTGGTTAGGCATAGGGAAACAGTGTCAGGGATGGAGGGGGTAATGTGCAATCCCAAATATTTGATATGGGAAGAGCTCCATGCGAAATTGGAGGCGGTAAAGTCAGTCTTAAAGGTGAACTTCGTTAGTGGCAAAATCTCACATTTATCATGATTTAATTTATAACCCGAAATGGAAGAATAATGCTGTACTTCTGCTAGAAAAGCGGGAATAGAAACAGTGGGGTTAGAGATGAAAAGTAAAATGTCATCTGCATAGGCAGCAAGCTTGATGGAGAGATCTTTTGTCTGAAATCCGTGGATATTTGGATTTTGGCGAAGTTTAGACAAAAAGGGTTCTAGGGCCAGGTTAAATAAAAAAGGTGAAAGAGGGCAACCTTGACGGACACCTCTGCCAAGATTAAAATAGGAAGATGTTTGGCCATTGGCAAAAACGGCAGCGCGTGGACGGGAGTATAATAAGGAGATTAAGGAGAGAAATGTAGGGCCAAATCCGAACCATTTAAGAGTATGGAAAAGGTAAGGCCATTCCACCCTATCAAACGCCTTTTCAGCGTCTAAGGCAATTGCTGCTAGGGGGTGTTGAAGACGTGGGGATTGGGATAAAATATTAAATAAGAGTCTTGTGTTGTCAGTTATGGAACGTCCTTTAACAAAGCCTGACTGTTCATCTCCTAAAAGGTCAGGGAGGATGTGGTCCAACCTAATCGCCAGTGATTTAGCAAAAATTTTGTAGTCTATATTGACTAGGGAAATAGGCCTGTAATTTTTACAATACTGGATGTCTCTCCCAGGCTTAGGAATTAAACAAATATGAGCATCTGAGAAAGTACCGGAGGAAGAACCAATTTCAGCAAAGGAGTGGAGGAGAGAATGGAGTTTTGGGATAAGTAATTTTGAAAAATGAAGGTAGAACTCAACAGTAAAACCGTCTGGGCCAGGGGCCTTGTTGAGTTTTAAACGTTGGAGGGCAGTAAGCAATTCTGTTTGGGAAATATCGGATTCTAAGGAAGAAAGATCAAGAGGAAAAGAGGGGGGGGGTTGAATAGTAGAGAAGAAATGAGCAAGAGATTGAGGAGAAGAATAGGTGTCTGAGGTGTATAAGGTCTCATAGAAATGTGAGAAAGTGTTAAGAATATCAGCATCCTTGTGTTGGAGATGTGCTTCAGTATCATAGATCGACTCAATGTTCACTTTGTTGTGTTTGACCTTCAAGTAGTTAGCAAGAATTTTCCCAGCTTTGTTCTTACCACCATAGAATTTAGCACTGGATTTAAGCAAATAGAGAGAAGCATCTGCAGTAGAATTTTCATTAAATTTGATTTTGGCAGCGACAAGAGACGTCAAACTATCTGAGGAGTGGGAGGTAAAGTAGGCATGTTCCAATCTTTTAATGTCGCGTAGGAGGTTTTTGGTAAAACTGCGGGCAGCTTTACGTTTGGTAGCGACAAAATTAATGATGAAATCGCGTGCAGCTGCTTTAAAGGTGTCCCAGAGGGTATGCCGGGACATGGGTGGGATATCATTGAAAAGAAAAAATTCATCAAAAAAAGTAGAAAAAGAAGTGGAAAATTTAGGATCCAAAAGGAGGGCATTATTAAAACGCCACCGTTTAGGACCATCAGTTTTGGGTAAAACCTCAAGACATACCACCACAGGGGCATGATCAGAAAGCAGAATCGGACCAATTTCTGCCATCTGAAGCGTTTGAGAGAGTGCATGGGAGACAAAAACATAATCGAGACGTGATTGGGAGCGATGATGAGGGGAGTAAAAGGTAAACTCTTGTAGGGTCGGGTTACATAGACGCCACGAGTCAACGAGTTTGTGTTGCAAGATGGCTTGAGTAAAGAGTTTGTGTGATTTTGTAGGAATATAGGAGGCATCAGATTTTCTGTCCAGAAAGGGATCAAGAGGGAGATTACAGTCCCCTGCAAGAATAAAATTATCATCCATGAATTGGGTTATACGGGGAGATAGTTCAGCCCAAAAAAGGGGTTCACCATGTGTGGGTCCATAAACATTAAGGAGGGAGATTGGAACACCTCTAAGTGATAGTTTGACATGACTCCATCTGCCGTTAACATCTGAGGTTTGAGAAATGAGTGTAAGAGGGAGCGATTTACGACATAAAATAGCAACACCATTACGTTTGCCATCACCCTGTGAGTAAAAGACATCACCCACCCAACCTCTTTTGAGTTTCTCAGATTCCGTGGCTGTAAGGTGAGTTTCTTGAAGAAATGCAATGTCAATATTTAATTTAGCCAGGTGAGATAAAATGCGCTGTCTCTTAACTGGAGAATTAATGCCCTTAACATTCCAGGAAACAATATTTAAAGACATAAGTTACAAATTAAAGCAATAGTATTGTGCATAAAAAATTCCAAAATAGAAAACGGAAAGAAGAAAGAAGCAAAGCGAGAGAAGAAAATAATACAAAGGTGAAGGAGAGAAAGAAAAGCGGATTGAAGAAGAAAGAAGCAATACGTAAGGAAGAGAAATGCAAGAGGGAGGAGGAAACCCAAGATTAAAAAGTAGGTAGTAAAGAAAGGAAAAACGATATAAAGAAGTGAATGGAAGAGTGAAGAGTAAAAATGCATGGCACAGAAGAGAGAAGAGATATAACCTGAGGAAGAAAAATCATCATCAATATGCATGAGCGAAAAATAATTAGTCAGGGAAGGGGAAGGGAACAGGATCGAAAACGAAAAACAAAAGAGATACATAAAACATGGGATAAACATACCTACAGAAGAGAAATACGAGAAGGAGTTGAGGGGAGGAAGGGGCCAGGTAGGTAAGGCAACACAACTGAGGTCGGCTAGGCACAGAACCGGGAAGACGTCATCAGACAATGAAGGGTTCCTGTGGAGACAAATGCGGGGTAAAGAAGAAGGTGTTACACAAGACAGCAACTATACAAGAACTACGAAATATAACATGTGAGAAAACATCACGAGACAATAACATTCAAAAACAAGTAAGTAAATCCAAAAAAGGAAGTAACCATCAGAACGGAACTTGAAACTAACATCGAAGTTGATGAACGGAAACAATGATCAACTAGAGGTATGAGGCTTACAACAACAGTACAAGATTAGAACAATGGAATCATGGAAAACGAGCAGGAAACAAGGATCAGCAATAGATAAATATGAAGAATCAGCCAGGAGAGAAGGATGAAGGACCAGAAGCGTCCATAGCAGAGGCGTGGTGCGCGTTGATGAAGCTCTGGAGTCTCACTGGATCTTCATAGGTGGTGGTTTTGTTGTTATAAGTAACTTTGAACAAACAAGGATGGTATAGGCCATATCGAGCACCCATAGAGCGAAGGGCCGCTCTCATGCTTAAGAAGGCTTTCCTGCGATTGGCAGTTGCTTTGGCATAATCCTGGGCGAAGAACAGCGGAGAATCAGACCAAGTCAGTTTAGGAAGAGCCTTGGCAGCTGCAAGAACTTTCAGAAGATCAGTGTACTCCAAGAAATAAAGAATTACACCTCGTGGTTTCTGTGACATGGAGAGTGATGAAGGTAGGCGACCCAAACGATGTGCGCGTTGGATGTTAAGAGAAGTGTCTTCTGGCAAGCGCAGCAATTTGGGGAGGAAGGATTTGAAGAAAGCAAGCGGGTCAGACCCTTCAAGACCCTCCGCAAGGCCATAAATACGAAGGTTATTGCGTCTTCCTCTGTTTTCCAACTCCTCCACCTGCTTCTGGAGAGCGCCCACCTGCGAAGACAAATGTGTGACTGTGGTTTGAGATTCTTGAAGGGAGGCGACGGATTGTTCTACCGAAGAAACTCTTGTTTCAATTTGGGACCAATTGTCAGTTAGAACCTGAAGTTTGGCATTAGTCTCCTCCATGAAAGGGTGCAGTGTCCCAATTTCCTCGAGGAAGGGACGAAATGATCTAATTTCCTCCAGTAATAGCTCCATAGAAACTGGAGATGATGACTTGGGTGGCGAAAGCGGATGTTTCTTTAACCGTTTAACAGTTGTTTTCCCTGAGGACGGTTGAGATGACGACTCCATGGCTGTCTCGGAACCTGAAGATGCAAGGGAGTCTTCTAATTTGGAAAGAGCTGAAAACACTTTGGAGTTCTTTACAAAAGCCACCTTCGTAGACGGTTTGGAGGAAAAGCGAGACATATGCTTTTGTCGTCCCATACAGGGAGGCTGATAAACGTGCAGGAATTGCAGTGTAATATCAAAAGGCCAAAGAAACAGTGTAGAGAAGGTAGAACAGCATGTAGTTCAGTTCAGTCATAACGTGGCAAGCAGAAGGAACATGAAGAAAAAATCGAAGCTGGATAATCCAACATAAACATTGAGAAGAGAAATCCTCCAAGACAACGTTGCCAGGATAGATAATGCCTATTAAAGAAGCATAACAGCATAGTCAATTATGTAATTAGTGGAAAAGCAGCCCGTTGGAGCATAGAGGACAGTGTGACAAAATCGCCTGTGAAAAGAGAATAGCCAGGAAGGAATTCTCAGCAGCCTTAAAGATGTCACAAAGAAACTGTGTTGTTCGCTGAGGCAGTAAGTAATCTACAGCCTCCACTTGCTATTTAAAACAATAAGGTAAATCAATGAGGACCTTCCAAGAAGTGGCTGAGGAAGACTGCATGATAGGAAGGAAACTCAGGAAGCGCAAAGACAGCGTAGCCGGCACTGCAGCAGAGAGGCAGATGCACTTCAGGATGCTTAAAATGGCGGTCGCTTCATGTTAAGGGCACATAGGCTGAATTGCGCGTTTTCGTTAAGTCATTAAAGCAGGCTGAAGCTGTGTGGGATTTACAGGAATCAATCCAAGACTGCACCGAAATGCGGGTGAAAAATGAAGAAACCTGCGCACTCGCCTGTGTGAGAGAGACGCTCCGTGTCGGGACCACAAGATGGCGGCCGCGAGCACCGGAGCGTCTCAGAAATGCATCAGCGGAGAACTCCGTCGTCCGCCCAAACAGGAACCTCCCGAGTGTCTCACAGCATGGCGCAGACCTTCCGACGGTAGGAGCGGACCTCCAAACCAGGAACAGAGGAAGATGTGAGGTAAGTCCCCCGGTGCTGCGTCGGAGCCTCACCCAGGCGCCGCCATCACCCACGGCGCCAAGCCACGCCCCCCGGGATTAGTGTCCCCTCATTGTTAAATAAAAGGCAAAAGCTATTTCACTCAGTTGGCCTGTTCTCCCCCAGATGCCCTGCAAGATTGCCAAAGAAGCCTAGTGCATGAAACAAGTGAAACTATCTGCCCGCAGAGTGCAACATTTTTAAGGCCAGGAGGTCTGCTGAAAATCTATTCACGATTAAAGTTTGTGACCTTTAACATTTTGTGAGCCACGGAACGTGTGGGGCTCTGCCACTGCTTCCTATGATTTTCCGCGGTGAAGTTCAAATCCCTGGGGAATGATGCAACACATTTTATTTACCACTGTCCAGGGAGATCAGGCGTGCATGGGGCCTCCGCCGCTGTGTCTGGAATGCCCTGAGGCCTCCCATTGCCCCAGGGGTCGACAAGAGTAAATCCCGAGCCCCCATCCCTAGGCCCAAGATGAGGACTGATTGTGGGGAGCGGTGCAACCACAGCAGAAATAACACTCTGCCAGGATTGCATAGATAGGGAGAATGCAACTGTCAGCTTCTGCAGTGGCAAACAGTGATGTCGGCTGGGCAAGCAGCTTGCTGGGCAGAGCAAGAGTAGGCTCCCTCTGCTGTCCTAACAAAAAGCACAATGGGGCAGATTTACAAGCCCCTTGCGCCACTTTTGCGTCATTTTTAACATAGGAAAAGTGATGCAAAAGTGGCGCAAGAGGCTTGTAAATCTGCCCCATGGGGGCTTATTTACAAGCCTCTTGCGCCGCAGTTGTGTCGCTTTTTGTATAGGAAAAAGTGACGCTCTGGCAGCGCAAAGGGCCTGTAAATAAGACCCCTGGGGTTTCCAGGTGGTACCGGGCAACCCCCCACCACCAAATAAAAAGGGAAACAAAAGTAAAGATTTGCAGCTCGATGCCGCGCTCAAAAACAAAGTGCGCAGGACCGCTGTTCTTATTATACTCGCTCCTGGGAGTGTCCATTCATTTCCTCTGGGGCTTAATCTGCCCATGGTTTCCCTGTTTTATGGTACCCATTTCTCCCAGGGTTTATAAAACCTGACCTGGGGAAACTGTTTCGGATTCCAAGCACCTCTATAGCTAGAACATATACTCTTCATCCTCAGAGTGCAGCAACCTATAGAGGTTGAATTCATGAATGCATTTCTGTGATATAATTGTGTTACAAAAGATTCAGACTCCTTATTTTGAGTAAAAATGCGTTATTAATAGTATATATGTGACAGTGAGTTTTATAAACATTGTAATGCTTTATTGACAATAATGACTTTAATGGTGATTTTCAGCATGTGGTTATTGGTCTTTTGATGTGGTGACCCCTTGACAAAGCCAATAGGCCTGCTCTTTTTAAATTGACACACCGTATATTGGTGATGTTCGATTTGGTATAGGTGGGGGAGAGTAGGAAGCTGGCTCTGTATATACTATTGCCAAGTAAGGTAAAGTGGGCACAGAATCAAGGGAGTCCCCAGAGGTATAGCACAGGCTAAATTAGGTAAGTACTAACAGTTCTCTTCGAGGTAGTGTGGGCAAGCAGTTAGGCTTATCCAAAGGGTGTGTTAAGCATCTATTGTATTCACTCACTCGGGGGGACTGATTACACACACTCAGAGACGCAAACCAAACCAATTGATTAAGTATAAAAAAAGGTATACTTCTATTTTATTTCTAGAAACAAGCACAACGTGGTACAGGTAGGTAAAATGCGCTTTCAATTGTAAAACTTTACACAGACATTCAATTAGGAATGGATTGGCAATTGTTACAGGTAGGTATGATTTTAAAAATCAGGTTATATTACACAGTAATACATTTTTTTTATAGTTTTCGATTACTTTCAGATCACATTGATTACTGGCCTAGATACCACACCTAGGAATCTCACAATACAAGGTCAGTGAGACTTTTCTTGGCTTGAGTTGTCTATCTATCTATCTACTAGCTATGCAACCCTCTCTATGTATGCAACCCTTTCTATCTAGATATATATACAACCATCTATATCTATGAAACACTATCTATTTGTCCAACACTACAATACAATTCTATCTAGCTATACATCTATGTATCTATAGAACTGTCTCTATTTACAACTCTCTCTTCCTGTACACCTAGATCTGTCTTTGGAAAGCTTTTTATTTATCTTTTCAACTCTATCTGTCTTGGAAAGTCTTTCTATTTATGTTTTCAACTGTTGCTATTCATGTTTTCAATCCTTTTTAGGTCAAGCGTCAGCGCGCATCTGCTGTCTGCAAGACTTTTTGTAATCAATAAATTGAATTTATTCCCGCCTCACACACGCCATTGGTTCATTCATGTGTTGCTCTTCATTGGTGTTTCCCGAGTTCCTCCGGCAGCCGATACTTTACTTCTGTTAAAGGTTCAGGAGCACCTGCTAAGTACAGTTTAATTACGCACACATTGTTCATCTGCCATTTTAGAGAACTCTTTTGTTTAAATGATCCTTTATGCTCCGTCGCTGGTTGTATTTTTTAGGCTGCTTGTGTCTTTGTCCACAGTAAAAAAAAAAGTTATTTCTGCAGCGCCTCACGCAATCTAACAAATTGTGTACTTTGGGATGTACTATCATGTAAGTGGGTGGGGGAGGGTTGGTATTTGTTTATATAAAGGACAAATGGTTCAAAAGGCGCTACTAAAATGCATTCAGTAGCACAAGCGCGGTTGCAATCTTTCAGAAGTGTTCTTTTGCTTTTTCCAGTAATGGGAGTCTAAACCCTTAAATTACCATCCAATTCAAATTGCTATTAACAAGTGTTTTAGCAGGCAACAGCTATGTGTGGAAAGCAAGTCACTGTTAATGCATAGTACAGATGCCAAGGAGATTTCCCCTTACTATGTTTATGAGCGAGGAATGCCCCCACGGCTTTGCCAGAGAAAGCAATGGAATGCAGTAAGGCATTCGAATGTTTTACTAGGTCATCGATTCACTAGAAAATATTTCACTTTCAGCCAAGTGTATCTCGGTGCTAATGTTTGTCAGAAGAAGGATGATTGTATTTTAGGAACTGTACAAAATAACAGTAGTTCATTTATTTAGCTAGTTTTACTTTTCAACATTATGTACTTTTACAGCCCCTTAACATAGCGTGCTATTTTGCCGATTTCTGGTTCAACAGGGGGTCAAAATTGAATCATTGTTGTCCATAAAGATTGTGCAAGTTCTCATCTCTCAGAGCGGCAGGTATCAATACACAGCCGAGAACAGCTAGGGAGTTTCACCGAAAACCCAAACAAGCTCTGCCTACGCCATCCTAGATTATGCTAGTCCGTTCTCCGAACCGGACGTCAGGCACTTTTAATCAGGCCCCAGCTCTAGCGCCTGTTATATGGTGGCAGTCACTGGCAGCCGTGAATATTAAACAGCCGACGGGCTGACCTGCTGCCAGCACAGGTGTGCAGTGCTTGTGGTCTCCCGCTAATGACGTCATATTGCGTAATAAACCAATCACACGGATGTCCTAAGCGGCATGTTTAAAAGCCTCACGGCATGACTCTAAATAGAGATTGATACTTTGTTGCAGACTGGAAAGCTCTCCGTAGAAGATTAATAGAACGCCAGAACTTCATACTGTTAATAAACAGGTATGTGATTACATATTGTAGTGGTGATCAAGTGAGATTACAGGGGCTTTCTAGAAGCTATTTTAAAAAAAGATTTTATTTCTTTTTTCTTCTTGTCAAAATTAGTTGTCAAAGACAGGATTAATGCTGCCCTGATGAGAGTTTGGTAAATTGTAAGGCCAGACCTCGAAACGCGTCGGCTACGTGAAGATTCTTGCTTCACCCCCTCAAAACACGAGGATTCGTTGCCCGTTATAAATCAGGAATCTTTTCTTACATTTTGTTTGATTCAATGCGTAAAGCAATAGAATTGAATATATATGTAAATAGTGTATATAGAATCAGCTTTTTTTGACATGCTTTATGAATGTTTTCACGCATTTAATTTTTGAGAATTTTGTTCTGTTTAAAATGTATTGTCAAACTGTGTGGTAATTTATGCATAATATGTAGTAATTGATTTTTGTGTAGGTATTTATGTCAATGTGATAGTTTGTTTGGTTGATAATGTGTTCCTAATTCAGCCTCGTGAAAAATAATCTTTTCTCTATGAAATAACTTAAAATAAAAGAGGCAAATCATCATTGCCAAGATAGACATAATTAATTTAGTCTATTCAGTTCCTTTATCGGATTTCCGATCTCAAATGAATGGAGGTGTGGGTAAATTGTTCTTTGTATAAATTTAGTGGTCCAACCCCCCTCCTTCCCAAGTGGACCAAACCCCTCCATTTTTTCTACATTTTAGAGCGGGTCATTACCCGAGTGGGTGTGGATTATCACTAAGGTTGATCAGTTCAATAGCAGTGGACTTCTCCATTGCTTAGTATGGCTGAAAAGGATACGTTGTCCTTCACGAAGATCACATCAAAAATCTTATAGATTCCAGCCCTTTTTCAGCTCTCTCATTGAGCTCCTCAGCCCAACAACAGAACGAGGTAGACAAATTGACCAGATTACAGAAAAAACACATAAGAACAGAACTCCATGGGTATTTCCTACTCCAACATTTGCGGGCTGGCACGATTCCATGGGGACTCCAAATCAAAAACATCCCTGTGATTTTTACTGAAGATTCAGAATATAAAAGAGGATTTAGTTTCATAATCACGAAGTGCAGTCATGATCTTATGGTGCATACCATAGAGACTGCACTGAGACTTTGTAGTCAGGAAGAAAAGGAAATTCATGACCTGATAAAGGCTATTTCAGACGATCCAGCAGTTACCGATGCCAAGGCTTTAATTGATAAAATCGAAAAGGAAATCCAAACTTTTAAAGACTACACAATTAATTCCAAAACTATCCAGTTTGAAAGAGATTCTAAATCTTTCAAAATAGAACAGGTCTACCCATTCTTGAAAGAAGACTACTACAAATTAGCTGACTCTAGAAAAGCCTTAACCTCCTTTCAAGGAAGATCTAGGAATAGATTCATAGGTTTCTCTGACACTTCATCATCAGACTCAACCCCGGACGCAAGACCTGGCCCATCATCAAAAAAACAGGGCAATTCCAACCAGTCTTTTTTAGCCAGGGGAGGCCAATCAAGGGTTCGCTTCAAGCAGCCATGGGAAATGAAAACACGCAGCAGGTATTACAACAACTAGACCATTCTGCCATTGTTAACCTTTCCCAAAAGCAACTTACCATTAATGAAAAAATGATACTCAGTTTAGGCCTCAAATTCGTCCCCACGAGAAGGACTGATTTCACTAAGCTAAAGTTAGAGGCCTTGGATTTTTGCCGAAAGATTAGGCTAAAATCCTATTTCTTTGGGAGTGAATCTATTGCTACGCCAGAAATTACTGGCCTTAAAATTAAGTCCAAATTCACCCAAACTCAAAATATGCCGAGGCAAATTCATGCTTTTGAACAGACTGTGTTGTCATCCATCAATAAGTTGGAAAAAACGAAATGCTTTGCACAGAACAATCTGAGTAAGGAACATGTTAAAGCTATCCAAGATCTGAAATCAGACAGTTCGATTATAATAAAGCAGGCAGACAAAGGCGGGGCGGTGGTGATCTGGCCCCGAACTATGTACTTGACGGAAGGTAAGAGTCATGTGGAAAATCGTGAATGGTATAGACCAGTGAGGGAAGACCCCCTACAAGCCATACAACACAAAATTGAGAAGTTAACTACATTTGCCTTGGATCAAGGCTTTTTGGGTCCTAAGGAATTTGAATTATTGAATAAAAAGGCACCAAGAACCCCCATTCTGTATTTTTTACCAAAAATACATAAGAACAGCCATACACCACCAGGGCGCCCCATTGTTTCGGGGTGTGATTCGGTTTTGGAGCCAGTTTCAAAGTACATTGATTTTTTCCTTAAATCGTTTATAAATGATGTCAAGTCTTATCTCAGAGATACGACGGACTTTATTACAAAAGTTGAAGGAATATCTTTTGATGAGGAGAATCAAATAATGGTTACAATGGATGTAACATCATTGTACACCCAAATCCCTCAAGATGAAGCCCTCCAGGTAATGGAGTTTTACTTGGAATCGAGAGAAAGACCTCACCAGGTACCCACATCATTCATTATCGAACTAGCTGAAATATCATTGAGAAGTAATTATTTCAAGTTCGGGAATGAATTCTATGTACAAGTCAAGGGCACCGCTATGGGGTGCCCTTATGCACCAGAGATGGCCGTATTGTTTATGGCCCAATACGAGGAAAGGTTCGTCCATAACAATAATCCTTTCACCAATAACATGCTCCAATGGTTGAGGTATATCGACGATGTCTGGCTCCTGTGGCAGGGGAGCCAGACAGAGTTGGACTGCTTTGTCGATTGGATCAACACAAGACACATTGATATCAAGTTCTCAATGCAGTCTAGTAAAATAAAGATGAAATTTTTAGACGTATCAATAGTCCCGGTGACAGGAATATTGAATACAACACTGTACAAAAAAGAGATGGACAGAAATACTATCCTCCATTACAGGAGTTCACATCCTCAGTGCCTGAAGGAAAATCTTCCGTACGGGCAACTGTTACGAATAAGAAGGAACTGTACTGAACTGGCCGAATTCGACTCTCACGCTAATTCATTCTGTGAGGAAATGATAAAGAGGGGATACCCCAAAAAATTGCTTAGGCACTCCAAGAAGAGAGCGAGATTCACTCCCAGAGAAAGCTTGTTACAAAATAAAAAGACAAGTTGGGGTTGGATAAACTTGTTTGTGTGACGACCTTCGGTTCTCATACAAACAAGTTTAGGCAAATCATTTTGAAAAATTGGCATCTGCTGGAGAATCTGGAATACCCTATGCCTAATCTTCGCTATGAAGAAAAACCTCAGTATTGGACAACAGCTGATAAGAGTTGACAGCTATGTTCCAAAACCAAAAAGTGATTTAATCACACAGTGGAATTTGAAACCAATAGACGGGCACCACAAATCTGGGTGCTGTGTAGCTTGCTCGTCAACTTTGGAGGAAAATGTATTTGAATACAACAACATCAAAAGACATGTGAGTTTTACTAACTGCAAAACAAAAAATGTTGTTTATGCAGTGCTTTGCAGATGCAACAGGGTATACATCGGCAAAACATGCCAACAAGTTAACGTGCGAATCACACAACATAGATCGCGTCTAAGGCGCAGAGTCCTGACTGCCCCTATGGTGGAGCATTTTATATCTGCCAACCATTCCAAAAATGATTTTGAGTGGACGGTATTGGCTGCAATAGACCCAAAACATCGGTCTCCCAATATTGAAAGTGCGCTACTACGCAAGGAAGCGTATTTAATTATGAAGTTTGACAGCATTAACAATGGGCTCAACTGTATGAGCGAAGTGAATAGAATCTAACTCGGGTTGGTAAACTTTCACTAAAAGGTTCACTCTAGATATAGTGGCTTTTCATTTGGGAACCACAAGGTCCAGAATTCAATCGACAGGTGGCCCCACCCCCTCTGACGCACACAGTTGTCACGTGACTTCTTTGACCTGGAATTATATTCCCGACTTGTCCTGGCCCGCCGGTTTGCGAATGCTTCGGCGAGCAACAGACTCCCACTAATGCCGTGCGCTCATAGCGGAATTTGGTAAGTGAATCATTTAAGCCTCTCATAGAAAGTGAGCTTCGTGATATATCTTTTGGGTAACGGTTCTAAGTTTAGCCCGTTCTTTCCCTTTACAGTTTCCTGTCCAAAAGATCGAGGTTAAATAGAGCACGAAAATAATTTGCAAACGAACACTGATGATCGAGTGAGTAATGGTCCCGCTCTTTTTCATTTAATTCTTTTCGTATACTAACTGGACTGGGCAGTAAAAATAGCTATCACCTTTTGCAGGATCACAGACCTGTGCCAGAATGTGAATCTTTTCAGTGTCATTTCAGTGGCATTCACGTAAGACAATTTTCATTCTTTCCCGTTATACGTTGGTATGTTTAAAAGCCTCACGGCATGACTCTAAATAGAGATTGATACTTTGTTGCAGACTGGAAAGCTCTCCGTAGGAGATTAATAGAACGCCAGAACTTCATACTGTTAATAAACAGGTTTGTGATTACATATTGTAGTGGTGGTCAAGTGAGATTACAGGGGCTTTCTAGAAGCTATTTTAAAAAAACGATTTTATTTCTTTTTTCTTCTTGTCAAAATTAGTTGTCAAAGACAGGATTAATGCTGCCCTGATGAGAGTTTGGTAAATTGTAAGGCCAGAACTCGAAACGCGTCGGCTACGTGAAGATTCTTGCTTCACCCCCTCAAAACACGAGGATTCGTTGCCCGTTATAAATCAGGAATCTTTTCTTACATTTTGTTTGATTCAATGCGTAAAGCAATAGAATTGAATATATATGTAAATAGTGTATATAGAATCAGCTTTTTTTGACATGCTTTATGAATGTTTTCACGCATTTAATTTTTAAGAATTTTGTTCTGTTTAAAATGTATTGTCAAATTGTGTGGTAATTTATGCATAATATGTAGTAATTGATTTTTGTGTAGGTATTTATCTCAATGCTATAGTTTGTTTGGTTGATAATGTGTTCCTAATTCAGCCTTGTGAAAAATAATCTTTTCTCTATCAAATAACTTAAAATAAAAGAGGCAAATCATCATTGCCAAGATAGACATAATTAATTTAGTCTATTCAGTTCATTGATCGGATTTCCGATCTCAAATGAATGGAGGTGTGGGTAAATTGTTCTTTGTATAAATTTAGTGGTCCAACCCCCCTCCTTCCCAAGTGGACCAAACCCCTCCATTTTTTCTACTAAGCGTAAAAGGCCATTTATTAGGACCAGGCTGCACAACAGCAATCAATAACCAAATAACATTGACATCAATAACAAACCCCCACATCAACTCTTCATCCCTTCACTCTTTTCACCCACTCCGAACTTACATATCCTACCAATCCATGACCCATTCCGCTCCTCATCCATTTCCACATTTCTCCTAGCATCCTCCCCGGTATCACCTGGCATTCCACTCATGCCTCCAGCTCCCCACACCATTCACTCTCCCCCCGAGGGATGGGTGTGCCCGCTATTGACTCCCCCGCCCCTCCAAAGTATCGCCAAACCCACAGCCCATCCTAAACTGGCTTGCTTCGCCAACCCTACCTCCAAACCCTAGTAACTGCAGGGTGGGTGGCCTTTCAAAACTGAAACCCTCCCAAATGATGCCGAATGCAGGAAGAGGAAGTTGCCTTCCACCCGTGCACTCTTATACTCACCCCCTAACGCCACCCCTTGACCCTTCCTGGTCCTCCCCTGCGCAGAAGACCCCAGGGGAAGACTAGTCTGCAACTTTGCTTCCCCCGGGGCCCGGCATTTCAAAGCAGCCCTGTACACGCGAGGCTGCTTGTCCGCTTTTACAGCTGCCTCTTACGAAACCCTTCCTTTCCTAAGTCGTCGCAGGGTGATGAGTTAGGAAGTGAAGGAGTTGAAGCCTTTGGAAGAGGGTCTCACAGAGGCCAGGACACGTAAATGCTTCCAGCAAAGAGAGCATTTCACGAGCTGCCAGCTCGTGGAGAAGAGCTGCAAACTGTTTGTGTGTATACGTCCAGTGCAATACAAAGCCAACTGTACAACAGCAAGACTGAAGAGGTAAATGGTTTGGGCTTGTAATATTTAGGTTCATACAGGGCTTTAAGTGGGATGAAAAAACTGGGGGGTCTCTCAAAGGGGGTATAGCTAATGTAATTAGGGGTGTGGCTTACAAACATAAGCTAAAAATCTGTGCTTAGCATAGTGTGCTCCCTGACTTGTATTATTCTGTTTTGGTCATGGCATCCAGATATATGATACAACAAGTTACATCAAACGTACAACAAGTCAGGAACATTGGCTTTGTCAGTGGCTGTTAGTTGCATAAGATAAATGAGCAGCCACTATGGCTTGTTATATATAATCTTGAAAAAGCTTCGACTTAAAGCCCTGGTGACACCAAGACGATGTTGCTTCTCCTGAGTTTCACAAAGAGAAGGGAAATCCAGAGAGAAAATGACTCTCTTTAAAGGATTTCCCTTCCCCTACAATGCTCACCTGGCACGACGTCATTCCCTAACTTCTCCTCTAGTGAGAAGTGAGAAGTGTGAGCATGTGCACATCATGTGCCTGCTGTCACTGCAGTCTGGAAAAAACACGGAACGCATGTGCCAGGGCACAAAACAGAGCCCGATAGAGACCCGTTTCGAGGCCCCCTTTAAAAAAGCAATGGCATAGCCAATAGGTCTCGCTTTTGGGACCTTATAAGTGTTTAGCCATGCAACAGTTGATGTTGTTGCACCAAGTATATTGTGCTGCATAACTAAATACTTATAAGGTCCCATAAGCGAGACCTATTGGCTATGCCAATGCTTGTCTTCAAAGCAGGTGTTTCAGGTAACACACAAGGACAAAGACTCCACTTTGGATAATGTATTGTTAGTGTGAAGATTCGAAGAGCTAAAATGTCTATAAACTGGAGAACAAGCATGCCATGTGCTTAATCGGAACTGGTGCTTTCCAGTGCAGTTTCCACCGACAATTAATTACCAACACCATTACTTATGACAGTCTGACACATGGCGGCGCGGTGTGTCTAATTTAACCCCTTCCGTGCTTGTGACGGAACCACTCCGTCACGACGCAGCCGCCTCGCCCACGCTGCAGGAATTTCGCACCTGTGCGGCAGTTCTACTGAGCGGGCGGGGCCATGGCAGAACCACTCCGTCACAAGCACAGCGCGCCTGTGGCTCGTGATGGAGTGGTTCCGTCACGAGCATGGCGGCGCTGCGTGGCCCCTCCTCCCCCGCAGCGCCGCGGCGGAATTACCGCCGCGGCCAAGGGGTTAAAGATGAGCACAAAAACAGTTGTTTGTTTATTTCATGTACATTAAAACGGACTATTACTTGCCACCTAAGCCATTCCTGAAGCTTTGAGGCCCTGAAATATTCTAAATGATCACACTTGTGGGAGTGTGATGGTTAGTAGTTGTGTTGGTATCGTATCTGGCAAGGGCAAATGGTGGTGCAGGCTCCGCTGGCCTCCTGACTGGCACTTATTGTTTTACAAATTAAACACTGAACATGCCTTGATAAAGTAGATAAGCACTAATTAAACACCGCATGTCATGTTGTGAGCTAAAATTCCAGGAGCTGAGTAGGGTGCAGATAATTCTGCAGCACGCTGCAAACTGATTTCAATAGGGAAGTAACGTTTCGCTTTGCAGCACGTTTTACTGTATATAACATGCTGTGCAGCTTAGAATGCAAAGTAGAATCCGATCGCTAAAGAGGAGGCTGCCTAGCATTAGTGGGAGATGTTTGGAACAATGTTTTAAGGACAGATTGGCCGGCTTATACTTCTTGTCAGGCATGAATGTTCACAAAGTAGTGATTTAATAAATGTGTGGCTGGACAACCACGTAGTACCAAGCCATAGGGGCTCTTTTCTTGTAAGTAGAGTGTAATGTGCGTTTGACCACGGCATTACAAATGTGAATGCATTTTACAATCCAGTTGACAAGCTCAGCTTATGAAATTGGATTGCCAAGGTGGTGCTAAGCAAAATGCATTATCTCCTCGTCCCTCCCTCGCTTCCATTCCTTACGTAGTTGAGGCATCCCTGCCTCACCAGACACCCATACCACGTGATTTATCCCACGGGGGCTATAAGTAGCCCCCACCCCCTCAAACCTCCTGTTTTTCTGTTGTCCCACCTGTTGAGCCGCGCGTACCATGCGCTGGCCGAATGCCATGCTGCCGTCTTCTCTGGATTTCTTCGTTGGATTTCTTCATTTGGTTCCTTCATGGGTAGTCCTCTCCCGCGAATTCTTCTGCCTGCGGGGCCTGGCGGTGCCAGCCTGGGCAGCGCTGTGCCTTCCCTGGCCGCATCTGGGCATGTCGGTGCTCCCTTGGCAGTGGAGCAGGCAGGTCCGGCTGACGGAGTCACCAGCCCTGTGTGGCTGAGGCTGTCTTTCCATGTTGGAGGCTGGAAAGGGAAGCGGCAGCAGTGGGGAATTTCATCTGGCATCCTCGGATGGCTGTTTTTGCTCCTCTTTACCGTAAGGGCCTCGGGTGAGGCCGTTTTTTATCATTTCATGGGTGTTTTTTGTTTGGATTTATGTATTTTGCAGGGAGAGTTCCTCTTTTCTCTCTTTTTTGATTGGTTTTCTGGGGTTCCCTCCTGGTTTTTAGTGCCAGTTGGTTGCTGCCTATTGAAACTTCTTCAGCTGTGCTTCTGGTTTATGGGTCATTATGGCAAAGCGTGCTTCCAAGCGCAGGCATGTTTTGTCCCCCTCCTCCTCTGACGATGATGAGCAGATTCCGGCTTGCCGGACTAGGTCCAAGGGTCCGGGGGATTCTGCGGCCCTGCTGTCTGCTTCTGAGGTCCAGGACATGATTGAGGCGGGTGTGGCTCGCGCTCTGGAGTCCAGGGTTCCTGCCAAGTGCAAGTCTTCTCGTTCTGTGGTGGGTCCGGTGGACTCTCCCTCTGAGGACTCTTCTTCTTCAGGCGCTGCCAAGCCCTCTACCTCTTCCAGGAAGTTTGTGCGTAGGGAGGAGGTTCCGGCGGTTCTCCAGTACATTAGGGATAACTTGGGGTTTTTGCCCTTTTTTGCGCCTGAAGTGTCGGATTACATGTTTCCTCAGTATGTGAAAACCCCCGTTCTCGCAATGCCCTTTCATGGGCGCATTAAGGACTTGATTTCTGAAGAATGACGCGGTCTGGAGCGCTCATCGGTGCCTCGTTTCTTGCAGAAACTGTACTCCTTGGAGGAGGGGGAGGTTTCTCTTCCTCACTCTGTCAAAGTGGATGCCATGTTGGCCACCCTGATTGGTCGTAGGGCGATTAATCCAGAGGATTCTTCTACAGCTGATGCTACCTATAAAAAGGTGGATGGGGCGCTCAAAAAGGCCTTCTCTGCTGGTAACTTGTCAATTTGTGCTGGCGTTTATTCTGCTTATGGGGCTCAGTCGTTGGCATCTGACTTTGGGAAACTAGGCACAGCTGTCCAGGATGAGTCAGACTGCTCCGGCTTGCTTGTCCACATGGAACAACAGGCCAAGCTCTTGGTTGATGTCTCTTCCGATGTACTTCGTTCTTCTGCCTTGGCTTCTGGTTCCTTGGTCCTGGCTCGGAGGAACCTGTGAATGCTTGACTGGAAGGCGGATTTTTCAGAGAAGTCCTCTCTTTTTAAGATCCCCTTTGACCGCTTTTTTGGGGAGCAGCTGAACAGTATGATCACAAAAGCTTTTAAGGATCGTAAGCATGCTCTGCCCTACAAGGGCAAGCCGTCTGCATCTCACTTTTGCCGCTTCTGGCATCCGGCTCCGTCCTCTGCCTCTTCTTTCCAGTCTTTCCGGCAGTCCTCAAGGGCCTTTTCGGACCGTCGGCGTAAGTTCCAGCCCAAAAAGGCAGCTCCCGTGGCTGGTCCCAAAGGTCTGTCGGATGCCTTCAAGTGGAAGTCCTGACAACGACGGTGTGGCCACCTCGAGACTTGTGGGCGGAAGGCTGTTGTTTTTTCTGGAGGCTTGGAGTCTGGATGTGAAGGATCGCTGGGCGTTGAGTGTTGTCAGGAGAGGTAATCCTATCGACTTTCGGTACTCCTGTCCCCAAGTTCCCGGCGAATCGGAAGGCTCTTCTGGAGGGGGTTTGGGATCTTCTGGAGAAGAACGCGATCGTCCCAATCCCCCTGGCACAACGGGGTAGGGTTGTTATTCCATTTTATTTCTGGTCCAGAAGGTGTCCGGGGGTTCCGGACGGTTCTGGACCTCAAGATGGTGAATGGTTGGGTTTGGACCGCTCACTTTAAGATGGTGACCTTGCAGTCCATCATTCCTTTGGTGGGGGTCCGGGACTTCATGACTTCTATTGATCTGCATGATGCCTATCTTCATATTCCAGTGGTTCGGGGGCATCAGAAGTTTTTACGTTTTGCGATCAGCGACTCTCACTTCCAGTTTGCGGTTTTGCCATTCGGGCTGAAGTCCGCTCCTCGGATCTTCACCAAGCTTCTGGCTCCCTTGGTTGCATTGGTCCACACCCAAGGGATATTTCTCCATCCTTCCCTGGACGATTGATTGGTCCATGCTCCCACGTTCCGGTTGGCTCTCAGTCACACAGAGGTGGTCCTGGCTGTTTTGAGGGGGCACAGCTTTCTTATCAATGTGGGGAAGTCCTTCCATGTTCTGTCCCAAGCTCGTCTCTTCATTGGGGCTCGGTTTTTTGACGGATTTGGGGGTGGTCACTCTACCCAAGGCTCGGGTAGACAAGATTCAGTCACACGTCCTGTCTCTTCTGTCCGGTCCTGTTCAGGTGGCGGGTCATTGGCTCCAGGTGCAGGAGGACATGGCGGCCACGGTCTTTCTGGTTCCATGGGCCCGGTTTCATTTGCACACTCTGATGACTCATGTTCTGGCGCATTGGTCTCCCCATTGCCTTCCCCTCTCTTCTCCGATTCCGCTGTCCCCTCTGATCAGGTCACCCCTGGTTTGTGGTTGGTTTGGGATCATCTACTGAAGGAGTCTCTCTCTCTCCTCCGGCTGCGGTAGTGGTCACCACAGATGCCAGCCTCTCGGGGTGGGTGGCCTGGCTGGAGGTTCATCGGACCAGGGGCTTCTGGTCCCCTTCTCAGGGCAGGAGGTCTTCAAATTGGAGGGAGTTGGAGGCAGACCGTCTGGCTCAGTTGGCCTTCTCCTGGTTTCTGTGAGGTTCAGACGGACAAACGTCACTGCCATGGCTTACGTGAATGGACAGGGGGACCAGGTCCTCGTCTCTGGTGGCGTTGCAGTTGTTCCATTGGGCGGAGCCTCATCTTGTGGCTCTCTCAGCTATTCCCATTCGGGGGGGTGTCCAATTCCCTAGCAGATGCTCTCACCAGAGCCATCCCATCCTCTGTGGATTTCTGCCTCCGTGGATCTGACGGTGCGTTGGGGTGTTCCGGTGGTGGACCTCTTTGCATGTCTGGGCGATGCCAAGGTGGCCCGGTTTGTATCCCGCTGACAGGAGAGTTCGGCCTGGGTGGTGGATGCTCTCTCTTGCCCCTGGTCTTGTGGGCTTCTGTATGCCTTTCCTCTCTTCCCCCTTCTTCTCCACTTCCTTATATGGGTCCGTTCCTTGGGGGCTCTGGTGATTCTGGTGGCTCCGACTTGGCCTCGTGCCTCCTGGTTTCCTCTTCTGGTGGAGATGAGGTCAGAGGTGGATTGGTTGCTGCCTCTGTCTCCGTCCCCTTTGGTGTTCCTGGTGTTGCAGCGGGATGTTCTGGTCAGGATGCGCTTGGCGGCCTGGAGGTTGAACCGCTTAGGTCTGCTGCGTAAAGGTGTTCTGGCTGGCTTGACCTCTACTCTGCAGGCGGATAGGTGCCCGTCGACCAACAAGTCTTACCTGAGACACTGGCGTTCTTTCAGTCGGTGGTGTCATAATAGGGGTTTGGACCCTGCTTCCTCTTCTTTGTTTGAGGTGATGCTGTTTCTCCGGGGGGGTGATGCTTTGGGCTTGAAGGTTTCTTCCCTTCGTTTACAGTGGGCTGCAATTAAGGCGTTTTGGAGCTCTTGGGGCAATCTCTCGGATCCTGATGGGTTGGTTAGTCGCCTTTTTTAAGGGTGTGGGTAATGTTCTTACTACCCCTCTGCGGCATTTTCCCACCTGGGATCTACCTCTGGTCTTGGACGCTTTGATGTCCCCTCCCTTTGAGCACTTGCTTTCTGTGGATCTGCGCCATTTGTCGTTCAAGACCTTCTTTTTGGTGGCCATTTCCCTGCTCGCCGCCTGGGTGAGCTGGGCGCTCTCTCTTCCAAACATCCTTTTTGTCGGATTTTTTGAGGACAGGATTGTTTTGAGACCTATCCTTTCCTTTCATCCTAAGGTGGATTCTCAGTTTCACAGGGATCAGGAGTTGGTCCTTCCTTCCTTTTTTGATTCTCAGGCGTCGGAGTCTGAGGTGCGGCTGCACTCTTTGGATGTTCGCGGGCTCTCCTGGTTGATTTGGAACGAGTCGCTCCTTTCCGTTTGTCTGATTCAATTTTTGTTCATTTTGGGCCTGTGAATTGGGGTTTGCGTCCTTCTACTCCTTCCTTGAGTCGTTGGGTTCGATCTCTGATTTCTTTGGCGTACAAGGCGGTGGGGCACCTCAGAGTTGTTCCACTCGGTCCATGGCAGCGTCCTGTGCAGAAGTCCAAGAGGCTTCCATTTTGGAGATTTGTCGGGCTGCCACCTGGGCTTTGCCGTTGATCTTTGCCTCTCATTACCGGATTGGCCAGGAGGTTGAACATGCTGATGCTTTAGGGTACAGGGTTCTTTCCACTATGGTTCCTGAAAAGTGGTTTTTCCCTGTTGTCTGTGTTTTTTAATAAACCTGTTTGGTTGTCCTGTTTGGCTTTGTACTTCTCAACTACGTAAGGAATGGAAGCGAGGGAGAGACGAGGAGGTAGTGTCTCAATTACTTACCGGTAATTACATTACTCAGAGTCCTACTCCCTCGCTTCCATTACTTACATCCCTCCCTCCCTCCATGGTAGTTTCAGGCCAACCTTTTGGTATGGTTTCAGTCTCAGTGGTAATACGGGAGGTTTGAGGGGGTGGGGGCTACTTATAGCCCCCGCGTGATAAATCACATGGTATGGGTGTCTGGTGAGGCAGGGATGCCTCAACTACGTAAGTAATGGAAGTGAGGGAGTAGGACTCATAGTGATGCAATTACCGGTAAGTAATTGAGACAAAACACTTGCTACGTTTTTCTGAGGGACTTGGTACAGTCAACATAGTACATAATATCTCTTAGAATCTTAAGAATGTAGAGCTGTTTCTGGCGACTGACTGTAGTTGCGAAAAAAAGTAAGGCTACAATAGACTGGCTAGCAAGAAAAAGGGTGACAATTAGTTAGAAACAATAGTGTATGATAAAAAGAACTTGGTCTGTGTGCACTTAGATAAAATGTTCTACAATGGAAAAAGCCCGTAGTTCACTTAGTCTGTAGAGAAAAATTATGGCTACCAGGAAAGTCACTTTCCAGGCTAGAAAATGAAGCTGACGTGGCTGATGACATGGCTGAATGTTTCAACAGGTCTCATAAATAATGTCTCAATGTCAAAGGTAGTAATTGATGAGGGATTCCCATCTAAAACCCTTAGACAACGATTTTAACAACTGTTTTCTTTAAGATTGATTGACACGGTTTGTTTTTTAAAGTAAGCAGCTATTGCTGCTGCCAGGTGAACATGTATTGAAGACTAGGCCACCCCTGATTTTTGGAGGTACAACAAGTTACAAATAATATTTGTTGTACCGTGATTGGCAAGGGTTGTATCTTTAGACAGTTTTATTAGTGAACACATTGCTCCCATTTAGCTGAATAGCATGCTCATATGGTGAGTTTTTAGCATCTTTCAAATCGTGCATGCTTTCTTGGACCTCTGGTGCCAAAGTGATAGGACAAGAACCTTGAGTTTTGAGTGCACTAACTGTCCTTGATGTTTGTTTTGTGAGCAGATCTGGCACAGGTATGACTTCTCATTAGGGTGAAGGGACATCTTTGGAAGCAGAGATAACTACGGCTGTTGGGCCCAGGAGGAAGCTATGGGAATAAACGTCATTGGTGCTCGCCATATTTCCTGATTATATATTGAATCAGTGACGGTGAGAGGAATCCGTATGCAAATATAACTGACCAGTTGATTAATAGGGCTTTACAAAAATCCTGGGATGAAGGTACCTGGACACAAATGTTTGCCCGTTTAGGTTCTCGTTTTTGGCAAACAGTTCATAGCTGACATGCCCCAACTTTGTAGGGAAGGAGTGAGTACCTGAGTGCTGATATCAAACAAGTGGACAGCTGATGGCTGCTACTGGAACATATACAAAGACATTCACTTGTGTGCACTCTTCTGTAAACAAGGATACTTGATGTCAATATGTCTGTGTGAGCTTGCACAACTGTGGTGAGAGTGTGCCCCCTTGTTTCTGTATGTAGCACATGCTAGACATGTCTGTTCTAATAAGTACAAGCTTGTTGTGAATTCCCATCTGGAAGTCTCGAAGTGCTATACTGCCAAGAGCTCTAAGCACACTGATGTGCAGGAGACACTCTTGCAAGGGCCAGTGGCTCTGGATTATGAGGTCCCCTGTGTGTGCTCCCCAAGCCACAAGTTAGGTGGCTGTGGATTGAGAAATGTTCTGTCCAGTAACAAATTGTTCTTGTTCCCCACTGCTTTTTGTGCCGAAGAATGGACTCCATCAACACAAGGTCTTACCATTACCCAGTTGCCTGTGACCATTGTCTGTCAAGAAGTTTTTGAAGCGACATACATACCCTGGTGTTTGGAAGTAAGGTAATACACTGAGCAATCATACTTTAGAGTGCCATTATCTTTGTAGTTTTCAGAGGATGTGTCATCTGCGTTGTCTGGTAAATGGGAAGCAGCATCTGAAAGGCTGTCATTCTTGTTGCTGGGGAATTTTTGCCCTTAACTGCAATGAGTGTGGCTCATAAGGATCTCTACGTCTGTTGAGGATATAGGTGGGGCCTTTTGACACTGACTGTAAAACTCAAAATGTAAAGCCGCAGGATCGTTGTGCATGACTACTCCATTTAACTAGCGATTTGTCCAGGTGAAGAAACAAATGAATGTGATTGCACTGGAAAAGCATTGCCACTACTACTAAACATTTTGTAATGATCTTAGGGATAGGAATTTGAAATGGTAATGAACTCCACTTACCAGGAACTGGAGTATCGTTATTGAACTGGATGGATGTGGATGAGGAAGTCAGCGCCGGGAGGTTGATAGTCGCCATGAAGTCTCTTGCGTGCACTAAAGAAATGCTGATCTTTACATTTATCACTTCAAAGTACTTAGACATTGATGGAGCAGGGTTTCCCGCAAATAAACCCTGCTCGGATTAAACCTCCCATGGTGTAAAAATCATTAACGCGGATCCGTTTTCTAACTTTATTGTGTAAAGAATGGCTTGGGTCATTTATGAACGTTTGGGTGCGTATTCGAACTAGCCCCGTTGTGCCTTAAAATAAAAAAGGATAAGAGACGAATCCTCTTGCTGCCCCTTAAAGCGGCATTTTCCATCCTCGCAGGACGAGCCTGGTGACGGTGTGTTGATTATATAAAATAAGTGTGTGTGTATGTGATGTAGTGTGTGGTTAAGATACCTTTGCGATCTAGGGATTTCTGTATATATTTTATATTAAAAATTCGTTGTTTTGCTGGTATAACTGGAGTACATCTTTGTTGTCATTACTTCAACTTTGGAGCTCACCACAGAATGTTTGATTTGTTTTAAAATATCAGAGATGTAATGATGTATGACCCACTAACTGAATAAAATACACATGAACTGAAATTAGATTAAATGAATATAGCTATGGTATGAATTTGCCTTATATTGTAAATGAATTTGACATATGTCGGACTGTTGAATCTAAAAATATTATTCCTTTTTTGAACAGATTGGTCACGTACACTTATCATATTTGTTTCCCCACCTGATGTGAGAGCCCTGATGAAGGTGCGCCCGTAGATCTGGGCCTTGCACTGAAACGCGCGTCGGCGTAACTTGAACGTGGGAGTCTGTGTTTATCTATCTGGAATCTCTTGGACCTGTACCACGGAGATCACACAGTGTCTTTCCTCCCACTCCTTATATTAATCTGAGGATTGTTTTCGAGAAACGTGCATATTTGTGGATGTATGTGTGTGATTAAATGAGCTTGGAGTATGTGTCTGAAAGTCTGGTGTGGGGATATGTTTTGATGTATATTTATTGATGTTTTGTCATGATAATTTTTATCCTATATGATTCTTCTTGATGTGTTGAACACAAAAAAGTATATTAACTAAATAAGACTAAAGGAGGAGAAAGAAAAATAAAAAATAAAATGAAGATTTTTGTATATTGATATGGGTGTTTTTCTTCTCCCTCTGTGACCTCTCTGTTACCCCGTGGCGAGCTCCTGGTTGCATTTTAAAAAGAATGGACTCTCCTAGAGCCATTTTCTAAATTTAGTGGGTTGGACTTTGTTTGTTCACAGTAGTGTAAAAATCATTAACAACGATTTTGTAACTAACCGAAAAGAGCATTATTAACCTTGGTTGGGATGTGGCAAAGAGAGCCGACGCATATGTTTGGGGCTGCGAGGGGTGGCCCAAGGCGTACCAATTATTGGTGTAGGTGGACCCAAAAAGTAAACTGGGAAACAAGCCTGTGAGTGCGGCATCCCTAATCTGCAGGGAAAACACAAAATAGAGAACTGGGACAGACGCAGCAAGTCGACAAACTGCCATGCGAGGCAGAGACGGTAACGAACATGGCGGGGCCCCGCAGCCTGAATAACGCCTCGCAGAGGTGGCTGATCGGAGTGACGAAAGCGGTGCCAATTTCATGCCCACAGGAAGGACCACAGCCGCGGAGAACCAGATGAGACGGTTCCCGCTGACCCTGAGAGAAGGCTGGGGGGAACAAGCAGCAGGGGAGACACGACGGGGGCACATGTCATAGAGGGCGGCCTCAGCGCGATCCGGAGGTGCCCCCACTCACACATGAAAGTGAAAAGACGCGCTCTGTGGTGAGGGAGGGGGAGGGAGTTTGCACGAGCAAAACAGAGAGGCCAAGAGAGGCGGGCATGTGCGGGAGATGAGAGGAAAGCTCATAAGCGCGTGCCTGCCCGCGTAACCGCAAGCTCTAGGCCAGGCCATGGTAGCATTTTTTGAAGCCCTTACTAAAAGTCTCGCCAGAGCAGGGCATGCGCTGCTTCAGGCGAGACCTAAAAACTGCCAGTGCTCAGACCTTGTGCATCCAGGCCCACTTAAAGCCCTGGATTTTCAGCTCTTTGTCCCCTTACCCCTCTTTTCCTCTTCAGTCACCTGTGTTTCTTTTTCTCTTTGTTCTTATCAAGTCGCTCTCTGCACCTTTTCAAAGAGAAAGACAGGAAGAGTATATAATGCAGCAGGCAATACATTAGTTATGGCGCGCAGGATTACCAGCTCAATTAATCATACTCACCTGGACCCATAAAACATTCACACATTTGAACCGGTAATCTTGCTTCTACTTACTGCCTATCAGGATTTTATTTTCTTTGGACTTATACCTGTACACCATGACTTACCAAACCTTTGTCACCTATGCTATAAGTCCTAGGGATCGAAAAGGGAGTTAGCATAATAGGTAGCAATTTAATAATTTACCTTTCCTGTAATAACCACAGACATGGGAGAAGTTTTAAACACTTTATCTATGCAAATTTTATTGAGTCAGGGGCCACAACAGAGTGACCAGAAATTTTACAAGTAAGAATATAATTAATAAGGCATAAAGTTTGCAAGAAATTATAGTAACACCTTTAGACATTGGTACCTAGGAAGGGTGAGAAAGCGAAATAGCACAAGGACATACCACATGGATTATATTTACCTAGATGGTGTGAGGACCAACCCTGGCCACGGGCTGGGACAAAGGAAAAGGCTCCCAACTAATAGGTGCCAACGGGACAGGACAGGTGCAGATCAGGACAGATAACCTCCACTAGTGCAAAGCCAGCGTCACACCCCTCTCTACAGCAATTTTGTACGCAGACTGGTTAATGAATACTTCTCCCTCAGAACACCCCGATTCTTCTGACAGAGTGCTCCGCCAGCACCTCTGCTCTCGATTCTCCTTCAGCATACGTTGGGTCAGTGACAGGTCTGTGACAAGTCGGACGAATAACTAACTAAACCTACCTTAGTTATACCGTTTCAGTGTGTGTACCACCCCCTAAATGTTGCATATTGTATGTGTTCCCTTCATTTGATTGGTCAGAAAGAGGAGTAGCGGTCATCACACCATACTAAGATGAGATAATTTCAATTCAATATAGTGGATCAATGTCCCCATACTTTATTTTACCATGTCTTTATTCCGCCCACCAATATAATTTCATTTTCATCTACAAAATGTAATAAAGTTGCAAGTTGTCTTCCTTTCCCAGGTTATGGGTTGTGGTTCCCAGGCGTGTTGCCGGAAAGACAGTCACTGGCATCAGTTCAGTGCCACTGCTCGAGGCTCTCGGAGTTCTTAGCACATGCGCAGAGCGGATTCATTATGGCTGTTCATTAGTATGTAAAGCATGAAGCGGCCATCTTGGCACTAGTGCGCAGATGCAACTAATTCAGTATTGATCAGTAAGAATCCTCCAGCAGTGTCAGTCAATAAGCAATCCACCACTGTAGACAATTTACAAATTCTTTGAGTGTTCAGAATTACTCCCACTGAATGTATCAATGCACTAAATATATCACCTACAATTTCTGAAAAACTAGCTCTTTTCTGTCGTGGTAGTTCATTATTGTCTTCATTGCTTCCAGTGATTCTTTTTATATGGTATAGCTTCAGGAATACTATTCCGAAATAGCAACTCCCACACCAATGATCAGGTAACTTAAAATAAGCCTTGTTCCCACAAATATAATAGACTCCAAGAAATACTGGATCAGTTCCCCCTTTTTGTCCCCAAACCCCGATTATCAAGAAATTGTGTTCACACTCACTGGAACCGATGAATACATTGTTATACTCAGTTTTCAACCTATGGAGACAGATTTTCCCCTTCTTTTCAAAGTCCAGAGACATAGCAGCATAAGTCTTACCAGTTGCCATAAATTCTTCCCTTTCAGCCCATTTGGGTATCTGAGGTTTCGGTTCAGTGGCCTTTCTGTGGAAATCCTGTCTCCTTTTCTCTACTAAATTCAAAAATATTTCCTCTTCTTCATGTAATCTACATGTTAAATTGTCTTTGTGTGCTTCAGCTATATCTATTGTTTTCATTGTTAGAAAATATTCACCCATAAACTGTGAGTCTTTACTGCTAAGGACAGGATTCATATTTCTGCGTAGAGGAATTTCAGAAAAAATAAGATGTAAGTTAGATTAATAATACTATAATGTTCCAGTTCTATAAAAAAAACTAGCTAAAATACTACATGAAATACCATATGTCAGTGGTAAATCATGGTAAGTAACTCCTTCTGCTGCTAATGTTGGTAATTTCATACAAACATAGCAATCATTAACTTGCATTGTCTCTACATAGTGCACTAATAGGTTAGTAAATACATTCAAATCCGTCTCATTTCTATTTCTACTATGGTGTAATTCAATCTCATCTGGTGCTTCTAAATCTACTCCGTCTTGTTTAAGGTTAGCTACCTTTCCATGTATAATAGTGTCATTCTGTTTATCACAGCCATCAAGTAAGGTATTGCTATTGGCAGTCCTAGCCATACTATAAGCAGTATCAATACACTACATATGCATATTCTACAGCATGTCTTTATACAATTTCTTTTTGAGTTTCCAGTAACTCTAGTATCAGCCATTTGATTAAGGAAACTTAGCCCCTCTTTGTAAATTTTACACAGAATATAACTGTGAATTTATCTCAAGTTGGTCTCACTTCTTCGACAAATTGATCAGCAAATCAATTCTTCATCACTTTCATCACTGATTTCCAGATTCTCAAATTCTTGAATTTATTGTTCAGTCTTTTTTGGGGAGCAGCTGAACAGTATGATCACAAAAGCTTTTAAGGATCGTAAGCATGCTCTGCCCTACAAGGGCAAGCCGTCTGCATCTCACTTTTGCCGCTTCTGGCATCCGGCTCCGTCCTCGGCCTCTTCTTTCCAGTCTTTCCGGCAGTCCTCAAGGGCCTTTTCGGACCGTCGGCGTAAGTTCCAGCCCAAAAAGGCAGCTCCCGTGGCTGGTCCCAAAGGTCTGTCGGATGCCTTCAAGTGGAAGTCCTGACAACGACGGTGTGGCCGCCTCGAGACTTGTGGGCGGAAGGCTGTTGTTTTTTCTGGAGGCTTGGAGTCTGGATGTGAAGGATCGCTGGGCGTTGAGTGTTGTCAGGAGAGGTAATCCTATCGACTTTTGGTACTCCTGTCCCCAAGTTCCCGGCGAATCGGAAGGCTCTTCTGGAGGGGGTTTGGGATCTTCTGGAGAAGAACGCGATCGTCCCAATCCCCCTGGCACAACGGGGTAGGGTTCTTATTCCATTTTATTTCTGGTCCAGAAGGTGTCAGGGGGGTTCCGGCCGGTTCTGGACCTCAAGATGGTGAATGGTTGGGTTTGGACCGCTCACTTTAAGATGGTGACCTTGCAGTCCATCATTCCTTTGGTGGGGGTCCGGGACTTCATGACTTCTATTGATCTGCATGATGCCTATCTTCATGTTCCAGTGGTTCGGGGGCATCAGAAGTTTTTATGTTTTGCGATCAGCGACTCTCACTTCCAGTTTGCGGTTTTGCCATTCGGGCTGAAGTCCGCTCCTCGGATCTTCACCAAGCTTCTGGCTCCCTTGGTTGCATTGGTCCACACCCAAGGGATATTTCTCCATCCTTACCTGGACAATTGATTGGTCCATGCTCCCACGTTCCGGTTGGCTCTCAGTCACACAGAGGTGGTCCTGGCTGTTTTGAGGGGGCACAGCTTTCTTATCAATGTGGGGAAGTCCTTCCATGTTCTGTCCCAGGATCGTCTCTTCATTGGGGCTCGGTTTTTTGACGGATTTGGGGGTGGTAACTCTACCCAAGGCTCGGGTAGACAAGATTCAGTCACACGTCCTGTCTCTTCTGTCCGGTCCTGTTCAGGTGGCGGGTCATTGGCTCCAGGTACAGGAGGACATGGCGGCCACGGTCTTTCTGGTTCCATGGGCCCGGTTTCATTTGCACACTCTGATGACTCATGTTCTGGCGCATTGGTCTCCCCATTGCCTTCCCCTCTCTTCTCCGATTCCGCTGTCCCCTCTGATCAGGTCACCCCTGGTTTGTGGTTGGTTTGGGATCATCTACTGAAGGAGTCTCTCTCTCTCCTCCGGCTTCCGTAGTGGTCACCACAGATGCCAGCCTCTCGGGGTGGGTGGCCTGGCTGGGGGTTCATCGGACCAGGGGCTTCTGGTCCCCTTCTCAGGGCAGGAGGTCTTCAAATTGGAGGGAGTTGGAGGCAGACCGTCTGGCTCTGTTGGCCTTCTCCTGGTTTCTGTGAGGTTCGGACGGACAACGTCACTGCCATGGCTTACGTGAATGGACAGGGGGACCATGTCCTCGTCTCTGGTGGCGTTGCAGTTGTTCCATTGGGCGGAGCCTCATCTTGTGGCTCTCTCAGCTATTCCCATTCGGGGGGTGTCCAATTCCCTAGCAGACGCTCTCACCAGAGCCATCCCATCCTCTGTGGATTTCTGCCTCCGTGGATCTGACGGTGCGTTGGGGTGTTCCGGTGGTGGACCTCTTTGCATGTCTGGGCGATGCCAAGGTGGCCCGGTTTTTATCCCGCTGACAGGAGAGTTCGGCCTGGGTGGTGGATGCTCTCTCTTGCCCCTGGTCTTGTGGGCTTCTGTATGCCTTTCCTCTCTTCCCCCTTCTTCTCCACTTCCTTATATGGGTCAGTTCCTTGGAGGCTCAGGTGATTCTGGTGGCTCCGACTTGGCCTCGTGCCTCCTGGTTTCCTCTTCTGGTGGAGATGAGGTCAGAGGTGGATTGGTTGCTGCCTCTGTCTCCGTCCTCTTTGGTGTTCCTGGTGTTGCCGCGGGATGTTCTGGTTAGGATGCGCTTGGCGGCCTGGAGGTTGAACCGCTTAGGTCTGCTGCGTAAAGGTGTTCTGGCTGGCTTGACTTCTACTCTGCAGGCGGATAGGTGCCCGTCGACCAACAAGTCTTACCTGAGACACTGGCGTTCTTTCAGTCGGTGGTGTCATAATAGGGGTTTGGACCCTGCTTCCTCTTCTTTGTTTGAGGTGATGCTGTTTCTCCGGGGGGGTGATGCTTTGGGCTTGAAGGTTTCTTCCCTTCGTTTACAGTGGGCTGCAATTAAGGCGTTTTGGAGCTCTTGGGGCAATCTCTCGGATCCTGATGGGTTGGTTAGTCGCCTTTTTTAAGGGTGTGGGTAATGTTCTTACTACCCCTCTGCGGCATTTTCCCACCTGGGATCTACCTCTGGTCTTGGACGCTTTGATGTCCCCTCCCTTTGAGCACTTGCTTTCTGTGGATCTGCGCCATTTGTCGTTCAAGACCTTCTTTTTGGTGGCCATTTCCCTGCTCGCCGCCTGGGTGAGCTGGGCGCTCTCTCTTCCAAACATCCTTTTTGTCGGATTTTTTGAGGACAGGATTGTTTTGAGACCTATCCTTTCCTTTCATCCTAAGGTGGATTCTCAGTTTCACAGGGATCAGGAGTTGGTCCTTCCTTCCTTTTTTGATTCTCCGGCGTCGGAGTCTGAGGTGCGGCTGCACTCTTTGGATGTTCGCGGGCTCTCCTGGTTGATTTGGAACGAGTCGCTCCTTTCCGTTTGTCTGATTCACTTTTTGTTCATTTTGGGCCTGTGAATTGGGGTTTGCGTCCTTCTACTCCTTCCTTGAGTCGTTGGGTTCGATCTCTGATTTCTTTGGCGTACAAGGCAGTGGGGCACCTCAGGGTTGTTCCACTCGGTCCATGGCAGCGTCATGCGCAGAAGTCCAAGAGGCTTCCATTTTGGAGATTTGTCGGGCTGCCACCTGGGCTTTGCCGTTGACCTTTGCCTCTCATTACCGGATTGGCCAGGAGGTTGAACATGCTGATGTTTTAGGGTACAGGGTTCTTTCCACTATGGTTCCTGAAAAGTGGTTTTTCCCTGTTGTCTGTGGTTTTTAATAAACCTGTTTGGTTGTCCTGTTTGGCTTTGTACTTCTCAACTACGTAAGGAATGGAAGCAAGGGAGAGACGAGGAGGTAGTGTCTCAATTACTTACCGGTAATTACATTACTCAGAGTCCTACTCCCTCGCTTCCATTACTTACATCCCTCCCTCCCTCCCTGGTAGTTTCAGGCCAACCTTTTGGTATGGTTTCAGTCTCAGTGGTAATACGGGAGGTTTGAGGGGGTGGGGGCTACTTATAGCCCCCGCGTGATAAATCACATGGTATGGGTGTCTGGTGAGGCAGGGATGCCTCAACTACGTAAGTAATGGAAGTGAGGGAGTAGGACTCATAGTGATGCAATTACCGGTAAGTAAGTGAGACAAAACACTTGCTACGTTTTTCTGAGGGACTTGGTACAGTCAACATAGTACATAATATCTCTTAGAATCTTAAGAATGTAGAGCTGTTTCTGGCGACTGACTGTGGTTGCGAAAAAAAGTAAGGCTACAATAGACTGGCTAGCAAGAAAAAGGGTGACAATTAGTTAGAAACAATAGTGTATGATAAAAAGAACTTGGTCTGTGTGCACTTAGATAAAATGTTCTACAATGGAAAAAGCCCGTAGTTCACTTAGTCTGTAGAGAAAAATTATGGCTACCAGGAAAGTCACTTTCCAGGCTAGAAAATGAAGCTGACGTGGCTGATGACATGGCTGAATGTTTCAACAGGTCTCATAAATAATGTCTCAATGTCAAAGGTAGTAATTGATGAGGGATTCCCATCTAAAACCCTTAGACAACGATTTTAACAACTGTTTTCTTTAAGATTGATTGACACGGTTTGTTTTTTAAAGTAAGCAGCTATTGCTGCTGCCAGGTGAACATGTATTGAAGACTAGGCCACCCCTGATTTTTGGAGGTACAACAAGTTACAAATAATATTTGTTGTACCGTGATTGGCAAGGGTTGTATCTTTAGACAGTTTTATTAGTGAACACATTGCTCCCATTTAGCTGAATAGCATGCTCATATGGTGAGTTTTTAGCATCTTTCAAATCGTGCATGCTTTCTTGGACCTCTGGTGCCAAAGTGATAGGACAAGAACCTTGAGTTTTGAATGCACTAACAGTCCTTGATGTTTGTTTTGTGAGCAGATCTGGCACAGGTATGACTTCTCATTAGGGTGAAGGGACATCTTTGGAAGCAGAGATAACTACGGCTGTTGGGCCCAGGAGGAAGCTATGGGAATAAACGTCATTGGTGCTCGCCATATTTCCTGATTATATATTGAATCAGTGACGGTGAGAGGAATCCGTATGCAAATATAACTGACCAGTTGATTCATAGGGCTTTACAAAAATCCTGGGATGAAGGTACCTGGACACAAATGTTTGCCAGTTTAGGTTCTCGTTTTTGGCAAACAGTTCATAGCTGACATGCCCCAACTTTGTAGGGAAGGAGTGAGTACCTGAGTGCTGATATCAAACAAGTGGACAGCTGATGGCTGCTACTGGAACATATACAAAGACATTCACTTGTGTGCACTCTTCTGTAAACAAGGATACTTGATGTCAATATGTCTGTGTGAGCTTGCACAACTGTGGTGAGAGTGTGCCCCCTTGTTTCTGTATGTAGCACATGCTAGACATGTCTGTTCTAATAAGTACAAGCTTGTTGTGAATTCCCATCTGGAAGTCTCGAAGTGCTATACTGCCAAGAGCTCTAAGCACACTGATGTGCAGGAGACACTCTTGCAAGGGCCAGTGGCTCTGGATTATGAGGTCCCCTGTGTGTGCTCCCCAAGCCACAAGTTAGGTGGCTGTGGATTGAGAAATGTTCTGTCCAGTAACAAATTGTTCTTGTTCCCCACTGCTTTTTGTGCCGAAGAATGGACTCCATCAACACAAGGTCTTACCATTACCCAGTTGCCTGTGACCATTGTCTGTCAAGAAGTTTTTGAAGCGACATACATACCCTGATGTTTGGAAGTAAGGTAATACACTGAGCAATCATACTTTAGAGTGCCATTATCTTTGTAGTTTTCAGAGGATGTGTCATCTGTGTTGTCTGGTAAATGGGAAGCAGCATCTGAAAGGCTGTCATTCTTGTTGCTGGGGAATTTTTGCCCTTAACTGCAATGAGTGTGGCTCATAAGGATCTCTACGTCTGTTGAGGATATAGGTGGGGCCTTTTGACACTGACTGTAAAACTCAAAATGTAAAGCTGCAGGATCGTTGTGCATGACTACTCCATTTAACTAGCGATTTGTCCAGGTGAAGAAACAAATGAATGTGATTGCACTGGAAAAGCATTGCCACTACTACTAAACATTTTGTAATGATCTTAGGGATAGGAATTTGAAATGGTAATGAACTCCACTTACCAGGAACTGGAGTATCGTTATTGAACTGGATGGATGTGGATGAGGAAGTCAGCGCCGGGAGGTTGATAGTCGCCATGAAGTCTCTTGCGTGCACTAAAGAAATCCTGATCTTTACATTTATCACTTCAAAGTACTTAGACATTGATGGAGCAGGGTTTCCCGCAAATAAACCCTGCTCGGATTAAACCTCCCATGGTGTAAAAATCATTAACGCGGATCCGTTTTCTAACTTTATTGTGTAAAGAATGGCTTGGATCATTTATGAACGTTTGGGTGCGTATTCGAACTAGCCCCGTTGTGCCTTAAAATAAAAAAGGATAAGAGACGAATACTCTTGCTGCCCCTTAAAGCGGCATTTTCCATCCTCGCAGGACGAGCCTGGTGACGGTGTGTTGATTATATAAAATAAGTGTGTGTGTATGTGATGTAGTGTGTGGTTAAGATACCTTTGCGATCTAGGGATTTCTGTATATATTTTATATTAAAAATTCGTTGTTTTGCTGGTATAACTGGAGTACATCTTTGTTGTCATTACTTCAACTTTGGAGCTCACCACAGAATGTTTGATTTGTTTTAAAATATCAGAGATGTAATGATGTATGACCCACTAACTGAATAAAATACACATGAACTGAAATTAGATTAAATGAATATAGCTATGGTATGAATTTGCCTTATATTGTAAATGAATTTGACATATGTCGGACTGTTGAATCTAAAAATATTATTCCTTTTTTGAACAGATTGGTCACGTACACTTATCATATTTGTTTCCCCACCTGATGTGAGAGCCCTGATGAAGGTGCGCCCGTAGATCCGGGCCTTGCACTGAAACGCGCGTCGGCGTAACTTGAACGTGGGAGTCTGTGTTTATCTATCTGGAATCTCTTGGACCTGTACCACGGAGATCACACAGTGTCTTTCCTCTCACTCCTTATATTAATCTGAGGATTGTTTTCGAGAAACGTGCATATTTGTGGATGTATGTGTGTGATTGAATGAGCTTGGAGTATGTGTCTGAAAGTCTGGTGTGGGGATATGTTTTGATGTATATTTATTGATGTTTTGTCATGATAATTTTTATCCTATATGATTCTTCTTGATGTGTTGAACACAAAAAAGTATATTAACTAAATAAGACTAAAGGAGGAGAAAGAAAAATAAAAAATAAAATGAAGATTTTTGTATATTGATATGTGTGTTTTTCTTCTCCCTCTGTGACCTCTCTGTTACCCCGTGGCGAGCTCCTGGTTGCATTTTAAAAAGAATGGACTCTCCTAGAGCCATTTTCTAAATTCAGTGGGTTGGACTTTGTTTGTTCACAGTAGTGTAAAAATCATTAACAACGATTTTGTAACTAACCGAAAAGAGCATTATTAACCTTGGTTGGGATGTGGCAAAGAGAGCCGACGCATATGTTTGGGGCTGCGAGGGGTGGCCCAAGGCGTACCAATTATTGGTGTAGGTGGACCCAAAAAGTAAACTGGGAAACAAGCCTGTGAGTGCGGCATCCCTAATCTGCAGGGAAAACACAAAATAGAGAACTGGGACAGACGCAGCAAGTCGACAAACTGCCATGCGAGGCAGAGACGGTAACGAACATGGCGGGGCCCCGGAGCCTGAATAACGCCTCGCAGAGGTGGCTGATCGGAGTGACGAAAGCGGTGCCAATTTCATGCCCACAGGAAGGACCACAGCCGCGGAGAACCAGATGAGACGGTTCCCGCTGACCCTGAGAGAAGGCTGGGGGGAACCAGCAGCAGGGGAGACACGACGGGGGCATATGTCATAGAGGGCGGCCTCAGCGCGATCCGGAGGTGCCCCCACTCACACATGAAAGTGAAAAGAGGCGCTCTGTGGTGAGGGAGGGGGAGGGAGTTTGCACGAGCAAAACAGAGAGGCCAAGAGAGGCGGGCATGTGCGGGAGATGAGAGGAAAGCTCATAAGCGCGTGCCTGCCCACGTAACCGCAAGCTCTAGGCCAGGCCATGGTAGCATTTTTTGAAGCCCTTACTAAAAGTCTCGCCAGAGCAGGGCATGCGCTGCTTCAGGCGAGACCTAAAAACTGCCAGTGCTCAGACCTGGTGCATCCAGGCCCACTTAAAGCCCTGGATTTTCAGCTCTTTGTCCCCTTACCCCTCTTTTCCTCTTCAGTCACCTGTGTTTCTTTTTCTCTTTGTTCTTATCAAGTCGCTCTCTGCACCTTTTCAAAGAGAAAGACAGGGAGAGTATATAATGCAGCAGGCAATACATTAGTTATGGCGCGCAGGATTACCAGCTCAATTAATCATACTCACCTGGGCCCATAAAACATTCACACATTTGAACCGGTAATCTTGCTTCTACTTACTGCCTATCAGGATTTTATTTTCTTTGGACTTATACCTGTACACCACGACTTACCAAACCTTTGTCACCTATGCTATAAGTCCTAGGGTTCGAAAAGGGAGTTAGCATAATAGGTAGCAATTTAATAATTTACCTTTCCTGTAATAACCACAGACATGGGAGAAGTTTTAAACACTTTATCTATGCAAATGTTATTGAGTCAGGGGCCACAACAGAGTGACCAGAAATTTTACAAGTAAGAATATAATTAATAAGGCATAAAGTTTGCAAGAAATTATAGTAACACCTTTAGACATTGGTACCTAGGAAGGGTGAGAAAGCGAAATAGCACAAGGACATACCACATGGATTATATTTACCTAGATGGTGTGAGGACCAACCCTGGCCACGGGCTGGGACAAAGGAAAAGGCTCCCAACTAATAGGTGCCAACGGGACAGGACAGGTGCAGATCAGGACAGATAACCTCCACTAGTGCAAAGCCAGCGTCACACCCCTCTCTACAGCAATTTTGTACGCAGACTGCTTAATGAATACTTCTCCCTCAGAACACCCCGATTCTTCTGACAGAGCGCTCCGCCAGCACCTCTGCTCTCGATTCTCCTTCAGCATACGTTGGGTCAGTGACAGGTCTGTGACGAGTCGGACGAATAACTAACTAAACCTACCTTAGTTATACCGTTTCAGTGTGTGTACCACCCCCTAAATGTTGCATATTCTATGTGTTCCCTTCATTTGATTGGTCAGAAAGACGAGTAGCGGTCATCACACCATACTAAGATGAGATAATTTCAATTCAATATAGTGGATCAATGTCCCCATACTTTATTTTACCATGTCTTTATTCCGCCCACCAATATAATTTCATTTTCATCTACAAAATGTAATAAAGTTGCAAGTTGTCTTCCTTTCCCAGGTTATGGGTTGTGGTTCCCAGGCGTGTTGCCGGAAAGACAGTCACTGGCATCAGTTCAGTGCCACTGCTCGAGGCTCTCAGAGTTCTTAGCACATGCGCAGAGCGCATTCATTATGGCTGTTCATTAGTATGTAAAGCATGAAGCGGCCATCTTGGCACTAGTGCGCAGATGCAACTAATTCAGTATTGATCAGTAAGAATCCTCCAGCAGTGTCAGTCAATAAGCAATCCACCACTGTAGACAATTTACAAATTCTTTGAGTGTTCAGAATTACTCCCACTGAATGTATCAATGCACTAAATATATCACCTACAATTTCTGAAAAACTTGCTCTTTTCTGTCGTGGTAGTTCATTATTGTCTTCATTGCTTCCAGTGATTCTTTTTACATGGTATAGCTTCAGGAATACTATTCCGAAATAGCAACTCCCACACCAATGATCAGGTAACTTAAAATAAGCCTTGTTCCCACAAATATAATAGACTCCAAGATATACTGGATCAGTTCCCCCTTTTAGTCCCCAAACCCCGATTATCAAGAAATTGTGTTCACACTCACTGGAACCGATGAATACATTGGTATACTCAGTTTTCAACCTATGGACACAGATTTTCCCCTTCTTTTCAAAGTCCAGAGACATAGCAGCATAAGTCTTACCAGTTGCCATAAATTCTTCCCTTTCAGCCCATTTGGGTATCTGAGGTTTCGGTTCAGTGGCCTTTCTGTGGAAATCCTGTCTCCTTTTCTCTACTAAATTCAAAAATATTTCCTCTTCTTCATGTAATCTACATGTTAAATTGTCTTTGTGTGCTTCAGCTATATCTATTGTTTTCATTGTTAGAAAATATTCACCCATAAACTGTGAGTCTTTACTGCTAAGGACAGGATTCATATTTCTGCGTAGAGGAATTTCAGAAAAAATAAGATGTAAGTTAGATTAATAATACTATAATGTTCCAGTTCTATAAAAAAACTAGCTAAAATACTACATGAAATACCATATGTCAGTGGTAAATCATGGTAAGTAACTCCTTCTGCTGCTAATGTTGGTAATTTCATACAAACATAGCAATCATTAACTTGCATTGTCTCTACATAGTGCACTAATAGGTTAGCAAATACATTCAAATCCGTCTCATTTCTATTTCTACTATGGTGTAATTCAATCTCATCTGGTGCTTCTAAATCTACTCTGTCTTGTTTAAGGTTAGCTACCTTTCCATGTAAAATAGTGTCATTCTGTTTATTAGCAGCCATCAAGTAAGGTATTGCTATTGGCAGTCCTAGCCATACT
Source organism: Lissotriton helveticus (assembly GCF_964261635.1). Taxonomy (NCBI): domain Eukaryota; kingdom Metazoa; phylum Chordata; class Amphibia; order Caudata; family Salamandridae; genus Lissotriton; species Lissotriton helveticus. Next base: position 1,546,182,864 of record NC_136063.1, on the reverse strand, counting down.
ATAAGCAGTATCAATACACTACATATGCATATTCTACAGCATGTCTTTATACAATTTCTTTTCGAGTTTCCAGTAACTCTAGTATCAGCCATTTGATTAAAGAAACTTAGCCCCTCTTTGTAAATTTTACACAGAATATAACTGTGAATTTATCTCAAGTTGGTCTCACTTCTTCGACAAATTGATCAGCAAATCAATTCTTCATCACTTTCATCACTGATTTCCAGATTCTCAAATTCTTGAATTTATTGTTCAGTCTTTTCAAGCGTGGATTTCTTATTCTTGTTTTACTTGTCGATGGTTCAGTTTGACTTGTTACTTCATCTACTTGTTCAGGTTCCCCATTTATTGTGACTAGGCGATATTTCAATCTTTTGACAAAACCAGGCCAAGTATCACCTTTTCTGAGTTTTTTAGCTGGCACTGTGCTTTCAGATTCTTCAGATGTTCTTTTGTTTTCTTTGAGTTGTGGCACAATTTGATTTTGGTTGTCTTCCAGCATCCTCTCTATCTGACCTTGTCCAGGGCTTAATACTGTTGATGTTCCTGCCTGGATGGGTTCTTCTATACTAGTCTGACCTTGTTCAGGATTCTGCTTTGTGGGCCCTGGAATTTTTTCTTCTTCCTGAACAAGTTTTACCATTCCTGTCTAGTCCTGCTCAGGTCTTGTAATTTCTTGATTGTCTTCTGCCTGTGCGTTATCCCTAGTACCTATCTGTCCCTCCTCAGACACAGGAGTTCTGATGGGTGTTTCATCGATTTGAGTATATTGCTTTTTCCTTATCTGGCCCTTCTCAGGATTATCATTAGCTTTGATTTCTGTAATCTGAGTGTGTTCTTCTTTTCCTGTCTCATCCTCACTATCACTCTGACTAACTAGATATGTTTGGCTTCTTGTTCTTATTCTTACTTCAGGTATATCAACCACTGGAATACATTCATTCTGACTGCCGCTCGGTTGTTCTTTGTCAACTACTTCAGGATCAACTTCTTAAGACCATTCACTGCGCAACCTTCAGCTTCTACTTCATCAGGTTCTGTTACTATTTTCGTATGGCTGGCATGGATCCAGTTTAGGATTCCCTTGCACCTTACAGCTGTGATGATAACAAATATCACTTGACGTGGTTCTCCCCACCTTGGTGCTAGGAAAGATTTCTGGGTGTGATCTTTTATCACTACCCAATCTCCAGGGTTCAAGTCATGTGCTGGAGTTGATTGTCTGGCCACAGCGCCTTCCCCAACCTGGTGAGAGATACAACGCACTTGGTCAGCCAACTCTTTGCCTTACTCCAACACTAAAACGTCAGATATAGTTAACAGTTTGTGTCCTGGCACACATGTTTGCCTCATTGCCCTTCCCATGAGTATTTCATGGGGACTCAAGCCTGTTTTCCTGTCTGGAATGCTTCTGAGTCCCACCAGGACCAGAGGTAAAGCATCTGGCCATTCCAATTGAGTAAATTCACACATCTTTCCCAATCTTGCTTTGATTGTGCCATTCAGTTGTTCTACCACTCCAGAAGCCTCTGGGCGATATGCACAGTGCAGCTTTTGCTCACTTTTGAATGCTGCACAAATCAACCAAATTATTTCATCATTAAAATGAGACCCTCGGTCTGATTCAATCATTACTGGAAAACCGAACCGAGGATTGAGCTCTCTTAAAAAGAGTTTGGCTACAGTTAAGATGTCATTCCTCCTGGTTGGAAATGCTTCTACCCAGTAGAAAAATAAACAGGCAATGACAAGAACATATTTTAATCCTCGACAAGCAGGTAACTCAATAAAATCAAGTTATAATCTGATAAATGGGCCTTCTGCCTTTCCAACTTTCCCAGGACAAACCACAGTTTTCCTACCAGGGTTCATTCATTGACAAATTAAGCATCTCTGGCAAAGACTCTGCTACGTTCCTGAACCTTGAATTAAACCAATCCTGTCTAAACAACCTTATCATTGCATCTCTGCCTATGTGTGAGTCCCCGTGGTATATTCTGGCCATTGGTGCAGACATACAATCAGGTAGCATTGGTCTTCCATCTAGATAAACTATCACACCATCTTCAGGTCTTATATGACATCCTATTTTTTCCCATTCTTCCTTTTCTTTGGGTTCTGCTTCATTTTGCAAATCTCTCACTTCCTTCCATATTTTTACTCCTCCTAGCAGCTTAAGTTGGCAGCTGATTCCACATGCATCGATTTTCTTGTTTACTGCCATTCTGTATCTGGCACAATGTTGGGCCACTTGGTCAGCATAACGATTACCATCTGTCACTTTGTCATTTCCAGATTGGTGAGCAGCACACTTGACGACGGCCAATTCTTTTGGCAATTGAATTGCTTCAAGTAATTCTTTTACAAACTGTCCATTTTTAATAGGGGTAACTGAAGAAGTCATGAACTCCCTTTGCATCCATAGTTGGCCAAAGTCGTGCACAACCCAGTAACCATACTGACTATCAGTGTAAATGGTTACTCTCCAATTTCTCCCAATTTTGCACACTTTTATTAAAGCAATCAATTCGGCTACTTGTGAAGACTTGACTCCTGGTAAATAGGATGCTTTGACTATACCAGATAATGTACATACAGCATAAGCAGCGCTCAATCCTCCTTCCTCATGGCGCATACACGAGCCATGCACAAATAGCTCATGTTCAGGATCTTTTAAAGGTTCTTCTTGTATGTCTGGGTGTGGTTTAGTACTGAATTCAGTGAGGCCGACACAATCATGTTCGACTTCCTCCCTTACTTCTTCAAAGTGTGAATTTGGTAACAGGGTTGCCGTATTTAGAACAGTACACCTGACTATTGTCACGTTCTCTGAACCGAGAATAACTCTTTCATATTTAGTCATCCGACTAGGAGTTAAGTACTGAGTACGTGTTCGGGTTAACAGAATCACGACTGCATGTGGGACATACACTGTTACAGGGTGTCCCATGACAATGGATTCACTTTGCTCAAGACTCATACAAGTTACAGCTACAGATTTTAGGCAGCCTGGCAGTGCTGATGCCACTGGGTCCAATGTGGCAGAAAAATATGCCACAGGACGTCGCGTTAACCCATGGGTCTGGATTAGAACTGAGATAGCACAATTGTCTCTCGTGTCACAAAATAGTGCAAACTCTTTTGAATAATCAGGCATCCCTAATGCTGGAGCGTCACACAGACAGTTGCGTAATTTTAAGAAAGCAGTCAAGCTTTCATCATCCCATTCAACTGGATCTGTTGCCCGTTTCTTTATCAGCTGAATCAATGGTTTAGCTAGCACTGCAAATCCCACAATCCACTGCCTGCAGTAACCTGCAACTCCGAGAAACATTCTAATTTCTTTCTGAGTTTGGGGTAGTTTCATGTTTTGAATTATTTAGATTTTTTCGGAAGTCACTCTTCTGACCCCTCTTTCTATCTGGTGACCCAGATATTTGATTGAGGTTGTACAAAATTGCAATTTTTCAGGGGAAACTTTATATCCATCTTTTGCCAAATTGTTCAATAATGCGATGGAATCAATCATGCAGTCATTTCTGGTTCTCGATGCTATCAGTAGATCATCGATATACTGCACCAAAACAGACTGTCCATGTGTACCCCTGTGGAACACGATTCCAGATGTAAACATGCTCGTCAAATTTGAACAAAAATAAAAATTTACTGTCTCAATGGAATGGAAAAGAAGGAATGACATACATCAATTACAGTGAACCATCCTGCCCTCCATGGTATTTGATATAGAATCACTTCTGGATTTGGTACTACTGGGCAACATGGGACAACAATTTTATTTACTTTTCAAAGGTTTTGGACCACACTATACTTTCCGTTTGGTTTCTTTATGCCAATTATAGGTGAATTACAAGGACTGCTCATTATTTCTTCTAAAATATCTTGTTCAACCAAACTCTGTATTTCTTTTGCAACACCTGCTTTTATTTCTGGACTCATTTTGTACTGTCAAATATTTGTGTAAACTGCAACTTCTTTCACTGTCACTTTTATGGGATCAACATTTGCCATTAAACTACTTCTTTTCCGGAAACATCCCACACATCAGGATTTACAAAGGTTTGAAGCTCTGCTGGTAAATCTCCTAGGGACATTTTTTTTAACTTCTGTTTCTTGTTTAGCTAACATAATTTTGTACACTCCGTCTTCATCTGGAGTCTGAATTTCAACACCATTTGTTGTGCAAAAGATTGTGCAATTCATCTTGCATAGTAGATCCCTTCCAAGCAAGTTTACAGGGCTAGAGTCGCACACAACAAATTTAAAATTACCTATACCCACTTTCATTGGTTCTGTGACAGGGATCCTAATTTGTTTATTAGAAACACCCACTACTTGTATCTCTTCTCCTGAGATGGGTAGGTTTGGGATGTCTGCTGTTCTCACAGTAGAACAGGTAGCACCAGTATCCAACAAAAAGGTAACATCATTTCCCTCCACTTTTCCCTCAATGTAAGTGCCTGACTGATCTACCAGTAAGGACGCGCCAAGTACGCATTCCTCTTCCCCCCTCCCAGGCACCGTCAATAGGACTAGGTTTCAAAAAATGTGTCCTGTAATAGAATCTGTGGTGTTATCATATTTTTATTACCACTTCCCTTTTGAAATCAGGTGTCCACACTGTATTTGGCTTGACTCACAAAATCAGGCATAGGGGCAGTGGGTAACTGATTCTGTATTACCTGTTGCAGCTGAAACATGCATCTGTGGATTTAAATTTTGATTTTGGACGTTATTATTCTGTATTAATTTACATTAATTTCTCCAATGCCCCAAATTTCCGCACCCATGACAGGGGAACTTTTTGTTTGCCTCTTCTTTACTCATTTTTCCTCTGTGCTTTCCCCCACTACCTTCACCTTGGCCTTCCCCCTTTTTCTGATTATGTGCTTGCTGACTTAACTGAAGTTCCTGCTGTTCTGCCTTTTTTACTTGAGCCCACATTACCTTTTCTTCTAATTTCTTTAGCTTATTTTCAATTTCATACTCACAGTATTTTGCATACGTGAGAATCTCGAAAACAGGCTTCGCTTGCCAACATAGTTTATGTTCTTTAATCATTTGGGAGATTTCTGGTTTTAGTCCGGACACAAAACGATATATAAAATGTGTCATGTCCTTATTATCAAGGTTTTCTAACCCACTGTATTGTTTAAATACCTGCAATAAGCATTCATATTATGCATGTACAGATTCATCTTTATTTTGGGTGGTTCTATCTATTTTTGTCCAATCTGTTTCTTTTGGAGGTATCTTTCTCTTTAAATAGGTTATTACTTGATTATACTTTTTCATTACCTCTTCTGACAGGGCTCATGTCTTTGGATCTCTCTGGTATTCATCATTTGGCTAATCTACTTTAATTTTACACTCGGTCCATAAGTCAGCCGGAACAACTATGTCAAATAAACCATCTTAATCTTTTAACAGTACTTTTGAAACTTTCCCAAACCTTTCAACTTGCCGGTTCCGTTCTACAGGTTTTTCTCTAAGCTTTGGGAAGTCATTAGTAAATGATAAAATATCCTGTCGGGCCATGGGACATGAACATAACCTCCTCCTGGCACTTCTCTCATTGGACACAACCTTTTAGAATTTTCTGTTTCTTTTAGTAAATACTCTGATATATTTCTATTTGCCTGTGCTCTTCCTTTTTCTTTGTCCATCCGGGTTTCCATTTGTCTAAATCCCCCCATTTTTGCAACAACAACAATTCCTTTATCTGCAGTTTTCGCCCTGACACATTCATGTTTTCTAAATCTTTGTCAAAACAGTCAGCTCTATATGGTTTCTGCAATACCTTTGATTTCCCAATGTCAATTCCCATTTCAGAAGCCAAATTCATCAATTTTTTATGGTATACTTTCGAACTTCTAGTAATACTTCTGCTGATAAACAACAATTCTTCTTCATTAAAATAATTTAATCTTTCCATTCCTACATATCCAGCTATCATCTCTTCCAATTCTAACTTGAATATGTTCAATAACTTTGGCTGTGTTTTTGGCTTTTCTATGTCTCGGGTCAATCTTTCTAATTCGTCAGGGCTCACTACAGTTGCACTTCTGGTTCCTGAGGAAATCTCAATCTGTACTTCCTTTGAGCATCTGGGAGTAATTTTCCTGATCGAGTGACCCACTGGTTCTTGTATAGGTAAGTCCATCAAAGAAATTACTGACTCGCATTCACTTGCTTGATCATCAACTATTAGATTTTCTTTCCTGAGCTGTAATATGGGTGTAGTCAGATTGGGAGTTTTGGGACTGGGGCCCAGATGTAGGTAAAAAATATTTACAGATTCTTAATTACCGAATTTTACCGATTCGGTAATTAAGAATCGGTAAATATGAAGGGTGGACATGTAGGTCCATCCAGATGTGCATTTTACCGATTCGGTAAAAATCGGTATTTACCGAATCGGTAAATACCGACCGGTAATGCTCCATTCATTCCTATGGGCTTTGAAGCCCATAGGAATGAATGGGGCATTACCGGTCGGTATTTACCGAATCGGTAAATACCGATTTTGACAAGGGTGCAGGGGGTGTCACTTTGACACCCTCTAGCACCCCCAAAAAAGGGTCGGGGGCCATATGGCAGGCATACCTGCCCTAAGGGCAGGTCTGCCTGTCATATGGCACAGGTGTGCATGCACACATGTGCATGCACACCTGAATCGGTATTTCACCATCAAATTGAATTTGATGGTAAAATACCGATTTCTTAGGCCTTGTGGGACTCAGAAGAGTCCCACCTACATATCAATTTTAACGAATCTGTAAAAATACCGGTCGGTAAATATACCGACCGGTATATTTACAGAATCGGTAAAATTACCGATCGGTAAATTTACCGAATGGTAAATTTACCGATTCTGCCCCCTACATCTCAAAATCCTTTTACCGGTCGGTAACGGCCGAATTCGGCCGTTACCGACCGGTAAAACCCTACCTACATCTGGCCCTGGGTTGCTTATCTCCATATAAAGGAACTACGGGACCTGTTGTTACTGGTACTGTCAGGGCTTCAGGACTTGTATTTAATTGCGTTATTTTCTGTATCAATTCACTATGTTGTTTGTTTATTGCTTCTTTTTCCCTTTCTTGTAGCACTGTTTCCATTGAGGTTTCATGTATAATCTGCAGAACCAATGGGGGTTGTAAAAACTGAGCACTAGGAATAACTTTATTGATCTCTTTTGGATAAGGTGGCAGATTTTTTATTAATAAATCCTCTAAATAATCATCATCTAAATCACCATCACTAGTCAAAGTCAAAAAAAGAGCTTTATTTGGTTGTAAAAAGTCAGCCATAAAAGCACAATATGTTAACAAATACATAAAAAAAATATGATTAAAAAAATATGGTCAACATGTTAAGATATCACAAGGATAACAGATTCAAGATTAGCACCATACAGTTCTCTTGAGCTTCCATCATTTGAAGAGCGAACAAATAATTTTCTTAAGGTATAACTCCTAGCAAGAGAGCTACAATATAAAATGTATAAAGTGCTAAGTGCGTACACAGAAAATTGACATTGTTCTTAAAAAACAGCTAATTAAATACAAGATAAAAGTTCAGTGCACCATTATTAGTAGAAAATACAACCAGGACTTGCGTTTAACAGTTACAAAGAATTTCAAGATAAAAGAGGAGCAGCCTTTACTAATTGTCAGTTACTCCAGGTTCTGCCTGTGTTTAACAACCAGCTTCAGAAATTTTGCTATCTGTTTGGCAAAAGGTTCAGCATCTAAAAATTGAAGGGCGAGGAGTGCCGGACGGCACCTACGTAGGCCAAAGACTTTTAAAAGCGGTATTGACCACTGTTTCCTCAGATCCTGATAACATTTACAAAACAATGTTGTATGGATCGTCGTTTGAGGAGAAACTTCATCGCAAGGACAGAGTTTTAACGATTTTTTCCAGGTGTTAATTTTTGGAAAAGTGACCAAGTGATGAAAAATATTTAGTCTGAACCTAGGGGCTCATTAGGATGGCGGACGGACCTGCGTCCGTCCGCCACCCTAGAGGAGGAGGGACCGTCCGCAGGGGGAGCGGCGGTCCCTCCAGTGCAATTAGGATGTGACCGCCAGCCTGGCGGTCACATCCTCAATATTTAACATTGCAGCGGGTGCTGCTTGAAGCAGCACCCGCCGTAAGGTTAAATATGCATGCTTAGCATTTGCATGCACAAAGCGACAGGCACGCGCGGTGCCTACCGCTTCATGCACGCAAATGCAGGGGGGTACCATAGGTACCCCCATGTGCACCCCCCACTCACCCTGGGGGCCCGCAACGGGCCCCCAAAGAATTCACCGTATGCCTTTCCACGGCAGAGAATCCGCCGCGGAAAGGCATCTGTTTTCCGCCATCCTAAAATGGCTGGCGGTGTCTGATAGACACCGCCAGCCATGTTAGAGCTTTTCCGCCGCGGTCGGAAGGCGACCGCGGCGGATAAGCTGCGGACCGATTTTGAGACCCGCCGCCAACCTAATTTGGCGGTGGGTCTTTTGTGCCTCCCCAGCGGTTTTCCCGTATCCTCCGGGCCGGCGGTGGCTTCCGCCGGCCCGGAGGATGTGGGAAAACCGCGATCCTAATTGGCCCCTATGTTAGCAAGAATCTATCGTAACCTGATAGATTGTAAGTTAGATAGGGCTGAACCGCCAAAGTTGTTTGAATTTGTAGCGAGTATTGCACTGTGACTTTGCAAACCTCGCTAGACAGTCTAAGCGATTCTTAGTGAGCCAGGCAGATCTTTTTTAACAGTTTTCTCGGTATTATGGTGATTAAAGTAGGGGAATGATAATTTTGTGACATGCCAAGGTCGCCAAAGAATTTCTTAATGTAAGCGATCCAGGCAATCTTTTGGGCCTTATCTAAGGAAATACAATCCTCTATGAGCCCCTGACACAGAGTAGTTTCACTAGACAACCAGATGCGATGCCATAGGAGAAGGGGTTGGATCCTAATCAAGTCTGTTATATAAGGCAAACCCACTTCCAAATAGCATGCATAGGTCGAAGTACCCCGCGGGAGTGCCAATAGGAATCTCAGAAAGATGTTTTCTACCCTTTGCACCTCCTCGACCTTGGCGTATCCCCAAACGCCAGCCCCGTACGTCACACTGGATATACATTTTTCCCTGTAGATTTCCAAAAGTTCTAACGTAGGACGTCTACCCAGTTTATTAGCAAAATTAGCTAAGGCAGCTGTTGTCCTCGAAAATGCTAGTTTTCTGGATTCGATGGCATACTTCCAAAAACATTTATGGTCAAATACAATGCCTAAGTAAGGATACGTGGTTGAGCTCTCTACTTTTTGATTTTCGATGTACATGGCCTTGATGTTCTTACTCTTAATCCTCGAACCTGCGGACATAACAAATGTTTTTTTAATGTTGATCTTCTTCAGGTCGAGGTTGGCCATGAAGGTATAGTATTTCCCGAGAGCACGCTGTAGTTCCATGGGGGTACGGGCTAGGATTACAGCGTCGTCAGCATAGAGTAAAACCGGTATAGGCCGATTGTTTATCTTGGGCAGGTCCTGGGACCCTTCTATCATGGCTTTTTCAAGGCCGTTGGTATATAGATTGAATAGAAAAGGGGCCAGGAGACAGCCCTGCCTTACCCCGCGCTCCACTCTGAACGACTTTGTGAGCTCCCCCCCAGGCCGTATCTGACTCTAGCTGTGGCGCCTGAGTAGAGTTCACGTAAAAAAGTTATAAGTGACTTCTCTATTCCCATGTCCGCTAAGGTACTCCACAGCTTGTTATGGTTGACGCAGTCAAAAGCTGCTGAAAGATCGACGTATGCCATATACAGTGCCCCTCCTTTGGCGTTTATATATTTGCCTATTATTAGGGATAAGTTAAGGGCTTGCTCTGTTGTTCCCAAGCCCTCATGAAACCCAAATTGCAGATCGGATAGAACTTTATTATTAGTAATGCCCACTCTTGGAGGCGCTCTAAGATAACGCGGCCAGCCACTTTCCCCAGTGAATCCAACAGGGAAATAGGCCGGTAGCAAGATGGTGATTGGCGGTCCCCTTTTATGAAGATGGGCACAAGGATTGATTGGGACCACGAGTGATTAAGTCCCAGAGCACAGGACGCTTGAGGGACGCTAGTTAGAATTGGCGACCATAGGTCCTTGTAAATGTGAAAAGATCGACTGGAACCCCGTCGGGCCCTGGCGCTTTACCATTTTTACTGGCCATCAGGGCAAGCTCCACCTCCTCATGGGAAATATAAATAGACAGCGGAAAAGGTGTTAAGTTTAACCCAGCTACAGTTCACTGTGTTGTGGTTGGTGAATGGCTGAATATCCGCTCAAAATAGTCAACCCAGAGCTGTTCATCAATCGCAACGTCAATACTGGGATCAGCCGTTGTATCGGATGGAAATGGAGACTTCACAACCCTCCAGAAGGCGGCGCTGTCCCTAAGGGCACATGATCTATGCAGTTGGTCCCAGAGGTCTTTTTTCAGGGTGTTCTTCCTACATTTTAAGGCCTGATTATAGTTCTTCCTGAGAGCTGCAATTTCCTTATTGTCTCTGTCCTTTTTGTGTAAGGCTACTTTTAGGTTCTGATAGGCTTAGGTACAAGAGCTGTCAAACCAGCCCTTGGGTCTAACTTTGCCAGTTTTTGTTTTAACGAATAAGATTTCCTTTATTGCTACCAACTATTTGGAAATATTTGCCAAAATACCCTCATTGGTAGTGGCTGGGTCAAGACATTTGTCGATCGCTGGTCTTTGGTTTGAGATCAGTGTTGCTGTGATGCTCAGCGGATCCACTTTTTCCCACCTTAATGAATAGCCATTAAATATGTCTAGTGTTAAGTTGTTTTGGCCAAGAATCGACTTGATGTTAAACCTCTCACGTTTCTGAATAGTTTTTAAGGTGATACTGTTTGGATAGTGGTCGCTGATCGTGATATCATGGGTTTTACAGTTAAGTAGTTCTTTTCCCGCTATCACAGAAATAAAAATGAAATCGATTGCGCTTGGCCTGCCTCTACCATTAAAAGTAGGTGTAACAGGTATAGGAGGGTGTAGCAAATCGTTAACAAGGGCAAGATCTAGGCCACACATGATTTCGTTCAGACAAAGCCTAACTGAAGTATGGGGAAAGTGGGTAACCGGGTCACCGTTTTATCAGTGATGCCACAGACTGTATTTGTGCTCTGCGTGCAAAGAGTTTGATTAAAATCCCCACCCCATATTATAGCCTACTCTTTATGTACCTTATTGGATACGTCCTGGACGCAGGAATATATTTCCTTTATAACTTTTATTAGATCGTCCAGAGGGAGGTTATTATAAAAATTCACGGTTACTAGGGCTTGGTGTTATTCTGATGAAGAATAAGTATTTGGAAATTTGAATCCAATCTAATGGGAACTATCCTTGTAAATTGAACAATATTAGATAGAAAAATGTTAAGTCCTCCTTTTGCTCTGCAAGAGATCGAAGGTAGTGCAGGAGAAAAATATGTCTTATAACCCTCAATGTGTATTTCGGATGGTGCCCATGTTTCCTGTAAACATAAAATGCTAAAGTTGTGAACGAAATCCAACCAGATGACATTCACAACCTTTGCACGGAGTCCAGCAACGTTCCAGAATAGTATTTTCAGGGATGGGTCGTCCTTGTGTATTACAGGTTTGAGATCTATTCCTGTGATCTCCCTATGATGGCTGATTTGGATGATGTTAGCGGGATCTTCGTTATTTGCAGCACCAAGTTTCTTGGGGCAACTCCGGGACACCAACTAGAACTACAGTGTATGGTGCTGATTGTAGGGGTAAGTCAATGTACGGAAATAACCTCTTTGGTTTAGTAGTCAGGGAAGAATCACCGGCTGCACGGATGTTATTATTATTTGGCAATCCCGGAGAATCTGCGACGTTGCGCTGGGTGCCTTCCTCTATTTCCAAGTCCTTAACTTCACCCACCCTCGGAACCCCCTGTAAGGGCCTTCCCGTGCTTTCAGTGTCCCTAGTTTTTTGAGCAACTAGGGGCCTACGATCAGGTAATGGCTGGGTAGTTTTATTAGTACCAATTTGTGGGGCTCTAGGGCACGATTGAGAATCCGTAGCCTTTACATGCGTGCTATTCGTTAGTTGCCCTGAGGTAATAGGACTGTTTTTTATTACCTGCTCCAGACCATCTATTTTTTCGCCTATGCGTTTTACCCTTTCCAGGAGTGGAGCCATTAAGGATTTCATAAGAATTTCAATTTTATCCAGGAGTCCCTCATTGGGTAAAGAAAAAGATGGAAAAGTAACTGGCTTTTCTATAATTGAGACAAAAGGGCCCCTGTCATTGGTTGACATAGATGCAGTGTCAGGAACGTTGTTATTATCATTTTTCCCCTTTGTTACATTAAGTTTAGTAGTAACTTTCTTCTGTTTAATGCCACCTGAATTCCCCTTAACCTTTGTTACAGTTAGACTTTCACAGTTTATGTGGTTTAACTTTCGCCTGGCCTTTTGGCCTCTAGTTGTTACCCACGAGCTGTCATTATTCATGCTCGGGGACGAGGGAGAAAGCGAGATTGAACTTAGTGGCGTATCACAGGATCCGATATCTATGGGGTCCTCTGCCTGGAGAGGTGAATCAGGAAGAGTCTTGTGTAAAAAAGGAGTGGGAGTCATGGATAGGCTAGTTGGTAAGGGTGTAGGCTCAGGTGACACATTGACCATTGTAGGGGCAGTATCCTGGGTTGTAGAAGTGTGGTGAGCCCTTGGAGGGCGATGAAAGATGGTGCCAATATCGAGTCCTGAGAGTTAATGGTGAACATCGATATATTGTTAGATGGCAGAGGTGGAAGGGAACCAGCGGGGAGCGAAAGGCGGCGTTCTGTATTTTCAATGACGTTAGCCACCACCACAATGGTTTTCTGCAGCATACGGTCTATTGCTGTCAGATTGGGTAGTGGAGGGTTTGGGACTGCTTTTTGCTTTGGGACAGGGACAGGTAGCACAGGATTATTCTACCCCATTTTTAACCACTATGTGTACAGGAGTTAGTGATGTTGGTGCACGTATTGTGGTGTAGACAAGGGCTAACAGATACAACTCTGTGAGTAGTTACTCAATAATAAATACTAAAAAATAAAACTTGTTTTCCTATGTACGACGGTAGTTATATATATTAAACAACTCTTTTTACACTGATACTAGGTCACGGAGAACCTACCAGTAGTAACAAGCGTAATAGACTGTAGAAGTGCCAGTTCACATAACTTAGAGGGATGGCCCGACCCGACCTCTCCCGGCCACCAACGGTCACAAACGGTCCCGCCCTTGTCCCGGGCTTCTCCCGGTGCGTCCCGTGCACGTCCTCGCAGAACGAGGGACCTAACGAGTCTTTATGCGCCTCCTGGCGCGGTCACTGGTCACGTCGGCGTGCCCCAATGGATCCTGGGGCTTGTAGGCAGGAGGTGGACCGGCGCAGCAAAGCCCGGCCGGTCGTTCGATATGCAGGGGGGGCGGAGCCAAGCCCGGCCGCAGGGAGGGAACAGCGGACACAACAAGTTGCGGATGGCCTGGAGAAGCCCCAAAGATAATGTCAAGCAAGCACCGGGGGACTCGGTCCCTAACAAGTCTTTATGCGCCTCCTGGCGCGGTCACTGGTCACGTCGGCGTGCCCAAAGGGATCCTGGGGCTTGTAGGCAGGAGGTGGGCCGGCGGAGCAAAGCCCGGCCGGTCAATCAATGTGCAGGGGGGGCGGAGCCAAGCACGGCCGCAGGGAGGGAACAGCGGACACAACAAGTTGTGGAAGGCTAGGAGCAGCCCCAAAGATAATGTCAAGCAAGCACCCCAGTCATTAAACAGTTTGTTTTCTCCGTACTTTTACTTCCAGTCTGTCCTTCTGTGGTAAAGACAGGATATAATCCTTCCACTAGCATAGACTGTCTCCATTGTTTCATCTGCTTATCTCAAGTCTCTTTTGGAAATCTGGGATAAAATCTGCTAAAATTTCTCCCACTCTTCTAAAGCTTCATGCTGCGTTAATCTTGGTCTGGGATCTAATTCATTCATGCGAGTTCGGAAATTGTGCAATATTCTACCATTAAATGTACCATGTTCTGGAAATGCTAATATACCATCTTCCTTTGTGTACTCTATCCAATTTTCTAACCATACACAAGTGTGGTAGCCTCTTTCTATCATCATGTATGATGCAGGCATTTTTGGTGGTGGAATAATAATTCCTTATTTCGTTTTCACAGGATAATCTTTCTTTAAAGTAATTCTTAATTTTCTGTATAAAATAAATTTTTCTTTTTTCTCCGTACATGTTGTATGGTCTTCCTCTGTTCTCAGGCAAAACCTAAATATTTTCTATCTGGACGAATTCCTATGATTGTTGGATCTAAATACCACATATAATTACAGCTGTCTAATTTTCAAAAAAATCTCAATTAATTCCATTTAATGAATTTTTTACTTTGCAGAAATATTTCTCCAATACAAGCACATCTCTTATTTTCAATCACCAATTAGTATTTGACTTACAAGCTGATTTAACCAATGCTTGCGCGTCTTTCTGTGACATGAGTCTCACTCACTGCACTCTCCCCTTCTTTTCTATTTTGTCTCGACTACACACCCGCTGTTTCTACCAATCCCAGCGCGGCATTCTATGACGTCAGTGCAGCTCCCCGACTGACTCCTCTTTTACAAGGTAACACGACAACTCAATTTCTTTCAATTCGAATTAACATTAATTAACAACATGAAAACATTCACTACTGTGCCTGATTGCCTAAATTCAAAGAAAAGACAATTTATTTCACAACGAGTAACTCCATGCATTACGAGTAAAACAACCTTCCGTTTACTCTTCACCCAAGCAAAAAAACAAAAACCTGTTTCTCTTTCAGACTTACCCTTTTTAGGTGATATAAGACTAAAGTTTCACCAGTGAACTCCTTTGCTGTCAATCACTCTCACTTTTATTCAAGAAAATAATCCCTAACTAGTGCTTCAAGTTTTACCTAACTATCCGCACTTACTTTATCTAGGCAAGTAACCTCACCACAGTGTGGCTTCCAATTACCACCCGCTATTCAATATCCCCGGGGATCTCCAGACAAACGAATAACAATACAAACGGGTTTTGGTTAAAAAATAGAATCAAATCAATAATCAATACTCATCTAACTACCCATCTTTAACTAAACCCTAACTGTAGCTCTGCTACCAGAATAAATACTGATTGCGCACGGGATTACCAGCTCAATTAATCATACTCACCTGGGCCCATAAAACATTCACATATTTGAACCGGTAATCTTGCTTCTACTTACTGCCTATCAGGATTTTATTTTCTTTGGACTTATACCTGTACACCATGACTTACCAAACCTTTGTCACCTATGATATAAGTCCTAGGGATCGAAAAGGGAGTTATCATAATAGGTAGCAATTTAATAATTTACCTTTCCTGTAATAACCACAGACTCGGGAGAAGTTTTAAACACTTTCTCTATGCAAATTTTGATGAGTCAGGGGCCACAACAGAGTGACTAGAAATTTTACAAGTAATAATATAATTAATAAGACATTAAGTTTGCAAGAAATTACAGTAACACCTTTAGACATTTGTACCTAGGAGGGGTGAGAAAGGGAAATAGCACAAGGACATACCACATGGATTATATTTACCTAGAATGGTGTGAGGACCAACCCTGGCTACGGGATGGGACAAAGGAAAAGGCTCTCGTCTAATCAGGTGCCAACGGGACAGGACTGGTGCAGATCAGGACTGATAACCTCCACTAGTGCAACACCAGCGTCACACCCCTCTCTACGGCAATTTGGTACCCCGACTGGTTCAACAATACTTCTCCTTCAGCACACCACGATTCTTCTGACAGAGTGCTCCGCCAGCACCGCTGCTCTTGATTATCCTTCTATTTCAAGGAACAAAGGTCCTAAGCAAATAATATTGTATACAAAATAATTAGAATATAACCAACAATGGGTTACTCTAGCCATCCAGTGTCCAGCTGGACAATGGAGTTTTATTTTTACAATGGAGAAAATAAAGTCAGAAATACTTAGAACAGCATAAATAGTGAGGCACAAGCCTGTACCTTTAAAGAACCGGGAAGTGTGGGGGAATGGGGAAACAATACAGACAATCGAACCAAAACAGAAATACAGGCAAAGACTTTGAGCTTTGGCCACCTGCATTCAGTTTTAAATAACAGCAAGTTTTGACCAAAAATAGTTACCACAACAGTTAAGCACAATGGACATTTGTGGTTCTATTTAGAAACGTCGACATTTCGATCCCTTGCTCATGGTAAACTGGGATCACCATCAGGACTAGAAAATAACATTTGCCTGGTTCAGAACATGTTTGTGCCTGTCAGGATAAAAACAAGGAGAAAAAAGGGAAGAAATATGGCCTATAAGAAACAATGACAAACATTTGACAAAAAAGTTACAGTAGGGCAGCGAATTTAAGGCATAAACACATCTAATTCTCTTTCAAACATTCGTGGGCAAGCAAGGATGAATGGTGTGTGGAGTCCGGGATTGGAACACACGGTACTGATTGTGACTAATAACGGCCTGGAGCCGGATGTGTGGTGTGAAGCGAATTGAGGCGTCAAGCGTCTAAGTCCTGTTGGTTTAGGTCGCAAAGGAATCTTAAGTAAGGATGACTAGGCACGAGTGGTGATGACTAATTGAAAGGGTTGGGCTCGGCGAAAGAGGATTGTGGTAAACAGGCACACGGTGGTGATAGTCTATGTGCCTAATAGGCGTTATTGAGACCGCAGCAATGTGAATGCCTTTTCGTGCGTACGATGGTGCCGCAGTGAAGGTGGTGAGACGTAACCATAACGCGCTTACCATTCGGCAGAAGTATCAAAAATTGAGTTTGTGACTTCGGAATAAGATTGCCACGTCTGGAAAGGGAAATTAAATTAAAATTAAAAGAATCATCCAGGGCGTGGCTGTGAAAGAAAGTGAGCCGCAGTGAACTGGCGCATGGGAGTGCATACCTCTGTTAGTAGCAATAACAATATGAATGGTTGTCCTGGAGGTTTTAGAGGGAGAGGGCGGCCGCCGCTCTCCTCGGTGCGCTCCTGTATCCAAGGTTGGGGATTGTTTGAGTGCCGTACCGGATTAGGTATAGGGCTTGCTCCTGAAAGTGAAGTAAGTGAGCGGATAAGTCTCTTAAAATAATAAGAGGAAACTGGACAGATAGGGGCTGTGCACGGGCTGGTATTAGGGCTTACCTTAGGGTTGCGTGATGGCTGGAATAAGGAGACAGCAGCGATATGCCATGAGGTTCCTGGCAGCAGGTACTCGAGAGTGTTCAAATAGCACTGATTCAAGTAGGGCTAAACAGGGCGCCATTTTGGATGAGTCACATGGTCGGGAGAAAGAGAGGAAGGACTATCGTGCACTCGATGTGTACTGAGGCAGCCATATTGGAATGGTGTGAATAAGTGAAGGGTCGTAGAGCAGGGGTGATACTGGTGAAGTGCCTAGCGCGTGATTTGAACTCTCATTAATGTGTATCACATTTGGACAGTGTACCTTGGTCATTACATTTAGAGAAGCAATTGCAGAATCAATAGATATGGTAACAGTCTGGGTGACAAATAACACAAACCAATGTACATAAATTTACAAAATTAAAAGACATAAATGTAATGGTGATCTGAACAAATGAACTCCTTTTGTTGGGCGATTTTGCCAGAAACTGATTAAAAAGTCAGGAGTAAGAGTCTTAGGGCCAGATGTAGGTGGCCCAATACCGGTCGGTAACGGCCGAAATTACTGAATTTCGGCCGTTACCGACCGGTATTGGTCATTTGGGATGTAGGGGACAGAAAATCGTCCGATTCGGCAAATTTACCGAATCGGTAAAGTTACCATCTCGGTAAAGTTTCCGAAACGGTAAATTTACCGAATCGGTAATTTTACCGATTCGCAACGGTTTGCGATTCGGTAAATTTACCAAATCGGTAAATTTACAGATTCGGTAAATTTACCGAATCGGTAAAATACCGAATTGTTAAATAAGAGGTGGTAAAAATGTATATTGAGATGTAGGTAAGCCCTTAAATACCGAATTTGCTTGAAATTCGGTATGTAAGAGTCGGTATTTACCATGGATTGAACTCAGGTGGTAACCAGGTGCACCCTATAAAAAAGGACCCAAAATGCAATTCTTTCTTCTCAACGGTGGCATTCTATGTCATTGCGAGACGGCTACGGCTACGGGAGGAAGGAGAGAGGGAATGGCAGAGACAGGAGCAGGTCTACAGACAGAGGATCACCTTGTTCATGCTCACAGAGCCAGAGATACTCCAGAGGCGCAGGTTGGACCCAGACACCATCTTGGACCTCATCAGGGACCTCCAACCACTGTTGGAGCACACTATCCCAAGGGCACACGCTATTCCACCCCACGTGCAGGTGCTGTGCAGCCTACATCTGCTTGCGTCTGGGAGCTACCAAAGTGTGGTTGCTGCGGTAGGTGGGGTGACCCAGAGCAGCCTGTCACGCTTTTTCCACAAATTCCTTGACACCATGTTACAGAGAATGGACCATTATATAACTTTCCCTGCAACCCATGCAGAACTGCTCCAAACAAAAACTGACTTTTATCTGATGGCGCGTTTCCCCAATATCATTGGCTGCATTGATGGCACCCACATTCCCATTTGTCCCCCTGCTGGCACCGAATACATATATAGGAATAGAAAGTCCACCCACACCATCAATGTGCAGGTGATCTGCAATGCCAAGTGCGCCATCACTGACCTTGTGGCAAAATTTCCTGGGAGTACCCACGACTCCTTCATATTTCAAAACAGCGGTATCTATGCACGGCTGACAGCAGGTGAATGTGGTGAAGGATACCTCCTAGGTAAGACACAGTGTGCGACCCCATTAACACCCATTGCAGTAAGAAGTACAGGTATGCATGTGAGTAATGTATTCCCATTTCCTTTTAGGAGACAGTGCATATGCCCTCCGCTCCTTTATACTCACCCCCTACCTCAACCCCTCAACACTCAGCCAAAGGAGATATAACAGGGCCCACAAGAGCACAAGAAATGTTGAGGAGTGTATCTTTGGTATATGGAAGAGCAGGTTCAGGTGCCTGCACAAGAGTGGAGGTGCACGGCAGTATACCCCCATCACCTGCTGTAAAATCATTGCTGCCTGTGCTATGTTGCACAACCTTGCTGTGAAGAAGGGCACTGAGGTGGAGTTGTCAGACTTTGAGGATCATGATAACGAGATTGCTGTGCCTGAAACACAACCTGCTGGAGTGGCAACACCAAGTGATGGCAGATACAGACGTGAGGAGATTACACGCAACTATTTCTGAGTAAGTAATGAGACACAGACAGGTTGTGTATGGGACCAACGTATTTTAATGGTGCCACAACGTTCAAGCACTTAAGTGCAACAGAATAAACATTATACACGTGGGGACTGTATGTCCCGGGTTACTTCACCCATGACCGGTAATGTCACTTGCGCCCTCGCTTCCCTGAGCCACTAGGATGTTGTTCGCTTTGTTCAGCGTTCCCTGCAGCCTCACCTTGGCGCCTGGTACTCCTCCGTGTCTCCATATTAGTGCTTGCTATGCTGCTCCGGCTACTAGTGTCATCAGTCTCTGCCACGTCCAGGGCAGGATTCTGTGCTGTCTGCGAAATCAACATTGCCTATAGTGCACTTGTTATTCTGGCCATGCCCCTGGTGACCTCAGCTGTATTCTGTGTCAAAGCCTCCTGCATATTTATGCCCCTCCTGCATAGCAGGGATGTGGCGGTGGCCAAGTGATGGATGGCCGTATTGTGGACACGGGCTTCCCTGCGCCTTGTGTGTGACAGACTATCAAGTTTGGAGCATAGCTGCGTAATTGAGTTGCTCATCTGCTGCATCCCTGCTGCTATATCCGTATTTGTTTTGGCAACCTCTTTATTTGCCTCCACAATGTCTCTCATGCCCTTCCCCATGTCTCCTATTTGCACATTCAGGGCGCAGAGTTGGCGTTGGCAGGCTTGGATGGATTTGCCCTGCATGCTTTGAATGCGCACCATGCGCCCCTCCAGCCCACGGAACACAGTGCCCTCACCACGTCCACCTGCACTGCTGGGTCTGAGTTGTCTTCTGCGAGCAGTGACTGTCTCATCTGTGGACTGCAGTGCTGCTGAACTCAGATCTGCGGTGACTTGAGCCTCCCCCTCACCCTCTGCTGCCTCCATTAATAGTAGTGAGGCCACGACACGCCTCCTGGCTGGTGGGGTTGCAGGAGTGGACTGGAGCAGTGATGGTGAAGTTTCTGGTGAGAATACCAAGGGAGGGGATTGGGAAAGCTGTGGGGAGTGCAGCAACTCTGGGGTCTGTACAGTGTCATCTTCATGTGGGATGCCAGTTGTGTCACCTTCCTCCTGCGAGGCTTGCACTTGGCTTGGACCTGCTTCCTCACTCTCCTCCCTCGCTGGTGCAGTCCCTTCTGTGTCAGTGGGTCCACTGCGTGATTTGGCCCCTAGGTATAAATAAGCATATGTCAACTGAGTGCTACTGTGTCACAGTCACTACAATAAATGCTTTACACATTTCACTTTCATTTATCTGCATTAATTTCACTAACTTGCTGATGTCTGCGCTGTTACACATGGTCTGACATTTGCTGACTACATTTCCCATAATGCATTTCTCCTGTATACTGATAGCAGTACTGGACTGGGGTTTGCTTGTCCTCAAAGGGTAAAGGGAAGCAGGTTGGTATGGGGTGTTATGCAGCGCATGCTTCTTACCTTTTTTTGTTGCAGCTCTGGCTGAGCTGTCCACATCTCCCAGTCCGCAGACGCTGTGCCTCTATGGTTGAGGCCACCATCTCCTCCGGGTCAGTCAGGGGGGAGGGCGCTGGGTTCCTGCCTCCACCGGTTACGCCTGCCTGCTTGTGGATTTCAGCCATCTTTTTTTGGTGAGGCTCCTGAGGTCATAGAATCTTTTATTGAGATCCTCAGTATTCCTGGTTGTGACTCCCACAGCATTCACTTTTTCTAATATTGCCTGCCAGATTTTTCTTTTGGCAGACTCGGGAACAGTGAGGGAGTGCCTGCCAAAATGTTTGTTGTGCACTCTCACTACCTCCTCCACAAGTACCTGCAGCTCCATGCTGCTGAAATTTATTTTCCTCTTTCTTTCTGCCTTCTGGCTTTCACTGCTGCTTGCCATTTTTCAGTTGGTAAAGTTTCAAAAAGAACTCTCTCTGCTGCTCTGTGACTCTGCTCAGCTCTGACTGCCTCTCCAGAACCTTCTAATTAGTTGCAGCTGCCTGGGTAGTCACTTCCTGGTAGGGAGGGGGAGGGTGGTGGTACCTGATTGGCTGTTTTCTTAAGTTTCACTTTTGCTTGCTTTCCGTTTTGGAATTTACCGATTCGGTATTTACCGATTCGGTATTTACCGATTCGGTATTTCCCATTCATTCCTATGGGCCTTTTGGCCTTTTGGCCCATAGGAATGAATGGGAAATACCGAATCGGTACCGATTTGGTAAATTCCGAAAGTCCGATACCGAATTTTACCGAATCGGAAAAAAATACAGATTTTTTCCTTACATCTCATTTACCGATTCTTGAATACCGAATCGGTAAAATTCGGTATTTAAGAATAGGTAAATGACATTTACCTACATCTGGCCCTTAATGTTTTGAAATACTTATAGCAACGTGGCCCAATCTTCTTTTCGGTTCAAGCCATTTCTGATTGAGTCAAAAAGGATTAGGATTATGGATTTTAGTTCCTCACGGTTCAGTAGTTGCGCCATATTGCCTCCTCTTTGTGGCAATTTGAGTGCTTTCAAGACAGTCCACCGGATATTGTCTTCATTGTGGTTGGCATCCGTGAAGTGCTCGACCAGTGGAGCATTGTGCGTTTTGCACCTGATTCGACTTCTATGTTGCCCAATTCTGGTTTTCACCTTCTGCGTGGTTTGACCAATATAAACTTTCAGACAGGGACAATGAATTAAGTAGATCACATTGCAGGTGTTACAATTAGTGAATGTACGGCAGTTAACAGTGATGTTATTGAAAGTGACACTTTTTCCTTCAATGGTGAATGGACAAACATTACAACAGCCGCATTTTACATGTCCCACTATAGGTGCTAAACCCCAGACAGAGTCGAGTGTGGTATTGGGTTCAGTATTGAGTAGGGCTGATCTAACCAGATGCTCTTTCAAATTCCTGCTCTTACGGAATGCGAACACGGGTTTTTCAATACTGAGGTTACCTGCATTGATGATTGGCCAGTGCTTTATTATCATTTTGCGGACTTGGTTAGATACTGGCGAGAAAGTGGTAACGCAAGCTATCCTTTCCAGATCAGTTTTGGGTTTGGGGGTCAGCAGGACGTCGCGCGGACAGTACCATGCCCTTTTGGAGGCGTTTTTGACAATCCGCTTTGGATAACCTCGATCTTGTTGCGCCTGATTCTCAAAAATTGGGAGTAGGGGAGAGAATCTCTGAGGGCTCTCGGGTGGTTGCTGTCATAGCTCAAAAGTGTATTACGTTCTGTGTGTTTTCTATACAGTTGTGTCAGGAATTCTCCCTCAGCGTGAAAGATGGTTAGGTCAAGAAAGGCAATGGAGGAATTATCTGAAGTGATGGTAAATGATAAACCAGAGCAGTTATTATTTAGACAATGGAGAAATTGGTGTAATGTACTGATGTCATGTTTCCAGATGATGAAAATATCATCGATGTATCTCCGCCAGGAAAGAAAGGGTTGGTATGGCAAAGAATGGAGCCTGTCTCTAATTGGTCCATGAACAGAATGGCCAGGTTTGGCGCAAAAATTGCGCCCATGGAAGTCCCTTTGATTTGTTGGCAAAAAAGGTTGTCAAAAATGAAGAAATTTCTTGTAAGGCAGAGTTCAAGGAGTTGGAGAATGAATAGTGTTGGGACCGAGTGGGGACGGGGACGTGTGTCGAGTATTTTCTGTATGACCAGTAGGGCAGCTGTCTGGGGAATATACCCTGTGCACGACGTCCATCGTGCACAGGGTATCAGATGTGGGGTCAAAGGGATAGTGCTCAATAAGATTTATCATAGCCATGCTGTCCCTAACATAGCAGGCAGTGGTGGGTACAAAGTCATTGATGAAAAAATCAACATAGGAACCAAGAGGCTCCAGGATTGAGCCGCAAGCTGATACGATTGGTCGTCCAGGTGGGTTGGTGGTGTTTTTATGGACTTTAGGGAGGGTGTAGATGACCGGTGTGCGTGGTGATTTGATGTTTAGAAAATTAAATTCTTTTTTACTCAAGAAGCCGTCATTGACAGCTTCAGTGGTAAGTTTGCGTATAGTTGCTTGTATATCGTTAGTTGGATTGCTGGGGAGTCTTTGATAGTGTTCAGAGTTTCCCAATTGGCGCAAGATTTCTGCCTTGTAGATGTCTATTTCCTGAAGGACTCGATTATCCTTCAGCATACGATGGGTCAGTGACAGGTCTGTGACAAGTCGGACAAATAACTAACTAAACCTACCTTCATTATACCATTTCAGTGTGTGTACCACCCCCTAAATGTGGCAGATTCTATGTGTTCCCTTCATTTGATTGGTCAGAAAGACGAGGAGAGATCATCACACATACTAAGATGAGATCGTTTCAATTCAATATAGTTGATCAATGTTCCCGCCCATAATTTATTTAAGCATGTATTTATTCCGCCCACGTATATTATTTCATTTTCATGTACAAAATTTAATAAAGTTGCAAGTTGTCTTCTTTTCCCAGGTTATGGGTTGTGCTTCCCAGGCGCGTTGCCGTAAAGACAGACACTGGCATCAGTTCAATGCCACTGCTCAAGGTCTCTCAGAGTTCTTAGCAAGTGCGCAGAGCGGATTTAATATGGCTGTTCATGTCACTCTCAGGCCCAAATACGAACTATTAATAAAGTCAAAGAAAGGCACATTAAAATACAAAAATAATTGAATGCACTGTATACCACTTATTTCTACTCTAACCCCATTACTTTATTTTAACTATAGCATTAATAGTTAAGCAGAACACACAAGTTTTAGTATGAGCAAGAGCATGTACATTAGTATGTAAAACATGAAGCGGCCATCTTGGCAGATGCAAGAAATTCCCACCAGAAGCGAAAGACGTCACACCAAGTAGACGCATGCACAGAAAGTTTCCTGTGTTTTTTCGGCGGCCATTTTAGGACACTCGGGTTACTGTTAGTAAAAGCACATAGACAAGCTTCCCCATCTTACTAGAAATGTTGTGTATTGCAAATATTAGTAAACAAAACATGTTGATTTATTAATTACATGTTATTTCGAGAGAACTGAGTCCAAGCAAGTTTCTGTACATATGAATCCTTGCTCCATCATTAGAAGCGTTGTGAGCCTTTGGCAGCATAAGCATTCTAAATTCTGCCTGGCTCAGAATGCTGTGTCTACAAGGCAAGTCACCTAATTAACTTACGCAACTGGCTTTCTAGACATTGAAGGTACGTATTTCTGAAATCTATTTATTTATCCCAGAGGTACGTTTTATGTATAGAAAGCAAGTTTCTAATTTAATTAGGCAACTTCCTTTCTAGTCACAAAACGTATTTACTGGATAAAAGACCACTTTTTTAATAATAAGGTCTAGGTTGTTTCTCAATCTGACAGAATTTGAAATGCTGCTATTTAGCATCATCACTGCTCTGTTCACCGTACTGAGACAATGACAGTGTAATCAAACATAATTTTTACCCACTGGCAGGCAGTGTGAAAAATGTGAACTGCATGCAGCCTGAACGGCAGAGCTATCAATCCTGACCTGCTACAAACACTGGCAAACCACTCATTTAAAAGTATATATAGCATATGGGCGAGCCAACAAATTAAACGCAGCCATGGATCTGGCTCGGTTCTTAGAGCCCTGCATGAGTTGAACCCTCAAATGTTTTCTATTTAAATCCCAAAACAAACATTGTGTAAAATATTATAATGTCCCTTCACAATTAAAAAAAATCTATTTCTTTAGCACATGGCAGCTTTGACATTAATACGTCACATTATAGCACTGCGCTGAGAAGTCCTTTTCAAAAGTGATTGTTTTTACTCATGGCCCACTAGTGAACTAAGAGGCAAGAAAAAAAAGTCTGTACGTACATACATACGTACATACAGGAACATTATAGTCTATTAAATCAAACATATTTTGAAAAGAGATTTCATACTTATTATTGTACAAAGTGAATGTTTTGGTAAAAAAAAATATTCCCCTAAGATCACATTATTAAAGTGGGGAAGCCATTGTCGTAGTTGTTTTTCATTGTGCCGCCCCTCCTTGCAGTCCCTTTAACCAGTAATAGTGTTGCTTGGTCCCAACTTTCAGGTTATTGGCAAGCCTAGCTTGTTGCAAGACTTCATTTAGCCATTGAAGCTCGCTTTCTGTTTCTGCCTCACTAACGCTGCCAAATGAGCTCCACCACGCCTTCTCCTCAGACCTCAGACCATCTGGACGTATTTACTGTCCTGTGTGTTCTCACTGTCAAATCGTGCTCGTTCACACTCAATCACTGCATACCCCTTTCCTGCGAAATAACATGGCTTGCTTGGACACGGTGCCTGTTTGGCTTTGAACAAGATAGGTGCAGAGCTCCTTTTACAGCCGTCACCTTGCTTAGCCCTAGTAAGTTTTATTCAAGTAATATTTAGGTAGCGCTTTGTGATCTTGATTTGGTGCTGAAGCGCTTTTCCAGTGCACCACATTGTTAATCACTTGCAGACTCTTTCATTCAAAAAGTTACGGGTTGCAATTATAAGACACAATAAGTGTGATAGCCAGAAACCGTGGGTACTGTGCTAAGCAAATATACACTATAAAACATGGCAAAAGAGCTGCTTTCACTTTAAAGAAATGTTTTGCACTTACACACCACAACGTGGGTTCTTACAACAGAAACATGATCTTACTATATACTACCTACACTAAAATGTATGCTTTGTATATTTGTTGTTTCCTCACTGTGTTATGTCTGTGGACCAAAATGTGTCCCTCTCTTTTACAGGCACATTGTCATATACAACACCAATAGCTGTAACTCTCGCAAATGCGAGACCTATTGCATTGCAAATGTTTGTTATATATCTGTCTTTGAAAGCCTTTCTATTTATGTTTTCAACCCCTTCTATTTTTAATAAAATTTACAAAAAATAGATTTAAGTAAAATTATGAGTATAACACAGAGGTTCTATGGGGTTTCAGCCAGAAATCATCCAATAATCTCTAGTGTCATTCGATTTTTTCTCCAAACACATAGGGGTCGATTCCGATCCAGTAAAAACCGCTCCGAATAGCCGTTCGGAGCGTTTTCCCCGTACTAATCGTACCCTGCAACGCCCCCGTACGTACGACGAAGTACGATTCGTACCAGGAGCCGGACTCCGTACGAATCGTACAGAGACCGTACGACTCGAATCCCCGTACGAGTCTCCGTTGGAACCCGCTGTACGCGACATCTGTACGGCTCGCGGCTGGTTTATACGACCCAGCAAGTACGATACGTGTCAGGCACCGTACGACCCTTTTTCTACGGGAGCTGAAAACAGCAGTAAAAGCAGAGTTCATGATGAAACAGATACGGAACGGCCCCCCCGGGTACGGTGCATACCCCCCATGATCGCAGGGGTACACACCGTACACCCAGCGTACATGGGGTACGGTGCGTACCCATGCGATCATGGGGGTACGCACCGTACCCCATGTACGCTGGGTGTACGGTGCGTACCCATGCGATCATGGGGGGTACGCACCGTACCCCATGTACGCTGGGTGTACGGTGCGTACCTGTGCGATCATGGGGGTACGCACCATACAGTGTGTATGTGATTGTTTGCTTTTCCGTACAAATCGCCCTTACCTGACGTGGACCGTACGGATCGCGTCCTGATACCCCAGTCCGGATCGTACTCGTCGGGTCATACGGCGTGTGTACGAGTCGTACGGAGAGGGCTCTGGATACGAATCGTACGGACGTTTTTTTTACCGGATCGGAATCGACCCTTTAGCATGCATCGTGGAGCAATGGGTCTGCCCACTTCAGCCATTGGCTAACTTCCCTGTGAGTTACGGCAGACTGCCTTTTCAAAAGGGGGACATCCATACATAAAGTACTTCCCTTCCGGGACTACTATGGTAATATTTGCTTATTTGAAACCCCAAAAATATTTTTGCCTCTAGCCAATGTTTGGTTCAGATCGCTGAGGAAGAATTGCCAAAGCCTAAAGGCTGACAACCAACGCCAGACCTATTGGCTTTGCCAGTGCTTGTTTCCTATGCTGGTGTGACGGAGGGCAGGAAGACTTACCTGATGCTGTACTAGTGTTCCTACAGTAGAGAGCTTGGTGCGCCATGCAACCTACAAGGAGAGAAAATGATGTAAGTAAAGAGAATGCTAAGGAGATAGGAGAAGGACAAAGTGGAAAATAGAGAGGAGGATAAAAAGAGTCACAGCAAACACCCATTCATGACCTCGGTGAATGCAAGGTCCCAGAAGAGCAAGGAGGGAGCATAAGACAGAAGAGGGGAATTCCCACCATCCAAGACTTGGGAGAGACCTGACCTGGGAGGACATACCAGGCTGGGAGAAGTCTGCTTCCGCCCTCCACCCTGTGCAAAATTATTACAATGTTGCTGTTTCTCTCTCCAAAAGCCTCTGACCGTGACACTAGCAGCGCTTTCCTTGCAGGCATTTTCTCTCTCCTAAATACTCAGCAAAAGAGAAATGCATCTTTGTAAAAAGTGAGGCCCTGTTTCCTGATTATCAGTTAATAGGACTGGTGTTTCTAAGATGCCATCATTAACCTTATAAGAATTACAGAGCAAGCTTTCATTCTGAAACCAATCTCTGACATGCTTGCAGGTTGCAGTTAGGGGGGCCAGGCATTATTATGGGGGTGCCTGGCCCCTCCTCCACCGTGGCACGGCCCTGTACCAGACTGGAGGCGAGCTACAACAGGTCCCATTCAAAGAAGTTGCAGGGAAGTGTGCTCACGGAGGAGAGTGCCTTGCAGTCCAGACTGGACCAGCACTAGGCTCCTCCCACTTTCCTGGAAGAATGTGGCTCACTCAGGTGGGTGAGCATCTGCAAGAGTGGAGTTGCCAGCTTACAAAGGGGAGGGGAATGAGACCTATTGAGGAAGGAGAGTGAGAAAAAAACTAGCACTTGGGCAATTTAGGTAAGTAGTAGCAATCCAGTAACTGTAGGAACGAATCACCTACCAAGCGGGGAGCACCAAACTATTCAGAGTAGATTAAGTATTAAGCACCCGAAAAATATAACGTGCACAAAACTTGAAAGGTTTAATAAAAAAGAAAAAGGATAAGAACTAAGGGGCAGATTTACAAGCCCCTTGCGCCTCTTTTGTGCCGCCGTTGCGTCACTTTTGTGCTCCATGGTGCCATGGTGCGGGGTATTAACAACGTCACGCATCTGGGAGATGCGTCAGGTTGTAAAGCCCTGCACTATAAGGAGGCGTGCCGGCGCGGGTGGCGTCCCTGCACAGGAAGGCCTCCTAAAAGTGGCTTAGTGAAATCTCCAAGATTTCACCTAGTCACTTTTAGGCCAATGCTGTGTCAAAACCCTGCGCGTGTTTGAAGCAGGCGTAAGGCTTGACGCAGCATTGTCCAGATAGGGCCCCAGAAAGCATTGCTGGAGCTGCGTCACAACTCCAGCAATGCGCCGCTTTTACGGCACAGATGCGTGACGCATCTGTGCCGTTTTTGCCCCATGGTGCGCCGCATTGTAAATGCGGCGCATCATGGGTGGCGGAGCTGCGGCGCACAATTACTGGCGCATCCCTGCTAATTTGCAGGGATGCGCCAGTAATTGTAAATCTTCCCCTACGTATTTATGAAAACCCGGAGCAAAGCACCTGGAACATCCATCAGAGCACAAAAGAGCACAGGAAAGAATCCGAACTGGGATACATAATCCGGAAAAGAAAGGAGAAAACATTAATATTTGAACCTTTTTGATTCACACCTATGGAAATATTACTTTCATCAATAACTATACAAACACCCTGACCATCACAATTTCTGGTGCACTTGGCCGAACTCTTAATACACTTTTACAGATTTTTCGAACTATTATCGTGGTCGAAAAACGTTTATTTGCATGCCAGTTGTTAATGACCTTAGAGAGTTTCTCAAAGTTTATTTTTTTAATTTATTTTAAATTCTTCTATAGCGCCGGAATCAATCCCAAGAGGGTATCTCCGCGCTTTGCCAGCTGAGGAATTTTTCCCAGTGTCTTTCTAAAAGACAAGTGATTTGTGTTAGTTCTTAGGTCAATGGGAAGACTGTTCCAGAGGGCGGGGCCAACAGAGGAGAAAGCACGGTCTCCTTGTCTAATTTTAGTTAAGTTAAGTTAAGTTAAAGAATTACAGACTCAAAACTCAGACTAGCTTTACTTTTAATATATATGTAAATGTTACTTGGTGGAAGTCTAACAAGCTGCACACGAATCCATGCTAAAAACATTTTTTCATGAAATGCAATTATTTCTTGGAGTGACAACAGAGGCGTTTTCCTGACTCTTTAGTCTTGCTGCATTTGATTAACTCCTCCTCTTAGAAGCACAATATATGAAAAACAAGAGCAACGCATGCGGATTTTGTAGCTCAGAAACCATGCAACGCATATGAACAAAGTAGATTTCAATGCTGTTTAATTCAGCTGTCAATCTCGGCTGTTCAACCAGCACCTAGAAAGCGGAGAGTAAATCGAATCACTATGCTTTGAGAATCCGTGATTTTACTTATGGGAAATGATTACATATTTGCAATTTTCTCAACTTCCATTATGTATTAATGCCAAAATGATAAGCAACGATTATACTTTGAATTCCGGATTATAGTGATTATGCCACATAATACATTGCTAGTATCTTTTCACAATCGATGTTAATATTTTTAGTGAACAAGTTACAGAACAAAAAACAGAACTAAAAGTCTGATAAAACTTCTAAAGGCTTGTTGAATTATTGTAGAAATCAAAGTCGCTGACTTAATATCCTTTTAACGTTTGGGGGGGGGACACCTGATGTCCACCTTTAATAGATGGAAAAGAAAACGTGTCACGAATGAAGTGACGAACCTTTATTTCTCGTTTTGTTAAAATGCATTCAAATCTGCCCTTCCTATAAAGACCATGTTCCTCTGATGAGTCTAAAAGAAAGCAGAAAATGGGGGCATGGCCTGGGAAGCCAAGATGGCGGTGGAGGCTTAGTGTGGCACAGAATGATCCAGGGTGGAGGAGCAGCACTCGGAGCTGGAGACTGAGCACGGGGTTGAGGCATCCCCCTTTGTCGATTCTCAGCGGGGAGGCTTCCTAGAGCATTGGAGCCAATCACTGCGGCGTCCTGTGTGGCCTTGTTGCATGGAGACGGTGATGCAGTGGAGGGCATCGTGGACCGCAGGTGGGGGCCACCTGTTCATATTTTCTGCCTTGGCACGGGGCCTTGTACTTCCTCCTCCTTTCCCCCCTCCCAGTTCCAGCTTGAGTTATGCACGTTGTCGTGGGGCAGACAATCATGAGACACCGGGGAGGAGCAGTGCTATCGACCTGCTGAATTTGGCAGGTGGGCCTGAATTTATCTCTGGCAAGTGGAGGTCAACCCTCGCACAATGGAGTGCTGTGGCAGAGTCAGGAGGCGGCACCGGTGAATGGTGGGACTTTATGCTGACAATCTTGAGGCAGCAGCAGGGGATAGATCCTGGCTTGTCTGGACCTTTTACAGCCAGTGAGACCCCATCCCGGGTCCTGGGAGATCCTGCCTGGGCCCTGTAATGGAGAAATGCCCGGATGACTTCCGGGGCCTGCAGTGACTGTGAGTATTGGTTGCCCCTTGCTTGCAGTTTGTGTTGGGACCCCAGGTGTGCTGCTTGGGGTGGAACATGGACTGCCACTGGACAGTTGCCTCTGAGGCATTTGGGGGCGGGACTCTGAGGGGCTCTGAGCATTGCGGACCGGACTGATGGCCTGAGATGGGGCCCGTTTGTATAACACTACCATCTGCCTGCGGACTGTGCCATGATATTTTTTGGCCCCCCCCACCCTCGCTCCCTGACATTTGTTTCTGGGGACCCGCTGTCTAAGAGCCAGAGTGGTTGCTGGTCCTTACCTCATTCCTCAAGCCACCCTGGACCCTGCACCTGGAGGTGTTCTTATTTCTTGCTTACCTGCATCACAGGCTCCCAACTGTGGAGAATGGGACGGGGCAAGGTACAGATGGAAACCCCATCCCAAATGAAGATGAATCAGTATACAGGCGCGCCAACCAGGAGCACGGAGAGAGTTCGACTTGGGGTGAAAGATTTGGATGTGATCCTCAAGGTCATACAGACCTCCTGGGATGCCGTAGAATCTAAAGTAGATGGCCTAAGAGTGGACTTCTCCTGCTGCACCAAGACTTGCCCAATGTGGTGGGCAGGACCTTGGAGGTCGAAAACTGTCATCTCTTCTACGAGGATGAAATTTCAGCCCTCAACAGCCAGTTCCCTAACTGTCCACCTCGGTTTCCTCCCTGACAAAGAGAGAAGGGGATGCCGAAAATAGGTCTCAGCGTAATAATCTCTGACTTATTGGCCTACCGGAATCTGTGGTGCAGAGGAGCCTAGCCAGAGTGCTGGAGGACTGGTTTAAAACATGGGTACCTGAAAATAAACTGTCCCCCTTCATTGTCATCATAAGTGCTGTTATATTCCATATAGGTACCCTATATAGGCGCAGGTAACACTGCAACCTTTCACCTATATCCTTCCCAACACTACATACATAACGGTTCATAGGGACTGATCTTTTACCTAGATACAACACTGTATTTAGAATGCAGGCTTTTCCCTAGATCGAAACTCATACATTATGCATGAGGTTTCTTGGAAGCACAGCAGGACTGACAGCAGGACGAACATCTCCTGTATAATATCTCAGTATAAAGTTCAGGCCCGATGTCATCCTTTAGGGCGACACAGTAACACAGCAGGGTAGGACCCATGAGGAGACCTGTGGGTATATATACATGATGTTTTGCTTAGAAAGACAGAGATGACCATGACTTCGTTGCTGACACACTGACCAGGGACGCTGAGGTTCCTGCATGCAGACACTTCAGCTCGCAGTGGTCTAACATCCCTCGAAGTGTGTCCAACTCGAGACCAGGACAGGGTCCCATATTCTCTCCTTTCTCAGGTAATGGGGTTGACTAGATCCTAGAGGGATTCTTGGCATAACACCTACACAGATGCTAGGTACATTTAGGTACATCTAGTTAGGGAGGCATCGTAGGAGTAAGCACTTTTTATCTTTTATTCTATGTACTTGTAAATATTCATGGTTACTGCAAGATGGGAAAACTGTACCATCCTTTCACTTTCATAGTACTGCCAATCATATATCTCTGCTACTGTCTAATGGTTGTTACAGCACATCTATTCTACCTACACTTGACTAAAAACTGTTCAATAAATTCTTATTGAAATGCCCAGACTGTTTATTCTGTGTATCTCTGGGGCCAACTAAGTGAGCATGTGTGATTGAGCGAAAGGTAGTATATTGTTTCCACGATCCTGGGGGATCAGGGTTGTCATGTTCTGTGATGTATTCCTATAGGTTCTGTATCGTTCCCCCTATTCCTGACCCTATTCTGGTTAACGAGTTAACTAGCAGCCATCCCATGATGCAGAAACCGTTATCTGATTACGCCAGACCACGGCACAGGAGCGCGTTATCTGATTAGGTCATAACGCTTGCCATCTAATTAGGCAAGCAATATTCCTCCAGCCCCTGATAAGGCATACGGAGTTCTCAAAACAAATCAAACCTATGACAACCTGGGAAAAACCCTGCGGCCATTGTTTTGATTTCACCGAGAACTTCAGTAAAAGAATGCGCTAACGACCAGCTCGTATGACATCCTTATTGACGTATCTATGTCCATCCTTACGTCAATCTCGGCACCTTACAGGTATAAATATTACCGATATTGCCTTAAGCAAACACACGCGGTGGTGACGAGATCGGAGCAGCGAGACTTCCCGAAGCCCAGCAGAGAGCGAAGCCCACTAGCTGCCCCGCCTTCCTGACGTGCTGAGAACGAGACGCTGCCTTTCTCCTGCCGAGAAATCCAGCTCCAGCGCTTCCGAGCAGCCCTCGCAGGCAGCTTGGAATATCGAGACCTCAGACGAGAGATACTATCCCTCAACCATCCTAGACCTCAGGTACGGAACCGAATAACCCCTTGCAGAGAGTTCTTGAATCAGTCACTTGGCAAAACAAACTTAACTTAGACTGCTACTTTCTATCCGCGCCCACGTATTAGGCTTAGGTCAGGTACACTGGGGTAGGCGTGGTTAGAAGCACCAGTCGAGTACGATTAGTCAAATGTTTATATGTATGTATCTATTTTATCCATTTTAAACCACCATATGGCTTAGAAACCATATAAATGTTTTTACAGTATTATTTTATACTTCTGCTTTTATTGTATGCACTTTACTTAACCATAAGTATTGCAATAATATCGATTCATTTCTCTTGTACGAGAAAAGAGACTGATCAATAAATAACATCTTTTATTGAACACGCCCGTCTCTTCTTTTTCTCTACAATCTGGTGAAACTAAGAATGCACGTACTGACTGAGTAAAATAAGTTGTCTTTTGTTTTCACACGACTCTAGCGATACACTCTTGATTAGGGGAGAGCAAAGTTGTCATGTTCTATGGTTGTCAGAAACTAAATCCCTTCTTGTCTATCCAGGGAGGTTCAACTCCTCCTTGTCTATTCGAGAAAGTTTCTAGTGAACTCTGAGCTAGCTGACAAACCCAAAACTTTAAGTCTAATATCGACAGTAGAAGACCTAGTTAACGTCTGGTCTAGGTCTATACTATTGGAGGTATTATTCCAATGCGCAGAGCCTATTGGGATAATAGGAACTACACTACATGGCGCCCAACGTGTTTGGATAGGCGATAAAACTAACGCAAGACTTTAGAGTAACTCAGTCGTGCTTTTTCACTCAGACCCCTTTTTCCCATAATACTCCAAAGACGTCTGGAGTGGGTGAGAGGTAAAATCCGCCAAACCTCGCAGGAGGGAACTCCTATGTATGGTTCTTGGTTCAATCAACGTTGAAGGATACACTGTTCCAAAATATTATGCATCTCATCTTTGTTTCCACAAGAAACCTGATCTGCAAACAAACAGAATAACCATCCTGACAGTAAAATGCCAGACAGTGATGATGAAAGAGAGAGAGCTAGAGTAGCAGACTGAAATAATAGCATTGAAAATGGCGCTAGATAATGCAGATCGCGAATTCCCAACACTCATAGTGTCCGATTCGTATTACTGCGTCAAATCATATAACAGCGATTTGCAGAAATGGATTCAAAACGGTTACAAAGATGACACAGGTGCAACAATAAAACAAAAACTGCTTTGGGAACAAATAGTTCTGTTAAAAAAAGAACTACCAAAGACTCACGTGATACACTCACTGAGTCATCAGCATGATGGCGTTCACGTTGCAGGGAATTCATTGGCTGAGAAAGCCACAGCGGTAGCAACTGAATCGGCTTCCGTAGCTAGAAAAAAGCGTGCAGTAAAATACATTGACGGTGAAACAATGCTGGCGGTGAAAACGTCATCAAAAGGCGACTGCTCAGCGTTACCGATCAGTTACCCACTCAAATATACATACATAACCGATGCGAACTCCGTTCCTTTTGCTCGAATCCCTGGAGTGGGGGATAGAGTAATTCCAAACAAGGACAGGAGAACTTTGTTAATAGCAGACGCACATATGGGCGAGGGTCTCAGACACCTCAAACTAAAAGATTCTCTGGAAGAACTACAATCAGTGTACTGGTGGCCAGGCATGAGCCTGCATCATCACATCTTTGTAAAAAAATGCCCGGGCTGCAACAGAGATCGCAGCGGCGAGAGGAACGGGGTAATACCATGGCGTTTCACTCAATAAGGCCAAACAATAATCAGTGAAACAAGTGTAAATAATGCGTCCCATTAACAAATAAAGACTAGTTTCCACTTATAAATGTAGACCCCAGCACTCGGCTGACGTCGGGACTGTTATACAAGATTTGCGAGTCTAAATGGCATATACGCTAGGAGCATGCTACGTTTGACCAATGTTTTCACTTTAGCCCTCAAGCTTGTGGGAAAGCACGGCCAAATGAGCATAGCGAAGCGGGATTCTTCTCACTTCCTTCCTGAGGGATACGGGACGGTGTAAAGAAAAAACCAAGACATAAAGCAATCTATAACAGCAAAGGTATTAGGTTCGGGAGCTGGGTGGGTCAAACATCTAATAAGTGTCCAACGTAGTCTAAACAACTTGCCAAGAAATTCTCTGAGGGGATTCAGTCCGTACGAATTACTGTTTGGAACTAGGATGCTAGTCTTAGATCTTGACAGTCAGACTTCAGTGGTAAAAGAAAAAAGCTTTGATATCAAAGATCGTTTGGCTATTTTACAGGACTTAAACGAAACAAGAAAAGACCTGAGCAACATAAAGTTGAAACAGCAGCCAACAACCACTGAAGAACCACCACCTGTCCCAGCAAGACCTGTCTGGATTCCAAAAGTCGGGGATCTAGTCAGAGAAAAGATCGCGGTAAAGAAGGAATTTGGGCCTTCTTACAGAAAAGCAGTTCCTGTCTTGTCCATCAACGGGACAAGATCAGTTGTACTACCGCCGCTTGCTGGTAAAAAGGAGAACCAAGTTGTATCCATCGACCTGGTAAAACCACAATCATGTGGCCGATAACAAACAGTAGGCCAAGTGGACTCCCGATAAGTAGTAGAACACCAAGGTTTGCTACAAGTACAGAGGTGCTAACTAAAAGGCTAATCACATTCGAAACGCCTACAGAACAACAACAAGGACTATGCAACAATGCAATGGAACTCACACCTCTGAAAACCCAAATAAAAACATTTAGTAGAGACACACCAACCTACAATGAAGTAACAAATGAATATGCTGAAGCTGCAAGAAACAGTAATCCTGAAGCAATTGGAACAATGGACGGAGCGGCATCCGGCTACTTCATCGACTTTGAGGATTCTTCTGAAGATCTAAGTGAATCAAAGACACAGCTATCAACAAAAACTTTTAAGGATAAAGCTAAGGAACTTTTGAAACAGCTGGAGGAAACCTATCTGATTTCTCCGTGGATTGAATTTTGGGTGTCATTTGGTGTATTTATCCTGATACTTTGGCTCATCGTGATACTGTGTTTGGGACGCTTCATTGAGGGAGAATATGCTGGAATGGACACAGCAGGCCAGAGAATCGGCTTGGTCCTCAAGCCACACACGTCTTCGCGCTTCAAGAGGAGAGAACTTTCTTCAGTCAATTTCACAGCCGATCCTGTGCCGGGTGGGGTAGCATGGGACAGTGCTGACTATGAAATTTATGGTCCGGTCGAAATCCTCAAATATCCACACCAAATCAGGATCTCGTTGAGTGACTTTGTGAAACCAAACTCATTTGCTGATGATTGGGACTTTGAAAGTATTAATAACATGATGTCTGATCTAGTGATGTCTGCTAAATTTACCAAACATGATTATTTGCAGGGTTCGTCTAATTATGATAGTATGTACTGCTACAACCACTATGGTAACCATTTTTTACATAAATCAGCACAACCTAGAAATGTTTTAAATTATAATCAATGGGAACATTGTGCAACCCCTCCAAAAGGAAGCTCAAGAACCTTTTATGACAAATATTCATATTTTTCAGGGTTCAACACAAGTAATGCTGAAACATTTTATTTCAAATTGTCAAATAAGACAGGAACAAAAACCATGCTTACAAACACAAAATTGATATATTCGGACTAATTTTTTGAACAAATGAATACATTTGGTTTTGATTATTGGGACAAAAATGTTGAAGTGAAAAGTGTTTGGGGTACAAAAGAATGGCAAGTACAAGGTATAGAATCATTGTTTAGAGCCTGCATGATCCCAGAACAAATTATATTCTTGAATGAAACTATTCATCAAACTACCTGTCTTGGATTAGCCAAAATCAAAGACTTAAATAAACCGTCTATTCCAAAACCAACAATGAACAGCAATAACTCTGCAGATGAAGAGATAGACGTAAACTATGTATTAAACCAAAACAGAACAAATCCTGATTGGAAACAATGGTTAATCTGGCCCACAGATACTAATAACTGTCAAGACAGATTCCTGAACAAAACACAGGGGTTCACATTGACCAGGCCAGACCCTAGATATTCCCAAAGACAACACCCAGGGATAATCACCACCTACAGTGTGGGCAAACTATGCCTTCATTGGCTAAGAACTTCCACACTGACAGAAATTAAGCAACACCTAACTTTACTTACTGATGGTGCTGACTTGCGTGATTTCATTATGGGACCACGCAAACAGCGTCAAAAACTCTTCATAGCAGCCTCTATATATGCAGCTTACAACGAGGCCTGGAAGATAACTCAAATTGAGACAGCAGAAAGTATACGGGAAATTGACCGTATTAATTTGGAAAAATCGCTTTTTGTAGTGGACAATGGGTTAATGACTCTGTCCTCCAGAATCTTTTCATTGGACAGCATTGTGTCATCAGCAATCAACATAATATCGCAAGACTTACTGTTGTTACAACACGGTCAGTCTCAATTGCGTTCTATTGTACAGCTTGGCTGGACGTTACAAAACCTGCGTTCAGGCTATGTGCCTTGGCGTTTAATCAACACAACGTCACTATTCACTATCTTTAACCTTACTGATAAACAGATCAGTATGGCACAAAAGGGTGCTGATTATACAAACCTGAGCATTGAGAAACTCGAGAGATTACCATTGACAATGTCAGAACGACCTGTCATTGAATGGATAATACATGGGATAATTAATATTCCGATATCTACTTTCAGGTTTCAATACTGCCAAAAATATATACAGGCTGGCATGTACGAAAAATTGGGAAATGGGTACATTAAGACAACATGGAACTTGCCCTATTCACATGCATGTGTCAGTAATAAAGGACAGAAAGTGTTTCTTAGTGGCAATAATTGTGCGATGTCACTAAGCGGTACACTTCTGTGTAATGGAATTAGTTTGCATGGAGCCTGTGAAGGGAACTCAAATGACCTTTCATGTCACCAGCTAGGCACACCTGCAACAGAGATATAACCATTCTTTAAAAGACTCTATAACGGGAGTTACATTCTAATTGTGGATCACAGATGTTGTAGTCTACAGCCCGGGGTTCCTTATCTCGTTAGTACGACTGCGACGGTCATGTGCTGTGGACGCTTATTGTTCCCCAGCTCATTTCCAGACAGGGAGGCAAGGGCATGGCCTCACTTGAAAATTACTTCTATTCGAGTTAATACTTTAAGCAGAATGAAAACAGTGCTTCTTCAGACGCCGACCAGGCTCACGTCATCAAAAGAAACGTATGATCTCCTAGTCGCAAGGACGACTGCAGAGATTCACTCATTGTTATCAATTAATTCCCCCATACATTTCGCAGAAATCCTGAATGAAATCTTAAATATTTCTGATACCAGTGGAGTCTCAAATGTATTTAAGACAGTATTTTCGATGGCATTAACACCATTCAAAGCCATACTGGGTATTTTTCCAGACTTCGTCCATTCGATTTTTGGAGGAGTTCCCCTCATTTTGGGACTAATTGCAGGAATCCTATTCTTAGTCCTTATATTTCGTTATGGCAAACCGTGTCACAGACAAAACACCTGCGACAAGGGAAGAAACAATCCGAGCCATTGGATACCGGGACCGGATATCAAAAATCCTGGGACTAACCCGGCTTAGAGACCTGAACATGACTTGGTTTCTTTCATTTCGACCGATATGGCAAAGATGTGTTTTACCTGTATTAAGGTGCATGCTGTGCGGAGAAGAATGCGTGTTGGACACCTGTCTGACGCTACAATCGGATGCGCCAATGGATGCAGAAACATTGTTGGGTCCGGTAAAGGCTCATGCATTGTGCTGCCCTCAACGGCTGCCAATCCTGATGACGGCATTCGTGGAAACTTCACCACTACGATTAAGGGGTAGTGAAGATCAAGATGAAAGCAGCATCGATCAGGTACAACCTTCTGTCAGCAATACTAATCAAAACGTCAATGGAGACAATCATGCACATGAATGCATGGTTACATCCTTTTCCGAGTTAGTGGCACTCTCACAGGAAGCTGTTGACAGCTTTTTCAGCAGTCTCAACGATATGATTGTCTCACCAGAGCAGAAATAATGACTCTTGAACAAGCTAGCACACGGCGTTCCCGACACCTTGAATTTGGCCTTCAACTTTAATAATAAAGTAGCAAGATCGACTTTTCCTCCAGTTCACGGACAGCAATTTTTTAGCAGCCCCAAAATATTTTTGTTACATTTTACGGGACACTTTTCTTCTGCTTAAAGTAAGAACTATTCTTAGAGAACTAATTTCTATTTTTAGAAACTCCATAGACATTAGCTGCCCGCTGGTATGTTTATAAATATTTTCGAACTGTGATGAAGTGGTCTCGAACTTTTCTTCTGTATTAAGAGCCATTTCATGTGTAATTCTAATATTCAATTACTAATAATGTATACATATGCGTGATTATTTTAGCATTATTCTACTGCTTGAGTGCATATAGTACATATGACTATTTTTTTCCCCGTATGTTACATAATTTCAAAATGCATTATGTGTATTTTGGGGTGGTAAGGTATACACGATACTCTACAGTATGTTTTACTATGCCTAGATTCGTAAATATGGCCATAGTTAGCGTGGAGTGGGTGTGATGTATTCCTATAGGTTCTGTATCGATCCCCCTATTCCTGACCCTATTCTGGTTAACGAGTTAACTAGCAGCCATCCCATGATGCAGAAACCGTTATCTGATTACGCCAGACCACGGCACAGGAGCGCGTTATCTGATTAGGTCATAACGCTTGCCATCTAATTAGGCAAGCAATATTCCTCCAGCCCCTGATAAGGCATACGGAGTTCTCAAAACAAATCAAACCTATGACAACCTGGGAAAAACCCTGCGGCCATTGTTTTGATTTCACCGAGAACTTCAGTAAAAGAATGCGCTAACGACCAGCTCGTATGACATCCTTATTGACGTATCTATGTCCATCCTTACGTCAATCTCGGCACCTTACAGGTATAAATATTACCGATATTGCCTTAAGCAAACACACGCGGTGGTGACGAGATCGGAGCAGCGAGACTTCCCGAAGCCCAGCAGAGAGCGAAGCCCACTAGCTGCCCCGCCTTCCTGACGCGCTGAGAACGAGACGCTGCCTTTCTCCTGCCGAGAAATCCAGCTCTGGCGCTTCCGAGCAGCCTTCGCAGGCAGCTTGGAATATCGAGACCTCAGACGAGAGATACTATCCCTCAACCATCCTAGACCTCAGGTACGGAACTGAATAACCCCTTGCAGAGAATTCTTGAATCAGTCACTTGGCAAAACAAACTTAACTTAGACTGCTACTTTCTATCCCCGCCCACGTATTAGGCTTAGGTCAGGTACACTGGGGTAGGCGTGGTTAGAAGCACCAGTCGAGTACGATTAGTCAAATGTTTATATGTATGTATCTATTTTATCCATTTTAAACCACCATATGGCTTAGAAACCATATAAATGTTTTTACAGTATTATTTTATACTTCTGCTTTTATTGTATGCACTTTACGTAACCATAAGTATTGCAATAATATCGATTCATTTCTCTTGTACGAGAAAAGAGACTGATCAATAAATAACATCTTTTATTGAACACGCCCGTCTCTTCTTTTTCTCTACAATCTGGTGAAACTAAGAATGCACGTACTGACTGAGTAAAATAAGTTGTCTTTTGTTTTCACACGACTCTAGAGATACACTCTTGATTAGGGGAGAGCAAAGTTGTCATGTTCTATGGTTGTCAGAAACTAAATCCCTTCTTGTCTATCCAGGGAGGTTCAACTCCTCCTTGTCTATTCGAGAAAGTTTCTAGTGAACTCTGAGCTAGCTGGCAAACCCAAAACTTTAAGTCTAATATCGACAGTAGAAGACCTAGTTAACGTCTGGTCTAGGTCTATACTATTGGAGGTATTATTCCAATGCGCAGAGCCTATTGGGATAATAGGAACTACACTACAGTTCTGAGGTTGCCAGAAACTATTCTCTCCCCGATAAGAGGAGAATATAGTGGCACTGTGAGCTAGCTAAAACAAACAGGCTAACATATCTGGTGGGGGTGCGCGGAACCAGTCTGCCACCAATCTCACAGTTTATGTTATCCGAACGCGCAGATCCTGTTTAGAATATATAGGAACTACACAACGGTGCGCACTGCTCCTTGGTCCCGAGGCCCTCACCTGGGGCCTCCACAGGGCCTGTGATTCTGAGGCTGCTTATCTTTAAAGGCTGCGATGTGATATTACAAGAGGCACGTGCCCAGCCTGATCTGTGGTTTGACAATGCACAGATTCTCTTACTTCCGAACTACACAAAGGCAGTGTAGCAGCAGCGGTGCACCTTTTTTGAAGTTAAGCAGAAGCTCCGAGCCTTAGACTTGCGCTACATACTGCTGCTTCTGCCCACCTCAAGGTCTTCTTCCAGTCTCATACTTTTTTCTTTGATACACAAGATCAGGCCTGGGAGTGGGCGACTGAGAGCCGCCCATGTAAGTGACACCGATCAGTGGATACAGTGGAGCAAACGTGGTCACTTTCCAGTCGTCGGTGGAGGAGGGGTGCTCCCACTTTCAAAAGTGTTGGGCTCAGGCATGGCTCGAGAGGATCTTACCCTGGAACTGGCTTCACTAACGGAGGACGCGACCCTCTGGGATTCTTCACTGGTTTTCTGCTCTGCGAAGGTGGACTTAGGCTCCTCATCACAGCTCTCTGGTCTGCCCTGACCTGGGTGCTTCCTCTCTAGTTACAATGTCGATCAGGTTGCGGGGTGGGCTAGGAGTGTCTGTCGGGGAAGATGGGTGTGCTGGCTTCCCTCCCCCTCCTGTTTAGGTCTTGGCCTATGTGGCTCTCCTGTTTGTTTGGTTTGGGTGCATCTTCTGCACCTCTCTTCCAATCATCTTTCATGGTTCTTCCTGGGAACAGGTTCACTCCTTTCCTTCTCATGACAACACAATAGTGAACAGACAGTAACCTTTAAGTGTGCAACTTTATTGTTTTAGTCTAGCTACATATGAAGCTTTTTCATTCTAAACATCCTTTCCTACGATTAGGACTGCATTTCTAACCTTCTAATGAAGCAAATGATATGTTAGCTAACAATGTACTACATAGAAAATAAAACAGCTGAAGTAACAAAAGAGCATTATTTTTTTCACGTCTTCATCCCTTGGGAATAAAACAAGTATGTTACAAGTGGTCAAGTTCAGTTAATGCATGGAAATTCTTTGTGTGATTATTCTTCATAAATCTGCGAAAATATAATTTTGAAACAAAAGTTCAAACTCACATTGTATTACATTTTGTAATCATTCTGCAGAGTTACGTGAAACATTTTTTTATTCAACATCATCATGTATGCATTTGATGCGTTTCAGCACATTTTAGTCAAGCTACTAATTAAGCAATGTTGCTTAAAGCAGCTTTGAGGCTTTGAACATGTAAGTGTGACAATCTAGTAAATTTTTTGCATATTTATAAATACGTTTTATTTAATTTAAGTCTGCATGTTAATACTGCACATATATCTTTACTATATTATTTTAGTAAAATTAGTCTTTCACCTTAGATGTGTGTGCATAGGTGGACCAATCAGTTGCAGTCATAGTTAAATACCCAGGTACTTTCTCAGACTGCCAGGAAGCAATCCATGCAGCTCCTTATATACAGATTGAGAGTCCAATTTAGTAGCTAATAGATCCAGACATACATCAACATACTTACTTACATATCCAATGATACACCTACATAGGCACTGAGACACCCATTTAGGCATGTACTGAAGAACTGACACTAAGAAGTCATCAATTCAGACACGTAGGCCTTTAAACATGCTACAGTGGAGCTTGTATATGCAATTTCATGTTAGACTGAATTAACAATGCAAACATGTTGATAAGCCTTAAACTCCTCTTTCACTACATATCAGTCACACCTGAGATAGGCTGTAGGTAGGCCATAGGACAGGGAGCTATGAGCCTAAAAAATAAGACAAGGTGGTTCAGTGTTTGAATGAGCTACATGTGCACTTGCAGACCCATATGTTCAGTTATAGATCCAGTCTCCTACCCATACTGAAACTCACATACCTATTTGAAAAAGGTTAGAGCCACTAATACATTCATTCACACAGTGACAGAGGGACTTCAACATTCATTCACATAAAAATACAGCTCTTATGAATCCAACAGTAATGGAGGTAGTTCACAGACAGTTTAAATACCCCAAAACTCACTAACACAGCCAGCAAGCAATCCATGGAGCTTGTGAGCTATAAATTGAGAGACCCATAGAGTCAGTCAATCAATCAATCAGGGGCTTGTAAAGCATGACTACTCGCCGTAAGGTTCTCAAGGCACTGGGGGATGGGGGAATAAACAGCAGGTCCGCTGAAGTTGCTGAGGTTCAGTAAAAGAGTCAGGCCCTGAGGTCCTTCCTCAATTGAGGTAGTGATGATGTTTGCCTGAGGTGAAGAGGCACGGTGTTCCAGGTCTTTG
Organism: Lissotriton helveticus; assembly: GCF_964261635.1. Taxonomy (NCBI): domain Eukaryota; kingdom Metazoa; phylum Chordata; class Amphibia; order Caudata; family Salamandridae; genus Lissotriton; species Lissotriton helveticus. Next base: position 1,546,139,057 of record NC_136063.1, on the reverse strand, counting down.
CTGCAAGGTAGGAGAATGATCTTCCTCTGGCCATGGTCTTGCAGGTTCGTGGTACGGTAGCCAGGGCTATTTGGGTGGAGCTAAGATCTCTGGTGGGTGCATGGAATGCGAGGCTGTGATTGAGGTACGCAGATGAAGGTGATTCTTTTGTTGACTGGGAGCCAGTGGAGGTCCCACATCTTGTAGAGCTTTATAGGGGTGTGTGAGGAGCTTGAAGTTGATTCTTTTGTTTACTGGAAACCAGTGGAGGTCTCGCTGAAAGGAATGTTGAGGATAGGTTTGGCAGAGGTGTTCCGAATATTTTGTAGTTTCTTAAGGAGTTTCTTGTTGATACCAGCATGGAGTGTTTTGCTGTAGTCAGTTCTGCTGCTGATAACTGCATGGGTGACTGTCTTTCTGAACTTGGTGTGGATCCACTTGAAGATCTTTCAGAGCAGGCGTAGCTTGTGTAAGCAGGATGATGAGATGGCGTTGATCTGGCGGTTCATGGTGACCGAGGAGTCCAGGATGATGTCTGGGTTTATGTTTGATTTGTGGTTGGGGGCGATTTCCAAGTGCATTGGGCCACCAGGAGTTGTCCCAGGTGGAGCTGGTGGAGCCCATGATGACAACTTCGGTCTTCTCTGAGTTGAGCTTGAGATGGCTGTCCTTCATCCAGGTGGTGACAGCCTTTTGCCTGTTGTGGTAGTTTGTCTTGGCGAATGAGAGTTTGTTGGTGAGGGAGAGAATCAGCTGGGTGTGGTTGGTGTAGGAGACAATGTTGAGTCTGTTTTTCCTTATGCCTGCATCGTGGAGCCTTCTGCATAGGGTACGATAGGAGATGGTAGCAAAGGTGGCTGAGAGGTCCAGGAAGACGAGGGCTGCAGTTTCACTTCAGTCGAGGAGGGTACAGACATTGTCTGTGGCAGCGAGGAGAGTGGTCTCGGTGCTGTGGTTGCTTCGGAAACTGGATTAGGAGAGGTCCAGGATGTTGTTTGTTTCGATGAACTCTGAAAGTTGGATGTTGATGGCCTTCTCGAAACGTTAGCTGGGAAGAGGTGAAGAGAGATGGGGCTGAAGTTCTTGAGGTCTGTTGGGTTGGCAGATGGTTTCTTCAATAAGGGTTGATCTCTGCATGTTTCCAGTCTTATGGGAAGGTAGTGCTGTTGATGGAGCAGTTGATGGTGCAGCAGAGTTCGGGGGCGATGGTGATACCAGCACAGTTGAAGATGTGGTTCGGACAGGGGCCTGAGGGAGCTCCGGAGTATATGCTCTACATAATCTTGAGGGGATTGTCAGAGGTAAGGGGAGTTGGGCTGAGGAGGGTCTGCTGGGATCCAGTGTCATTGGGTGCGATGGTTGTGAGTGAGGTGGGATGGTCCCGGGTATCGAGGCTGTTGAAGCTGTCATATATTTCCTTATTTGTGCAGTGGAAGAAGGTACTGAGGTTGATGCTGAGGCCTTGGGAGGGTGGATATCTGCTGTCTCTGTGCTGGGTCTGGCGAATTCTTTGATCACAGTGAAGAGTTCTTTGCTTTTGAGTACGTTGGCATTGATATTGTCATGTAAGGCCGCTTTCTTTGTTATTCTAATCGTATCGGGGGTGGCGACAGCGGTTTTGAATGCTGAGTGGTCTTCTGAGGTTTTGCTGCTCCTCCATCTCCTCTCGAGCCATCTGCAGGTGCATCTGGACTGAAGAAGGGCAGGAGAGAACCAGCTGGCTTTGTTGGGGTATCGCTTGCCTGAGGCTTTCTTCAGGGGAGCCAGGGTGTAGGCACATGTAGAGATCCATCAGTGGAGGCTGTGCGCTGAGGAATTGGCATCCGTAGATGTCAGTGGGGGAGTTGCAGAGGCAGGTGATGAGCTTTTCTTTTGTGACCTTGTTCCAGCATCTGCGGGGGTAGCTGTGGGTATGGTGGTGTACAATGGGTTTGGTGGGGAAACAACCGATTCAACGCAACTTTTACCACGAACTACCTTTACAACGCATTTTTTACAACGCAGGATCCTTTACAACGAATGTCTTTACAACGCATGATATTACATCGCAGATGCCTTTACAACGCATGCCATTACAACGTAAGTATAGGTAAGTATATCATTATAATAAAAATTGTATTAATTTTTTTTTTTTAATAATTAAATATTAATTATTTAATATATATTAAAAAAATTATCATTTATAAAAAAAGTAATTTAAGTAATTTTATTATTAATACATTTTTGTACCCCTACACTTACCCTTCTATTACACCCCCCTGGAGTTAGAATAGTAATTTTTAACCCTACACTATCCACCACTTACCCTACTATTTCACCCCCCTGGAGTTAGAGTAGTAATTTTTACCCCTACACTATCCATCACTTACCCTACTATTTCACCCCCCTGGAGTTAGAATAGTAATTTTTACCCCTACACTATCCAGCACTTACCCTACTATTACACCCCCCTGGAGTTAGAATAGTAATTGTTACCCCTACACTATCCAGCACTTACCCAACTATTTCACCCCCCTGGAGTTAGAATAGTAATTTTTACCCCTACACTATCCAGCACTTACCCTACTATTACACCCCCCTGGAGTTAGAATAGTAATTTTTACCCCTACACTATCCAGCACTTACCCTACTATTACACCCCCCTGGAGTTAGAATAGTAATTTTAACCCCTACACTATCCAGGACTTACCCTACTATTACTCCCCTATGGAGTTAGAATATTATTTTAAAACACCTACATTTTTAAAAATATATATATATATTTTAATAAATAAGAAAATTAAAGTAAAATAAAAATTAAATTAAATTAAATTAATTTTAATTAATTACATTTTTTAATAATATTATATACTTACCTATACTTACGTTGTAATGGCATGCGTTGTAAAGGCATCTGCGATGTAATATCATGCGTTGTAAAGACATTCATTGTAAAGGATCCTGCGTTGTAAAAATTGCGTTGTAAAGGTAGGCGTTGTAAAAGTATGCGTCGTAACGTTTGGTGAAGGAGAAGTGTACGCAGTGATGGTCAGTCCATGAGAGCATGGTGGAGTGGCTGAAGGTGATGTGGTCGCTGGCGGAGAAGATGGAGTTGAACCAGTGGTTAATTTGTAAAATTATAAGTACCAGGGCCCTGACAGGAGACCACTGCAGTTTGCACCACTCATTACCCCATCATCGCTCCCAATGATGGTACTAAAACAATTACTAACCATCTTCCTCACCTGCAAAAGCGACCGTTCAGATTATTCCATGTCCCTAAAGTTAGAAATGGCTGAGGAGGCAATTATTGGTAATTTTTTATGTATATTGTATTTATAAACAACAGTTGTTCTGCTCATCTCTAAAGTAGATGAGCAACGCCACCATGTGGCAGACTGTCATAAGTGTGTTGTTGACAATTAAGTGCCGGTGCTGATCCCCAGAATCCAATAAAGTGTGGGTGCCGAGCACCGGAAACTACCGGCTCAAATTAAGCACTGAGTCAAGCGTGTGTCCAGTAGAGTGGGTTGAAGAGGTGACCCTTGTTTGAGTCTGATGGTGGTGAGATTCTCCAGGAGAGACAAGGTGTTTTTGTTGTTGGAGTTGATGAGGCACCCTCGTCTACAGGCCTCCGATCGCCCTTCACCGATGCCATCATAGACCTAATCACACTCCAAGCTCTCTCATCCACTGACTACATCCTACGCAGAGACCTCAACTTCCGCATAGTCAACTTCAGTGACCAGAACACAGCCTCCATACAGGAGAACCTCCCTAACACTGGATTCAAGCAGCTAGTCACCGCACCGACCCACACAGCCGGACACACAGTCAACCCCATTTTCTCCACCAGTGTGAACATTAGCTACAGCTACACCATCAAACTCTCCAGGACCAACCACAACTGCATGCATCTCATCTTCGCCACGCCCACTGTATACCACTGCCCTCATCGTCTCTCCTGTTGTAGCTGGGGCTAGGCCACCAAAGAACTTCTCATTGACTCCCTCAGCACAACCACTCCACCAACACCAACTGACACTAGCAACGCAGCACGCAACCTCCACTGATGGATCTCCGACTGTGCCAACACTCTGGCACTCCTCAAGAAGAAACCAGGCAAGCAACACTCCAAGAAAGCCAGCTGGTTCACTCTTTCCCTCCACAAGTCCAGATGTACCTGCCGACTCGAGAATTGATGGAAGAAAACAAAACCCCAGAAACACAAGCAACCTTCAAATCTGCCGTCAACACACACCACCTCCTCCTCAAAACCACAAAGAAAATGGCCTTCCAAGATAGAATCAACACCAAAGCACACAACAGCAAAGAATTCTTCACCATCATCAAGGAGTATGCCAGGCCCAATAACGAGAACACAGACGTCCCACCCTCCCAATCCCACCATAATAAAGGCCTTGGTAATCTAATTACCCTTCACCTATATTCTCTCCCTACATTACACTTGTCACGGTTTACAGGGACTGACCTTTTACCTAGATATTACACTGCATTAGGAACGCGGGTTTTCCCTAGTTCGAAATCTCATACATTATGCATGAGGACTCACAGCAGGACTACCAACTCCTGTATAAAATCTATATATAAAGTTCATGCCTGACTTCATCCTTAGGTAGACACAGTAATACAGCAAGATAGGACCCCTGGGGAGGCCTATGTGTATATATAAATCACATCTTGCTAAGATAGACAGAGTAGACCGCGACTTCCCGACCGTCACACTGACCAGAGATGCTGAGGTTCCTGCATGCAGATACTCCAGCTCTCAGTGGTCTAACATCCCTCGTGGGGTGTCCAACACGAGACCAGGACGGGGTCCCATAGTCTCTCACTTCATGTAATGGGGTTGATTAAATCCTAGAGGTATTCTTGGCTTAACACCTACACCCATGCTAGGTACACTTAGGTACATCTAGTTAGGGAGGCATCGTAGGAGTATGCATCTTTTTATCCTGAATTTTTTATACTCAGATGTATTCATGACTTTAGCAAGATGGTAGATCTATATCATCCATTTACCTTTATAGGACTGTTAATCATTTATATCTTATACTGCCTAACAGTTTTTGCAGCCCGTCCATTCTACACCAGAATAACAACAGTTCAATAAATGCTTATTGAAAATGCCCAGCCTGTTTATTCTGTGTACATCTCTGAGACAGACTAAAGTAAGCATGAGTGACTGAGCGAAAGGTAGTATATTGTTTCCACGGTGCTGAGGGATCAGGGTTGTCATGTTCGATGGTTGCCAAAAACTATTCTCTCTTTGGTAAGAGGAGATTCTAGTGGCACTGTGAGCTAGTTGGGGGTGATCAGAGTTTGTCTGACACCAATCCTACACTGTATGTTCTCTAAACGCCAGATCCTGTATACTTTTTCTAGGAACTACACTACTCTGCTAAAGAAGCTGTCCTCAGACCCGACAGACCTCAAGATATTCAGACCCATCTCCATCCTCCCCTTCTCAGACAAAGTCAATGAGAAGGCCATCAACGTCCAACTCTCCGAGTCCATTGAAGTGAACCACATCCTGGACCCCTCCTAATCCGGCTTCCCAAGCACGCACAGCAGGGAAAAACCGCAGCCCTCATCTTACTGGACCTCTTGGTCACCTTCAACAAAGTCTCCCACCTAACCCTAATTACGAGATTCCATTTCGCCGGAATCTGCAAAAATGCACTGGACTGGATCCACTCCTTCCTCACCAGCTGAACACAGCGAGTTAGACTACCCCCCTTCCTCTCAGAACCTACAGAGATCAGCTGTGGATTGCCCCAGAGTTTCTCCCTGAGCCCCACCCTTTTCAATGTCTACATGGCCCTCCTAGCAGATATCACCAGGAGCCACAGACTCAACATAGTCTCCAACGCCGGCGACACCCAACTGATCCTCTCCCTCACCAACAAATTCCGCAACTGCCAGAATTAACTTCCACATTGGAATGAAGGGCATTGCCACCTAGATGAAAGACAGCTTCCTCAAGCTCAACTCAGACAAGACCGAAGTACTAATCCTGGGTCTTACCCCCTCAGCCAGGGATGACTCCTCGTGGTTAGCTGCTCACCATCAGACTTGACTATGACAATGCGCTCTATGCCGGTGCCACTCAAAATTAGCTCAAGAAACTACAGAACATTCAAATCACTTCTGTCAGACTGGTCCTCGACATCCCCTGCCGCAGCCACATCACACAACACCTCCGACAACTTCACTGACTCCCGGTCAACAAGAGAATCACCTCCAAACTCACCCACACATACCTACAAAGCTGTCCACAACATAGGACCAGCATACCGGAACCACAGCTTTGCATTCCACGAACCCACCAGACAACTCCATTTCACCCAACGCACCCTAGCCTCCGTTCTCAGGATCCACAAGACCAGAAGCAGAGGAAGTTAATTCTCCTACCTCACCACCAAGACCTTTAACACTCTGCCTCTCCACCTTAGCAATCCGTGTTGGTGTTGCAGTTTAAGAAGGTCCTCAAGACCTGACTCTTTGAATGATCCTCCACACCCAGAGGGACCAGCAGCCCTCCCAGTGCCTTAAGACCCTCATAGGTGAATAGTCATGCTCAATGAACCTCTGATTGATTGATTGAATGATTGATTGATTGATTGATTGATTGATTGATTGATTGAGGTGAAAGTTGAGGTAGCAGAGGAGAATGAAGTGTGTGGAGGTGAAAGCATGGGGTGCGATGAAGTTGATGATGGAATCGCTGAAGGATGGGCAGGGTCCATGGGGTCTGTGGATGAGGGTGCCATGCAGGATGGTATTTGGGTCGGTCTGGACCTGGAAGTGGAGGTGCTCCCATGTTGGTTGAGTGGTCATCTGTGTAAGTGGTGAAGCTGAGGGTGCTTTTGTGCACAATGGCGATGCCTCCCCTGGGTTTGTTGATGCGGTCCTTGTGAATGATCTTGTAGCCATCTAGGATAGCAGTGGTGAAGTCTGGGTTCGGAGGTGGAGTTTATCCAGATTTCCGTGAGGAAGGTGATGTCGACGGACTCGAGAAGGTCCAAGAGCCTTGGGTGTCATTCGATGCAAGGTGGCAGATGGTGTAATGTCCTGTGTTGCGGGTGAGGAGGGTGCTGGTGTCGTAGTGGCAGAAGGTCAGAGAACCAGGGCCCATGGTGCTAGGGGCGGTCCAGGCCAGACATGCGCCAACAGGGTTGCCCTTGGTGCACCAGCAGCATGGCCACATAGTTGCTGCCATTAAGTGGCTTGAGGGGGAGGGCTAGACAGCTGGGAGGCAGGAACACAGGAAGTGGGAAAGTGCTACTGGAGGGGGCAGGGCTGCAGGGGTGAGCGGCAGCAGGGAAACTGTGAGCAAAGGCGGCAAAAGAGCAAAGTGCTGAGCAAGAAAGTGACAGAAAGGCAGAAAATATGAAAATGAAAAGCAGAAAAGATGAGCAATAAAGAGAAAAAAAGATAATAAATTAAAGAAAAAAACAGCAAGAGAATTAAAGGCTGAATCGTAGAGACAGAGGGCAGAGCAGCAGCAGAATAGAGAAGCTCCCCTCTAGATCACCAGGCAGGCCTCAAACTCATGAACCTGCAAGGATCAGGGGCAGCAGCTACCAGGCGAAGCTTTGCGTGGAAGGGAGCAGTTCACTGACAAGGTCAGTGATATTTGTTCCTCTGACCACGCAGCGGGCGCCATTAAGTAACATGAGGGGGGCTGGACAGCTAAGAGGCTGGAACACAGGAAGCAGGAAAGTGGCACTGGAGGGGGTGGGCCGCAGGGGGGGGGGGAGCAGCAGCAGGAAACAGTGAGAAAAGGTATGAAAGAGCAAAGTGCAGAAAGAAAGAACGTGACAGAAAGGCAGAAAAGATCAAAATTAAAAGCAGAAAAGATGAGCAATAATGAAAGAAATGAAAGAAAAAATGGCCAGAGAATTACATGCAGAAGCAGATAGATAGAGCGCAGAGCAGCAGCAGAGGATAGAAGCTCCCCACTGGATCACCAGGATGGGCCTCGAACGCGTGGACCTACGAGGGTCTGGGGCAGCAGCTACCAGGCAGAACTATGCGTGGAAAGGAGCAATTTACTGACAAGGTCATTGATATTGCTCCCTCTCACCGCAAAGCGGCCACCATTAAGTTGCAAGAGGGGGAGGACTGAAAACCTCGGAGGCAGTAAAGCGGTGATGGAGGTGTGTGGGGGTGAGCAGCAGCAGGGAAACTGCAAGAAAAGGCTCGAAAGAGCAAAGTGCAGAAAGAGAAATGAAGTGACAAAAAGTCAGAAAAGAAATAATTAAAAGCAGGAAAGATGCGCAATAAGAAGAAAAAAGGAAAGATATGAAATCAAAAATGACAAGGAAATAAATGCAGAAGCAGAGAGACAAAGGGCAGAACAGCAGCAGAGCAGAGAAGCTCCCCACTAGATCACCAGGGAGGGCATCGAACTCATGGACCTGCAAGAATCAGGGGCAGCAGCTACCAGGCGATAGAAAGGGGTTTAGTAGAGAGGTTGCTTTTTAGGTCTCTCTACAGTCAATCCTTAAAGTCTTGAGGGAAAGACTATGTTCATGTCAATGTATACTTTGAGGCTCTTTAGAATGTTTGAATGGTCTGTCTAGGCAAGGGCCAGATCGTCTTGTTTTGTTCCTGTTACAGTCAATAGGCTTACTGAATTAATTTTTAAATGTGGCGACAAAATCAGTAAGACTATCATTTTACACTGTGAAGAAATGTGAGAAGGTCTGTATACTTAACCTTTTTGATTGTGAAAAACTTTATGGAATAGTGCTTTTTTATGATTAGAGCCTTCTGGTGCACACATTGTTACATGGAACCTCACACAGAATGGGAACAGACTACTCATATTGATATGTTTTCTCAGTGAGATATTTCTTATGTGTACGCAATTTGTACTCAAGATAATCTGAAAGACCTCTATAGGAGGGATTCTAATTTTTAATTTCACTTGAAATATTGTAATTGTTTTTTAAGTTTGATTATAGTAGTTAATTGTGTGTTAATTAAATATTTCTTCTGTTTAGTAGAAAAAGCTCTGAAGAGATACTGATTTATTGGGTCTTAGGGCCTTATTACGAGTTTGTCAGTCCCATAGACTGCTGTATCAGCGGTGGAGGTCTTGAGCGCGATGAGCATGGCGGTCCAACCACTGTATTACGAGTTGAGCGGATCGGCTTCGCGAAGGCTGCAGCTGAATCGCTGAGACCGCCAGCAGACCACCGACTGCCGGCTTTGTGGTCGGGCAAAGGCAACCACCATATGGTGGTACAGGGAGAGCTGCAGCGCTGTGCGTATTACGAGTTGCCTGATCCACGAGCGGACTGCGATGGTCTGACCACCTGCTTCAAGGTGGTGGTGACAGTGGAATTGGAGTGCGTTATCACCCTTGTCTTCTTCTTCGGGGCAGATTCTGACGTGGATCCCTTTCTACAGATTCCCACATCACAGCAGGATCTTCACCCCGAGGATTACAACCCTGTTTACGGCAATCTTCAGGTTAGTGCTTTTCAAACCATATATCCATTGCCAGGACTGGCCACATATGGGTTGAACCTCAGTAATGGGTAGTCAGTATTTTTCCACATATATTATGCATATATGTACATCTGACACATATGCAGTCTAAATGCACACACAGGCATCAATATATTTGTGAAAAATACTCACCACCCCTACAAGATCCCTGTCTCCACACTGCAGTCCTTGTGGTCAACTCATAATACAGTGTTTTTTGGACTGCCATCGCCGTGGGCTGCAGACGGGGCCAGACACAGTCCTTCGGTGGTTGGACTGCCAAAAATATAAGGCCCTTAATATTGTATGTTGCCGTGTTCCTGATTTGCAGTCCAATAAAACTCCCTCAATTAGCCTCTGAGTGCTCTACCTAGTTACTCTTAGAGACAACAGGGGCACGTAGTCAGTGGGTACTCAGTCTGTAATTTGAGGGTCTAGGGTATGGAGGCTCCAGAACATCAAAGAAGAGAAATTGCCATTGGCACTATTTGGGCTTGTTACTTCTAACTGGCCAAATGTATCAAGTAACAAATTAATCAGATGACTTACTCTTGCTTTGTCATATTGAGTTCTTTGAGGCAAAACATTCCTCTATTTGCTCACTCTATACCTCGGACAACAATCCAAGCTCTTGTTTCATCCCTCCTGGAACACGATAAATCACTCTACCTTGATCTTCCAGATTACCTCATCCCTCGACTCCAGGTAGCCAAAAATTCTGCACCCCACCTCATTCTTAAAGTTTCCCCTCAACACTCAGTTTCGTCACACCTACCTATTCTTTACTGGCTTCCGATAAGGAATAGGACTATCTTCAAAGACCTGTGTGGAGTTCATAAACCTTTATCTTACAGGGGCCCTTTGTTTATGCAAAGGAAAATCGTGCCTTTCCACCCAGCTTACCCTCATCATTCATCCATTCTCAATGTATTACTACCCTTACAGATTCTTTGTAACCACATTGATAGCCACTACAACTTCTTCCTTGCTGCTAAATATTAGATCTACTTCAACCAAACCAACCCCCCTTCCTCAAATCTTAGAATACCTGTCTTGCACTTTATTTTTAGAAAATAATTAGAACCTTGGATTTTCCAACTGAAGCTGTAATATACATTCATTTCTTTATCTTGCTGCCTGCTATCAGTCCTTGATTTAGTGACAGGAACCAGTTTTGAGAATGAGGTTGGGTTATGAAAGTAAACACAGTTAAACAAACCTAAACTAGCCATGACCTCCTGAAGTTATTTTCTCAAAGACTATTGAAAGAGGCTTTACATTCTGAGCCTCCTTACAAATGTAATAGGAATAATTTTTGTATTGCAAACACCCCAAGACTGTCCTTTACATTGGAAAACCTTTGGCAAATGCACTAGAGGATGGTTTCATTGTGAAGTTTCTTTCAAGAGCAAAATCAAGGGGTTATATTGTGTGAACCTGCTGTCAAATACAGTAGGAAGAAGTTATACATTTTGAAGGGTTTGTCCATTGTGAACACTCTGACAAACTCTATTTATTTTAAATGTGGTGACAAAGGCAGTGGGCCACTCAGTTTACATTGTGAATTAACAACTTGACAAAACCTATAAGACTTACCTAACTGATGATGAAAAACTTTATGTATTGAATTCTGCCCCCTTAGGGCATTGTTCGTTTTTAGGGAACAAGCCTGTTGGACCAAAATTGGTCACCTGGTAATAAACAGGTAGTAGGAATAGACAAGTGTTACCACTTTAGCTGCCCCTATGAAAGTTCTTTAGGGTTCTTGATTTGCAACCTGTAATTTAGTAATACCTTTAGGAGGGATTGCAATTGGCAGTTTCAATTGAAATTTTGTAAATATTTGTATTGTGGTACATAGCTTTTTTGTGTTCATTACAATATATTTCCCTTTTTACAAAATGCTGGCTGGAAATTGATTTAATATCAGTTTTGTTTGCTGCTGAGTTTTGATATTCTAGCCCAAATAACTTCCTTGAATCAGCCGCAGACCACTTGCCTTATCGCCCTAAGATTCAAGTGCGAAAAGGAGTACTTCATCCTCAGTTCGAGGAACCAAGCTATACTTAGGCTCTACAATGCCAAATGAGAAAGAAGCCTTTTGTGTAGTTCCCAGGAGTCCCCCAGAACCTGCACATTTTGGATTCCCTAAACTGAGGGCTTGGTGTCCCGACCGCTTCTGGACACCTACACAGGATATGTCAGCCTTTAGACCAGCTAGCTCTGCAGTTCCACAACCACCCCCCTGTATTCTACAGCGGGTGTAGGTAGTGTCTGGCAACCACTTAACGTGACAACCCTGATTCCTCAGGGATCGTGGGAAACAGTACAGTACATTTCGCTCAGACACTCGTGCTTGCTTACTCTCAGAAAATACACAGGATGGCGATTAGGGTGTCTCAATAGGTATTTATTGGTCCAGAGACAGCCTTGTGTAAAACATATGTGCGGCGACAATCAGGAGACAAAAGCATACGAAAGAGATTTCTAGTACCAGTATAGTAAATAGTAGATACATTTCTACCATAGTGCTAAAAGATGAACATAAACAGTTCAGATAAAAAGAGTAGCATTTGAATATTCCTAAAATGCGTGTCCTAAGTAATATGCCTAAATGTACCTAGCCTAGATCTGTATATGTAGCATGGATATGTGTGTATCTATGTGTATCTGTAGCCAAGAAACCCCTAGAGAAGAACCATCCCCCTCACCTGATGGTTGAGAGTGAAAGATCCCATCTCTGCTTCGAGGATGACACCCTGCAAGGGATGTCATACTGCTGCGTGATGAAGATTCAGCATGCACGACCCAGTATCAGCTTAGAAGGAATTCTCCACTAATTTGTAGGAGGGAGTGAGGGTATTTTATACTAAAGTGGTCACTCCTGGGTTTCTTCTAGAATCGATATGTTTTTAAAACAATCATAAATGTTTTGGAAACAATCATGAATGTTTTTCCAAACAAATGCGATCATGCACAGCTGGCTGTTGGCCAAGGTTGAAAAAAGGAGTGACCCATCTACAGAATTATTATACCGTGCCTGAGGACATGTTTATGTATGTCAGGTGCAGGGATTATGATAGAGTACTGAGAGCCTGGTGTTGAAGAGACAGGAGCAAGCTACTAGGTAAAAGGTCGCCTGTTTAGAATTGTTATTGTGCTGTGGATGGGACAATGTATGTAAAATGGGGTATACATGACAGGATTATCCTAAAGGACATGACAACTCCATTGACACAATTGGGCCCAGTGAATAACACCAATCTTGTCTTGAGATATCCAGAGCTGGTTTTCTCAAATACAACTGGAAGGGGTTTTGCAATGTGAACTTTGTGCAAATGCAATAGGAAGGGTTTTCACCTTGCATGCTCTGATAAAAGCAATAAAGAGAGGGTTGTTATTTCTGGCTAATACCATTGGAAGGAATTTGAAAATGTGAAATTTCTGACAAATTCAGTAGAAAATAATTTTACATTGTGAACTTTCTGACAAATACAACCAGAAGGGCTTTCATATTGTCAATTCCGTGGCAAATACAATAGGAAGGGTCTACATTTTTAGCTCTGGCTAATACAAGAGGAACGGGTTTGACATTGTGGACTCTGAAAAATAAAACTGAAACTGGTTTTACATGGTGAACTTTGGCAAATTCATTAGGAATTGGTTTTATGTTGTGAACTCCTGGACAAACACAGTCGGAAGATGATTTACATTATGGTATCTGTGACAAATACAAGAAAAAAGGGTTAAATGCATTTGTATATTTACTTGGTATGGCATTGTTAATAGTGGATATTGTTAGAGGGAGATTTAAGATTCATGTCACTATAGTCTTAGCCTCTTTAAAATATTTGACATGCTTCTGTAGACATGGTTCAAATGGCCATTGTAGGACTTGGCCCTTTTTGGATAAAGTCCTTAAACTTTTTGCTATTCCCCTAGACCTTTTTTCTGACATGGTGTTGCCAACTTAGATGCTTTGGACACTTTGCCACTGCTAAACAGTGTCAAAGTGTAAGTGTTCTCTGTATAAAGTGTAATGGTAACTGGTTGTCCAAGATTAGTATGTTTTCCTTACTAAGTAAAGTCCCTAGTAAAGTGCACTATGTGTGCCATGACTGGTCATGCAACTTCTACTAGTGGGCCTGCAGCACTGATTGTGCCACCCACACAAGTAGCCTTAAAAAGGGAACTCAGGCATGCCATTGCAGGGCCTGCGCGCAGTTTGTTAAGCTGCCATGTTGTTCTGTCAGGTGCACTCACTTGCCAGACCTTACCTTTCCCGTTTTATTATTATTATTATTATTATTAATGAGTTTTATATCACGCCTGGTTACCCTTGGGCATCCCCGCGCTCATCCAGAGAGATACGCCAAAGCAAGAGACACAGGAATTAGGCAGGGAACAAATGAGTTTTTAAAAGTTTACGAAACCGCAGGGTGCTCGTTTCCAAGCGCAAGTGCAGCGGGAGGGAATTCCACAATGTTGCCACATTTATGGAGAATCTTCTGCCACCTGTTCTTGCCTTCCTAACCCTCGCAACTTGCAACAGTTGTAGATGATCTGAGCGAAGGGCACGAGAGGCCTTATAAGATTGAACCATATCCCGTAGGATAGGTGGGCCCTTCCCTTGCAAAATTTTGTGGGCCATACAAAGTGCCTTAAATTTCACCCTCTCTCTGACAGGGAGCCAATGTAGCGCCTTCAGCGCAGGGCGAGCTGACTGACGCCTGGGAAGGTCCGTCAGGAGCCTGGCGGCCGCATTTTGCACTTGCTGCAGTTTGTTTAAGGTAGATTCTGGGGCCCCCAGAAACAGCGCATTGCTAAAATCCAGCCGTGAGATGATAAGCCCCTCGATGAGTAATCTCCTGGCGGCCACTGGGAGGAGAGGTAGAATCTTCCGGGCTGACCGGAGCAGACCGAAACACACGCTTGCGGTCTTTTTAGCGTGTGTCTTGAAAGAAAGGTCCTGCTCCAGCCACACCCCCAAGCTCTTGATCTCCTGTTTGGGGGTGGGTGCAACTCCCAGGCAACTAGGCCAGCTACTAGGTGACAAGGAGGGAGGGGAGTTCTCCAGCATCATCAGTTCCGTTTTATGCACATCAGACACCGCTATGGTAGGTCCAGGGTACCCTCTGGGCAGGTTGCAGTGCATGTAAAAGGTAGGACATATACTAAGGTGTGTGCCATGTTCTGACAGTGAAATAATCTCCATTTTCGTTTTTCACTGTTGAAAGGCCAGCTTGGCCGTAGGACAGAATGGGAAGGATGTGTAATATATTTTCCAGCATATCTTACCACAGGTTTAAGATGGAAAGGTGAAGTTTAGTATGCCTGAACTCACAATGTAATAACACATCTTTTTATGAAGGTGGTTTTTGCATTATGTTTTCAGAAGCCACTCTTTTAGAAGTGGCTGAGTTTTTGTGCGCTAACATTTCTGTGTGTTTCTGCCTGGCTGTGGATTGACTGTCTAGATTTGAAAACGATAGGATTTAGAGAATGTCTTGACACAGGGGAGGAGGGGAGACAGCAACGGCCTGACCTGCATCTGGAGTGCAGAGGGAGTAGAAGCCCATAGAGGTGAAGAGGCCTGGGTTGCTGCTATAAAACAATTGGCTCATCTTCTGCTGCGTGATTGAGATCCAGACCCCCACTAATCAAAGGAAAAAAGGTGTCACTGGCAGGGAGGCACCCAGAACTGGTTTAAACAGGGCTCAGTGCCCCCTGAAGCACAAAGACTTCAAAGCCATTGAGGGGTATAACTATGAGAGCGGAAGCCCCTGAACTTTGGAGAATGGCTTGGTCAAGTGTGAACAAGACTGGAGCTACTTCGTGGCCAAGAGGACCCTTGCCAAGGAAGAAACAACTGAAGAGACTGAAGGATAGGACTGACCCTTGCTGTGTGTTCTGGGGCTGGCCTGCAGTTTGCTGTTTTAATCAAAGGAAGGCTAAAGGGACTTTGCTGTGTGTTGTGTCCTGAAGTAACTTATCCCCAAGGGCCTGATGTGAGCTGGCTCCCTGTTTGGAAACACAGGAACACAAAAGGTTCCAGGAGAGTCTCAGCAGTTCTGTGTGAACGTGCCTGTTGCAGTCTGAAACCCTCGTTAGAACTGCCCTGTGATTGTGGGTGCCTGGAGTCCAAGTGAGTCTCAGCGACGCTGTGTGCATGTGCTTTGTGCGGCCTGAGACCTTCATTAGGATCGGCCTGTAATCGTGGGCACCTGGAATCCAAGCAAGGATCAGCAAAGCTGTGTGCATGTGCTTTGTGGCAGCCTGAGATCTTCGTATGTGAAGCGGCCCGGACCGGCAGTCCCGGAGGAGCTGAGTTGGCGGCACGAGCCACCGTTGCCATTTCACAAAGCTGCATTGGAGGCCCAGCCACGGGACGAGGAGAGGAGAGTGGGTTCGCGTCCCCCAGGTAATGTGTACCGACTCCATGGGCGGGGCGCAGGCTCCGAGGAGATGCTCTCAGCCTCTCTCTCGTGTTGGCAGTGCAAACCTCTGTTTCGGCTCGTATCATGTGCCGTATTGCCAAGGGAGTGGCGGTACAGGTGCCGGAATGCGATGCTGCACTTTGGGATCACATTGTACTGTGTTGGAGGCAACTGTGAGAGGCTGACTGAAGATCAGAAGGAGAGATGGAGAGACCGCCTAGGCCCGGTGATACGGAGTATGAGTGTACTACCCAGTTTTCCATTTCTGCAGAACAGAGTACCTGACTGACGTATTATACATTGCATCATTTCTGTATAACAAACTACCTGATTGTCGTGTGACGCATTGCCTTGTTTCTGCATAACAAACTACTTGATTAGCGTATTGAGCATTACATTATTCCTACATACCAAATTACCTGATTAGTGTAAACGCATTGCCTTATTTTTGCAGAACGACATATCTGGCGGTTGTATTGCGCATTGCATTATTTTACCTTGCAAAGTGCCTGATTGTTGCTTTACGCATTGCATTCTTTTCATTGCAGAGTGTATGATTGCCATGTTATGCGTTACAGTATTTTTACATTGCAAAAGTGCCTGATTCTAGCATTACAAACTGTATGACATGATATTAAGAGTACAGGAGAATGTTTAGAAGTGCTCATTGACATTGCCAGAACTTACAAGGGCTGGCTGACCTAACAACCATTCAGGAGAAATATTACACAACCTCATATGTTGGTTTTATATCGTGTGGTCTTATCGTATATCTTCTTACATGAAGTTTAAACTCGTTTTATAAAACTCTTGTGGAGTCTATTTGTGGTGTCATCATTGGGTTATTGTGAGCGTGGTTGAGAATATTTTACACAATTGCTTTGAAGATAAGCCTGGCTGCTCATCAGTAGCGTTCAGTGGTGGGAGTAGCTGCCGTGTGGTGACGTGGGAAGGAGGACGGGCCGGGTGGGGGTAGTAATCTATGAATTACGGAGGATTACATATAAGTAAACATATAAATAAATAAAATGAATTTCGTTGCTTGCACTGCATCCCCAAATGCGATGCGGTGCACGCAACGAAATTTGTTTTATTTACTTATATGTTTACTTGCCTGTAATCCTCCGTAATCCATAGATTACTACCCCCACCCGGCCCGTCCTCCTTCCCACGTCACCACACGGCAGCTACTTCCACCATCGACCGCTACTACTGCTCGAGCCAGGTACCAAGGGGGTGAGAGGGGCTATCTGAGAAGGTGACCTTTCTTTCCCTGTCATTGGAATTTGTGTTCCTACTTGGCCTAAGGTATCTACTTAAGCCAACCAGGGTTCCCAGTTCTAACAGTCATATTTATTTATTTTCAGCCCAAACTACGAAACTTGCTTTATTAATTATTAAATGTGGTGACAAAGGCCAGAGCACTCTCATTTTAGATTTGAAACAATTGACAAAAACATTTTGAAAGTGTAAAGATTTAGATTTAGATGTAGAAATCGGCCCACTACCTTCATCAGGTTAATTGCTCCCCCCTCTAATATTTCATTAGGGTGCATCATTTGCACCCTGTTTAATCTGCAAAGCCCTAAAGGAAAAAGTCTCAAATTGTAATTACACATGAAATTATGCAAATTGTTATAATTTATATTATACTAAGCTGTGTATTTGAAAGTACTTTCCCCTTTTAAAGAAATAACAGTGGTTGGACATTTAATGATTGTGTTACTTTATGGGTGTTGCTCAGCTCTGTGTTTCCAGCCCCCAACATCTCTAAGGCAACCTTGAACTGTTCTGGTTCAATAGCATTACAATCAGGGTTTACATTTTAAACAATTTGACAAATGTAATCGAAAGGGGGGTTTACATTGTATAGTCTTTGAGGGGAAATGCAAGAGAAAAGGATTTTACATTGAGAACTCTGTGACAACTATAATAGTACAAACACAATAGGGTGGGTCTACCCATTGTGTAAGGCTAAGAGTTTTTCTGGTACTGATTTCTTGTTCAGGTGATGCTAGCAATGTCTCAGATTCATTGTGGACTTTTGAAATATATGTGTGGAATTTAGTCGTGAGCGAATTAAATAACTTTTTCTTTTTAAAAGTAAAAACATTGGACACTGATTATTTAAGTATTATTGTGCACTTTCTGGAATTCTTTAAATTGTATTTCACCCATTTAGTTGCTTTAATTATTCTTTTAGCTTTATAGGCCTGATTTACAGTTTGGTAGTTAAGTGCTCCATCACAAATATGACGGATATTTCATCAGTCTTGTTACAATGTACTTGTAATAAGGCTGACCGATTATCTCTTACATCTATGATGAGCTAAACTCTAAATCAGGCCCTATGTTTTTTAACAATGCTACTTGATCCAAGTGCTAGTAACTCTAACATTCCCCTTAAACTTTAGGAATGTCTTGTCTTCGAGGCTCTTTATGTGGCCAATAACCTTTTGAAATTGAATGCTGATGAAATTGAGATGTTTGTTATAGTGAACTGTCCTTTGACACCTACCTCCATATGGCAGTCACAGGCTCTTGAGCCACTCCCAGCCCCTCTTACTCTGACTAATAAATGTGGTGGTATTCTCGACAATTCTGTCCACGCGCCGACAAGATCGCTAGTACATTACTCCTTTTTGAAAAGTTTAATAGAAATAATTCCTTGCCTCCTAGTTGAAGGTAGATGGTTGGTGATTCAGGGAGTTATATCATCCTGTATGGAATTTATATATGCAGCCATGATTGGCTTGCCGAAATATCTTGGGGCAGATTTATGAAAAGTGACGCATCGCTGCCACAATGCAGAGGTGCGTCAGAAATCTTGCGTTGCCGCTGCGACAACGCAAATCAAAGCGGAAGTGCCAAATCAACAAGGTGATGGAGCGAGGCACAACGCTGCAACCTGCGTCAGAGAAACTGACGTAGGTCCTGGAAAAGTGCTGCAAGTCAGCCTCATGCAACTGCAGGAATACTCACGTACGGCCGATTTGCGACACGCAACGCCATTCCGACGACTCTGCAACAGCGTACATTATGGGAAGTGTCAAAAGGCAACCGGAGATGCAATGCAAATACCAATAAAGACATTTGTGGACCACTGAGGACCCAAAAATGGAACAGGAAGGTCACACCAGTAGCCTGGACCCTCAAGCAAACCCCGCCAGCAGAAGCACTAATGCACAGGCTGAGCCTGAGGCTAAACGAAAATCCATGTCCAACTTCAGCCGTGAGGAAAATGAAATCCTGGTGAGGGAGGTCACCACCTACCAGCACCAGCTGTACATAAGTTTCAAGCTTCCTCTTGCAAAAAAAGAGGCGATATGGCAGCAAATTGTCCTGAAAATCAACAGCGTGGGCCAGGCCAAGAGGACCGTCCTCGACTGCAAACAAAGGTGGAATGACTGCAAGCGCCGCACAAAAGAAAAGCTTGCGGCAAGCCGCAAGGCAGCTTCACAAACTGGAGGAAGCAGCCCAGCAGACCAGGAGGTTCTGGATGACCTGGAGGAGCGGGTGGCATAAGTCATCCCAGAGGAAATAGTAACGGTAATCTCCGGTCAGGACAGTGCCGCCAGAGAAACTGCAGAGCAGACGACGGGTAAGTTACAATAAGTGCGCAGATGTCAGTAATGGGTCATGGTGGTCATTGCAGCTAGAAATTTCCCTGTGCCAAAGTCTGATGTGTGCATTTTGTAGTCCTCATACTTGTGCACAATCACAACAATTCTCAATGTAAGTCAAACACATATCTAATCAAATCAGGGACATTTATACAGCGCACACATCACTCGGAAGTCTCATGGGGCTTGCAGAACGGCTCTGATGGAAATGTTTGGCTAGTTGTCAAAGAGCCATGTCTTCAGCTTCTTGCGAAAGCAGTTGTTATTGGAGATGATACGCAAATTTAAAGGGATTTTGTTCCAGGATGTCGGGGCAAGAAAGGAAAAGGATCTCCCTCCTTTCCTGGCAGTAAGAATTCTGAGAAGAGTAAGTAGTAACTGGTTGCTAGATCTTAACCTCCTCAGAGGTTGGTTCCATTATAATTTTTTGGACCAGTATCCTGGACTTTTGCCATACATATGTTTGTATATTAGACAGAGGATGTTGAATAAAGTAAGTTTTCTGACGGGGAGCCAGTGTAAGGATTTTAGACAGGGGGCAGAAGGAGATCTGGGAGGAAGATTTAGGACCAGCTTGGCTGCGGTGTTCTGCAGAATTTAAAGTCTGTTAAGATGACATTCATTAATTGAGAACAGCAAGGCATTTCCATAGTCCATCCGATTTTTTATTAGTCCCTGTACTAATGGTTTCCTAGCCTCAACAGGGCTCTATTAAAGACATATGTCAATCACACATTTAAAATATCAAAAAAGTACTGCCATGTCCATCTCTGATGGAGCAGACATACTGGACATCAATTATGTAGGGCCTTGCACCACAGGTACCTCACTTTTGTGAATGTCCAAAGTGAAGACCTGTTGGTGCAAGAACTACATAAAAGACATGCACAAGGTCATGCATATGCCTACATGCGTAACGGAGGTAATAAGGAGCAATGTTGTGCTATATCTTGCCTGTCCGTCCTTGAGGTGTGCCAGTGTGTTTTGGCAGGTTGCGATCAATGGGCGGAGGACGTGTGCAGCGGGGTCATTGTATGTAAGCGTAGGTGGAGTGCTGTGGCCAAGGGACTCCATGATACCTGATTAGATGTCCAAGATCCCTTTGTGATGTGGATCAGTGATGCTAGTGGTGTCTGGTGGGCATGGTGAATATGTGACATTCACAATGATGTTTGGTCCAGGTGAATATGGCGGTGTGGCTGTAGTCGTATCTGTCTACTATAAAGGAGATGTGCCTGTCTGTATCTCCTGCAATGTGGCTCGGTGTTGCCAATAGCTTCCTCAGTAGATGTCAGAAATTTCTCTCAGGAGGCGATGGTGTCCTGGTCACTGGGGTAGTTCAGGTGGAACTAGAGTTTCCAAAGTAGGAATGTCGTTGGGGTGTGTGAGCCTGGTGTGCAGTGGTGGCTACAATGGGCATTGGTGAATGGGTGTTCATGTCCCAGGGGGCCTGCAAATGAAGGTGCCAAAGTGGATGTTGTCCTGCCTGGTCCGGCTTTTTAAGTTGTGTTGTACCATGGTCACTGCTGGGTCATTTAAGTGCATGTTTAGTTTGAGTGTCCTCCTTTCTCGTAAGAGATAGCAATGCCTCCTCCTTGATGGATGTGGTGGGCCTTGTGGGTAATTAAATAGCCGTCACTGATGGTGATGGTGATTACTGGTCCAGAACGAAGGTTGGTGCATGTGTTTGAGAAGTAGGTGACATATGAAGAGTTAACAGCAAGGTGGTGCGACATTTCTGTAGTGTGCATGTGTAGTGCCTGCAAGTTGTGGAGGATGGAGTCGAGCTCGTTGTGTGTAGTGTTGTTTTGCTGAGTGGCACAAGGCACTGGTGTCCTGATGTGTGAGACTGTCAGTCCTGAGATTAGACTTGCGCAAGGTGCAAGATAAGCATACAGTCCTGTAAGATGGCAGGTGTGGTTGCGTACAGGGTGGATGTCGAGGAAGGTGTTTGTCTTGCAGCGGAGGAGTGATGAAGAGGAATGGTCCTAGCTGGTGAGTGTGGTCCTGGGGCAAATGGCAGCATACGGTCTCATCCATGGCTTTCCTCCATCATGCTAGATGTACATTACAACACAGTTATCACATTTGAATGTCAATTCCAAGTAACATCAGGCAGGCATGTCATATCAACGCATTGTGACGCAACTAATGGAGTTCCATTAGTTCAAGCTTAGGTAAATTGTCCTGGTGTGACATAGCAATGTAAGGGAGTTTCTTTGTGATCAAATCAGAAATATTGGCTGTCTCGTGGAGGGATTAATGGACAATAGTCTAAGTTTTAGTTTGGTCGAAACCAAAACAGGATTTCTTTTGGGGTAAAAAAAAATGTAAAATAGTGTGTCTTCTGGGTCAAACATTGCAATTTGGGTTCTTTTTGGGTCAAAATATGAAAATAGGGTGTTTATTTGGGTCAAAATATGAGAATCGGGTGTATTTTGTGGGCAAAATATGAAAATAGGGTGTCTTTTGGGGACAAAATATGAAAATAGTGTGTCTTTTTCGGTCAAAATATGAAAATAGGGTGTATTTTGTGGGCAAAATATGAAAATAGGGTGTCTTTTCTGGTCAAAATATGAAAATATGGTGTCTTTTGGGAAAAATCATGACGCTAGGGTGTAGTCTGCACCAATTGTGATATCTAGTGTTGTTTGGGGGGTCTGAGGTGAATCTCAGGTATCTGGGGCTGTTATGTGTTATGCACTCACTGTAGTGGGAACTATAATTCACAATGCTATCCTATCCAGTTCTCACTACACTGTTGTAATATGAGACTTATTGGTATGCATCACATTGGAAATCAATGTAATGGTATGCCTTGCAACAAAATACATTTTATTTTTGTTTACCACAGGTCTACCTGCTGCGCATAGCTGCACAGCATCTGGCAGTGAGAAATGATGTAGGGGGTATTGGGCAGCTGGGCGGAGGTAAAATTCTGAAAATACGCTGGAGGGGGGGCATGGATGTGGGGGTGGGTGTGAGTGAGGTTTAACATTACATTACAAATAGAACTGTGCAACAAAACCTGGTCATGCGTAATCTGTGCACCTGCACCTCTGAGTCTGCTTCAAGGGACAGGAAGCAGCCAGGCTCCCTCACCTAAGTCAATCACAGGGCTGCAATGTGGTGTTGTGAATGATCATGCACGCAGGGACAGTGCGTTCTGACAGAGGCTTGATGGGTGGGCATGTACTTCATGCATGCTGTAATGCTGGCCGCTTTGTGAACAGTGGAGTGCACATGACTGTTTGGGCCGGACTGAGAGGACACATGAACAGACATTGTGCACTTTAGTAGGCATGCAACTGAGTGCTGGGCCTAATTCTGAGTAGAGCATCCCCAATCACTCTCACACCCAGAAAGAAAACATAGCATCAGTACATAGATAAATGACCATCATGGTATTTGTTTCACCGTCTAGCACTGCTCAAAATCATGGGCCCAATGCTCCAGTTCCATAAAGGATTATCCCCCAATGGGGTTCTGCACCCACAGGTGCTACCCTGCACACCATCATATCATGGGCATCCTCCACTACACATCACGCCTTCCACTCACTTGGACATCCACACAGTGGTGTTATCTGATGCACCCTCACTAAGTCGGTGAATCAGCCAGCATTATCCTCTGCTAGGTGGGCTTACACAGGCCTTGGTACAGCGTTCCCTGCCAAGACAGCTGGGCAATGACACGATGAAGGAGATGCACCATGCATCCCTTATGTGTGTAGTTTGAGTTCTAGTGCAACATAAGTTAGAATCATCTCAGGGTCCACACCCTCGACAGTGTATGGCCAGTGACCCATCAAGTGGCCTAGGATGCAGATGTGTGTCGGCCACCATTGGCAATATCCTTTGTGCAGCACAGTGTACTGTTGGTGCATGGTATGCAATGTGTACCTCCCTATGTAGTTACTCCGGAGGACAGGTAACATTCACAAATACATGGGGGTCCAGGGTGTATTCTCACACAAGTCTGCAACATGCCTCCATGCAACCTTGCTGGCTACCCATCAGGTAAGGGTGATGCCTTAATGCCCAACAACACAGCCCAGCAACTACACTGCACCTCCGCATCTCAGGTTGGCTCACAAATGGCAGGCCAGCACTGCACCCAGAACCGGGAACTCATTGGTGCTCAGATGAGTTTGTATGCCATTGTGTAGTAGGAGTACCCAATGAGGTGTGATGCACACCGGTATTGCTCAGCAAAGTGCATATACTCAGTAGTGAAGCCCAGTTTTCCGTCTTTCTCTTGGTCTCTGGATGGTCATGGCATTTCGGGTGCCTGGGGGATTTGTTGCTCTGTGAGGTACTGGGGCCAGCTTAATCCATTCTGCATGATAAACAATCTTAGTTACCTAATCATCATTGTAGGTCAGCTCGTAGGCTCATTTTTACACTGTTGATACCCTAATAAATAGTGCAGAATAATTTTACTTAATTTGTTGCTAATGTGCCTTTCATCAGTCCTTGCTTGCCAACGGTGTAATTAATACTGATTTTATAGCAGTGTTTCTGGCAGTCTTTATTGCAGACAACAAAATCTTGCCATGTCACTAAGTATTGTAAGAACATTATGAACAGTGTGTTCTAAGTGGGCGATAGGCTAGCACACCGCAAATTTACGCTAACTCGTGTTTGTTGTCGTTTCAGAGAGTACCTGTACCGATGGGCCGTAATGTCACAAAAATCTGCATAGACACATCTCATTAGTTTGGTTTTAAAGGAGGCCAACACCTTGGAATCAAACACCAATTTACAATTGCCATTGCAGTGTTACCCAAAAAGTGAACCTACCACTAAGAGCAACATTACCATTGCGGTGTATGTACACAGGTCAGTATCAATGCATACCAATAACCAGCAACACTACTGTAACAATAAGTGGTGCAATGTCCATGCAAGTGGGTATGAGTCTAAAGCATCAGTATGCATCAGTACATATATTGCTTGACTCTGACACAAAGATCAGCTTTGATAAGCCACATGTGATGCCTCTTACTAAACCTCACTACAATTGAACATGCTAACACAACTAACAGATGTGCACCTTATTTTTCAGAGGATGCTGCTTCAACATCACAACAGGCGGATGACACCAATCTGTTTGAGAATATGGATGACAACCTTGCCTGGTAGCTGCTCCAGCGGAGCCCCAACCACCACCACAACCAGAATCTGCAACTACAAACATGAGCACTGAGTGGGAGAACACACAGCGTGAGTTCCAAAGAACTGCTGTATCTCTACAGCGGGAATTCTTCAGAGAGGTACATGAAGCTGCGGAGAGTATGGGCAGCATCCTGCAAGTCATACTGCGAAGCATGAATCTGGATTTGGCTAACATCGGTATGACCAAGCCAGCTCCACCCAAACACCAGGACTAGCTCAAACTCTGGCAAACATCTCAAATATCATGAGTCAGAGGCATGTTCAAATGGCACCACAAAGTGCCACCAGGGATGTAGCCCAGCACCTACAAAACATTGAGAGAATGAGAGACATGCAGCAACGGCAAGACCTCTACATGTCAACCATGACTGCCTTTCATAGTGAGTTGCTGACTGTGATCAAAAATCAACAACTGATGCTGAATGCTCTAATAGCAAAATTAATCTCATCTGAACATGTGTTCCCTCACACATCCTCTGACACTGCTGGTGATAGCAGTGGGACAACACGCCCTGCAGTTACCGAACCAACGAAGCCACAATCAAAAGACTCAAAGAATGAGTCAGCAACAGTTCCAGAGGAAGACTGGTCACTAAAATGACATTAAGTCGCAGGTGTTGTATGACAATCAATACAAAACTAACTTCTATGAGAAAAATGTCGGTCAGACAAGAGCATTATGAAAATTTGTACACCTGTGCCACACTACATCTTTTTTTCATGAAACACTGAAGTCCAATACATTGTGACAATCACAATGTAATAATCACCAAGCTACTTTTCAAATAAAATATCTTTGTTACAACACTCAAATATGTCAATGAGTGCTGCTTCACCACTTGTGAAGTAGGCATGTGTAGGTGGTGGCAGCTCCTATGCTTCCCGCTTGTGTTCTGGGGCAGTTTGCGAGTTGGTCTGTTACTATTCGGATTACTCTACTGCTCATTGATTCCTGCTTTTTATTCATTTAAATAAACTTTTTTAAGTCTAGCACATTAAACGCTTGCATTTTAGAAACCTTTCTGTTGGCACTGTTCACTTACCTTAGTGAGGAAGTGTGCTTCCCTTGCCTCGTCCCATCACGGCTCTCTGTGCCGCTTGCGTGGAGGGCAGGGCGCCATCTTGGGGCGAGTCACGGATCCCGGCGGGACTGTATGCAGCGGTCAAGCTGGGGAAGTGGTTTCGGCATGAATTGTCAGTGTATTTTTGGGCGTGATGCCGCGTGTGTAGGTGGTGGCAGCTCCGACGCTTCTCGCTTGTGTTCTGGGGCAGTTTGCGAGTTGGTCTGTTACTGTTCGGATTACTCTACTTCTCATTGAATAATTCCTGCTTTTTATTCGTTTAAATACACTTTTTTAAGTCTTGCACATTAAACGCTTGCATTTTAAAAACCCTTCTGTTGGCCCTGTTCACTTACCTTATGAGGAGGTGTGCTTCCCGTACCCTCTTCCATCAAGGCTCTCTGTGCCACTTGTGTGGAGGGCAGGGCGCCATCTTGGGGTGAGTCACGGATCCCGGCGGGACCGTAGGCAGCGGTCTAGGTGGGGGAATGGTTTCTGCATAAATTGTCACGCTGTTTTGGGCGCAATGCGGCGTGTGTAGGTGGTGGCAGCTCCTACGCGTCCTGCTTTTTTCTGAGGCAGTTTGTGAGTTGGTCTGTTACTGTTCGGATTACTCTACTGCTCAGTGAGTCCTGCTTTTTATTCGTTTAAATACACTTTTTTAAGTCTTGCACATTAAACGCTTGCATTTTAAAAACCTTTCTGTTGGCACTGCTCACTTACCATAGTGAGGAGGTGTGCTTCTCTTGTCTCGTTCCATCACGGTTATTTGTGTCGCTTGTGTGGAGGGCAGGGAGCCATCTTGGGGCGAGTCACGGATCCCGGCAGGACCGTAGGCAGCGGTCTAGCTGCGGGAGTGGTTTTTGCATAAATTGCACATGTATACCTGTATGCGCAGGTGACGTGCGCAGAGAGCGCGCTGCCGGCGTGCCAGAGGCGTGCCACAGGCAAGCCCGTCTGCGCCCGTCCGCGCCCCTGTAGCAACCAGCACCAGCCACGCTGGCCGGGCTGAGTCCAATTCCAGCGGTGGTAGGGTGCTCTATACCCGTGAGGAACTGTTGGCATTTCATGATATCAATGGCTGTAGTGGGAAGCAGTGGGCAGTCCTCTATAGTTTATCTAGAACGTGCCCTTGCTGTAAATTTTGTCTGCGCACCAGCATTTTAAACCCTCCTATTTTAGCTGCTAGTGAGCCCAGGATTCAGGCAGCACTCATTAATGCTTGCTCTAAGGCCAAACATGCTCCTGATATGTATGAGTTTTTTGCTGGATGCTAAATTGGATGTTCTTTTTATAACAGAGACCTGGCTGAGTGAGTCCTGTGCTCCAGTAGTGGATTTCGCCATTCCTAGGGGTTATAAATTGCCAGTGGCGACCGTAGAACCGTGAGAGGTGGGGTTCGGCAGTGGTGTTCAGGGACGCGTGGTCTTTTACCTGCAAAGTTTCGGGTGATTGGGTGGATGGGGACGCTTTGGATTTCACTTTCACCCTTTCCCCTCATTTTAGGCTGGGTGGTACGTTGGTCTACCGGCCGCCCGGTCCCTCTGGAGCCTTTTTGAAGGCGCTGGACGATGTCATCATCCCTCGTACCCTCCGCTATTCTAACTGTTTACTTCTGGGGGATTTTAATATCCACCTGGATGTTCCTGATGCAATTGACTCTGTGGCTCTTTTGGATTCACTGAATTTGTCTCAACTGAATCAATAAGTTAAGATGCCATCGCATTCGGGTGGTCATCTTATTGATTTGGTGTGTACCAATTTTGCTATTGAGGTAGGGTATCCAGAACCCGTTACTTGGTCTGATCATTATTTGATCAGGGTCTCCTGACCCATGGGAAGGTTGTCTCTTTGTCCTGTTTTGCCATATAATCCGCACCCTGGGAAGATCAATCTACCGGCCCTTTCGGAGGCCTTGCTTCAGGCACGCCCTGTTTCCGCTCTTGATCTTGAAGGGGCGGTTGACAGCTTCGAATGCTGGATTGGCGGGGGTTAGCTCCTGTTCCAATCCAGCCCACTGTAGTAAACAGCGCTCTCCACCCTTGAAGCCTTGGTTTTCGAATGCTCTCAAGGATCTGAAATTGGGGTGTAAACAACCGGAGCGCTGTTGGCGCCAGAAGTACTGTGCCTCCGCCAAGTCGACCCTCCGTATAGCACAGAGGGAGTACTACTTGGCCATTAGGAAAGCCAAAAGTGATTATTATGCTTGGAGGATTCCGATGGCTAGCAACAACAGCAAGGAGATCTTTGTTATTGTTAAGAGCTTTCTATCGCCTTGTGCGGAGCAAAGGTCTCTTTCTGCCTCGCAAAAATGGTGTGAGGAGCTGTTCTCCTTTTTTGTCGATAAGATATCCAGGATTCAGGACATCGTGGGTGTCCACTCCAGTGAACCAGGGACTCCTTCTGTGGTGTCTTCCCCCATTTCCAGCATCCCTGCCCCTCGGCTCACACTATTTATGCCGGTTGCTGAGCCCGACATTTTGGCCATCCTTAGATCTCTCAAGTCGGGCTCTCCCAGTGATCTTTGCCCAGCTCGAGTATTAGCTGGGGTGGCCTAGGAGGTTTGCCCTGAAGTAGTGGAGATCGTCGATCTCTCCCTGCGGACCGCCACAGTTCCTGTGCAGTGGAAACAGGCTAAATTGTTACTCCTCCTCAAGAAACCTGCTCTGGACCCTTGGTTCCAGCTAATTATCGGCCTATTTCTCTCTTACAAGCTTTGGCTGAGGTTTGTGAGAAGGTGGTATTCTAGCAGCTCAAGTCCTTTGTTGAGCTTTCGGGTGCTTTACACACGGCCCAGTCTGGGTTTACAACCGCCTATAGCACGGAGACCGCTCTGGTGGAGATGTCGGAAGCAATTAGGGAGTGTTTGGACGGGGGCGGCAGGGTGGCCTTGATTTTACTTGACCTATCTGCCGCCTTCGATGCGGTGTCACACCAGATGCTACTATCCCAGCTATCTTCAATTGGCATTGTCGGTCCCGCCTTGGAGTGGGTCATCTCTTTCCTGGATAGTCGTACGCAGCAGGTTTGCATGGCTCCTTTTGCATCTTCTGTCAGGAAACTCTCAACGGGGGTCCCCCAGGTCTCCACATAGAGCCCTCTGCTTTTTAACATATATCTTACCCCTCTGATTTATCTGGCAGAGGAGCTAGGAACAAAAATCATAGCGTATATGGACGACACCCAGGTGTTATTTACCTGGAAGGGCTCGGATCTGGACACCAACATCGCCCAGACGTGCCTAGCGTCCATATTTCGCCAGCTTGCACAGGCCCATCTGAAGTGCAATGAGGACAAGTCAAAGGTCCTCTTGTATGGCCAGTTCCCTCAGGCCTTCAGACAATCCTTGTGGCCCCCAGATTTCCCTTGTCCTAACTCCGAGGGAGCCCGGCTAAAAACCTAGAGGTGTGGTTCAGTGAGGATCTCCTGTTTGCTAATCATGTAAAAAAAAATCATTGGTGTTTGTTTTGGCACCCTCTTGGCCTTAAGAAGGTTATTTCCTTTGCTCCCTAGAGAAGCCAAAGAGACGGCATCCCGTGCTTTGATTCTCTCCTGCCTCGACTATGCCAATGTTTTGTTCATTGGCATTCCTGGGTATTTGCTGAAAAAACTGCAAATTATACAAAACGCCATAGCCAGACTCCTGTTTAACATCTCTAGGAGGTCTAGTGTGCGGGAGCAATTGCAGGATTTGCACTGGCTGCCTGTGGCACAGCGGGTACAATTTAAAGCCCTTATCCTTTTGCATAGGGCCATTCATGGCCAGGGTCCCCTGTATCTCAGGAGGCGCTTCACTCTATATGTGCCCAATCGATCTCTGCAATCTGCAGTCTGCTTTCTCGCGAGAAATGCGCATGCGTGGCCGCCCGCGCATGCGCATTGGTTAGAAGACGGCGCCGTGAACGAGCAGAGGGAGCCCCGGGACGCCGTGGACAAGGTAAGTGTATTTTATTTATTTTTCTTTGCCCATTTAATTAAATTAGCTATGTTCGGGAGGGAGGCGGGTGGCGGGCAACTTTGCCACACCCAAGGAGTGGGCGTAGTGTTGCCTGCTTCGCCTACTTTGCAAAGGGCGAAGTAGGCAACACTACGCCCACTTCGTGGGCGTAGCGAAGTTGCCCGCCCAGGGTTACTTAAAACTCAACTATGCCTGTATACACACATTGGGTGGTCCAGTCATTGACTTGCGAATTTTGTAGCGCTGGCGCTTGGTAGCAAGCAGGACTGCTACAAGCGTTTTCCTTGTATTCCTGCTCAGCCACTGTTTTAGACTGATTTTAAAAATTGTACATTTGTGTTACTAACTTACCTGTTGTGTGCTCGCTCACTCCCCGGTCCACCGCAGCTACCAGTGCTGTTTGTTGTGGAGGGAGGCAAGCGGCACAACTTCCTGGTTGCTCCATCGGAGGCGGCCATATTTGGTGGGTTGACGCGCTAGTCTCCCACTCCGCCCTGATTACTTAAGGGCCGGTTGGAAGCGCACTCGAAATTGACTTGCAAATTTTGTAGCGCTGGCGCTTGGTAGCAAGCAGGACTGCTACAAGCGTTTTCCTTGTATTCCTGCTCAGCCACTGTTTTAGACTGATTTTAAAAATTGTACATTTGTGTTACTAACTTACCTGTTGTGTGCTCGCTCACTCCCCGGTCCACCGCAGCTACCAGTGCTGTTTGTTGTGGAGGGAGGCAAGCGGCACAACTTCCTGGTTGCTCCATCGGAGGCGGCCATATTTGGTGGGTTGACGCGCTAGTCTCCCACTCCGCCCTGATTACTTAAGGGCCGGTTGGAAGCGCGCTCGAAATTGACTTGCGAATTTTGTAGCGCTGGCGCTTGGTAGCAAGCAGGACTGCTACAAGCGTTTTCCTTGTATTCCTGCTCAGCCACTGTTTTAGACTGATTTTAAAAATTGTACATTTGTGTTACTAACTTACCTGTTGTGTGCTCGCTCACTCCCCGGTCCACCGCAGCTACCAGTGCTGTTTGTTGTGGAGGGAGGCAAGCGGCACAACTTCCTGGTTGCTCCATCGGAGGCGGCCATATTTGGTGGGTTGACGCGCTAGTCTCCCACTCCGCCCTGATTACTTAAGGGCCGGTTGGAAGCGCGCTCGAAATTGACTTGCGAATTTTGTAGCGCTGGCGCTTGGTAGCAAGCAGGACTGCTACAAGCGTTTTCCTTGTATTCCTGCTCAGCCACTGTTTTAGACTGATTTTAAAAATTGTACATTTGTGTTACTAACTTACCTGTTGTGTGCTCGCTCACTCCCCGGTCCACCGCAGCTACCAGTGCTGTTTGTTGTGGAGGGAGGCAAGCGGCACAACTTCCTGGTTGCTCCATCGGAGGCGGCCATATTTGGTGGGTTGACGCGCTAGTCTCCCACTCCGCCTAACCTACTTAGCCCTCATTCGATCGCGCAGCGGTGACGCGCAGCGGTAGCACCGTAGACGCGCCGGAGAGGCGTCAGAGAGAAGCCAGTCTGCGCCAGTCCGCGTCCAGACGCTTCCGGCGGTCCGGTGGTTAGATTTGTTTGCTATGGAAAATCCTCTGCTCTCATATGATCTCCCTTCGTTGCTTGCTCTTCGCCCCCCTACGTGTCCCCTTTGTGTTCACTCGTTCCGTCCATCTGACACTAATTATTCCTGTAAAAACTGTAACTGGAGCCCATCCCTCTCGCATACCGGTATTTCACATTCACCCTCTACTCTGGAATGGAGAATGTTTCTTTTAAACTGCAGGTCCGTTTGTAAACATCACACGGAAATACATATATTGATTGAAGAGCTCAATCCTCACGCTCTTTTCCTAACGGAAACGTGGCTTCATACAGACAATGATCCAGCTATTGGGTGGGCCATTCCACAGGGATTTACGCTAAAGAGACTAGATCGTCAGATTGGGAGGGGCGGGGGAGTGGCTATTGTCTATCGAGACAGTTATAAATGCTGCATTACCCCCACCACCTCACCAACCTGCGAAAGCGTTCACTTTTCGTTAGAATTCTCCCCTACCACCACTTTCTCAGGCATATTAGCCTATCGTCCTCCTGGTGCTCTTAAAAACTCCATTGCTCAAATAACGGATCTTGCTGCAAGCGTTGTGTTATCCTCACCCAATTTTACCTTACTAGGGGATCTCAATTTGCATTTAGATGACCCTCACGACACAGCAGCCAATACCCTCCGCTCCAACCTTCTAGCACTGGACCTTCACCAAAAGGGTTTCCACATAACCCACAACAGAGGTCATCTTCTTGACCACATTTATAGTAATAGTGACGATCTTACGGTGGTACCCCCTATTCCATTACCTTGGACCGACCACTTTCTAGTACCCTTCATTTGGCGCACAGACCCCCCTCTCCCCACTCACCACCTTGCTAAACAGCGAGGCAGGAAGTGGTCCTCACTCCCCCTCCCTGCATGGGAAGCCGCCCTGGTCAGAGATCCCCCTAAGAAGGCATTGAATGCCAACACAGCAGCCAACAAATTCGATGGTTGGATCTCCTCTACACTTGACATGGTCCTTCCCGTGCAAGCCAGCAATGTCACAAAAAGACCCAAATCCGCCCCATGGTTCACTCCCAACCTTAAATCTAGGAAATTAATCTGCCGTAAATATGAAAGAGCTTGGAGACAGGACTACTCCTAATACAGGAAGGATAATTATAGAGCGGCCATTAGGCTCTATAAACAGGAGCTAAAAACGGCACAAGCCTCCTACTACGGCAGCAAAATTAATGCTGCCGCTAATGCTCCAAGGGAAATTTTTAAAATTGTAAAATCCCTCATTTCACCTCCGACGGAATGTCCCTCCGCTGATGGTGCCCAGAATCGCTGTAACGACCTGGCTAATTTTTTCTCCCAAAGAATTCAGACCATATATTCCTCCTTTAGAGATGTCAACAATGATTTAGATCCCTCTGCTCCCATAACCGCGGTCACCTCTATCCCTTGTCAGCTCAATACAATTCCACTCTTAGATATGCCGGCTTTGGACAGACTTATTTCTAAAATCACTTCTGGCTCCCCTAACGACTCGGCACCCCCCCAGACCCTTATCAAGGTGACGGACGTAATTCGCCCGGTCATATTGGACGTTCTCAAAACCTCCATCATCTCGACATCCGTACCTCCTTCATGGAAGTGCGCGATGGTGAGGGCTCTGTTGAAGAAGCCCAATTTGGACCAGAGCAACTTGGCGAATTATCGCCCCATTTCTTTGCTCCCTTGGTTGAGCAAACTACTAGAGAGGCACGTAAATAACATCTTGATGAGCTATTTGGAATCAAATGGCCTTCTGCGTGCCTCTCAAACAGGGTTCCGTCCTCGACATGGAACTGAAACCGCTCTCCTAGCGGTAACGGAAGAAGCAAGAACTGTGTTGGACCAGGGCGGAAAAGTTGCCATCATTCTATTAGACCTTAGCGCCGCGTTCGACACGGTTAACCATGTCACGCTTTTACAACGCCTGGCGGACATGGGCGTGTCGGGCGCGGCCCTGGAATGGCTGACATCCTTCCTGGCTGACCGTTTCTTCCAGGTCTTTGAGGGCGAGGTGGCATCCCCTAAACACCCTCTCAGATGTGGGGTTCCTCAGGGCTCCTCCCTGAGCCCCACTCTGTTTAATGCCTACATGGAACCCCTAGACAGGATAGTCCATCCCTTCGGTGTGCGTATCGTCACCTACGCAGACGATACTCAACTGGTGGTCTCTTTAGACCATTAGTCAAAGGGGAAATCCCTGGAGTTGAATAGTCTACTAATCACAAAAGGCCTTTCTTGTTGTAAAAAGAGAGGTCACAGTATGCCATAGGTATTCGGACAAACATAAAAATAGGTTTCCACAAAGAAATAGTCTTGTTTACAATCTAGATTTATTCAAATTGCATATAAATAAACAATAAAGACAAGATAAAATCATACAATTCTTCCAAAACAATTAAAATCCACGATTAAGTATCTTGGAGGGATAAAAATAATTATTCAACAGTGTTACATAAACATAATATTACGGTACGCAATAAATGGAAAAGCAATCAAAATATGTTCACAATAAACAACAGACTAAACATAGTCACAACAAACCCCTCATGTGTAAGTGGCCCACTTGATATCTCTGCCACTATATTTCACTAGATCCAATGGCCATAGACAATTTGGTTACTCTAAAGCTTTAGTGGAAAGATTTGGTACCCATCTAAAGCTTTATCTGGCCCTAACTGGATTCTTTTAGACCAAACAGTGCGTCGACGCGTTTCGGTGCTTAACACTTGATATCGTGGCACCTTCCTCAGGACTTCTTGTTTCTGGGGTTTCAGGGAACGGATGGATATACCGTATCTGTAAATATATTAGGAAAAATGTGCGCTGTCAGATATCGTGCATTGAAACCTTTTGTCTCATTTATTCTAAGGGCTAGATTGTTCTGATTAACATATACCCACTCTGACTTCACACTATTAGTTCTAACTGCCATTGTTCTTTTGACAATATATAGTTCCTGGCACAAGTACACTTACTTATCAAGTACAAATCATTACACAATGATATTTGCATTGGTTACATTGCATGTGGTTTATCCTCTACTTTTTTTCTCCCCAGTAGCATGCATGTGATTCACATATGATATATGGGCCCTCCAAGTCTTTTTCATTGTGGAAGACCAATTGGTATGAGAGGGACTAGTGAACCCAGGGGCCCAGGAGAATAGATAAGTATAGATTCTCACCCTCGGGACCGTGTAGGAAACGTTCCAAGATGGGGTCTACTTGAAGTTTCACTTATTGGTACTACAGATATAGTTGTTGGAGCCTTCTGTTAATTAAAAGAAAACTTTTTTAGGTGTTAGATAGAAACTCCCCTCGTCTACTCATTAGGGGGTGATTTTTCATTCTTCTATTTACCTCTCTCCTGTAAAAGGAGCTCCTTTTGATGGGGTTCCTTGGTTTTTTGTTTGTCAGGCGATTGCCCACTTGTCGTGTATCTGTGGTGGTAAAATATATAGCACTTTTTCACTCTACTATTTCATAGATACTATTTCTACCGTCACATGATTTTTTTAAAAGTAGTGTCTTACCTCAAATGTTTTTAAAACGTACTTAGGACGGGCATATATAGTTGTTGGTCTACTCCTGAACTGGATATGTTCTGTTGAGTAAAGACAAGTATGACACCATCATATCTCTATTCTGTACTATGCGATGTTATGCTCTTAGCTCTATTAAAGAGTATATAATGTGCCTAGCACCTTGCTATTTTTAATTTCAATGCCTGCTCTTAGTGTTACTAATATCTCCTGCTCAGTGCCCGCAGTGCCCACAATATAAGTTTAGTACCCGTAATGTCCAGTTTCCTGTTTGTTAACTCTAGGTTCTACTCTTTAGATACAACAAATTCATATATAGGTGATTAGTTTTACCACCTCCCGCCCAGGTTAAATTCTCTGACTCCAAGTATGAAGTATGGACTTTGTAATGCTAAGTGTATCCCCTGTTTGAGTTGACTCCAGGGCCTGCTGTACTATCCTAAAAGGTATACAGGTAAATGATTCCCCTGCTACATAGAAAACAAGGGGGGGGAGAGAGAGGGCCTGGGGATATGGTCTCCACTTACCGGTTTAGAGCTGTTTGTTGGCTTCTGCCTCGTTCCTGCACTCGATCTAGAGTGTGTTCGTTTGGTGTGTGTTTTTATAGCTCCATGTAATTGACTAATTATCCACACCTGTCAAGTGAGCAGCGCTGTATGCGCGCTGCCAAGACCGCCGTCAACGTGGGCGCCATCTTTGAATGGTGTCATATACTCGCTAGTATATCAGAGGACCTGCCCGTCTGATGTCTTACTAAATTCGCGCTTAGCTTGACATGTCTCTCCTTATATTTCCCATTTATTAAAGCGGTGCACAACAATAATATTGGGAAAGTTGCCCTTGCTCACTAAGTCGGCATAGAGAAACCTTTTTTTTGCCGATTTGCTTGAAGTACTCTACTACTTTCCCCCGCGCTTCAATTATTTGCTAGTCATCACACTTTGTGCTCTTGGGTGGAGATTAAGGGTCCTGGGTTCAGACCTACTCGTGCTGGATCCGACCAATCGGTCGCCCTGGTCAGCCCCTGACTCTGGGCGCCATCTTGGACTGGTGGTCAGAGTGCTAAATTCCAA
Source organism: Lissotriton helveticus (assembly GCF_964261635.1). Classification (NCBI taxonomy): domain Eukaryota; kingdom Metazoa; phylum Chordata; class Amphibia; order Caudata; family Salamandridae; genus Lissotriton; species Lissotriton helveticus. The sequence goes on along the minus strand of NC_136063.1, from coordinate 1,546,103,126 downwards.
TGTTATCCCATCAGATGTAGGTACTTAAAAAGGTTACAGGTTCTCATAGAGGTAATACCATTGTTCTTGAACCTCAGTATTAGTATCTAAAGGAGGGTCCTTCACTTGATACAGGAATGGATTCCAGTGTAGGTGGTATATAAGGTGCTACTCATCTATATTACAGGATGGTCAAGCGGTAGTCACTGAATGGGAGCGGCATACTAAATAAGAGCCTCCCATTCTTCCCTGGAGTTTAAACCTTTTCTAATGGTATTAAATTTAACCATATACCATTGTTCCTGTAACTTTCGTCTCTTAGTACTATCACCTGATCTGGTGAGTTCCCTGATTCTTTCCAGAATGACCCATCTGAGGTCCTTTATTTTGTGTCCCTTTTCCTTCCAATGGGCTACAAGGGGGGCGTTGTCTTTATTGTTGTTTATCGCAGACTTATGTTCCCCTATCCTGAGCCTCACTTCTCTGCCAGTTTCACCTATATATGCCTGGTTGCATGGACACAGGATCATATATATTACATTCTTTGTTTTACAGTTATTCAGGGTGGTGATTGTGTGTTTCGCACCATTATGTTCAACTGTTTTAGTGACTATACATAGCTCACAGATGCAGCAGGTACCACATTTGTTGTTGCCTGTTGCTTTCTGTCCACTCAGGGTGGTTTGGGTTTCTATCTTGTCCTCTCTGTACATGTACACCAGGTTCGACCTGAGGTTCTTGTTCTTCCTGTACGCGTACATGGGACGCTCCAGAGGAGTCACGTCTGGGCCATTATTTAGAATTTTCCAATTATGGTTAATAATATTTTTGATTTGGTTGGCTATGACTGAATGTTGGCTCACCATCACTATTTTGTCTTGTGTTTTCTTTTTGTCTGTTTTGTTGATCAGACAGTCCCTATTATAGCACTGTGCTCTTTTGAGGGAGTGACTTATCAGTTTTTTGGGGTAGCCCCGGTCCTTAAATTTCTTTTTCATTTCTTGGGCATGTTTGTGGAAATCTGTAAGATCCGTACAATTTCTTCTAAGTCGAAGAAACTCGCCGAATGGTATCGAGTCCTTCTGGCTCTTGGGGTGGTAGCTGGAGTAGTGTAGGATTGTATTCCTATCAGACTCTTTTTTGTACAGTTCCACTTTTAAATGTTGATCTTGGCTCTTAATACATATGTCCAAGAAATTGACCTTAGACCTGCTGTATACTGCTGTGAACCTCAGATTTGGATCCCCAAGGTTGAGCCAACTGAGAAATTCTTCTAGGAGTTCTGTGCTTCCCTGCCAAATAAAGAATATGTCATCAATGAAGCGAGCCCAATTCCGAATATTTTCGAAAAAGGGACTCACTTCATTGTACACGTGCTTCTTTTCAAATAGGCTCACGTATATGCAGGCCAGACTCGGCGCACATGTTGCGCCCATGCTGGTCCCCTTCTTTTGGATGTAGAGGTCTTTTTTGAAAAGAAAGATGTTGTTAAGTAAGACCATCGACACACACTTAACAATGAACTCTTTATTTCCACCTTGTATGTCTGTCTCTTCTAAAAGGTTCCTAACTGCCACTATGGTGTCTTTTTGTGGTATGTTTGTGTAGAGTGACTCTACATCGAGAGTCACCAACAGTTCATTTTCTTCGTTAAAGGGGATCCCTTCCACTTTGGATATCATATCCGCTGTATCTCGAATGTACGATTTTTGTTCAGCTACTAAAGGCTTGAGGAATCTATCTGCGTATTGGCTTAGTGGCTCCAACAAAGAATCAATGGATGCCACTATAGGTCTGAGGGGGGGGTCCTTTAGATTCTTGTGGACCTTGGGTAGTCCATAGAATGCGGGGATTTTTGGATTGGTATTATTCAGAAATTTCCACTCCTCCTCAGTGATTTTATCCTCCTCCAGAGCTTTATGGAGTAGGGTCTCTACATCCTTTTTCAGTTTATTTAGTCTCGATTGGGAGACTCTCGAATAGTGTAGTTCATTTGTAAGGAGGGTGAGTGCTCTCTGCTCGTAGTCAGGTGTGTCAAAGACCACTACTCCTCCCCCCTTATCCGCAGGTTTTATAGTTATACTGTTATCTTCGGATAGGGATTTGATGGCCTCTCTCTGAGCTTTACTAATATTATGCTGTTGGAAATGATCTTTCTCTAATAAGAGACCTATTTCTATTTTTACAATTGATTCAAAGGTCTCCAGGTTTTTGTCCACCATTCCTAAACTCGGAGTAAAGGTAGATTTCGTCCTAAGACCCGAATCTTGGGGTTGCTCTCTCACTGGTCTGTCCTCAAAAAACCTACGTAGTCGTATTTTGCGGAAAAAGGACCTTAGATCCTTTTCTAATTGGAATTTGTTGATACCTGTAGTTGGAACAAAATTAAAGCCCATACCTAACACTTGCTTTTCTGTGTGTGTGAGTGTTCTTTTGGAAAGATTTATAATGGGAGTCCTCTCTAGTGCCAATAGACTTTGTTCCTGGTTCTCTTGTATTCTTGAGGAGCCGGGGTCTGTTGGTACTCCTGATCCTGTTCTCTGGGGGCTGGTCTCCTCGGGTGTTGGCCTCTCCCTCTGCCACGGAAGCTCCCCCTGCTTTTCTGTGGGCGCTGGTCTAAAAAAGGGGTTTCATACTCCCTGTTCTGGCCCGTATATTCTCCGTCCTCTCTACACAGTTCCTCCTCCTCTATACTACTCTCAGATGTCCCAGAAAAGTGTATATGTCTGGGTTTCCTGGGTTGAAATCTCGTTTGAAATCTGGGTCTTGGTCCCTCATTCCTATTATACTCAGCCTTGTCTGTATAGTAGTCTTTTCTCAGAAATGGGTAAACCACTTCCTGGCTGAATTTGTTAATGTCCTTTCTAAGTTTTTGAGTTTTCCTGTTGGTCAAATATTCACCGTATCCCTTCATATCCTGGTTTATCTCTTCAAGCCTTTTTTTTGCATCCTCTACAACATTACTATCTACCAGGGCCTTCTCTAATTCCTCCATCTCTTTAATTTCTATCAATACTGTTGCTTGGGCGGTTTCGATAATGAGAAGCATGAGGTCCCTACTACATCTATTACAGATGAAAGTCCATGTTTCCAAGAACTTTGGGTTGTCTACGAATAAGCCTGGCTCATTTCGTATTTGAAGGCCTATCGGTATTTTCCCTGCCCTCACATATTGTGTAATGAAATCCGCGTGTAATTCTGTTCTAATAATCTTCTTTTTCAGATTGATAAGTTGGTTCCATTTCTCGCCCCCATTAGGAATGACTGTGATGTTGTTGCTCCCTCTATTAGAGCTTAAGATTTTGTTTAATTGTTCTTCACTGAAGCCAAATGTCTTCAGTGTGTCCATTGTCCTCTTTAGACCACCAGGACGGATCGTCTAGCACCCTAGGTCCCTGTCTGGAGGCTGTTTCCAGATGGATGCAATCTTCCTGTCTAAAACTTAACGGGGAGAAGACAGATGTCATCCTATTGGGCAACCCCTCCCCCTCGGGTTTTGCATCCACCTGGCCTCCATGTCTAGGCCCGCCCCCCACTCCCAAGTCCCAAATAAAAAGCCTAGGGATTTGGTTTGATACAGACTTGAACTTTTCGGTCCAAGCTACGAAGACTGCGGCTACTTGTTTTGGGTTGATGAGGATGTTGCGGAAGGTGCTCCCTCTGCTCCCATTCCAGGCAAGGAGGATCCTGGTCCAGGCCCTTATACTATCTCGCCTGGACTATGGGAATGTCCTCTATATGGGAGCTCCTGCATCACCATCCAGAAGCTCCAAGTCACCCAAAACAGTGCAGCCCGTCTACTCTACAACCTCCCCCGATGGCAGTCAGCAAGGAATGCCCTAAGGGAACTTCATTGGCTCCCTATAGCGGCAAGAATACAATTTAAGGCCATGTGTATATTACACAAGGCCTTTCATCGCACTGGCCCCGCAATTCTTCAGTCCCTGGTCACTCCCTATGTTCCATCCCCCTCCCTTCGTTCCTGTTCCCTCCAGCTGGCCACATCCATCAGAGTCAGGAAAGCCCGTTGGGGTGGCCGCTCCTTTTCACACACTGCGGCTAGACTCTGGAACACCCTCCCTCTATCCCTCCGGGGAACGGTAAATCATTTTTCTTTTAGGAAAACCCTGAAAACACACCTGTATGCTACACCCTGCTGATCTGCCTTGAGCCCTCGCTAGATACGTTTCCTGTCATAAGCGCCACGAGGCCTCCGGGTAGATAGCGCTATACAAGTGCTGTTTCAATTCAATTCATATGAACTAGCCACTTGTAACACAATGACTACTTGTCTATTAACATGGTATAGCTATTACAACACCAAGAGAGATAATGTGTGGTGCCTACATTCTGTACATCTGTGTATGAGACAACCCATAATTCACTTACATATAGCAACATCATACACAGCTGAGACCAATTCATGATAAATACACATGCAGAAAGTTGTCTAAAGACTCATGATTTAAATCCAAAACATTATTATGTGTCAGACCAAGAGTGGTTACCCCAAAACTTCGAAACACAGATGTTACATGAACATGTACATATAGTCAGACGTTTACCCAACCTACTGGAATGTACTACTATGAGGCACTCAAACAGGAATCTGTGTTCACAGTCCATGTGTCCACTTACTCACACATACAACATAGTAAATGCTGACCATCAAAGAATATAGTCAGAGCAAGGTAAATAACAAGAATTTTATATTAAAAAAGGTTGAAGTTAAATCTACATTAATATCACACACTCTGCCTAAAATACCTTAAAAGCTATTGTAAAATATCAAAACCTATCTAAACTAACTATGCGTAACCTACCTTACTTAACTTGATTATCCTAAGCTAAACTATGTTTACTCAGGACCACTAAACATCATCCTCCACCCCGCTTAACAATGCACAATAGACATACACATACTTATTCTGTACATGAACTAACTAGTAATGAGGTAAAACACAAATATATTTTTTGGGGGTATTTCTTTTTTTTTTTATAAACATGTAAACACACATTAAATGACCCACTCACCCCTAAATGTATTAAAATACCCTATGATAAAAAAGTATGAAGTTATTAAAAAGGAACACCTAACTAACTAACCTAAGTAGGATAAGTATGTCTACCTATATTAACAATCATAAATGTACTTTTAAAGGAATCTTACATATTAAATAAAACAAAATATATATTTGACACTATGTACAAGCAGCCCTCAGATCAGGGTGATTATGTGGTCCAGGGTCTGCTGCATCTTGTCCATTTTCTGGATAACATATATATTTTTTTGCGCCAGACCATCCATCCTCTTCATTAAGGTGTCCACGTCGTTGGTTGCCAAGCCCTGTCCACTTGACTGTACAGACATGGAGGGGGCGGGGGTCCGACAGCTTCTGGCGCTGGGGTTGGGGCCTCGTGGCTACAGGATGCTGGCTTGTGGTCTTGCAATTCTTGGCTGGGCTGTTGGTGAGACACGTATTGGCAGCCTTCTGTTTTTTGTACTGGCAGGAGGTCCATCTGAAGCCCTTTAGCTACTGACAATATATGTGCATATCGGGTCTTCCTTATGCGGAAAACCCATTCCTCTTCCGCATTCATGTTATCTGTATGGAAAGTGGGACACATGTGTCAGTCAACCAGTACATGATGGACAGAAGTTAATAGGAAATGCATGCTATCATGTGTGATGTAACCAACATTCGGGACAATCATCTGGTAACTGTGGGGCCCACACAACCCAATACAATACTACTGATTTTGTTCATCACATACTGTGCAGTCACTGAATGTCATGATTGCACATAAATCATTTCCACACTTGATATACTAATACATTTATCAAGAGCCATAGGAATGACAAACCATTTAACCCCTTCGCTGCTAGGCCTTTGCCCCCCCCCCCTCCCCCCCCCCCTGTGCTAAGCCTTTTTTTGGCTATTTGGGGTAGTGCGCGCTTAGGCCCCTGTAACTTTTTGACCACATAAGGTATCCACGCCAATTTTGCGTCCTTTTCTTCCAACATCACGGGGATTCTAAAGGTACCCAGGGTTTGTGGATTCCTTTGGAGGGGTCCAAGAAATTAGCCAAAATATAGCAAGTTCTTGTTTTTTTTCTGGAAAAATGGGTAAAACGGGCTACAAACGAAAGCATCTGGGTTTTTCCCTGCAAATGTTATCAAAAAAGGCTTTGTGGGGCTGAAATCACAATTTTCCAAGCTTTTGGGGAATGACAGAGTTTTGTCAGAAAACCAACATTTTCTACACAGTTTTGGCATTTTTCTCGGTCATAGCCTATTTTTGCTATTTTTTGTGCTTTCAACCTCTTTCCAGTTAATGGTAAAAATGAGTGTGAAAGCAATAATGGATCCTGGAAAGCTAGACATTTTAGAAAAGTAGGCAACATTTTAAATTCAGCAAAGGGTCATTTGTGTAGATCCATCAAGGTTTCTTTATGGAAAGTAACATTTAAATATTGGAAAAATTGAAAAATAGTTGAAAAAAACAGCCTTTTGTGTCAACGTTTTCTCCTGTAACTTCTTGTAATAATGACAGCTCTTTAAAAGCAATATACCGCTACATCTGCTGGACCTTCCTGGTTGTGGGGATATATAGGAGTTGTAGGTTCACCAAGAAGCAGACAAACCCAGAGTCAAAAACTGATTAGCAATTTGCAATGGCTTTTTATTATGCACCGGGTATATAGCAATTATTGTGTGAAAATGTATACATGGAAAAATCGGTAAGAAAGACACCTGTGTATTTCTGAAATGAGAACAAATTGTAGAGTTTAGAAACAGTACATATTTGCACATTTTCAAAATTAGGAATATTCATACTAGCATGAGAATTATTGGTCATTTTTCAATATGTCTTTCATTTGGAAGGCAGAAGTGCATCATAAATCAATAGGTAATAACAGTTGCTTTACAAATCTGAATTACCCTAAGTCTCAAGATAAAAATGGTACCTCACTTGTGTGGGTAGGCTGTGGGAGTGCAGGCCGGACAAACAGGCATGGAGGCTGTAAATAGTAGGCCAGTGGAGCGGTCTTTATTGAACACACACTTTAAGTTCAAGAAAACTTTTGAACAGATATTGTCTTTAGGGGTTCTGCAATGGTGGTTCCAGGTCTCCTTTCTTTATGAGTCTTGGGTATTCTTTTCCTCTTCAGGGGGCGTCTCTCCATTGAATGGTCCTTCCCCAGGAGGCTCAGAATAGGAAAAAAAGAATGAGCCGTCAGTGATTGCAGGGTTTCACCTCTTGCGGGTTTAGACACTAGTGTCTCCGTCACCCAGTTGGTGTATAATAACATACAGGGCTAGAGGTGATGGAGCGAGATAGAAAACAAAATTTTGTTTAAACTCGTGAAGTCACATTTCCATAACATGAATAATAATATTAATGAATTGTGATATGTCGTGCTAATACAACTTAGATTAAACTTTACACATGGGGGGACTAACATGTGTGCTCATAAACGTGCATAATTGTTGCATCTTTTTGTTCGTGCAAAATAATAAAATAATTTATTGTTTTCGTTTTTGTCACTACTAACTGCTGCAAACTTAAAAGAAGCATGTGCTTGTTTTTGCTTTTCCTTGTCTGTGTGATGTCATTTCTACTATTCTAGGTGCACATAAGTCTCATGGATTAATGAAGACTGGTAGATATAAACGCTGCTTTATTTGTTTGCATTTGCTAGGTAACATTTGATTAATCGGGTGGGTTAATTAATTAGTAAATCCTGGGGTGGATACAGAATCTACATTATTTCTTACATTAATACTTTTCTTGTGTTTGTTTTATACTAGAAAGCATAAGTTGCCTGCTTTTGGGCCTAGTTTGCTCGAGCTACAAAAAGCTGAATTTTACTTCTGCAAAAGTCACGAGACGCCCATTCTGAAATAAAGTGTTCGTCAAAAGCTGCATTCACAAAGCAAAAACTGACGTGCTATCATCATTCTGTCGGACATGGCCAAGGTCGAAAAAGAACATTTTGTCAGCCCTTAACTTGGCATCCGCGGAAGTCAATTGGAAGCAATGAGAACATTATTATACATTTGTTGCAAACCTAGGAAGCTCCTGGTTGCATTCGGAAAAGACAATGGTCTTTAAGAAAAGTGACCTAATGGAAGATTTGGAATGTGGGTGACATGTCACTTGTCACTGTAAACCAATGAAAGGACACAGTTCCTAAAGTAGGGTGCAAAAAGTCACCCAACCTTGAGGGTGCAAGAAAAGTCACCCATATATATAGAAAGAAAAAAGTACAAAGGAAAGAAAGGAAAATCTTAGGTAGGGATACCCACTGGTGAGGGGAAAGAAACCTTTGTCCTCTGTTGCCCTCACACACCCCAAGGGATGTCATGCTTCATCATCGGGCAGTTGCTCCTCGTAGGGCCGGCGCTGCAATTCCCTACGGGCCCCCGAAGGGACACTTTGTCGGAGATCTTTTGTAGGACTGCCGGATGGTGCATGGGGGTGTGCGGGGAGTGGGTTCAATGAGGGTAAAGAATAGAAGGAAGTGCGTGCAAAAATGATACATGAGATAAAAAGGGTCAACATGCAGCGATCTTGTAACTGTTGTACCCTAGGCAGTCCGAAAACCGCAGAAATAAAATTGCCCCAAAGGCACACTATGCCCGGGTGACAAAAGGTCATAGGTCGACATGTTTCGCGCTTGTCTCGCCCATATAGGGTCGTTTGCGCTTCTTCAGGACCAAAGTAATTCAAATAAGTGAAGTGCACGTGAATAATGTCTATAAAATAAAATACCCTCTGTCTCAATCAGGGTGGAACAGCAATATGTTTACCCTCAATGTGGCAACGGCTGTATGTTGGAGACCACTCGTGATTGAATACCTAGAAAAGAAAAAACAAGATGAACCACAAAATTGGACACCAGTGCAACTTGATGCCACAAAATATGCCACAACTGTGTGCATATTGGTTAAATAACAAAGGAAAGAAGTAACCAAGCACACGAGCCCTGTCCATCATATTAATGGGGTCCTATCTTTATTTGGCGTGCTACTCTGTAGTTAACAGCCCCCTGCTGCCTGCTTGGATTCCCACCATGGTGAAGGCTGGAAACGCACACGATTAGTAAAGCCCGGGGTTTGCTTACCTAGCCATGCTGAGGCAGTTCATAAAGATGCAAGCGTAATATACGCCCGCCGGTGGCCGGAGAGTTGATGCATGGACTGCCACCGCCGTGTATCACCCTTCAAAGCGTGTACCGGTAAATGATCTGCCGGCATTAGTTCAAATAGGATAGAAGGGAACTGGGCGGCGTCCTTTTCCGGCTCCCGGTTCCCCGCCTGCCCATCGGATGTCTGAGCCACAGCGCATGCGCTGCAACAGTGGCGAAGTGCGCACGTACAGACATCGGGACCACTAATCCCCTTGCCATGCGCGTTTAACATTCCAGATTGCTTAGCGCTAATAATGAGTAATTATCTATAGTTATCTCCTCCACACCTCTCCCATCATTTGAAAAGTTGGTCAAAAAAGGGGGGACGTGTTTACACACTGTAATACTAGTGTGGGGGGTGCCAAATATAAATACAAGGTGCTAACGTTCAGCACTAGTAAATTATACATATGTAACTGTTCAGAGTTGAGGACTCCCTGTATCGATGTGACTGGTGCTCGTGTGCCTGGGAGAAAATTAAAGGAAATTATAGAATAGTAAGGTCCCTCGGCTGAACCGCCGTACAACATCTATCACACAAAAGAGGGGGGGACCGAGGAGCTAATGAAGGTCCAGTGTCCATGCTCCTAATGCATACGTGTAAACCAATGAAAGGACACAGTTCCTAAAGTAGGGTGCAAAAAGTCACCCAACCTTGAGGGTGCAAGAAAAGTCACCCATATATATAGAAAGAAAAAAGTACAAAGGAAAGAAAGGAAAATCTTAGGTAGGGATACCCACTGGTGAGGGGAAAGAAACCTTTGTCCTCTGTTGCCCTCACACACCCCAAGGGATGTCATGCTTCATCATCGGGCAGTTGCTCCTCGTAGGGCCGGCGCTGCAATTCCCTACGGGCCCCCGAAGGGACACTTTGTCGGAGATCTTTTGTAGGACTGCCGGATGGTGCATGGGGGTGTGCGGGGAGTGGGTTCAATGAGGGTAAAGAATAGAAGGAAGTGCGTGCAAAAATGATACATGAGATAAAAAGGGTCAACATGCAGCGATCTTGTAACTGTTGTACCCTAGGCAGTCCGAAAACCGCAGAAATAAAATTGCCCCAAAGGCACACTATGCCCGGGTGACAAAAGGTCATAGGTCGACATGTTTCGCGCTTGTCTCGCCCATATAGGGTCGTTTGCGCTTCTTCAGGACCAAAGTAATTCAAATAAGTGAAGTGCACGTGAATAATGTCTATAAAATAAAATACCCTCTGTCTCAATCAGGGTGGAACAGCAATATGTTTACCCTCAATGTGGCAACGGCTGTATGTTGGAGACCACTCGTGATTGAATACCTAGAAAAGAAAAAACAAGATGAACCACAAAATTGGACACCAGTGCAACTTGATGCCACAAAATATGCCACAACTGTGTGCATATTGGTTAAATAACAAAGGAAAGAAGTAACCAAGCACACGAGCCCTGTCCATCATATTAATGGGGTCCTATCTTTATTTGGCGTGCTACTCTGTAGTTAACAGCCCCCTGCTGCCTGCTTGGATTCCCACCATGGTGAAGGCTGGAAACGCACACGATTAGTAAAGCCCGGGGTTTGCTTACCTAGCCATGCTGAGGCAGTTCATAAAGATGCAAGCGTAATATACGCCCGCCGGTGGCCGGAGAGTTGATGCATGGACTGCCACCGCCGTGTATCACCCTTCAAAGCGTGTACCGGTAAATGATCTGCCGGCATTAGTTCAAATAGGATAGAAGGGAACTGGGCGGCGTCCTTTTCCGGCTCCCGGTTCCCCGCCTGCCCATCGGATGTCTGAGCCACAGCGCATGCGCTGCAACAGTGGCGAAGTGCGCACGTACAGACATCGGGACCACTAATCCCCTTGCCATGCGCATTTAACATTCCAGATTGCTTAGCGCTAATAATGAGTAATTATCTATAGTTATCTCCTCCACACCTCTCCCATCATTTGAAAAGTTGGTCAAAAAAGGGGGGACGTGTTTACACACTGTAATACTAGTGTGGGGGGTGCCAAATATAAATACAAGGTGCTAACGTTCAGCACTAGTAAATTATACATATGTAACTGTTCAGAGTTGAGGACTCCCTGTATCGATGTGACTGGTGCTCGTGTGCCTGGGAGAAAATTAAAGGAAATTATAGAATAGTAAGGTCCCTCGGCTGAACCGCCGTACAACATCTATCACACAAAAGAGGGGGGGACCGAGGAGCTAATGAAGGTCCAGTGTCCATGCTCCTAATGCATACGTGTAAACCAATGAAAGGACACAGTTCCTAAAGTAGGGTGCAAAAAGTCACCCAACCTTGAGGGTGCAAGAAAAGTCACCCATATATATAGAAAGAAAAAAGTACAAAGGAAAGAAAGGAAAATCTTAGGTAGGGATACCCACTGGTGAGGGGAAAGAAACCTTTGTCCTCTGTTGCCCTCACACACCCCAAGGGATGTCATGCTTCATCATCGGGCAGTTGCTCCTCGTAGGGCCGGCGCTGCAATTCCCTACGGGCCCCCGAAGGGACACTTTGTCGGAGATCTTTTGTAGGACTGCCGGATGGTGCATGGGGGTGTGCGGGGAGTGGGTTCAATGAGGGTAAAGAATAGAAGGAAGTGCGTGCAAAAATGATACATGAGATAAAAAGGGTCAACATGCAGCGATCTTGTAACTGTTGTACCCTAGGCAGTCCGAAAACCGCAGAAATAAAATTGCCCCAAAGGCACACTATGCCCGGGTGACAAAAGGTCATAGGTCGACATGTTTCGCGCTTGTCTCGCCCATATAGGGTCGTTTGCGCTTCTTCAGGACCAAAGTAATTCAAATAAGTGAAGTGCACGTGAATAATGTCTATAAAATAAAATACCCTCTGTCTCAATCAGGGTGGAACAGCAATATGTTTACCCTCAATGTGGCAACGGCTGTATGTTGGAGACCACTCGTGATTGAATACCTAGAAAAGAAAAAACAAGATGAACCACAAAATTGGACACCAGTGCAACTTGATGCCACAAAATATGCCACAACTGTGTGCATATTGGTTAAATAACAAAGGAAAGAAGTAACCAAGCACACGAGCCCTGTCCATCATATTAATGGGGTCCTATCTTTATTTGGCGTGCTACTCTGTAGTTAACAGCCCCCTGCTGCCTGCTTGGATTCCCACCATGGTGAAGGCTGGAAACGCACACGATTAGTAAAGCCCGGGGTTTGCTTACCTAGCCATGCTGAGGCAGTTCATAAAGATGCAAGCGTAATATACGCCCGCCGGTGGCCGGAGAGTTGATGCATGGACTGCCACCGCCGTGTATCACCCTTCAAAGCGTGTACCGGTAAATGATCTGCCGGCATTAGTTCAAATAGGATAGAAGGGAACTGGGCGGCGTCCTTTTCCGGCTCCCGGTTCCCCGCCTGCCCATCGGATGTCTGAGCCACAGCGCATGCGCTGCAACAGTGGCGAAGTGCGCACGTACAGACATCGGGACCACTAATCCCCTTGCCATGCGCGTTTAACATTCCAGATTGCTTAGCGCTAATAATGAGTAATTATCTATAGTTATCTCCTCCACACCTCTCCCATCATTTGAAAAGTTGGTCAAAAAAGGGGGGACGTGTTTCTAGGTATTCAATCACGAGTGGTCTCCAACATACGGCGGTGGCAGTCCATGCATCAACTCTCCGGCCACCGGCGGGCGTATATTACGCTTGCATCTTTATGAACTGCCTCAGCATGGCTAGGTAAGCAAACCCCGGGCTTTACTAATCGTGTGCGTTTCCAGCCTTCACCATGGTGGGAATCCAAGCAGGCAGCAGGGGGCTGTTAACTACAGAGTAGCACGCCAAATAAAGATAGGACCCCATTAATATGATGGACAGGGCTCGTGTGCTTGGTTACTTCTTTCCTTTGTTATTTAACCAATATGCACACAGTTGTGGCATATTTTGTGGCATCAAGTTGCACTGGTGTCCAATTTTGTGGTTCATCTTGTTTTTTCTTTTCTAGGTATTCAATCACGAGTGGTCTCCAACATACAGCCGTTGCCACATTGAGGGTAAACATATTGCTGTTCCACCCTGATTGAGACAGAGGGTATTTTATTTTATAGACATTATTCACGTGCACTTCACTTATTTGAATTACTTTGGTCCTGAAGAAGCGCAAACGACCCTATATGGGCGAGACAAGCGCGAAACATGTCGACCTATGACCTTTTGTCACCCGGGCATAGTGTGCCTTTGGGGCAATTTTATTTCTGCGGTTTTCGGACTGCCTAGGGTACAACAGTTACAAGATCGCTGCATGTTGACCCTTTTTATCTCATGTATCATTTTTGCACGCACTTCCTTCTATTCTTTACCCTCATTGAACCCACTCCCCGCACACCCCCATGCACCATCCGGCAGTCCTACAAAAGATCTCCGACAAAGTGTCCCTTCGGGGGCCCGTAGGGAATTGCAGCGCCGGCCCTACGAGGAGCAACTGCCCGATGATGAAGCATGACATCCCTTGGGGTGTGTGAGGGCAACAGAGGACAAAGGTTTCTTTCCCCTCACCAGTGGGTATCCCTACCTAAGATTTTCCTTTCTTTCCTTTGTACTTTTTTCTTTCTATATATATGGGTGACTTTTCTTGCACCCTCAAGGTTGGGTGACTTTTTGCACCCTACTTTAGGAACTGTGTCCTTTCATTGGTTTACACGTATGCATTAGGAGCATGGACACTGGACCTTCATTAGCTCCTCGGTCCCCCCCTCTTTTGTGTGATAGATGTTGTACGGCGGTTCAGCCGAGGGACCTTACTATTCTATAATTTCCTTTAATTTTCTCCCAGGCACACGAGCACCAGTCACATCGATACAGGGAGTCCTCAACTCTGAACAGTTACATATGTATAATTTACTAGTGCTGAACGTTAGCACCTTGTATTTATATTTGGCACCCCCCACACTAGTATTACAGTGTGTAAACACGTCCCCCCTTTTTTGACCAACTTTTCAAATGATGGGAGAGGTGTGGAGGAGATAACTATAGATAATTACTCATTATTAGCGCTAAGCAATCTGGAATGTTAAACGCGCATGGCAAGGGGATTAGTGGTCCCGATGTCTGTACGTGCGCACTTCGCCACTGTTGCAGCGCATGCGCTGTGGCTCAGACATCCGATGGGCAGGCGGGGAACCGGGAGCCGGAAAAGGACGCCGCCCAGTTCCCTTCTATCCTATTTGAACTAATGCCGGCAGATCATTTACCGGTACACGCTTTGAAGGGTGATACACGGCGGTGGCAGTCCATGCATCAACTCTCCGGCCACCGGCGGGCGTATATTACGCTTGCATCTTTATGAACTGCCTCAGCATGGCTAGGTAAGCAAACCCCGGGCTTTACTAATCGTGTGCGTTTCCAGCCTTCACCATGGTGGGAATCCAAGCAGGCAGCAGGGGGCTGTTAACTACAGAGTAGCACGCCAAATAAAGATAGGACCCCATTAATATGATGGACAGGGCTCGTGTGCTTGGTTACTTCTTTCCTTTGTTATTTAACCAATATGCACACAGTTGTGGCATATTTTGTGGCATCAAGTTGCACTGGTGTCCAATTTTGTGGTTCATCTTGTTTTTTCTTTTCTAGGTATTCAATCACGAGTGGTCTCCAACATACAGCCGTTGCCACATTGAGGGTAAACATATTGCTGTTCCACCCTGATTGAGACAGAGGGTATTTTATTTTATAGACATTATTCACGTGCACTTCACTTATTTGAATTACTTTGGTCCTGAAGAAGCGCAAACGACCCTATATGGGCGAGACAAGCGCGAAACATGTCGACCTATGACCTTTTGTCACCCGGGCATAGTGTGCCTTTGGGGCAATTTTATTTCTGCGGTTTTCGGACTGCCTAGGGTACAACAGTTACAAGATCGCTGCATGTTGACCCTTTTTATCTCATGTATCATTTTTGCACGCACTTCCTTCTATTCTTTACCCTCATTGAACCCACTCCCCGCACACCCCCATGCACCATCCGGCAGTCCTACAAAAGATCTCCGACAAAGTGTCCCTTCGGGGGCCCGTAGGGAATTGCAGCGCCGGCCCTACGAGGAGCAACTGCCCGATGATGAAGCATGACATCCCTTGGGGTGTGTGAGGGCAACAGAGGACAAAGGTTTCTTTCCCCTCACCAGTGGGTATCCCTACCTAAGATTTTCCTTTCTTTCCTTTGTACTTTTTTCTTTCTATATATATGGGTGACTTTTCTTGCACCCTCAAGGTTGGGTGACTTTTTGCACCCTACTTTAGGAACTGTGTCCTTTCATTGGTTTACACGTATGCATTAGGAGCATGGACACTGGACCTTCATTAGCTCCTCGGTCCCCCCCTCTTTTGTGTGATAGATGTTGTACGGCGGTTCAGCCGAGGGACCTTACTATTCTATAATTTCCTTTAATTTTCTCCCAGGCACACGAGCACCAGTCACATCGATACAGGGAGTCCTCAACTCTGAACAGTTACATATGTATAATTTACTAGTGCTGAACGTTAGCACCTTGTATTTATATTTGGCACCCCCCACACTAGTATTACAGTGTGTAAACAC
Source organism: Lissotriton helveticus (assembly GCF_964261635.1). NCBI lineage: Eukaryota > Metazoa > Chordata > Amphibia > Caudata > Salamandridae > Lissotriton > Lissotriton helveticus. Next base: position 1,546,087,391 of record NC_136063.1, on the reverse strand, counting down.
GTCCCCCCTTTTTTGACCAACTTTTCAAATGATGGGAGAGGTGTGGAGGAGATAACTATAGATAATTACTCATTATTAGCGCTAAGCAATCTGGAATGTTAAACGCGCATGGCAAGGGGATTAGTGGTCCCGATGTCTGTACGTGCGCACTTCGCCACTGTTGCAGCGCATGCGCTGTGGCTCAGACATCCGATGGGCAGGCGGGGAACCGGGAGCCGGAAAAGGACGCCGCCCAGTTCCCTTCTATCCTATTTGAACTAATGCCGGCAGATCATTTACCGGTACACGCTTTGAAGGGTGATACACGGCGGTGGCAGTCCATGCATCAACTCTCCGGCCACCGGCGGGCGTATATTACGCTTGCATCTTTATGAACTGCCTCAGCATGGCTAGGTAAGCAAACCCCGGGCTTTACTAATCGTGTGCGTTTCCAGCCTTCACCATGGTGGGAATCCAAGCAGGCAGCAGGGGGCTGTTAACTACAGAGTAGCACGCCAAATAAAGATAGGACCCCATTAATATGATGGACAGGGCTCGTGTGCTTGGTTACTTCTTTCCTTTGTTATTTAACCAATATGCACACAGTTGTGGCATATTTTGTGGCATCAAGTTGCACTGGTGTCCAATTTTGTGGTTCATCTTGTTTTTTCTTTTCTAGGTATTCAATCACGAGTGGTCTCCAACATACAGCCGTTGCCACATTGAGGGTAAACATATTGCTGTTCCACCCTGATTGAGACAGAGGGTATTTTATTTTATAGACATTATTCACGTGCACTTCACTTATTTGAATTACTTTGGTCCTGAAGAAGCGCAAACGACCCTATATGGGCGAGACAAGCGCGAAACATGTCGACCTATGACCTTTTGTCACCCGGGCATAGTGTGCCTTTGGGGCAATTTTATTTCTGCGGTTTTCGGACTGCCTAGGGTACAACAGTTACAAGATCGCTGCATGTTGACCCTTTTTATCTCATGTATCATTTTTGCACGCACTTCCTTCTATTCTTTACCCTCATTGAACCCACTCCCCGCACACCCCCATGCACCATCCGGCAGTCCTACAAAAGATCTCCGACAAAGTGTCCCTTCGGGGGCCCGTAGGGAATTGCAGCGCCGGCCCTACGAGGAGCAACTGCCCGATGATGAAGCATGACATCCCTTGGGGTGTGTGAGGGCAACAGAGGACAAAGGTTTCTTTCCCCTCACCAGTGGGTATCCCTACCTAAGATTTTCCTTTCTTTCCTTTGTACTTTTTTCTTTCTATATATATGGGTGACTTTTCTTGCACCCTCAAGGTTGGGTGACTTTTTGCACCCTACTTTAGGAACTGTGTCCTTTCATTGGTTTACACGTATGCATTAGGAGCATGGACACTGGACCTTCATTAGCTCCTCGGTCCCCCCCTCTTTTGTGTGATAGATGTCACTTGTCACTCTCAGCCAATGGGACGTCGAAGATTTCTGAAAACTTTCCTTTGCGTAGTTTAGTTAGAGTAGAAAGGTATAAAAAGTCATGCCCCTAGGGATGGGTTGGCTGCTGCTTTCTGACTTTCCGATGAGGGTGAAGTGCTGTCGGACATTGCGTGGAGCACGTAAGAATCCTCAAAGAACTTTACTTTAATTTCTATCTATTTAGCTCAGTTAGGGACTTAGGTTTTAGAAATGCTAAACTTTAAATATTTGCTTTAACTTCGATTCAATTGCTTAAATTGTATTTTTCTCACGTTTCTATACAATCATGCTTGCTAAAATGCTAATAAATAACATTTATAAAACTATCAATTGAAATACCATAATTTAGTAAATAAAATCTTACTTTTGACAAACAAGCTGGTCTTGGTTATTCAGAAGTGTAGGTTACTATTAGCTAGATCCCATCGCCAATGGTGGTCGTTTAAATGGTTAGGATTTATTCTAATGACAATATTCTTTCCGCAGATGTATAAAATTGTATATATTTTGTAGATAATGTGTACATAGATTTAATCTGACCACCTGATTCAGTAGGCCCAAAAATATGTCAGGTTTATAAATGGGTCCATAATTTAGTATAGAATTTTGTTTATAGGTTATGAAGTTGGGTAGCGTTGTTTATGATATATTTTCTATAGGCCGCTGGATCAATTCTCTGGTAGCAGAAATTGATGGTTGCTAAGGGTAACCAAGGTAATATGTTGATTGCTAAGGGTTACTAAAGTGATATGGTATGGAAATAGGATCGATGTTTTAACACATGTTGAGTTCGTTTTTCGTGCTATCTGTAAGCTATACCGGTATAGATTGTGTGGCGAGAAATTAGTCACGCAAGCCATCTGTTCCGTTTGTAGTGATATCGCCGAGTATCACAAGAGGTATCGCCGTGTACCATAGTGTTGTCGCCGAGCAGCACAGTTTTAGGGCTAGGTGTGAATCTTGTATAGTGAGGGTTTTCTAAGAAATTAAAGCAGCATGAGAATAGGGACAAAGCGCCTTCCATAAAACTCACTGTGATAAGAGTATTAGTTATATCCGAGCTTGAGTGAAGGGTAAAGTAGCGTCGGTGCATGATTATCTATAAACAGGTTAGAGTCCTGTACGGGTACATGTTTCATATCTATAAACAGGTGAGAGCCCTGTACGGATAACGTCGTTATTTTGCTAACGGTGCATGAATTCTATAAACAGGTGAGAGTCCTGTACGGATTTCATGTGTGTTTGAAATTAGGGAATTTTCAGTGTGAAAGTGCGAGTTTGATTTGTATTTTATGTTCAAGTGGAACTCTTAGAACTGTCACTTCGCGGTGCGTTCAGAGGAAAGCGAGTTCATAATTATACGTGTTAGAAGGGTGGGGTAAGGGTTACTCTACTGACAATTGAATATTATCCTTAGTGTGAATAGCGCCGTCTATTCCGAAGTGTGGATACTTGAATGTATGTAAACTATCCTAAATAGTGAAACGAACAGATGATGTCCTTATAGTCATTGTTAAGAATTAATTTACACTGAAAAGTGTTCTTAAAATGGCGCTGTGAAAAGATTTTGTGAAGGAGGGGTAAGCGCCAGGAGTGAGAAACGAGAAACCGCAGCTGCTGTGTACGTCACAGAGCTGCGCTGGGATTGGGTGACCTGCGTCACAAACTATACTCTGATTGGCTCTTGAGTCTCTGACGATCTGTAAGCTAATTGGTTCTTTAGGAAAACTCCATTTTTATTGGTTGAGCAGAAAAGTGACGTAGCTCAACTGTCATTGGCTTGTCGGTGTGTTTCGCGCACGGATTGGTTGTTTTGCGGAGCATCCCGGAAATATTTTACGAACGAATTTGTGAATTAGAATTAACTCTTAAAAATGAGTTATCATTTTAAACATGTTGAGAAAAAGCCAACATTATTTCAGAAATTTAAAAATTTATTTTCACCTGACAAGAAAATTGAAACGCGAGGTGGTAAACTACTTCATAAGTATAAAACACCTGCAGCGTACATGGAAGGTGAATATGGATATCATACTGTCTTATGGTTTGATAGTTGGAAACGCTATACTAAGAACGACGGTGTTTTAACTTGGCCTGATGATGGTTCATTTAACGTAAAAGTTTTGAGAAATTTACGAGAGAAAATTAATGCTCTTATTCCAAAACCGAGACCAACTCAATTTGAAGCTTTAGTTGAGTGGGAAGATGAGATGTATCAGTTACAAAGAGAAGCTAGTGGAATTAAAAGACCTTCTAAAAATCCACCTTGGAGAAGAGAAACTCATGAAGATAGATTGCGAATGTGGAGACAGGGAAACATGAGTGAAGGATTGTATTTAATACAAGAAATGGTAATGGGTACTCCTACAGGGAAATCTTTAGAAAGTGAATCTGAAGATGCAGTTATGGAAGAAATATACACTACAGCTAGAAAGAATCAACCTCTGAGACCTCCTAGATCATGGTCTACTCCGGTGGTTTCTACTGAAACTTCACCGAGTGCACCTCCAATTAATGAAGCTCCTAAACTTTATCCAAATAATTGTGAAATCATCGAAACTCCTAGAAGACCAGAATTTGATAATGCTCGAAATGAAGGTAGACATTTTACAATGGCTCCAAGGGCAAGAGAAGCTCCAAAAGATTATACAAGAGAGGCAAGAAATGTTGAAGATGTCGATTATAATGAATATTTAAAATCTAAAGAAGAATTAATAAAAAGAATAACAAAAGGCATGGAAGCTGTGACAGTTCCAGTAACAATTGGTCCTGTTCAGCCTGTATTTGATCAAAAGGAAACAAACAAGACAGGATTAACTATTCCTTTAAATGCAGAAATTCAAAAGGTTACTGAAAAATTTTATTCAGACTTATCTGAAATAAACTCTTCTAAATCAAGAATGCCTGATTTAACCTTTAATGAGGATTTATCTCCGAAAACACCAATGGGTGCTATATCAGATATAGGGAGTCCTGAAGTCAGGGTAACCACACCAAAACTTGATGTGGCCAAATTAAAAGCGAATATCGAAGAATTAATAATCGGAACAATCGGTCCAGATAGTTTAAATTACTATCGAGATGATGAACTACTGTTCATTTGCAAAAGCATTCAGTGGAAAACAAAAAATAAATATGATCAACTAGAGGATCTAGCAGCGGAACTTGAAATCGATGTGAGCAAACAAAAGAATTTTGCGAAACATTACAGATTAGACTTTTCAGAAAGTGACATTGAGAGTTTGAACTCAATGGGAAGAATAGTACATATAAAAGATTTGATTGTTTATATCAAAAAGCTAGGAGAACTGAATAAGTGGAGAGTAAAATGGACGAAAAAGAAGGAAGATGAAAGATTGGAAAAATTGTCAAAACAATTTCCAATGAGAGAAATTGCAGGTGGAGGATATGTTCATGTCCCTTGGTCGAGACAGGACATTCTGTTGTTTACGAATGACTTTCCAAAATTGCGGGAAAAACCTGTGGAATGGTACAGACAAGTAGATAGATTTATCAAAGTGTCAAAAGTTCTGTGGATTGATTTAGATGGATTTTTTGACATTGTCGTTCCATCAGATCTTTGGACAGAATGCAAAATATCGATTAGTTGGCCAAAAACAGAACCTGAGCGAATCAAAGAAACAGGTGCTCCAAATCCTCTTGTAATGGATTTTTATGAAAAGGTGATTGTTTGGATGAAAAACAAAATTCCACCCAAAGAAGTCGATTGGGTTAAAATAGAAAGGACAGAACAGGAAACAAAAGAATCAGTTCATTCTTTTTATGAAAGACTACTGTTAATCTTTAAACAATACAGTGGTTATGAAAAACTAGATGAAAAGGATATGAGTCATTTTGTCTATAGATTTGTTTATGGACTAAAACCTGAAATCGGAGAAATGATCAGAAATAGCATTGTAGGATGGCAATCACTTTCTGTAGATGATATTCTAAGAAAGGCTAAGTATTGCAGTGATGAAATAGAAGTAAAACAGAAGAAGCTCAAGGAAAAAGCCATGTGGGCTCAGGTAAAAGTAGCTGAGCAACAGATTGCCAGCATGGGTAATAAGAACACTAATTTTGTTCAAACTGGAAATACAAACCAGATACAAGGAAAGTTTAAAAGTAATAATTTCCCAAAGAAATTTAGCCCAAAGATTGAGGAGTTGAAACAAAGATTACCTTGTTTTAATTGTGGCGAAATTGGACATTGGAGAGACGAGTGTCCTCATCCTCCTAAAAACTTAAAGAATCCCTTATTGAATCCACAGATGCAGAATGGTGTTGACCTGCAGCGACAGCTACAGATGCAACAGGGGTTAAACGAATTAAACATTCAGCGACAGTTGCAGCAACAGCAACAGCAACAGGTGAATAATCGTCAAGATCAATTGCCACAACCACCTTTTCCGAATTGTGGGGGAGTCCAAAAATATAATCCAAACGTGGGATTTCAGGGAAGTGAACAGGTAATAAAACCGCAAAAACAGCAAAAACAGCAAAGAGTACAAATGCAAAATGCTTCACAACAGTTTTTATTAGCAGAAAGTCAAGACAGCGATTCTGATGATTATTGCTGACGGTGCCCGAGAGAGGAGGAAGAGTGTGTTGTTGGAGCCACTCTTGAGGTTGACCAGTCTGGTCCTTTTGTAAACGGGAAAGTTAATGATGTAGACATCACTTTTCTAGTGGACACTGGTGCTACCCGTTCTACTGTTAGATCAGTGGAAATTGAAAACCTACCTCTCTCTGGGGATACCATCCAAGTTGTTGGAGTAAGTAATCAGCAAATTAAAACTGACTTAACTGATCCAGTACCAGTTGAAATTGGAAATTACAGAGACAAACACAGATTTGTGGTTTGTAATAGTAGTCCAGTGAATCTATTGGGCAGAGACATCCTATGTAAAATGAATTGCAGAATATATTGTTCTCCTGATGGAGTTGAGTTACAAACAATGGAGGAAGATGGTTTATACAGAATGACAATGATGATGATGGAAGCAGAAGAAACAAAATTGTTTCCTGCATTTGAAGAAAAGGATTTACCTGAAGAGCTCAAAGAAACAGTGAAATCTGAGATATGGGATTTTACTGGGAACGAGATGGGTCTAATGAAAAATGTAGATCCAGTAAAAATTACATTGAAACAGGGAATAGAATTTCCAAACATTCCACAGTATAAAATGAAAGCAGAAACAATTGAAGGTATTACACCTATAATTGAAAAATTAATCAAACAGGGTGTATTAAAAGAAATGGAGAGTAGTCCTTGTAATTCACCAATTATGGGAGTTAAAAAGTCTAATGGAACATTTAGAATCGTACAAGATTTGAGAAAGGTTAATCAAATTGTCGTTCCATGTTGTCCTGTGGTTCCAAATCCAGCAGTAATTCTATATCAGATTCCACATGATGCTGAATGGTATACAGTCATTGATCTTTGCAATGCATTCTTTACTGTTCCCTTACATCCAGACAGTTATGAAATCTTTGCTTTCAGATTCCAAGGTAAGACCCTCGGATGGTCAAGAATCCCACAGGGCTATACAGAAAGTCCTTCAATCTTTAATGAACTGTTAAAAAGATCATTAGAAGACCTAGACTTACCTGGTAGGTCAACGTTAGTGCAGTATATTGATGATCTGTTAATAGCTGCAAAGACAAGAGAAAATTGTGTGACAGACACAATAATTCTGTTAAATCGCCTTGCAGAAGAAGGACATGAAGTGTCCCCAGCAAAACTACAGTTTTGCAAACAAGAAATAAAATATCTTGGTCACAGAATTGCAAAGGGAAAAAGACAAGTAACAATAGAGAGAATAAAAATGATTCAAGCAATGTTACCACCAAGAACACAAAGACAGGTCAGAATGTTCTTGGGAATGGTTGGTTACTGTCGACAATGGATAAGTGGATTTTCAGTAATTGCAAAACCACTACAAAGACTGACAAAGTCAGATGTAAAGGATCCAATTATTCTCAATGATGCTGAGATGGATTCTTTTGAAAACCTGAAAAAGAGTTTATGTCAAGCTCCTGCTTTAGGTATGCCAAATTATGAGAAAGATTTTGAACTGTATTGCAGTGAGAGAGAAGGATGTGCATTATCTGTGTTGATTCAGAGACACGGAAATTTAAAGAAACCTATTGCATACTTCTCTGCAGTTCTTGATCCAATTGCAAAAGCATTACCAGGTTGCTTAAAAGCAGTTGCAGCTACAAGTATAAGTCTCGAACAAAGTGAGGGGATCTTTATGGGATTTCCTGTGAAAGTTTTTGTGCCTCATTCAGTAGAAATATTACTGACAAGAGGTAAGACTCAGCACTTAACAAGTAGCAGATTGACAAAGTATGAGAAAATCATACTAGGAGCAGATAATGTTTCGATTTCAAGATGTTTGAATCTGAATCCTTCTACATTACTGCCTGATTCTGAAATTGTTGATGACATTGAAACAGAACATGAATGTTTAGATGTCATGGAATTCTGCACAAAACCAAGAAAAGACATCAAAGACAGACCTTTGTCTGAATCGGATTTTGTCTACTTTGTAGATGGCTCATGCTTAAGATCCGAAGGAGGTGTCTTAAAAGCTTCATATTCAGTTTGTACAGTTAAGGATGTCGAAGAAGCATCATGTCTTGAAGGAGTTCGTTCAGCACAAGTGGCTGAATTAATTGCTTTGATTCGTGCATGTGAAATATCAAAAGATATAAGAGTTACCATCATTACTGATAGTCAGTATGGGTATGGAGTTGTGCATGATTATGGACAACTCTGGTCACAGAGAGGATACATGACATCAGCAGGATCACCAATTAAAAATGCAGTTTTCATTAGGAGATTAATTGAAGCAATACAATTGCCGAAAGAAATCGCCATTGTTAAGTGTGCAGCGCACACTAGAGGAATTGATTATATTTCCAAAGGCAATGCCTTCGCAGATGAAACAGCTAAATACTGCGCAAGAAAAAATTATGCATACAATCGGGAAAGGAGTAAAGAAACTGATTCAAATTCATTAATGCTAACAACAGTTGTAGAAACATGGCATGAGATTAGAGATTTACAAAATGAAGCAGATGATGAAGAAAAAGACTTGTGGTTAAGATCAGATTGTAGACCACGTGAAGAAGATGGAGTGTGGGTTTACAAAGATGGCAGAGTAGTCTTACCAAATTGCTTGATTGCTGACATGGCCAGATTATATCATGGTCCAGCACATCTGGGAAGAGATTCTATGGTTAGACTTTTCAGAGAAACATGGTTCAATACTAAGTTCAGAACTATTGCAGAATCTTTTTGTCAAAGGTGTTTGTCATGCCAACAAATGAATCCAAACAGAAAATCAGTGGTGGGGACAGGAATAATTGGTCGAGAGGGTGGTCCATTTACCAGGTTACAAATGGATTTCATCGAAATGCCCTTACACAATTGTTTGAAATATGTGCTTGTAATTGTTTGCTTGTTTTCAAGATGGGTAGAGGCTTTTCCTACACGACATTGTGATTCAATTACAGTAGCAAAACTAATGCTCAGAGAAATCATCCCAAGGTACGGTTTTCCAGTCACTATTGAGAGTGATGGAGGAAGCCATTTTGATAACAAACTGATGAAGTTAATTTGCGAAGCTTTGAGCATTGAGCAGAAAATACACTGTGCATACAGACCAGAGGCATCAGGAGTGGTTGAACAAATTAATGGAACAATTAAAAACAGAATTGGAAAAATGTGTCTTGAAACAGGTGTAAAGTGGACTGATGCTCTTCCACTTGTTTTGATGTCATTAAGAAGTACACCAGATAAAAAGACAGGTTTGAGTCCTCATGAAATTTTAATGGGAAGAGTTATGAGGCAAGCTTTTGTACCTGTAGGTAAACTGTTGAGCATAAATGACAGTGCTATTTTGGATTACTGTAAAAGGTTATCTGATATGGTAACTTCTGTGTCTAATCAGGTGGGAACTGAAGCACAATCAAATGAAAAGGTTTTGACACATGATCTGAGACCTGGCGATTGGGTCAGAACGAAAGTACATCGGAGAAGGAATTGTCTAGCTCCTAGATGGCAGAAGCCTAGGCAGATAATTTTGATCACTACTAATGCTGTAAAGTGCAGAGGATTGAAACGTTGGATTCATCCTAGTCATACTATTCCAGTACCAACTCCTGAAAGTTCTGATGTTGAAAGTGATACCACAGATGATTCTGATTCTGAAGCAGAAGGCGAAACAGAAGGTGAAATAAATCCAGATTCTGAAGATCGACAAGAAAGTCGACATCTGGAAACTATACCAGTGAATGGAAAATTGACAAGAAAAGACTTGGAAATCATTGAAATAGATTCTGAAGGTGAAGAGAATCTGTTAAAGGGAAAGATAACTGAGGATTCGGTTGTCTCTATCGAAGACAAAGAAGCAGAACAAAAAGAAGTTTTAGACCAGGAGAGTATCGAAAGGCAGAGAACAAGCTCTGGAGTAAGGAACGGAAATCCAAAATCTGGGAAGTTGGGGGTAATTGAAGAAGAGGAAGAAGACGAATTACCGAGTACCAGTAATGGAAAACAAAGTGAAGTTCCTGAAGGAGTAAAATTGCCGAATAGAGAAGTTCCTGAGTCAATTGAAATTTCAGACTACGAAACTGAAGAAAGTGACGTGGATGGTGAAAGTGAAAACAGAAAGAAAAGGACTTGGAAGTCAGAATCAAATAATTCTGAACCAAAGAAGAAGTACGTGAGAAAAGCAGACTACTGGCCTGGTGGAAGATTGAGAGTCAGATTGATCAAGAAACCAAAAGAACAAGTTGAAGAAATCAGTAGTCAAAAGAGTCCTGGAAAAGAAGTTGGAGTTGGAAGGAAAATTGAAGTAGTGTCGAGAAAAGGAAAAAGAATAGTAAGACCAAACCAAAAATACAAGTCACCTGAGTGGACTTATTTAGTAATTCCACCTGTTATTGACATATATGGTAGTAGTGAGGAAGAAGACGAAGTCCAAGAAATTAGTGACAATGATTGAAGTACAGAAATATTAAATTGGCAAAAGGCTGAAGAAAAATTGTTAGTTGACACAAGGTCGAAGAAAAACTGTTTAGTTGAAGAAAACTTATGTATGACATAAGGTCGAAGAAATCTTGTTTAGGGTTTCAAAAAAAAAAGGGGGGTGTAAATATAAATTTAGATTTAAAAAAATTTGTTTTATTTTATTTTATTTTGAAGCTAAACTAACCAAAAATGCCTTATGTAAAGGAGAGCACTTCAAAGTGTTCTGTTTTTAAGAGATGCTGTAAGATGACTCTGGTGTGTCTGCTCATTTTAGTTCTGCTCTGGTTAGTTTTAGCTGTGATTATCCCTTTGGAGATGAATAGAGAATTACACAAAGTTAACATAACAAGCAAAGCTCTGGTTAGCCAAACTAAACATAGTGCGTCTGCAAAGGTTATTGATCATCAGCCTAACATTCATCAAGATAAATCAATTAGTGATTTTTCTAGTAATACATTCACAAAGCTATTGAGTGAATATGTTAAGGTAATGGATGCAAAAGACTGCTACGTCTGTGTTAAGTTACCTGCTTCTGTTTCTGAGGGAGTAACATATAATATGCTTCCTCTCACTTATGGTGTAACATGTAGTGTGTTAACTAGCTTATTTTATCAAACTGGACGTTTAGAATATTACTATTCAGATTATGACGAGATTTTTGCAAATATTAAGATTGAAAATGCTTTAAATAAGCATAAGAAAGCAAAGCAAATGAGAGAATTTTTCCTTGTTACTAACGAACTTACTTATGAGTATGCTTATAAAAATAATCTAACTTGCAAATTAAGTGCTGAAGGAAAGAAATTTTTGAATATGGTTGAGGAGAGAAGAGCAATTTATAAAAGGAATGAATTAGTCAAGCAGACTAAGTCTAGATTCTGGCAAAAAGAGGATGAAAAGTTAAATGGCAAAATGCTTGAAAATATTGCAATTCACATAGACAAACCAATTAGTGGAAAGCTTTGCATTAGGAGAGATAACACACTTTTTGATAATTACTTTGTAGGTGCAAGTAACTGTGAAGATACTTATCAGATTTTGGGAGGTTGGGGATTCAAAGGTGGAAAGGATCCAATCTTTCCTGGGATTTATTTTGTTTGTGGTGACAAAGCCTACTACAACCTTCCAGACCACTGGTATGGAACTTGTTATGTGGGAATTGTTTTTCCTAAAGTGTTTCATGTTGACAGAGATTCAGAAGGATTGTTTAAAATTCATAATTATGTAAATAGAGTTAAAAGAGAAACTTTTACTGAAGTTCTGGGAGATATTTTTCAAGCAGTAATACCTTTTGTTGGTATAACCTTAAATGCAGGGAGAATCAGAAAATTGTCCACTATAGTTGATAGATTATCAACTGACACAGCTGATGGGTTTCAATTAGTGAATGTTGAAGTTATTGCAATTAGATCCATGGTAATTCAAGATCGCCTTGCTTTAGACATACTCCTAGCAAAAGAGGGAGGAGTCTGTGGCATTTTACATGTACAACATTGTTGCACATATATACCCGACGAAAGTAAGAATATTGAAATGTATATCAAGAATATTACACAAATGCATTCAGAGATAATTCCTTTAGAAGAAGAAGATTTTACAGGGAAACTTTCAAAAAGGTTTCAAGCAATTAAAAACTGGTTTCATAATATCGGAAGTTCAATTCTTGGCAAGATTTTGGCACCTTTGATAATAATAGTATTCATTTTTATTTTAACCAAAATAGGTTGTTTGTTACATAAAAGAAAGAAGCAGTTGAAAGAGAAGAAAAGAATCTATAAACTTAGAAAAGAAGAAGAAAGGGAGATCGAATTACAGGAGTTACATAGAGAGCGTTATGCTAATTCCAAAGATTATGCAGAAACAGACTTTTAGGATTACTGATACAAATGAATTTGAATCGATTTCTTGGAAGTTTAAATTACCAAAATTTTGGGTGCTGGTGTGGTGATTTGTTAATCACCAGATGAGGGAGTTGATGGAGCGAGATAGAAAACAAAATTTTGTTTAAACTCGTGAAGTCACATTTCCATAACATGAATAATAATATTAATGAATTGTGATATGTCGTGCTAATACAACTTAGATTAAACTTTACACATGGGGGGACTAACATGTGTGCTCATAAACGTGCATAATTGTTGCATCTTTTTGTTCGTGCAAAATAATAAAATAATTTATTGTTTTCGTTTTTGTCACTACTAACTGCTGCAAACTTAAAAGAAGCATGTGCTTGTTTTTGCTTTTCCTTGTCTGTGTGATGTCATTTCTACTATTCTAGGTGCACATAAGTCTCATGGATTAATGAAGACTGGTAGATATAAACGCTGCTTTATTTGTTTGCATTTGCTAGGTAACATTTGATTAATCGGGTGGGTTAATTAATTAGTAAATCCTGGGGTGGATACAGAATCTACATTATTTCTTACATTAATACTTTTCTTGTGTTTGTTTTATACTAGAAAGCATAAGTTGCCTGCTTTTGGGCCTAGTTTGCTCGAGCTACAAAAAGCTGAATTTTACTTCTGCAAAAGTCACGAGACGCCCATTCTGAAATAAAGTGTTCGTCAAAAGCTGCATTCACAAAGCAAAAACTGACGTGCTATCATCATTCTGTCGGACATGGCCAAGGTCGAAAAAGAACATTTTGTCAGCCCTTAACTTGGCATCCGCGGAAGTCAATTGGAAGCAATGAGAACATTATTATACATTTGTTGCAAACCTAGGAAGCTCCTGGTTGCATTCGGAAAAGACAATGGTCTTTAAGAAAAGTGACCTAATGGAAGATTTGGAATGTGGGTGACATGTCACTTGTCACTCTCAGCCAATGGGACGTCGAAGATTTCTGAAAACTTTCCTTTGCGTAGTTTAGTTAGAGTAGAAAGGTATAAAAAGTCATGCCCCTAGGGATGGGTTGGCTGCTGCTTTCTGACTTTCCGATGAGGGTGAAGTGCTGTCGGACATTGCGTGGAGCACGTAAGAATCCTCAAAGAACTTTACTTTAATTTCTATCTATTTAGCTCAGTTAGGGACTTAGGTTTTAGAAATGCTAAACTTTAAATATTTGCTTTAACTTCGATTCAATTGCTTAAATTGTATTTTTCTCACGTTTCTATACAATCATGCTTGCTAAAATGCTAATAAATAACATTTATAAAACTATCAATTGAAATACCATAATTTAGTAAATAAAATCTTACTTTTGACAAACAAGCTGGTCTTGGTTATTCAGAAGTGTAGGTTACTATTAGCTAGATCCCATCGCCAATGGTGGTCGTTTAAATGGTTAGGATTTATTCTAATGACAATATTCTTTCCGCAGATGTATAAAATTGTATATATTTTGTAGATAATGTGTACATAGATTTAATCTGACCACCTGATTCAGTAGGCCCAAAAATATGTCAGGTTTATAAATGGGTCCATAATTTAGTATAGAATTTTGTTTATAGGTTATGAAGTTGGGTAGCGTTGTTTATGATATATTTTCTATAGGCCGCTGGATCAGAGGCAAGTGTGGGGAGGTAGGTCGATATGAGGAAAGGCTGTGAAGGAGTAAATGGCAGGACAGGACGTGCACAGAGATTGGCAGATGTGGTGGGAATGGGTAGGGAACAGTGCATCAAATACCAGTGTTCTACTTTAAAGGAGAGTGGTGCTATGGGAATTTAGTTTCTATGCACCCCTCCTGAGGGCCCAAATACGCTCCTGGTTTTCCCCCGAGCACAATGTTACAGGGAAAAATAAAGAAAATAGCAAGGCTCACTCGGCCATCGAACTCAAGGTCCCCTCGGTCTCTTTAAACCACCTGACTCCCTCCTGTACACATTTATACCTCCCGCTTCCCTCCTGTACACCTTTAAACCTCCGCCTCCCTCCTGTACACATTTAAACCTCCCGCCGCCCAGGTCCCTCTTTCCCCTGGTCCTGAAAACTCACCTGCTCTGCTGCAACTCTCCTGAGTTGCGGCCGCTCCTCAGCCACCTCCTGTGGGGACCACGAGTCCTCGCACCACGTCTCGGCTTCTTCCTGGTCTGACTTTCTTGCAACTTCCTCTCCTTCTCCCTCATCTCGGTCCGCTTGGTTCTTCTCCTCCTTCCTCCCGGCTATGACGCACCAACTTGTTGTGTCCCTGGCCCTTTTCACCTCCTGTGATGATCCTCTCCAGGGGTTCGCCATGCTCTCTTCCTGTTTCGCGGAGTCCTGAAGCTGTACGGCGAGAGGACATGGGGGAGGAGTTATGTCTGTGGTTGGCCTTTTTCTGCGCTGGAATCGGGTGGAAATCGCTCGTGCAGGTACACTTTGTAGGTGTTGTGGGGGCCTACATTCCGCCATCTGGCCTGTCATGTTCAATATCTCCTCACATCGGCATAGTGTCCACGACTGGAAAGGGCTCAAAACCCAATGTGAGCACACCACATGCGAAGTGTGTAGCTGTCGTGTTTTAAGCCTAACGCTGCCGGCACCTAGGGAAACCTAGCAAACCTATACATTTTTGAAAACAAGACACCCAGTGGAATCCAGGATAGGGTGACTTGACTACCTCCCAACAGGTTCTGTTACCCAGAATTCCTTGCAAACCTAAAAAACTGTCCAAAAAATATATTTTCCCCACTTTTCTGTGGTGGAAAGGTCTGGAATCTGGGTGGATCCACAAATTTCTACCCACCCCGCGTTCCCCAAAGTCTTATGAGAAAAATGGTCCCTCACTTGTGTGGGTCAGTGTTATAATCTGATGTTAGTCCGCTTTAAGGAACCATATGATGTCATCTAGAATGTGAGCTTCAGGCAGGACAGTTCGTGTTAGCTTGGAAACTGACTGGCTGGATGTTGATGCTGTCTACAATAAAAGATACTTTAACTACAAGAAATGGAGTATCCTGCTTTTTAACAATGGCGACGAGGACGACTTAACTTGATTGGGGACAAGTGGTTAAACAGCATCAATTCCCCTACAACTTTATTTGGACTTATTCAATTTAACTATTTTCATCGAAAAAAAAAAGAAAAAAAAAAAGAAGAGAAAACCGGAACTTTGGACTATTTCAAATCACAGCCTTACAGCCTGGACATCGTATTCAACGTTTCAACAAGTTAAAGGTAATTTATTGCCTTTTGCATACCTCGCATACTTCGTAGTGCCTGTAACCGCCCCGCATTTTTTAACTCCGAGGAAGGTTCCATACCTCGTGAACCTAGACTTTCCCTCGAGAGCTCGAAAGCATTCCCTGCGCGCGCCACTGGGATTCTTCTTCGAATGCGAAGGGTGGCGGAGCCTACGTCAGTGCGCCTGAATTGAACCTAACGTGACCCCGCGCTAAACGTAAGCTCCATCTTGTGTTCACAGACTTTCAACAGAAAAGGCTGTACACTTTCAAGTACGATAATCGGCTTATTGTACCTGTCATCACTACAATTTACGAGCAGACTGCCAGACACAAATCGTGTCACCTTTCAATTCTGAACTCGGATTTTGACAATTCATCACATTGTTTCACGGTATTTTTATTTTCGTTTTTGGGGATTTACATTGAGTTTAACGGAGACTAATTACCAAGATATAAGACTGTTTACCAGGATTACCACAAAAGAAGTATTTTAACACCATTTGAGTTTTCATCACACTTTTACTATTAACTTTCATTTTAGGACTGCTCTTCATTTTATTTTAATTTTATCCTTTATTGTTCCTGACTACCACATCTGCCTCACTTTTTAATAATTTCTCTAGTATGGCTTCATCCACTTCAATGTCACAACCTCCTCCTTTTCTTTCAGAAAAAGGAGATCCAATATTACCTTGGAAACGATGGAGGAATATTTTTGACTCTTACATTTTAGCTATTGGTGGAGAAAATCTTCCGCAGTCAGAAAACAGGCTATTCTATTACATAATTTAGGCGTAGAAGGACGTAACATATACGATAGCATGGACTTACTTACGATTGGAAATGGTGAGGGTGAGCCTTACGATGTGTATGAAATGTCAATGATGATGTTACAAACATATTTTGGTCCTCGCATAAATATAGTTTTGGAACGACACAGATTTTGTACGAGGACACAGGGTTCTACTGAAAGGGTCAAAGGTTATGTAGCTTCTCTTAAAACATTAGCACGCACCTGTGAGTTTGAAGAATTGTCTGACTCATTAGTCAGAGATCAATTAGTGCGATGCACAAATAGTAATAGGGTGCAAGAAAAACTTTTATCAAAAAATCCGACTCTTGATGAGGCCATTAAAATTGTTGAAGGAATGGAAAATACCTCATCTTGGGTAAAAGAGATTAAGAGAGGTCATGAAGAGAAGAGAGAATTAGAAAGTGAAATTCATATGGTTAATGATGAGCACAGTTTCGAACAACGTGTGAGTGTGGGAAGGGTTGTTGCTAATGACAAATTTAAAAAAAATGACAAGGATATGGTCACGCGCAACCTTGTAAAGCCTCAAACAAATAGTGAGGATAAAGGGAGTAAAGATTCACTTAAACCTAAGTGTATGAGATGTGGGAGTTTCACACATTTTTCGAGTTATCCACAATGCTATGCAAAGGATGCTGTATGCATGAAATGTGGTATTAAGGGACATTACGCTCGAGTCTGTAAGTCAACACGGGCTCCAGAAAAAAAAAATTCTGATGTAGTACGTGTTGTGGTGTCTAGCATCAGGGAAGAAGATGGAATGATTGATGCCGACAAAATCTTTATGCCTGAATGTGACATCATGGTGAATGATTTCAAATTTGTTGTCTTAGCTGACTCAGGGTCTCCTTACACCATGATAGGCAACAAAGAATGGGATGAGGTTGTAGGATTAAATGAAACTACTTTAATTCCACCTGGTATAAATCCAGTTGGCTATGCCAAAGCTAAGATTAATGTTCTTGGGTATATAGAGGCTTGTATTAAATTTAAAGACAGAAGAACGTTTGGTAAAGTTTATGTGGCTATGAGGGGTGACAACTTATTGGGTTGGAGACATCAATGAGATTTGAGAATCGGACTTAATCCATCTGCTGAAGATCCTAAAGACCAAGTCATGTTGATTGATGGTGATAGTAATGCCTGTACTGTTGACAATCAGAAGTGTGTATATTTCAAAAAAATTCCTGAGGTTTTTTCTGAAGAGTTAGGGTGTCTTAAGGGTTTTGAGCACAAAATTATTTTGAAAAACAAGGCCATACCTTGTGTTTACAAGGTAAGAAAAGTTCCAAACATGATGGTGGATCCCTTGAGACAGGAGTTAGAGAGATTACTGAAGTTAGATGTGATTGAGGAGATAGAGGCATCGGAATGGTTGGCCCCCATTGTTTTGGCCCCTAAGGATGGGGGGCCAAAATTAGGATGTGTGTGGATTTGAGGGGGTTGAATCAGTGGATTTGGGTTGACAGGCAACCGTTGCCCAATATTTCAGAGTCACTTAGCACTCTCAAGGATGCGACTATTTTTAGAGTTTTGGACTTATCGTCCGCATATCACCAACTTACTTTGCACAAAGAGTCAAGGCATCTTACATCGTTTGTAACACCTTTGGGTGCGTATTGTTTTAAAAGAATGCCTTTCGGATTAGCATCGGCAGCTGCATGTTTTCAGAGGGTCATGAAGAGGGTTTTAAACGGAATTGGGAATATTATGTTTTTTCAAGACGACATTCTAATTTATGGGAAGGGAGAGGTTGAGCACAGTAAGACATTGCTTGAAGTCTTGGAAAGATTGAAGGAGAAAGGACTAACTGTAAAAAAAGAGAAGTGTCGGATAGGTGTGGAAACTGTTACGTACCTTGGTCATGTAATTTCAGGTACAGGAATACAACCAAAGTTAGAACTAGCTGATTGTGTCAAAAAAGCTCCAGTACCTAGCGATAAAGATCAAGGGAGATCATTCCTTGGACTTGCGGAATTTTACGCTAAGTTTGTTCAAGGATTTGCTAGTTTGACTGAACCCATGAGGATGTTACTTAGGAAAGGTGTACATTTTGAGCGGGCAGAAGACTGCCAGAAAGCTTTTGAAAAGATCAAAGAAGAGATTGGAAAGATGCCTACCCTTGGGCATTTCGATGTAAATAAAAAAACTATTTTAACCACTGATGCTAGTCTCAAGGGTTTGGGCGCTGTACTTTCTCAAGTAGTAAATGGTGAACCAAGTACAGTTGCATTTGCTTCTAGGGCACTTAAACAAGCAGAGACAAACTATTCTTGCATTGAAAGGGAAGCACTTAGTGTTTTTTGGGCGGTACAACACTTTAAATTTTACTTATGGGGTATTCCATTCTTGGTAAGAACCGACCATAGGCCCCTTGTTCAAATTTGTTCTTGCAGACATAGTGAACACTTAACACCAAGAATCAAACGTTGGAGTGAGGGATTACAAGAATACAATTTTGTTGTACAATATATACCTGGGCAGAATAACAAATCTGCTGACTGTTTGTCGCGATTACCACTGGAGGAAAGCAGTGATAATGACAAGGAAGAATGTGTATTTTGGGTTGCTGAAGACGCTTTGACACAAGATGAGTGGAGGAATGGTGTGATTAAAGATAGGATTCTATCTGAGCTCAAAACCTGGATAAGTCAAGGTTGGCCGGATTATAAATCCTTGGATCAAGAGATGAAAACGTATTGGTCTGTCAAAGATGACATTTCCTTTGTGGGAGACAATTTACTGAGAGGTATGAGGGTTATTCCTCCAGTTGAGTTTAGAGACAAAATTATAAACACAGCTCATGAGGGTCACCTTGGAAGGAGTCTCACCAAGGCTAGAGTGAGGGAAAGATACTGGTGGCCAATTATGGACCGTATGATCGAGGATGTTGTCAAGGACTGTACTTTGTGTGCATTTAATGACAAATCTTATACGACCACTCACACACCATTGTCACCAGTAAAGATTCCTGAAGTTGTTTGGACAAAGTTGAGTTTAGACATCATGGGACCATTCGATCTGTTACCACCAGGTGAACGCTTTGTTATTTTATTGGTAGATTACACATCCAAATGGGTAATAACAAGTGTACCTCTTCTGTGAATACCAAATCTGTTATTGAGTTTCTAAAGAGAGTGTTTGCTTTTGAAGGTCTACCAAAATTTCTGATAACAGATAATGGCGTGCAGTTCGTATCTAGTGAGATGAATGATTTTCTTAAAAGTTGTGGTGTGGTTCATCAAAAAACTGCATTCTATTCTCCTCAGGCCAATGGCTTAGCGGAAAGAATGAACCGATTGGTCAAAACTTGTCTTCAACGTGCTTTAGATACAAAAGTATCTCTTAAAGAGATCTTAAGAGATACTTTATGGGCACATAGGACCACACCCAATGCTGTTACTTTAACATCCCCTTTTGAAGCCTTGAGGGGTAGGAAGGCGATTTCCAAGTTAAATCCTGTTTGGATGCCAATAATGGACACAGGAATTTTATCAACTGATGAAAAAAAAAAATAAGATCTTAAAATACCAGAATCAATACAAAATGAGATACGATTCTAAAATGTGTGTGAAAGGGAAGAAGTGGAATGTTGGAGACAAAGTTTTGATAAAGAATCCCAGACACACACTTAAGGGCAAGAGCACCTTCATGGGTCCCTTTATCATTGTCTCCATTAAAAAAAATGTTGTCAGAGTTAACAATGGTAGTGTCTGGAGTATGTCCAGATTAGTCAAATGTTTGAAAAATAGTCCTAATTCTTCAGATTCTCAAAACTGTTTTCACAGTGATGTTGTTGATGCAGGGCCAATTTCTCATGACCAAGATGCTGGAACTTCTTGTACTGATTTAACATCTGCTAGTCCTAGTTCTAACCAACCGTCCAAAAGGCAACATCAATTGCATCTAAAATATAAAGATTATCTTATATCTTGAATTTCTAAATTTTGGATTTCTGCAAAGTTATTTTCACTGTATCTAATTGACCACTTCTTTCTTTAAATTGGTCTTTTCATTTTTAGTTCTTGTTCTCTTTTTTCTTTTGATGTATTGGGAAGGGGATGTGTTATAATCTGATGTTAGTCCGCTTTAAGGAACCATATGATGTCATCTAGAATGTGAGCTTCAGGCAGGACAGTTCGTGTTAGCTTGGAAACTGACTGGCTGGATGTTGATGCTGTCTACAATAAAAGATACTTTAACTACAAGAAATGGAGTATCCTGCTTTTTAACAGTCAGCTTAGTGCCCGGGACAGGAAACGGCACGAAACGCAACATGAGCACACCTCAATTTCACAGTGAAAAATTACCCTTTTTTTGCAAAGTGACTATCTGTAGTTTTTGAACCATAGCTCTGCCGGCACCTATGGAAACCTAGCAAACCTATACATTTGTAAAAACTAGACACCCAGGGGAATCAAGGATGGGGTGACTTCATTGCCTCCCAACATGTTCTGTTACCTAGAATGCCTGGCAAACCTAAACAATTGACCAAAAAACCCACACTTTCCCCACATTCCTGTGGTGAAAAATTCTGGAATCTGCGTGGATGTACATATTTCCACTCACCCCGCGTTCCCCAAAGTCTTAGGAGAAAAATGGTACCTCACTTGTGTGGGTCGGCCTACTGCCTGCAACAGGAAATGGTGCAAAATGCAACGTGTTCACACCTCAATTTCGCAGTGAAAAATGACCTTTTTTTGGCAAATAAGTGCCTAGCTGTAGTTTTCGAACCATAGCTCTGTTGGCACCTAGGGAAACCTAGCAAACTTATACATTTTTAAAAAAGTAGACACCCAGGGAAATCCAGGATGGGGTGACTTAACTGCCTCCCACCAGGTTCTGTTACCCAGAATCCCTTGCAAACCTAACAAATTGACAAAAAAAACACATTTTCTCCACATTTCTGTGGTGGAAAGTTCTGGAATCTGCATGGATCTACAAATTTCCACACACCCCGCGTTCCTCAAAGTCTTATGAGAAAAATGGTATCTCACTTGTATGGGTCGGCCTAGTACCTGTGACAGGAAATGGTGCAAAACTCAACGTGGTCACACCTCAATTTCGTAGTGAAAAATGACCCTTTTTTGGCAAAGTGCCTCGCTGTCGTTTTTTAACCCTAGCTCTGCCGGCACCTAGGGAAACCTAGCAAACCTATACATTTTTGAAAAGTAGACACCCAGGGGAATCCAGGATGGGGTGACTTGAGTGCCTCTCACTAGGTTATGTTACCCTGAATCCCTTGCAAACCTAAAAAAGTGACAAATAAACACATTTTCCCAACATTTCTGGGGTGGAAAGTTCTGGAATCTGCGTGGATCTACAAATTTCCACCCACCCCTTGTTCCCCAAAGTATTACGAGAAAAATGGTGCCTCACTTGTGTGGGTCGGCCTAGTGCCTGCGACAGGAAACGGTGCAAAGCGCAACATGGTCACACCTCAATTTCGTAGTGAAAAATGACCCTTTTTTGGCAAAGTGCCTAGCTGTCGTTTTTTAACCCTAGCTCTGCTGGCACCTAGGGAAACCTAGCAACCCTATACATTTTTGAAAAGGAGACACCCAGGGGAATCCAGGATGAGGTGACTTGAGTGCCTCCCACCAAGGTTCTGTTACCCAGAATCCCTTCCAAACCTAAGAAATTGACAAAAAAAACACATTTTCCCCACATTTCTGTGGTGCAAAGTTCTGGAAACTGCGTGGAGCTACAAATTTCCACCCACCCCATGTTCCACAAAGTCTTACAAGAAAAAGGGTACTTCACTTGTGTGGGTCGGCCTAGAGCGTGCGATAGAAAACTGCGCAAAACGCAACATGGTCACACCTCAAATTCGTAGTGAAAAATTACCCTTTTTGGAAAGTGCCTAGCTGTTGTTTTTTAACCCTAGCTCTGCCGGCACCTAGGGAAACCAAGCAAACCTATACATTTTTGAAAAGTAGACACCCAGGGGAATTCAGGATGGGGTGACTTGAGTGCCTCCCACCAATTTCTGTTACCCAGAATCCCTTGTATACCTAATAATGTGACAAAAAAACACATTTTGCCCACATTTCTGTGGTGGAAAGTTCTGAAATCTGAGTGGATCTACAAATTTCTACCCACCCCGCGTTCCCCAAAGTCTTACGAAAAAAATGATACCTCACTTGTGTGGGTCAGCCTAGTGTCTGCGACAGGAAACGGCGCAAAGTTAGTTAGTTATTTAATTTGTAGTGCGCAACAGCTACCCACATTAGGGTTTCCCGGCGCAAAATGTAACCTGGTCACACCTCAATTTCGCAGTGAAAAATGACCCTTTTTTAGCGGAGTGCCTATATGTCGTTTTTTAACCCTAGTTCTCCCGGCACCTAGAGAAATCTACCAAACACCCACATTTCTGGAAACTATACACCAGTGGGCTTCCAGGGAGGTATGGCTTGCATGGATCCCCCAGCGTTTCCTTAACCAGAATCCCTTGCAAATCTCGATTTTTGCTGAAAAAATCCCTTTTCTCACATTTTTGTGTGGGAAAGTGTGGCATCACCGGGCTCACACAAATTTCCTACCACCCAGCATTCCCCCAGGTCTCCCAATAAAAATGGTGCCTCACTTGTAAGGGAGGCCCAAGTGCCCGCGACAGCCAAGGGCCCAAAATGTAGTGAGGCGACATTAAATTTGCCTATCTCCAAACCACCTGTTTTTGCAAACGGGGTCACCTGGGTTTTGGCCCAGTGCTCGGGGACCATCTAGGGAAACCTACCTAACCCACACATTTCTGAAAACTAGACACCCGTGGGCTTCCAGGGAGGTATGGCTTGCATGGATCCCCCAGCGTTTCCCTACCCAGAATCTTTTGCAAACCTCTATTTTAGCTGAAAAAAATCTTTTTTTTCACACATATTTGTGTGGGAAAGTGTGGCATCACTGGGCTCAACACAAATCATTGGTGTGTAGTGGGCTTTTTGCCGCTGGGGGGCAGATTGGGAACAACTGCCCCATCTTCCCCCCATGGGGGGCATAAAGGCTGTAACTGTTACAGGAGGGGGCGTTGGCATGCCAGTTTTGGGCAGCCCCTACCCTAATTAAAATGTGCCCAAAAGAATTCCTGGCGTCTGGTGGGCCTTTAGTCCCCCCAGGGGTGCAGATTGGGGGCTACTGCCCCATATGCCAAACAAAGGGAGTAGCAAGGCTGTAATTTTTGTGGGGGAGGGGTAGGGGGAATGGGCATGCACGTTTTGGGCAGCTCCACTCTAATTCAAATTTGCCCCCCAAAAAACCCTGGCGTCTAGTGAGCTTTCCCCCCCTCGGCAGGGCACATTGGCGGCTAATGGCATTAAACACCAGGGAGTTTTTTGTGCAAATTTTAATTAGGGTGGGGTCTGCCCAAAATGGGCATGCCAATGCCCCCACCGTAATTCAAATTTGCCCCAAAAAATCCCTGGAGTCTAGTGGGATTTTTGCCCCCCTGGGGGGTAGATTGGGGATACTGCCCCATCTGCCCCCTAGGGGGGCAGGAAGGCTTTTATTTTTGAAGGGGACGGGGTGAGGGCATGGGCATGCCCGTTTTGGGAGCCCCACCTGAGTTAAAATTTGCCCACAAAAAATCCTTTGTGTCTAGTGGGCTTTTTACCCCCTCGGGCGGGGCAGATTGGGGCTAATGCCTCCATCTGCCCACAGGGTGGGGGCTGCCCAAAAGGGGCATGCCAATGCCCCCACGCTAATTCAAATTTGCCCAAAAAAATCCCTGGCATCTAGTGGGCTTTTTGCCCCCCCTGGGGGGGGGTAGATTGGGGGCTACTGCCCCATCTGCCCTATGAGGGTGCAGGAAGGCTGTTATTTTTGTGGAGGAGGCGGTGGGGAATGGGCATGCCCATTTTGGAGCCCCCACCCTATTTCAAATTTGCCCCCCAAAACTCCCTAGCATCTAGTGGGCTTTTTGCACCCCCCTTGGGTGCATATTGGGGGCTAAAGCCCCAATCTGCCCCCCCAGGGGGGGTAGAAAGTCCACTGGATGGCAGGGAGTTTTTTTGAAAAATGTAATTAGGGTGGGGGCTACCCAAAACAGGCATGCCAATGCCCCCACCCTAATTCAAATTTGCCCAAAAATATCCCTGGTGTCGAGTGCCCTTTTTGCCCCCCTGGGGAGTTGATTGGGGGCTACTGACCCATTTGCCCCCCCAAGGGGGCAGGAAGGCTTTTATTTTTGCAGGGGAGGGGGTGGGGACATGGGCAGGCCCATTTTGGGAGCCACACCCTAATTCAAACTTGCCCCCAAAAAATCCCTGGCGTCTAGTGGGCTTTTTGCCTCCCCAGCAGGGCAAAAAGTCCACTTGACGCCAGGGAGTTTTTAGGCAAATTTTAATTAGTGTGGGGGCTGCCCAAAACGGGCAAGCCAATGCCCCCACCCTAATTAAAATTTGTCCTAAAAAATCTCTGGGATCTTGTGTCCTTTTTGCCCCACCAGGGGGGGGCAGATTGGGGGCTACTGCCCCATCTGACCCCAGGGGGGCAAGAAGGCTTTTATTTTTGCGGGGAGGGGGTGGGGCATGGGCATGCCCGTTTTGGGAGCCCCCACCCTATTTCAAATTTGCCCCAAAAATCCCAAGCATCTATTGGGCTTTTTGCCCCCCTTGGGTGCAGATTGGGGGCTAATGCCCCAATCTTCCCCCAGATGGGGCAGAAAGTCCACTAGATGCCAGGGAGTTTTTTAAGCAAATTTTGATTAGGATGGGGGCTGTCCAAAACGGGCAAGCCAATGCCCCCACCCTACTTTAAATTTGCCCAAAAAAATCCCTGGGATCTTGTGGCCTTTTTGCCCCACAAGGGTGGGCAGATTGGGGCTACTGCCCCATCTGCTCCCAGGGGGGCAAGAAGGCTTTTATTTTTGCTGGGGAGGTGGTGGGGACATGGGCATGCTGTTTTGGGACCCCCACCCTAATTCAAATTTGCCCCTAAATAAATCCCTGGTGTCTAGTCGCCTTTTTGCCCCCCTGGAGGGGCAGATTGGGGGCTACTGCATCAGCATGCCCGTTTTAGGATCCCCTACCCTAATTCAAATTTACCCAAAAAAAATCCCTGCCCCCATCTGTCCCCGAGGTAGGGCAGAAATTCCACTAGACACCAGGGAGTTTTTTGGGAAAATTTAATTAGGGTGGGGGCTGCCCAAAACGGGCATGCCAATGCCCTCACCCTAATTAAAATTTGCTCATAAAATCCCTGGCATCTATTGGGCTTTTTGCCCCCTCGGGGGGCAGATTTGGGGCTAATGCCCCCATCTGTATCCCAGGGGGGGCAGAAAGGCAGTCATTTTTGTGGAGGGGTGCGTGGGGGCATGGGCATACCCAAATTGGGCAGCCCCCACCACAAATTATAATGAAAAAAAATCCATGGCTTATAGTGGGCTTTATGCCCCCCCCTGGGGGGGCTGATTGGGGGCTACTACCCCCAACTGCCCGCCAGGGGGGGCAGAAAGGCTGTAAATTTTGCGGGGTGGGTGCATGGACATGCCCTTTTTGGGCAGCCCCCACCCTAATAAATTATGCAGCGATAACTAAATATCCCTGGGGTCTAGTGGGCTTTTTGCCCCCCCCGGGGGGCAGATTGGTGGTTACTGCCCCCAGGGGTGGCAAAAAGACTAAATTACACCCAAACAATTTGGGGGGAGCAAAAGCCCTGGCCCAAGGGGCCGCTCCCCCCTCCCTGGTGTCTAGTGGGTGGATCCCTGCTTGGGGATTACCCTCGTGGGGCAATCCCCAAGCAGGGATCCACTGGGGATGGATACCATTGGAAAGGGGAGAGTCTTCCATTTCCAATGATACCCCTCCCGTCTTTCTACGTGCCCGGGGGGCTGAGATAGCCCCCTGAGCACATAGAAAGTGAAATTGAAATGAGCCTAAAGGCTCATCTCAGTTTCGGTTTCTGAGCAATGACGACAGCGCGACGTGCGCGCTGATCGTCATGGCACAGAAACCAGGGAGGGGGCCTCGGGAGCTGGGGAAGCTCTTCCCCAGCTTCCGAGGTCACAGGGGAGAGAAGGAAATCCCTCTGCTGTCTGCAGCAGAGGGATTTCCTGCCCCTGTCCTCTAGACGGAATGGTTCCGTCATGAGCACAGGGGCACCGATGCTCATGACGGAACCATTCCGTCATGAGCATCGAAGGGGTTAACAGACATCACGGTATGATAATTTCCTCCTAAACCTCACATTATCTGCCTCCCCATGTACAAGTCATGGAGTCATGTGATGCTTAATCTGCAATGGCAGCTGAGTTCGGACAGTGTCACAGTGTGTCATGGATGAAGAACATCTTCTCTAGACATATATACCACTTGACCTTTCATTTCACACGCCAACAGAGTAATGCACTGTAGATGCAATCTGTGCTTTGAGACAGAGAGATTTTGTTGCTGTCTCAACACCAATGAACTTCAGAAGTCGACTGGCATGCACCTAGCTTCAAAATGTTGACTATAGTTTTTGAGTATATTGTTCAATCTACGACACACCAAACATACCTCCTGTTCGAACACAGCTACTTAGTCCTCATGATAAAGGATCAAGGATTCGTTACAGCATCATGACATAAATCTTACGTACAGGAAATGCTTGGTTTAGCACGTTGGTAGATTGAGTGGTTCCAACATGGCGTTTGAACTTGGTTGTTAGACTGATCAAGATAACTCCACAATTATTGCAGGTACAAACTGGGGAGTTAGGGAATGAGTTAGATAGGCGGTACAACTGAGGGGTTAAACGCTTATTGTATTGGGAGTTAGATATGGAGCGGTATTAGAGAGGCATTTTGGTTTAAGCACAGGGAGGGTTACTGAGGTGGTAAATAACAGGGACTGTTTGTGGGTGGGTGAATCGGTGGGGCACACGGTCATTGATTGGAATTATTCATTTTTTTAAGACCGATAGATCATACGTTTTGGGGTGCAGGCAAAACATGTGTTCAAGAATAATCAACTTTGTACGCAAACTATGTGGGGCTGATGTATATTTTTTAAATTAATTGTAGATACCCCTGAAGAATGACCTAAATGCATTGGGTGAACTAATGTAGAGGAGGAATGAAGTATCTTTGCATGCCTGTGAATAAGCCTGAATGGGCAATTCTAATGCAATTAAAATGCGTTAAAAGGTGGAACTTTGTTTCTTTAATGTGACAGACAAGTATAGATAAACCATGGATATAAACAGGATGAACTTTGATTACACTACTGATTACATGCTTACGGCGTGTCACAATTTCATGATGAATTGTCATCATTGTGCACTTAGGAGCATAGTGCTCAAGAGTGTATGCACACCAAACTGGAGAAAAGCATGATGAACTTAAATTGATGTAAAAAAACGGGTGTGTGTCAGACCTTTTTAAATAAGTCTTACGTTGTCATGACTGTGAATGCAATTTTGTGTTACAGGATGTGCCACACGTGTGATGACACAATTTAATATTGTTATCTCCCATATGCATTAAAGCACACCGAAGCAACGTCACTATCATCCCTAATTTGTCCTTTGGTGCAAAAGGGACAATCAATCAGTACAGTTCCAAGGATGATGTTCAAAGAAAATAAAGAAAAAAAATGGAACTCCCTTCCAGTCAACATCAGGTTAGCGGACACAGAAACTAAGTTTAGAAAACTGCTAAAGACCTATCTGTTCACCCTTTAGTTGGCCTTGGTCACGGCTCCCTCTATCTCCACAGCGCGGGGACACGCCGGGATGGCGTCGCCATGCGCTCTATAAACTCCTTTAATAATAATAATAAAGGACTGATGCACAGCTGTTGAAGTGTCTGGACTTCCGAAATGCTTCTCTGCAGTCCAGACGTTATTCGGGAACGCAACAATGCTGCGCAGGGTCATTGTGGTACAAGCACATTTGAATGATTGTTCTCTATATAGCCAATCAGCTGTGGGAATTCTTTTGGAACTCAAGTACAGACAGCACATTTGACCGTGGCTCTGTGAAACTTCAATATATCAAATCAAGGCAGTTAGCCATATAATCAACTTAGAAGGAGATTCTTGGCTCACAAATGACTTGCTCCGTATATTTTTTAAAAACTGCCTGCACACGCTTTAGAGAAGCCTTGAGGAAGTCTAGGAGGACAAAACGCACGTTGGATGCCATTTGTTGTATTTTATGAAATAAAGGTGAATGACTGTACACTTCAATAGCTGTGGAACACACATTTGAACATCATCCTTGAAACTGTAGGGACAGTTTCTGCCTTTTTCAACATATGACCAATTAAGTATAATAGTGACATTGCTTTGGTGTGCTTCGGTGCATATGGTAGATAGTTTCATCTAGACTACGTTGTAGGACTAGTGGGTTATACCGAAGGTGGGTGGGTATCCTAGCAACATTGGAGCAACAGATAAATGTGATGAGCTACAAATTGGATGCTAACAACATGACTCACTGACATGTTGATGTGCAGATCGCAAGGCATATCTACAGGTCATTCATATATATTTCAATTTGATGTTGTTCTTGACACAGCACAAATATTCCCCCATCCAAATACTTAAGGCAGACTATGGCTCATTTGCATACAAGTGAGTATGGTCAGTTGAAAGTGCATCATTGTTCATGTATTCCTAGAATGATACATCGGACATTGAGGGGGGGGGGGGATTACATAAATCAGTCACAAAACTAAACATGTTCACAACTATAATGATCAAATACGTGAAGAGACATATGAGACTCATGGACACTGAGCATGGTCAGTTTGTGCTTGGTTGTTTTCTGTGATATCACATTGAATCAATGTGGAAAAGCATTGCAACCTTTGAACTTGCACCCACACTGCAACCCTGGAACAACGCCCTGTCTAACGATTGGGCACAACACCAGTACCCATAAGTAGTGAGCACTGTGTTCAGCATGCCATCCTCTCCATATGTCAGCCATCTGATGCTGTTGTCTTAACTTGGCGTCTGCTACTCCAGTCTAAGTGGCAATGGGCAATCCAGTTTGAATTGTGGCTAGAGGGAAGACCTGTCGGACACTGTTGTGGCTTTTGATGTGTCCAAGCATGTCTCCACGAAGTACAACATTCACAATGTGTTTCGTCATGGTCTTTGGACTTTGAGAGCATCTGCAAAGTTCAGACTGCAGCTGGATGTAGAGATCATACCATAGTTGCCCACATACAGAGTCTAGCTTCCATCCTCGCACATCATCAACACCACAATGAATGATTGTAGTTACTCACTGGTAACGTTGAGGTCTCCAAAAGTGTCAACCTCCCCCTGTGTATATGGCAGTGGTCCACCTGAGAAACATGTACAGATGTACAATTATGTATGAAATCCAACATATCTACAGTCTAGGGAAAACATATTAGTTAGTGTGGCACATGCATCTAATTACCAGACCATTCACTCCTTTTGTCATTAAGTACAGCAATGTTTTTTCACCCACACCTGGACAATTTAAATGCTGGATCAATTCCACATCACTGTTCACTGAGTGTGAAACAAACATGTGTGCCATCCCTGTGAGTTTTCACGTGCTTCTAAAGATTCATCAGACATGCCCTTGCGCAGACACAATTGCAAAATGCTGTAAGGATGGCTGGCTCAAAGATTTGTATGCGCATGCAAATGTGTAAACAGTTTTTTGATGTGCGAACTCACAATACTTCTTCGACTCTCTACATGCTTGCAGCATGTTAAACTCTATTGTGCGGCCTAATTGAACACTGATTTGACCTTGCTTGTGAGTTTTGCATTGTTGCTTGCACATGTCTTGTGGTTCTTTTGCCTGCCTGCTTCCCCCTCCGTCCCTAATGCAGATTCACCTGCCTCCACCATGACGATTCCAGAGTTCCAGGTGGACATCCATAAACCATTCACAATATTATGGGGTTTGATGCTTGTCCACACAGCAGACATGCACAGCCAAACCCCTCTGCAGTCATCGAAAATAACAAACACAAACATCGCCACAGGTCATTCTTCCCCACAATCCATCAGCTATGACTCTGATAAATTTCAATGGACGGTACCAGTGGAAAATCTAACCAATACTACCTGTACACACTGAGCAACAACCATGGACAGTAATCCAGAATGCACTGCCCCCAGGCCTTCACCAACAACTGCACACACACTACGTACACACCAAACTGCACCAAATCAGGACCCTTGAAATGCATCCTCCTCAAAGTGTCCACCCTTTAAAGACTAGCCATAGAGTTCTGTATCATCCTCGACAACCTTGCACCAGATGTAGCGTTACTGACAGGAAGCATGGAAAACGCTAACCTTGCCAACAACATTGCCAAATGCATCACTAATTAATATTCACATTTTAGGAATGGCCTGCAACAACCACCCGGTATGTGGCCATGCCATTGCACATAATAGCTACCCCAAATCACAAACTCAAGCTCCAGCAACAGCACTCTCAACGCCAAACACCTACGCCTCCAGATCCAGGCCGGCCCAAAGACAACCCTCTGAGGGACCCTTGTCTAAAGACCTTCCAGTCCTTGAACTGTGTATACCACCTGCATAACAAACATTATTGCACAACATGACGTCGCATACATGTAGTACATACTTATAATATACCTCAATCACATCTTGACAACCTCAGTTATAACAGATTTGTCAACTGCAAGGACAACCTTGAAAACGTCTGACAGTAACAACTTGTCACGACCCACAACCACAAGCCAGGTCGGACCATTACCACAGCCACTACACCCAGACCACGTAACCCCATGGACTGACCAGCCCAACGTACACCTCCATGTCAACTAAACATCTGCATTCTAAAAAAACGAATTGCACACCACAAAGGAAATGACAGAGCGCTGCATCGCAAAATGCGATGCAGCACAAGCTACGAAATTCGTTTTATTTATTTAATTGTTTACTTACCTCCAATCATCCATATTCCGGTGTTTACTACCCCCCACCCTGCCCCTCCCCCACCCGCCCCGCCTTTCTGCCCCACAGAACTCCCTCCACAGGCCACGGCTGGGTAGATGCAACACGTTTCAGGGGGGCTGAGTGAGTGGAGTCAGATTTGTAGATCCTTTATGCTTGGGCAATTGCAACACTTTACGAGTGGATGCGACACATTTAAGAGGGGCTGTGAGTAGAGGCAGATTGGAAGATGCTTAACGCTTGGGTCTGTGCGACACTTTACAGTTGGAGGCAACACTTTTCTGTGGTCTGAGTGACTCAAGCCAGATTTGTTACTGTATAGATGTATATATATGGGGCAGATATACAAGGAAGTGCCGCAGCGTGGTACCGCAGGCTTTTTGGCTTTGCCACGCTGCGGCACGCTCAAAAGTACAGGGATGTGACATATTTACAAGAATATGCTGCATCTCTATGCTTCACCCTGCGCTGGCGCACAAACTGCAGTCATGTGCTGGCACAGGTCCCCTTGCACCATGGTGCATGGATTCCTGCGTCGTGGGGAGATTGTCTGTGTGCAAGAAAGGGTTCCTTCTGCACAAAAACAATCAATACTGGCATTTTCCTCTTTAAATGCGTGCTGTAAAATGCAGCACGCATTCAAAGAGCAAAAAGACGAGGAGAAATGAAAATACTTCTCCTTGTTGCACCTCGCTACGCCACCTCTAGAGTGGGTTAGTATTCAGACACATCTCCAGATTTACGATTTAACGTCAATCTGAAAATGTGTCTTGTTCCATGGGTGTTGCGTGGGAACACCCACAGCAACAGCCATGGAACGCACCTTCAACGCAAAGTGCTGCAGGTAAAGGGGCTGTATTTACAAGCAGAGGAAAAGTCACACAGGGTGGCTTTTCCTCTCCTTGTAAATATGGATGAGCCCCCTGCACTACCAGTATGTCACAAAAAGTGAAGTACTGGTGGCACAGGGGGCTTGTTATTCTGCCCAGAGTTTGTGTGAAAGAGAAGTGTAACGTATAGTACATGTGTGTATTCCTTCTCAACATATTGCCTTATTGAATGTTGAGTTGTGTTGTTTTCTGTCACCACATTTCCATCCGTGATGGCATATGTGTACACAATAATATGGAATTATGATTGGCTTGTTTGTGGTACTTTTAAGTTGCACTTGCACAGCAGGTGCCTAACATTACATCACGCATCATTGGCACTACCTGCAGCACATTGGTTAACATGTCACAGCGCGCAATCATGTGGCTTCTTTTCAGGACCATGGTGGGACTAATGCACCACTTTTCACATGTCCAAACGTGAATCATCAGCGACACAAGGTGCTTTTGATTTTGCACCTGTATTTTAATGAGTAATGTGCGGTGCCACTTTCGGCAGCTATGCATGTCAGGCACACCACACAGACATCCTTATATCATAGTGCAAGTGTGCATGAACCACTGCATTTCAGCAGTTTTGTGCAAAATTGCAGGGTAGTACACAACATTGGAACCTATCATTGTGATAAAATTGCATTCCTGTGCTCCACCAGTGCCACAGCTTGTCACAGCCAAGGTGCTTGCACTGGCATGCTGCAGCAATTTCAGGTTGATCTGCATATATATATGTCTATCATATGACCTGTAAAGTAAATGGACACAAAGTTGATGCTCCTACTTACATTTTTTATTGTGAATTCAGTGCATATTGTTACAAACTTACATTTGCTACATCACGAGTAGAATTGTGTGACAATGTTTGTGCAACGTCTTATCCCTGCTGCAGTGTGGCTTATGTCTTGTTCTTCTGCTTCTGCTTCACCTTCATAACCATCATCCATTTGTTCAGGGGGCTGTTCCTCTTCATCCCAGGGCACATTTGGTTTTACACATATGTGGAGGAGTATTGCACATGTCATTATCATCTAGCACACAGTTTCTGGAGAATAGAGTAGCCTTCCGCCTGATGAATTTAGGCAATGGAACCTGGACTTGAGCATTCTTAAGCTTCTTTCAATGATGCTTTGAGTTCTGCAATGGGCATGGTTGTATGCCTTTTGTGGTTCAGTCTGTGGATTTCCAAATGCTGTCATCAACCACGTCTGTAGACCATATCCTTGATCAGCTGTAATTGGAAAGTAATTAGAAATGTGTTACTTAAGGGTGACATCAGTATACATGACGTGTTGTACATCACTTTTGTGGAGATTGTAATGGTGAATTACATGGATGTCAATTGCATGTTGTGTTTGAGGTTGCTGCTGTCAAGTCTTGCTCACCTGTGTATCCTGGTTTCTTCTGTTGGAGAACTGAAGATGATTCCGACCCTCCGCTGTACTCCTGATTCCTACTGCACTGATTGAGAACAGTGCGTGAAAAGGAGAAGCCTAAGGGAAGGGGGACGTGGAGAAAATAACAAAAGAGAGAAGAAACAGCACAGCTACTCTTGAAGCAATTGCTAGAGATGACTGCTACCAATCTGGGGAACTGTGGTCTCTAGAAGACAAGAATTAACAAGAAGAAATAATCATTCCCTTCTTTTAGTTATAAGATTGATGCTTACATACATTCCTATGATAGCTTTATGTATTTATATGCTAATACCTCTCAACTCTGATCTGTAGCTCACCAGAGCTTTTTTGATTTAAACAGGATGAACGTCGTCCTTGAATAAAGAAATATCCTGTCAGTTCTAATGTAAACTCAAATTCTTTGTAAATTCACATTAATTGCAAATAATAACTCACTGAAAATCCACCCTGAAATTGTGTACAAGAAATCCTGTTCACAATAATTGCACAACGTTCGTGAAACAAGTAGAATTCCAAGAATAATGTCTGTTCATTTAGTCTTTGTAACACCTTTGAATTTACTCTTGTTAAGCCACAGAGTATTACTGTCCCAAAGTTGCAAGATTTTTCCTCTTTATTGTTCTCAGATGCCTTGCACTTGATCTGATAAAACGTCTTTTAAAAGTTTAAAACATTATCCTGCATTGGCGCTGGGTTCGATTAAAGTCTTTTCAAATGTTCAAAACATTATCCAAAACAAACACGAGTCTTTGCACTTACTTGAGTGACTTTCAATTTGGTCTTCGAAATAACCTTACTGTTTTCTTTTTTGTTGCAGGAGCACTTGGATTGCTGGAGACCGGAAGACTGAACTCACCGGAAGGCCAGGAGAAAGAGAAAGGCTGGGGAAGACAAGCGGAGACGGACCAAGGAGAGGAGCGGCAGGAAGGAAGAAAACTGGAGGCAGGAAACCAACTGGAGCAGAGGACTGAAGAGATGGCTTGCTAATGTAATGGGCGGAGGAGGATTTTCTGACCTAGTATGGGGGTTATAGGGTTTGAGCAGGGACACATGAAATGTGGGATGTACTGGGTACTCATCTGGAAGATTCAATTGTACTGTTACTGGGTTTAAAATTGCAGTGATACTAAAAGGACCTATAAAACGAGGTTGTAACTTACGAGACCCTTCAATATTCAGATTTTTGGTGGCAAGCCAAACCTGATCTCCAATTTTATAATTTGGTGCCTCTATTCTGTGTTTATCTGCTTGTTTTTTCATCTGAATTTTGTAATCATTCATATGTTTTATAGCTTTTTCTTGGATTTCCAACAATTTAGATAGTCTTTCAGTGACAGTAGGTAAATGAGAATCATCTATAACCACAGGTATGGTTCTAGGATGGTAGCCCTGCATGAAATAAAATGGAGTGCAATGAGTAGCAGTATGGACTGTATTGGTATATGCAAATTCAGCAAGTGGTATAGCCTCAATCCATTCACTAGTATATTCTGTAAGTAAACATCGTAATGTTTGTAATAACGTCTGATTTAGGCGTTCAGTCTGTCCATCTGTTTCTGGATGAAACGCAGTAGACAAAGCAACTTCAATCTTTAGTTTCCCACAGAGTGTCTTCCAAAATTTTGAATTAAATTGACTGCCTCTGTCAGAAACTATTTTATTTGGTAAACCATGTAGACGTACCACTTCTTTTAGAAAGATTTTAGCAAATTCTTCTGCCGTAGGCAATTTTAGTAAAGGTATGAAATGTGCCATTTTTGACAAATAATCTACTATGACAAGCACAGTGGTAAATCTTTTACTGGATGGCAAACCTACTATGAAATCTACACTTAAGGTATGCCATGGTCTTTCAGGAATTGTCATGGGAATTAACAAACCGGCAGGTGCTCTGTGTGACGCTTTTTGAAATGCACATGTGGGGCACGTACTAACATACTGTTTCACATCTTTAGTCATAGTAGACCACCAAAACTGTTTTCGAAAATGTTCTAATGTTTTTAGCCATCCTGGGTGTCCTCCTAGCACCGAAGTATGATGCCACGCAATAACCTGTGTTTGTAACTTTGTAGTTAGGACATAAAGCAAAGAATTATGATACAATAAGCCCATGTTGTATAGTATTTAACTAATGTTTTAGTCAATCTCATGTTGAAATTTGTAAATGTGTTTCATATAACTCCGTTATAAACTCCTGTTGTTGGATAGGAGCGAATATATTCTTTGGAGCTAAGATTGGTTTACCACTTTTTTCTTCAGTAAAGTCTGGAACATGACCATATCTGGATAATACATCCGATTGAATTTGTTGAGCACCAGGTCTATATGTGATTACGAAATCAAATGTACTAAAAAAATTTAACCATCTCATCTGATGTGGCGTCAACGCTTTTATGGAACTGAAAAATTGTAGATTTTTGTGATCACTAAAAATAGTGACAGGGAATTTTGCTCCCATTAGATGATGATGCCATTCAGAGAACGCTGTTTTTATTGCCAATAATTCTCGCTCTGCCACTGTATAATTCTGCTCTGCAGGAAGCAACCTTTTTCGAATAAAAGGCAATTGGATGTAATTGTCCATCCAAAGGATCACGTTGAGAAAGAACCCCCCCTAAAGCTACCTGAGAAGCATCCGCTTCTACATAAAAGGGTAACTCAGGATCAGGGTGTTTAAGAATGGGTGCTGAAGTGAATTTCTGTTTAAGCAGTTTAAAGGCTTGTGAAGCCTGACTATCCCACAGAAAGGATTTTCCTTTTTGCAATAATTTGGTTATAGGAGCCATGATGTCAGCAAAATGGGAAATAAATCTCCTATAGAAGTTAGCAAAAGCTAAAAATGTTTGTACTTCTTTCAAAGATGTTGGTTCAGGCCAATCCAGAATAGAACTCACTTTCTTTGTATCCATAGTAATACCCTGTGGAGATAAACAATATCCCAAAAAGTCCACAGTTGTTGTATAAAGATACATTTCTCTAATTTAGCAAAAAGGTGATGTTCTTTTAATTTTGATAGAACTGCTCTGACATGCTGTGTATGTTCTTCTGGGTCTCTAGAGTAGATAAGAATATCATCTATGTAAACAATTACACAGATGTCTAAAAACTCATGTAACACTTCATTTATAAAGAATTGGAACGCCGCAGGGGCGTTACATAATCCGAAAGGCATTACCGTGTATTCAAACAGGCCAAACTTGGTTTTAAAAGCTGTTTTCCATTCATCTCCCTCTTTTACCCGTACCAAATGGTACGCACCTCTAATATCCAATTTAGTATAGATGGTGGAATGTCTCAACTGATCCAAAAGGACAGGAATCAAAGGAAGTGGGTATTTATTTGTAATTGTAGCTTTGTTGAGTCCTCTATAGTCAATACAGGCGCGGAGAGAATTGTCAGGCTTTGGTATAAAAAAAAGAGGGGAGGAAACAGGAGATGTTGAATGCCTTATAAAACCGGATAACAACAAGTCATCAAGGTAAGTTCTCAAATATTCTGTTTCCTTTTCTGTAAGAGCATACACTCTGCTATTTGGCCGAGGGGCTCCTGGGATTAAATCAATTCTACAGTCATATGACCGGTGTGGAGGTAAAGTACTAGCCTTCACTGGATCAAAGACATCTTTGAAATCTATATACTCCTTGGGTATGTTGTCATGTTCTAAAGAAAGAACATTTGCACAGTGCACAACTGAGAAATTCTCAGGACCGGCTTCTTAACAAGAAGACGTACAACAGGAATAATCTAATGTGACAGTTCTAGCAACCCAATCAATTTTAGGATTATGAGCGACTAGCCAGGGTACACCCAAAATTAGACCAAAATTGGGGGTGTCAATCAAATCAAAAATAATATCTTCCATGTGTCCATTCTGACATACCATAGTGATAGGGTTGGTTTCTTTCGTAATTGGACCAGAAGTTAAATCTGAGCCATCAACTGCACAAACAGTTTCTGGGTGTATCTTCTGAACAATAGGTAATTCTAGTTTCTGAGCCAAGGCGTTATCAATAAAATTCCCGGTTGCTCCTGAATCTAAGAGCACAGCCAAAGTGTACCGAATTTGAGTGCTAATAATCAAAATTATATGAATAAGGAAATGTTTTGGAATTTGTGGTACTACAAAAGCTGCAGAAAGAGAGGTCCGGTCATGACAAGTCCTCGAGCAAGTGACCTTTACCCTTGCCGAGTTTCTTCGTTTTCCGGCTCAGTACCTAATGCTGATAAGAGTTGAACTTTCTTTACGGTTTTAGGTTTTACCGGGCAATCTTTAGCAAAATGACCTGATCGTCCGAAGTACAAACACAATTGCAGCTTTCTTCGTCTTTCTTTTTCTTCTGTTGACAAAGGACACCTGAGAGTTCCTATCTGCATAAGTTCCGGATCTGGAAATTTATTTTCCCCCTCCTTCTTAATATATTTCCAGAAAGAAAGTTTAGATTCTACTTTTGACTTGTATCCTTTTCTTTCCCCTAGACGATGATCTAATTTGACCACCAAGTCCACGAAATCAGAATAATCATCTGGAAGATCAACTATATGAGCTAAAGCATCTTTAAGTTCATCTTTTAAACCCTTATAGAAAATAGAGACTTGTTTTTCTTCTGGCCACTGAGTTTCTGTTAAGAGTCGATTAAAATTAGTTAGATAGGTCAAGAGATCTTTATTTCCCTGCTTTAGATTTAACAACTCATTATCACTAGCTTGGATATATGTGTGTTTGGCAAATAGCCTAGTCATTGTCCTTTTAAACTGATTCCAGTTATGCAAAATGGGATCATCTCTGTCAACATACGGAATGGACCAATTAGCTGCTGTTTCTCCCAAATAAGAAAGAACAAAAGCCACCTTAGTAGCATCTGCGGGAAATTTCTGGGGCTTACAAACAAAATGTAACTGACATTGATTAAGGAATACATGAAACTTATCGCTATCCCCATGAAAACGTTCAGGAGCTGCCAGAGGTACTACATTAACTGTAACTTCAACTCGGGATGGAGTGAAAGATGATGATGTCTTAGGTCTAGTGCCAGTTTCAAAAGAGTTTTTAAGAGAAGGAGAAAATCTTGTTTCCCAAAGACTTTGTCTGAGTTTATAACGTACTAGTTCTTGTTTTAAAGTGGTGTTTTCTGACTTTAACGTTTCTAATTCCAGCTGCATTTGTTGCAAAAGCACAGTTACTGAGTCATTTCGAGTTATATCCTCTTCTAAAACCTGTGCCATGTCAGATGCATCAAAGTACCTAAATTCTCCTCTGGATTCATTTCACCAACAGCAGAAGAGTGAGTGGCTTGTGCTACTGTCAAGTCTTGCTCACCTGTGTATCCTGGTTTCTTCTGTTGGAGAACTGAAGACGATTCCGACCCTCCCCTGTACTCCTG
This sequence comes from Lissotriton helveticus, assembly GCF_964261635.1. Taxonomy (NCBI): domain Eukaryota; kingdom Metazoa; phylum Chordata; class Amphibia; order Caudata; family Salamandridae; genus Lissotriton; species Lissotriton helveticus. The sequence goes on along the minus strand of NC_136063.1, from coordinate 1,546,048,398 downwards.
ATTCCCACTGCACTGATTGAGAACAGTGCGTGAAAATGAGAAGCCCAAGGGAAGGGGGAAGTGGAGAAAATAACAAAAGAGAGAAGAAACAACACAGCTACTCTTGAAGCAAATGCTAGAGATGACTGCTACCAATCTGGGGAACTGTGGTCTCTAGAAGACAAGAATTAACAAGAAGAAATAATCATTCCCTTCTTTTAGTTATAAGATTGATGCTTACATACATTCCTATGATAGCTTTATGTATTTATATGCCAATACCTCTCAACTCTGATCTGTAGCTCACCAGAGCTTTTTTGATTTAAACAGGATGAACGTCGTTCTTGAATAAAGAAATATCCTGTCAGTTCTAATGTAAACTCAAATTCTTTGTAAATTCACATTAATTGCAAATAATAACTCACTGAAAATCCACCCTGAAATTGTGTACAAGAAATCCTATTCACAATAATTGCACAACGTTCGTTAAGCAAGTAGAATTCCAAGAATAATGTCTGTTCATTTAGTCTTTGTAACACCTTTGAATTTACTCTTGTTAAGCCACAGAGTATTACTGTCCCAAAGTTGCAAGATGTTTCCTCTTTATTGTTCTCAGATGCCTTGCACTTGATCTGATAAAACGTCTTTTAAAAGTTTAAAACATTATCCTGCATTGGCGCTGGGTCCGATTAAAGTCTTTTAAAATGTTCAAAACATTATCCAAAATAAACACGAGTCTTTGCACTTACTTGAGTGAATTTCAATTTGGTCTTCGAAATAACCTTACTGTTTTCTTTTTTGTTGCAGGAGCACTTGGATTGCTGGAGACCGGAAGACTGAACTCACCGGAAGGCCAGGAGAAAGGGAAAGGCTGGGGAAGACAAGCGGAGACGACCAAGGAGAGGAGCAGCAGGAAGGAAGAAAACGGGAGGCAGGAAACCAACTGGAGCGGAGGACTGAAGAGATGAGGGATCCACAGGTAAGTCGAGCGCTGTAAAACGAGCACAAGCAACTAGCCGAGTTCTGCGCCGACTATTTATAGGCATTGACAGGCGGGGCTCACGCGCTGCACGTTAAAACGTGTAGCGCTAATTTACATACTGTTCGTTGGCTGTTTCTGCACATGGAGACAAAAGACAGTTAAAACATGTGCCGCTTTTTGGCAAAGAACCTTTGGGGAAGTGTGAGTTATATTTGTAACCTCCTCATGAATTATCATCAAGCCTTGATACCTCCAAAAGCAGTTTTTGTACATACAATGATAGCAATACATACAGTAATAGCAAGATATAAAGAATCTTAAGATGTCTTTGTGTTTCTTCTGAAATGTTGTTTTATACCAAATAAAGAAGTAGAAGGACAAGCTCTCTGGATGGAACAAACCCTAACAGCTGCTCAGCTTTCCATGGCCCTGAAACTGACATTACAGCAGTTTTTGTTTCACACTGGCAGCGCAGTACACTGCCCCAAATTTACAGGGACAGGAAAAGCCACCCTGTGTGGTTTTTCCTATCCTTGTTGATTTGGCTCCTTCACACGCAGCACTTTCCAGTTGATGGTACTTACCTGGGTGTTGCTGTGGGTGGTTGCTGCCATTGCTTTTCCATTTCCCAGCATGCCTGACGTTATCGCCGGCGGAGGTGTGGAAAACAAGAGAGAGACTTACACTGGGTGGTGTCCATGCAGAAGGACTTTAGTGCCTGGGCAGTGACTCTGGCCATTCCTGGCAGACCTTGCAAACAAGAGCTGCGGTGCTCCCTCGGGGGCGGCTGTATGCCGGTGAAACCTGACGCCATCGCGCACCTCTGGACCTGCATGGAGCGCTGGCTGTTACTGGGTCCTGTAGTGAATGTCAGAGCTTCATCCTGGGTCGGGTCTGGACCTTACCTCTGCACAGTGAGCGCTACTGGTGTATATGTATACTTGTGCATTGCAGTGAATTGGCCCTGAGATCATATGCCTTTTCTATGCCCAGATAAACACCTGCCGACCCCCACCAGCCCTGACTGGTAACCCATTTGAGGAGAAGTGTATGCCTATTCCCCCTGTGATCAGTTTACGACGCTGAATATCAGCACTCACCAAGGGGAATATGGAGGAGCCCGACTGTTGTGGGAGGTAATGTGCACAGGGGTGCCGATACGCAACAGACGAAGGGTGACTGCAAATGGCAAACAGCCACTTGGCGACCACTGCGTGACGCATTGGGAAAGAAGTGGAAGAGGTGGTACTGCTTTTGCTAGTGTTTATTGCTACCATACCTTCATGGGAAAGCAATGTGGTGTAGTGTAGTTCCTATTATCCCAATAGGCTCTGCGCATTGGAATAATACCTCCAATAGTATAGACCTAGACCAGACGTTAACTAGGTCTTCTACTGTCGATATTAGACTTAAAGTTTTGGGTTTGCCAGCTAGCTCAGAGTTCACTAGAAACTTTCTCGAATAGACAAGGAGGAGTTGAACCTCCCTGGATAGACAAGAAGGGATTTAGTTTCTGACAACCATAGAACATGTCAACTTTGCTCTCCCCTAATCAAGAGTGTATCTCTAGAGTCGTGTGAAAACAAAAGACAACTTATTTTACTCAGTCAGTACGTGCATTCTTAGTTTCACCAGATTGTAGAGAAAAAGAAGAGACGGGCGTGTTCAATAAAAGATGTTATTTATTGATCAGTCTCTTTTCTCGTACAAGAGAAATGAATCGATATTATTGCAATACTTATGGTTAAGTAAAGTGCATACAATAAAAGCAGAAGTATAAAATAATACTGTAAAAACATTTATATGGTTTCTAAGCCATATGGTGGTTTAAAATGGATAAAATAGATACATACATATAAACATTTGACTAATCGTACTCAACTGGTGCTTCTAACCACGCCTGCCCCAGTGTACCTGACCTAAGCCTAATACGTGGGCGGGGATAGAAAGTAGCAGTCTAAGTTAAGTTTGTTTTGCCAAGTGACTGATTCAAGAATTCTCTGCAAGGGGTTATTCAGTTCCGTACCTGAGGTCTAGGATGGTTGAGGGATAGTATCTCTCGTCTGAGGTCTCGATATTCCAAGCTGCCTGCAAGGGCTGCTCGGAAGCGCCAGAGCTGGATTTCTCGGCAGGAGAAAGGCAGCGTCTCGTTCTCAGCGCGTCAGGAAGGCGGGGCAGCTAGTGGGCTTCGCTCTCTGCTGGGCTTCGGGAAGTCTCGCTGCTCCGATCTCGTCACCACCACGTGTGTTTGCTTAAGGCAATATCGGTAATATTTATACCTGTAAGGTGCCAAGATTGACGTAAGGATGGACATAGATACGTCAATAAGGATGTCATACGAGCTGGTCGTTAGCGCATTCTTTTACTGAAGTTCTCGGTGAAATCAAAACAATGGCCGCAGGGTTTTTCCCAGGTTGTCATAGGTTTGATTTGTTTTGAGAACTCCGTATGCCTTATCAGGGGCTGGAGGAATATTGCTTGCCTAATTAGATGGCAAGCGTTATGACCTAATCAGATAACGTGCTCCTGTGCCGTGGTCTGGCGTAATCAGATAACGGTTTCTGCATCATGGGATGGCTGCTAGTTAACTCGTTAACCAGAATAGGGTCAGGAATAGGGGGATCGATACAGAACCTATAGGAATACATCACACCCACTCCACGCTAACTATGGCCATATTTACGAATCTAGGCATAGTAAAACATACTGTAGAGTATCGTGTACACCTTACCACCCCAAAATACACATAATGCATTTTGAAATTATGTAACATACGGGGAAAAAAAAATAGTCATATGTACTATATGCATTTAAGCAGTAGACTAATGCTAAATTAATCACGCATGTATACATTATTAGTAATCGAATATGAGAATTACACATGAAATGGCTCTTAATACAGAAAAAAGTTCGAGACCACTTCATCACAGTTCAAGAGAAAAAAAAATATTTATGAACATACCAGCGGGCAGCTAATGTCTATGAAGTTTCTAAAAATAGAAATTAGTTCTCTAAGAATAGTTCTTACTTTAAGAAGAAGAAAAGTGTCCCGTAAAATTTAACAAAAATATTTTGGGGCTGCTAAAAAATTGCTGTCCGTGAACTGGAGGAAAAGTCGATCTTGCTACTTTATTATTAAAGTTGAAGGCCAAATTCAAGGTGTCGGGAACGCCGTGTGCTAGCTTGTTCAAGAGTCATTATTTCTGCTCTGGTGAGAACATCATATCGTTGAGATTGCTGAAAAAGCTGTCAACAGCTGCCTGTGAGAGTTCCACTAACTCGGAAAAGGATGTAGCCATGCATTCATGTGCATGATTGTCTCCATTGACGTTTTGATTAGTATTGCTGACAGCAGGTTGTACCTGATCGATGCTGCTTTCATCTTGATCTTCACTACCCCTTAATCGTAGTGGTGAAGTTTCCACGAATGCCGTCATCAGGATTGGCAGCCGTTGAGGGCAGCACAATGCATGAGCCTTTACCGGACCCAACAATGTTTCTGCATCCATTGGCGCATCCGATTGTAGCGTCAGACAGGTGTCCAACACGCATTCTTCTCCGCACAGCATGCACCTTAATACAGGTAAAACACATCTTTGCCATATCGGTCGAAATGAAAGAAACCAAGTCATGTTCAGGTCTCTAAGCCGGGTTAGTCCCAGGATTTTTGATATCCGGTCCCGGTATCCAATGGCTCGGATTATTTCTTCCCTTGTCGCAGGTGTTTTGTCTGTGACATGGTTTGCCATAACGAAATATAAGGACTAAGAATAGGATTCCTGCAATTAGTCCCAAAATGAGGGGAACTCCTCCAAAAATTGAATGGACGAAGTCTGGAAAAATACCCACTATGGCTTTGAATGGTGTTAATGCCATCGAAAATACTGTCTTAAATACATTTGAGACTCCACTGGTATCAGAAATATTTAAGATTTCATTCAGGATTTCTGCGAAATGTATGGGGGAATTAGTTGATAACAATGAGTGAATCTCTGCAGTCGTCCTTGCGACTAGGAGATCATACGTTTCTTTTGATGACGTGAGCCTGGTCGGCGTCTGAAGAAGCACTGTTTTCATTCTGCTTAAAGTATCAACTCGAATAGAAGTAATTTTCAAGTGAGGCCATGCCCTTGCCTCCCTGTCTGGAAAGGAGCTGGGGAACAATAAGCGTCCACAGCACATGACCTTCGCAGTCGTACTAACGAGATAAGGAACCCCGGGCAGTAGACTACAACATCTGCGATCCACAATTAGAATGTAACTCCCGTTATAGAGTCTTTTAAAGAATGGTTCTATGTCTGTTGCAGGTGTGCCTAGCTGGTGACATGAAAGGTTATTTGAGTTCCCTTCACAGGCTCCATGCAAACTAATTCCATTACACAGAAGTGTACCGCTTAGTGACATCGCACAATTATTGCCACTAAGAAACACTTTCTGTCCTTTATTACTGACACATGCATGTGAATAGGGCAAGTTCCATGTTGTCTTAATGTACCCTTTTCCCAATTTTTCGTACATGCCAGCCTGTATATATTTTTGGCAGTATTGAAACCTGAAAGTAGATATCGGAATATTAATTATCCCATGTATTATCCATTCAATGACAGGTCGTTCTGACATTGTCAATGGTAATCTCTCGAGTTTCTCAATGCTCAGGATTGTATAATCAGCACCCTTCTGTGCCATACTGATCTGTTTATCAGTAAGGTTAAAGATAGTGAATAGTGACGTTGTGTTGATTAAACGCCAAGGCACATAGCCTGAACGCAGGTTTTGTAACGACCAGCCAAGCTGTACAATAGAACGCAATTGAGACTGACTGTGTTGTAATAACAGTAAGTCTTGCGATATTATGTCGATTGCTGATGACACAATGCTGTCCAATGAAAAGATTCTGGAGGACAGAGTCATTAACCCATTGTCCACTACAGAAAGCGATTTTTCCAAATTAATACGGTCAATATCCCGTATACTTTCTGCTGTCTCAATTTGAGTTATCTTCCAGGCCTCGTTGTAAGCTGCATATATGGAGGCTGCTATGAAGCGTTTTTGACGCTGTTTGCGTGGTCCCATAATGAAATCACGCAAGTCAGCACTATCAGTAAGTAAAGTTAGGTGTTGCTTAATTTCTGTCAGTGTGGAAGTTTTTAGCCAATGAAGGCAGAGTTTTCCCACACTGTAGGTGGTGATTATCCCTGGGTGTTGTCTTTGGGAATATCTAGGGTCTGGCCTGGTCAATGTGAACCCCTGTGTTTTGTTCAGGAATCTGTCTTGACAGTTATTAGTATCTGTGGGCCAGATTAACCATTGTTTCCAATCAGGATTTGTTCTGTTTTGGTTTAATACATAGTTTACGTCTATCTCTTCATCTGCAGAGTTATTGCTGTTCATTGTTGGTTTTGGAATAGACGGTTTATTTAAGTCTTTGATTTTGGCTAATCCAAGACAGGTAGTTTGTTGAATAGTTTCATTCAAGAATATAATTTGTTCTGGGATCATGCAGGCTCTAAACAATGATTCTATACCTTGTACTTGCCATTCTTTTGTACCCCAAACACTTTTTACTTCAACATTTTTGTCCCAATAATCAAAACCAAATGTATTCATTTGTTCAAAAAATGAGTCCGAATATATCAATTTTGTGTTTGTAAGCATGGTTTTTGTTCCTGTCTTATTTGACAATTTGAAATAAAATGTTTCAGCATTACTTGTATTGAACCCTGAAAAGTATGAATATTTGTCATAAAAGGTTCTTGAGCTTCCTTTTGGAGGGGTTGCACAATGTTCCCATTGATTATAATTTAAAACATTTCTAGGTTGTGCTGATTTATGTAAAAAATGGTTACCATAGTGGTTGTAGCAGTACATACTATCATAATTAGACGAACCCTGCAAATAATCATGTTTGGTAAATTTAGCAGACATCACTAGATCAGACATCATGTTATTAATACTTTCAAAGTCCCAATCATCAGCAAATGAGTTTGGTTTTACAAAGTCACTCAACGAGATCTTGATTTGGTGTGGATATTTGAGGATCTCTACCGGACCATAAATTTCATAGTCAGTATTGTCCCATGCTACCCCACCCGGTATAGGATTGGCTGTGAAATTGACTGAAGAAAGTTCTCTTTTCTTGACGTGTGAAGACGTGTGTGGCTTGAGGATCAAGTTGATTTTCTGGCTTGCTGTGTCCATTTTAGCATATTTTCCCTCAATGAAGCGTCCCAAACATAGTATCATGATGAGCCAAAGTGTCAGGATAAATACACCAAATGACACCCAAAATTCAATCCACGGAGAAATCAGATAGGTTTCTTTCAGCTGTTTCAAAAGTTCCTTAGCTTTATCTTTAAAAGTTTTTGTTGATGGCTGTGTCTTTGATTCACTTAGATCTTCAGAAGAATCTTTAAAGTTGATGAAGTAGCCGGATGCCGTTCTGTCTATTGTTCCAATTGCTTCAGGATTACTGTTTCTTGCAGCTTTAGCATAATCATTTGTTACTTCATTGTAGGTTGGTGTGTCTCTACTAAATGTTTTTATTTGGGTTTTCAGAGGTGTGAGTTCCATTGCATTGTTGCATAGTCCTTGTCGTTGTTCTGTAGGCGTTTCGAATGTGATTAGCCTTTTAGTTAGCACCTCTGTACTTGTAGCAAACCTTGGTGTTCTACTACTTATCGGGAGTCCACTTGGCCTACTGTTTGTTATCGGCCACATGATTGTGGTTTTACCAGGTCGATGGATACAACTCGGTTCTCCTTTTTACCAGCAAGCGGCGGTAGTACAACTGATCTTGTCCCATTGATGGACAAGACAGGAACTGCTTTTCTGTAAGAAGGCCCAAATTCCTTCTTTACCGCGATCTTTTCTCTGACTAGATCCCCGACTTTTGGAATCCAGACAGGTCTTGCTGGGACAGGTGGTGGTTCTTCAGTGGTTGTTGGCTGCTGTTTCAACTTTATGTTGCTCAGGTCTTTTCTTGTTTCGTTTAAGTCCTGTAAAATAGCCAAACGATCTTTGATATCAAAGCTTTTTTCTTTTACTACTGAAGTCTGTCTGTCAAGATCTAAGACTAGCATCCTAGTTCCAAACAGTAATTCGTACGGACTGAATCCCCTCAGAGAATTTCTTGGCAAGTTGTTTAGACTACGTTGGACACTTATTAGATGTTTGACCCACCCAGCTCCCGAACCTAATACCTTTGCTGTTATAGATTGCTTTATGCCTTGGTTTTTTCTTTACAACGTCCCGTATCCCTCAGGAAGGAAGTGAGAAGAATCCCGCTTCGCTATGCTCATTTGGCCGTGCTTTCCCACAAGCTTGAGGGCTAAATTGAAAACATTGGTCAAACGTAGCATGCTCCTAGCGTATATGCCATTTAGACTCGCAAATCTTTGTATAACAGTCCCGACGTCAGCCGAGTGCTGGGGTCTACATTATAAGTGGAAACTAGTCTTTGTTTGTTAATGGGACGCATTATTTACACCGGTTTTACTGATTATTGTTTAGCCCTTATTGAGTGAAACGCCATGGTATTACCCCGTTCCTCTCGCCGCTGCGATCTCTGTTGCAGCCCGGGCATTTTTTTACAAAAATGTGATGATGCAGGCTCATGCCTGGCCACCAGTACACTGATTGTAGGTCTTCCAGAGAATCTTTTAGTTTGAGGTGTCTGAGACCCTCGCCCATATGTCCGTCTGATATTAACAAAGTTCTCCTGTCCTTGTTTGGAATTACTCTATCCCCCACTCTAGGGATTCGAGCAAAAGGAACGGAGTTCGCATCGATTATGTATGTATATTTGAGTGGGTAACTGATCGGTAACGCTGAGCAGTCGCCTTTTGATGACGTTTTCACCGCCAGCATTGTTTCACCGTCAATGTATTTTACTGCACGCTTTTTTCTAGCTACGGAAGCCGATTCAGTTGCTACCGCTGTGGCTTTCTCAGCCAATGAATTCCCTGCAACGTGAACGCCATCACGCTGATGACTCAGTGAGTGTATCACGTGAGTCTTTGGTAGTTCTATTTTTAACAGAACTATTTGTTCCCAAAGCAGTTTTTGTTTTATTGTTGCACCTGTGTCATCTTTGTAACCGTTTTGAATCCATTTCTGCAAATCGCTGTTATATGATTTGACGCAGTAATACGAATCGGACACTATGAGTGTCGGGAATTCGCGATCTGCATTATCTAGCGCCATTTTCAATGCTAATATTTCAGTCTGTTGTTCTGAATTAGTTTCTACTGAGTGTGTTTTTGTTAATAGAGGTCTTAGTATACCTCCGCGCCACACTTCTTTTGTAATCTCACATGTGGGGTTGTATGCTTGTTCCCCCCAAACGGATGGTTGAGCATGTCCGTCTGTATAGATTACACAAGCGTACTGTCGTAATGGCAGAATGTCGATTGGCAGAGGGAATATTCTTTCATATTCTAGATATTTTAGTTCCTCTAGTTCTGGATCAAAGTAGTATTTTACTTTGTCCATTGTAATGGAATTCACCCATTGTATCCATTCCGGATTCAATGCTGTTGTTGGTAAATTACACGGTGTTGTTAATGCCTCAAAGGCTGATTCTGCTGTTCTGACTGTGATGTGTCTACCGTCAGCTTTATCTTTTTCTCTAGCTATTGCGGTTTGAACTGCATGAACAATGTTTTCTTTAATGCTGAATTTCTTTTCAACTTCTGTGTACAAGTGTGATTTGAATGCAATTGGTACCTTTTCTCCCTCATTCGAGGTCAGGTATGTGAATCCGCATCTTCCTGGGATGACTCGAATCACAAGGTTGCGTGTGTTATCACGTGTTTCTAATTTTGTTTTAATTAACATATCTGTTTGTAAGGATCTCAGAATTTCTGTGTGTTTTTGAGTCCAATTGGTTTTTTTAAAATCTGGTTTTTTTAGATCATAAAGGGGTTTGACCCTTTCTGCGTAATTTGCAATGTATGTTCTTCCGAAATTTAGGAAGCCTAGAATTGACTGTAGGTTTTTTAGTGTTCTAGGTGCTTGGAGTACGGCACATTTCTCTAGGAAATTGTCAGCCAGGCTTTTGCCTTCACTTGATAATTCATATCCTAAGAACAGGACTGTTAGATGGGCAATTCTAGATTTTTTAAAGTTGAATTTGTAACCCTCTGCTGCGAACCCAATTATTATGATGTTCACTCTCTTCAAGTGAGTATCCAAGTCATCATCTGTTAGGTATATGTCGTCAACATACGATAATGCTTCGTTGTCATATGTTTGTAGTAACTCTGTTACTCTCGCTGAGAATACTCCTGGGCTGTTCTTGTACCCCTGGGGTAACCAACAGAATTCTTTTTGAGCGCCATTTATTGAGAACGCTGATAAGTATCTGCTCTCTGGTGCTATATTTTGACAAAAGAATCCATTAGAGATGTCTAATGTTGTTTTATATTTTTTGCGCACTATGTTATTCATTAGTGCTGCACTATGTGAGTTTTGTACTGCAAAAGTTTTGCAACACGAGTTAAGGTGTCTGTAATCCAAAACTAGACGATATGAATTGTCTGGTTTGGAGACAGGAAACAAAGGGTTGTTCATTTGTGAGGTGCAAGTTTCAATCACCCCCTGGTATTCTAGTTGATCTAGAATTTCTTTTACCTGTTTTTTAGCTTCTTGCTTGATTGGATACTGCCTCTGTGCAGTAGGTTGTGATTTTAACTGGATTTTGTGAGGAGGAGAGTCCTCATCCCATCCTACATGATTTTTATATAAAGCAGGAGCTTGAGCTACTGCCCACTTTCTTGCAAGTGTATATTTTTTATGAATTGGAATATGATTTGAGAAGGCAGGCATAATTATTTCTTCGCCATGGGGGCACTCCCTGACGAACTCTGGTGGCCACTCTTTTTCAGCTAGAAGGATGTCATAGCCCTTGGAGAGATTATCCCAAAAAAGGCCCCTTATTTTCCTAGTCTTATCCCCTTCTATACGTAAAGTTATTTCATATATTTTGTGAGGTTTGCTAACTCTGGTGTCTGCAGTTTCCACCTGAATGTATTCATTCGTGTCCACTGTCTCCAGATGATTCATAAGGACTTTGCGTGCTATGCTCACTTCTGCTGCGCTGTCTAGCATTGTCTGAGCCCACTCTCCGTTTTTCAGCTGTGTCCTCAGTATTCTCGGCATTGTTGAATACTTTAATACTGGCTACCTTCTTTTTTGGAAACTGTAATTTTTTATTTGGATGAGCAGGTTCCTTGTCTTTGGACTTGACGTGCCCTTCCCTGGGTTCCGATCGTCCTCTTCTTTCCGATTTCTGCGAGGAAGTCTGAAAAGATTGAGAGGGACGTGTATCAAAATCTTGATATCTATCCGGTTTCTTTATGTTATCCCTATTTCTAAGGTTGTATTTTTTCACAGAGGGCTCCCTTTGGGGAGACTTGGGTCCTTGGTCCGGAGATCTTTCTCTCCGCCGAGGAGACCTTCCTCTGGACTGGAATCTCTTTTCTTTTGGATTGGATTGTTTGTTTCCATCCCAGTTCTTCTTTTGACTGTTTAGATTATTTTTAATAAATATTTTTTCAGGACTTTCAATTAGTTGGGGCTTTACTGGTATTCCACCCAAACTATCTCTACCTAGTTCTTCATAGGATTTTTCTATAATTCTGGCAATTTCAGCTGGTTGGTCTGCTATATCTGTCTCTTTTAACCTCTGGCGGATCGCCACATTCGCTGCTTCTCCTTTTATGTTGGCTAGTAATATTGCCGAGACCTGCTTGAAGTCTTTTAGTAATTTCATACCAAGAGTTAAAGCGGGTTCTGGACCGTGTTCGTCTTGAATTTGTTTTAGCACATCTGGTATTACTGACATGGATTGAACTCCATGTGTTTTTGTGTAAATGGAAGCAAAGACTGTACCCCAAGTGTCACAGTCCTCCACGTGTGGTGCGATTCCCATTGGAAGACAGATAGTCAGAATCCTGTGTTTATCCACAGGGGTGGTGTCTGGAAACACCGCCTCTATTTGGGTGATTTTTTGTGCTAACCAGAATGGTATTTGTTCCCGTTTAGCTGGTACTTTACCTAGGCAGGACTGTATGTTCTGTGGTGTAATTTTATTTGTGTTCCCCTGATGAGGGGTCAGCTGTGGGATTTTAACTACAGGTTGGATGGTTGAAGTCCGCATTACATATTGGACTAGTTGTCTATATATTTTAATTAATTGTTTTAGTTGTACTAAAACATCTGCTGCAGACATTCTTTCGATGTCTGGATGTGGTGTGTATCCGGCTAGGACCGGCCACGTTGCTCCTGGTCTACCTAGTGGACCGAGCCTGGTGATGTGATTATTATGTTTTAGGGCGCCATTAAACAAGAGCAGATGCTCTTGGAATTTGAGTGGTACTTCCACTTCCTCGAAAGGAGTGTAGGTATCCGGAGGTTCCTCTATTTTATAACAGTGGAACTCCTTTGTTACAGCATTTGCTGCTGGAAAGTTTATCCATGAATAGAATACCTCTGTCTGCCGATATTCGTGTGCCTCAATTACGAATATGACTGTACCACCTCTTGGTGTCAGTCCATTTTCTATAAGTTTTAACGTTATAGATCTTCTTATGTTGACCGGGATGAGTATTATATCCGGGTCTGCTTCTTGCATAGTATTATCAGCTGCTATTACTTCAGCTGCTACTCTAGCTCTCTCTCTTTCATCATCACTGTCTGGCATTTTACTGTCAGGATGGTTATTCTGTTTGTTTGCAGATCAGGTTTCTTATGGAAACAAAGATGAGATGCACAATATTTTGGAACAGTGTATCCTTCAACGTTGATTGAACCAAGAACCATACATAGGAGTTCCCTCCTGCGAGGTTTGGCGGATTTTACCTCTCACCCACTCCAGACGTCTTTGGAGTATTATGGGAAAAAGGGGTCTGAGTGAAAAAGCACGACTGAGTTACTCTAAAGTCTTGCGTTAGTTTTATCGCCTATCCAAACACGTTGGGCACCATGTAGTGTAGTTCCTATTATCCCAATAGGCTCTGCGCATTGGAATAATACCTCCAATAGTATAGACCTAGACCAGACGTTAACTAGGTCTTCTACTGTCGATATTAGACTTAAAGTTTTGGGTTTGCCAGCTAGCTCAGAGTTCACTAGAAACTTTCTCGAATAGACAAGGAGGAGTTGAACCTCCCTGGATAGACAAGAAGGGATTTAGTTTCTGACAACCATAGAACATGACAACTTTGCTCTCCCCTAATCAAGAGTGTATCTCTAGAATCGTGTGAAAACAAAAGACAACTTATTTTACTCAGTCAGTACGTGCATTCTTAGTTTCACCAGATTGTAGAGAAAAAAAAGAGACGGGCGTGTTCAATAAAAGATGTTATTTATTGATCAGTCTCTTTTCTCTTACAAGAGAAATGAATCGATATTATTGCAATACTTATGGTTAAGTAAAGTGCATACAATAAAAGCAGAAGTATAAAATAATACTGTAAAAACAGTTATATGGTTTCTAAGCCATATGGTGGTTTAAAATGGATAAAATAGATACATACATATAAACATTTGACTAATCGTACTCAACTGGTGCTTCTAACCACGCCTACCCCAGTGTACCTGACCTAAGCCTAATACGTGGGCGGGGATAGAAAGTAGCAGTCTAAGTTAAGTTTGTTTTGCCAAGTGACTGATTCAAGAATTCTCTGCAAGGGGTTATTCAGTTCCGTACCTGAGGTCTAGGATGGTTGAGGGATAGTATCTCTCGTCTGAGGTCTCGATATTCCAAGCTGCCTGCAAGGGCTGCTCGGAAGCGCCGGAGCTGGATTTCTCGGCAGGAGAAAGGCAGCGTCTCGTTCTCAGCGCGTCAGGAAGGCGGGGCAGCTAGTGGGCTTCGCTCTCTGCTGGGCTTCGGGAAGTCTCGCTGCTCCGATCTCATCACCACCGCGTGTGTTTGCTTAAGGCAATATCGGTAATATTTATACCTGTAAGGTGCCGAGATTGACGTAAGGATGGACATAGATACGTCAATAAGGATGTCATACGAGCTGGTCGTTAGCGCATTCTTTTACTGAAGTTCTCGGTGAAATCAAAACAATGGCTGCAGGGTTTTTCCCAGGTTGTCATAGGTTTGATTTGTTTTGAGAACTCCGTATGCCTTATCAGGGGCTGGAGGAATATTGCTTGCCTAATTAGATGGCAAGCGTTATGACCTAATCAGATAACGCGCTCCTGTGCTGTGGTCTGGCGTAATCAGATAACGGTTTCTGCATCATGGGATGGCTGCTAGTTAACTCGTTAACCAGAATAGGGTCAGGAATAGGGGGATCGATACAGAACCTATAGGAATACATCACAGTGGATGCAAGGCAGGGGCCTCCTATTGCTCCCTGTGCAGCAGCAGCTTCACAAAATATTGTAGGCTATAGCTGACACGAAGGCTACCCTCCACCAGGACATTAGCACTGTAGCAGTTGGGCTTGGGCTATTGAGGGAAGAGCACAAGAAACTCTCAGAAAGGGTAGAGGCTACTGAAGACAGCATTGCAGAACTGACTCCGGCACAGAAGGCCATCGAACAACAAATGGGAGCCCTCACATACAGAGTAAATCTATTGGAGCATAGGGCTGAGACACAGAGGGCCATAACCACAAAAATAACGTCAGGGTCATAGGTCACACGGAAGGGTCGGAAGGAGATGCCATGGTGGCTTTCCTGGAAAATTGGTTTCGGAGTGTGGTGGCTCCTGAGGGCCTGTCAGCTTTCTACACTCAGGAGCGTGCCCATCGGGTGCCAGTGAGGCTGTTGGCTCCGGGGAGGCATCCGTGCCCGGTGGTGGGCCGTTTGCTACATTTCCGTGACAGGGACCTGCTCCTGCAACGGGTGATACCAGGGGGCCCCTTCATGTGGACAAATTGTAGGGTCACCCTTTTCCCGGACTACACTTTGGAATTATGAAGGAAGCAGGCCTCCTATGTGGAGGTCAAAAAGAGCATTACGGGACGAAGGCCTCCAGCACTCTCCGATGTTCCCGGCATGGTTGCGTATCATCCTGGAGGGGAACACTCACTACTTTGACTCACCTGAAGATGCCTGGGACTGGTTAGAGGTGTCCAAGGGTTGAAAGCTGCAAGAGGGTGCACTTGCTCGCCCCAGACCAGGGCCACGCAAACCCGCACTCCGATTAATTTGCCGATCCCGCAGGAGAACCCAGGGGAAGCCGTAATCGTCTCAAACCGAGAAGGAACAAGCTGAGGCTCTACAAGCAGTGGCATTTGGGGCAGGCACGGAGCCCCACCCCAACAGTGGAAGATGAATCTTCTAGATAATCTGCCAGCAAAGAAATGGACACGTCCAATAGCGATAGACTGAAGATGCCAGTAGTAACGCCTAACACTGCAGATGATATCATTAGAATGAGTGTGGTGTGCTAGAATGGTTTAGGTACCTGGAGGGGTGCTGGACTCAGAAAGACTGACATTTTTTCAGGATTTTTTATAAATGGCTGATGCGCTATGCTTGGAGTAGGTCTCTTAAGTTAGCCGTGCCCCCTATACTTCTGTAACTCACAGAGGATTTTGTGTATATTGTTATCGTTTGGATGGGAGCTAGTTTAATAGTAACTGTCCTGGGGAGGGGAAGTTGGGGTTTTTTGTTAGTTCTGTGAAATTTTTGGGCCAGACATGTCACTGGAGAAGATCATACTGAAGCGTTGTTTATCTACTTGCAATGGGTACTGCAAATGATTTAAAATGTCTTTCATGGAATGTGAGGGGAATGCAAAAAATGTGGTGGCATATTCAAATACATGCTTATTTAGTTCATAGAGGGGTCCAGATTGCACTACTTCAGGAGACTCGCTTGCATGCCCAGGAGGGTAGGGCATTACAGTGGTTAGGGCTTGTCCAAGTTTTTGATACTACTTATTTGGCGTTCACCTGGGGGGTACTGATTTGTGTGCGAGCGGAAGTGACCTTTCATTGCACAAACCAACTCATAGACACTGAAGGCCGATATGTAGTGGTGATAGGGAAACTGGATGGGCAGGATTTAGTCCTGGGAAGCATTAATGCACCTAATACGGAGCAGCCTGCCTTCTTTTCACATCTGTCCGGGAGGTTGGTGCCCTTTCTCACAGGATCAGTGTTGATCGGGGGATTTTAATTGTGTTACAGATGTGGTCCTAGATCGTTCACATCCACGCTTCCTAACACACCCACTCACAAAACAGCAGAATCAAGACACAATTGGCAGATTAGATGGGGGTTGGTGAATACCTAGAGGGCCCAGCACCCAGAGGACCAGGACTATTCCTTTTTCTCTGCTTTGCATAAAGTCCACATCCACCGCGATGCATTTTTGTGCTCTCAGGATGTGCATGTCGGGGTAAAGAGTAGCGAATACCTCACAAGGACACTGTCCAATCATAACCCACTCTTGATCTGTGTACAGTGGACTCGCGCGCAAGCTAATATACCCACTTGGTGCCTGCGCCATGAAGCATTAGAGGATCCAGTGTTTCGCGATATAGTGCATACGGACATTCCTCAAAACTTCCTAGATAATGAGGGCACAGCGACATCTGCTTTAGATGAGTAGGATGCCTTCAAAACGGTTATTAGAGGTTGCTGCATCTCGGGGATGGGGGTGCGCAAAGTGCTTTTAATGGTAGTGCAGGAAGCTGATCAATGCCTGCAGGAAGTAGAACGAGACCATCTGGACAGACCAGATGGACAGGGGGTGCTCCTGGAGGCAAAGGAAACAGTGGCAGCACAAGTGGAACGATTGCGCTGCTTTGAATCTGAAACGTACATTACACGCACCCATACCAAAAGAGATAAATCTGGGGCACTTTTGGCATGGTTGGCCAGCCCAATAAGGAGAGGTTCAATGATTTTGTAGCTCAGGGATCAGCAAGGGGTGGCTTGCAATACTCAACAAGGTATAAATGAGTCTTTCCTTGAATATTATGCAGCCTTATACAAAAATAAATTGAGCCTGTCGGAGAACGTATTGGCCGAGTTTACGGAAGCAGCTCTGCTGTCGCATTTGGGCAGGGATCAGCAGGCATACTGGGGCGAGACAATGAGCTGCGAGAGGTGCAATAAAGTATATGGTGAGAAATAAGACGTCAGAGACCGACGGACTCCGATAGAGCTCTACCTCACCTACACTGACCAATTAGTGCCTAAATTAGTAACGCTTTATAATGAGGGCAGAACTCGTCCCACTCCTTAAACATAGTAAACCTCCTTTGGATAAGTCTGCATCCCACCCATTGTCAATGCTCAACGCGGGTTACAAGATCCAGAGCCGTATATTGGCCACCCACCTACTCCCCTATCTGTCGACTTTAGTAAATGAGGATCAGTCTGGGTTTATTCTGACCGGGAAAATGGCTATGAATGTTTGGCAGCTATTGCAGATATTCCACGCCAATTCTTACCCAACAAACGAGGCCGCTATTTTTGCAGTGGACATTGAAAATGTATTTGATAGCCTTGAATGGCCCTATTTGTACTATGAGATGAAAAATTCGGTCTGGGAGAAAGCTTTGTAAAATGGATGGCCTTGTTATAGATGCACTCCACTGCACAAGTTAAAACGGGCGGCTTGATATCTGATACTTGTGATATCACCTGAGGCACGAGACAGGGATGCCCGCTGTCCCCCCTTTGTTTGCTTTAGTGGTAGAAACACTTGCGGACAGAACCAGACAGGTCTACATTACCAGGGCATAAGTGTGCGAGGGTAAAATCATCATATTGCCTTCTACACAGATGATCTACTGATGTTCCTGGCAAATATGGAAGAAGCGTTGCAAGGGGCAAAAGAACTGCTCCATGACCGTTGCATGGTGGCTGACCTTCGGGTGAATTGGTTGATATTCTGCTTATTTCTAATGGTATGGGACAGGGTGGGTCCGCAGACCACAGCTGGGGTGACATGGGAATATATATGCCTGATGTATTTAGGAACACAGAGTTATCACGCAGAGAGCGACTTGCTGTAGGGAAACATTTGCAGAGTGTTTAGAGGACTGAAGGGTAGTTTTGATTTTTGGGGGGAGCTTCCATTGTCAGTAGCTGGGCGAGTGGCCTTACTTAAAATGTTGGCCCTCCCGAGACTTTTGTATTATTTCAGGATCCTACCGATATGGATCCCAGCTCGATTTTTTAAACAACTAAAGTCCATGGTTATAGGATTCCTGGGGTGGGGTAGGTAGACGGCGTGTAGCCTTGACTGCTCTGATGTGTCCACACTCAGCGGGGGGATGGGCAGTGCCTGTTTTCGAAATATATTATATAGCAGCCCAACTGCAATGGTTCACGCAGAACATGGCGGAGCGGTTGCAGGGCACTGCAGAACAGAGGGATAGAGCTCCTGGACTTCAAATACCCTCTAAAATTGTGCTGAACCTCCCCATGCCCACTGGCGGCCTCCCAGGGGACCTCAAGACAGCATGGCAGTATTGGAAAAGGAGCTTGACAAGGGGGAAGATTGATGTCCCATATGCACCTGACATCCCATTATCCATGTGTGGGGTATAACTTCGCGGGGGACTGGGAGGGGACTGGCTGGTTGGCAGTAGAAGGGTCTAACTACTATTGGGGATCTGTATGAGGATGGTATGCTCCTTCCGTTTGCTGACCTACAGGAGCGATCTGGTCTATCAGGGGGCGAGTTTTTGTTTTACGCAGCACTCGTTATGTCTATTTGTCCACACTGGAAGAAGGGCCTCATGGAACCCAAAACAGCCCTAGGATGTGAATACATAGTAACAGCGGCGGGAACCTTCAAAGCGGTTACATTTCTATAATGCCGCATGACACAGGAGATGCTGGTGCCCATGACAGAACTGCGGCATAAATGAGAACTAGACGTGGGGTAGGAGATCCCGGACAGGAAATAGAACGATGTTGTAGAACGGGCATGGAAGTGCACTAGGAATGGGCGCTTTCAGTTGGTGCACTTTTACATTTTGCATAGACCTTACCACACCCCGCCAAAACTTAATACATATATTCATACTGGCTTGGATATGTGTCCACATTGCCGGGGAGAGGGAGCGGACTTCTGCCACATGTTCTGGGGCTGCCCACAATTGACTACATATTGGAGTGCAGTAGTGACCTTATTGAACAAACTTACTGAGAGAGACTTGGTGTCGGCAATGAGACCTTGTATACTACATTGGTTTCCCCACACAACTAAGAATATAGATCACTAGTACATTTATTGATATGGGACTCCTGTTGGGTAAGCGCAAAATCACTTTACATTGGAAATCACAAAGGGGCCCCACCACAAGTAGATGGAAGAAATAATTCATCAAATGGGCAGAGTGTGATGGAATGGTTAGGATACAATTGGCGAAGAGAGTGGGAACTGAGAAGGCGCCAGATGCAGATAAAGCATTGAACACATTAGTGGTGCTCTTGAAGACTCAGGACAGTGATAGCGATTAGGATCCCCTAGGCAATGTTCCAAGTGGGGAGGACTAGGCACACTCTCCCGGAAACTGCCCCAGTGCAAAGTAAACAGGGCCTACAAGCAGCGTAACCTCACAACGATGTTGAAGTTCCCATTGTATTGTTCTCAATACCCTACTAGCGAAGCTTCAGCACTACAACTTCACACTGTAACACTTTAGAAGAGCTGAGAGTGGCATGTCTGGGGGGAGGGATGAGACGGGGGTAGTTGTAGTGGATTAGATTAGAATTGATATTGCAGTATAGTTTAAACGAATGCTTGTGGATTGCAACACACTATCGGACTTTCCATTATTGGTGCTACTCATTTTAGAGAGCGGGAGGAAGGGATTTGGCGAGAGCAGGAGGCTTATCACACAGTGTTATTCATGTGTTTCCACTGTTCCTTCAATACTATGTTGATACGCAAGCAATATTACATGGATATCTGTATATCGAATTATTCAAATCAATACATTTGTCTAAAAATGAAAATAAGTAAAATAATGGGTGTTGCTGTGGGTGTTTTCACACAACACACATGGCACAAGACACATTTTCCTATTTAGTAGGATTCGTAAATCTGCAGATGCGTCTGAATGGAACACCGCCATAGGGGTGATGTACCGTGGCGCAACAAGGAAAAATGTTTTCATTTCTCCTTGTTATTTCTTTTTCAATGCGTGCTGCATTCTACAGCACACATTTGAAGAAGGTAATGCCTGTGATCCTCAATTTTGGGCAGGAAGGGGCCCCTTTGTGAACCAAAACAATCTCCCCTTGACAAAGGCATCTGTTTTTGCACAAGTGCAGGGGATAGCACAGGCATGCAACATATCTTTGTAAATGTATTGCGTTCCTGTGCTTTGGAAGTGCCACAGCGTGGTACTGCCTGAGGGCTTGCATTGCTGCGCTGCAGCACATCCTTGTGAATCTTTCCCATAATTTGCACACTTTCAAACATTGTGCATTGCATATCTGGGCACATTTCAATATGTGGGTATGGATGAAGTTTATTCTGTGCAAAGGAGAGTCAGTAGCCTGGCATAGTGGTCCGACACATTTTGTGCATACACTGTTTTGATGTCTTGGCCATGCATTGTCACTCATTAGGCTTGAAATGCCCCTGAACAGGAACGTTTGCCACATGGTGCACCAATACATGCTACCTGTGTGTAACTGATATGTACACTTATATACACATAGATGCCCATGCCCATTATATTCAGATTTTTTGCTATTTACATGCATTTCTTACAATGCATTGTGCCTTTCAATAGTTAATTAGTGTTAGATGCCATGTGTGCATATGTCAAGTGTGACTTATTGTTCTACAACATTTTATATAGGATATTTCAGGCATTCCTATCTGGTGACCCTTGGAACTTTAGGTTATGCTGCTTTCTGTGTATGCAGCTTTGTAATGTAATGTATGTTATGTGGTTATGGTGTATATGTCGTTCTGCATTTTCACATTGACTTTCTGCATCATTCGAACCTAAGGGCATGTAATGTGGCAGAGTGCCTGCTATTGTTGCTGAGTATATCTGTATATACATTCATTTTTGCTTAACTACAGAGAGTCCATTGCCATATTGTCCATTTTGGAAATGGTCATTAATGATGCTGTTTCTGAATATATATGAATCATGCACACTCCCTGGTATTTGGCAAGTACATTGATGTATTATCCACGATGGTCTACAATGGCCTGGACATTGATGGAGTGTGTATGCTCTCGGTTGCGGTATAGGTGTGAAGTTACTGCAGGTGGTACAGGCTGAACATGCGTGCAGTCCATTGCTCCAAGCTCATGTGGGAATCAAGCAATGGCATAGAAGCCTTGTTTAATGTCCATCTGCTGCTGGTGTGTGTTTGGGAAATGGATGTGCTGTGGTGTGAGCTGAATGATGGCATCCAAGACCGAAGGGAGGAAGGCTGAGAAAGATGCCTGTGAGAACCCTGCCACTTGTGCTGCTGTTGTTTGAAATGATCTGGAGGCCAACATGTGTAAAACCGCCAGTAGCTTTGTCAGCGGTGGGATGTTGGTGCCCCTTTCATTAGGAGTCTGTAACTGTGGTGTGATCTGCTGCAGCAGGGTCACAATAGACGCTTTTCTAAGGCGATACATTTTGATGACTTGTTCGTCTCGGAATCCAAAGAGGGTGGTCCTTGAACAGTAAATGCACTCCCTTCTCCTGTGCTGCCTTTGTGGTAATGGTGGAGGGTGAGGTTGTGGAATTTGTTGTGGAGATGGTTGTCGTCTTCTTGGTGCAACTCCCAGTTGCAGGATTAGGAGGTCCATGTTGCTTGCCCTGCATCAAAACAGCTCTTCTGCACTTTATTTTAAGTTATGGGGTACTTGCGTCATTTCCTGCGCGTGGGTTTATGAGGCGTAGACTTGCGAGCGCATTTTTCCATTTGCGTGACGCATTTTGTAGATGCGTCGACGCGGGGGAATGACATAAATATGCTTGCGTCGGAAATGCATTTGTTTTTGAGTGGGAACGCCTACCATGCATATCTTAATACTTACGCGACGCAGACAAATCTCGCGCAGCTCCATTCCGTCGCATCTCCGTTTACGCAACGCATCTTCATAGATGCGTCCCCTTGTAAATTTTGCATTAAAAAAAACACTGATGCGTCACAAAAAGTGACGCATAGGTGGCTCAAGGGGCTTGTAATTCTGCCCCCTTATCTGCCACATTCCGATTATGAAAAACACAGCAGTCACATCTGTTACTTGATTTTCCTCAGCAACCTTTCGTTAAATCTCACTTGAACTGCCACCACAGGTTACTAGTGAATAAACAGATCTTATTTTAAGATTCTTTGCATGGTACACAGGGCACTTAGTGGTATTTGTCCTGAGCATCTCAGCTCTCTCCTTCAACCCTCCATGTCTTCTCACAAGCTTCATTCCACTTCTCATGCATTCATGGTTGTGCCCATGTTCTATTACACCAGAGCAGGAAGACACTCTTTGTTGGCTGCTCATGTGAGTGAAGGATGAGTTGTGTGCTTGTGAGAGTGAAGGGTACAGCATAATAAAGCCAAATCTATTTACATTTCAAATGCTTGTTTTTGAATTTTTACAGACACCATATCCCTACAGTGTCAAGCAGCCCAATCTAGGGGCAGAGTTATGCAATTTTTAGGTTGCAAATTGATTTAATTGGCTCTTCGTCTATTTCTCCTGTGAGTGAAACAAGTAGGGATATTAACGTTTCTATGCTGCTTTACATACCTGAGCACAACAGCAGATGCCTTTCGTTGCAGCTGAAGGGGTCAGCAGCAGAGTTCAGAATAATAATTTCTATTTTTCATTGCTTTTAGTTTCAGTGGGACAATTTTCTTGTTACAAATTAGCATTTAGTCACAAGGAATATGGAGACAATATGCTGTCAATGTAGCATAGGTCAAACTATTCATAAAGCTTTCCTCGTGTTTATTTCAAACAGAACAGTGACTGAATACAGGGTCGTTCTTAGACAGAAAATAACCCAGGGTACCAAAATGAAAGTGTCTCGTATTAGGGAAGTAGATGGCTGAAAAGTGGCCCAGGTTTGCAAATTGGTAGTATTAAACTTGAAAAGAATTGCTGTATACATTTTATACACGGGATGTAAGACTTTAAGGATTTGAGCTTGTTGAAGGCGATGTTTGTTTTAATCTCGGGGAAACTAACAGTAAACAGCGGCCCAGGCACTGCCTTATTGCCAAGTATGCTAGTCTGACCCTGTCTGAAAGCCACAATATTTTGCATTATGTTTTGAGGCAGTCAATCCTCACATGAGCATTATTCGTTACAAGATAAACTGTGCTACATGAATCCTTAATACACCTATATGTAAATGCTTACAGCACAGTGCTAATAAGGAGAAAGTAGTTAAATGGAGGTGTATGTTCAGGGCACTGTATTAAGGGTAATGGGTAGCACACTTATTAAACCAGTTGCAAGTTATTTTTATGTATTACAGCTGTGTGGTGCATTGGAATTAAATAGGCCTGGACAAACTTCTGATTATGGGGGAGTAATTGGAGCAATTTCGGTAATTTTGCATTACTCTGACGCAAAATTATGGAAAATTACACCTGTTCATTTAATTATGAGTAATTTGGCACAAATATCCTACCACAGGAGCCAGGGGACAATGAGTTTAGCAAGCGGAAGCAGCTGCTGCTGTTCGTGTTCCGTTGATTTCTCGCTATTTTTCAGCACAAAATGCATCATTAGATCTATTTTGAACGTAAAGGTGCATGTTGCGCTGAAACATATTCGGCCATATGTATCAACATACCCTTTAGCGATTCCTAAATAGCGATTTTTAAGGAATCGCTATTTAGAAATCGCAAAATGGTATGTATGAAGAAATTCGCTATTTTTTAGCGATTCCTTAAAATTCCTTAATTGCGATTAGCAATTGCTAATCGCAATTAAGGAATAAATTCCCATTTATTTCTATGGGCAAGGAGGCCCATAGGAATGAATGTGAAATTATTCTCAATTTGCGATTCGCAATTTGCGAATCGCAAATTGAGGATATTTTCAAGGGTGCAGGGGTGTCTCAAGAACACCCTGCTGCACCGCTGAAAATGACATGTGTGGGCATATGGTGCACATACATGCCATAAGGGCATGTATGAGCGTCACATGGCACCTTTGGATTTTTAAAAAAATTCTTTTTTTACAAGAATTCGCAACTTACCACCAACTAGAAGTTGGTGGCAATTTGCGAATCCTTATGGCCATTTTGGAATTTATTTTTCCTTGATACATTGCATTTAAGGAATCGCAAAATTTGTGATTCCTTAAGTGCAATCGCAAAATAAGGAATGGCAAATTTTGCGATTCCTTATTTTGCAGCCAAATTGTTTCATGCATACCATTTAGCGAAAATGGGTTCGCAAACGCCGAAATTAGCTGAACCCATTTGGCCTTGATACATATGGCCCATTGTATCTCTACGTAATCTCGCAAAATGTCATTGTAATTTTGTGTAATCACACTACATCATAGTGCTTGAGTTATACCTCTAGAATCATAGTGTTGACATATTGGTGGAGGACACTGCAAAACGTCAAATGAAAATTCAGAACAAACCAGTGGTTTTGCACAGCTAATGGGGTTTTTCTGCATTGTTTGACTCTTTGATTGTTTAAACAGATTTGGTATTGGAAGTTTTATAATGTTTAATTTACCCTCTAGCATAAGCGTTATATAAAATGCACCGAAAAATGTGTATCTTTATCATGAAACCCGCACTAAGCAATAACATGCTCAGTGCAAAATTACTTAATATGCGGTGTCACTGGCCTTGCACAGACTCACAGCTAACTGCATAGTGTTCTATATATGGATTTCAGCAGGCACCCTCTCCCTTGCATTTGGCATGAGTACAGCACCCCTCCTATATACCGAAAGAAAAGGCCATCTCTACCTGCCCTCTAATTCCAGAAGCCCTTAGATTCCTGTACACATGCTGATTTTGCCTTGTCAAATTCTTCTTTGTGGCAGTCTCATTTTTTAGCAATCTGCATGAGAATGTCTGTCATATGTACATGGGTTTCCAAGCCATGCATCTCTAATAGTAAGATTTCAGTTGTGTGCGGTGTGTTACAGTAACCGTTTACAAACGCACCCTAAAAGAAGACAGCACCAGTGCTTTTTATTAGTTAAATAACAATACCAATTTCGACTTGACCAGTAAAAACTAAATACAATCAGACAACACATATTTGATCGAACTACCTTTTTCCTGTACAAAAGAAACTAAAAGAGAAATATGCTAATCACAAGTGGTATGACGATGACAACCAATTTGTATTTAAAACTATATCCACATACTTTGCAAATGTTCTCAGTAGTTGTGAATACAGATCTAATAAACAATAAAGTATGTGGAAAGGTACATAATGCCCATTTTAAACACATGGGTGTCGTAAAGAAGACAACGGGAGTCTTAAATGAAGTAAAACACATTGCTCAGAAGTCCTCCACAGGAAAGGATTCACATCACTAAGGGTCAATATTCTCTAATATTCTACTCTAGCCAGAAGGACCAGACCATGGGATGGGAAAAGTGTGGGGAGTAGGCCAGGAAAGGCAGGAAATAGGCAAGAGTAAAATGTGCCAAGTTGCAACAATGTGTTTAGGTACCTTTCATGGTTCATAATATATTACTGGGAAATGCCAAACTATGTGAATATAGATTAATTTTAATAACTACATATTTTGCATCCCCCTGGTAATGCTATTTTATACTTCATGCCTAAAATCCCCGAATGGAACATCACCCAGATTGTCTCATAAATGCATTCTTCATGGACAAAGCAATGGAGTTCATTATTTAATACTGCTTTGAGGCATCTTTTTACATCCACGGAACTAACCATGAACATTTTTAGGGGGGAATAAAGATGGGATTTACTAGGAGCCAGAGTCATTGGGAATTATATAGCAACACTTGTATAGCTTCCGAAGGGGAACTCAAATACAACACCAAATATGTCAGAATGTGTACCCTTTGTAAATGCTACTAAGCTTAAGTTTTGCAATCATTAAAACATTTTTTTAAGAAAGTGGTCCAATATGTTTATTAGACCAATCAGAAAATGTAACATTGGTGGTGAAACGTAGCTCTGCATATCATTTAAGACTATGGTTATGGATGAATGAGAAGTTGGGATTTTAAAGTCATTAAGTATAATCTTGTGTAATGACCAAGCATGACAGTCATGGTTCACAGATTTATTGCAAAGTGGTCAGAAATGGGCATCATAAGATGGGTTCAGTGTGGAAACTTTCATTTACTGATGATATACATCTGACCTTGATCTTTGACTGGCCTTTATGTAAACTTCAGAATATTCTCAATAATCCATGTCTAGCCATTGTTTAATCCCAGAGGAGCAGTCATTTTGGTGTTTCCCTTATGTAACCAAGTGTATTGATTATTAATATAAGTATATAGACGAGGGCACATTCAAGTAGCTATACAAGAAAAGAGGGCACAGAAAGGAGATATAGCCCATGAACAAAATTGTTCTGTGCATACAACATGAATACAATATAGTGAGGGCACTAGCCCCCTAAAGACATTGCCTTGGAATTTAGCCACATGGTCGCACCATGGGCTCTAAATGTTTTGATGCATGGCCAATGAACCCCTGGGTTGACAGATTACCTCTTCAATCTAAACTCCGTGATCATTACCCCTCAATTAGTCTGCAAAGGGTGGTGCATTGTCAGAACACCAATATCATGCAGTGTTGCAATTGACCAAAATCTAGCTCTAGGCCACCAGGGGATACCTACCACACGTCCATTAACTCAGGAAGTGTCGCGTTAGGTGTAAGTTACAAAGGGTCCCTCAGGTCTTTACCTAGTGTGTCCTTAGCTTCCAGCTCGTGTTTCTGAATTGTAGGTCAGAACCAAATCATGTGGAAGAACCCGCCCATAACTGAGTGAAATCTCTCACAAGTCGGAGTATGGCATCTGCCTATTTTCCACAGTCTCTCTGAGCAGCAGAGTTTTGTACACTACTCTCAGAGGATCACTTCGGTCAGAGGTTTTACTTCTCTCTCCACATGCATTGTATCCATGTTTACCTGGGTGCAGGTCCTCCTCTGTCCTGAACCGTAAGTTATGGAGTTGGGTGTCCAAAGTCCTTCAAATGTGTACTCAAAGAACCCGCTATCCAATTAATTTGCAATTAATTAATCAATTTAATCACTACTAACCCACCATTTTTTCCGAAAAAGATATTTTATTTCATTAGTTGTGAAATATACATTCAATTGCTGCATATATTCAACATGATTGCTTCTTATATGTCGACTTTACTTTGGAAGTATATTGTTCCATATTGGCAATGTTGTCACTCAAATAATTAAAACAAAGCCACAAACCCTATTCATCCATTCATACTAAGCCCTCAATAACATGTGCTCTGCACACTATTCAACGCTCCCCAGAAGTTCTCATAGACACCCAGAGAGGAGACCCAGCTTCTTTCTTCCATCAATGTGTTTTGGCTAAGGTAGGGCGCACAGGAAGAGTGATGCCCATGAGGGTTGGGTTAGGACCTGCTGAGTATGATTTTGGTACTCAGAAGTCTCTCCCTCTTCCTTAGCCCCTTCAGGAGAAGTATAAGTCTGATATTAAATCAATCAATCAAGAGGTTTGTAAAGTGCACAGCTACTCATAGAGTGTCCTGGCCCTAACAGACTAGTTGACTGCATGAACCCAAAGCCTGCTTACTGATCCGCATACCTCCACTGAAGTACCCACATTACTGGCAATACTGTATGCCAGGAGTAGCCCTATCATGGACAAATAATGAAATTGAGGACTTAGTGAAGACTTGGCAGTGGTTGAGGGCATGAGAAAGACAAGGAGAGTAATGCCCAGGAGGCACCTGGTCCCATGACTATTTTTGTGCACTGTGAAAACTATAGATTCTAGGCCTATCATTGTTTGTACTTCTGTATTTCCACCTACCCTCGCCGTGATACCTACAATACCCACAATGCTGTTTTCCAGAAAGGATGCCACGCTGCCCTGATTATCATCAACTGCCCTTTCTCAGGTAGCTCCTGCATTCATTACATGTCACAGTAAGAGCAAAGTATTTGCGACCACATTTGAGCACAGTGCAGGGGCAAGAAGAATAACCCAAGAACTTTGAAGGAGCAATATCAGCTGCAGCACTGATATGGGACTATAAAACAACAGAAAGATTCACCCTGCTTAGCCAGCTGCTTTGTTTGGACTCACACAGGTAAATGAGAATTTGCATTTGTTGCTTTAACAATGTAAAGGTTGGATGAGCCCACCCCATATCTTTTTCAACACCTTCATCATTCTTGGGAGTGCTAAAGCATTATGGCTTCTGAATAAAGCTACCCAGCACCTTTCTCTTCACAGAGGTGTTGAGAAGTACCAAGATGATGATGCAGGAAGTCTCCCTTGAAGCCATCCATAAAGACATTTCAGCAGTAGGGGTCCGGTTGGGCTCCATGGATGCAAAGATGTCCGACCCTACAACTCAACTGAAGACCGTTAGGGCAGAAATGCGATTTTTCCACAACAAGATGGAGGGGATGGAAAGAAGGATGGCTATCATTAAAGACAGACTGGACAGCGCTGACACTTGAGGCCCTAACATCTGGCACATGAAGCAGAAGGTGACTGACCTCGCAGATGGGGCAATATGTAACAATGTCAGGTTCATTTGGAAAAAGGAGAAAAAGTAGAGCAACAATATGATACATTTTTCTGATTGAGCTCCTTTCACTCTTGGTGGACCTAGACTTCAAACGCCTGGAGTGACAATGGTCCAATTGAATATGGTTACAAAAGTAAACCAAAAGAGATGCCAAAAGGTCCAGCCCGATCATAGCTTGCTGCCTTTAAAATGAGCAGACTCGGCAAGTTGTTATGGCCGTATACAAGCATGGTCCAAATTATATCGCTGCAGATTTTTCAATAGAAACTAATATGAAGAGGAAAGCCTTTCTGTCTATTAGACCCAGACTCCGAAAATGAGACATTAAATATGGCTTTTTGGACTGGCAATACTGTGGTTGACAGATGACAGAAAGTTCAGAGTCTGTGAAGAATCTGTAGTTCTGGAAAGATTTCTAGACAGCTTAGAGGATCTGAACTTGGAAAGATTTCTAGACAACTTAAAAGATCTGATCATGGAGATGGCAAAGCCACCCTTGAAGGATAATGGTAGCTCTTAATGCAGAGAGAAGCATCCTCCTTGGTTGACTTCAGGAGCATCTCTTCAGAAAGCAGTCAGAGAGTGAAAAGGTGATAAGGACTATGGAGGAGATCACAAATGATAAACCACATGACAATTCCAGATCACCTTTAAAAGCAATAAATTCATTGGAAAATTACACAGGCATTAACCCCCTATTGACTGTCAAGAGATACAGATGAGTATAGCACAGATGACACAATGTGGTGGGTTTCAGTGATGTTGTAACCTCAAATAATGACTGTTCCATCCTCTTTGTATATGTTACTTTGCGTTGGTATTATTTTATTCTGATTCAGTGAGTTATTGTACTGTGGATTTATTTACTTGTGTAATGGTCATCCCGACTATTCTGACTTATCGAATTAAATCCAAATGTTGTTGTGCATAGAAGTTGGACGTGAGCCTGTTCTTGTTCCCATGCTCCTACTGCCCCTCCACGTGCTATCCCTGAACATCAGTGCCTTCAGTATTTGATCCATGCTTGAGATGGACATCCCCTAATGACTTTTCAGTTGGTAGTTCAATGCCCCACCCACTGTCTTTCTTTCCCACCCCCAGTAGCCTTCTCCATCCCACTTTCCTGCCTCTGTCTTGAAATATGGTGCTATAAGTTGTTTTGCTGTTGGGCTGGTGTCTTTCATTGTACCTGGAGACGAGCATAGAGAAAGGAAGGACCTGCCATGAAGCAGTTCAAGTGCCCACGATATTGGACCAGTCAGTTCCCAGTTTAAGTAACCTAATTCTGTATTTGATGCCTTACACATTTCTTCATTTCATATTCTCTATACATGCTGACGGCAGCTTAGACTTTCAATATACAATATCAGTGGGAGAGCGGGTATTTAAGAGTTTGAAGAAACTGTGCTAATCCAGACAATCTGCTTTTATTGCACACGGTGCCTGGCACTTGATGCAGTGACATGTAAGGGGGTACCTAAATGCAACACTCTTGGGGGCCCGCAACGCTGCCCCAGCACCACATATTCGAGTCCCTGCTCCGCCCAGCAGGCAATCGTGACGATTGCCTGTCGGTGGAAAAGCGATACAAAAGGGGGTGGTGATGGACGGAGCATCTGAATCAATCAAACACTCACACCCAGTCAAAAGATCTGGGTTTAATCCATCACCGTTCTTTAGCCCACTCTGCCACCCCAGTTCAGACATGGCTATATGCAAATCAGCCTGACCCTGTGCCTCATGGGAACAGTCCAGCCCGAACTGCCAAGCAATGTCTTCCCTGGACCGGAAACAAGCTTCCGAGGACCGGTTTCTGGCATTCCAGCCGTCTTCAGCCCGGCTTGCTTGAATCCAGTGGCAAAGTGAGCAAGGGACTCACGTCTGAGCATACCCTGCCACACTTATGGCGGCAAAAAGCGGTACAAAAGGGGGTGGTGATGGACGGAGCATCTGAATCAATCAAACACTCACACCCAGTCAAAAGATCTGGGTTTAATCCATCACCGTTCTTTAGCCCACTCTGCCATCCCAGTTCAGACATGGCTATATGCAAATCAGCCTGACCCTGTGCCTCATGGGAACAGTCCAGCCCGAACTGCCAAGCAATGTCTTCCCTGGACCGGAACCAAGCTTCCGAGGACCGGTTTCTGGCATTCCAGCCGTCTTCAGCCCGGCTTGCTTGAATCCAGTGGCAAAGTGAGCAAGGGACTCACGTCTGAGCATACCCTGCCACACTTATGGCGGCAAAAAGCGGTACAAAAGGGGGTGGTGATGGACGGAGCATCTGAATCAATCAAACACTCACACCCAGTCAAAAGATCTGGGTTTAATCCATCACCGTTCTTTAGCCCACTCTGCCACCCCAGTTCAGACATGGCTATATGCAAATCAGCCTGACCCTGTGCCTCATGGGAACAGTCCTGCCCGAACTGCCAAGCCATGTCTTCCCTGGACCGGAAACAAGCTTCGGTGGAAAAGCGGCGCACAGACTTTCCGTCATCCGCGATACCCACCGCCATCGTAATCTGCCGGTGGGAAAACTATGGTTGATGGCGGAAGGACCGCCAGCACAGGGCTGGCGGTTGCTACTGCCGGCCCTGCGGTGGAGGTCTTTTTGCCATCCTAATCACCCCCTTAGCCCCTAGTTATGGACAGGACTTATTGATTTGGGCTATAACTGAGACAGGGAAGTGCTGAAAGATATTATGGATGACCATAGACTACAAGACATTTAATGTGTCCTACACGCCTTTCATATGGAGTATTACTACCTTTGAAACGTGCATTCAACCCAAGCAAGATTAGTGATGACATGATATCATGCAGGTGTCCTTAATTGTGAGAAAACAGGGCTTCTTGCAGTGTTCTCCCTCTTTTGCCCCCATCTGGACTACTAAATGCTGGTTTTAGGATCCTGATTGTCCCCTGGGCTTTGATAACCAGGATCAGGGCCAGTGCTCCATTTAAAAGGCACATGGTAATTAGGTGTAATACCAATTCATGCTGACACCTAACTGTAAGTCCCTAGTATATGTTAGGGCCTGTAGGTTTAGAGGCCCAGTAGATTTAATGCTCTTAAGTGCGCACTACTGTGGTGCCTGCTGTCATTTTAAAAGCAGCCCTTCCTTGCAGGCTGCTTTTAAAATAAAACTATGTCCAAATTCGAATTTGGAATTTAAGGTACTTCCAAAGACATAAACACCCTTTTGTACATATGTCACCCATAACATTTACCCTTGGTGTCCCAAGGATAAGCAGAGACATCATAAAATATGTTTTATGTGGCCTGGTGAGGGAAAAACTGCCAGTTCAACTTTTTCCCCATTATAAGACATTATATCAATAGGTTAACATGGGAGGGCATTAATAACATCTATCCTTTGGATGGAGTGAGCTAAAATAATAAATTGAATCCAACAACTCGCCAAGGTTGGATTTATTATAACTGTTGTAGGAAAGAAGGTATAGAACTGCTTTCCTAAAGTTACTCAGTATAGCTCCCTAGCAGCCTTGTGAGATTGGCAAGCCAAGCTTCCATGATTAGGTGTGAAGTGGCCTGGGCTGAAACAAAGGAGACATCTACTTGGAGGAGATCTGCTGATACAGATACTAGGACAGGAAGGGGGCTGGTCTTCAAAGGGGGAAAGACAGTAAGGGCAGGAACCAGGACAACCTCCACTTCTTGCAACACCAGCCAGATAGGAGCCCCTGTAATTCGAATTCGAGTGGAGTGTAGGGAAAAGTTTGCCACACATGTGGGTTGGGTTAGCGAGTCCTGCACCTCCAAGAGAGATTTTCTCAATGCAGATTTTTGTTGAGAAGTGCTTTCTGGAACAAAAATATGCCTCACTTATAAGGAAGTTATCACAGATTGTGGTAACCGGCACCTCATTGGTTAGTGGTGCCCACCCTCTTGCCAGCCCTGAAGCAGGAATAAATATAGGAGAGCTAACCAGAAACTCAGATCCCTGCCTGGAAATATGAAGAGCAGAAGGACTGACCTGCTGAACCCCTGGTCTGCGCCACAAAAGTACTGCACTCATAAGGACTGTGCCTGCTGTTCACACTAGGCTTCACAAAAAATGACACTGCTTGGCATCAAAAGGACTAAAGAGTGGATTTCCTGAAAGCAACAGGTACAAACGAGCTTAAAGAAGTCACCTGCATCAATTCCATCAATTCAAGCCCAACTGATAAGCTTCACATGAACTTTAAAGGATTTGAGCAGGTGCCTTGTGCGAATTTGTAGTCCCAAACCTCCAAGAGGCAAATCAGAGCTGCTGGACCCTTTGCTGGTGTTGTGGACCATCAAAGACCCAAAAGAAACAGCTGGAGAAGATTGACTGCCCTTCTGGACCATTTAACTACACAAGAGAGGACTGCACTCATAAGGACTGTAGCTGCTGCACTCTCAAGGCTTCCAGCAAAAGGACTTTGCATACCTTAAAGGATTAGGAGTGGGATCCCTGATTAGCAACAGGTAGAAAAATGCTGGAAGGGCTACCTGCAACATTAACAACAAGGGCAGCTCCAGCTGACAAGCTTCACCTTGATCTTACTTGGATTGATCATGTGCATTGTGGGAGTTGTAGTCTCACACCCCAAGAGGCAAACAAGAGCTTCTGAACCCTTGGCTGGTGCTGTGGACCATTTTCCTTTTTTAACCCTTTGAGGGCAGTTTGCTTCTACGCGGAAGTTTTAATTTTAATCTTTAAAAAATCATGTCTCCATTTCCCTACATTGGCTTTTTGCCATTTTGGTGCCATTTAAATCGTTAAAATATTTCACATGCTTATAAATTGGTATGTTGTATCTTATTTATTTAATGCATTGGTGTTTTTAAATGCTTGACCCAACTGTCTCCTTAATTTAAGTGTGTCTACTCGCAGCCAAACTACCAAGGGTTGAACAAGGATGAATTTGTTGAGAACTTGACTGGACCTTATTTTTGATTGTGGTGTTATTACTAAGGGGTCGATTCCGATTCGGGAAAAACCGCTCCGAATAGCCGTTCGGAGCATTTTTTCCCGTACGAATCGTACCTTGCAATGTCCCCTGTACATACGACGTACGAATCGTACAGAGACCGTACAAATCAAATCCCCATACGAATCTCCCTCGGAACCTGCTATACGCAACATCTGTACGGTTCGCGGCTGGTTTTTCCGACCCAGCAAGTACGATTCGTGTCGGGTACGCACCGTACAAACCTTTTTCTACGTGAGCTGAAAACAGCCGTAAAAGCAGAGTTCGCCTCGAAACAGGTACGGAACGCCCCCCCCCGGGTACGGTGCGTACCCCTGCGATCATGGGGAGTACGCACCGTACCCCTGTGATCATGGGGTGTACGGACCGTACCCCATGTTCGCAGGGTGTATGGTGCGTACACCCTGCGATCGCAGAGGTACAATGCGTACATCCCATGTTCGAAGGGGTACGCACCGTACCCCGTGATCATGGGGTGTACGGACCGTATGGTGTGTATGTGATTGTGTGCTTTTCTGTTCGAATCGCCCTTACCTGACGTGGACCGTACGAATCGCGTCCTCATACCCCGGTCCGGATCGTACTCGTCGGGTCGTACGGCATGTTTATGATTCGTACGGAGAGGGCTCCGGATATGAATCGTACGGACGTATTTTTTTTCCAGGATCGGAACCGACTCCTCAGTGTAGGCACCTATCTGCCCTTACTAATAAACCACCCTCCAACACTTATGGATCATGCACCGGTCTGCCAGCGCATTGACTATAATTGAGTAAACCAAATCTTGTGAGCAGCAAATAAAGCTACATGAGAGACTCTGTGCTGATGAATAGAAGTAGGGCAAAGCAGAAGACATCACTAGAAAGGGGAGACGTCCATTACAACGCAGACATTACATCTTAATGACTTTACAATGCAACTATTACAATGCAGGTGACATTACATCACATGCCATTACAACGCATGTGCCTTTACAATGCATGCCATTAAAACGCATACCATTACAATGCATTATAAGATAAGTAATCATTTTAATTGAGGTAAGTTGTTAATTTTTATTATTTTTATTAGTAAAAGGGAAATAGGGGTTTTGGGCAGGGGAGTGTATTAATACTCAGGCATTAATTTTCATACCTGAGAATTTAAGTGGTTGGGGGAGTGTTTTAATACCCTGGTAATATTATTTAACATTTATATTAAAATAAGTATACATTTTTGATGAAATACATTTTAAAATAATGTTTTCATTTATATTATTGTAAAGTGTCTAGTCTTCTATAAAGTGGGGAATGATGTATGTGAAACATGGGTTTGGCTAGGAGAATGTATTAATACTCCGCTATTAATATTAATACTTGAGAATTAATAGAAATTTAGTTTTACTGTTAGTTAACTTTTATATTAATTTAAAAGTAATTTAATGAAATCGTACTTTGCATGAAAAGTCAGGGAAATGGGTGTTTTGGGTGGGGGAGAGTATTAATACCTGGTTATTTTTTAATAAATTCAAGAGTGTTATTTGATATTTAGATTTACTGATAGTAAATTATAACAAACAAAAAAAAGTAATAATATTTAAAAAGGGTTATGCACCTATCCTCTGGGACGAGATGCTACGCAAACAGGGGTTTTGGGTGGGTGAGTATATTAATACTTGGGTATTAAATTTAATACTCGAGTATTATGTATTTTTTAACTGTATTTGTTTTTTAATTGTTAAACATTTAATTGAATTATAAATAAAAACTATAAGCAATTTTAAAAAACGTGTGCACCTATCCTCTGGGACAGAATGCAAGTGAAACAGGGGTTTTGGGTGGGGTAGTATATTAATACTCAGGCATTAAATGTAATACTCGAGTATTATTTGCATTTGAACTAAATGTTTTTTAATTGTTAAACATTTAATTTAATTATAAAAAATAAAATAATAGAAGTCATGTGCACATAAAATCAGGGTGATTTTAGATAGGGGGATAAGTTGTTGTAAGGGAACAATTTAATATATATTTTAAAAAATATATATATTTTTATCCTACATTTTTAAAATTAAAACATATTTTAAAGTTAATTATAATAGAGCATAATTATACAACATAGGTATGTATAATAGACATATAAAATTGGTAAAGGTAAAAATGTTATTTTAAAAATATAAAATAAAAAAGCAATAGACTCAATATTAGTTTTATAAATACTTTTATTGTCTTTATTAGAAACATAAAACAGAATAAATAAATCTGCTAGTAATAATATTATTTTGAAATATTCATAGATTTTTCTATGTATTATACCATATATTTTTTTATTTATTTGTAGGTTTTCCCACGGCTTGAAGTCAATGGGTGAAATTGTCCTTTTATAAGGAAAGAGATGATGTTGCAGCATATACGTAAGTTTCGTCATTGCAAGGTTTGTCGCCGTCTGGATCTGAAGCAAGGGAGAGCTTCATCCAGGTAAGGCAAATTTAAATGATTAAAAATAGATTAATGGTTGTAAAGTTTAGTGTGAGGAGAGAGGAGGGAGGTAATAAGAGCTAGGAAAGGTGTATTTTGTACTGATTGTGTGTTTTAACAAAAAAATATTTTACGAAACAGGTAGCAGTTGTAGGCCCACATCGGGTTGATTGCTTTCGTAACACTTTTTGTTTAATAGAATTAATTTTAAAAGATTGATTCTTTATTCTAATAAACAAAAGTGTCTTCAAAGTAGTCTTTTTTGGTAAATTTTTTGATGCAAAAGCTTTTTTACAAAATATGCAATTGCATTGTCACGATTTTCCGGATAGGTCGAAGGAACATGGAGAAAGACTTTGTGGTTTGGAAAAAACTTTTTGGGCCACTTTTAAATCATTGCTATATGGATTTTGGGACATCTAATGGACTTTGGTAAAGAGAATTGCAATTAAGGATTTTTGGGTTGTGACTTTTATCGAAACTTTACTATTTTTTCATGTTTTTGTTAAACTGGAATTCAAGTGAGACTGGATTGCATTGATGGAATTGTGTTGCGTTGTTTGCCAAACAAGAATTATTTTTCAGGATTTTCTTTGGTAGGTGTGCACAGTATAGTTTACAGTTCATATTTTTGCTGTAAAAATATGGCTTTGCCGAACTATGCCCTTTTTGTTTGGTTTAGCACGGGTCATGGATTATTGCATGGATTATTTACAATGGTTTAAAGGACTGCTCAAGACTCTTGGTGAAATACAGGATTTTACGTAAGTCCAAGATTTGACTAAAGGTAAGAAACCTGATTTTTTTTTATAATGTAAATTTTCTTTTGAAAAATGCCAATTGAATTAGTAGGATTTTTGGTCAAAACAGGCAAGTAAGGAGTTATAGGAGATAGTGTAGATTAGAAATGGAGAATTTGTGCAATATTATCTTGCACCCATTAGTAGCTCTGATATTTCCTTTGTTCTTTTAGAAATTCATGGGTTCTGACTACCAGTTAACATTTGCCAAATTCTTATTTCTTCTAAATTTTGCTCATTCCTCAAAATGTCACAAAAATTGTAGAAGTTAGGATGTGGTTTACCAATTGATTTATTGAAGGAGTTGTGCCATCCCTTCATGGTATAACTTGTTTTTTCTCCTCCCTTTAAGCAGGTTGAGTAGCAGTTCCACCACTTCACATGGAAACATGGCTTCCTCCTGCGACCTGACCTGCTTAGATGGCCAGTCCATGTGTCTTCAAAGTAATTTAGAAGGGGTGTCAAATTGTCTTTGTTTGCAGTAAAGTATTCAGATTCAGTAATAGATGTGTAGTAATCATCTACACTATCAGGGGGAACAAAAAAAGTGCAGTTAGTTTTTTTATTCAAATTGATGTTTGCTGTCTGATATATAGTCCTCAACAAAGGTTGTTTTTTGAATTTTTCGCCAATATGCCTATGAAAAGTGAAAAAAACCTCCTTGAATTTGGGTACTTGCGTACAATTTGGTAATTGTCTTAATCATAGGTAATTCAAAGTCAATTAGCACTTTTCTAGCACATTTGTTCATGGTTTTAGCTTTTATCACTGACAAAAATTCAGTATATGTTGAGGATTGTTTATCAGGGAGTAAACTGTACACTAAGGGGTCTATTAGGATGGCGGTCAGAAAACCTACCCGACCGCCATGGTAGCGGTAAAAGACCACCCGCAAGGACCGTGGCATAACCGCCGGTCCAATTAGGATGCGCCACAGTCAAAATCCGACCGGGGCAGTCAGATTCTGGCCATTAACATTGCGGTGGTCACTGCTGCCAGTAGCACCGCGGCGATGTTAAAAAGGAGCATGTCCTGCATCTCCCTGCGCTGCGTGGCAGGCACTGCACAGTGCCTGCCACCTGGCATAGGGAAATGTAGGGGGTAACATGGATACTCCCCAGTGCACCCACACACCCCCCAACACATTGGGAGCCCGCAATGGGCCCCCGGAACGCGTCTCCCAATGCCTTTCCATGGCGGTTCCACCACGGCGGAAAGGTTGGCTACCGCTGGCATCATAATGGTGCCGGCGGTGCTTGGCCCTGTTCTGCCACAATTGTAGTGGTCCAGCTCCGCTCAACAGGCAAGCTGGCGGACTGCAACTGGCCGAAAAGTGGCAGGTGGAAAATCACACTGCCGCGGACAGTGAAAATGAGAAAACTATTGTTTAACTGAGTTGAAATTTTGTTGTTTTCCTTTGGAAAAAAGACATGTAAGTGAAAAGTTAATCCACAATATTTTGCAGCTCAAATATTTGGCACTTTGAACCTTGATTTTATTGTGTTTGTTTGTTGAAGTTTGTTTTGAATAGTTTGCTGCTTTTTTTACCTACAAATGAATGAAGATTAGGTTTGAATACACTAGAGTTATTTGAGGGTTTTCTTTTGTTTATTCAGAATGTTCTGTTGTCGTTGGTGGTTAGTTTTTATTTCCTAGGCTGTTTTTTCATGTGGGCCTTTTTCTTGTTTTATTGGTTCTGAAAAAAGTGATGAAATAATATGAATAATTTAATGGATTTTTTAAGATTTACTATTGTGTTGCAATTTAAAAGATTAGTGCTTTTCAATGTTTGTGCACTTTAAACCTTCAAATTATCCTCAAAAACATTTTGGATATATTTTTATTCCGTTTGGCTTGCTGTTTTTCTGACATTTTGCTTTCATTTGTGAGTTTCAATTGTTTTATTCAAGGATACATTAATTGGAAAACACTCCTTGTGCACTTCAAACCTTATTTGGGTGTTTTCTGTATTCTTTTAGGGATATTAAGTTTGCCAATTAGCGTGCAAAAAAAAGTAGGTTTTCCTTTTTAACTCAATTAAAAGATATTTTGGTTTTGTAAGGGAATTTCATAGTTGTGATGCAAAGTTACATATACACGACATAAAAATGCTTGTGCAATTTTAACCTGCAAATGATCAAAACAATGATTGTGAATATGTTTACCTTGCTCAATCAGTCATTTGTTAAGCGCACTATATACCCGTGAGGGTCTCAAGGCGCTGGGGGGTGGGGGCCGCTACTGATTGAACAGCCAGGTCTTTAGTGTCCTCCTGAAGGTCAGCAGGTCTTGGGTCTGTCATAGGCTCAGTGAGAGGGTGATTCATGTCTTGGCGGTGAGGTGGGAGAAGGATCTCCCGCCGGTGGTTGTTCTTCGGATGCGCGGGACGGCGGCGAGTGAGAGGTCGACGGAGCGTAGCTGGCGGTTGGGAGTGTAGAAGGAGAGCCGTCTGTTGAGCTAGGCTGGGCAGGTCTTGTGGAGTGCCTTGTGTGCGTGGATGAGGAGCTTGAAGGATATCCTCTTGTTGACGGGGAGCCAGTGCAGGCTTCTCAGGTGTGAGTCTGCTGCTGACAGGGGCCTGGGTGACTGTCTTTCTTGTATCTGTCGGGATCCATCTGTAGATCTTGCGGAGCATGCGGAAGGTGTTGAAGCAGGAGGAGGAGACGGCGTTGACTTGCTTGGTCATCGAGTGCTTTGAGTCGAGGATGATTCCCAGTTTGCGTGCGTGGTCATTGGAGGTCGGTGCTGCCCCCAGTGCTTTTGGCCACCAGGAGTCGTCCCAGGCTGACGGGTTGGAGCCGAGGATGAGGACCTCCGTCTTGTCCGAGTTCAGCTTCAGACGGCTGATCTTCATCCATTCGGCGACGGCCTTCATTCCTTCACGGAGATTGGCTTTGGCAGTGATGGGGTCCTTGGTGAGGGAGAGGATCAGTTGAGTGTCATCGGCGTAGGAGATTATGTTCAGGTCGTGCTGTCGGGCGATGTGTGCAAGCGGGGACATGTAAACGTTGAACAGTGTCGGGCTGAGGGAGGATCCTTGGGTACGCTCTCTATAAGAGGCAACCCACACTCGGAGTAGGAATAGTAATTTTGCCCCCACCGCCATCCACTACTTTTTCTGAGGCATGGGATTAGGAATAGTAAATTTGCCCCATCAACATCCACCACTTTCCCTGAGGCAAACATATGTCAAAGATGGAATAGTAAATTTGCCCCCACCACCATCCAACTCTGTCCCTGAGGCAAGCACAGGTCGGAGTAGGAATAGTAAATTTGCTCGCACAACCATCCAACACTTTCTCTGAGGCAAGCACAGGTCAGAGTAGGAATAGTAAATTTGCCCCACCACCATCCAGCACTTTCCCTGAGGCAAGCACAGGTCTAAGTAGGCATAGTAAATTTGCCCCACCACAATCCAACAATTTCCCTGAGGCAAGCACAGGTCCGAGTAAGAATAGTAAATTTCGCCACACCACCATCCAACACTTTCCCTGAGGCAAGCACCTGTCGGAGTAGGAATAGTAAATTTGGCCCACCACCATCCAACTCTTTCCCTAAGGCAAGCACAGGTTGGAGTAGGTATAGTAAATTTGCCCCAGCACCATCCAGCACTTTCCCTGAGGCAAGCAGAGGTCGGAGTTGGAATAGTACATTTGCCTCACCACCATCCAACACTTTCCCTGAGGCAAGCACAGGTCGGTGTTGGAATAGTAAATTTGTCCCCACCACCATCCAGCACTTTCCCTTGAGGCCAGCAGAGGTCGGAGTACGAATAGAAAATGTGCCACACCACCATCCAACACTTTCCCTGAGACAAACACCTGTTGGAGTAGGAAGGATAAATTGGCCCAACCATATCAAACTCTTTCCCTGAGGCAAGCACAGGTCTGAGTAGGAATAGTAGGTTTGCCCCCACCGCCATCCAGCACTTTCCCTGAGGCAAGTAAAGGTCAGAGTAGGAATAGTAAATGTGCCCCACCATCATCCAACACTTTCCCAGAGGCCAGCACAGGTCGGAAAAGGAATAGTAAATTTGCCTCCCACCACCATCCAGCTCTTTCACAGAGACAAGCACATGTTTTCTTTTTAACCTCTACTGCGCTAGCGGGTTTTCCCGCTGTGCACTGATTTTTCAAAATTGCGCGTATCGTGACAAAGCCAGCTCGTCATGCGCGTAGCGCAGGTAACGCCCATGACGAGCTGGCTTTGTCATCAGCGCTGAAGGGGTTAACAATTTTCTCCCAGCTTTTTTTATATAAATCTTCAAATTTAAAATTAACATATATATTATTTTTTAAAAGCCAAATTTTATTTATTTCTCATAAAATGTATAATTTTTTGTTGCTTACTGATGAAAGGATTTATTTGCTGGGTAGTATCTCTTTTTAATTTCTTCCTACTTTTGAAATTCGGCAAATGCTGGAAAACATTTTCAAAAAATACTTGTTAGTATTTCTGAATTATGTGTTAATGTTGTGTTCCTTAAATACTTAAATTGTACACTTACTTCTGTCTGTAGATGGCACTGTCTGGATTATCAAATGCTCTATTTGTGTGTGGTCACCGTGGACATCAGTTTACCACTGTTCTCAAAAAGAAAATATGTTTTGAAAACAGTTTTTCCTTGTGATTCATAACCTGACAAAAAGAATAATTAATTTGTTATGTCTAAAAATGTTGGTGAAAATATTTGTTCATGGAAAGTCAGCCATTTTTTCAAGTTGATGGATGTGGGGCATTCATAAAATTGTTGATGGACTTTCGTTTTTCGTTGTTCAAAATTGTGGGTGTAAATTCTCTCTATATCTCTGTTTGTACTCTGTACATATTAATGATTCTGTTTTTTTTTACTTTTGTTTATATTTTGAAATGATAATCGGGTATTAAAGTGGATCAGTATATCCAAAGTACATGAATATTAATTTAAAACCCTGAGTATGTATTTTAATACCAGAGTATTACTACACTCCCCCACCCAAAACCCCTATTTCCCTTGCACCCCATTCCAGGGGTTGGTTATTTTAAAAAAAAGGAAAATAATTGGGGACAAGTTTTTAAAACATATGTGTAGTAATAGCATGCATTGTAATGAATTTGTGTTGTAATGGTAGTTTTAGTGTATTCCTATGAACATACGATGTAATGGTAGTTGCCATGTAAAAACCCGTTGTAAAAGCATGTGTTGTAATGGTTTGCGTTGTATCATCATATATTCCTTCTGAGGGCTCACTCTCTCTCACCTGAGCAATGGTGGGCGTTGAGCCCAGCACATCAGTATCTGGCAAACACACATCTCAGGCGACCCAATGTACTGTATCTTTGCTGCTGATTATTAACCTTCTACCTGCTTGCTGCCCATACACTGTGATTCTGGCTGGCATCCTCCTGCTTCTCAGGAGGCTACCGGACAGCTTTGGACAGGTTGTGGCACTGGCTTGCCAAGCATTGCAGTTACGACTGTGTGATAAATAACTTTAGGTATCCTGCCTTGGTTAAAAGTATATTTCATTTGGGCCCTAGGATCAACTTGTTGCTGGGAACATCAATATTCTACCATTGGGCTTTGTTTACAGACCCTTTTAATCGCCCTAAAACCTCTCAACACCATTAGGCTTGTATGGCAATAGTTTCTAAGAGGGTAGCCGTATTTTATGCAAGAATCAGTTGGCGCCTTTAATGTATTTAAATGAGTTGGATTGACTTTGTGTGACTGAAAGGTGCCCTTAATGGGATTTGGAAAGCGGACTTTCCGCTCTGATTGGGCAGAGTGAGCTCATAAGTAGCCTTAGATCTGTTAGCACACCGTATAATACTGTGATGAGCACTACTCCAAATTTGCAGACCCCCCTGAGGCCATTTGTCAGCAGTCACCTATCTTTTCAGCCAATGGCTACTCTGCAGTCTCCTCTGAGAGTGCAGCCTTGGAAATAGGTCAGTATGTAGGAGGTATTTGCCCGGGCGACTCTTACTTTTAATAATTGGGATGTTGCAGGTCTTAAAGATAAAATTACAAATACTGATTGGGTAGCTCTTATTGAAAAATATGACCTTGTGGCCAAGCAGGAGACCAGGGCCATCTCTTCCATCGTATGCAAGGGCATTTCTTATTATTCAATCCCTGCGGTGGCTTCCTCTCAAAGGAGTGCTAGGGGTGGCCATCCCATTTGGGTTAGGCTGAAGCTTAGGATACAGCCAGTCAATCTTATGAAGCTTGTAACATACGAGATAGGTACAGTACATTCTGTTTTTATTTAGACCATTTTTATAACGACTTTTCTAATTCGTATTCTTGTTTGTTTGAGGATTTATTTTCTTTTGCTATGGGCCTTGAAATACAAGAGGCCGGGCATGCACAGCAGCTGTGGCTCCTTTTATGTGGGGATTTTAATGCCAAACTAGGGGATGGGATAGTGGAACTAGGCTTTTTGAGCTCAGTCACAGTTTGTCCTCCTGGCAATGCCACGAGGGAGGAGCTGAGGAGACTCATTGCCATGCTGGACTTAATTGATGTTATAAGCTATACTCTGGACACCGGGCCTGGCAAACCCACATATTGGGGAGGGGGTCGAGTTTGGTTATAGATTACATCTTAGATTCTAGGCATTTGGTGCAGTGGTGCTTAGCTAGCGAGGTATTTGAAACCCAGTGGAGTTATCATAATGCACTGTCGATTGTTGGGGCCTTTCCTCTGCTGAAAGATGATCCTGCCCAAAAGCATGACCTAAGTAATAAACATTCTGCAGATGGATTGAGGGTGGTATGGCACCTTAAAGATACTGATGCCACATTGGGTACCTTACTTTAAAACTCTTTTCTACTTTTTTGTGCTGCTTAAGTAATGATCATGGGGAAGGTCTTGCAGATTGTTTTACGTTCATATGCGTCACCATCAGAGGTCATTATTTGAAACCCGCTGTATCCAAGACTGAGCACCCTTGCTGATTTGATGCTAGCTGCCCTGTGGCTAATCATCTCTTGAGGCACACTTTGTCCAAGATACCCAGAGATGTTGGGGCAGTCAGAGCAGCAGTGCAAGCCTGCAAGCTTGCTTTAAAAGAAAGGAAACACGCCTAGTTCAAAAGAGACTGGGAAACTCCTCCGCATGCAGCTGCACGTAAATATAACAAGGATTTTTGGAACACGGTTATTGCCTTCATCATCGTGATGCTCCCCCGAATCATCTCTTTATGGGTAACATCTCAGGATTGGGTTCGTCATTTTACTGTGGTGATGTATTTAAAAGCAGGGTTCAGGAACTCTTAGCACACTCCCACCTCTTCAGGTTTCCTGGCAATACCTGTTGCACACACTTTACTTGTGCTAACCCAAAAAATAGACCATTGCCACTAGGCTGCACTTGAAGATTGTCTATAATAAGTTGGAGCAGAATACTAGCAAATTGTCCGTAAAACTAAAATCCATCTAACACATTTGTACACAGATACTGAATGTATTAAACGAGATCTCATTAAT
Organism: Lissotriton helveticus; assembly: GCF_964261635.1. Classification (NCBI taxonomy): domain Eukaryota; kingdom Metazoa; phylum Chordata; class Amphibia; order Caudata; family Salamandridae; genus Lissotriton; species Lissotriton helveticus. The sequence continues at coordinate 1,546,004,040 of NC_136063.1, read as the reverse complement.
GGTGCTCTTAAGTGTTTCTTTCATACTCTTCGTATTTGTGAAGTGGGTGTTCAGAGTTTATATAAAATGTTCCCTATTCTGTCTGAAGCCCAAGAATAAGTCAGATCCACAGACATTAACCATTCCATCCAGAGTATTCTGAGTAATATCACACTAAACTGTGACACTAAGGAGCTGCCCACCAATAACCCGAATATCCTTGGGGTTAGGCTAAAGTGCGTAACAGGCAAGTGTATTGACATCTTCCACGTGTGCACGAGGAGCTCTAGAGGAGGTGGATCACCAACCCTACAAGTTTTGGCTGAGATATTGGCTGCAAGTCAAGCCGGCCACTCCTTAATTGTGGGTGGTGACTTTAATATTACCTTCGAGCCACTTGACTGGGCTGATATGCAAGAGGCAAATGAGGAGGACCAAATGTGGTCGGTCCCCTCGTTGGAGCTTCCTCCAATAAAGAAGTGGTCGCAAGCAGCCCTGCAGTTGAATGCTTTAACCCTGGAATTTAGATTGCTGGGCGCAAAAGGAAGAACTTCCTTCGATAAAGGTGGGGGTGACCTATGCCGGGCCAATTGGGACTAGTTGGATAGACTACATACTCATGGACCTTACGCTATGGCCACTAGCACCAGATATGTCTATAATTCAGACCAGTGAAAGTGACCACAACCTCCTTAGCCTGACCATTGATCATCCGTAGGGTAAAAATGCAAGTGTTGCCCCCGTTACGCTTGCCACTAAGGAGGTGACTCCTTCAAATGGCAAATGTCGACTCAAAAGGTCTGTGGTCTCAGTGGACGAATTTAAGCTCAAAACTCTACCAGGTGATCTCGAGACCAAACCTGGGGGAGCTGCTACCTGCACAAGCTGAGCCGACCACAGTGGCAAGATGCAGTGTCCAACACTCGCAGTTCTTTGAGCACCTGGCCAGAATCTTTATTGTCCACTCACTCAGGGACAGGCAAAATCAGGACAGCAAAAACTAATCTGTAGTTTACAAAGGAGTGCAAAATCCTAAGAAGGCAGCTGACCTCTGCCATAAGACTTAGGAACATCCCTTTGACATGCAACCTAAGGAGGCAATACAAACTAGCACAAGTAAAGGCAAAGAGAGAATGGGATGAAAGGAGATGGGAAAAACTTGAAGAGTCCATTTTGCACCCAGACGCTAGGATATTTTGAGCACTTGTGAGCAAAGGCAACTTCGAAAGGTCCCCCCCTTTAGCTAATCACATCTCTGCAAACATGTGGCAAGAACATGTTGGTGCCCTGTACTTCTTCTTTCACAGTCAAGTTGGGGATCCAATGCTGCCTGACTTATACGAACCAACATATGGACTCTCATTTAGCAGAGATCAAATCCTGGTCTCTCTAGAGGCAATTGCACTGGCTAAAGCCCTGGCATCCCTGGAGATCTCTTTCGCTCCGATAGGGAGAACTGGACAACTTACATACTGATACTATCTAATGACATAGCCAGTAGGGGAGGATCCCAGAATCATGGAAAGGTGCAGAAGTGATATCTATTCTTAAAAAGGGCGATAGGACCAAGCCCTAAAACTATCAGCCAATTAGCCTGATCGGTTGTGTCCAAAATGTCTTCTGCCGCTCGCTTTTAGTTAAGATCCAGGACTGGATAGACAAAAATCACATCCTCTCTCCATTCCAAACCGGCACAAGCGACCAGGTCTTCCGTCTTTTCTTGTTTTACTGGAAGGTGGTACTGCTGGGCAAGGGTAGTCTACATATTGTGTTTATTGACTTAAAATCAGCGTTTCACCTTGTCCCTAGGGACATACTTTGGTGGGTGCTTAGTGACATGGGCTTGCCACCGGAAATCCTGGCCCTTATAATCAGGCTCCATGAAGAGAACTTTGCCAGGATAAGATGGGGTAGTCAGGGACAGGTCACAGATCCCATTAAAATACAGCGGAGTTAGACAGGGCCGCGTTCTGGCTCCAACCCTGTTCTCACTTTACATTAACCAAGTGGTTGAGTCTTTATCCATCATTCCAGCAGATGCTCCCTCGTTAGCAAACCAAAATATTCCCACCCTCCTATTCCCAGACAACACCCTTCTTGTCTCAAAGACCCCAATTGGCTTACAAAAATGATTGAACCAATTCAAGCTCTTCTGTGATGGGAGGCGTCTGGAAATAAACACCTCCAAAACCAAGCTAATGCTGCTGAACCCCCACAAGTCCTTTAGAGGAAATCTGCTCCTAGGCAATACTCCCCTAGAGGGAGGGAGCTCCTTTGATTACCTTGGAATTAGGCTATAGGAGGGTATGGCCTGGAAACACCACCTCAACAATGCCTACCTCAAATTCTCATAGGTAACAGGGATTCTGAGGAAGGAGCACTGTCTCTCTTACACCAAGCCAATTGCACCTGCGCTGAAGTTATATAGCTGCAAGGCTGTGAGCAGTGCCACAGAGAACAAGTTCCTCAGAAATCTGGTGTCTCTCCCGCAAAGTACTCCTGTCTGTCCATTAAAGCTTGATATGGGCATCAAGCCTATTAATGATCTAGCGAAGCTTCACTCCTTGCTTTTTTGGCAGGTATTGGTCACCACTCCTGAATTGACACCCTATATCGCAGCCTTCAAAGAGGTTTGTGCCCTAGACATACAAACAAAATAGGCTGGATCAAACATGTCAAAGGTCTTTGTCCAGCATTGGCCTACTGGGCCACAATATTGGCAGTCCACCGACCCTTACCAGAAGCCAGATTAAATTACTATACTTGGATTGGGTCGAGCAAAATGCATACTTCCAACAGTAATGAGGGCAGACTAACTAAGAATTTAGAATTTTTAAAGCCTGCTGCTTCCTAGAAAGCTACCTTGATATCATCAAGGTGCTGGCCGACAGGAAGCTCTGTATTCAATTCAGGCACAGTAGTCTGCTAATTATTGCATTTACAAATTCCTGGCTGATTAACAAAGACCACCCAAAGAGCTGCCCCTGTTGCTCCTGCCCACACGAATCGATAGGTCATGTTCTTTTTGCATGTATAGCATATGTATACAACTTGGCACTCGAGATTTTAGAGTGGCCCTGCGCATATTGAAATCAGATGCAAGACCTCTATTCGTATGTGCAACTGGCAAATTTTTGGGCCACACTTGGCCGATCAGAAAGAGGACACTGTTAACCCCTGTATCTACCAATGTGAGCCACAAATGCGACGAATCGCCCCACATTGATCAATTGCAATAATGGCTAATAATTGTAAATGTAACTAGTCATTTGTCTTTGAATACCATCAGACTCTAACTGTTTCTATTTTGTTTTATTGTGAATACTGGAGTATTTTAAATACGCATTTTAGTCATATTGCGTATTGTCTATGAATGTAAATTTTAGGGCCAGATATCCGTACACATTTTAAACGAATGGATTTGCCCTTTATACAGGGATTTTGACACACTGTACAGTAAGTTTTGCTCACACGTGGCCTGGAAGCCTTGAACTGTATGACAATTGTGGTGCTCAGGCACCCTTTGCTCGCTGTTACAGTCTTGACATCTGTTGTTATTTTTTAATTGCACACTTCCGAATACCTACCTGTATGTTATTTCCTAATTGGAATGGATGATGTTCGCTCTAAATGTTTGAATCTTTTATGGTATTTTACCAAAATAAAGAGTTTGATGATGATGATGATTACTTGGTAAGCAGGCCTCGCTGCACTCCTAAAGTGAAAAAGACAGCAGCATCAACTTGAAACTTTGGGGGTGATCGTGCAAAAAGAGGCATTTCCTTAATCAGTGCCAATATAATACTCTGTGCCAATATAAGAACAAGCAAGCATGAAGCAGGCGCAAAGTCTAGGCACCAGTGCATTAATGTTTATTATGTACGGTACAGGTCATCACTGGGGCAGGCAGAGCAGGCCAGTAGAAGCAATGCAATTCTGGTGCAATACATGTAAAGGGCAAAATATGCAGGCATTACAAGTTTGTGAACTGTGCAATGCTGGAAGACATACACTAATTAAAGAAGTGTATTGGTTCAACCTAGATGACCTATACCATGTAACCAAAACATCTGTGCTAGTAGTGCAGCCTGAAACAGGCCAGAGTGCTAGAAATATTCAGTCATGGTTCAGCAAATAGCCTGGGATGGACTTTAACCATGATAAGCACACTTCTAAAGAGAAGTAAAAGCTACTATCTGGGGGGAGAGGGGGGAGTAGGTACTGGGCAAACAAACGAATAGTGAGAGGTTATGTAAATGCATATGCAAATGATGAGATTTTTTTTATGTCTTAAGTTAAAGTGGGCAAAGTCTATTGTCAAAAAAAGGGAAGGGTGGTTTCTTTTCTGCCCAGGTGCTACTTGGGGGCCACAATACAATAACAGTAACAGATATTTACTGGACAGGTCTGATGGCTCATCTTTGGTGGAAGTAGTATTTTGGATGACTCACAATAAGGTAGATGCAAAGTTAAAGTGCTCCTGTAGGGAGTAATTAACATTAGTGGAGTACATATACCAGTTGCACCATATATGCAGTGTAGGTTTTGGAGCTCCTCTCCAATCATGCCTATATGTTGTGTGCTCACTCCTAAAGTACATAAGCAACATAGATGCACATGTTCAGTAAATAGGCTTGATGTCCGCTAGCCACACTATAAGCAGTGGGGAATATGTATTGTTAATGGTATGGTATTTTTACAGATATTTAGAGGAGGCTTATCATGAGTGTTCTTCGTCACTGAAGCAAATGAATGTGGCTAAGCAGCGAACAAGGAAAGGCGTATGGATTGGGATAGCAGTGACCAGAAAGTGGTATCGGGTGGTGGGCTCAAGTGAGACTGTGACGTTGGTGCAGAGTGTGCCTAGAGTGGCACAGGAGGAAACCCACAATACATGGATGACCTAGGATAGCAGGACAAACTAAATGCAAAGAAAACCATAACGCTACCATAGGAACTGCCAGCACTTGCACCTGTTTCTGAAGGATTGCCACTTTGGATCAAGTGGTCACTCTTAGGGTTCCCTAGGAAATTTCTCAGCTATCTTTTTCAACTATGCTTTTGGGATGAATGGTGTTTTTCTGTGGCAAGATGGCATGACTAGCAGGATCAAGAGCAGTGTGTAAGTTGAGCATGGAGGTGGTAAAGCATAACAAGTTACAACAGGAATGGATTATGTTGGTAATGTCCATTTTTTGCATGGTATTCCACCGTTTTTTGCCTTCTGTAGCAAACTTGCTTTTGTTGGCCATAGGTCTGTGCACACTTGTATTTGTGCTCTCCCTCTTAAAAATGATATGTTTGGCATATACCTCATTTGTTTACATTAAATTGCTTGTAAATACTTAGTATTTCATACAACAGGTACCCAGGGCCTGAAAATTAAATGGTATCAGTGCACTGCAGCACCCATTGTGCCACCCACTAAATTATCACTGTAAAACATGGCTACAGGTCTTCCATTAGAGCATGGGTGGGCATTTTTCACTGCATTTACTTCTGGCAAGACAAACATTTTGGCAGGCCTAAACCTTCCTTTTTAATAATTAGGAGTCACCTCTAAAACAGGCCCTAAATGCACATCAGGCAGGGTGCAATATATTAAAAAAGTTGGGCATGTATATTTAAAGTTAACCTTATCCTGGCAGGCAATCTCATAGGGAACAAGTGGGTAACATTATAACAATTTATAATGCTAATATTAGGCTTGGGAGCAGCTAGAAAAATGATTTAGGAACTTATTTTAATATTAAGTTAAAATACAACTTAATGGTAAAGTCAGACTTTATATTACTATTTTGAAAATCACACTTTCAGAAAATTGTCATTTTCCTGCCAAAGGTGACTTTCTGCTCATATCCAGTGTCACCTGACTGGTGAATGGCTTTTCTGTGGTAAACTGTGGATTGCTATCAAACAGTGGAAAAAAGGCTTGTGTGTAGAGAACTGTTTATCTTCCTTGAACATAATGGCCTTAGGATTGTGCCCAGAGTTTAAAATTGTGCCTACCCTGTCACTGGCAGATGTAGCTCACACCTAGGCCTGCCTCCCTTTGTCTTCCTAGTAATAATGGCGCCAAACCCAGCGGGTGGTTGGAGTTGCCCCAGAACTGGTTTGGAGTAACTGCAAAGTAGGTTTTGCCCATTATCACAGCCACACATCTAGGTGGGCACAGGAAGCTCGGACCAGGTGAAGAAGGGTTCTGTCATGTTGGACTTTAGTGAAGAAGGGCACTGTGGGATAGTAACAGTTAAACACAGAAAGTTCTGTAAAAGTGGGTAGGGTCACCACGGCAACCTTTTACCCCATTGATTATCTAGTGGCTAAGAGTCTTTCCACTCACAGGCTGGCACTGGTCATAGAAGTGGCATTCCCCAGTACCCCGCTTACAACACTCCTGGACATGTAAAGATTAGAAGAAGGACTGCCCTTCTGTCTGAATCCTGAAGTAAGACTGGGCCTGATTGTCTTGAACCCAGCAAGCCAGAAGTGACTGCAATGGTCAGTTGGCTGACTTTGTGTTTGAGCTAAAGAGGCATAACAAGCTTCCAGAGACCTTTTCTTTGAAATGCCCAGTTGACCTGTTCCAACTGGACCTGCCCTGGACCCTGCTGTTGGCCTCTGCTGGAGTGCGTCTTAACCCCAAAGTGGTGGCTCCTAGTGCCCGGACCCTTAGCTGGGGTGTTAGATTGTATCCCAACTTTTTGCAAACTTTTCCTCCAAAGAACCAGAGTAGACCAGGACCGCCATCGAGTCAAAGCCAATAGCATTGAATTGCAGGTCAGGAACAACTTGTAGGTTTGCTCAGCTGAAAAAAAGCTGACTTCCAGGAAAGCCCGAACATAGAGGGCTTCAGTGGGACCAATGCTGAGCAGCAACCCATTAACATTGAGGCCCCTCTGGCCACCGACTTTGGACTTCGCCTTCTTAGAGATTGCCTGCCTTCGGTGAATACTGTTCTTCAGCAACTCACCGTCATTGATCCCTGTCGTGGACACAGCTTGAAGCTTGCCATGCCGACAGTATCTAAGTTCGAAGGTAAACTTTCTACTGGTAAAAACCTGGACCCCGTTTCTGACATACGATCCATTGTGGTCGACCTTAACTTTTGACTTTTTCCCAGTCAAGCACGATCATATGACCGTGGTTGCAGCTTAATGTTCTTTGGTGCTATTTTGAACTTAAAAATTCATAATTCTGGTTCTATCTACTGGATATTTGCTGTTTTCTTATCATTTTATTTATCAAAATGTACTTAATTATCCTAGATGGAGTTGGGATTTTTCTTGTGCTGTGCTTTTACATTACTGCTGTTTGAGTACAGCATACATAATTTACAATTTGCCTCTAAATTAATCCTGGCTGTTTTGTGCTAAGCTACCCCAGGGTTAAGCACAGGTTTAATTAGTGACTTTAATAGTTCACCCTGACAAGGAGCTTGATTATAATTTGAGGTGAATTCTCAACCCCCACAACTAATACTCTAATTTCATACAGTTTGCTACCAGTGGCTGGTAGTTCTTCACCAGTAGGCTGTAGGTGAGTTATTCTAGTCCCCACATCATTCTGGTAAGGCCTTCCTGTTCTAAGAGGCTTAAATATTTGACGAATGCTTTAAGGAAGGCATGTGTGGATAGTTTTAGTGATAGTAGAGTCCCAGAAAAGGTGTTCTGATCGAAGTGGAGCTCAGTTTTAGGAGGGAGGTGGCCGATCTCTGCCTGACTGGTTATAATAGCAGTCGAATGGTTGGCCTAGGGTGGTACCAGCTCAATCACTTGGTGCTTCAAATAGTCCCTGGTCCAACTTCGCCCAGAATGTTCAACCTTAGAATAACTGTGGTGCATTGATATTGTTGCTGGTTCGTGAAGTTATGGTGGCATCTGTCATGCCTTCCTGACTATGCTGAGGAACGTTTGCCCGCCATTTACAACCATATTTTCCATGAGAGACATCCCATGGTTTAAAATGTGAGCAATCCTAGTCCTTCTAAGTACTTACCCATCATCCAATGGTAATATAGCTCAATTAATGTGATGAATCTGGATTGGGTTTCCCCTGACACGGCTAATCCCGATGATGTCAGCGGGAGCGGGAGGTGTCTGTTCGCCTAGCCTAGCCTGAGCCACGCCACGCCCTCGTCAGTCCAAAGCAGTCGAGCGGAAGCCAAGCGGGAGCTTGCGATTCACGGATTCACGGAGAGCAGAGAGCGTCGGAGTATTGGAGCATTGGAGCATTGGAGCATTGGAGCCAAGGAGAGAGGACGGAGACAGCGCCCGCACTCTCGCACTCTCAGCAGTACAACCACCGCTGGACGACCGCGCACATCTCACAGGCGGTAAGCGGTAAGCGGCAAGCGCCCTAAGTGCGGGGAAGCAAGAAAACCGCACTGTAAGTAACTCCGTCCCCCGCCTGGGTGCATTACGGAGCCCGCGGGGGGGGAGGAGACGCGAGCCGGTGAGCCGCCAAGAGTCAAGGCAAGAGGCACGGAAGAGGGACGCTAGTGAAGCGGCAGCTTTAAGTTAGTGCACACCGCAGCGCTAAACTCCCAGACAGCGCCAGTGCTCCATAGTCCCACTCTGTTCAAGGCTGACCCATGTAGCTGGGGCAGGAGTAGTAACCAGCAGAGCCAGCGGAGCAAGCAGTGAAACCGGGAAACAGGAGTCCACAACTCTGCAAAGCAGGAATCCTAAAGGAATCCTAAAGGCAGTAAGGCAGCAGGGAAGAATAAATTAATTAAGAATATAGGTTCAAAGAAGCCGGGAGCTACTGTGAAGCAGGAGGTCCATTAAAAAAACGACAGAAAGGGCAAGAGTGGCAAGAACAGTGGAAGGAGAGCAGGCGGAAGGCAACTAGGCAGAACAGAGGTAAGTGATTAACGTGAAACAGAGAAATTTAATAATCAAGTGTAAACACCTTCACTTACACAACAGCTTTTGTACCCAGCAATGGTCCCCAAAAGAGGGACGAACTTACGTACAGGGGACGAGCAAGGGAGGAGTAAAATAACGGAGGGCTCAAAATCTCTGGAAGAGAGCCAAGAAAGTCAAGCATCATCCCCGGACAACAGTAAGGGTAAAAGAAAGAAAAGAAAAGTTAAAAAAGTAGCGAAGAATGCACAGAAGACAAAAAGAGGTGGCAAGCAAACGAATGACAAACTGAAAGAGAACACGGGAGTGACAAAGTCCATAAAGGAGTTCGTGGGGAAACACTATAAATCATTGAACCCAGCGATTACATCAGAAATAGAGGAAGAAATAGTGGAAATCGTCGGGGAAATTGATGGAAACCCCGGCAAACCAGACGAAAGTCGAAGACAGCTAGAAAAGGGAGGAACCCACGAAGAGGCGAGCCCGGACAGCAAAGAGGAGGGGGAGAACCACATTACTATAAATCTAACTCTTCAAAGCTTAAATGACCAAATCTCGGCGCCTCGACTATCATCTTCTCCCAAACTGTTCTCTCAGCTGTCACTAAGAAATGAACACCCTAGAGGAAATGAAGAGCAGAACCAGAGCACAATCTGGGGAGGTGCGCCAGATCAAATCCAGCAGCTCTACCAATTGCAAAAATCTTCAATGCAGCATGAGAGCAAAAGGTCTGGTAACCCAGTAAACCCTGCCAGAAACACAATACAGGATTCAGCGATCTCGGAAACACCTACAGCCTCGCTGATAGAGGTAATTTTGTTACTCCAGAAGGCATTACAAGGAATTCTGGAAGTGAGTCTCTCAAATAATGGGTTGATGAAAGCTCAAAAACAACACCTAATGAAAATAGAAGAAGAACTAGGAGAAATAAAGAGCAAAATGCCATTTAAGGAAATGTCTATGAATTTAACCCTGTTAAGGGAGAAAAGTGACATGGTAATAATAGAAGAAGAGAGCAGTGTATCCCTGGGAAGGGACCCCCAACCCGCACAACACTCAGCAAAGGAGGCAGACGTGTCGGCAGACAACGTATACATATCAAGAAGACCCATGTTGATAAAAAGGCGCGGGGGGTATGTCACACGTGGGACCACGACCAGATCTGGAAAAAACAGGAAACTGAACCAAGTAGGGAAGAAAAAAGGGAAGGAAACAGGGCCGGGAGTGATACAGTCAGGCCTGAATGCATCAGCACCAACTTTTACAACAATAAGACCCACGCAAGCAGAGTCAAAAGACCTAAAGTCCCCTAGGACCCAGAGGGTACAAAGGAAATCGCTGAGATGCAAGAAGGCAACTGAGACCATCCCTTACTTCCGTACGACGAACCAGAAAGTAAGCCATGGGGATGAACAAGTTATAGTTCAAAGGACAGTAAGACCCCAGGTACATGAAGACCCCAATGAGAGAAGGAACGGACGGCAAACGGGGAGACCAATCGACGCCCAACAGGCGCTGGTACCAAACATGTATCTATCAGAGAGGGATAAGAACAATTGGTTACTTCTGGATACAATACCTCCCGGGAGGAAAGAGAAGCCGACAGGAAATCCAGGTCACCTAAATAGGGCACGGATTCTGTCCGCATTTCAAAAATGCGACAGCTTGAGAGGGATTGGTACTAAAGATCTACAGCAGGTTGGTTTTGTAGAAAACAGGTATAGAAAGGAGATAACAAAAATTACCCTCCACTCAGGACTAGTAAAAAGGGCAATCCTGAATGCATCAAGTGAGATAACTCAACAGGGAATAAGGATTATCCCAGAGAGAGAAATAAAAACCTCCAATGATAAAAACTTCCTAAACCATCATGCCGGGCTCCAGAAGAGGCAAGTAATCCTCAGTAGAGAAACGGAGAAGGATCTAAGCCGCCTGAATGTCGTAATAAATAACACGAGGAATGACTCCTCATGGGGCAATTGGTCGATCCATAGTAATCCAATGGAAGAAGACAACCCAAGTAATCTTTTGGATATGGAGGAAGAAGGCGGTTTGAGTGACGTCGAATAGGATGGAGGGGGATCGCAAGATCTAGGTCTCTTAACCTGGAATATAAATGGGATAGGCAATGAGCAAAAACGTGAGTATATAAAGGAAGTCATAAATAAAGTGGACATTGCCTGCCTGCAAGAGACCTGGGTATGCGATAACACCCCTACATTCGACGGATACGCTCAGATACAGCTGTCAGCCATAAAGAAAAACCATGGACGGCCCTCGGGGGGGCTGCTGACATTGATATCAACAAAAGCAATGAGGGACTTTAAATTGTTGAATACAAAATGCAAATGGGCACAAGCTTGCAGAATTGAACTCATGAAGGTGGAGCAGAAATATAAAATGTTGATTTTAATTAATGTATACATGCAGTGGGATAACGGGGAGGAATATGAAAGGGAAATGAAGAACTTCAAAGAGGATGTAGATAATTTTTTAGAAAAATATCCTGCAGAATCAATAATGATAATGGGGGATTTTAACCATAAACTAAATCCGAAAAAAGCAGACCATTGGAATAGGGACCAGCTAGAGGTGTATGGAATAAACCCGGCTAAGTTCCCAGATGGGGAAATTTCGAAACAAGATCTCGACCTAGTTCACACCCTGGGAGGGAGAGGCTTTCATTGCGTAAATGGGAGAACGGAGTCAGACTCCCCTGCAGGAAAGACATTCATCCCAGGGCAACAGATATGCCCAATAGATTATATATTTCTACAGGCCTGGAATTTCACCCAGATCAGGGAGTTTAGGTTAGAACAAAAAGAGGTGAGTGATCACAAACTCCTGTATATATCAATGATAGGGGGAAGCGAAGTACAGAGAGAAAGGGTAATCACCCAGGAGGTTGAATACCCTAAACGGGTGACGACACGCCTAACTGAAAAATATATGGAAAAATTGAAGGCCCTGCAAATTAACTTACCACCGGAAAACTGTGAGAATAAGAAATTGGAATGGTTCTTAGTGAAACTTGAAGAGGTGGTCCAATGCCTAAAGATAAAGCTAAAAGGGAACCATCGTATAATGACTAAACAAATAAACCAATGTAAAGGGTTCTCAGTGGAGTGCCAAAATAAGAAAAAGGAGATACGTGCAACACAAAGAAGACAAAAAAAGAACTTTACATCCGAGAGACAGGCACAATTAGCCAAACTAAAAAAAGAATTTAAGATAATGGTAACCAATGCAAAAAGGGTTTATAAAGAGAAGTGTTGGCTAGAACTACTAGAAGCCATAGAGGATAAAAACTTAAGGGAATTTTGGAGATTAGTAAAGTCGGTAGCGGGAACACCAGCTGGAGACTTGAACTGTGTGGTGAGTGAGGCTGCATGGGAAGGGTACATAGGGGAACTGTATGGGGCAAGGGCTTCTAGAGAGGAGGTGGAGCATAAAGTATGGCATGAAATCTCAGATGACCTACAATTACAATTTAATGAAGACAATGTCGAGCGCACAATAAGGGAACTTAAGCTAACTCGGGCAGCAGGTCCGGACAATCTTCCTGCTATAATTTTGAAATCCGAGGTAAATTGGTGGGCAAGATTTCTTGCCAAGATGTTCCAGGTAGTCCTAAAAGAAGGGGTAATGCCACCAACCTGGAAGGGGGCAATAATTAGGCCAATTCATAAGAAAGGGAGCAAGGAAGAGCCACAAAACTATCGGCTAATCAATCTGCTAGATATAGGCGAGAAGGTGTTCTCTAAAATTTTGTTGAAACAACTGAATGTATGGGTAGATGAGTTTCAAATAATACCCACAGAACAGGGGGGATTTAGAGCAGGCCATTCGACAATAGACCACGGATTTGCACTATGGGCGATGGCGAAGAAGTCGACGGAACAGAACGGCAAACTATGCTGCTGTTTCGTCGACTTCAGAGCTGCATTTGACTCAGTGGACCGGGCCTGCCTATGGGAGTTATTAGAGAGGTTGAAGATCCCCAATGATCTACTCACTATAATAAAAGAGCTCCACAGGGAAAACTGGGGGCAAGTAATTAAGGATAAGGTTGGATCCTTAACACCAAAAATACCCATAGAGAATGGATTGAGACAGGGCTGTGTGCTGGCCCCACAGCTCTTCTCAATCTTCCTGTCAGATCTCCCGGCACTTCTAGAGGTGGAGGGTAGCGCCAGCCCTAAAATGGATGGCAATAAAATACCCTGCCTATTGTACGCAGATGATCTGGTGATAGTAGACCAGACTGAGAGGGGCCTACAAAGGAAGCTTAACGCCTTCAAAACATATTGTGACAGAAAATTCCTAACAATCAATTTAGATAAAACTAAAACCCTGTGCTTCGGGAAAAAGAAAAGTAAATTTTCCTGGTATATAGGCGACCTCAAACTGGAGGCGGTTAATGAATATCGATATCTGGGTTTGTGGTTCGATAGAGATTTAAATTGGAACCCCCATCTGGATACCCAAAAAGCGAAGGCACTTTCCTCCATTTGTGGGTTAAAAAGGTTTAATGGGGTGTATGGAGAGATGTCACACCGACCTATGTTGAGAGCCTTCGAAGCAATGATACCCTCTCAAATTTTATATGGAGCAGAGATCCTTTATTTGAGCGGTAAAGGGTCCTGGGACGTGATAGAGGGAAATTGCTTAAAAAGACTCCTATCTCTTCCTCGATCCTCGATGACACAAGCCATCAGGCTAGAAATAGCCTCAAAATCTTGGAAAATACAATCCCAGATGGCCGTGATTAGATTTTGGAAGAGATTGGAAGACCCCGAGAGCCAAAAAGTCGCATATTGGTGCCGCAATGAAATACTGAGAAGTGAGTTAAAATGGGCAAAAATCTGCAGGGACAAATTGAAAGGAATCTGCAACTCACTAGAGATTGATTGGGACCAGGAAACGTTGCAGGTAATAAGTACCAAAGGGGAGCTGAAACAAAGGGGGAGGGAAGTTTCTAAAGCAATTGATCTAAGCTATTTAACAAACAAAAAATCAGTGGCACATATGATAAAGGCTTGGACCAACGGAAATTGGTTCCCCTACCTTGACAGACTACCTAACCGTGGGCTTAGGCAAGAGATCCTGAGGTGTCGAATTGGGATTAACCCGTGGATAATAAACAAAGAGCTCAAAGTCACATGCATAGATCAAGAAGGCCGATGCAAGTGTAACCTGAGAACTAAGTGTGACTGGCTGCACATCTTGTTGGATTGCCTGTTTCTCCTGGAACAGAGAAAACTATGGCTGCGCCCGGTTTTCCAAAAATACGGAATTAAAACAAGGACGCAGGCAGCCAGCCTCCTAACAGAAGTACCCTCCATTGATATTGCAATCGCCCTAGGGAAATTTCTAAAGGTGACCCAGAGGTACTGAGAACCTAGGGAAATGTAGTTTTGCAGGAAGTTTTATTGACCGAATCTGTTAAGATGGTGAGAAAAGTGATTAGGATTTTAAACTTTTTATAACATGTTTTAAGGCATTTGTAATTTTTAGAGGGACTAGGATTTTATAACTCGACTATGTATTTTTGGACTTGAAATGTAGAATTGTTTTAAAGAATAATTTTTTAAGAAATAAGCATAGGTTTTACGGTATAAACTCCTCTTAGTGTGTTATGCTCACTGCTCGTTTGTTTAAAGACTACGGTCATAATAAACATAACTTTTGACTTTGACTTTGACGGCTAAATAATTAAAAAGTAAATAGTGGGAAATATATGTATCTGGCTATGGATGGTTTAAACCCAAACTTATGTCTGTGCTCTGTGTTTCCATGTTGTATTAATTCAGAGAAGAGGGTTGGGATGCATGTTGGCAGGATGTTCAGGGGATGAAGGCACTTGGTGCGGAGTGGAGGGGTGCGACCCCTTTGTCCTACCCCTTACAATTCACCCCCTGGCTTTGTTTTCAAGTAGATTATGGTTTTAGAAAGGACCTGCTGCCAGTTTCCTTGCCTCCAGCAATTTTCAGGCAACAATAAAAATGTCAAGATAGCTCTGGTGATTAATGGACTTGCTGGTGAGAGAGCAGAGTTTTGTTTAGAGGAACTTTTGACTCCTCATAAAGTAGTGCAGTGGGCTAAGATGTGTGCTGCAAAGCACATGTACCATGCAGATCACGAAGTACATATGTAAAAAGGTCAGCGGGTTACTGATTTTGTCTGCAAGAGATCCCTTTGTTACTTGCAATTGATAACTTAAAATCCTAACATAGAACAGAGAGCCGTTAACTGTCCTCAAGGAGCTGCATGCCGTCTGCAGGGTGTAGCTTAGAGTGTTATCATTCCCGCCCCTTATACTAATGTGGCAAAAAGGGTTCATTTGGCAACAAATCAATTCTTATTAGTAAAGACAACCCCCAACCATGGTATTACATTTTAAATTCTGAGTTAGTGCTTCTACTGACCAGGCACTCTAAATTTATACTGTTTTCCAGTATGGATGACATGTGACTTCTACACCTTGTAGTCCTCTGTTTTAAGCAACATTTCCTATGCACTGGTTTACACATGCATGATTCACTGTCTCTGTGTAATGTGTGTGTGATGTAAAGTGCTCTAACACCCTACACTGTTATGAGTGGCTATAAAACAAAAGAAATGCATGTGAGAGAGAGTGGTTATGGAGACTTGAGTGGCTCTGTTAAAGGGTGGTGGTGAGGAAATCTCTGGAGAAGGAAGTCATTAAGGGGCGCTAAAAAACACTGTTGCACGGGTGCCACCAGCATGAAAGCAAATAGGCTGGGATGGACTTTAACCATGATAAGCACACTTCTAAAGAGAAGTAAAAGCTACTATCCGGGGGGGAGAGGGGGGAGGGGGTACTGGACAAACAAACGAATAGTGAGAGGTTATGTAAATGCATATGCAAATGATGAGATGTTTTTTATGTCTTAAGTTAAAGTGGGCAAAGTCTATTGTCTCAAAAAAGGGAAGGGTAGTTTCTTTTCTGCCCAGGTGCTACTTGGGGGCCACAATACAATAACAGTAACAGATATTTACTGGACAGGTCTGATGGCTCATCTTTAGTGGAAGTAGGATTTTGGATGACTCACAATAAGGTAGATGCAAAGTTAAAGTGCTCCTGTAGGGAGTAATTAACATAAGTGGAGTACATATACCAGTTGCAAGTAATAAACAAAAGGGGGAGGGAGAGGAAGAAGTGGATTCTGTCTCCCTGGCAATATGCATAAACAAAAGGAATCCACTAGATTGGGTTCGGTGATCCCTACAGTGGTGGGGAGCAACCAGTGTTGTTTAAATACCCCTCACACACCACAAGGCCCCTTGGTGTCATGCTTCATCATCGGGGTCTTCGCAAACCTCTACGGAATGCGGCGTGCTACGACTCACGACTACGTAGGAGCACTGAAAGTGAACTATGTGTTGGTGTGTGTGGGGTGGTAAAATGTGAGTAGTGAGGTGAAAGTGAAAATTAAATAATACCTGGCTCGTAGGTAAACAAAAACTTTTATTGAGTCCTCGGCTGGTATCATTAAAAAGTGCAGGCGAGGTTGTTCTCTACTGATTAGGGTAAGGCAACCTCAAAAGTGCGTCAACATGTTTCGGAGTAGAGGACTCCTTCTTCAGGACAAGGATATGCACTAGTTATCCTCACCTGTATATGTAGATGTCAAAGTGTGCTCTACAAAAATAATTTATGGTGAAATGTACCTATCTGTTTTATTAAAGGTCAAAGTCCGTTGCGCCCACTTGGCGATATACTGAACCTGCGAATGAACAACAGGTTATATAAACCATAGTGTAAAATACATGTTCATGAAAAACTGTGTAAATACACAGAAGGGTAACAAGGAACCAAAAATACGGTCCAGGAACCCTGGGAAAGAAAATGGAAAAACACGAACAAACACATAGACTAGGACACACATTAATTGTCTCTGAAGATCTCCATCTGGTTCCATAAGATGAAAAACGGAGTTAATATCACACAGTTATCAACAGATGTATATTGCTTACTTATAGTAATGGGCTAAGTAGCCTCATGAGCCAAGAGTGTGGTATTGGGGGTCTTCTGTTCTGCCCAATGTGGCAACCTATGAGGTATTAAAGGAGCCGAGTTTTAGGATCTAAAGCAGTCGATCCTAATACAGATTTAGGCAAACATACATTACAACACACACACTCACGGTTACAGCGTGGCCTGGTTGGCTCTCATCCCCTCAACGCGGCTCCGACGAAGTGTCGGTCCAGTGAGAAACAAACCCCTTATATAGTGCCTCAAAGGTTACTGATTGTCCCTTAATTGGAAAAGGAAATGGCCCAAACATGGACATAACCCTTAAGTTCTGACCCGGTTCTGCGCGGGCTTGCTGGGTGTGTCCAGAGTAACCTGAGTATGCCCGAAGGGCAGACGCTAACCGCAAGCGCATGCGCAAGGCGGTAGTGTCTGCGAAGACGTTCAGGCTGCAGGAAGGGAGTTAGCAGCTACTCGCGCATGCGCGAGTGAGACGTCCCGTTTATTGCTTATCTCAATTTGGGTCTTTTTGGAAGCGCTGTGAGCGCAGCAAATATGTGCTCGTGCATGCGCACATTCGAGTGGGAAATGGTTAGTTTGAATTTGTCAGCGTTCTCGATAGAGAGTAATGTACAAATACAAGCGTTCTTTCAATTTTGTAGGCATAAGGTCTTATGGTAACAGTGAGACAAAGACATTTTTACTCTTAATTGATGCTGTTCAAGGGTAGGTTGATAGTCATTGGTCTCCTATCACCGTAGTTGGCTCCATGGAAGGGAGTCATTTAGCCCAGTTGCATCCGAGCCCAAGCGAAAAACCCATCTCTGTTCTTTTTCAAACAGACCCCTTTCTGACGGCAGTTGCTCAATTACAGTCCAATGTATCTCATTCACACAGTGTTGTGCCTCTAGAAAATGTGATGCCATTTTCGTTGTCTGTTTCTTGCACCTCACATTGCTTTTGTGTTCATTTATTCTAGTTTTAACAGCACGCGTTGTCATCCCCACATATTCTTTTCCACATGGGCATGTAATTAGGTACACAACGTTCCTGCTATTACAGTTTGTGAAAGCACATTGTTCCCATCTGGTGCCGTTTCTGAAGGTGAGAGTAAGGCTCTTTTCAGTGAGGTGGCAGCTATTACAATTGCCACATGGATAGTGCCCATGAAGACCTTGCAATCTAGTTTGCTGGATCACATTAGTACGAGGTCTTGTGTGCACCAAGATATCTTTCAAGTTTCTTCCTCTCCTGTGAGCGAATAGGGGTTTTTCTAGATTTAGACTCCCACTTGTCAGAATCCGCCAATGTTTATTTACCAGTTTGGAGATCTGGTTTGAGATGGAACTGTACGTCGTCACACAGACTGTTCTGTTCTCTGTTTCTTCTTTTTGAGTACTGTCTTCCAGGAGGGCTTCCCGATTATTATTGCGGGCCCTTTTCATCGCCTGTTTTATGATCCTGTCGGGATATCTTCTTTGTTGCAGTTTTTTGCTTAGGTCTAGTGCTTGGGATTTGTATTTACCCACATCACTGCAGTAGGAACTGGCCATATGGTAAGTTCTCTCTTAGGTGACGTGGGTGGAAACTGTCGTACCTAAGGAAGCAGTTCCTAGCCGTGGGTTTAAAGTGTGTCTCGGTTTTTAGGTGACCTGTCTCATGGTAAATGTTCAAGTCCAGGAAAACCATTGATTCATTGGACATTTGGTGGGTAAACTTCAGGAAGTTATTTTGATTATTAATCCACTGCATGAAGTCCATGACAGATTGACCGTTCCCTTCCCAGATGACCAAGACGTCATCGATATAGCGCCTCCAGGAGAGAATCCTCCTCCTGAATGGATTGCTGGGGTGCAGGATTTTGGTGGTCTCCAAGTGGTGTACATAGAGACCCGCTAGGAGGGCTTCCCGATTATTATTGCGGGCAATAACTGGTTGCTCCCCACCACTGTAGGGATCACCAAACCCAATCTAGTGGATTCCTTTTGTTTATGCATATTGCCAGGGGAGACAGAATCCACTTCTTCCTCTCCCTCCCCCTTTTGTTTATTACTTGTTCTGGACAGCGCACAGCTGTGGGAGCCTCTCCCAACCTACCTGAACACATATAGTTTGTCGACACACATTACACTCAATATCTTACTCATCATCTTTTTCATCTGCACCAACATGGAGGATGAGCATGGGCTAACATTCAGTGAGGATGACATTGACAGGATTTTGGCAGAAGAAAATCCATTTGAAGGACCAAGTACCAATGATCCAGCTCCAGCAGTAGGAGATTGGGATGAATTGACAAATGTACGGAAAGTACAGATCAGGGCTGCTCTACATGGTCTGTTGATGAGGGAGTATTTAAGGAACAAACTGGCCCCTCAGGGTTTAATAGTAAAAAATTAACCTTTCATCTTCCAAGACGACCTCACCTTCAAAAAGGCCTGGTCTCTAATTTCCTGGCATTGTATCAGGGACTGGCTGGTACTAATAGTACAGACTGCAAGTTGAAAATCCCAGGAGTTAAAAACGGAGATACAAAGACTAGAAGTCCAATTGAAAGCATTCATTTCACCAGCTGATCTTAAGAAAGGGCTGGAAGAACTTAATAAACAAATGTCGGACTTTGAGGCAACATTAAAACAGAGCAAATTTAACAAATTGAAGAAAGATAAGGACCGGTTTACAGCAAAATGGGCTTACCCGTATACAAAAGCAGACTATGTGGCCAGTGGTAACATGAGTGATGCTGACAGCGTCAGTTCAGATGGAAGCTCCACTAGTACTAACTCAGGCGGTTTTAGGAATAAAAGACAACAGAGGGGTGGTTACCGCCAACAGAGAACCCAGTTCCCACGCCAAAGAGGGTGGAGAGGTTACCAAGGACCACCTCAGTTTAATCCCTTCCAGGGCCAGTATCAGTTCCCCCAGTACCAATATGGCTCCCCACCAATGGGACCAATGTACCCACAACGGGGAGAAGACCTAAACACTGCACCACAGCAAAATCAACAACCTTTTTTATCATGGGGCCCAGGATCCAACAGAGGCAGGAACAGGAGAGGGAACAATGTCACCTGGCAGCCGGTGGTCGAGACAGACCCCAGGGTACACACCAGGAGTATGACAGCGAGTCGAGCGTCAACGAGCAAGAGAGGGACCTAGTCATAAATATATCCCCCTGGCCGTTAACTAACATGCAAAAACAAGTACTCAATAAAGGCTTAGGATATGTCCCTACGAATAAACCAGATATATTCCGCCTACACAAAGAGGTTCAGGACTTTGTCAGAACTATCAAGCTGAAGGCTTTCTTTTACAATCAGGAACCTACGGTTGAAACATCCGATACAGGCTTAAAACCTAAGTCGTCCTTCACACCACAGGACAATCAACTTCCTGTTGAAGTCCTGGCCTTTGAAAAAGCTGTCATGTTGGAATTAGGCAGAATGGATGTCGACCATAAAGTATTCCAGAATATGAGCAGACAAGAAAGCGAAGCAATAAGGGATCTTTCTCAAAACAAACTGATCGTTATAAAACCTGCGGATAAGGGCGGGGCAGTGGTTATTCAGACAGCGACTGCTTACGACCAGGAATGCAGAAGACTCCTTTCGGATAGGAGAAACTATCAGGTTCTGGATAAGGACCCCACAGAGTCCATACGCATCCAAATAGGGGCAATGACTGAAGAAGCCCTTGCCCATGACTGGCTTTCGAAAAAGGAGGCCCAGTTTCTGAAACAAAAAAACCCTCGAAAACCTTACTTCTACACAATACCCAAGGTTCACAAGTACCTACAAAGTCCACCGGGCCGCCCCATCGTGTCCGGCATTTCGTCCGTACTCGAACCACTTTCCAAGTTCGCGGATGCCTTTTTGAGACCTCTGGTTCAAGCTACGGACACATATCTTAGGGACACAAAAGCTGTGCTCCAAATGTTACAAAACCACCCATTCCACCCTGACTCCCAAATACTACTGAGCCTCAATGTGGAGAGCCTTTACACCAGTCTCCCACACGACGAAACCCTCCTAATCATTGAGGAAGTATTACACAGCAAACAATGGAACTATCATACCCCACGTGGAGTAGTGATGGAGTGTATCTCGATGGCACTTACCAAGAACTTTTTTGAGTATGAAGGAACCCTTTATTTACAACGTCACGGTATGAGTATGGGCAGCACATTCGTGCCGAGCCTAGCGGGTCTCTATGTACACCACTTGGAGACCACCAAAATCCTCCACCCCAGCAATCCATTCAGGAGGAGGATTCTCTCCTGGAGGCGCTATATCGATGACGTCTTGGTCATCTGGGAAGGGAACGGTCAATCTGTCATGGACTTCATGCAGTGGATTAATAATCAAAATAACTTCCTGAAGTTTACCCACCAAATGTCCAATGAATCAATGGTTTTCCTGGACTTGAACATTTACCATGAGACAGGTCACCTAAAAACCGAGACACACTTTAAACCCACGGCTAAGAACTGCCTCCTTAGGTACGACAGTTTCCACCCACGTCACCTAAGAGAGAACTTACCATATGGCCAGTTCCTACGCCTACGCCGCAACTGCAGCGATGTGGGTAAATACAAATCCCAAGCACTAGACCTAAGCAAAAAACTGCAACAAAGAAGATATCCCGACAGGATCATAAAACAGGCGATGAAAAGGGCCCGCAATAATAATCGGTAAGCCCTCCTGGAAGACAGTACTCAAAAAGAAGAAACAGAGAACAGAACAGTCTGTGTGACGACGTACAGTTCCGTCTCAAACCAGATCTCCAAACTGGTAAATAAACATTGGCGGATTCTGACAAGTGGGAGTCTAAATCTAGAAAAACCCCTATTCGCTCACAGGAGAGGAAGAAACTTGAAAGATATCTTGGTGCACACAAGACCTCGTACTAATGTGATCCAGCAAACTAGATTGCAAGGTCTTCATGGGCACTATCCATGTGGCAATTGTAATAGCTGCCACCTCACTGCAAAGAGCCTTACTCTCACCTTCAGAAACGGCACCAGATGGGAACAACGTGCTTTCACAAACTGTAATAGCAGGAACGTTGTGTACCTAATTACATGCCCATGTGGAAAAGAATATGTCGGGATGACAACGCGTGCTGTTAAAACTAGAATAAATGAACACAAAAGCAATGTGAGGTGCAAGAAACAGACAACGAAAATGGCATCACATTTTCTAGAGGCACAACACTGTGTGAATGAGATACATTGGACTGTAATTGAGCAACTGCCGTCAGAAAGGGGCCTGTTTGAAAAAGAACAGAGATGGGTTTTTCGCTTGGGGTCGGATGCAACTGGGCTAAATGACTCCATTCCATGGAGCCAACTACGGTGATAGGAGACCAATGACTATCAACCTACCCTTGAACAGCATCAATTAAGAGTAAAAATGTCTTTGTCTCGCTGTTACCATAAGACCTTATGCCTACAAAATTGATAGAACGCTTGTATTTGTACATTACTCTCTATCGAGAACGCTGACAAATTCAAACTAACCATTTCCCACTCGAATGTGCGCATGCACGAGCACATATTTGCTGCGCTCACAGCGCTTCCAAAAAGACCCAAATTGAGATAAGCAATAAACGGGACGTCTCACTCGCGCATGCGCGAGTAGCTGCTAACTCCCTTCCTGCAGCCTGAACCTCTTTGCAGACACTACCGCCTTGCGCATGCGCTTGCGGTTAGCGTATGCCCTTCGCGCATACTCAGGTTACTCTGGACACACCCAGCAAGCCCGCGCAGACCCGGGTCAGAACTTAAGGGTTATGTCCATGTTTGGGCCATTTCCTTTTCCAATTAAGGGACAATCAGTAACCTTTGAGGCACTATATAAGGGGTTTGTTTCTCACTGGACCGACACTTTGTCGGAGCCCCGTTGAGGGGATGAGAGCCAACCAGGCCACGCTGTAACCATGAGTGTGTGTGTTGTAATGTATGTTTGCCTAAATCTGTATTAGGATCGACTGCTTTAGATCCTAAAACTCGGCTCCTTTAATACCTCATAGGTTGCCACATTGGGCAGAACAGAAGACTCCCAATACCACGCTCTTGGCTCATGAGGCTACTTAGCCCATTACTATAAGTAAGCAATATACATCTGTTGATAAGTGTGTGATATTAAGTCCGTTTTTCATCTTATGGAACCAGATGGAGATCTTCAGAGACAATTAATGTGTGTCCTAGTCTATGTGTTTGTTCGTGTTTTTCCATTTTCTTTCCCAGGGTTCCTGGACCGTAATTTTGGTTCCTTGTTACCCTTCTGTGTATTTACACAGTTTTTCATGAACATGTATTTTACACTATGGTTTATATAACCTTTTGTTCATTCGCAGATTCAGTATATCGCCAACTGGGCGCAACGGACTTTGACCTTTAATAAAACAGATAGGTACATTTCACCATAAATTATTTTTGTAGAGCACACTTTGACATCTACATATACATGTGAGTAAGGTGAGGATAACTAGTGCATATCCCTGTCCTGAAGAAGGAGTCCTCTACTCCGAAACATGTTGACGCACTTTTGAGGTTGCCTTACCCTAATCAGTAGAGAACAACCTCGCCTGCACTTTTTAATGATACCAGCCAAGGACTCAATAAAAGTTTTTGTTTACCTACGAGCCAGGTATTTTTTAATTTTCACTTTCACCTCACTACTCACATTTTACCACCCCACACACACCAACACATAGTTCACTTTCAGTGCTCCTACGTAGTCGTGAGTCGTAGCACGCCGCATTCCGTAGAGGTTTGCGAAGACCCCGATGATAAAGCATGACACCAAGGGGCCTTTTGGTGTGTGAGGGGTATTTAAACAACACTGGTTGCTCCCCACCACTGTAGGGATCACCTAACCCAATCTAGTGGATTCCTTTTGTTTATGCATATACCAGTTGCACCATATATGCAGTGTAGGTTTTGGAGCTCCTCTCCAATCATGCCTATATGTTGTGTGCTCACTTCTAAAGTACATAAGGAACATAGATGCACATGTTCAGTAAATAGGCTTGATGTCCGCTAGCCACACTATAAGCAGTGGGGAATATGTATTGTTAATGGTATGGTATTTTTACAGATATTTACAGGAGGCTTATCACGAGTGTTCTTCGTCACTGAAGCAAATGAATGTGGCTAAGCAGCGAACAAGGAAAGGCGTATGGATTGGGATAGCAGTGACCAGAAAGTGGAATGGGGTGGTGGGCTCAAGTGAGACTGCGGCGTTGGTGCAGAGTGTGCCTAGAGTGGCACAGGAGGAAGTTCACAATACATGGATGTCCTAGGATAGCAGGACAAACTAAATGCAAAGAGAACCATAACGCTACCATAGGAACTGCCAGCACTTGCACCTGTTTCTGAGGGATTGCCACTTTGGATCAAGTGGTCACTCTTAGGGGACCCTAGGAAATTTCTCAGCTATCTTTTTCAAATATGCTTTTGGGATGAATACTGTTTTTCTGTGGCAAGATGGCATGACTAGCAGGATCAAGAGCAGTGTGTAAGTAGAGCATGGAGGTGGTAAAGCATAACAAGTTAAAACAGGAATGGATTATGTTGGTAATGTCCATGTTTTGCATGGTATTCCACCGTTTTTTGCCTTCTGTAGCAAACTTGCTTTTGTTGGCCATAGGTCTGTGCACACTTGCATTTGTGCTCTCCCTCTTAAAAATGATATATTTGGCATATACCTCATTTGTTTACATTTAATTTGCTTGTAAATACTTAGTATTTCATACAACAGGTACCCAGGGCCTGAAAATTAAATGGTATCAGTGCACTGCAGCACCCATTGTGCCACCCACTAAATTATCACTGTAAAACATGGCTACAGGTCTTCCATTAGAGCATGGGTGGGCATTTTTCACTGCATTTTCTTCTGGCAAGACAAACCTTTTGGCAGGCCTAAACCTTCCTTTTTAATAATTAGGAGTCACCTCTAAAACAGGCCCTAAATGCACATCAGGCAAGGTGCAATATATTAAAAAAGTTGGGCATGTATATTTAAAGTTAAACTTATCCTGACAGGCAATCTCATAGGGAACAAGTGGGTAACATTATAACAATTTATAATGCTAATATTAGGCTTGGGAGCAGCTAGAAAAATGATTTAAGAACTTATTTTAATATTAATTTAAAATACAACTTAATGGTTAAGTCAGATTTTATATTACTATTTTGAAAATCACACTTTCAGAAAATTGTCATTTTCCTGCCAAAGGTGACTTTCTGCTCATATCCAGTTTCACCTGACTGGTGAAGGGCTTTTCTGTGGTAAACTGTGGATTGCTCCCAAACAGTTGAAAAAAGGCTTGTGTGTAGAGGATTGTTTATCTTCCTTGAACATGATGGCCTTAGGATTGTGCCCAGAGTTTCAAATGGTGCTTACCCTGTCACTGGCAGATGTAGCTCACACCTAGGCCTGCCTCCCTTTGTCTTCCTAGTAATAATGGCGCCAAACCCAGCGGGTTGGAGGAGTTGCCCCAGAACTGGTTTGGAGTAACAGCAAAGTAGGTTTTGCCCATTATCACAGCCACACATCTAGGTGGGCACAGGAAGCTCGGACCAGGTGAAGAAGGGTTCTGTCATTTTGGACTTAAGTGAAAAAGGGCACTGTGGGATAGTAACAGTTAAACACAGAAAGTTCTGCAAAAGTGGGTAGGGTCACCACGGCAACCTTTTACCCCATTGATTATCTAGGGCCAAGAGTCTTTCCACTCACAGGCTGGCACTGGTCATAGAAGTGGCATTCCCCAGTACCCCGCTTAGAATATTCCTGGACTTGTAAAGATAAGAAGAAGGACTGCCCTTCTGTCTGAATCCTGAAGTAAGACTGGGCCTGATTGCCTTGAACCCAGCAACCCAGAAGTGACTGCAATGGTCAGTTGGCTGACTTTGTGTTTGAGCTAAGGAGGCATAACAAGCTTCCAGAGACCTTTTCTTTGAAATGCCCAGTTGACCTGTCCAACTGGACCTGCCCTGGACCCTGCTGTTGGCCTCTGCTGGAGTGCGTCTTAACCCCAAAGTGGTAGCTCCTAGTGCCCGGACCCTTAGCTGGGGTGTCAGATTGTAGCCCAACTTTTTGCAAACTTTTCCTCCAAAGAACCAGAGTAGACCAGGACGGCCATCGAGTCAAAGCCAATAGCATTGAATTGCAGGTCAGGTACAACTTGTAGGTTTGCTCAGCTGAAAAACAGCTGACTTCCAGGAAAGCCCGAACATAGAGGGCTTCAGTGGGACCAATGCTGAGCAGTAACCCATTAACATTGAGGCCCCTCTGGCCACCGACTTTGGACTTCGCCTTCTTAGAGATTGCCTGCCTTCGGTGAAGACTGCTCTTCAGCAACTCACCGTCATTGAGCCCTGTGGTGAACATAGCTTGAAGCCGGCCCTGCCGACTACTCATTGATGACCATTTTTCCCTCTCAACAGTATTTAAGTTCGAAGGTAAATTTTCTTCTGGTACAAACCTGGTCCCCGTTTCTGACATGCGATCCATTGTGGTCGACCTTAACTTTTGACTTTTTCCCAGTCAAGCACGATCATATGACCGTGGTTGCCGCTTAATGTTCTTTGGTGCTATTTTGAACTTAAAAATTCATAATTCTGGTTCTATCTACTGGATATTTGCTGTTTTCTTGTCATTTTATTTATCAAAATGTACTTAATTATCCTAGATGGAGTTGGGATTTTTCTTGTGCTGTGCTTTTACATTACTGCTGTTTGAGTACTGCATACATAATTTACAATTTGCCTCTAAATTAATCCTGGCTGCTTTTGCTAAGCTACCACAGGCTTAAGCACAGGTTTAATTAGTGACTTTAATAGTTCACCCTGACAAGGAGCTTGATTATAATTTGAGGTGAATTCTCAACCCCCACAACTAATACTCTAATTTCATATAGTTTGCTACCAGTGGCTGGTAGTTCTTCACCAGTAGGCTGTAGGTGAGTTATTCTAGTCCCCACATCATTCTGGTAAGGCCTTCCTGTTTTAGGAGGTTTAAATATTTGACGAATGCTTTAAGGAAGGCATGTGTGGATAGCTGTAGTGATAGTAGAGTCCTAGAAAAGGTGTTCTGATCCAAGTGGAGCTCAGTTAGAGGAGGGAGGTGGCTGATCTCTGCCTGACTGGTTATAATAGCAGTCGAATGGTTGGCCTAAGGTGGTACCAGCTCAATCACTTGGTGCTTCAAATAGTCCCTGGTCCAACTTCGCCCAGAATGTTCAACCTTAAAATAATTGTGGTGCATTGATATTGTTGCTGGTTCGTGAAGTTATGGTGGCATCTGTCATGCCTTCCTGACTATGCTGAGGAACGTTTGCCCGCCATTTACAACCATATTTTCCATGAGAGACATCCCATGGTTTAAAATGTGAGCAATCCTAGTCCTTCTAAGTACTTACCCATCATCCAATGGTAATATAGCTCAATGAATGTGATTAATCTGGATTGGGTTTCCCCTGACACCGCTAAATAACTTAAAAAGTAAATAGTGGGAAATATATGTATCTGGCTATGGATGGTTTAAAACCAAACTTATGTCTGTGCTCTGTGTTTCCATGTTGAATTAATTCAGAGAAGAGGGTTGGGATGCATGTTGGCAGGATGTTCATTGGATGAAGGCACTTGTTGCGGAGTGGAGGGGTGCGACCTCTTTGACCTACCCCTTACAATTCACCCCCTGGCTTTGTTTTCAAGTAATTTATGGTTTTAGAAAGGACCTGCTGCCGGTTTCCTTGCCTCCAGCAATTTTCAGGCAACAATAAAAATGTCAAGATAGCTCTGGTGATTAATGGACTTGCTGGTGAGAGAGCAGAGTTTTGTTTAGAGGAAGTTTTGACTCCTCATAAAGTAGCGCAGTGGACTAAGATGTGTGCTGCAAAGCACATGTACCATGCAGATCACTAAGTACATATGTAAAAAGGTCAGTGGGTTACTGATTTTGTCTGCAAGAGATCCCTTTGTTACTTGCAATTGATAACTTAAAATCCTAACATAGAACAGTGAGCTGTTAACTGTCATCAAGGAGCTGCATGCCGTCTGCAGGGTATAGCTTTGAGTGTTATGATTCCCGCCCCTTCTCGTCTTTCCTTATACTAATGTGGCAAAAAGGGTTCATTTGGTAACAAATCAATTCTTATTAGTAAAAACAACCCCCAACCATGGTATTACATTTTAAATTCTGAGTTAGTGCTTCTACTGACCAGGCACTCTTAATTTATACTGTTTTCCAGTATGGTTGACATGTGACTTCTACACCTTGTAGTCCTCTGTTTTATGCAACATTTCCTATGCACTGGTTTACACACGCAAGATTCACTGTCTCTGTGTAATGTGTATGTGTGATGTAAAGTGCTCTAACACCCTTCACTGTTATGAGTGGCTATAAAACAAAAGAAATGCATGTGAGAGAGAGGGGTTATGGAGACTTGAGTGGCACTGTTAAAGGGTGGTGGTGAGGAAATCTCTGGAGAAGGAAGTCATTAAGGGGCGCTAAAACACTGTTGCTCGGGCGCCACCAGCATGAAAGCAAATAGCCTGGGATGGACTTTAACCATGATAAGCACACTTCTAAAGAGAAGTAAAAGCTACTATCTGGGGGGAGAGGGGGGAGGGGGTACTGGGCAAACAAACGAATAGTGAGAGGTTATGTAAATGCATATGCACATGATGAGATGTTTTTTATGTCTTAAGTTAAAGTGGGCAAAGTCTATTGTCTCAAAAAAGGGAAGGGTGGTTTCTTTTCTGCCCAGGTGCTACTTGGGGGCCACAATACAATAACAGTAACATATATTTACTGGACAGGTCTGATGGCTCATCTTTGGTGGAAGTAGGATTTTGGATGACTCACAATAAGGTAGATGCAAAGTTAAAGTGCTCCTGTAGGGAGTAATTAACATCAGTGGAGTACATGTACCAGTTGCACCATATATGCAGTGTAGGTTTTTGTGCTCCTCTCAAATCATGCCTATATGTTGTGTGCTCACTCCTAAAGTACATAAGGAACATAGATGCACATGTTCAGTAAATAGGCTTGATGTCCGCTATCCACACTATAATCAGTGGGGAATATGTATTGTTAATGGTATGGTATTTTTACAGATATTTACAGGAGGCTTATCATGAGTGTTCTTCGTCACTGAAGCAAATGAATGTGGCTAAGCAGCGAACAAGGAAAGGCGTATGGATTGGGATAGCAGTGACCAGAAAGTGGAATGGGGTGGTGGGCTCAAGTGAGACGGTGGCGTTGGTGTAGAGTGTGCCTAGAGTGGCACAGGAAGAAGTTCACAATACATGGATGTCCTAGGGTAGCAGGACAAACTAAATGCAAAGAAAACCATAACGCTACCATAGGAACTGCCAGCACTTGCACCTGTTTCTGAGGGATTGCCACTTTGGATCATGTGGTGGGGACCCTAGGAAACTTCTCAGCTATCTTTTTCAAATATGCTTTTGGGATGAATACTGTTTTTCTGTGGCAAGATGGCATGACTAGCAGGATCAAGAGCAGTGTGTAAGTTGAGCATGGAGGTGGTAAAGCATAAAAAGTTACAACAGGAATGGATTATGTCGGCAATGTCCATTTTTTGCATGGGTTTTGCCTTCTGTAGCAAACTTGCTTTTGTTGGCCATAGGTCTGGGCAGACTTTATTTCTGCTAACCAGTGGTAAAGTGTTTGTGCTCTCCCTCTTAAAAATGATATCTTTGGCATATACCTCATTTGTTTACATTTCATTTGCTTGTAAATCCTTAGTATTTCATACAACATGTACCCAGGGCCTGAAAATTAAATGGTATCAGTGCACTGCAGCACTCATTGTGCCACCCACTAAATTATCACTGTTAAACATGGCTACAGGTCTTCCATTAGAGCATAAGTGGGCATTTTTACACGGCATTTTTTTCTGGTAAGACAAACCTTTTGACAGGCCTAACCCTTTCTTTTTAATAATTAGGAGTCACCTCTAAATTAGGCCCTAAATGCACATCAGGCAGGGTGCAATATATTTAAAAAGTTGGGCATGTATATTTAAAGTTGAACTTATCCTGCCATGCAATCTCATAGGGAAACAGTGGGTAACATTATAACAATTTATAATGCTAAATTTAGGCTTGGGAGCAGCTAGAAAAATGATTTAAGAACTTATTTTAATGTTAATTTAAAATACAACTTAATGGTAAAGTCAGATTTTATATTACTATTTTGAAAATCACACTTTCAGAAAATTGTCATTTTCCTGCGAAAGGTGAATTTCTGCTCATATCCAGTGTCACCTGACTGGTGAATGGCTTTTCTGTGGTAAACTGTGGATTGCTCCCAAACAGTGGAAAAAAAGGCTTGTGTGTAGAGAACTGTTTATCTTCCTTGAACATGATGGCCTTAGGTTTGTGCCCAGAGTTTCAAATGGTGCCTACCCTGTCACTAGCAGATGTATCTCACACCTAGGCCTGCCTCGCTTTGTCTTCCTAGTAATAATGGTGCCAAACCCAGCGGGAGGGAGGTGTTGCCCCACAACTGATTTGGAGTAACTGCAAAGTAGGTTTTGCACATTATCGCAGCCACACATCTAGGTGGCACAGGAAGCTCGGACCAGGTGAAGAAGGGTTCTGTCATGTTGGACTTAAGTGAAGAAGTGCTCTGTGGGATAGTAACAGTTAAACAAAAGTGGGTAGGGTCACCACTGCAACCTTTTACCATTGATTATCTAGTGGCTAAGAGTCTTTCCACTCACAGGCTGGCACTGGTCATAGAAGTGGCATTCTCCAGTACCTCTCTCAGAACACTCCTGGACATCTAAAGATTAGAAGAAGGACTGCCCTTCTGTCTGAATCCTGAAGTAAGACTGGGCCTGATTGCCTTGAACCCAGCAACCCAGAAGTGACTGCAATGGTCAGTTGGCTGACTTCGTGTTTGAGCTACAGAGGCATAACAAGCTTCCAGAGTCCTTTTCTTTGAAATGCCCAGTTGACCTGTTCCAACTGGACCTGCCCTGGACCCTGCTGTTGGCCTCTGCTGGAGTGAGTCTTAACCCCAAAGTAGTGGCACCTAGTACCCGGACCCTTAGCTGGGGTGTTAGATTGTATCCCAACTTTTTGCAAACTTTTCCTCCAAAGACCCAGAGTAGACCAGGACCGTCATCGAGCCAAGCCAATAGCATTGAATTGCAGGTCAGGTACAACTTGTAAGTTTGCTCAGCTGAAAAAGAGCTGACTTCCAGGAAAGCCCGAACATAGAGGGCTTCAGTGGGACCAATGCTGAGCAGTAACCCATTAACATTGAGGCCCCCCTGGCCACCGACTTTGGACTTCGCCTTCTCAGAGACTGCCTGCCTTCGATGAAGACTTCTCTTCAGCAACTCACCGTTATGGAGCCCTGTGGGGAAACAGCTTGAAGCCTGCACTGCCGACTACTCATTGATGACCATTTTTCCCTCTCAACAGTATCTAAGTTCAAAGGTAAACTGTCTACTGGTACAAACCTGGTCCCCGTTTCTGACATGCGATCCATTGTGGTCGACCTTAACTTTTGACTTTTTCCCAGTCAAGCATGATCATATGACCATGTTTGCCACTTAATGTTCTTTGGTGCTATTTTATTAAAATGTACTTAATTTTCCTAGATTGAGTTGGGATTTTTCTTGTGCTCTGCTTTTACATTACTGCTGTTTGAGTACTGTATACATAATTTACAAGTTGCCTCTAAATTAATCCTGGCTGCTTTGTGCTAAGCTACCACAGGGTTAAGCACATGTTTAATTAATGACTTTAATGGTTCACCCTGACAAGGAGCTTGATTATAATTTGAGGTGAGTTCTCAACCCCCTCAACTAATACTCCAATTTCACATAGTTTGCTACCAGTGGCTGGTAGTTCTTCACCAGTAGGCTGTAGGTGACTTATTCTAGTCCCCACATCATTCTGCTAAGGCCTTCCTGTTTTAGGAGGCTTAAATATTTGATGAATGCTTTGAGGAAGGCATGTGTTAGCAATATTGCAGCAGTAAACTACATTAGTGGATAGCTGTAGTGATATTAGAGTCCCGGAAAAGGCGTTCTTATCCAAGTAGAGCTCAGTTAGAGGAGGGAGGTGGCTGATCTCTGCCTGACTGGTTATAATAGCAGTCGAATGGTTGGCCTAAGGTGGTACCAGCTCAATCACTTGGTGCAAATAGTCTCTGGTCCAATTTCGCCCAGAATGTTCAACCTTAGAATAATTGTGGTGCATTGCTTTTGTTGCTGGTTCGTGAGGTTATGGTGGCATCTGTCATGCCTTCCTGACTATGGTGAGGAACGTTTGCCCTCCATTTACAACCATACTTTCCATGAGAGACATCCCCTGGTTTAAAATGTGAGCAATCCTAGTCCTTCTAAGTACTTACCCACCATCCAATGGTAATGTAGCTAAATTAATGTGATGAACCTGGATTGGGTTTCCCCTGACACGGCTAAATAACTTAAAAAATAAATAGTGGGAAATATATGTATCTGGCTATGGATGGTTTGAACCCAAACTTATGTCTGTGCTCTGTGTTTCCATGTTGAATTAATTCAGAGAAGAGGGTTGGGTTGGGATGCATGTTGGCAGGATGTTCAGTAGTGGATGAAGGCACTTGGTGCGGAGTGGAGGGGTGCAACCCCTTTGTCCTACCCCTTACAATTCACCCCCTGGCTCTGTTTTCAGGTAAATTATGGTTTTAGAAAGGACCTGCTGCCGTTTTCCTTGCCTCCAGCAATTTTAAGGCAACAACAAAAATGTCAAGAAAGCTCTGGTGATTAATGGACTTGCTGGTGAGAGATCAGAGTTTTGTTTAGAGGAAGTTTTGACTCCTCATAAAGTAGCGCAGTGGGCTAATATGTGTGCTGCAAAGCACATATACCATGCAGATCACTAAGTACATATGTAAAAAGGTCAGTGGGCTACTGATTTTGCCTGAGAGATCCCTTTGTTACTTGCAATTGATAACTAAAAATCCTAACATAGAACAGTGAGCCGTTAACTGTTATCAAGGAGCTGCATGCCGTCTGCAGGGTATAGCTTTGAGTGTTATGATTCCCGCCCCCTTCTCGTCTTTCCTTATACTAATGTGGCAAAAAGGGTTCATTTGGCAACAAATCAATTCTTATTAGTAAAGACAACCCCCAACCATGGTATTACATTTTAAATTCTGAGTTAGTGCTTCTACTGACCAGGCACTCTTAATTTATACTGTCTTCCAGTATGGATGACATGTGACTTCTACACCTTGTAGTCCTCTGTTTTATGCAACATTTCCTATGCACTGGTTTACACACGCATGATTCACTGTCTCTGTGTAATGTGTGTGTGATGTAAAGTGCTCTGACACCCCACACTGTTATGAGTGGCTATAAAACAAAAGAAATGCATGTGAGAGAGAGTGGTTATGGAGACTTGAGTGGCACTGTTAAAGGGTGATAGTGAGGAAATCTCTGGAGAAGAAAGTCATTGAGGGGCGCCAAAAAACACTGTTGCACGGGCCCAACCAGCATGAAAGCTGGTCCAGTCCAACTGTCCCAAGAAGCATTGATGTACATTACAGAGACCATTTTTACTGGAGGTTATCCATCAAGTGTACTATCTGTACACACCCTAATACTGTCAGTACTTAGCATGCTCATTTCGGCTGAAAACGTAGTTCAATTAATGTGATGCAGACGGGATGGGTTGCTCCTCCACCAACTAAACAACTAACCAAGCAAATGCTAGTAAATATATACACGAGTGCGGCTGATTTAAACCCAACCTTGTGGCATGTTTTCATGTTGAGTTAATGCAGGGAAGAGTCTGGATTGAAGAGTGTGTGTCCACGTTGAAGGGAGACCGGGGAGCAAGAGCTCGTGTTCCCTGTCTTCCATCCAGCATAATGTTATTATCTGTCTGCCCTTAATTTACCCCATCACCACTGATCACCCCATATGGTTTAACTACCGCCTGCTTACTTTTAATGAATTTCTCTTACTCTGCCTTTTGCTCCTCCTGTGCACACTCTTCTTTAGCCATATCCCCTTTCCACTGGGGTTGACACTGTCCTTTGGGACACTACATCATAGCTACTCTCAAATATATATTCAGGGACCAAATAGTTGGGTCTGTTTTGTAACCAAGGGCCGCACTGCCGCTGCATGAAAAAGAGCATAGCCTTGAAAGTCAACTACAATTGAGGGCCGAGGAAGGCTCCTAATGATTGTTTCAAGAGAAGTATCATAAACTGGTTCATTTAGAAGTAGCACTTGCCCATGGCATTGGTCTAAAGAATATAGGTTTCAAAGACAACTAAAAAAGAACATTTTGAAGATCATCTATCTCAAGAAATATTTAAAAGGATTACTGGAAAACATTACATTTTAAGTGGGAATCGCCATGATTCTGCTCAAAAGTCTGTAGGTTTAAAAAAACGAAAGGTAGTATGGTGTCTCTCCCAAGAAACTTTTACAAAAAATATTGGGCAATGGTTATTTTTATATGGCAATTACCGAATATGCATGCCCAAATTGGATAAATCTTTGAGCCTGTTGTGGGTCAACCTTCCCCCAAGTTTTGATTTTGGTGCACAGCAAATGTAGTGAACTCAGACATTGTATGCAGGAGGGAATCAAAGCGGCTTTGTAGAGTGCATTCAGTGTATATCTTCAAGCACTGGTGCATATACAACACAGTGGCCTCCTGCACCGCCCTTAGCATCTGCCACACTCACATGACAAGCCAGCAAACCTACATCCCAACTCTGAGACATAATTGCATAAAAGCACCCAAATTCCCAATCTTTGAACCCATGCATCACTTAGCAATATCTAGAGAATCTGCACCATGGATTTGCCGTAAACAAACCATGCATCAAATTTCCAGGATTAGTACACAGTAGTGAAGCCCATAGTCTGTTTCTCAATACCTGGAGCAACATGAACCCCACCTCTTTGCACCTGCAGCAGCTGCCTGGAGAACTGTTTGAAATCGACAGAGGAACCCAAGACACTTAACCTGAGTAACCTGACTGAGAACCATCTGCCAAAGAAGAGCCATGGCACAAGTGATCCTATTGACCTTCCACTTTCCCACATTAGAGTGACCAGAAAGTCACACCAGGGCAGACTACAGTCACTGCCACCAATTGGTAATAACCACTGATACATGAAGAAAAGGCTACTTCCTAGTAAGCATATCTAAACACAATTGAAGAACCAGGCAGTACTGCTATGATTTTAATGTAACTTTACCTTTATTCATCAATAGGTCTATCATGTTTTGAATCCTACCCGCCCCTCAAGCCGGCGGAGACTGACTGGGCACAGGTGTCCTTGTAAGCTTTGCCTCCCACCGCCTCACACATGCATGGCACTGTATAAAATAAAAGCGACTCAATACCAGATTGTTCTCTCAAAGCTATCATATTTTGAAATCTGCTCATTAAAGATTGTCTTTGGCTATTCATCGATGCCTGACTTTTGTTCAAATATATTTGAAAACTGGTCGTTTAAAAATGTGTTAAATGGTAGTTGAAAATTAAAAAAAAACTCCTTTTTGTGCAAGGAGACAACTATCCTTGCAGTACAAGCGCCGCTGAATGCAGCACCAGTGTTCAATACTTAATATTATAACCGAGGCCCACAGAGGCTGATGTGCTTCATTTGGCATTCATGTAATCTTTGCAAAGGCTCAGAGCAAACTATACAAACCTCATTATGCTACCTCTGTAACACTCGCAGCGCCCACAGTTTCAGCGGAATTACAATGCGTCGACAAAAGAAACAATTTGGTTATTGTTTGGACGGATCACAATGCTCGTATTGCCGGGCTGTTCAAGTGGAACGCTTACAATATTAATTGAGCGGTTCATAGAGCTTTTTATTCAAATATAAACCTTTTACCGATACCTTGCATGCTGTTTTCATCACATCTTTTATTTAAAAAAGAAAACAATACAGCAAATTATTCCAAACAGAAGCCAGCTATTTCTCTCGAATCTATTTCATCGTAAATGCCAGTTGCAGGCTATACCTGAATAACTTCCTTTGTGGGGAGGTGAATGGAAAAAATAAGGTATCCTACACAAAAAAATGATTAGTACCAACACTGTAGATTGTGTGAGCAAAGTCTGCAAAAAGATAGCCATACGTCTATTTCACCATCCCTGGGTTCTAATGGGTGCGTCACCGACCCGCTATCAGGACATTGTGGTAGGTTGAGAAAGCTCTAGGGCTCTTCTTCCAATTCAACTCTGGTCAAAAGACCTTTGTAGTAGCCTGAGAGGAAGAGGGGTTAACAACAACTTAAATCTTTTGTAAATGACAAACGATCACTCCTACTCCAAGTTACATACATATAACCTCCAATAGGTACCTCCCATAAAGGAACGCTTGTAGCTCCCTCCCCCTCCAGAAGGTGGTGGATCTCCGGTTGATTTCCTGGGAGTTGTTCTTTTTGTCCATTTAACTTCCACTTCTCTAATTCACTCCAAATTCCTATACTGTGGATTAATTCCCAAATGTGCATCTTCATTCCTGGTATTCTCATGTGTTCTATATCCTGATCACTAAAAGTGCGACGGTGGCTATTCTGTAAAGCTTTGTCCGCTCTAAATGTATCTCATCTTTTTGAGCCAATTCAGATAATTTGTCATGTGCTTGTCTTGTTCTCCTAGTAACATCTTTACTCATGAACAAAAGTTCAGCCTGTTGATACATTTCTATCCGATCTAATGCAAGACAACCACTTAGCAATTCGTCCAATTCTAACTTTACACTTCTAAAAGACTATCCCTAGTATCGCTATCACTGTTTTTATCTTTCTCTCCAAATTATTTTATTTTATCATTGTTTTTCTTTTCGGTCCCTCTTTCCACTTCTCTGGTTTGCAATATTGGGTATGATTTTGCTCCCTCTATCTTGTCAGTTCTTCACCTTTTCTGCTCTGCATCCCACCTTCCATCCGCATAAGTACACACTTCCTTTTTAACTCGGCTCTGACATGTCTCTTTTTCTTTTTCATGCGCTACATGTTTCCAATCATTAAGCACTTTCGAATTGCACTTGGGACTACCATCATGAACTTGCCTCTCAACATCGCTCAACACTGGGCTTTACTCAGTCCCCTGAGCTCTTTAGACATCCCTTCCCAGGATTCAGGAGAACTGCAATTAATGCTTTATTAGAAAGGGATGCTATACTGCCTGTGTGTTCTCCTTCCTTATAGGCATCATATACCATTTCCACTGCCTCTTCTTTGACCTACGGTTACAATTCTCCTGGAAAGCTCCTTTTGGGAAGGAGGGTCCTAATTTCCCTGCACTATTTCACCCTTGGTGATTTCCCCCTCCTACCTTCTTTCCGATGGCCTACCTTCTTCATTGAGTCATTGAAGTGTTTGCAGGCTGTAAAACCGACACTCAAGTTCTCCACCTCCCACCAATTCAGGACTATAGAGCCCCTTGTACGAATCTGCAATTACTGTAGCAATCTTCTGCGACCCACTGACCAGCCAAACATTGCTGTCACAAATTGCAGGAATGGCCACCAACGTCTCCTGCTGTCTTAGTTGTCATGCCACGAGTCTGCCCATCTTTTCACCTTGCTCGCAATGGAAGCAGGTATCTCGAAATCTTCCTGGTCCACAACCCATTCTGCCACCAAGTTAACAGCTGGATTTGCAGCACCCCCACCATTTGGTTCTGGAAGCCCAACTAGGCCAATGAGACCCCGAGAGAAACGATGTTCAGCCAAGTCGATTTCCTTGGAAATGATTCCAGCTGCTCTGGTGAGAAAAAGTTAATAGTTGTATGGTTCGTACCCATAACAGATTTGGAACCCACTGCCTTTCTTCTACACCTTGAGCCAGGTGATATCCACTTGATGGAAAAGCTGCAATACATGCAGAAATGTTGAAGCAACAACGTATAAGTGAAAACGTCAAAGGAAACCAAGGAAGACGAGGGAGGCAAATCCAAACACTGCATTCCCAACAGAGGCAGACCACTTCTGTGGGCGATATCCCAGGTCCAAGAGAGCAGACCCAGCCTCCTCCGGATGTGCAGGACATCTAACCTGGGCTTCTATTGGATTTCAATAAAGCATATTAGCAAGCCCATTATCGCTGTTTTAGCGACAGTTTCCTGCCGCTAAAACGGCGATAATATTAACGAGGTTCTTGCTAATATGCCCCTAAGTTGTCTATAAGGCCATTTTTTCAAAGCAAACACAGGTTTGGGTAGGTTTAGTGGACTGACGATGTTCCAGTACTGTTTGATCAGCTTTTTGTTCTCATTGCTTTTAAGGCCTAAATACTGTAATGCAGAATAAAGTGCTTTCATTGACTTATGTCGATTAAGCCCTTGTTAACCTTGCACCATCATCCACTTATGTCGATAAAAAAATACCAATAAGAATACCAACGTTTACACATAAGTTATATCTCTCGATTGAAATTTTAGTAAATTTCTCATCACTATTATGTGATTTACAATTTTTTACTAAAACCGACTAGTCCAGTTGTTCTTAACCTTTTGACTTCTGTAGAACCCCACTGACTCATTACTGGAAGCAGAAGACCCCAACCAAAGTATTTTCAATGATTTGAATGAACAACCAGTACACAAAAATACTGAAACAAGAATTAATCAAACACATACACAAACAGTGAAATATTTTATTTAATTCATGAACGAATATAAAAAATCAACGTTTTCATAGGAAGATTAGAGCTTTACTAAATTCAATTGAGCTATTCTGTTTGATGCAGTTGAACTGCCCCCACAATCGATATGACCATACTGACTTAATTTTTAAACTCCAATTTCAAATTCCAACACATTTACAAAATGTTTTTTCAAAATTCAGTTGTACATATTGCTTCTTCATTTATATGTACTTTATTAATATGTTAATATTATATAATATTCGAAGCAGCAAACACGCAGTGTGAAAATTATAGCAGTTGAACCATTAGATGCTTGCTGTTTTCACTTTCATTGATGCTTGGGGGTACATAACTGAGCCGCCTGACCACTGATTAGTGCAGGAGTGAGAGGCTCAGTTATGCCCACCCAAGCACCAATCAAATGGTGTGTCTGCTTTCATGTTCACACTTTGGCATTACAAGGGACAAGGGAGGCCGACCTGGCATCAGACAATGGCCCAACCCATTAACTGCCTCAAAAGTCTTCCATCTCCTGTTGAGGGCAGATTGAAGGGTATTCCTCCAGCCTGCCCCCTCAAGGGTGTCGGTATAGTCAGGGGACCAAGGGTTTTGTGTGGAATGGGTGCCCCCCACCTCCACAGGAATGGCCAAGCACTCTTCATTACTAAAATCAATCAGACTTTCTGCTTCCAAGGCCACAATTTGGGGATCCCGGTCTGCCTCCCCAATGCAGCAGGAATACAACTGGCACCAGGGACAAACACTGGGGCAGACTTACAATAAACTGGTGGAGCGCAGTGTATCTCCAAAATTGCTAACGCCATGACCTGTCAGTTTGAAAATGCAGGGATGCGCCACATTCACAAGAATGTGGCACACTCCTGCTTTCCCCTGGTGCTAAATCTAGCTGCCTAGCACTAACGCAGGCCCTCTTGCACCTTAGTGCAAAGGTGGCTGTGTTGCAGGGAATGATTGTTCCAGGCCATTCGTGTACATAACCAATCACTAATGGTGATTTGTAACTTCAATGTGTGCTGCTTTGTGCAGCACACATAGACGCTGCAACTCATCATTATTTAATATTTGTTTCTGTGCCGAAAGGGACACCTTCCTGCACATGAACGATTACTAGTGGCCATTTAACGAGGAGAAATAATAATTTCTCCTCTTTTCACCAGGTTAAGACCAGGTGTTCCCTGGTCTTTGTTTTGGCACACACTCCATATTTACGCCACCCCTTGTATTTAGGGGGCAGCATTAAAAGCAATGGGTGTTGTCGCGGAAGGCCCACTGCAAAACCCATTGCCCGCCCCTTTCATGCTAAGTGCTGTGTGAGAAGGGGCCTTATTTACAAGGTGGCGTGAAGCCACGTTTAGTGGCTAGACGCCACCTTTTAAATAAGGCGAAGGGCTTATCACCACCAGAATGCTATAAAAAATGACGTTCTGGTGGCGATAAGTCATTGTAAATATGCCCCCATTGTTTTTTCAAAAAAAGAGGTGGGGCAGCCTACCCTTGAATCAGGGTATGACTTCACCCCATACTGGCCAAAACAGTTTTTACAGCCCTCTCAATGAGGGCAGATCGAGGCATACTACCCCAATCTTCCTCTTACCAGGGCTGGGAGAGGGGCAGAAGACCACTAGTTATCTATCCGCCTGACCCATCCCTCCACCTAATAGTCACAACAGTCCTTCTACTACCCCCAGGGGGGAAGCTCACGTATAAACAGATTGGTCGATTTAATGACAAACGTTTGTTGTTTCAATGTTGAGATTTAGGGCTTTTCCGGATGCGAGGCAAAAGGAACACCCATACCAGTATGGCACCAGTTTTATCAGAAGAAGTGAATGGAGGCAATACAGTAGGAATTTTGTGGCTCCTCACAGATTCTAGGGATTTTGCCCACAGAAATTGAAAGAAAATGTGTGATTTTTCCAAGGTGTGTTTTGAGGCCTTGCCTATTATGGCTGATAGACCCACCAATCTTTGTGAGGTATTGTTTTATTAGGAAAATTGTGTCATCACATGATAGTAGAACATTAGCTATTATTAACTGAATTTCTCTCAATTCTTGGCTTCCAAATGTAAACCAGTTTAAAACAAAGAACATATATTGCACAATGCCCTGTTATTCCCATGACAACATTGATAATCCCAAATTCAGAACTGTACAAATAACCACTCTTCCTAAACTGTGTATCTGATGAACATTTAAAAATTGCATAGGTTTCACTTCATCACATTTTACCATGTTATTTGATGTATGGTTAATGTCCAATGGCATGTCGCTATAACCAGCAGATCAGCTGGATTGGGGTATCACCTGTTTTCGGACATCGAACAAACACTATATATTCTCAACTGAAGAAGGGTATAAAGGACATAATGGTACATTACTTCTGTAAGTCAGCTACTTGGGCAAAAAAGTACAGATAAACCATTTGCACCTATATCTAATTTCCATTTTTTTACATTCTTTTTTATTTCAACGATTCATTTGCTTGGGAAAACCATGAATGACCTACACAAAATACTTCTTGCTGAATTCCAAATGCTATCTACTTTTTGGCAATGAATTGCTTTTTGCTTTTTAGGTTCACCGAGGTGGTTCCAAACAAACTGCAAATTAATTGAAATCACAAAAAAGGAAAAATGGACGACCCGTTGGAAAAAATGGAAAAAAAGTGATTAAAAAGTGATTTCTTTTCTCAACTCTGCCTGTTCCTGAAAATTGGGAAGCTGGCACAGCAAACCTTTTGTTAATGACATTTTTAGAAAACAAAAATCCTACACCTTCTCGAACTGGACTTTTTCCCATGTGTTCCAATAAAACACATTTTGCTATTTTCTAAGTTCCTTCCAAGACAATTAACAAACCTTCAGAAAAATCACCATGAGGAAAAAAAGGATGCACATTTGACCTGGATAACCTGTGTGAAAAACAGTTATATAGGTCTAAGCACGTATTGCCACCACCACAGAAAAAGTGCATAACCTTGGGGACGGAAAAGCCTCAGAAGTTATGGGATACAATGAGCAAATAGAGTTTTTAGAAAGTTGGCTCTAACCTGCTTAACACCCTCAGATTTTATTCTGCACCACCTGGTTTGGGGATTTCTCCCATGAGTGAGATGAAAAATTGGATTATCACCCACTGTAAGCGTTTGCAAAAATGGATTTGAGTGGTAACCACCAGAGCCCACCTTTTAAAATAAGGCCTGTAGCTGTACAGCTGGGGTAGGAAGTAGAACTGGCCGTAGCGGGCACCGGGCGTTTCCCCGGTAGGCCGCCAGGGTGCGGGTTGGTATTAGATCTCTGGGGGGCCTTTTTTGTAACCGGGGGCGACAATATTGGGCCCTTGTAACAAAGTCGTCCAAAACTGGCACTAACAAACTGCTCGGCCACACCCCCTTCCTCACCCGAGGGGGGGGGCCGGCCGAGCAAGTTGCCGGGGCCTGTTTCGATTCCCAGTCCATCCCTGGTAGGAAGCTCTGCACTTGGTTACACTGATTGAGCACGGAAAACTACTTTCTGAATCAGCCTGGTGTTTGTGCAAAAGTAGCATGTTGCAGTTTACACTTTGCTGGAAAACTTCATTTTAGATTTTAGATTGGCTTAACATAGAAACGTGATTTGTGTGATTTTTTTTCTATGTTTAATAGTGTCCCCAGAGCAAATTCTGTTGTTTCAGATTTTTTGTTTTTGCAATATTTGGGTGAGCAAACCCTAATGAGATTCAACTTTTGAACTACCCTTCTTGGTCAAGTTAATTACTCTGCTAGCCAGCTGACAGTTCAAAGGTACTCCAAGCACAATAGGCACATTTTCTCCTAGCAAATGAAGGGAGTGAGAAAGAAGTCTTCATAAGGTGATTTACTGACACTAATTAAAAAGCCTGGGCATGCCCTTTTCACAGTAAAATGGGTGCAACAGACTGGGCTGTGCAGACGTCACACCAGTGGAAAGTAAAGAAAAATATCTTGACAATACAATGGATTTCAAGCATCTCATAGACAGAATAGGATTACAAAATCATGTAATATTTTCAAGTGTTTCAAACTGACAGAAAGTTTTGGAATCAAGTAATTTGTACGTAGCAAAAATATAACTATATTTTGAAAAAAATATGTGTTTATTGCACTTGTACAGACACTAAGTCACTTGGGTGGGAATAGCCTTGTTTAACTCACAATGTTCTATTGATTCATAAGAGTTTATGTTTTGTATTGTTGATTTGTATAGCGTACTAATCACCCAAGAAGATATCTATGTGCTTGGCCAGCTGTGTGATCCCCAATGTTCTTATACAAGGAGCCAGATCTTCAGGTTTTTGCAGAACTCAATAATTGAGGAGGAGACTCTGATGTGTTGAGCAAGGTTGTTCTACGTCTAAGGTGCAATGTAGGAGAATGAGTGACCTCCTGTTTTGCTTTTGCGGATGCAGAGAGTGTGAGCTAGTGAGAGTGAGGCAAAGCGTAAGTGTCTGGTCAGTTCGTGAAAGTGTATGCAGCTGTTCGGGGATTCTGGTTCTGTGTTGTGTATGGCTTTGTATGTGTGCATGAAAAGTTTAAATTGGGTGCACTTGTGAATCGGGAGCCAGTAAAGCTTTCTGAGGTGCAGTGTGATGTGGGTGCGGCATGGGAGGTCGAATATAAGTCCTGTGGCGGTGTTCTGAATGGTCTGGGGTCTGTGTAGGTATTATTTGTAGATTTTGGCATAGAAAGTATTGCGGTAGTCCAGCCTGCTGGTGATTAGTGCTTGTGTGACAGTTTGTATGGTGTTCTGAGGCAACCATTAGAAGATCCCATGCATTACGCATAGGATGTGGAAGCAGGACGTGCACACTACAGTGACGTAAGCTGTCATGTTGAGCTTGTCATCTAGGATGATCCATAGATTTCTTATGCTGTCTGTGGGTATGGGTACTGATCCTACCTCTGATGACCAGTGGGTGGAGCCCCATGTAGAGGTATTGTTGCCAAAGACCAGTACTCCCGTCTTGTCGGAGTTGAGCTTCAGGGAGTTGGTTCGCATCCAGTCTGATACCATGGTCATGCAGTTGATGAAGATGGTTCTGGTGGTGGTTTTCTTGTCCATCAGGAAAAGGTTGAGTTGGATTTCATTGGTGAA
This sequence comes from Lissotriton helveticus, assembly GCF_964261635.1. NCBI lineage: Eukaryota > Metazoa > Chordata > Amphibia > Caudata > Salamandridae > Lissotriton > Lissotriton helveticus. The sequence goes on along the minus strand of NC_136063.1, from coordinate 1,545,960,392 downwards.
GGAGATGATGGTGATGTCTTGGGTTCAGATACATTTTGTGAGCTGTGTCATGTATATGTTGAAAAGGGTGGTGCTGATGAAAGATACCTGTGGCACTCTGCACAGCAGTTTTTTTTGTCTCTGATGTGAAGGATCGCAGGCTGACCGTTTGGTTCTTACCGTGAGGAAGGAGCACATCCATTTGAAAGCGGATCCTTGTATACCAACCTCGTTGAGTCTCCTGATGAGGATTTTGTGGGAGACAGTGTCATAGGCCATGGAGAGGTTGAGCAGGCAGTGGCGGCCGGCCCAGGTAAGAGCATTGGGGTGGGGCAGGGGCGGAGCAGGGTGGAGGGGTAAGTCCAAAGACAATGGAATAGGTAAAATTAAATAAAAAATAAGTAAAACCACTTACCTTGCATTCACCATAGAACGTTTTACTGTGGGGACCTATGGTTTCTGAAAGGAAAATAGTTGTGGAACCCAAGCTACACATTTGGTACACAAATGCCAGCAACAATACTTGAAACATCGAAATAGTAGCATTAAATCTTAGCCTCTATGTGTACCACTTCACAATTGTTCAAATGTATGCATTCGTTTTGCTTGCATATTGCTCTATGTAAAGTTAGCATTCGCTGCACCATTTTAAGTTGAGACATCACTTTGAACCGTGATTGAAACAAACCCTAGCTTGATAACAAATGTCTCCATTTGCTTTCTTTTTTTTTTCAAGGTTTAACGCTGTTCCTCACTGAATACATTGTCCTCGTTAGCACATACCTTTCCCACTAGATAGAGGCCTTCTCCCACCAGCCCAGCTGCAGGCACAGGCAGGACGATCTTCATTTATAGATAGCGTGTACCCAGCCTTAGAGTTGAAACCTATCCTCCTGTACCTCTTTGTTTTAACTGTGTGAGCCTGGAATTTTCCATTCTGGGTGGTGCTTTCATTGGTATGAGATGTTTGTAATGTACCTTCATGCTGGCTGAAGTCAGTCCCTCTGAAGCAACCCAAGGAGGCTGGTCATCCCGGACTCCACTTGAGTTTACCTTTAATAAATACCTTTGGTTTGTATTCTCTACTGTCTGACGACTCTTCATTTGTGAGGAAGGCTGGGAGGTGGTCCTGAGTGACCCGATTGACCTTAATCGGGTCACTTCCTTTATTTGGCACCCGGAAAGGGACTTTATCGGGTGATCCATCCTTGCCTGCGTACGGGATGAGGACGGTCGGACCACGTCGGGTCTGATGGCCGGACCGGAGATCCATGCATGAGAGAGTCTTGTACTTGCAGCTTCCCCGTCTGGCTGACCGGGCGATGCCTTGTCCAGCGATCCTCCCGACTGGGGCCCTGAACGGCAAAACCCTTGGATCTGACCATTTGGTCCGAAGAGTTGGCAGTGGAGAATACATTTGTTTGAATTGTGTGCAGCAGGTGAGTTTGCTTTGGTTTGGTTCTCTGTTGATATGGCACCATTTTGATTTGTATTTGATGAGGTCTGGGGACCGACTTTGGTAAAGATGTTTGCAAATATCTGCTAGACATAAATAGTAAATTGTTTTCTTTTGAAAAATACAATACCTTAGTAAAGTGTTTTGTTTAGACTGTCGTTGTTGTTCTGCTGATGCTCAGTTGGAAGAAAGTCAGCCAGCACCTCCAAAAGGCACTCTGAATTTTGATATGTACATAAAGCATTGCCTTGGCCCTATTATGTTTAGTACATTATGGCACAAATATACGAGTGACAATGCTGACTTGCAGTGGCCGGTGACTGGCACTTTTGATGAACAAAAAATGTATTTTCTAAAGGAAAAGTTGTTTGGGAAAAGGAGTAGACAGTCAATGTTTGATTCCCTCAAAACATGGCAAAAGGAGGCTAAACAGAGACGAATGAATGCAGAGAAAGAGGCCCGGAAGGGGAGAAAGCAGAAATTGACAGAGAAAGCTGTAGTGCATGATAGAGAGAAAATAGAAAAAGGAATAGAGTGTGCTGATAAGTTATTTCGATTACAATGTGAAAAGTCTTATGTTGCCTGAGAAGAAAATTATACATTTGTGGAGAAATTGTTAGATACTCGACCTTAACCGCCATACGCCCCGCAGAGAATATACCCTGTCATGCCACAGTCTCAGTCATCTCTTCCTTCTGTCTCTGTTGCTTCTGATTCTTCTGCCATTGATCAAGCTGTCTCGGCCAGAGCGCCTCCTGCCCTTTCTTTGACTTTGCTTTCTGCGGCTACGATGGCTGCCAGTCTCCCTGCTATGCCTATTGTTTCGGCATCTCTTTCACCAGCCTTTACACCTAAGTCGCAGACAACAGCAACATTGGTGCCTGTCACTTCTGTTGCTACTCCTCACCTGTTCCTCCATCCCCGACATTACTAACGAGCGGATTGCAGGTACGTGGACTAGGTGACGGAGACTGGGCAACTGCTTGGGAACGACTGGGGCGGATATTGATACGACCTGATGTGGGAGATGAAGAGAAAAAGATAGTAGCCAATCCGGCCGCCCTGTGGGCTCGTAACCCCAATTACAGTGTGGAAGATGTGTGGAATGTGATAAAAGATTATGAGGCTTTTGTGCAGCAGCATGCCCTTAAGAACATGTTGGTTACTTTGATTGGACTGTGGGAACAGTGTTTCAATGATGTAGCACTCCAGATTATTTATGACATTAGGGATCATGTATATGCTGCCGATATGGCACCTGGTAAAATCTTTGGTAATGATGAGGCATTGGCCGGTAATTGGAGTAGGCTGCTTGAGAAGAGCCAGACAACTGTATCCCATTTTCCGCTGAGGGAAGTCCACCCCATATACCACCCTGAAATACAAGAGCTACAGGATCAGCATAACGTTGTTACCAGATCAGGGGTACAGGCCCGGTTCCAAGAACAGTGGGTTTACACTCCATGGCGAAGGAGTGAAGTTTTATCCCTTAAGACTCAGTTGCCTGATCCTAGGAAAAACCCAACAGCATATTATAAAGAATTGACTGAGGCTGCATCCTCGACGGTTATGACTCTTGTGGATATTGAAATGTTCTTTGGCTTGTTGGTTCCGGTTGATATTTGGAGACAAGTGCACACGCAAGATCATGTTGCAAAATTTTGGGGGTACCTGGGATCAAATAAAGGCATGGGATCAGGAAAGGAAGCCAGGTGAGAAGCCTGGAGCGGAGATACTTGCCTTGTCAGGCTGTATTATTACTTACAAGCATTCCCTCATCCCGCCAGGAAAGGTAGATTGGGACAAGCTCTCAGCTTATTGTCAGAAGAAAGACGAGAGTGTTTCACTTGGTTTGAAGGTGTATTTCTGGACTACAGTCTTCAGGATTTTTCTGTTGATGGACGTGTCCGATTGTTTGTTAATAGGTTTATGTTGAATTTACTCCCAGAGATCACAACTCGGTTACAGGCTTCTGAAAGTACTTGGTCCACTTCTTACCCTTCTGTTATTTGGAACATGGCACAGTATTATGAGCATAGGGAAAATGAGGAAAGGAGAAGATGGAGAAAAAGCATAAAGACTTGAAGACAAAGATGTTGCTGCAGCAGGCTTCTAGGGGGAGTGGTAGAGGACGTGGTGGTTCGGACTGGCAGCTTCCGCATACTAGCTGAAATATTACACCTGTAGGGCCGAATCAGTGTGCATATTGTAAAGAGGAGGGACATTGGCATAGCGAGTGCCTGGTGTTGTTGCAGAAAGTAGCAGCCCCTAGAGGATGAGGTTCTCGTGGATGAGGTTGTGGAGCTAGTGAACAGGACAGAACCCAGCATATCGCAGCCTCACAGGACCGTCCGGATAGTAACTACTTCAATGACAATAGGGGCAGATAGCATTATCATGATGATTATGATATAGATAAGGTGACAGAAATGTCTCACAGCTTGGACATTTTAAGTCTAAATGAACGAGAGACACCCTGTGAACCAACAGGAACTGGGTAGCAACAGTGTAACAAATGGATTTCCTATTGGTATTTTCTGTTATGTTTTGGACTTCAACTAGTAAGAACAATGTTGTTATATTTTTATAAGTAGAACCACAAAGGCACTGGGATTTTTTTGAAAAAAATCACTGTATTTTATTATGTTAAAAACAAGATGATTTATTTAAAAACATTTTTTTTTATATATTCACCAATACATCTATTACTCAATTTACCCTCGGGATAACTAACATACGTTCTCTATTGTTTCCTTTTCCCGCCCCTTCAAGGGATGTTAATACAATGCCTAGTGCTCATATACAATTATTCATAAAAAACATTTATCATTGTTGTAATTTCACAGTATTAGTACACAATATATTCCACAATCAATTATCACACAAAACAATTATTTAAAAACCATTATTTAAAAACCAGAGGTCCTCTGGTTTTTAAATAATTGTTTTGTGTGATAATTGATTGTGGAATGTATTGTGTACTAATACTGTGAAATTACAACAATGATAAATGTTCTTACTAGTTGAAGTCCAAAACATAACAGAAAATACCAATAGGAAATCCATTTGTTACACACTCACAGCTTGGACAGCCAGGGACAGGGTGAGGGACCAGTTCAGATGCCTGTAGATCAGCACTGTCCTTATGTTACTGCAGATTTGCATGGCTCAGCTAAGGGATTTTTGGTGGATACAGGTGCAATGAATAGCTCTATTTCTCATTCACTGGTCCCCAGGGCAGCTATGTCTGGCCATAATAATGTTTTGGTAGGATTTTCTGGTGTACCGGTTGTGAGCCCCATTTCCAAACCTGTTACACTGACTATAGGTCCTTTTACTGTCGGTTCACCATTTTTGTTGACATCTAATTGAGGAGAAAATCTGATAGGCTTAAATCCATTTATTGTTCCCCGGAAGGTGTTTACCTGACAATGAGTCCGAATGTGGTCAGCACTAAGCAGTGTCTGGCCAAAGATGCACCCCTCCCTGTTGAATTTAAGGACGTGCTGCCTACATTGTGGGCAACGGGTGACACGGACGTAGGACTATTGCAGATACCAACAGTTTCCATCAAAATTAAAGACAATGCCATTTTGCCTGGTATTCCTCAGTAGAAAATACCACAAACAGGGGAGCGAGCCTTGTTGCAAATTATACAGGACTTGATTCACCTCTTCCATGCTCATGACGGCTCCCGGCCATCATGAGTCACAGTGGGCATGAGCGCATGACGGCCGGGAGCCGTCATGACCACGCCCAAGTTTGGAATGTCCAGCCCTGCATCGGAATTCGCGCCGCAGTGAAGAGGTTAAGTCAGGAATTGTTGAAGCGACGACTACTAATGTGTGTAATAGCCCTATTCTTCCCATTCTAAAGAGGGCACCTGAGCACATCCGTACCGTTGTTAAAATACCTATCCCTAAAACTCAAAGCGATGTGCGTGCTTTTATTGGCATTACTTCCTATTGTCATCAATGGATCCCTAACTATTTGTTATTAACAAAACCCCTGCTCACACTAACCACTAAAGATGTGCATGAACCCTTGCCTTGGATGCCTGAATGTCAGCAGCCTTTTTGAGCAATTCAAAGTTGCGCTTTGCTCTGCGCCTGTGCTTGCTATCCTGATGATGCAAAGCCGTTTTTGCTGTACATACATGAGATGGCTGGCTGTGCGCTTTCTGTTTTAACACAGGCGGAGGTAAGCAACAGCTTTGTGTTTATTTTTCTGCTATTCTTGACCCTGTCGCAAGAGCCCGCTTGAGCTGTCTAAGAGCGGTTGTGGTTGTGGCTGTGGCTGTCTCCATAAGGTAATCGACTGGGTTTGTACTTGATACTAACCTCACATTCATGGTGCCCCATGCTGTGGATACCCTTTTGAATACGACCAGGACACAGCACCTCACCAGTGCACATCTGACAGGTTATGAGCTAACTCTCTTTGCGCCACATGTCATGATTAAAAGATGTGCCACTTTGAACCCAGCCACGTTACTACCCCTCCCTTCTGAGAGTGAGGAAATTGACATACATAATTGTATGGCTTATGTTCCCTTATCTGACCCCCAAGAGGAACTATATGTCGATGGCTCTTCTTTAAAGTTTTACATGATTGAGGGGGGGACAATGAGCTATTTATGAAAAAATGAGGTCCTGTGCCAATGCTCCCAAAGTAACACGTGTCTGCACTAAGGTGGCTAAAGTTCCTACTGATTAAAGATAGGTAGACCAAGTTGTATGGTATGCCATAGGAAAAAAATAATGTAAATAAAATAGGTTTGAAGAATGGTCTGTTTGTCGTTCTTATGGGTGGTTGGGATATGGTGTCGTGAGAGAATTTCTCCTATTGTCTCGAGTGCCCTCAGACACCCTTGCGAGTGTCAAATTTAATCATAGGGCTTTGCTCCTCGTGTGGGTGGCGCAGCAGTCCCTCACGGGCCCCGCGAGGGGGCTCTTTGATGGAGATCTTTTGAAGGAGATGCCGCAGTTGTGCATGTGGGTGTAGGGGCCTAGGAAAAAAGATTTTGTGGTGAGTTAAAATGATCTAACAGTACCCGGAATCAGTTTTATTCTTGGGTCCATATGATTGATTAAAAACGGGGTGTGTCCTGGAGAAAACCTCTAAAAAACAAATACGAGGAGTGGTTATGCAACTAACCATTACTCACAGGACAAGTGATCTAGTGAACAAGTGTGAATAATTCTCTATGGTCAACATGTTTCACTCTCCTTGGTGGTTCCTACCGGATCCATAGGTGCTTCGTCAGGACCAAAAATCAGGGTGAGTATTACTAGAGTGGTGTTCTAAAAATAGAATAGTAGGTTCTGGGCAAGGGGCCCATGGACCTGTAGTACCTTAATCTTCAAGGTGTGGCGCGGTTTGGCGCTGATGGGTACCTTTGTTCTTGGTACTCATCCCCAACCCCTAAATGTCTAAAATGGGGCTCCCTCGACGGCTGTTCGGCGTGGGCTGGAAATAGTGTCCAGTACTCCTGCTGCCGTCAGACCTACCCGTCCGAAGAGGTGTCGGAAGTGGTTAGGGTCTCTGTTCTTCCGTACTGGACACTATTTCCAGGTTGTGTTCAGGCGCCCGGCAAATGTCTGGGGCATCCCACATCCTCGTAGATTCTCTGAAATTAAATATCCTCTGTTAGTGGACTATCTGTATGAATTAACTAAAAGTCTGCGTTCTATTTACCACCAGATCAAGGATTCTCTCCCATCAGTACCCGAGGAGCCAGGACATGATATTCGGCCTGGTGATTTTATCTTGATCCGGAATTTTCAGAGGGAGAAGAACTTGGAGCCGAGGTGGAAAGAACCAGTCTAGGTCCTCCTTGCCACTCGCACCGCAGTAAAGGTCACCGGCCGAAAGAACTGGATTCATATTCAACACTGCTGCAGAGTGCCTCTACCCTTGCCCTATGATCAGTGGGTCAATGAAGGAATTGGGGACTCTGAGTGGGTGCAAGTCCCACGATTTGGCCCCTTTTCAGATGCCAAGCACACGTGGACCCTAACGGAGGCTGAGAACATTGAGCCATTCAAAAGCCCCTTTCAACAGGCCCCACTGTGTCTGAGCCCCTCTTTACTGACCCCTCTGTGCCTGGAGTAGCTAGATACAATTTGCTCCCCTGACGGAGGAACAGTGCACCAAAGGAGAAGTCAGATTAGCAGGGATGGACTGCTTAAATCAGGGGGTACTTTGCTCATAGTACCAACAGTAGTTTAGGGAGAGGCGAGATTGGTGCATTGTTCAGACATTGGACAGGATAGATCAAACGTGCTCCCCTGGAGGGGTGCACATTGTCCTGTGCGACGTGGGATTTCTTCAAGTGCTAGAATCAAACAGCTCCACCGCTGGTGCTCAAGAGTGCCAACGTTGTTGAACAATAGGAGTCTATCAGTGAGGCTCTAACGGACACTGGCAAATCTTGTCTTTGCCATCACTTTTATTGCATTCCTTTTTACCTTGTTCAACAATATGTCCTTTTGGTCGGCCCATTTCTGAAGAAGAGCAGCCGTTTGCACCTGTGCGCCCAGAGCGGAGTTGGTCCACAAAAAGTAAAATAGTTCTTGCATCCCTAATTGCAATTGCATTGCTATTTGTATTAGGGATATCTTGGTTCTTGGAGGAAAAGTATCCTATACGTTCATTGATTGGGACAACACCTGTTCCCCCTGAAAACATGTTTGTTACTTTGGCTCCTCATAAAGGAGAACACTGAAAGACTTACATGGATAATGTTTTCATACAAATTTTGCGCCAAGCTCCTGATGTGTCTAACACAACAAATTGCTGGGTCTGTGGCCTGATCCCCTCAGTTACTCACAAAAGCGATAATTTGTTGTCCATGCCTTTGTCGTACCTAGGAAGTTGTGAGGGATGGTTTGTACTGTTTGTCATGGTGCACTACCATTTTCACCAGTCCACTCAGGTTATGACATCTGCTGATTCTCGCACTGTGGTTGATTATATACATTTTCATCATGGGTTTACTCCTATAGGCAAGGCAGGTCAAAATATCTCTGGTACTTGGTCCCCAGACTCCTGTATGAGCAAATATGATAAGGTTATGAACAATACATGGCTTCAAATGGAAATGACTGATTTCGTGAAGTTTACTACCTATGAGTACTTCCAATCATTTCAAGACCAAAATGTCACTAACGACAAACCAATACCCGTGTCCATGGTCAGCTCTACAGCTGCCTTTTTTGCCCAACGGATGGGGGAGATAGAGGTAGGGAAAAGCAGATGCGATTTCACTTACCCACTCACCACGGTCAATAGCCCCCATCTGATCTTACCCCCAAATATCTATTTTGTTTGTGGATCCCAGGCAAAAGTCTAGCTCCCTAGGGGATGGTCTGGCAGGTGTACCCTCTCTTTTCGTCCTCCCCAGGTGTATGTTGCAATTGCAGCGTAGCAGTATACGTTTGCCCCAGGTCAGAAGGGTCATTGACACAAAGGATATAGATCAGACAGATATTACCCTGCAACAGTTTGAAGATGCTATGAAGGGTATAGTACCCTTTTGGGGCCCCATGTTTAATAGCCTTAACATTTGCTCGTTAACAAGGGTTGTTGAAGGGGTCATTAATACAACGGCTGGTATACTGACACACATCACTGCTGAGCTCCAGGCCATGAGGCTCTTTACCGTGCAAAAATGGATGGTGTTTGACGGCATCCTTGCTAATCGGGGAGGGGCCTGTTGCGTCATTAGTAGTAGCTGTTGTGTATACATACCTGACCACTCCCCAAATGTATATACTGCCATACAGAAATTACATAGACACTCATCTGACATCCACCAAGAAAACAGTATTTGGACCCTATCTGGGTGGCTTTAGGATCTGTTTACGTCCTGGGGTTGGCAGATCCTTGCTTTCCTGGCTGTAGTCACTGGTATTTTCCTCACATATTGCCTCTATATGCAATGTCTCCCGGCCTGTTGCTCTTATTGTGTGACACTTCTCACCCCAAAGCAGAGGATGCCCATCCATGATACAAATGCTGTGACTATGACTCAGAAGGAAATAACAAGCTTTATGCAGAGAGACAAGGGTATATTTGAGGACTCATCTTCCCTTGGATTGCTCTGAATTCTGAAGATAATTTGTTATAGACATACTATGCTGCACTCCCTATTTTCTCAACATCAAATGGTTTGCTTTAGCTAAAAGGAGAGTCTGTTGAAATGTAAATGTTATGCATTTGTTTTGCTTGCATATTGCTCTATGTAAAGTTAGCAAATCAAACTCAATTAGTATTTATTTTGGTATTTTCAATCATTAAAGACACAATAAAACAACAGAACATTATAAAACGTTATTTTTCAGTTAATACATGCAGTAGTATTACAAATATTAAAAATGATTGCATTAAAATTTCTAAAAATGTTAAGATTAAAAAGATTTTAACATTTGATAATATTGCACATATAATCCCTTGTATGAGTATGACAGCGTTAAGTATACAATTTTCATACTCTTGTGTGCTAATTATCAGAATATAAAACAGAACCTGTACATATCTAAGACTCCCCAATTGGGAATATTAAAGAACACTTATTTATTTATTTATTTTATTTTATTTATTCGATTTATATAGCGCGTTATAACCCAGGGGTCTCTAAGCGCTTAAGAAATGATGGGAACAGGGTTGACATTCATTGCACCTATCTTTTTCAAATTGTTCCTTTGAATAACCCACATCCAGCTCAGAAACGTTGCCATTGCTATTACTATATCTTCGTGCAAGTTTGTCCTCAGTATACATAGACCTGCTTTACTTGATCTGGTTGCCAAGATTGGAACAGATCGGATTTAGCCATTTATCTCTGGGTCTCTTATATGCTTGGCATACAAACAAAATGTGCATGATAGACTCATCCATTGTTTGGCAAGAAGGGCATTTTATATCCATTTTATTTTGCCATTTTAAATGTGAAGGACTACATTGGTAGTGAGCCTACTTTAAATTGATGAAACAGTTTCCTGTCATACGGTTTACAGATACAGTTCCAATAAACTTCAAACCGTGTTTCATACTGCTCCAGGAAAATACCAGTGAGGGAAGAGTTTTGTATAGATGACATGCTCTTGATGTTAAGCATATTCCAGTATGCTTCCTTGTAATCTTTTTCTGATTGAAACTGACTGCCAGCTGGATCCTCCCACAAGTGACCAAGCCCCATGTCAACCAATGAATGCTTAAATTTTTGTAGCCATTGGATTTTGCATGACAAATCGGTTTCGCTTACATGTTTTAGTGCATTTGCATAGGGTGACAGCTCCAGCGTAGTCCAGAGTCTTCTCTAATATGTATAGGCCTAAATCATGCTATCTCCTCAAATGCAATGCAGCCCAGAAATCTAGAAAAAGGAGTTTAGGGAGTGCAGATTGTGGGAGACCTGTTAAGGTTCTAATAAACTTGTTCTGGGCTATGGCTAAGGATGTTATATTTTCGAAGCCCCAGAGCGCGGCACCATATAGAATTGAAGCCCTAATCTTAGCATTGTAACTCATTAAAGCAGGGCCAATCGGCTTAGTTTGTGAAAGTCAATGCTCTTTTAATAAAACACCTGCAAGTTGGGCATGCCTAAGGGCCAATAAGTCTATCTGGGGTTTCCAACTCAGCCTCTTTCCTAGGGTGACCCCCAGATATGTGAAAATGTCAGTTTTCTCCAATAGAGCATTATCCATAACTACTCTCCATTTCACCATTTTATGTTTATGTAACACCATGAATTTTGTTTTATGTACGTTGACTACTAGCTCATGGTCATTGCAAAAGACCCCAAATCTATCCAAGGCTCGCTGCAGCCCTGTTTGTGTCTTAGATAGAATTAGGGTATCATCTGCAAACATTAACAGAGGTACCTTCATGCCAGCGAGTGTAGGTGGATCGGTCAGGTATGTAACAAAATAATTCACAACCCTGTTAATAAACAATGAGAAGAGAGTGGGAGCCAGGACCCTTGCTGAACCCCTTTGGTTACAGGGAGCCTATATGTTACCTTTCCCTGAGTGCTTCAGCGGACTTGAGCGTAAATAGACTCATGTAATCTAACAATTAGGGCAAGTAGTTCTGGAGGCATCCCTGATTCCTTTAATGATTCCCATAACTTTATGCGGGGGACTAAATCCAACGCAGATTTTAGGTCTATAAAAGCTGCGTGTACAGTTCCCCAAGCAATAATTACGGTACTCGAGTAGATCATGATGAACCTGAAGACTTGGTCGACGATACTAACATGGGGGTGAAAACCAGCTTGTAATGTCGATAGAATATCATATTCACCTATCCAGCTATTGATTCTTCTTAGCACAAGACTGGCCATAATCTTTTGCATCGTATCTATTAGACTTATTGGCCTGTAGTTACTTGGGCAAGTGCGGTCCCCCTTTTTATATATTGGTATAATCTCCGCACCTCGCCAATATTTAGGTATAGGAGCCCCTCTGGCTATTGCATTAGCAAGTGTGTAAGTGTACCTAAACCAGTTGGGTCTATCATGCCTGAATAAGTCGGATGGGATGCAATGTGGGCCCGGGGCTCTTCCCTTCGGAATTGCATCCAGGGCAATTTCAACATCCCCAATCCCGAAGGTCAACATAGTATCAGAAACTATTAAAAAAGGATTGTTAGCACTATCTGATGTGGCAGTAAATTGTGCCTGAAAATACGAGACACACTGTTCATGTGCTACATTATTATCCGGGGCTTGTCTAATTTCACCACTTCCCCAATTCCCATTTTACAACCTGCCAGAACTTCTGCATATTTTTCCCCTTACTTGCTTGCAGAAGTTCATTCCACCTGTTCTCATCGAACTCCTATTTTGCCAGTAGTTGAACTTTTCTATACGCAATCTGTGCGAGTTTAACATCCTCTATTGATTTTATTCTTATAACTTGGGACAAATACTTATAAGCAGCTCTACAATCATTGTTGTACTAGTGTGCTGACTTTCGAACTTCTCATCTGCTAGCTTTTTTAGTCTTTATAAAAAAAATGTGAGCTTAGCAAACAGCTCTTCATGGGCTTGTAAAATCTCAGCATTAATGTATTCCTGGGTGTCTAAAGTTAACATAATTGTTAGTGTATTTTCCACCTCTACCTTCATCTGTTCTAGGGTGTTATAATTTCCCATTAATGAAGTCCATTTTACCCTTTGCATATCATTTGACAAGATAACATCTGCTGTTACTATTTCAGTTGGCTCTGGCTGCGTAACCAGCCCCTTCATCTGTAAGGTTAATGGTAATGGGTTGTGGTCACGCTCTGTTCTCTTTTGGACCAACATATCAACAAGACTGGACCTCACTTCCAAATTAATAAGAAATAGTCAATTCGGCTGCTTGTTATAAGTATGTGAGCCCTCACAGTCCGATAATGTCCACCCATTTGCAGCCTTGATACCTCGCTCCAGACGCATGCTTTTTAGCTGAAGAGCAGCCTCTGTCCATTTTTTTATTGGCGGCAGTGTTAACAGTGGAATGCCCCAGGGAGAATCCTCATTGCTACAAAAGGCATCATCCTCATAATCTAGGGGCTCAAAAGTACAATTAAAATCCCCTGCAATTACCATATGATTTGTTTCCCAGTAGTTCTCAATATAGGTGTCTAGTAGGGAAACAGTGTTTGAAAGTTTCCCGCCCGCCATCCCTCTCGCATATACATTAATCACTAATATATCTGGGTCATGTTTTAAAACATATTCTAATAGCCAGGATATCAGGGCTTGTGGTGTTCTCGTGTCATCTGTTCTCATCTGGAACTCGGAACACTCGGAGTGAAGAGTGTTCCGAGAGTCTCAGCGGTAACGGTTGGCTAAGGCTTATAGAGATGTCTTACGCTTCACCGAATCAACCACCAAATTAATTATAACTTACTTCTTCCTGCATCTTACTTCAACGAGACCACTTCACTGGCGACAAGGGTGGGATGTAACGGTTGGCTCAGGCTTATAGAGATGTCTTACGCTTCACCGAATAAACCACCAAATTAATTATAACTTACTTCTTCCTGCGTCTTACTTCAACGAGACCACTTCAGGGCTATCCCTTGGTATCTCTTCCACCCAATTTCCTGACTGTTGCCTTACCCATATAGTAAGTCCCCCTGAGGGTCTCCCTTTTTGTTAAGCAACGACGGGTTTCACGAAATTCAGGTAGCCTGGGTGAAAGATTGGACTCCGTGCCCAGGTTTCCTGAAAGACACAGATATCGTGACCCTCTATAAATGATGACCAATCAGTTGACACTATCTTAGACTGTAGACTGGCTGTATTCCAGGAGGCAATGGCCAGCATTGAGCTTGTCAGCTCACCATTGGAGGTGTCCATGCCCACTTGATTGCTGGTTCCCTGAGAATTGGACGGGTGACTAGATTCCCTCCCCATTGCTTCTGTCTCCCCAGGCAGCTTTAAAGGGGAGACTGGCATTAAACATCAATCTACCTTATCTAAGACTGATCCCTCATTACTCATTAAGGGTACAGTTTGAGCGTTATTTCTAACTGTTAGGCCAGGAGGATTATATTTTATCCTGATGTTAGTTGATATCAAATTCGATGTTTTGAGATCAAATGATACCAGATTATCTGCAAGATCCATGGTTTGCAGCTTTAGGCATACATAGTCTGTACTCTTGCCATGGGATATATACCTTTTTGCTGAGAGGATGTCTTCCCCATATTATGGATCTGCACTTCCTAGTGTGACGTAGTCAGTGAATTGTCTTTTTAATCAAGTATTGTTCGTTTTCGATAATTAAAGCAGATGGAAGTTTAGGGATGTTGGTCAGGAAGATTTGGACTTTAGTAGGGCCATTCAGGAGAGAATTAGAGGATACATTATCCTTGTGTGAAAATGGTACAGGACCTCTCAGTGTGGTAGGGAGTTTGCTAAAGAACCCTCCTTCTTTGTTGCAGCCAAGAACTGTTCTGATTGGCCTTAGCTAAGTTAAAGCCTAAAGGCAAACTGGCATTGTTTTGTTGGTACTTTTCCCCTATGGAAGTTTGCATACCCGCTGGGGAACCCACGTGTGCATCATGGTAAATACCCATTCTGCCATTATTGATCATGCTAAAGGCACTATCAGCTGAACGTCTTGGCTGGTCCACAGCCTGCTTATGTGTATAAGGGACGGTAACTTGTGTTTGCGTTACCAGGTTATCTATCAACTTATCGACCAGGGCCTTCAGGGTACTGACTAATTCAGTGAGGAGATTTGTCATAACCCCTAAACTCTTGGTGGAATTACTTCTGCAGGAGCAGCTACAAGCATTGTCTGGACGTACGATATTTGTGGTCCCTAATGAGACTAATTGGTCTGTTGGGTCTGCCTGCTGCAATGGTATATGGTCCTCTACTAAACTTGTCAGGGGCGCAAACCTGTTGCTGCACTCAAGATCACTTTGCGTGTAAAATTGTGGAGAATCACATGGCGAAGCAGGGGTCTAACTGTTCTTGTGACTGTTCAGTCCCTTCATTCAATGGTGGGGTTGATGTGAGAGTCCCTTTGCGTCTGTGTTTGTTAAACATAGTTGGAAATCATTTACCAGCTTGGGCCTGAGGAGGAGAGGGTCGTTTGATTTGATGGGCATCGGGGTTAGCACTATCTAAGGCCAGGGGACTATTTAGAATATGCTCACAATCGGTAATAATTTTATCAATTTGTGTCATAACACAGCTTTGCTTAGTGTGCAATGGATACTTGTCCGTTTCCTTTGACTTTTTGACCTTCCCGCTATACCTCCCCTTAAGACTTCTGTTGTCTTTCTTTTCCCCATACTGCTCTTACTGTTACTTTAAAACAATCAATGTCACACTTGTATTACTGTTAACATAGTACCCCAAACCGGGGTTCAAGGGTCCATCTTAATGAAATCCTCGAGAGTAACAACAGCCAAAGACCAGAAGGTTTGCTAGATCTCTTTGGATGAGCTGCTAAGCGGTCAGTTGACTTTGTCCTTGCCCACAAAGCTGTGCTAACTAATAAAATCCATTCATTAATACCGTCGGATACCCAAATACACATGACAGTACCTTGAAATTGTCCAAATCCTACAGCAGGTGTTAGAGAGGTGGCCCTGCCCTGCCTCTTCATGGCACTGATGGACACAGACGGGTCCGCCCTTGGCGGGCCAGGGCTGCGCCCGGCGCGTGTCGTGCACTGCGGTGCCTCCTTTCAATATAAGCGCCTCTGGGCGCAAAGTATTGTGGCGTTGGTAGGGGGAGCCTGGAAAGTGGAGTCCGGTATGGCTCCTGTGCGTGGCTCTGACCCCTGGCAGCAGCAGCGAGGTATCCTGAGCAGCCGGATGCCTCCTTTCAATTTAAGCGCCTCCGGTCGCAAAGTAGCGTGGCGTTAGTAGGGGGAGCCTGGGAAGTGGAGTCCTGTATGGCTCCTGTGCAAGGCTCTGACCCCCAGCAGCAGCAGCGAGGTATCCTGAGCAGCGGGATGCCTCCTTTCAATGTAAGCACCTCCGGGCGCAGAGTAACGTGGCATTGGTAGGGGGAGCCTGGGAAGTGGAGTCCGGTATGACTCCTGTGCTTGGCTCTGACCCCCAGCAGCTGCAGCGAGGTAAAGTTAGCAAATGCGGCACCATTTTAAGTTGAGCCGCCATTTTGAACCGTGATTGAAACTAACCCTAGCTTGCTAAGTAATGTCTCCATTCATTTTCTTTTTTCTCAAGGTTTAATGCTGTCCCTCACTGAATACATTGTCCTCATTACCACATACCCTTCCCACTACATAGCGGCCTTCTCCCACCAGCCCAGCTGCGGGTGCGAGCAGGACGACCTTCATTTATAGATAGCATGTACCCAGCCTTAGAGTTGAAACTTATCCTACTATACCTCTTTGTTTTATCTGTGTGAGCCTGGAATTTTCCATTCTGGGTGGTGTTTTATTGGTTTGAGATGTTCTTAATGTAGCTTCATGGTGGCTGAAGTCAGTCGCTCTGCAGCAATCCAAGGAGGCTGGTCAGAGCTGACTCCACTCGAGTGTACCTTTTAATAAATACCTTTGGTTTGTATTCTCTACTGTCTGACCGACTCTTCAGTTTGTGAGGAAGGCTGAGAGTTGGTCGTGAGTGACCCGAGTGACCCTAATCGGGACTCTTACTTCACAATGCAAGAAGTTACAACTGCAACACTTCACAGGGAAAATGTAAGTGTTGTCCTTTTAGTGTCATTGATTTAGTGTGATTGATTGCTTGTTTGAGTGTCAAGTCCTGGGAGATTAATGGGGTTTCAGTGGTCCTATATCATCTGTTATAGTGAACAAGCTTTAATGTATCTCCGGATCCACTTAGAGTAGACAGATCTGGTTAATGGTTCTGAACTTAGGTGATATCACGGGAATCCTAATGACCTTGGGATAATATTAGACTGTGTACTTCATCACAGTTGGCACAGGTGGCATGGGTCAGTGATGAAGAAGGCTCACCCTTATGACCGTGGCAGACGACAATTCTTCTCCAGGCCCCCATGTTGATATGCAGCAGCAGATGAAGACAGGTGATATCCTGAACAGCGGACTGGTGTGACATTGAATCCATGAGCTGACATAGCCACATAATGGCTCCCACAGGTCCTTTCACTTGGCTAGGCTTTGAACGTCTCTGACATGTAAGGACTTCACCTCAAAGATGCAATACAGGGGGAGGAGCTGCGCGCGGATCCAAGATGGACGCGTGAGCAGAGGGTTCCCGAGACCCCTTCCGCCACCCTTCTCTATCCTGACACAAATCCTGATTTGGACGACGGGTACTTCTTGTTGATGCCCTGCTGATATCGATAGCTTCTTCCAGAATTCGATTTGGCCGCCGGGAACTGGACTTGCTGCACTCCATAATCTGAGGCCTACGGCAGAGGCCATCCAGGGGCTTGAGTTCCCGAGGTGCCCAGGTGGCAATTGAACAACAACGGCTGGAGTGACGCCTCCGCTGCCCCTGTGGTACTTTCGGTTTCGATTTCGGTCTTTGTTGGTGCCGACTCATTGCTGGTAGACACTGCTACCCTGCTCTAGTCGCCGACTCTCCATCGGCTGTCGTACCTCGACCTCTCGCTTCCTTCAGCTTGCCATAGGGGGAATCATTCTGACTAGATCCTGGAAGACCCTTTGGAGCTCGTCGACCGTCATGACGGGCAGGACGGACACAGAGAGACGCAACACCAGAGGCCCGAATCGAGGGGGGGCCGCTCAGACCCAGACTATAGAACGCTTTACTCGCCCGAAGGGCTCCCCGGGTGGATCGAGTAAGTCCCCCGGAGAGGCTGGTGACAGTACCCCTGCGACTGAGGAGCCGACTTTGGCTGATGTTATGGGCGCCATTGCCAATATCCAGACTGCGATGGGGCAGCAATATGAAACTCTGGCTACTAAGTTGGATACGGTTGCGATTGAGGTCAACCTTATCAGGACAGACCTGGGGAAAACCAACGAACGGGTCAAATCTTTGGACGTGAAGACGGCGAGCCTAATCACAGATGTCTCAGATCTTCAGACCGAGGTCCGCGATCTTCGCATGGCCAGGGACTCGTTTGCCCGTCGGCTGGATGATTTCGAGAGCCGGGCCAGACGGAATAATGTCCGCATCGTGGGCGTTCTGGAGACTTCCAGGGAAGTACCGACGGATCTTCTGGTTGAAGACCTTATCCAGAACTATTTGTCACCAAAGGGCCTTAGTGGTCTTTTTTGCAGTGGAGCGCGCTCATCGGATTCCTGGCGGGAAGCCCAAGCTTGGGGCCGCTCCGAGGCCTATCATAGCCAGGATCTTTAATTACCGGGACAGAGACGCTATCCTGCAGGCCTCCCGTGTCAATGGTCCCACTAAGTTTGAAAATGTTTCGATCAGCTTCTATCCGGACTTCACCCAGGCAGTGCAGAAGCAACGTATGGCCTTTACGGGGGTGAAACGACGCCTTAGAGACATGGAACTGAAATATGCCATGCTTTTCCCGGCTCGCCTGCGGATTGAGCACAACAAATGTACTTTTTTCTTTGATCGCCCTGAAGCGGCCAGTGACTGGCTGGATACTTTGCCGACACAGCATATCAGCTCGGAGAGTACGAGGGGTGCCGAGGGCGGCCTGGAAGATCTGGAGTAGTGAGTCGGTGCCGATGAGCCATTATTGGACCCTTTGCAGTGACTCTGTGATAGCGATGTTCATACGTTGCGGATACCCGGGGGTGGTGGGACTCGGGACTAAGCATGGGCGTAAAATCCGTTCCGCTCGCGGATTTTGCGGATTTTCGGTAAATTCGCAATCCGCGAACTCTCGCGAACTTACCGAAATTTCGTAAATCCGTGCGAAGCGCATTTTTTTGCTTGCTCGCACTTGCCAACTAGAATACTATACAATTTTGCGGGAGTAAACACTTGCGAAAACGTAGATGCGGCGGGCAGCGACAATCTCGCAATTGCGAGATTGTAAAATTTGCAATTTCGCACAAGAAATCCACCAGCAGGCAGCATAAACCTTGAAAATTATTATTTTTATCAGAATAACTCCTCAGGTTGACATTTGCCTGCACTTTTTTTTTGCAAGGAGTCCATTTTGGGGGGGGTGGGAGGAAGGAAGTGCCCCACAGTCTCCAACTTCCTGTTCCTGTCCAGCAGGCTCCTCTCAGTGCTTTCTTCATGTGCTGGTCACTTTGATTTGGATCTTGACCTGGAAGGATTACTTTTTGTGGATGCTGCTGGATATTTGGATTTTTCCAAAACTGAAAGCACTCAGCAGGTGCAAAAGTTCAATCTTATCATTAGTAACCATTCCCTGTAGTGCTTCCTGAGGGGCCCCTTCAAAGTTCATTTGCCTACTTGCAACTATTCTATGACCCTGCTCTGACCCTCACAGCAGGCTCAGAGAATAGCTACAAGTATACAACAAAGGTCCTGTTAAAAAAATTACACTGCAACAGAAACCAATTACAGACATAACTGAAAGCACTCAGCAGGTGCAAAAGTTCAATCTTATCATTAGTAACCATTCCCTGTAGTGCTTCCTGAGGGGCCCCTTCAGAGTTCAGTTGCCTACTTGCAACTATTCTATGACCCTGCTCTGACCCTCACAGCAGGCTCAGAGAAAGCAATTACAGTAACACATTAATCAGCCCCTAATTCATTTATGTCAGTTGAGGCAGGGCAGGTGTGCTTTTCCACCCATAATCTACAGTGATGAACTAGAGGGTGGCATGGGTGAGCCAGAGGGTGGCATGGGTGAGCCAGAGGGTGGCAGTGGTGAAACAGAGGGTGGCAGTGGTGAAACAGAGGGTGCTGTGATGAACCAGATGTAGAAACAACATGTTCGCGACCGTTGCTACTCGAAAAGTAAGTTTGCGTTTGCGAACTGGTACAAAATCCTCGCGAACTGGCAGAGATCCTTGCGAACACAATAAAAAAAAATACGCAAATTCGCGAGAGTTCGCGGATTTTGCGGATTGCGAATCCGTAAATACGCAATTTCGCGGATTGCCAATTCGCAAAATCCGCCCATGCTTACTCGGGACTCTTCCTCCTCAGGGGACTTTTTTCTCTCTTCTTGTAGGTTAGTTTAATGGGGCGACTGGCACACTGCAAGTTGGGGGGGCTTTTTGGTCTACCGCAGGGGTGCAGGGAGGGGGGTTGTGTGTTGAGGGTTCTTTGGGGGGTGGTGGGGGGGGTCTTTTCTTGTTTGTTTACTTCGAGGCTCTGATTCGGTCGCTCTTTTATCCTTGGTGCCTGCTCTGTGGCGGGGGGGACGGTTGGTTTTTGTCTGGGATGGGGGGTAGGGGGCTGAGGGTGCTGAGCTGGAACGTTAATGGTCTCGGGGATCGCATTAAACGGGGGATAGTTTTGCAGTACTTGAAGCAGCACTCCCCGGATATTGTTCTACTACAAGAAACGCATTTGGTGGGAAATACGTGCCGCGCACTGAATAGAAGAGGCTACCGTTTGGTGGCCCACTCTGGATTCACCACTGGGTCGAGGGGGGCGGGTATATTGGTTAGGAACTCCCTCCCCCTCGAGGTGGATGACGAGATGCTGGATGATAGGGGTCGCTATGCTGCTGTCGTGGGTCGATGGGAGGGGAAGACGATCTCCATTTTGTCTGTGTATGTTCCCCCTGGTCTACAGTCTACCACATTTTCTGATTTGGGTGGGGTAGTCCTGGGGCTCCCCGATGGTTTGCTAGTCATGGTTGGAGATTTTAATTCGGTGGTCAGTGGAGAGGAGGATCGACACCCTTGTAGAACCCTCCCCACCTCGCAGTTATGGTTGGGCCGTTTCATGGATACCCTGGGATTAGCGGATTGTTGGAGACAACTTCATCCTGGCCAGCTCCAGTACACCTTTTTCTCGGGGGCCCATGGTAGTCTCTCGAGACTCTATTACATTCTTATTCCAGCGGCACAGATGGTCTCCGTGAGAGAAATTAGACATCTGCCGAGGGGGATCTCAGATCATTCCCCACTATGGCTCACCATTGATGTGCGGCTGGAGTCCGGGGGTCGTGTTGCTCCTATTAATTCGTGGCATCTTCGTAACCCCAACATTAGTAAGGAAGTGGTTAAATGCATGGATTATTACTTTGCTGAAAATGAAGGGTCAGTATCCTCCCCTGTTACTTTGTGGGAGGCGTGTAAGACTGTGATCCGGGGTCAGACGCTCTCCTTGATTGCCAGCGAAAGGGGGCGCAGAACTAAAGAAGTGGTACGGCTTGAAAACGATATCTCTGAATTGGAAGAACAGATGAAATCTGTGATTACGCCTGATGGCCTGCATTCCTTGGCGCTTAAACAGTTTGAATACAGAGCTCTGGTGACTGATGCGGCTAAAGCGATGAATCGTGAACAGCAGGGACGCTTGTATGATTTGGGTGATAAGGCGGGGAAATTGCTTGCTTGGCTTGATAAGCGGGATAGAGTGAATCGTGTTGTGCCTGTTACTGAGCGAGTGGATGGTGTGCGAGTTGTGGACCCGGTCAAGATCGTTGAGGTCTTTGCCCAGCATTTTCGGAAGGTGTACTCGCCGGTCTCGGACAGACCTGAGGAGGACTCGCACCTGTTGCTCCGCGATATCGCGTTGCCTAGTCTCTCGGATTCGGATAGAGAGCTTATGGAGGCGGATTTTTCTACCGATGAAGTAGCGCTCGCTATTCGTGCACTTCGTTCTGGTAAGGCTTCGGGCCCGAATGGTTTGCCAATCGAGCTGTATAAGTTGTGTCCTGATAAAATGGCGCCGTACCTTCGTCGGACGTTTTTGGCGTCGCGAGATCTCGGGCTTCTTCCCTGAGATCAGAGACTGGCGTCCATTGTGGTTATCCACAAGGACGGAAAGCCCCGGGAACATTGTTCGTCATATCGGCCGATCTCGCTTCTGAATTTGGAGCCTAAGGTTCTTGCTAAAATTTTGGCGAACCGCATGATCACGATGATCGGCGAGTTGGTGCACCCTGATCAGTCTGGGTTTATCCCCCACCGTAACACTGCGCTTAATCTTCGCCGTCTACACGGTGTTTTGGCGAGGGTCTCTTGCGGAACCGGCCATTTTGGTTTCCCTTGACGCCTCGATGGCTTTCGACACGGTGGAATGGCCTTATTTGTGGGCTGCCCTCGCTAAATTTGGCTTTGGTCCTAAGTTTATTGGATGGGTTAAACTGTTATATGCACAACCGCTTGTACAGGTGGTGGTTAATGGAAGGGCCTCGGATCCCTTTGTCCTCGGACGTGGCACAAGACAGGGCTGCTCTTTGTCGCCTCTCCTTTTTGCTCTTGCTCTTGAACCCCTTGCCGCTTGGCTCCTCTGGGAGCCTTCGCTCTAGGGCATACGGCGGTCTCCTACCTTTGAGGATCGGGTGTCACTTTATGCTGATGATATTCTGTTGTACCTCACTTCTCCCCGTAAGTCCTTGGGAGTCCTGTTTGATGTCCTGAGCTGCTTCGGGAGGAACTCTGGTTTGGTTATTAACTGGACTAAATCCTGTATTTACCCACTTGTGGGTGGACAACCTTCTCTGCCTCGCTTCTGCCCTATACCTGTCTCCAGTGGTGGTTTCAAATACTTGGGGATCTACATCTCTATGGACCCTAAGGCCCGATTTGAGCGTAATCTACTGCCTCCGCTTGCCCGACTTCGGTCGGATGTGGCGGCATGGTGTGGATTGCCTCTTTCCCCCCTGGGGAGGGCGGCCCTGTTTAAAATGATGTCTCTTCCCCGATTCTTATACGCAATCCAAAACATGCTGGACCTGGTTCCAGCCTGTTATTTCAGTGAAATCGAGGGTCTCCAGAGGAAATTGGTTTGGGGCGGGAGACCGCGTATAGCGCTGGCGAAATTGACTTTGCCCTGGTATGATGGTGGGATAGCTTTACCGGATGTCAAACGTTATTATTGGGCGTCCCAGTTGAGTGCTATTAATCACGCCATGTATGGCCCTGTCCCTAATCCCGCTTATGATATGGATAAGTGGCAACTCCCGGGGGGCGACTATAATAGAGCGCTTTATTCCAAGAGTGACAGAAGGTATTTGACAGGCCCCACTGCGGTGGCACTGCGTGTATGGGCTAGTGCGACGTCGGCCACAGGTTGGACTGATAAACTCAGGGCGACTCCTCTCTATGCAGCTGAGAGATTGGGTGGTTTGTGGTCCTCGAAGGGATTCGATAGATGGGACCTTATTGGTATCAGTAAAGTGGGTGATCTTTGGGTCACCAATAGAGTCAAAACTTTTGACGAGTTACAACGAGAATATAAGCTGAGTGATAGGGAATATTTTCGATACCTTCAGATCCGCCACGCGCTCGATTCGGTCTTCCCTGCTGGCACCTCAATCCCTGAGTCCTCTCCTTTGGAGGATAGAGTGCTTGAGGGACATGTCCCCGACAGCACTATCTCCCTCATTTACAAAAAACGTATTAATGCCCGTTCGGACCTTCTTATACAGCTGCGTGAGGCATGGACCGGTGACGGGCTGGAGTTAGACGATGAAGACTGGCAGGCTGCAGTCTCCTCCCCCAAGGAAGTTGCTATTCCGGCGCGTCTCCGACTAGTGCAGCTAAAGATTCTTCATCGCACCTATGTCACGGGTCCACGATTGATACAGATGGCTTATTCGGTGGATGGGTTATGTCGGCGTGGATGTGGTTTGCTTGCTACTTTCCTCCATATTATATGGGAGTGCCCGGCGGTAGTGGTTTTTTGGACTCGAGTGCATGAGGTGATGAGAGAGGTGACGGGCGTCGGGCTACTTCCTGAGGCCCGGCGCTGTTTGCTGAATATTTGGGAACCGAATGACTGCACCGTTGCCCAGACTCAGTGGGTCACACTGGGAAACATTATTGCAAAACGAGATATTGCTCAACTCTGGGGGTCTCATAGGGCACCACTGGTCTCGACCTGGGAGGAGAACTTGGACTGGTGCATGTTTAGGGAAAAACTTGTATACGTCTCCCGGGGTAGGCCTAAGAAGTGGGGTAGGATTTGGGATCAGTGGAATTCGTATTGTGGTGAGATTTGTGATCCTCCTTTTGTAAATGTACAGGGATTTATATAGCGCAAATCACCAAGCGGTTTCTAAGCGCTTGCTTAGGGAACCCGTCCTGGTATTCCCCTGTGAGATAACCCCGGCAGGGTATCCGCAAGGTGAAAGCCAGGCATCCCGCCGCGAGGGGCCGTTGTGGAGATTAAGCAAGCTATTGCCCAGAGTCGCAGAGTGTGAACCCGTGAATGGAGTAGGCACCGGAGCGAGAATTGTCGAGTCCATGGACACTTTAGGACTCAAGACCCCGCCGAGCCGGGAATTGAACCCTGGCCCCGGGCTGACCTCTGCTTCCAGGTCTGCCTCCTCTAACCAGTGAGCCACACTTCTCCACTACAGAACCCCATGGTGATACAGGATTTCCCTGATTGTATGTTCCAGTATTTTTGATTTTTTGTTCACTATAAAGCATTGCTCGCTCTTGGTCCCCGCTCCCCATCTCCATGATCTCCTGATGTTTGTTTTTCGTTGTCCCCCTCATACCACACGTAGCAGCCCTTATATTGGTAAATTCGCCTCGTTTTTGTTTTCTTCTGGGTTTTCCTTTTTGTTATTTGTGTGTTATAAAATGGAAACCTTTTATTCATCCTCATTTACCAGACGCTCCTAACCACGTCATGCTTTTTCGCTGCCGGACCCTCGGGTTGTCGGCTGATGAGCTGTGTACTGCTTTATTTTTGCTGTTTTGTATTACTGACTGGTTGTAGGTCTGTATATGTCCTTCTTTTGCAAATAAAGGTTTTAAAAAAAAAAAAAAGATGCAATACAGCACCTTTTCTAAAGGGAGGCAGGGCTCTCTTTTCAAAGATCAGTAAAAGATGTTCTTCTCTCAAGATCTTGTTTCAGGCTTGGACTTATTCTAGAATCGAGAGAGAGAAACCTGTCAATTCCTATCCCAGACTTGCAGTTATTTCCAGATACACTGATGTGCAGCTCATTCAAAAGGGGATCAAATATGGAACAAAGAGCTGGTCAAGACACCCATTACATATGGTCAGTCCTGAGCAATGGAATTATCTACATCTTTTAAACTTGGGGGTCCCCTATAATCCCAGAAGGGCATCTGTACAGTGTCATCAGTGCATGCTGGTGTCGTTGCACACTGTTCTTTCTTGTGGGTTAGTTTTGTCTGGTCCAGGGGGATTGTATATTTGCCATAGTTAGCAGGCAAATGCTTTAGGAATGCAGCTTACGGGCAAGAAAAGAAGGGAATGCTGGCAACACTCTGGCAGACGCACTGTGGCGGCATCTCAGGATAAGAGCAAAACCTCCCCAGGTCACAGGAACAAATATCTTTGCAAGAAGGAAAAGTTAAACAAATATGCAGGCTGCCAGGTCCAGCAAGGACCTTGAGGAACTATTGCACAAACCCGCCTAATGTTTAGAAGACCGACCTAATGTGGAGTCCAGTGAACTTTTACCATGCACAGAACCATACTTCCGGATTTCAAACTCACCCTACAAACATACACACACCTATACACCATGCATGTTTCAGGCATGATAGAGGTAATGTATCTCACTGAATGAACCATATACATGAGGGAAACCAGATAGCAATAAATTAACCCTGGGCGTAGTTCGCGGAGCCGCACTCCGCGGAGCTACGCGAAGACGCAGTTGCACTCCGCGACCTTCGCGTAGCTCCGCGGACATGCGTAGTAGCTTGCTAGACCCGTTCGCGCGCCGTTTTTCGTCTTCGGGGGCGCGGTGCGCGTGTTCGGGGCGCTGCCTGCATGCTCGAGATAGCTAGCGCGCTAAGTTACTCAAGAGGTTTGTCCCGCCCGCTTGCGTTCCCTTATTTCCAAAGTGCGTGATTGCGTCAAATATCGTGCGAACTTACCCCCGGCGCACGCGATAATGTTATTCAGCGCGCGAGAACTACGCTACGCACCGGATCGCGGAGTAATCGACAGCTTCGCGTTCTCCGTAGAACGCGGAGTTGCCAAAACTCCGCAAGCTCCGCGAACGGAGCGTAGTTCTTCGCCCAGGGTTACAATAAATCCAGAGGAGCGCAGGTAAAAGGCATGTCTTTTCACTGGAATTCCATTACTGGCATGACCAGTCTCTCGTAGGCGATGTGGAAACTACTGCAGCCACTATCTCAAAGAGGGATATATTTTGGTGCCTCCCACCATTTTGACCTAGTAAAACAAGAATACCTTCAATGCCTTTGCATGATTACATTTCACTGTGGGTAAAACAATAGCGTTGCACTGCAGAGTCCAGACTTCAGACTCCAGACACCAGAGTTGGTCAGTCAAATTCACTTTATTCGGTTAATTAAAACCATAAAAGAACATTACAAAAAGTCATTTTAAGACAATATAGTAACACAAACACCAACAAAATATAGTAAATATACATCTTAGTCATTAATAAAGCAACAGTTCATGATGTGCTTCATTACAACTATTAAAAAAAAGTGTGATTAATATATTTGAGATCGCGACTGTCCCTCTCTTTTTTTTTCTTATTCTGACCGCCGCAGTTAAAAAGCTTTCTATGTTAAAAATGTCCCCGACATTGGTCAACATTTGTAGGTGTATAAGAGCTGGCCTCACGTGTAAAAATCCTTTGCCCCTTAAAATGGTAAAATAAATTGTTTCCGAATATGCAAAAAATGCTCGCAGAATAAAACACAGTGCAACGTGTCCTGGGTAGAGAAATTGTCACATGAGCATGTACCCAGGTCATCATTCTTTTTCCATCACTGAGGTTCAGCGAGTAATAATTGCAACTGATTAAATCTAAACCTTATAAAAAGGAAATGATGGTGCTGGTTAGTTACTAGATTTAAATGGGGTGCAATTGCGCATGAGGTTTTTAACAACTGGTATGCTCGTACCATTGGTTTTGTCAATTCCCTGTCCTTTCTTTCCACATGAGCCAAATGCAAGTAAGTGTTCTTGGTCTGCAACATGTCTTCCTTCAGTAGTTTGGGGAGTTAAATAACTCGGGCCTTTCTAATTGCGTTGCAAGCTTTTCACATAGCTCAACCAGGGGATGCTACTTGCTCATCTAGACCTAGGGAATCGTGCATAATTTCGTGATTCATGTCTAGCTCCCTGTTTATTTAAATTGCTATCCATTTAAGTAGGGGGCCATTGCAATTAGATCTGATACGAAACCCATACTGGTTTCTTGGTGAATTATATAAGAGGAAGTTGATTGTGTCACCGATAGCAGTCTCCAGAGTCATTCAAAGGTCAATCCCTCCCAACAGATGTCAAATCACTTGCCATGCTGTTGTTTACTGAATGGGCATAGCAGTATAAGTTGTTATGTGTATTAAAATATATAATATTTAATCAATAAAGAAACTTTCTTCTGTCTAAATATTAGACCATAAAAAGTACAATAAAATACAATACAATGCCAACATATCATGGTTATTTAAGAAAGAAACGCAGCTACAATTGAGGCAAATAAAGACAGTGTAATGTGGGACCACTCCCCAAATCAGCATTTACATAATCAAGAAATGCAATTAAAAATGTGCATGGTCAGAAGGTATAAATTCGAATTTATAACCCACTTGCACAGAAAAAACGGTATAGATTAACAACCCGAGCTAAAAAAAAGGGGAACTAAAACCTCTCTTAAAAAGGGTCCGCTATGTACCCCTATTGGAACAAAGATCGAAAAATACACCTCCACAATATACCTTCAGTCAACACGGAGCCTGCTAAGAAGGAACACCTGTATTTAAAATTATGTGCTATAAATGATCTCTTGAACTTATTAAAATTGCATAACCAGGTTGTCGCGTGAGCAAGTACTAATCTCGACAATCATCTAGAGTCTGAGGTGGAGCTCAGGCCCCGAAACACAAACCTGAAAACTACTTCTAATTGCCACATAACAAGGACAGGTAGCTTGTAAGATGGATTGATTCAGGAGCAGTAAATAACTAAAGTGCTGATCGTGCTGTGCAATAAATAGCAGAGGGGATACAGTCAAGGTTAGTGCTATTTAAAAAAAAAAAGACAATACAAACTTTATGGGCTCTAGGAATCTAGCTTGGCAGGACAGTAAGTAAATTTCAAAAGTGCAAATTCGGATTTTAAGTTCAAGTGCTCCTTATCCAGAGGTACGTTGAACTAATAGCTAATTAAAAATATGTGACATCTGAGCCTCCTGTAAAAAGGGTCCACAATGTGATCCCATTCATTAATGCAATCAGGCTCAAGGGTCATCCTAGTCTTCAGTAGTAGCTTAAGGTAAGTATATACAGTAACTTTAATTTGGTTGGTTGCAAGTCGTTTGAGAAAATGAAGTGTCTGTTTGCAATGTCTGATAGAAAATTTGTTAAGAAGAGGTTTAATGGTGCAAGACCTAGGTTTAGAATAGAATCGAATTAGAATCATTGGGGAATATTTACAAGGAAACTGGTGGAGCGCGACATTAGCCTTCTTGGCTTAATGCCGTGCTCCGATACTTTGGTAACACAGGGCTGCTCCGTATTTACAACAATATGTAGTATGCCGTGCATTTCCCCTGCACTGTCGCTAATTACAGCTACCTAGCGCCAAGGCAGGCACCCTTGCACCCTAGTGCAAGGGTGCCGGCGTTGTGGGAATGACTGTTTATGTGCAGGAAGGTGTCCCTTCACAGGTAAGATAATGCAGCAGTATTTCTAGTTATTGTCTGTTTGTTGCTTCCGTGCTCAATCAAAGCTTGGGAGGGAAAAGGTTGGGCATCCTCGGCTGTCTCTGCCTTGCTGATTAAGTTGGAATGGAAGGTATCAGATTAAAGCCTAGGGCCTTTGACTTCCTCCAGTATAGCAGCTAGACGGGACGGGCTGTAATCATGTCAAGAGCTGATGAGCATGTGCAGGTATGGTAGCTGTTACCAGCATCTGATTGGACTCTTTGGACCATACCATTTAGCGCTTTTAGGGGCATATGTACAAGCCCCTGCCGCCACGGGATAACGTGGCTTAACGCTGCCTTGTACATAAGGCCCCCTTTCATGCTATGGCTAGCGTGAAAGGGGAGAGCAGTGGGTGTCGCGGTGGGCATTCCACCGCAACACCCATTCATTTTTACTCTCCCCCTATGTACAAGGGTGGCGTACATAGGAGGCAGTGCCAAAATTAAGACCAGGAAAACTCTGGTCTTAGGTCGGCAGAATCAGGAGAAATGCATTATTTTTCCTTGTTGTTTCTTTTTCCATGTGTGCTGCCTTGTGCCTCGGTAATGCCTTCTGAATACTCTTAACCGAAGGGATTACCGGCAGGCATCCTCAGCCTGGTCCTACCTGAAGCCTCCTTTTATCAGATAAGTCCTTTACTGTGTATGCCTATTGAGCTACATATTTGGAACACTATCACATATCTAGCGCTTGTTCCAGTTTCTTTGTTGAATCTCTTCTATGGCAAGAGTCTTTCTGGAATATCAAATTACTTATTTTAACATTTAGCGGGAACAGGACGCTTTTCAAATATACCGACACAAGGCTTGTTTGATAACCAGACATCCGACCTTTTCGTGAAACCGTTGATTTTAAAATTAATAAGACATCGTTGCACATTCGGTGCACCACATTTTTTTCAGCCATTTATTAGAATCAAGAACATCCACCAACTATGTTTTAATCAAAAGGAACTAATCACATTGAAACAGGACCTATAATTGTGTGGCTTTCCTGAAGAAGGCGTTGTTTACGCCAAAACGCGCGTCGAGTTAATAAAGATATTGGCACTTTTTAACCCTTTATTTATACATATTGATTAAATGTGATGTGTTACATATTGTGTTACATTTTTTAATGTTTTGTATAAATATCATTTGTTTAGATAATATGAGAAGAAATTATTAAAACGGTAACAATTTAAATATATTTTTTCAGTCTTCCTTGGTCTTCTTAATGTCATAGATACTGTGTATATTGTTTGCTTTATTGAAATTGCCTAAGAGTTTTTGTCACTACCATTTAAGTCCCTGTCCTAGGAATTGAACTATCCATTGTTCAGGGGGTGCTTGTTTTTTCTCATTTATTGTGTATCAATGCCAGTGAAGTATTAAAAAACATTCAGAACAAATTCTTTATATACTGTTCGTGGACTTCATTATTTTTCTTTTAAAATATATCCAAGTACTGCCAGTTTCACTAATACTTTTCTCTTTCAAACATTTTATAATTTTCACAAGTATTCAAGTATACAATGCTCATTTGTTTACAAATTCCCGGCTCACAAATTGGTTTTCCAACTTTTAAAAAATAAGGTAAAAATCTATTGCAGTCTACTATCATAATCACATTAGTAAAAAAAAGTATGCATGTTCAGATTTACCTTTTTTAATAAGCATCCTGTGTTTCATCTGTTTCGATGATTTATCCTGCTTATGAAACAATTCGATACATTCTTGGATTTGAGCAAGGTAATTACGTACATAAGTGATCTACTTTAATAAAACTCAGTTCACGCTTAGATTACTTCCTCAATTATGTATTTTCTCGTTGCAAAGGGACAATATCATGAGTCGGGAGGGGAATGAATAGATGACACATATTGCACACTGCAGAATTAGTTTTGTCGAACGAGTCATCCAAATCCTTCTTTTTTTAAATTATTCTAATTCTTTCATTATTTGATATATTGGTTTTGACGGGCAAGGATGTAGGCGTTGATTCACCTGACATTGTCAGAGAATACATTACAAGACTTGTGTAGAGATTTTCAGGGTTTCATGCAGCACTTTGCCTTTTCAACAGCTTTTGTATCCAGACAATAAGGGTCCTTTTCTGGTTTTTCGTCATGACAGCATCGCGTAGAAGCTGCTGCGCTATGAAAGCACCAACCAGCTTCGAGTTGACCAATCTTCATTCTTCTCGGAGCACTCCCTAAACCTCTAAGGCTCTACTGCCGCACTGGAGGGCGGGAAGGGAGATGGACAAAACAACTGTGTCAACAAAATGTAATACATAAATAACACCCACTTCCAGTGGAGCATCCACTAGGCGTACATTGCTGTAGAGAACAGAATATGCATGTCAATGACCCTCGATTTTCTCTATCCAGACATCCCATATCAGGGCTCACACAGTACAAAAAGGCCATTGTGGACCCCAACTGCTTGAAAATATACGTATTCCCCTTCGATGAAAGGCGGGACGTTTTCCTCACCAGGGGTCATATTATCAAGAAACAGAGCTAACATTATCGCCGCTTTAGCGGCAGAACACTGGCGCTAAAGTGGCGATAATGGGCTTGATATTACGCCCTTTCCCACAGAAGCCCATGTTTTGGTGTGAACATGGGCTTCTATGGGCATTCTCTACGGCGTATTATCAACCCCATTATTGCCGCTTTAGCTGCAGTTTTCTGTCGCTAAAGCAGCGATAATGTTAACGTCGTGCTTGATAATATGCCCCCACCTCTTCTAAAAGTTTAGGCTGTAAGCAAAACAAGTCAGCCCCAGCTGGAACACAAACCCAGTGCCAGTCACCATCCAAAGTTACTGAAAATGGCTGTAGTGCCTGCACCTCATTTGCCATCTCAGATTCCGCAATTCAAATTTTCTTACCCAGCCATCAGGTGATTCTAGGTGGTATTCTGATGCTCGTGTCTCCAACCGTTCCTCCATTCCATTCTCAGGTAATATCACTGTGGTAATTTTGAGCTCAAACTGCAGGTAGAGTCTCCTTTCCTCTATCCAATTGTATGTCATCTCAAAGCTCCTAAGTAGCATTGATTTCTACCTCGTGTTACCAATGAGTGACAAAGAAATAAAATTAATTTATCTCTTTCCCACCCACAGCAGATGATGCCTCACTCATTGGCACACAAACGAAACCCACTGCAGGTCAACCGTGTCACACAAAAATCTTATACTACGTTTGAAATTGGTGGATCAGAGACCAACATTTGTGCCCACACGGAATCCACACCTAGGGCAAATATTTAGGTGAGTAATGGCAGAGGCTCTTTAGGTGAGACGCAGCCTCAGATGGTACCACCATTTTTAGCTCTCGCAGACAAATCCTACTACCCCAGCTTTTCCAGGGCTCATGAAGTTCCCCGTCTGCTCTGTGAAGGCTGGCTTTGACTCCAATTTTGTGGTGGAAGTCTTAATATGCCTATATCTGCTGGCCCTCCCGGCCACTGGTTTACTTTTCCACTTAGTACCTCCAGCTCCCATCCAGTGAAGAGGTCAGTCCTACGCAGATATGCTTCTCTGTCTAAGTGTTGGTGCAGAACTCAAAATGCCACAGCATTCTTAGCCACATCAGGAACAGAACACATTATGCCTCATAGGTCGCATTTGTATTGCATGGCACCATTACTCAATGGCCGACTCACAAAGACAGAGGGCATCCTCATGAAGAGTAGGACGGTAGCTTACTCATGAGCTTCAAAGGCTCATCACCATCTTTGGTCCCAGTTGTCTCATCCCTCTACAAAGACAATTCACAATGGACAGTGTTGCGGTATAAACAGTGTCAAAAATTCATTCAGTTATTACTATGGGAGGGTGTACCTCTACCAACTTAATAAACATTATCCAGTTAGGTTTCAAACCAAGTACAGGAGAATTTCTATTTGACCACTAATAGCAATGGCACAAGCAGAAGGCAATTCTCCTGAGCAATGTGTGTTGAGTTTATTAGTACTAAATAACACTAAAGTTAGGAAAACATCACAGTAAAATTCCCAAACTGTTAGACCGGTCAGGCTTAAGGTGGTCTTACCCCAAACTTTTTGCCTTCCTCCTCCATTTCTGCTGATCTAATTTTCGCTGGCTTTAGGACTTTGCACACTCTACCACTGCTAACCAGTGCTAAAGTGCATGTGCTGACTCTATATTCCCCAATTGGCATACTTAATTTACTTATAAATCCGTAGCAAAGTAGTACTACATGGACCCAGGGCCTGCAAATTAAATGCTACAAGTGGACCTGCAGAACTTATTGTACTACTCATTTAATTAGCCCTTTAATTATGTCTCAGGCCTACCATTGAGGCCTACATGTGCAGTTTTTTAACTGCCACATCAACCTTTCAAAATGTTGCCTGGCCCAAACCTTCCTTCTTAATACATATGTCACCCCTAGGGTAAGCCTAGAGTAGGCCCAAAACAGCTGATGGGTCAGGGTGCAATATATTTAAAACTTGGTGTATGTAACTTTATTTTTATGATGTCCTAGTAGTGAAAAGCTCTTAATTTCATTTTCACTACTGTAAGGCCTACCTCTCCCATAGGATAACAAGGGAGTTTCCTTATTATATCTAATAAGCTTTAATTTCCACATTGGAGCAGGAAACCAGATAATGTTTGGTGTCTTCCTAACTTATGGTGAAGTCGTATTAAAATTAACGATTTTGAAATTACACTTTAGAAGGTTGATATTTTCCTGCCTTAGCCATTTAGTGCCTGAAGCCTGTCTCTGGGCCACATGACTGGGTGTAGTTGACAGTTGGGCTTTGTGTATTCCTCCTAGACAGCCACAGACAAAAGAGAGCTTTGGTGTTCCTGGATCAACCATTAATGTTAGGATGGGGGGACAGAATTGAGCACAGCCCTACTTACACTTCAATAGGCTGTGCCCTGTAACCACCAGAAGAGCTTAATACCCCCTGTAGTTAGTTTGGAGCCACAACAGGGATGGCAGGATGCTCGGGGACTTCAAAGGGAAAACTATTGATGCTTCTCCCCACTTCAAAGGCACGACTGGGTATAATCACTGGACCTTAGACACAAACTCTTGATTGTACTTCTGGGCCTGTGGATGCTTTGCCAGGAAGAAAGACTGCTGTGCTGCTGAAAGACTGCCATTCTGCTGGACTGCTGCCTCGTTGGACTACTGCCTAGCTGGGCTGCTGCTTTGCTATGCTGACCTGCTGTCTGCTGCCCTCTTGCCTGTGAGAAGGACTGAACCTGCATCTCCTGAACCCAGAACCTCAGACTGACTCCAAGGGCTAGTTGGCTGTCATTCTGATGTGAAGCCTCAGGCACACAACAGGCTTCCAACAACCTTGTAGTGGCACCTGGACTCACCCATTTGTGATTCCACCCTGCTAAGCTGTGCCGCCGGGTCATGGACCAGTGGAAGGGGGCTTGGGGTGCTCTGCCAGCCTCGGTGGATCCAATGGAACGGACACATCTCCTCTGCTGTGCGGCCAACCCCGTGCAGAATGCCCTGATTGCTGCTGCTGCATGGATCAAAACCGCTACAAAGACTCGCATTACAACACAGCCCATCACTGCATCAGAACGATCCATGTGTGATGCAACTGCAGTGAAGGGCCATGCATTCTTTGTCAACTACAGCCTCGATGATAATGCCGGACTCTATATCACATCCTTGCAGCTCCTTGGAACTAATGTATTGCCCGACTGCATGACGCATCCTCTACACCTGACTTCGCAACACAAGTCCTTATGGATGGAATCCTCGATGATGTCACAGGACCTTGCACAGCAGCCTCTCCTCATCTCAGAACCTGTTAAGAGAGGCACTCACCTGAGCACCGGATTGTCTCACCTTGATTTATTATTATTTTTTTTTTTTGGTCCTCATACATGCCACCAGATGATGAATACTCTAGATGGGATCTCTCTGCGCCTTTCACACAGACAAACTTGGATGCCGCTCTAGTATCTGTGTGGAGCAAACAGGGAACACCCAGAGGTAGGCTGTCTCCTTGTCCAACTCCCTTTCCCTTCGACAGACCGCCTTGGGAACCCGGGAGGACTGGACCACAAACCTCTGGCATAATCATTGGACCGTTGTTAGATCTTCGACCAGGCCACTAGTGCAGACCACACCCTTGCGGCACTCGCTGCATCGCAAGCCATATCTGACTTACTGACCATCATGACATTTCTTAAACAGTCTGCAAATCTAGGAGGGGCCGCCGACTTCCAGTCCCTACAAATTTCTCTCCTAGCTATGACTATCTCATAGAATAGAAATTGTGAAGCAAAGCTATTTATGTTGTATTCGGAGGGCAAACCAATAAAAAACAGTCTAAGGGAACATGTAATCGAGATTGACAAAACCTCCTCCAAAAAACCACAAATGGCCTCCCAATAACTGGAGATCTCTGGACATTCTAAAAACATGTGTCGGTTGTCTGCTGCTGGAAAGTTACATCTAGGGCAAAGATAATTATCTAATGTGACCTTGGATAATTTGGCCGGGGTC
The DNA here is from genome assembly GCF_964261635.1 of Lissotriton helveticus. Lineage (NCBI taxonomy): Eukaryota > Metazoa > Chordata > Amphibia > Caudata > Salamandridae > Lissotriton > Lissotriton helveticus. The sequence goes on along the minus strand of NC_136063.1, from coordinate 1,545,925,266 downwards.
CAATAAACCCTGTAAACTGTGAACAGATGGTTTCTTCTCAGGTTTGCTGGCTTTATTAGTCTCTGAGACATAGAAAATGAGTCTGTCCATATTTTTTTAATCTCCTCAGGACTATCAAATAAAGCATTACCCCAGAGGTTAGCCAATTCAAGATCCAAGGTATCTTTTGCCCCCACAAACAACCTATACCAATACGAGACTTCCTGTTTCCAAACTCCACCACTACAGATAGAATCTAAAATCCCTGTGTCTTCTACAGTCCCAACCGATTGCTTTGACCACCAGGCTGAAAGTTGATCAAACTTAAACCTTGTTAAAGACCTGTTGGTCAAATTCGACAGAGACTCCCAGCTCATAAGGCATTAGTTGACACAAAGATCCCCCCATTTCTTAAAGCCTGCCGCTTTAAGCGGCTGAGACAATTGATCTTGAAGACATTCCGGGGTACCGGGAGACTCTCAAATTGGGGCCTGTGTATTATAATAAGGAATCGCCCTAGTTCTCCAGAGATAGGTCCAATTCTTGAGTGCCGCCTGCACAATCTTAAGGAGGACTTTTTTATAAAATTTTTGGTGGCCAAATTTAAAAAGAAAAAATTCCAAACCCTGTGGCTGGTCATGCAACAGTGCCTGAAAAAGGCGGCCCTGTGAGGAAGAAACTAATTTATTGGCCAATATTCTAAAATTCTTGAAGTGAAAGGCATGGCAGTATAATAATAAATTCGGTAGGGCCAAACCACTTATCTTCAATCCTCTCCTTAATTTCTTCCAGGCAATCCTGGATGATTTTGCAGCCCATATAAAGGATCCGATCTTCCCTTGGAGGCCAGCGATGTCCTTAGGGACAAAGGGTAACGGGATGGTATTAAAAAGAAAGGTTATTTTGGGAACTATAGTCATTTTTACGAGATTGACCCTCCCATATAAGTTCAGTGGCAGGCTTCCCCATCTTGTTAACATTTTTGAGATTTCTTTCGCTACAATCTGCCAGCTGACTGGGATGTCAGTCAATTTTTGAGTAAGATGGATTCCCAGATACCTAATCTTTTGTCTTGCCCCCTGAATAACAGATAAGTTGTTCCACCCCATTATATCGGTTTTCTCCTTATTAATTTTAAACCCGGATACCCTTCCAAATTCCTCGGCCAGTTCGAATAGCCGAGGAATTGCCTCAACATGATTTGAAGTGTATAAAAGAAGGTCATCCGCGTAGAGGGCGGTTTTAAGCTCCAAATCTGCTATTTTAAAAGGTGAGATTATACAGTCGGCTCTAAGTGCACAAACGAAAGGCTCAATATAAAGATCATATAATAGGGGGACCGGCGACATCCCTGCCTGGTGCCTCGGGAGATATCGAACCAATCAGAGAGACCTCCGTTATTCAGGACTTTTGCTCGAGGACTCTGATAGAGAGATTTAACTCCTTCGATAAAAATCGGAGGAAACCCAAACCCCGCCATAGCAGCCAAAGATAAGCCCAATTGACCTGATCGAATGCTTTGGCCGCATCGATTGCTATAATGGCTAGTGGCAACCCCCTCTCTTCAGCAAAGTCGATTGCCCCGATCACCTAAAACGCTAAATCGTTTAGCTGCCTCCCCGGGATAAACCCTCTTTGATCTGGGTGTATGATTGTTTTTATAATTCTGGCGAGTCTAGTGGCCAGTATCCCGGAAAAAATCTTCAGACCTGAATTTAACAAGGAAATTGGTCTGTAAGACTCTATTTTTTGAGGATCTTTATTCGGCTTAGCTATCAGAGTTATAGTAGCTTCAGACCATGAAGGGGGGATACTACTACCATGTATAAAGATACTATTAAAGAGAGTGGTGAGCACTGGAACCACTGACTCAGATATATCTAAATAAATCTCAACTGGCAATTCGTCTGGACCGGCGGCTTTACCACGACTCATTTTCTTAAGTTGTTCTCTTACTTCCCCCTCCGTGATCTCACTAGCTAAATAATTAATATTTATTTCAGACATCTGGGGCAAATCTCTCTGACTCAACCATGCCCTAACCTCCTCTAGTCCTATGCTGGTCTCTTCGTGATATAAGCCCTGCATGAACCCCCTAGCCTCTTCCCTAATTGCCGCATCCTCTCAAATTGGTAGGGCTGTCTCGCTCTGAATTAACAGCTTGATGTTATTCCTGACCCTCTCCGTCCTAGATTTTCACGCCAGGAGGGCCCCACATTTTTCACCGTACACAAAGTTTTTTAATTTACTAACCTCCCACCTTTCCTTAATGATCTTATCAGCTGCAGCTTTAAATGATGTTTGTAGATCTAGCAGTTCTTTCTCCAACTTTAGGATTCTCTCTCTAGCTGACAAAGCAGCCAGCTGTAGTTCTAGATCTTTTTCTTTTATTGCTTTCAGATCATCTAATTATTTTTTTTTAAGGGTTTTCCGCTTATGAGTCATTAGTGAACTCAGCAACCCACAGAGAAAAGCTTTAAACAACTCCCAGACTATTTGTTCAGTAGAGGAACCGATATTAAAGATAAAAAATTCAATATTTTCTCTTTTACCTCTACCTTCGCCCTTTCATCCAAAAAGAGCGTTCTGTCTAGTGTCCACCTAGTCTCTGTGGGCCTGGAACTCAACTTAAATACTAATTCGACCACTGAATGAGCAGAAATCCCCACCGGAGTGTGGCCAACCGATACTATATCTGTGAGCAGACCTTGATCCGCCAAGATGTAATCTATTCTAGAATACTGCTTGTACTTTTTGCTGTAAAATGGGTATTCTCTCGTAGCACCATGTTTGGCTCTCCATACATCCAGCAGGTTAAAATCCTTCATGATATTTCTAAGTGTTGAAATAGTTTTAGTAGGAGCACCATATTTCACCCTGGAGGTCCGATCTAAACCCTGATCAAAGACCAAATTAAAATCTCCCCTGAGTATTGCTGGGGCCGTGGTCTGTAGTAGACCAGCACCCAATTTCAGAAGAGGACCGGGATTGTCATCATTCGGGCCATAATAGACAGCACAGGTAAAAGGTGAACCACATATCGCGAGGGTTGCCACAAGCCACCTACCTGACTGATCGGTATCTAATTTCTGCACCCTAATCCCTCTATTTGCCCAACCACAATTGCAACCCCTCTTGAGATACCTTTCTGCTTTGAGTACAATATATCCTGGACCCAGCCCACTCTACCAAAAAGCTGTTTACACGCATCTGACTCTAAATGGGTCTCCTGCAATAAGTAGATGTGGGCGTCAGTGTTTTTTTAAATATTCGCAGACCCTGGATTGTTTCCTCCCTACCCCTAGTCCGTTCACATTCCAGGAGAGGATTTTTATACCGGATGACCTAATCATGACCCTACCGGACCAGTACAAGCCATGCATCTAGAGCTTTTAAAAAAATGTAACCTATACTAGTAGGAAGTTCCTATATTTTAAGTATTTTTTTTCCCTCTCCCTTCTCGCCTTTTTTTTTAACCCTCCTTATTATAACCTTATTACACTCATCCTATCACTGTTCCCTCCTTTTCTTCTTCACTCGTGCTCATACTCATACTCTTCACAGATCTCACCCCAAATCCATGTCCGACTACCCCCCTTTTCCCTTATGGACCGAAGTGGAATTTCTCAATCTCATTTTATTTCTGTCTCATTTGAGATAGAAGGTCGTCAACATCTTCTGGCTGGCTGCAGTTATACATTTTATTCCGCCATATTATCTTTAATAAAGCAGGGAACTTCATTTGAACTTGTGCCCCGAATGATCTCAGGTCAGGCATTCTGGATCCCAGTTCCCACTGCCTCTGGGCTGTTCTTCCTCCGATATCAGATCAAATTTGATATGGGTTGGCCCGATGTTGAAGAGTAGGTCGAGAAATGCATCTACCTAAAATTAGCTCCTTGGCACTGTAAGAATGGAAATTAACAAGGATCTTCCTAGGAGCTTTTCTGTCCGTGTGCAACTTAAAAGGGTCCCTATGCACCCTTTGTATCTCCGACTCCAAATCAATATCAGGCCGATCTTTTAAAACTCCATCCCTTAATAACTTGCAGACAAACCCCGTGATGTCTTCCTGCTCTTCCCCTTCTGGAATCTTCAATATTCTGAGATTGTTCCTGCGGGCTTGCGTCTCTAATCTCTCCAGGTCCATTGCAAGGAATCTATTCTGGGCTTTTAGGACATCGATATCCTTGGAGTTCTCCTGAACTGATTCTGACAGAGTAGTGACTTTCAGCTCGAGTCCCTGTCCGGGTGCAAATGTCATCCAGTCTAGACTCGAGGAGGTCAAACCTATCATGGATTGCTTTCTGGTTGTTCTCAGAAATTTCAAACTTGGTCATTGGGTCTTCCCTCAGCGACTGAAAAAGGGAACCCAACCTATTCCCATCCAGACCGTCTGACTGCTGTGTGTTCCCCCGGAACTGAACATCCCAGGAGGGCTGGAGCTGAGCCGGAATCTGTGGATGACAGTGAGTAGTACCATCCACTTCAGGTAATAGAGCCAGCGAGTCCACTATCACTGATGACACCAGGGGGGCCTGTAAGGCTTGTGGGGCTTGAGGAGAAGGGGGGCAAATTACCTGACTGTTAACTGACTGACCTGCGGAGGTGTCAACAGTGTCAGCGGTAAGACTCTCAGTCAAGTCCACCGCACTCCTAGAGTCAGGCATACCCTCCAAGGGCGTGTAACGATTTTCTAATGGCAGCTGGGGACAACCGGCCTCATGAGCTTCCACAGCTATGCCTGATTTCGCTCCAGAACCTACAACCTGCTCCATAATTTTAAATAAGGTCTTAAGTGATGGAGTATTTTTTGGAGGCGGTTGAACAGTTTTCGAACCCTTTACTTTTTTGATACCTCCCACTTTTTTTTTCCTTTATAAGGAGTTAACGGTGTAAGTCCCTCCTTCTCTACCGAATCCAGGACCCCCTTTGATCTCAGTTACTGCTGGGATCTAAGCTGGTATCTGTTTCTATGTTTTCTCGGTGGAGAGGTTGGTGAAATTGACAGCTCCCTCTGGCTCCTTATGAGGTTTTTACTACCTCTAGTGATACTCAAGCTGGAAGCAGAAACGAGAGCAGGGACAGAACCAGAATCGGGAGTAGAGTTAGACACAGAAGCAGATTTTTCAGCCTGTCTCCGGTTCTGCACAACAATCCCCCCCACTCAAGGGGTTAACTAGATGAACTCCTGTAGACTCCTGATCCATGCAGTCACACTGCTGCTCCACCCCTGCCTGGAAACACCTTACCGCAATGGGCTGTGAAGAAATGCAGCAGGAAGGGTAAAATGCCTTACAGACCGGCCCCCGAAGCTGAAGGTATGCCAAAACGACACAAGCTCGACTCCAGAAGCTCGTCCGACGATCCCTGAAACGCCGCCCTGAAGAGGAGCCGGCTTCCTGAAGGGACCGCCCGCCTCCGTCTCCACCTCCGTCTCTGCCGCCCGACCCATATGCTTCTCCTGGGTTCCAATACCGCTAAAGCGCCGCCGGGGCCTCGGGAAAGTAAAGATCAGGCGGGTAAGTAATTCTCGCCCTAGGATTTTTTTTCAAGTGAGCACCATCATACTCTTACCTAAAAGATTGCCGCCGTAGGTTCAGCCTCTCCTCATGCCGTCTGTTTCGTTTCGTACTCAGTCCATGCCGCCTCCCGGAGCCCCTGAGACCAGCGTTCAGCCTGCCGCCGCCATGTTCCTCCTGGCTCCACCCTCGACTGCAATCTCTGATTGTCTCACCTTGATGACAATTTCCCCAGACCCTCCTAAAACTAACTGTGATTAATACTCAGCGTAAGTCTGAAAGTCCTCGGGGGGAAAGGGGTTTGGGATGACAAGACAAACCAGAGACAGGAAGGCTCCATCTGCCTTTTCTGGAGGTAAAGTATATTCTACGGGACTGGGCTGGATTCTGGATTCTGTGATCAAGATGCGACTGGATGTTGAAGATATCTTTAGTCTTCCACGAGACTTCTAATTGTACAAACACAGAAGTTAACAATGTGTAAATTCGCTAGTAAGTCTTTCAGTGTTAACATAAATTGTAAACAATTCTTAGTAACCCTTACCTAACAATCATTTAAATTGTTACTGATTTACTGGCTGTTTTAACATTCTAATTGGCAGTTGGACAATCTGAAAATGGACAATCTGAAAATAGACAATGCAGTCATTAGTATTTTGTGAACATCCAATAACAAAAATGTTAAAAAATTCTGTCACTTCTAATAATAAATGGGTACTTGAATCCTGATCTGCACTGCTTAAATCAGGTGCCTCGATACTTCTGCGATTTTTAGTACAGCGTGAAAGACACTCCAAAGGCCCATAGGAATGAATGGGGAGTCATTCCTTATTTGCGATTAGCAATTTGCTAATCGCAAATAAGGAAGCGATTTCAAGTGTGCCAGGGGTGTCCAAAGGACACCCTGGAGCACCCCTGAAATGAAATGTAGACTGATGTTGCGCACACACATGTCCAAAGGACACGTGTGTGTGTAATGAAATGAAATGAAAAACGTTTTTATTAAGCGCTAATAGCTGCCCTGAGGCGTCCAGGTGCTGAACATACAACTTAGAAAAATGCACTAAAGTGCATTTTTCTAAGTTTTCGCTATTTACCACGAAGTTACACTTCACGGTAAATAGCGACCCCATATTGCGAATTCGCAATTTCTAAAAGGTTCATGAATAGCATTTAAAGAATCTCTAATTGAGATTCCTTAAATGCGATTCTTCGCAATATAGCGATTTCTAGCATTTGGGATGATGAATCCCAAATGCAAAAATTGCGCTTGCAAAGGGCCAGATTCTCAGAATCTGGCCCTTTGCGAGACGATTTTAGTTTGTCTTTGGATTCAAGTTAGCCTGGCCGATTATCAGTGATACCCCTGAACTGGTCACAGGATGCTTGTTTCTGGTCCAGGTAGGACCAGACCTGGCAGTTTGGGCTGGACTATTCCCATGGGAAACAGGGTCAGACTGATTTGCATATGGCTGGGTCCAAATTGGAATGGCATGGTGATCTCTGAATTGGGGGTAAATGTTTCACAATGTTCAGCATTCTGTTCATCATCTGTCAGGAAATTCACAATTGCCACAGTAATGAATCAGCATCCACGCAGTACCCTAAAAAGAACAAGAGTCATTGTCAAACACAGTTTGGTTAATTGGTGATATGACATAGAATAAGAAATTGACTCTACAAGATGGCAGCCGCATTTGTAGCGGGTATCCTTCACATTTAGAAACACCTGAGCAGTCTAGTGGTCAAGGGCAATGCATGTGATTACTGCTGCCCACTTCAATTGAGATTCTTTAGAGAATGCACGTTAGAACCATTTCTCCGCAGTTTATGTACAGCGAAAGAAAACGATTTTCACAGAGAAGTTCGAGTTGCAGTAAGAGAGAATACCGCTTTCAGTGGTGAATTATCGTGTCACACTGCGAGAGGGTTCTTGAATATCTTCAGCCCTCTGGGAGACATTTCTTTCTAGTGACTAGTCTGAAGTTCCAGGGTTCTTCCGTCCAGCTCTGAAAGGTTGGAAGTTGCAAGTCCAACTTCATGTTGCAGAGAAGTCAAAATACCAGCGTACCTTCGTCAAGTCAGAGTTTCCAGTAGAGAGTTTGTCGTTTCAGCAACTCTGTCTTCAAGTAAGACTTTTCCAAGAAAGTAACGCTGCATATTATGCCAGTTAGCAGAGCACTTATGACATAAGTAGTTTTGCTGTTCCCTCTTTTGCGCTTATCCTTTACCTTTCTTCCCTCTTTTACTTTCCTGGACCCTTTTTGAGAGCATCAGTTTAGAGGAAATTTGCACTGGCAAAAGACTTGAATCAACCAAGGAAAGACAATCACCTTATTAAGACTATATTTGAATACCAAGCTACCATAAGACAATTGGAGATAGAAGGTATAATTGAGAAAGTGTGCATTCAAGTTTAGGGAAAGGTTATTTGAGTTCAATTCATAATATCTTCTCTCTATTGCAGATAACAAACAATATCCCCGATTGAGCACCATTGCATCCACATTATAATATAGAAGAGAGGCTAATACTCCGGTAACCACTGGTAGGGAGATAATCTAACCTTAGAGCACATTTAGAATTGCATAAAGTACGCTATTGGTTGTTGTATTTATGTTTTCTCCTCTTCTGTGTATTAGGCACCCTTTGAGCAGTTAGGAACCTCAACATAGAAGATTCCTGGAAGCAGCACGAGGGTTGTAGCTGTTGAAGGAGTGTCTCTTCTCTTTCCCCCCTATTGGTGACGTTGCTCTGTAAGAGGCGCGGCGGCACTGGTGGGCGTGCATAGGGATCAACGGCCATTCTGCTTCTGCGAAGACAAGAGGGTTCTGACATCATCTTTCTGTTTTGGTATGGTCGCCCTAAGTGGAAAAGTTATGCTCAGACATGGTACCCGTGCTCACTATGCCATTGGATACAAGGTAGCCTGGCTGATGAGGGGTGATACCCCTAAACTGGTCCAAAGATGCTTGTTTCCAGTCCAGGGAGGATCTGCCCTGGCATTTTGGACAGGACCGTTCCCATAGAGAGCAGGGTCAAAACTGATTTGCATATAGGCGGAATCCAAACTGGATTGGCATGGTGAGCAAAAATCACAAAAGATGTATGCCCAGATCTCTCTACTGGGGTGAATGTTTGACAATGTCTACTAATTGTATTTTTGTTGTTTGGGTCTTTCTTTCTTTAATAATATTTACTCCATTTGTCTAAACTAGTGTGGGATCATTGTTGTGTTGTTTTTTCTCTGTGTTACTATTGGAAGTGTTGCACAAATACTTTACACGTTGCCTCTGAGCTAAGCCTGATTGCTATGTGTTAAGCTACCCGAACGTTGAGCACAGGTTAATTTAGGGGTTGCTTGTGACTTCACCCTGAGAATAATTGTGGTTGCTGGTTCAGAAGATTATCGTCCCCCTCAACCAGTAACCCAGTTTCTTACACAAATCAAAACAGAAATATTAAGAAAGAAAATGAGCAAGCAAAAATGTATTTAAATGATTTGTAAAAGGGCAACCAGAGATATGAAATGTGAAAATCTGATAGAGTGGGATAGTGCTCTTTCATTTGTTGGGGTGCATCATATTTACATGTAGTTTGCACCTGCATTAATTTTTGTTGTGTTAACATTTTGGTCATTAGAATGTGAAATGTAATAACATGTAAACGTGAAGGGATAGCAATATTTTGTGCAATGTGAAGAAATTAACATGGAAGTTGTGTTCTGATTAATGTAAATCCGAGTGTTCATTTGTATTTGACTAATGAATTTCATTTAATGAAATGTAATGCTATGATTTAAACGTGCACCATATTAATGTCCGCACATAGGCATATTAATTGGAACTTTAACGTGTAGGACTTGTGTAGGTTGCTTACAATTATTCATGCATTTGATGTGCTCATGTAACGTGTTGACTTAGGAATGCTTAGTAAAATGTTCAGTTACATGTGGCTTCATAAGGCCTACATGCTATTTTCTTATGTGTGTCGATTTCTGCAGGCCGGAAATGCATTTCCCTAGAAGCTCTCATATTAAACTTGGTAGTTGAATTCCATGTGCATGTTGAATTTTTCCTTTCTCACGTTTCTGCTGAAGGTGGAGAAAGTCATCTTTGTTAGTTAGAATAATGCCTTTGATTTAGGAGCTTGGCTCAGAGAGGAGAGGATACATTTGTAGAAGGAGTGCTGATAACGTGGGACAGTGTTCTTTCTCACTGGAGAAGGCCTGGACACTGGACAAAGCCTGTGTCGCGTTCGGCTCTAGGAATGCCTGATTACAATAAGTCATTCTTGCAATTTTGTTGCAAGCTTGAGGGTTGCGCACTGTCGGTGCTCACACAGACCCATGGAAGTGTCTGTAGACCAGTTGCCTATTTTTCACCTACCTTAGACAAAGTAGCTTCAGCATTGCCCGAATGTGTCTAATCTATTGCTGCAACAGGTGTCAGCATTGAAAAGTGTGTGAGTATTGTGATGGGTCATCCTCTAACTGTATATGTTCCACATTCAGTTGAGCTTCTAATGACAAGAACTAAGACACAGCATTTGACGAATAACAGAACCACATGCTATGAACAGGTCATACTTGCCTCAGCGAATGTGACTCTGAAAAGATGTTCTGAACTGAATCCTGCTACTTTAATCCCTATTCCCAATGTTGAAGATGAAGATTGTGAAGACCATGACTGTCTCGATGTGACTGAACTTTGCACCAAACCGAGAACTGATATTGTCCATGAACCTCTGCCTGAATCAGATGAAATCTTTTTTGTAGATGGTCCATACTTAAGGGACAATGCGGGTTTTTTGAGAGCAGCGTTTGCTGACTGTACCATTTCTGGAGTTGTGGAAGCTGCTTGTTTACAGGAAGTACACTTCCCACAGGTAGCTGAAATCCTCGCCTTGACATGTGCATGCTTGATCTCTAATCTGATCCCAGTCACCATCTACACTGATAGCCAATATGTGTTCGGTGTGGTTCATGACTTTGGACAGCTATGGTCACAGAGGGGGTTCCTAACATCATCAGGTTCTCCATCAGAAATGGGGAATATGTGATACAATTGTTTGAAGCCTTACACCGACCAAAAGAGATAGCTGTGGTGAAATCCATTGCCCACAGGGGAGGGCTTTGTGAGGTTGGCCAACAGGTACGCTGATGAAGTTGCATGTTTCTGTTTTTAACCAAGGGTGCATTTTTATTGGAAAATATACTGGAGAGAGGACAGAAACAAACAAGCTCAGCATGATGTTAGCCATAGCGGACACTTGGGATGAGGTCAAGTGTGTGCAGGGAGAAGTGTCAGACCAGTAAGAAGCTGGATAGAATAAAGAAGGCTGTGAGAAAAGGGATGATGGCATTTGGGTTTCAACTGACGGTCGAGCAGTGTTACCAAATTATTTATTAAGCCCCATTGCGTGGCAGATTCATGGAACAGTTCACATTGGAAGAGATGCCATGTTGCAAGTGTTCAGACAGACGTGGTTTAATACACGGTTCCGTTTGCTGAGGCAGTGTGTCACAGGTGTGTTACAGGTCAACAAATTAATGCTGGTAAGAAAACTGTGGATGCATTGAGTCGCATTGGAAGATCTGGGAGTCCCTTCAATAGGATCCAGCTTGATTTTATTGAGAGGCCTAGGTGCAATGGATTGAGGTACATTCTAGTGGTGGTGTGTGTTTTCTCACCGTGGGTAGAGCATATCCAACGAGAAGGTGTGATAGTCTAACAGTGGCGAAGCTGTTACTTAGAGAGTTGATTCCACGTTTTGGATTTCGGGATAGAGAAACGCACTTCCACAGTGAGATTATGAATCTGCTTTGTGGGGCCTTACAAGTTGATCAGAAACTGCAATGTAGCTACAGACCAGAGGCGTCTGGTATTGTGGAGCAGGTTAATGGAACTCTCAAGATGCAAATGGCGAAGGTTTGTTCGTCGACGTCTCTGAAATGCCCTGATGCATTGCCCTTCGGTGTTGATGAGTGTGCGTAGCATCCCTGATAGGAGGACAGTACTCTCACCCCACAATTCCTAATGGGGAGGGCGATGCACTTGCCAGGAGTGCCGTGTACAACATTGATAAACATCACCAATGATTCAATCCTTGATTATTGCAAGGGACTGGCTGACATGGTCCGTTCTGTGTCTCGCCAGGTTGAAGCTGCGACTGGCCCGACCTTGAAGGACCTCTGCCATGATCTGTGTCCAGGTGAAGGGATGCTTGTTTGCAAGCATGTGAGAAAGAACTGTCTTGATACTCGCTGGAGAGGCCCATACCAAGTGATTCTGGTGACGAATACAGCTGTGAATTGTGGAGGCCTGCCGAACAGGATTCATGCCTTACACACCCGCAGAGTTTCAGGACCGTCTGAAGAGACAGCTCCTCTCCCAGAAGGAAATCCAGCCATGGCTTTGAGGCCACTGTAGAGGACAAGTCAAGCTGTGGGGTTACTGACAAGGCTGGAAGCCCACCAGAGCAAGCTAATGGGGGTCACTCTCCACAAGGCCCAGGTATTGACTCTGAGGGACACGGTAATGTTGCGAGTGGTACAGAGTAAGACTTTGCTGGAGGAACTGGTGTGTAAAAGGATCCGGTTCAGAGAAGCAGCACAGAAGTCACAAGGGAATCATGGCCTGTGAGACAGAAAAGGCAAAACTTGAGACTGGCATCAGAAAGAGATCTTGCGCCTGTGTCTGAAATGTCTGAGTCAGAGTTAAGTAACACAGCACAAGCACAAGAGGGCCTGAGGAGATCAAGGAGAGCAAGGGCGCGCTTTCAGAGGTTCGCTGCCCAAGTGTGGACCTATCTGATCACAGATGCTTGGAACAGTGGGGACAGGGAGAAAGAGGTCTTCATGAGTAGCCAGCAGAACTGAACATTGAAATTGAACTATTTGTCTCTGGAATGGAAGTCAATGGAGGTGTTGACAATGACTGTACCGAGAACTCCTATATTGAGCAGGGTGCAGGTTTTGATTCTGCAGGAGTTGTCTTTTCCAACATTTGGATATCAGCCACCAGATCAGGAGATTTCAGTAGTTTGTCAAACGATTCTACAGCGTGTCATTGATAAAATTGGTTCAGAGCTTGTAGGAGACTGTTGAATAAGGCGTGAACTGTAAATAAAACGCTTGCCTTAAAGAAGATAACCTAGGCCAGAGTGGAAGAAAATTTAATTTAGGGATTTCCCGTAGAAGAAGAAAGAGGGCTAAGGAAGTATTTTGAACTGTGTAAATAAGAATGCAATGAACTGTGAATTTGATTTCCAAGACTCCAATGAACTGTGTGAATTTGTTGAACGACAATCAGAGGCAGAGAAAGAGACTTCCTCTTGATCCTCTTGCAGTGTTGAACCAAACTCAATTAAAAAGAGAGTCTGGAAATCCGAACTGTAGGACAAAGTGTGTGATAGGAACACTCATAGTAGGAGTGATCGTAGTAATAGCAGTAGTTATTATCGTCTCCGTAAAAGTTTCACATGATGCAAAGGTTGAGGGAGTCAGAGCGCAAGAGACATCCACACCTATTACTTCTAGCACAAAAGAGGGTGCTGTAGGAGCAGATAAAGCTATGCTAGATCAAACTAGTCACATGTTGCATGTAGATTTGTCTAAGGGTGATTATACGTTGAATCACTATGCAAAATTATTGTATGAGTATGTGAATACGATGGATGTGAGAGATTGTTATGTGTGTATGCAGTTGCCTGCGTCAGTGGAGGAGGGTATCCGTTATCACCACCTCCCATTGACGTATCGTAGTACATGTACTTTATTGCTTAGTATGGTTTACGGTAGGGGTCACTATGAGTATTACTTCTCCAACTATAACGTAATGCTTCCAGATGTTCCAGCTTATAAGCACCTAAATAAGTATGAATATTACAAGCAGGAAGACAGAATAGGGAAGTATTCCATCCCTACCGTTACACTAGGCACAACTTATGCTCATCGTCACAATTTGACATGAATGTTATCTGATGGGGAGAAGAAGTTCATAGATCAAGTAGAAGATAGACATAGACAGTTAGCAGTAAAACTTAATAATAGGGAAGGGAAATTTGAATGGACCAAAGAGGAGTTAGCAAATAGGGCGAAAGGGAGCTACGGTACAAAAGCTTTAGATTTCGAACAGCGAGGGAAACTTTGCATTAGACAGGTACAGACTTATTTTGATAAGATCTTTGTTGGACAGAGCGTGTGTGATCACATTTTGACAATTCAAGCTACTGCAAAGTGGTTTTTGCAAGACGCAGTGCAAGTGGTACCGAATGTCTATTTTGTGTGTGGGAAAAATGTGTATGTGTGATTGCCACTAAATTGGTATGGTACATGTTATGTGACTGTTGTGTTTCCTAAGATTTACCATGTTGAGGAATTGGGACCGTTGGAAGGTGGACTACACCCTTGAGAGAAGAGAGGTGCTAGTGCAGGAGAGATTGTTGGAGATGTATTTGGAGCAATGATACCAAGGTTGAGAGTGGTTCTGAATGATATCAAGATTAGGAAGTTATCGACTATTGTGGATAAGTTGTCAGGAAATACAGCTCAATCTTTGTTGCTTTTCGATGGAGAAATGGTGTTGAAAAGAGCCATTAGATGCAGAACTGCCTTACTTTAAATGTATTATTAGCAAAAGAGGGCAGAGTCTGTAATAACGCTTTTGTTTGAGGAGTTAGGCTCAGGGAGGAGAGGATACATCAGTAGAAGGAGTGCTGATAACGTGGGACAGTGATCTTTCTCACTGGAGAAGGCCTGGGAATCAAGGTCAACTATCAAGATGCGGGGAATATTGAAACTAAGTGGAAAATCACCTATGAGGAAGGGTTTCGGCAGAATGAGGTGATCAGATGACGTGAAATGGGCATGTTATATGATTTAAAAAAAAATCTTTTTATTGAATTCAAATAACAAGAAACATAAAAAGAAAAACAAAAGCAAGGCAATAGAATACAAATGTGTCACTTCGTTGTCGGGGGGTACATACGCAGATCAAATATCAGAATTATACGATGATATTGGGGGAGGGGGAGACCAGAAGCAAACAAAATATCTAATTTCCTGCGGAGGAAACATCAGGTTGGGAGGAAGACAAATCAGTATTCAATTCCGAACGGGGGGGAGTACATATATCACCACGGTACGTGTTCCATTGAGTCCAAATTTCCCCCCATTTGCGGGGCGTGCCACGGGAGACATAAACAGTCTTTTCTCTCAACATACACCAGTCCATGTTTTGTTGCCACAACAGAACTGTCGGTGGCCTCTGCGCGCCCCATAATTGGGCAATGTCCCTCTTGGCAATCATGTTACCCAAGGTCACCCATCGAAGCTGCGCCTGGTCATAATCATTCGGCTCCCAGACATTCAACAGACACCTCCGCGCTTCAGGCATTGATTGCACACCCGTGACCTCACTCATAACTGCATGCACGCGAGTCCAATAGCGTAGCACTGCAGGACATTCCCAAATAATATGTAGAAAAGTGCCTACCATACCACAGCCACGCCTGCACAATCCATCCGCCGAGAATCCCATGCGTACCAAACGAGGACCTGTCACATATACCCAATGAAGAATTTTGAGCTGGACAAACCGGAGTCGTGCCGGGATAGCTACCTCCTTCGGGGAAGAGATCGCAGCCTGCAAGTCTTCGTCATCGAGGTCTAGACCATCACTAGTCCATAACTCTCGAAGGCTATCCAGTAGGTCAATCCTGGTATTAATTAACTTTTTATATATGAGCGAGATCGTGCTATCAGGGACGTGCCCATCCAGTATCCGATCTTCAAGCGGGGACGCCTCCGGAATATCTGAACCCAATGGAAAATTGGACAGGACCGCATGTCGGACTTGCGCATACCGAAAGGATTCTCTATCATTCAGGTCGTACTCAACTTTCAGCTCCTCAAACGTCTTGACTCTACCCTTGATCCATACATCATCAACCCTGCTGATACCGATCACGTCCCATCTATCAAAACCTTTCGACCTCCAGAGGGAGCCTAGTCTGTCCGACGCATAAAGCGGAGTGGCACGGGTCGGCTTGTCAGCCCATCCCGTGGCCGCTGTAGCGCGATGCCACACCTGTACTGCTGTCTTAGTGGGGCCCGTAAGAGATCCGCCGGCGGATTTCGCGTACAAAGCCCTGTTGTAATCTCCACCGGGTAGCAGCCATTTATCCATCTCAAAAGCCGGGTTCGGTAAGTGAGCATAAGTACCGTGGTTAATGGCCCCCAGCTGAGAGGCCCAGTAGTAACAACGGATGTCCGGGAGCGCGATGCCCCCATCATACCAAGGGAGCGTCAGCTTTGAAAGGGCAATATGAGAACGGCCCCCCCCATATCAATTGTCGCTGTAGACTTTCAATCTCCCGAAAGTAACCGGCTGGTACAATGTCAAGTGTGTTCTGAAGCGCATAAAGAAATCGGGGGAGCGACATCATCTTAAACAGCGCCGCTAGTCCCAGAGGAGAGAGAGGGAGTCTACCCCATGCAATCACATCAGCACGGAGGCGCTGGAGAGGGGGTAGCAAATTGCGTTCATAACGAAGCATGGGGTCCAAGGTGATAAAGATTCCCAGGTACTTGAATCCCTCCAGCACAACCGAGATAGGACAGCCACGGGGCAGGAGAGGAGCCTCGCCGGAGAGGACATAGATGCAAGACTTCGACCAGTTGATGACAAGACCGAAGTTTTTACGGAAAGAAGTCAAAACGTCGAAAAGGACGATCAACGACTTCCGAGGCGACGTAAGGTACAAGAGTATATCGTCTGCGTACAGGGATATACGATCTTCAAACTCTGGAGTCCACCTAATGCCTTTCAAAGATGGCTACCACCTCAGCCAGGCCGCAAGCGGCTCCAAAGCAAGGGCAAACAAGAGTGGGGACAAAGGGCAGCCCTGACGCGTTCCTCTACCGAGAGCAAAGGAGGTCGAGACACGCCCGTTTACCACCACTTGGGCTAAAGGGTCAGTGTAGAGCAATTTCACCCAGTTAAGAAAAGTGGGTCCGAAACCGAATTTAGAAAGAACCGCCCAAAGATATGGCCACTCCAGCGTATCAAACGCCATGGTGGCGTCCAAAGACGCCAAGATGGGCGGTTCACGCAAGGTCTCCGCTCGCGCAAAAACTCCATGCAGGCGCCGGAGGTTAAGTGCCGTGTTACGGTGAGGTATAAATCCGGACTGATCCGGGTGAACCAGGTCACATATGACAGATACCAAACGATTGGCGAGCACTTTGGCCAGGATCTTCGGTTCAGCATTAATCAGAGATATGGGCCTAAAGGAATCACAGTGGTCACGTGGCTTACCTTCCTTATGAATAACCACTACGGAAGCCAATCTCTGGTCAGGAGGAAGGGAACCCGTCTCCAGTGATTCCAAAAACATCGACCTTAGATGTGGTGCCATCACATCCGGACGGAGCTTGTAAAGCTCAATGGGGAGCCCATTAGGGCCCGAAGCATTTCCCGAGCGAACCGAGCGGATGGCAATCGTGATTTCATCGACCATAGGCGGGCCTCCAGAAGATCCCTTTCAGGGTCGGACAAGCATGGCAGCGAAATATCGCGTAGAAGCAAGTGAGAGTCATGTTCAGGTCTATCGGACACAGGGGAGTACACTACCCGAAAATAATCAGCGAAACACTCAACAATAGCAGCAGGGTCAGTGATACTCACGTCATTCACATTAACAATAACAGGGACAACCCGACTCGCACATTCCCTCCTATCCAGCCAAGCAAGCAATTTCCCAGCCTTATCTCCCACATCATACAAACGTCCCTGCTGTTCCCGACCCATCTCTTTCGCAGCGTCAGTCACCAGCGCTCTATATTCAAGTTGTTTCAGACCCAGAAGGTGCAGCCTCTCCGGGGAGACCTCGGACTCCAATTCCCCCTCAAGAACGGAGATTTCATTTTCAAGACGTACCACCTCCTCCCGCCTACATCTCTTAAAGTTGCCAATCAAGGAGAGGGCCTGGCCCCGAATAACAGTTTTGTACGCTTCCCACAATGAGACAGAGGAGGACACAGAACCCACATTTTCGGCAAAGTATTGGTCAATCGCTTTAATTAGTTCCATTCTGACCTTGGGATCACGGAAATACCATGGGTTTATCGGGGCCACTCTACCCTCCGACCCTACGTGCGCGTCCACAACCAACCACAGTGGGGAGTGATCCGAAATGCCCCTAGCAAGATGTTTCACCTCTCTTATGGGAGTTGCCTGGGAGGAGGGCATCAACATGTAGTCCAGTCTTAAAAGACTGCCATGGGCCCCAGAGTGGAAGGTATATTGCAATTGCCCAGGGTGAAGCAGGCGCCAACAGTCGGCAAGTCCCAGAGCCTCCAGGAAGTCCCCCAACCAGGATTGAGACTTCGCAATTTCACGGGGAGGGTAACGATCAAACATTCCAGATACTACAGAGTTGAAATCCCCACCCACTACAAGCAGACCCTCGCGGACTCCCAAGAGCACTCTTCCCAGGTCAGCAAAGGTAGTAGTCTGGAGGCCTGGCGGTACATAAACGGAGAGTAGGGTGACAACCCTCCCCTCCCAGCGCCCCACAATGGCGGCGTATCGTCCCCTATCATCCAGGATAATATCGTCAACGGCAAGAGGGAGGGAGTTCCGAACCAGAATGCCCACCCCCCTGGAGCCAGAAGTGAAACCTGAGTGCGCAATGAGATGATAGCCACGCCTATTCATTGCGTGGCACGTATTACCAAGCAAGTGCGTCTCCTGAAGCAAAACCACATCAGGGGACAGACGTCGCAGCAGTTGCAAAACTACACCCCGCTTGATCCTGTCTCCCAACCCATTAACGTTCCAACACAGTAATCTTAATCCCCTACCCCCCATCCCAGAGGCCACCCCCATCCCCCCCCACACCAGACGCGACACTGTAAAACTGAAGATCATCGATACTATGCCTTGATAAAAAACAAAGAAACAGGAACCGCAACCCCCCAACTCCCCAAGACATCATACACCCCACCCCGCACCCCTGTGTAAGACTCAAAAGCCACCCCAACTTGCAGTGTGCCTGTCGCCCTAACATACAACTATTCTACGAAAAGAACCCCAGAGGAAGAAGACTCACCCAACCCCCACCCACACCCCAATCAGACAACACGTTAGCAAGCAATAGTGGCATAGCATCGAATCACAGCCGAAAGTAATTACGTTGGTCCAGGAGCCGATTTCACCCCCTATTCCTGCTCCACCGGGCCGCCCTCTGCTCCACCGGAGTGTCCAGAATGATCAGATTGATCCCGTCCCGGGGGCAGCGTGTCCAGCCAGTCACTAGCCACCTCGGGATGATCAAAGAAAAATGTTCGGTCATTGTAAACCACACGTAGCCGGGCCGGGATAAGCATAGCGTATTTCATGTTTCTGTCCCTCAGTCTCTTTTTCACCCCCTGGAATCCAAGTCGCTGCTTCTGAACCTGCTGGGTGAAGTCCGGGTAGAAACTGACTGTGGTGTTCTCATAAGCCGTAGGACCCGATATGCGTGAAGCTTGCAGGATCACATCCCTGTCCCGAAAGTTAAAGATCCGAGCAATGATGGGACGTGGAGTAGCTCCCAGCTTAGGCGGGCCACCCGGGATCCTGTGTGCACGTTCTACTGCAAAAAACTTGCTGAGACCCTTGGGCGCTAAATGATTCAGGACTAAGTCCTCCACCAGCAGGTCCACCGATGATGGTTCCAGCGTCTCCGGGACACCAACCAGACGGACGTTGTTTCGTCGAGCCCGGCCCTCAAAATCGTCCAAGCGTCGAGAGAGGTAGTCACGGGCGGATCGCAGGTTAACGACCTCTGCCTGTAAGTTGGAGACGTCGGTAACAAGACTAGATGTCTTTAGATCGAGGGATTTTACTTTCTCATTAGTCTTCGCAAGATCAGCCCTGATCAGGGTAACATCTATTGCGACCGTGTCCAACTTGTGGGTCAGGGCTTCATACTGTTGACCCAGTGTGGCCTTCATCCCGGCAATGGCGCCCATGACGTCCCTCAACGACAGATCTTCACCCATCGGGGAGTCTTCATCAAAATTGACCGGGGGTTTAGTCGAGCCGCCCGGAGAGCCCTTAGCGAGGGTATATCTGTCCATAACGTTAGATTGCACAGGACCCCCTCGAGTTGCCGGTCTGGTCTTGCGTTTTTCTCCCTCAGGCTTGGTGGCCATTGTAGGTCATGTTATATGATTTTGATATTTGAATTAGGGACAGTGCCCCAGAGGTTGAGTTGGAGGAGAGGAGATCGATGACGAGAGAAGGAGCATCTTAGAACGAGCTCAGTAGCCTGATGCTACTTGACCCATACAATGTGAGTGCACTTCTTAGGAAGTCTTCACACGCTGACACCTTTTCCTGAGCTTGCCTGGGAATTGCTAAGTAGGGATGTCACGTAAGTAGTAGTGTAGGGACAGACACATGTTTTTTACCCAATAGCCTCAAATAAAGTGTAATCCTGACGTTCGGGCACTGATTTTGGAATTTGTCATTCTTTTCATGCTTCAAAGATTTAACATTCCATGCAGGTTTGGCTTTGTATTAGTTTGGATGTATTTCTACAACCTTGTCTTGAGGTGCCTGTATGTCTAGTTATTTTTGGCTTTGTAATAAACCCACTAACCTAGAACTTGGAGTCTGTGATTCATCTGCTGAGTTATGTTCATTTGAACTTGTGAGTGCGATCTAATGAGTTATTTCTCCCCTCTACACTTCCAAGAAGGTACAAAGGGTCCACTGACCAAGGGTTCCAGAGTACAGTGAAAAAAGTGAAGCCGGGCCCCTTGAGTCTTAGGTCCAAGAGCACCTGGAAAACTCAAAAACCAAATTCAAAGTCATAGTTCATGATTGACCAGGACCCAGCGACAACTTCAGGCCTGACTATGGAATGGGGGTTGGGAGCACACTGCCTCACAGTCCCAGCACAGTTTGCCCCTTTGCATCCTGGTAAATGCAGTACACAGTTCAAACTTACTTCAAAATTAGCTGGAGTTTTTCACCAAATTTGGTGCAGACATTGCTGTATATCTGTAGACATGTGTTTCTGGGTTGAGCCCGCCTTCAGTAGAGAGCATCAGTATTAGAGAGCAAACAAAAATCATCTGGGGTTGCTGGAAATGCTGCCAAGTTTCTCTCAGGTTACAGTACCACTCACAGGCACACAGGTGCATCTCCAAAGCTCATCAGCTTGCTTGCTCAAGGGAGCCTTTGAAACAGAATGGGGGTTGGGAGCACACTGCCTCACAGTCCCAGCACAGTTCGCCTCTTTGTATCCTGGTAAATGCAGTACACAGTTCAAACTTACTTCAAAATTAGCTGGAGTTTTTCACCAAAGTTGGTGCAGACATTGCTGTATATCTCTAGACACGTGTTTCTGGGTTGAGCCGATCTTCAGTAGAGAGCATCAGTATTAGAGAGCAAAGAAAAATCATCTGGCGTTGCTGGAAATGCTGCCAAGTTTCTCTCAGGTCACAGTACCACTCACAGGCACACAGGTGGATCTCCAAAGCTCGTCTGCTTGCTTGCTGAAGATTTTCTTTTTTCTTTCAGATTAGGCACTTGTCGCGCCAAGTCTTTGAACTCTATAGCAAGTAGTCCTTCTAATGTTTGTGTTCCAGTAACACTGACAGGAAGCCAATCACTTCACACTAGGATAGTTGTTCCAGTCTGTAAAGAAGTTTCAGGAAGGTAATAAGGTAGAAGCTTTTTAGTGAAAGACCTCAGCCATAGACAGATGGGAAAAACTGCTGCCACCAGAACCTTTAGGACCCCAGGGTCTACTGAACCCAGTGTTCCACACCCAATATTCTAAGTCACCACATTTCTTCCTCCTTGGAAAATGTCCTAATAACAGAATGCAAAGGAAAAATTGCACAGAACAAGGGATTACACCGAATACGGAAGGAAAAAGAACAAACGTTTTCTAGAGAGAAGCCTAAAATTTATATGGAAGAACATAGCACTGTACAATTCAGAATATTACTGTCCAAACAGTGTACACAGACAAAACATGTGAGGGTGACATTTCAAATGACAAGTACAGTGCATCATGCAGAACTAAGATCAAACAAAATTCTTTAGATAATTTGGCCTCTGTGACATCCTTGTATTGCTTATGCAAACCCCACTCCCAGGCAACTGCATAGGTCTGCTAACATAATAATGCCCAGGATATCCCATTTCCTCAGTGTACACCTTCCTTGAACTATACCTCTTCCTCACTGCTGGACATTTTGATATATAACTAAAATTACAAATTATGTTATCAGTTTATAAGGCATTCTTAAAAAAATAAATATTGAAAGCCATCATAGGATGAGATATTTGTACCACAGCGCACACCCCACAGGCAAAACAATTTCACTCAGTCACCTACAGAAAAATGTGCTTGTTTTTGCATGCCTCATGTCAGAATCCCATTTCCTCTACTCTTAACATCTCTTTCTTATTTCTCAATTCAGTATCACTGGACCCACACATATTCACTTTGGATCATGACATCCAACCTGGCAAAACCAGCATGCTTGGATTCCTTTCCCCCAAACAATTCAAAACCGTCACGTTCAGTAATTGAAAGAGGACACATATTGTAGGCAAATAACATTTTCTTTAGCTCAACCATTAGCCCTGGCAATCTGAGTTCTTTCTTTAATGGTTTTGTTAAAAAGCGCAACCATTGCATTTGTTTCAGTATGATAAAGTGCACATTTCTTATGGACTACACCACGTGATGCCAGGCAATCTTCAACTACTATAGAACAAAATTGGAACCCGTTATCTGATAATAAAGATTTTGGAAAACCCTCCCTCTGAAAAATCTGAGAATTTGATGTCTCTTTTCAAACTCATATTACACACACACACACATTGTATGTCTAGCCACTTTGAGACTAGATCTACTAAAATAATGAGATAAGGTGTGGCATGTTGCCCTTGCAAAGATAACGCTGCTTTCAGGTCTTAGAAGCCAGTTACGCTGCTCATTTACCTTATTTTAATATTTGTCACTATCACTCAACATTGTGCACCGCGCCTTGTTTTATTGTAGAACCGCTCTGCGCTAGAAGATATTTTCCTGTATTAAGAACTTATAACACTGGGGGCCGGGAAGGGCTTGGGTAACCTTAGTTTTGTACTCTTACCGCTTGTTCCTTGCCTCTGCTCCCAGGTCCACCACAGCTTTTGCTGATTGTGTGGAGGGAGCACTGACACTACACTTTTCTTCACTTCCGCCTTGACATCGACAGGCGCCATCTTGGGAGAGAGACGGTCTAGTCTCTCCACAAGATTACGTGCACCACACTACAAATGCAGGAAATGGCACCGCCGCACATTAGATAACGCTGCTGGGAGGTCTTAGAAGCCAGTTACGCTGCTCGATTTCCTTATTTAAATATTTGTCACTATCACTCACATTGTGCACGTGCCGTGTTTTATTGTAGTACCGCTCTGCGCTAGAAGAAATTTGTCTGTATGAAGAACTTATAACACTGGGGGCCAGGAAGGGATTGGGTAACCTTAGTTTTGTACTCTTACCTCTTAAACCACTTGTTCCCTGTGTCGGCTCCCCGGTCCACCACAGCTTTTGCTGATTTGCACCTTAATCCCTGCTCCACGCGCAGCCGAATAGGCGCTGACGCTGTGGGAGTCAGGGCTTGACGCCATCTTGGGGCGGAAAGGAGGGTAGCGCACCAGTTGTTGGCCGCCTCCCGCCCTCCCTTGTATTTAAACAGCGCTTAGACACGCGCGCTTAGAACTCTTGTACTAATTCTCCCCTGAGGCGGAAAGCCGGGGGTCTAGGCTGCCACTACTTTTTAAAACTGTGTAATTTGTGATTTTTGCATGTAAATACTTAATTTGGGATTTTAATACACAATTTACCTTCCCTTTTCGCCGCACCTTAATCCCTGCTCCACGCGCAGCCGAATAGGGACTGACGCTGTGGGAGTCAGGGCTTGACACCATCTTGGAGCGGAAAGGAGGGTAGCGCACCAGTTGTTGGCCGCCTCCCATCCTCCTTCTCCACTATATAATGAACATAGGTGCACGTCCGCGCAGCGGGCGGGCTCACCGGCGGCGCGCCAAAGGCAAGCCCGTCTGCGCCCGTCCGTGCCAAGACCGCGTCTGGCATAGGACAGGTTGGACAAATATCTCCAACTCTAACCTATCAGGCAAGTGACCTTATTAAACTGAATGCTTTTAAAAACTGCCCATGTGGTATTCTAATGGGACAAATAAGGGGCCCATTTTCATGTAGGTCTTGCAAATGTATCATACCTTGGTCCGTTTCGAAGTGACGCCTCACTCAGATAAACTCTTAGGGGGTAACTCCATCTTTAAAGGGGGGCTCATTAATGTGCGCTCTATGTGCCGCCATAGCCAAGACATCAAGGATTTAATCCTTGATCTGAACTTGGATATTCTCTTCATAACTGAGACCTGGCTGAATGATAATAGTAATCCAGATCTAGCAAATGCTCTCCCCCCTGGTTTTACTATCCTGAGGCAGGACAGGCCGAAGGGTAGAGGTGGAGGAGTAGCCATGGTTCTCAGAAGTACGATGAAGTAACATACGTTCAATTTAGATCCCCTTAAAGGGGCAGAAGGTATGGGCTTTTCCATTACGCTAAATGCGACTACATCTTTCACAGGTGGCCTAGTCTATCGCCCGCCAGGAAGTGCTATTACATTTTTGG
Source organism: Lissotriton helveticus (assembly GCF_964261635.1). Lineage (NCBI taxonomy): Eukaryota > Metazoa > Chordata > Amphibia > Caudata > Salamandridae > Lissotriton > Lissotriton helveticus. The sequence goes on along the minus strand of NC_136063.1, from coordinate 1,545,901,041 downwards.
ATTCCCTGAGTGATTCCTTAGGACAGCTCTTATTACATTACCCCTACTTTACATTGTTAGGCGACTTTAATCTTCAGTTAGAATCCAAAACGGATGCCCAAGCCTGCAATTTCCATCAGACACTCGAGATCTTTGGCCTACACCAGATGGGGAACGAATCGACTCATTATGCCGGACACACACTAGATGGAGTATGTTCCAATTCTCCGTCTCTGGTTATCCAGACACCCATTCCGCAAATTTGGACTGACCACAGTCTTATCCCCTTTGATATTTGTATCCGTCGTGCCCCGAAAGCAACACAGACTAGTCAACAACCCCTAACTAATATCAACTGGAGGGTGGTGGAGGAAAGCATGAAGTGTAACCCCATTCACCAGTCACAAACCCCCAGCATGACTGGAGATGTTACCCATGACTCTAAACTTTTCCACACCTGGATGCACCAAGTGATTAAAGAACTGGCCCCGCCTAAACGTTCTTCTGGGAAAGAGAAAAGAGGAAAGCATAACGCTCCCTTGTTTTCGCAAGCGCTGGCCGAAAAACATTTAGTATGCAAGCAAACCGAACGAAAATGGCGAAAAACATATGACCATACAGCTAAAACTCTCTACATCCTACAAAGGAGATCATACCATTCTAGCATTAAAACAGCTAAAAAGGACTACTATATAAAAGCCATTAAAGAAGCACAGCAAAAGCAAAAAATTGTATTTTCCATTGTTAAATCCTTCACTCACCCCTTCAGCCTGAAATTCCGCCTTCTTCAAGCTTCTGCAATCAAATTGCGGATTACTTTGAGAAGAAAATTGAATTGATACAGAGAGACTTTTTGACCCCCCCTCCATCTACCCGGTCTAGTAGCCCCGACAAGGGTAAGATGAGGGTCCACTCTTTTAGTGTATTTAAGCCGGTTTCTCTGCTTCAATCGCGTGGAGCAATCCTGGCTTGCAAATCGGGGGCCCCATCTGACTCCTGTCCCCCACGGATACTTCACCAGATAATCGACGTGGTCAACCCCACTATTAATAAGATTGTCAACACATCACTTAGCTCAGGCACGGTCCCTTCCGATTGGAAAACAGCAATATTCAAACCCTTAAGGAAAAAATCAAATAATTCCGCTACAGACCTCTCCAATTTGCGTCCAATATCTCTCCTCCCAGTCCTGGGTAAGATAGCTGAACAGATGGTCTATCAGGAGTTAAAAGACTTTGTTGATACTTTCAACATCCTTTAGCCCCAACAATCGGGCTTCCGCCCAAGGCACTCGACGGAAACGGACCTTATTGAGCTTACTGACTCAATTAAATTCCTGCAGGATGAAGGGAAAAGCGCCGTCCTGATATTATTTGATCTTACAGCGGCGTTTGATACCATCTCCCACACAATATTGATCAGTAGGCTGAGAGAGAACGGTATTACAGACACGGCCCTAGCGTGGATAATTTCCTTTCTGACCGATAGGTCTCAAATTACTTCCCTGGGTCCCTTTCTCTCCAAGGAAAAGAAGGTCACATCAGGAGCCCTTTTTTTATTCAATATTTATATGATTCCCCTTATTTCCTTAATTGAGTCATGCAGCATTCTTGTCACTTCATACGCCGACGACACTCAATTGATTGTTCTTCTAGATAAGAACTCGAATGAAGCAGAACAGAATCTAAAGAATTGTCTGACGGACGTGTTCCAATGGATGGAAAAAAAACATTTAAAATGTAACACTAATAAGATTCTGCCCTTGGGGAAAAACGTTCATTTTTGCCCAAGCAAATGGTGGCCAGATGGCTCCCCTGTCCCACCTCAGGCAGTGGAATCAGCCAGAAACCTGGGAGTCATATTTGACTCCACACTGTCTTTTGTCCAACATGTGAGGAACATGGCAGGGAGCTGCTTTGACATCATTAAATCATTAAAGAAGTTCTTTGACTTCATCCCGACGGACTCAAGGAAGGCCGTGGCGGTAGCCTTAATACTCTCCCGGATAGACTATTGCAATGGCTTGATGGCTGGAGTAAAAAAGGCAACACTAAAGAAACTCCAGAGCGTACAACATGCCGCTGCTAGATTGGTATTGAAACTACCGAGAAGAGCCTCAGCCTCGGCTGCTCTTAAGAACTTGCACTGGTTACCCGTGCACAAGAGGATCCTATTTCAAATTTTGGTGACGACATTTAAAGCTCTAAATCACACAGGGCCGAGGTATCTCGCTAGGAGATGCACTCGCTATAATCCATCCAGAAAATTGAGGTCATCGGGGGGGGGGGGTAACCTAGTTGACATACCCAGATTCCACTATAAAACCAAGGGAGGAAAAACTCTGACTGTCTTGGCCTCCAAGGCTTGGAACGCAATGCCCAAGGATCTCAGACTTTTGGAGCAAGAATCTGTCTTCAGAAAGCAACTAAAAACCTGGATCCTCAGCCTACAAGAGACCTTTGTAATGGCTGCCCTATAGTTCCATCAATGTACTGTACTGTTCTTCAGCGCCAGGATGCTCCTTCCGGAGCGATAGTAGCGCTCTACAAATATCAAATACAAATACAAATACAAATACAAATTGTGTGGAGGGAGCACTGACGCTACACTTTCCCTCACTTCCGCCTGGACATTGACGGGCGCCATCTTGGGAGAGAGACGGTCTAGACTCTCCACAAGATTACCGGCACCACACTACAAATGCAGGAAATGGCGCCGACGCGAATTGGACACATGCAGCGGGCACGCCGGCTGTGCGACGAAGGCGCCCCAAAGTCAAACCCGTCTGCGCACATTAGCGTCCGGAACGCATCCAGCGCTAGCCATGCTGCTAGTTTTAATGCAGACAAAGTATTTTCCCAGAGTTTTCTAAAACAGTTGAATTCTAAAAATCAGTGTGGACGCTATCTAGATGCGGATATCATCAGAGGCCCTGTTAACTGCTGGAAATGTCGAGTACAGGTACCTTTTATTCAACTCAATCAGGCAACGGCAAAAGACATTGGACATTAGAGAGCTAATCATAGATAATGAATTAGACTTTCTATGTTTTACCGAAACCTGCTTAAAAGATGAATGCAATCCAGATAGTGCAGTTGCTTTGCCTCCTGACTTTACCATCTGTAGGAAAGACAGAGAGGATGGTAGGGGGGAGGAGTGGCTATTATTCATAGAAACACTCTACAATGGAGTAATTTTAACCTACATAAACTCAAGGGGGCTGAAACCCTTGGCTTGTGTTGTGCTATAATTGGATCATCTTTATTTTCTGGAGTGTTAATATATCTCCCTCCAGGCAACAGCAGTACCTATTTGGACTCATTAGGGGATACCCTTAGTCAAGCCCTGCTGAGATACGCTAACTTTACATTGCTTGGAGATATTAACCTACATCTAGAATGTGGTAATAATCCTGGGGTCACCACCTTTTTGGAAACGGTCACTCCACTGGGCCTGAACCAATTAGTGCAGGGGCAGACACACAGGGAAGGACATAGTCTGGATGCAGTCTGCTCCAACCATACTTCACTCCTGATAGAGGCTCCTATCCCGCAGGCCTGGTCAGATCACTATTTCATTCCTCTGGCCATCCCAATACCAAAGCTGGAACACGTATCCATAACCAGCAACAAGGGGATGCTAAGGCGTTAATGGCATCTGCTAGTCACTAACCCCAGCCTACCCATAATTGCCCAAGATAAGGTACCAACCCTTACTGGTGAGCCCGTAGAGGACTCTCACCATTTCCACATCTGGATGGCGGCTATAAGTGAGGAACTAATTCCCCCAAAGTACACCAACAGAAGGGGTCAAATAGAATCACACAACGATCCATGGTTCACAAAATAGTTAGTGAAACAACACCTACGTTGGAAACAACTAGAATGTATATGGAGAAATCTACAGGAAACAATATGACTTGGCTATTAAAGCAGCAAAAAAAGAGTCTTTTGGTAATAGAATAGCAATGGTGAAGCAAAACCAAAAAGAGATTTTTGAAATTGTAAAATATGTTATCGATCTCAAAGCTCTACTTTCAGAAATTCCTCCCTCTCAAACTCTTTGCAATGATACTGCAATTTATTTCAAGGATAAAATCAAGAATATTTCAAATGATTTTGGAACCTCAGGCTTACCTGAAGTTATTAACGAACATGAGCTGAATCGTAGGCATGATAGGCCTGTCTTTCAAGCCTTTCAAACTGTTACTTTACCCCAGCCATATGAAGCCATCTTGGCATGCAAATCAGGTTCGCCACTGGATGCCTGCCCCCAATGATACTACATCATATCATTGACATAGTGAATCCGATGGTTAATGATGTTGTGAATTCCTCTCTTTCCTCCGGCATAGTGCCGGATGAATGGAAATTCGCCATTGTAAAACCACCAAAGAAAAAACAAAGTATAGACCCTACTAATCTCTCCAATTATAGGCCCATATCCTTACTACCTTTTTTAGGTAAGATCACAGAGAGAATGGTCTATAAGGAACTCGCCAATTTCTCTGAATCAACTCAGATCTTTCGCCCTCGTCAATCTGGCTATCGCCCGAAACATTCCACGGACTCAATGCTACTGGAAATATTGAACACCCTATAATTTATCACAGACAATGGCAAGAAGGCAGTGCTGATCCTTTTGTATCTATCTGCCTCTTTTGATACCATCTCTCATAACATCCTGCTAGCTAGACTAAAATCTTACGGCATTTCCAACATTGCACTGGCCTGGATTGCATCCTTCCTGTCGAATCGGAGGCAAGCATTCTCCCTGGGTACCTTTCTCTCCTCAGAACGCACCATTACCACAGGAGTCCCACAGGGCGCCTCACTTAGTCCACTTCTCTTTAATATATACATGGCCCTGCTCATCTCCCTCATCTCGGCTTACAGGATCGAAACAACATCCTATGCTGATGACACTCTGCTTATCCTGTCCCCCGAAAAGAACTCCACGGAAGCTGAAGAAAATTTCAAAGCCTGCCTTACGGCAGTTATCAAATGGATGAAAAGCAACCACCTCCGTTGTAATACAGATAAGACAGAAATCCTGCTGATAGGGAAACATAACCCCTTTCTACCTAAGGATTGGTGGCCAGAGGAGGCAGCTGTGGAGGTGGCTAAGAACCTGGGGGTATAGTTTGACTCCTCCCTCTCCTTCAAAACCCACATGCTTATGGTGGTGGGGACATGCTTGGCATAATTGAAACCTCGAAAAAATTATTTGATTTGATTCCGCTGGCTGCAAGGAAAACAGTGGCAGTGGCTTTAATTCTCTCATGCCTAGACTACTGTAATAGCCTCCTGGCAGGGGTCAACAAATCACCCCTGAAGAGACTACAGGTAGTGCAACATGCAGCAGATAGATTGGTCTTAAAACATTCCCATAGGGCGTCAGCCTCAGCAGCTCTGAAAAGCCTTCATTGGCTCCTGTTACACAAAAGAATGTTATTTAAACTTTTCCTCACGACATTCAGAGCAACTCGCCGATTAGGGCCAGTATATCTCTCCACAAGATTTACACTATACACGACAATGAGGACACTCAGATCCACTTCTGCAAACCTTCTCAAATTGCCTGTCTTTAAACTCAAAACCAGGGGAGGGAGTCGGCCACTGTTTTAGGGGCAAGGGCCTGGAACTTCATTGCAAACAAATTAAGATCAATAGAATCAGAAGAGCAGTTTAGGAAGGCCCTAAAGACATGGATCCATGGAACATCCGATATATCTTGCTTTGCACTCATCTAGATCCTAACTCTTCATTGCTGAAACCCGTTATCTTATAGCACCAGGAGGCTCCTTTGAGAGCGACAGTTTGCGCTTTATAATTGCCACATTTCATTTCATTCTAAGGTGTCACTAAATGTATTGGAACTTCTTCCCACAGGACATCATTACAAATCTTTTTCCATAGGTTGCTTATCCATTTTCAAAACCTTATTGCTTTTAAACAGCTCTACACAATTATGAGCTACTTTCTTCACCATTATGTCAGGACTGGGTAGTCAAAAACCTTGATGGATCAACTCTTTAGTCATAATAATCCCTAGGTGTCCTATTTGAGCTAGACTCACACCTCTTTAGTTGTAACAATCCACAGGTGTCCTATATGAGCTAGACTCACAATCTTGTCTCTCAGGGTGCTTGGGGGAACCAATCTCGAGCATTGGAACAAAAGCTCACAAGCAGTCTGTAGTGAAGAAGGTCCACTCAGGAAGGTAGTATTTCAAGATGATTTATTTCATGAAGATAACAAGTTGCTAGGTACAGGGCATCATGTTGTTAAGTGGTAGATCAGAGCCCCACCAGGAGCTGCCTGTCAGCTGCTCAGCCCATGACCAACTGTCACTCTGCCTCCCTCAGTCCCAACATTCCGAGGCATCATCAGACTCCAACATTCTAATGAGTCAGAACACAGGCACTAGCAGAGCAGGGCTGGTAAAACACCTTGCAGTATAATATGCAGGATACTACATATCCCCTTTCGTTCTAACAGAAGCATTGAACCACTACGTGAATAACAACTAGCGTGAGAGAGCCAAGGAAGAGATAACAAGGAAGAATAGCAGAGGAACAGAAACAACGGCCAAGGAGAGGTGTAAGCAAAGCAACATGAAGAGACAGGTGGAAGATTATGAGGAGGAGGAAGAGAAGAGTAATGCGGAAACCAATAGAGATAACCCAGACTCACGGACATAGAAAAGATGAGGAAAAAACGAGTAAACAGAAAATGGAAACATCATGGGGCAGAAGAACTCACACGCACCAAGGACTGACCCCCGAACGCACCCACTGGCCAGGCAGGCAAGAAGGGAAGAAAGAACAAGGCACAATGGAGAATGGACACCAGCCTCCACACAGACACAGGAAAATGGGGTAACAGATTTCCTCTAGAACAGGGAAGAAAAGAATTAAAAAAGAACCAAAGAGGGCTGGAGATAAACGATGACAACAAGAAGAGTAAATCCAGAAATCAGGGATGACAAAGAGAATGACACCAAGAGGAAAGCTGGATGAATAGGAAAACAGAGAAGAGGCAAAGTAGATACATACAGGATGACTACAACTTCTCTCTGTTTCAATAAACAGAATAATGAGGGCACGCTGTGGTACGCAGTGCCGGGTGGCTCTCATCCTTCAGCAGCTTTGAAAACTGCCTACCAACAATGACGATGACTCCGAGGCTCCACGCGACAAGGAATTCAGGTAATCTTGTGCTAGGCGCCACAGTTAAAACGTTAGAATTCCAAACCGTAAAGCAGCGGTTTAACTGCCAGAGAAACCGAGACTTTAAGTGCTAAACACCACAACTTCCAAGCGATGAGGAATAAAAGTCACACAAAGCATTTTCTTGAGTGAGAGGACGACGAAAATTAACCCCTCATGAACCACCAATGGTGAACTACATTACAGACAGTTGTAGGTAATCCTTTCTTGAGAACGACATGAACAGAGTCAAAAGTGTAAATTACCCTAAACGTTATCCCTCACTTAGTTTACAGCAGATTTTTTTTATTTTTTGACTCCCAAGGACAGAAACACTGTAGGTGAAGGGGGATTCCAGCACGATGTATGAGGCAAAGGTCGAAGCCTTTACTCAGTGGATGATGCCACCACAGAAATACGTTGTGAAACATCACAGCTGCCACACTAGTGCAACCCCATTCAAAAGTCATCAAAAGGTGCACAAGATCACACATTGCAGGGAGCCAGTGCTAAGGATCACACAGCTTTATATAGTAAAAAAGGCATATCGTTCAGCAGCCACATCTTACCGCTTTTTTAAAATCAGGATGAAACAACCAGGTGTCTGTAAGTTGTAGAAAGCATGTGGCAGTGTAGCAGATTGAGATTGTAAAGCCAAAGTCAAAAGTATGTAATGTAGATATGCACAGCACGCCTTGGCTAGAGCTGGCCGATGGTAAGGCCACTGGTGGGGCTTAAAGGCGTAGTGCTTTGTGCTTACTTGTTTCTTGTTTTCTTCTTTTTCTTTTCTTTGTACTTCTTGTTTCTTCCATGTAGTCGTCTTCATTGTACTGTGTAGAAAACATTGTTTTCTTCTTTGCAGTTTTTACCTTCTTGTGGATGCCTCCTCTTCTGTAAATTGTGGTTGTTTCCACTGTAGTTTCTTTGTTTGCGCCATCTCCAGGTCCACCTGTGTTCGCCAGGTACCTTAGATCCGCTTGTAGCTGTAGGTTCGTCACCTCGTCGCCAAAATATGTAGTGAAGAAGGTCCACTCAGGAAGGTAGTATTTCAAGATGATTTATTTCATGAAGATAACAAGTTGCAAGGTACAGGGCATCATGTTGTTAAGTGGTAGATCAGAGCCCCACCAGGAGCTGCCTGTCAGCTGCTCAGCCCATGACCAACTGTAACTCTGCCTCCCTCAGTCCCAATATTCCGAGGCATCATCAGGCTCCAACATTCTAATGAGTCAGAACACAGGCACTGGCAGAGCAGGGCTGGTAAAACACCTTGCAGTATAATATGCAGGATACTACACAGTCAAACAGAGCCTTCTTTCTTCGAGATGTTCCTTTCCGGGTGGGGGTTTGCCCTAGGGAGGTGGTAGTGAGAAGCCATTCTTGTCATGTGCACTAGGCAGAGATTCAAGAATTTCCTACACCAATCCTGGCCACTTTAGTGTTAACACTCAACTTCACTGTTTTTAATTTAGTGGACACCTGTAAAGTCCATCATACAAGATGGCCCTAGATGTCCTCTAAAAGCAGAAGCCTTGTTTTTCTTATAGCTGTGCTATTTGAAGATGAAATGCCCTTCCCTGTGTCAGGGTATAATGTTATTTACATAAAACAAAAAACCTACAAATATAATATAAAAATACATTTATAAACAATATTTATTTTAAAGGAACAACTATTTACAAACAAATTATTTAAATCATAAATGTATTTATTTTATTTCCTACCCTATAACACCACACCAATAAAAAAAGACATCAACATTTTTATTGAAATGTATTTCCATAATTAACATAATTAACAATAAATGAAAAATATATTATTAATAAAAAAAATAATAAACATTAATTGAGTACACATTCTTTAATACCATAACATCCACCACACACATTTAAAATTAATTACACAATTATGATTATTAATTACTAATTCATTAATTTGAAATAATTAACAAATAATTAGTTCTTCATCAATAAAAAATACATTTCTTCCAACCATTTACACCTATAAACACCACAACACACACCTACATTTAATTACACAATTTCCATAATTAAGTACTAGTTAACTCATTTAAACTAATTAACAACTAATTAATAATTCAGCAATAAAAAATAAATTACTTCCCACCCTTCACACAATTTACACATAAAACATCACAAAACACACCTAAAATCACAATATTTTTACCACGATATTTGTGCAATTCGATATTTTTACCTCGATATTTTTTCCCTGCACCGTACTGCCTTATGGCAGCTGGTGCGCCTTGTCCGACTACTTAGCCTGGTTCAAGAACAGGACTTCTGGTTCACAACATTGGCAACAGTATTTAAACATCATGAAGACATTACGAAGCTTCCTGGCAACTTCCTGAAGTATTGGCTCTTTGCTGATGCTAGTTCACCACTCCCCTCCCTCTCCTTTGTTATGTTTCCCCTGTCTGGTTCCTTGGATGCCTTGACTTCCTAACTTGTTAATTCTAATCTCTCTAGTCAGCTTCGGTTTAGCTGTGATTTACTACTGTGGAATTCACTTTACAGCTCTTTGACCTTCTTGCCTGTTAAGCTGACGTTGCTCTCTGTTTTGAATTTGGTTCGTTGCTGTGGTAACCCCTTTCCTCCCCTGCTCAGTCGATTCCTGATACTTTTCCTAAGTTTGGGGCTTGCCATCTTTTCCTCCGTTTGACATATATTCGCTGTGGCCGATCTTTTCGATGCCTGTAAGTATGAATGCCTATGGGTGCCAGGCTGTAGGCAGGAGTATTTGTTTTGGAGGGCATGGGTCCCACTAATAACAAAAAGAGGAAGTTTGGTGAAGAAGGTTTCTATCTCCTTAGCATTTTTAAAATAATGTTGCAATATTAGGCATATTTTAAATCTAGCAGTACATTTTCTTTTGTAGTTTTTCACTACAGCACTGTCCACCACAAAGCTCGTTTGGGAGAAATGTGCGAGAAACAGTGCATTTTAAAGCTTGTCACATCAAAACGTAATATAGGGGTCGATCACCACTGAGTATGAGGGACCGTCCGCATGGGCATCGGCGGTCCCTCCATGGCAATTAGGATGTGACCGCCACCATGGACAAATGAAAAACAATTATATGGACAGCTTTATGAATGTATGGCCTCAGCGTTCTCCATCAAGGGTGTCTTGTCAAATATTGCTGAAAATAATGCATCAAAAAGCACATTGGACTGATGGACTTGGAAATTATCCCTATGGAATATTTGAGAGAATTGGTGGGAAATGGTCAGAAGCAATCAACCACCATTTAGGCACACATTTAGTCAATAGCATCAAAGTTTAAGCTGTGCTTCAGAGAGTGAGTCAGTGCACTTAGTGCTTGCTGTAAAGACTTGGCCAGTAGGATGAACAGTGAAATATGAACGGTTTAGACGTCCTCTAGACACATAGCTAATAGTGACATAGGTTTAGTAACTGCACTTGAGAATTAGAAAACAGCATATAGGTTTTAAGTGTTTGCTGACGAAATAAGCAATAAAATATCTAGCATTAAAGTATACTTGGGCTTAGGATCTTGTAGCTACAAATGACCTGGGAATTTGGCTAATACTGGCAAACATGTAAGTGTAAATTTGCTGCAAAGAAGCTGGAGTTCACTAGAGCCTCAGTTTATGAAGTTGTGGGTTTAGATTTAAGGTGTCGCCAAAAAGCAGGAGGGGATTTTGTATGCAATATAGACTTGTCCAATAGTTACAAAAATGTAGGTGTGTTCTGAGTTTCTAATTTAAGTTTTGCACTTTGAAATTCTATAAGGGTAGTCAGAAAGGAACACCTGCTCATATCTGATATTTTATTTACTCGCCCTACACCTTTCCCTTCTACACCCGTCACTTATGACTTCTTTTTTAATGACTTCTTATTACCAGCTCCTTGATGAACTTGTTTGTTTTTGCTAGCTCTGTTTCATGGGTTTTGAGGTATTCCCTGCACTTTGCACTGTCCAGCCAGCAGCCAGGAGTCTAATGGCAGCAACACAAAGGTGTACCTTTCAAGGCTACTGCTGTTCCTGCACAGTAATACAAAACAAATATAGATCCCTTGCAAGGCACCACTAGAACCAGGCACCAGTGATAAAGAGGGTTGATATTTTGACTGCACAGCACCACGATGGACAGGTATCACTGATAGAAGGATCCACTGCCTACTATTCTCCATGCTGGTCATCACCATAAACAAATGGTGTGCAATACTACACAAACTCACTCTTACCACTGTTGGACAGTAGTTCCTGTGCATGGCACAAACATGGCATTTTCAGTTGATGATCTCTCTGCTTCGTTAATGTTCTTAGCGCAAAGACAACCTATGGTGTAGCAGTCACACTCTATAACATTTTTTATATAACATACTAAAGTTGGATTTTTGTTTCTACCCTACTGCATACAAACTGTGATGAAAATGTCTTCTGCATCACTGAACTACTGTAAAAGTAAAGACTTGGTAGGACAGTTGCAAGCTAATTACACACAATGCGTTCACTAAATTCACCTTACAGTAGTTACTTCAAGCTACCTGTGCTGGACAGATTCACTGCACCCCACACCACTGAACACACTGCTGATCAACTACAAAAGTATGCACAGCTCGGTTGAACTCAGGCATAGCAGCAATGGATCGACCACACCCACAGCCTTCAGGTGCTTTTATGAGTCATCATCTGCCTTAGGAAAAGCTGTGAATTGAGCCTGGTAAAATATCTAAGCTAGCATCCTGTGCATGAAGAAAATATCTCCCTCTCGAGTTACATAATGATCTGAAATGCATGCCTCATCTGCTGATGGTTACTAACCGACCATACTGCACTCCACAGGTATGTGTGATGATAATAAAAATATATATTTGTAATCTCCCAACTCCAAGTCCAAATTTCTTATTACGGTTCTTACTCTTTTAGGGTGATTACACCCTGAAGACAGGCACCTACTTTGTAATCCCCAAAAAATATATAATTTAGATGTGCGTCCACTCATCCTGACTGCTTAACGACACCACACCCCTTCCTTATCCTGTACATTATCAAGCCAGACTGTAGTGTAGCTCCTATTTTCCCAATAGGCTCTGCGCATTGGAATAGTACCTACGATAGTAAAGGCCTAGACCAGACGTTAACTAGGTCTACTACTGTCGATACTAGACTTAATTTTTGGGTTTGCCAGCTAAGCTCAGAGTTCGCTAGAAACTTTCTCGAATGTTCAAGGAAGGATTAACTCCCCTGATTAGACAAGAAGGGATTTAGTTTCTGACAACCATAGAACATGACAACTTTGCTCTCCCCTAATCAAGAGTCAATCTCAAGAGTCGTGTGAGCACAAGGCAATTATTTTACTCAGTCAGTACGTGCATTCTTAGTCTCATCAGAATGTAGAGAAAAGGAAGAGACGGGCGTGTTCAATAAAAGATGTTATTTATTGATCAGTCTCTTTTCTCGTACAAGAGAAATGGATCGATATTATTGTAATACTTATAGTTAAGTAAAGTGCATACATTAAAAGCAATAGTATAAAATAATACTGTAAAAACATTGATATGGTTTCTGAGCCATATGATGTTTTAAAATGATTAAAATATATTTACATACACATATACATTTGACTAAACGTACTCAACTGGTGTTTCTAAATACGCCTACCCCGTGTACCTGACCTAAGTCTAATGCGTGGGCGGGAATAGAAAGTTACAGTTTAAGTTAAGTTTGTTTTTGCCAAGTGAATAACTAAAGAATTCTCTAGGAGGGGTTATTCAGTTCTGTACCTGGAATTTAGGATGAATGAGGAATGGTATCTCTTTCTCTGCTCTCGATATTCCAGGCTGCCTGCGAGGGCTGCCCAGAAACGCCGGTGCTGGGTCTCTCGGCTTGAGATAGCAGCGCGTCTCTCAGCGCGTCAGGAAGGCGGGGCTGCTGCCTGCGGGGTCTGCTTCTGCTCTCGGCTTCGGCAAGTATGGCTGCTCCGTCTTGTCACCACGCGTGTCTTTGCATAGGGCAAGGTCGGCAATATTTATACCTTAAAGGTGCCGGGATTGACGTAAGGATGGACATAGGTACGTCAATAAAGATGTCATACGACTTGCTCGTTAGCACATTCTTTACTAAAGTTCTCTGTGAAATCAAAACAATGGCCGCACGGATTATCCAGGTTGTCATAGGTTTGATTTGTTATGAGAACGTCGTATGCCTTATCAGGGGCTGGAGGAATGTCGCTTGTCTAATTAGATCTCAAGCGTTATGACCTAATCAGATAACACGTTCCTGTGCCGTAGTGTGACTGCGTCAGATAACGGTATCTGCATCATGGGGGATTTCTTGCCTCATGGGCTGACTGTTAGTTAACTAGCTAGGTAGTTTAACCAGAATAGGGTCAGGAATAGGGGGATCGATTCAGAACCTATAGAAATACACGACACCCACTCCACGCTAACTATGGTCATATCTACTAATCTATGCATAGTATAACATAGTACAACATACTATAGAGTATAGTGTATACCTTACCACCCCAAAATACATAAATGCATTTCGAAATTTTCAAATATACTGAAAAATTGCAGTCATATATATTGTATGCACTTAAGCTATGAATTAAATGCAAAAGTAAACACGCATTGCTATGCATTATTGCTTGTTGGTATATGAGAAATACACATGAAATGGCTCTTAATATGGCTATACAGAAAAAAAAGTCGAAACCATTTCATCACATAAAATATATTGTGAACATACCATCGGGCAGCTAAAGTCTATATAAAGTCTATAAAGTATCTAAAAAATAGAAATCTTAGTTCTCTAGGAATAGTTTCTTACTTTAAGCAGAAGATCAGTGTCCCGGAAAAAAATATATAGAAAAATATTTTAAGGGGCTTTCTGAAAAAATTGCTGTCCGTGAACTGGATTGTAATTGTTCATGTGACTTTATTTTGAAAGTTGAAGGCCGGATTCAGGGAACGCCGTGTGCGAGTTTACTCAAAAGTCTCTATTTCTGTTCCGGAGAGAACATCATATCATTCAGGCTTTCGAAAAAACTGTCAACAGCTTCATGGGAAAGTTCCACTAAGTCGGAAATAGGGGTAACCATGCATTCATGCGCATGATTGTCTGCATTGACATTCTGATTTGCATTGCTGACAGAAGGTCGTACCTGTTCGATGCTGCTTTCATCTTGAACTTCACTACCCTTCAATCGCAGTGGTGAAGATTCCAGGAATGCCGTCATCAGAATTGGCAGCCTTTGAGGGCAGCACAAAGCGTGAACCTTGGTAGGAACCAGCAGTGTATCTGCATCCACCGGCGCATCCGATTGTAGCGTCAGACAGGTGTCTAACACGCATTCTTCTCCGCATAGCAGACACCTTAGTACAGGTAAAACACACCTTTGCCACATTGGTCGAAATGATAGAAACCAAGTCATGTTCAGGTCTCTAAGCCGGGAGAGTCCCAGGATTTTTGATATCCGGTCCCGGTATCCAATGGCTAGGATCGTTTCTTCCATTGTCGTGAGAGTTTGTTCTGTGACATGGGTTGCCATAACGAAAAATAAGGACTAGGAATAGGATTCCTGCAATTAGTCCCAGGATCAAGGGAAGTCCGCCAAAAATCGAATGGACGAAATCTGGAAAAATACCCAGTATGGCTTTGAATGGTGTTAATGCCATCGAAAATACTGTCTTAAATACCTTTGAGACCCCAGTGGTATCAGAAATATTTAAGATTTCGCTCAGGATTTCCGCGAAATGTACGGGGGAATTAGTTGATAATAATGTATGTATCTCTGCAGTCGTCCTTGCGACTTGTAGATCATACGTTTCTTTAGATGACGTGAGCCTTGTAGGCGTCTGAAGAAGCACTGTTTTCATTCTGCTTAAAGTGTCTATTCGAATAGAAGTAATTTTCAAACCGGGCCATGCCCTTGCCTCCCTGTCTGGAAAGGAGCTGGGGAACAAAGAACGTCCACAGCACTTGACCTTCGCCGTCGTAGTGACGAGATAAGGAGTCCCGGGCATAAGACTACAACATCTGCGGTCTACAATAAGAATGTAACTCCCATTATAGAGTCTTTGAAAGAATGGTTCTATTTCAGTTGCAGGTGCGCCTTGCTGGTGACATGAAAGGTTGTATGAATTCCCTTCACAGGCTCCGTGCAAACTAATACCGTTACACAGAAGCGTGCCGCTTAGTGACATAGCACAATTGTTGCCACTAAGAAACACTTTCTGTCCTTTGTTACTGACACATGCATGTGAATAGGGCAGGTTCCAAGTTGTTTTAAGGTACCCCTTTCCCAATTTCTCGTACATGCCAGCCTGTATATATTTTTGGCAGTATTGAAACCTGAAGGTTGAGATTGGAATATTTATGATTCCGTGGATTATCCATTCACTGACAGGTCGTTCTGACATTGTCAACGGTAATCTTTCTAGTTTTTCAATGCTCAAGATTGTATAATCAGCACCCTTCTGCGCCATACCGATTTGTCTATCAGTAAGGTTAAAGATTTGGAATAGTGACGTTGTGTTGATTAAACGCCAAGGCACATAGCCTGAACGCAGATTTTGTAACGTCCAGCCAAGCTGTACAATAGAACGCAATTGTGACTGACCATGTTGTAATAACAGTAAGTCTTGCGATAATATATCGATTGCTGAAGACACAATGCTGTCCAATGAAAAAATTCTGGAGGACAGAGTCATTAACCCATTGTCCACTACAGAAAGTGATTTTTCCAAATTAATACGATCAATTTCACGTATTCTCTCTGCTGTTTCAATTTGAGTAACCTTCCAGGCCTCATTGTATGCTGCATATACAGAGGCTGCTATGAAACGCTTTTGACGCTGTTTGCGTGGTCCCATTATGAAATCACGCAAGTCAGCACCATCAGTAAGTAAAGTTAGGTGCTGCTTAATTTCAGGCAGTGTGGAAGACTGTAGCCATTGAAGGCATAATTTGCCCACACTGTAGGTTGTTATTATCCCTGGGTGATGTCTTTGGGGATATCTAGGGTCTGGCCTGGTCATTTTGAAACCCTGTGTTTTATTCAGGAATCTATCTTGACAGTTATTTGTATCTGTGGGCCAGATCAACCATTGTTTCCAATCAGGATGTGTTCTGTTTTGGTTAAGTATATGGTTTATGTCTATTTCTTCATCTGTATCAGAGTTATTGCTAAACATTGTTGGCTTTGGAATAGACGGGTTATTTAAATCTTTGATTTTGGCTAAGCCAAGACAGGTGGTTTGTTGAACAGTGTCATTTAAAAATATCATTTGTTCTGGGATCATGCAGGCTCTAAACAAAGCTTCTATACCCTGTACTTGCCATTCTTTTGTACCCCAAACACTTTTCAAATCAACATTTTTGTCCCAATAATCGAATCCAAAAGTATTCATTTTTTCAAAGAATGAATCAGAATAAATCAATTTTGTGTTGGTTATCATGGTTTTGGTCCCTGTCTTGTTTGACAATTTATAATAAAATGTTTCAGCATTACTAGTGTTAAAACCTTGAAAGTATGAATATTTGTCATAAACGGTTCTAGAGCTCCCTTTTGGAGGTGTAGCACAATGTTCCCATTGATTATAATTTAAAACATTTCTAGGTTGTGCTGATTTATGCAAGAAATGGTTACCATAGTGGTTATAGCAATACATACTATCATAATTTGTAGAACCTTGCAAATAATCATGTTTTGTAAATTTAGCAGACATTACTAAGTCAGACATCATATTGTTTATACTTTCAAAGTCCCAATCATCAGCAAATGAGTTTGGTTTTGCAAAGTCACTCAAAGAGATCTTAATTTGGTGTGGATATTTCAGGATCTCGACCGGACCATAAATTTCATAGTCAGTGTTGTCCCAGGCTACCCCACCAGGTATTGGAATTGCTGTGAAGTTGGCTGAAGAAAGTTCTGAAGAAAGTTCTCGTTTCTCGACGTGTGAAGATGTGTGTGGTTTGAGGACCAAGTTGATGTTCTGACTTGCTGTGTCCATTTTAGCATATTTTCCCTCAATGAAGCGTCCCAAAGTAAATACCATGATGAGCCAAAGTATGAGGATAAATGCACCAAAACCCACCCAAAATTCAATCCATGGAGAAATCAGATATGTTTCTTTTAGTTGTTTCAAAAGTTCCTTCGCTTTGTCTTTAAAGGATTTTGATGATGGCTGTGTCTTTTGTTCGCTGAAGCCTTCAGAGGAATCATCGAAGTTGATGAAGTAACCGGATGCAGTTCTGTCAATTGTTCCAATTGGTTCAGGATTTTTGATTTTTGCATTTTCACTTGGTACTTCAGTATAGATTGGTATGTCTCTGCTAAATGTCTTTATTTGGGTTTTCAGAGGTCTTAGTTCTATTGCATTGTTGCATAGTCCTTGTTGTTCTTCTGTAGGCGTTTCGAATGTGATGAGCCTCTTTGTTAGGACCTCTGTACTGGTAGCAAACCTTGGTGTTCTGCTACTTATTGGGAGTCCACTTGGCCTACTGTTTGTTATCGGCCACATGTTGTGGTTTTACCAGGTCGATGGATACAACTCGGTTCTCCTTTTTTCCAGCAAGTGGCGGTAGTACAACTGATCTTGTCCCGTTGACAGACAAGACAGGAACTGCTTTTCTGTAAGAAGGCCCAAATTCCTTCTTTACCGCGATCTTCTCCCTGACTAGATCCCCAACTTTTGGAATCCAGACAGGTCTTGCTGGGACAGGTGGTGATTCTTCAGTGGTTGTTGGCTGTTGTTTCAACTGTATGTTGCTCAGGTCTTTTCTTGTTTTGTTTAAGTCCTGCAAAATAGCCAAACGGTCTTTGACATCAAAGCTTTTTTCTATTACCACTGAAGTCTGACTATCAAGGTCAGAGATCAACATCCTAGTTCCGAATAATAATTCGTACGGACTGAATCCCTTCAGAGAATTTCTTGGCAAGTTATTTAGACTACGTTGGACACTTATTAGATGTTTGACCCACCCAGCTCCCGAACCTAATATCCTTTCTATTATAGATTGCTTTCTGTCTTGGTTTTTTCTTTACACCATCCCATACCCTCAGGAAGGAAGTGAGAAGATTCCCGCTGGGCTGTGCTCATTTGGCCATTCTTTCCCCCCCCAGGCTGGATTGCCTGAGAAAAAGAAAAAAATGGTCGAACGTAGCGTGCTCTTAGCGTATATGCCATTTAGACTCGCAAATCTTGTATAACAGTCCGGACGTCAGCTGAGTGCTGTGGATCTACATTATAAGTGGGAACTAGCCTGTATATGTTAATCGCAAGCCATTCTTTTTAGTGGTGATGTTATCTGCAGTCAGATTCCACCGTATTTTATTTTTTCTCTCCCCACTACGATTTCTGTTGCAGTTTGGGCAGTTTTTTACAAAGATGGTAAGATGGAGGCTCATGCCTGGCCACCAGTACCGTGATTGTAAATCTTCCAGAGAATCTTTTAGTTTGTGGTGTTCAAGACCCTCACCCATATGTGCGTCTGCGATTAACAAGCTTCTCCTGTCCATGTTTGGAATCACTCTATCCCCCACTCCAGGGATTCGAGCAAAAGGGACGGAGTTTGCATCGATTATGTATGTATAATTGAGTGGATAGTTGATCGGTAACGCTGAGCAGTCGCCTTTTGATGACGTTTTCACCGCCAGCAATGTTTCACCGTCAATGTATTTTAATGTACGCTTTTTTCGATCTACGGGAGCCGATTTAGTGGCTGCCGCTGCGGCTGTCTCAGCCAATGAATTCCCCACAACGTGAACGCCATCACGTTGATGACTCAGTGAGTGAGTCACGTGAGTCTTTGGTAGTTCTTTCTTCAAAAGAGCTACTTGTTCCCAGAGAAGTCTCTGCTTTATTGGTGCATCTGTGTCATCTTTGTAACCGTTCTGAATCCATGTCTGCAAATCCTTGTTATATGCTTTGACGCAGAAATATGAATCTGACACTATAAGTGTCGGGAATTCGCGATCCGCATTATCTAGCGCCATTTTCAAAGCTATTATTTCAGTTTGCAGTTCTGAATTAGTTTCTACTGAGTGTGATTTTGTTAATAGAGGTCTTAGTTTACCTCCGCGCCACACTTCTTTTGTAATCTCACATGTGGGATTGTATGCATGTTCTCCCCAAACGGAGGGTTGAGCATGTCCGTCTGTATAGATTACACAGGCGTAATGTCGTAGAGGCAGAATGTCGATTGGCAGAGGATACGTCTTTTCATATTTTAGATTTTCCAATTCTTCTAGTTCTGGATCAAAGTAGTAGTATACTTTGTCCGTTGTGATTGAATTCACCCATTGTATCCATTCCGGATTCAATGTTGTTGTTGGTAAATTACACGGTGTTGTTAGTGCCTCGAAGGCTGATTCAGCTGTTCTGACTGTGATATGTCTACCGTCAGCTATGTCTTTTTCTCTAGCTATTGCGGTTTGAACTGCTTGAACAATTTTTCCTTTGTTGCTGAATCTCTGTTCAGCTTTTGTGTACAAGTGTGATTTGAATGCAATTGGTACCTTTTCTCCCTCATTAGAGGTCAGGTATGTGAATCCGCATCTCCCTGGGATGACTCGGATCACAAGGTTGCGTGTATTATCACGTGTTTCTAATTTTGTCTTAATTAGCATGTCTGTTTGTAAGGATCTCAAAATGTCTGTGTGTGTTTGAGTCCAACTGGATCTTTTAAAATCTGGTTTAATTAGATCGTAAAGGGGTTTGACCCTTTCTGCGTAATTTGCAATGTAAGTTCTTCCGAAATTTAGGAAGCCTAGAATTGACTGTAGGTTTTTTAGTGTTTTAGGAGCTTGGATTACGGCACATTTCTCTAGGAAGTTGTCTGCCAGGCTTTTGCCTTCACTTGATAACTCATATCCTAAGAATAGGACTGTCAGATGGGCAATTCTGGACTTTTTGAAGTTGAATTTGTAACCCTCTGCAGCGAAACCAAGTATTATGGTGTTCACTCTTTTCAAGTGAGTCTCCAAGTCATCATCTGTTAAGTAAATGTCATCGACATAAGATAATGCTTCATCATCATATTGTTGTAGTAATTCTGTTACTCTCGCTGAGAATACCCCCGGGCTATTCTTGTACCCCTGGGCTAACCGACAGAATTGTTTTTGAGTGCCATTTACTGAGAAAGCTGTTAAATATCTGCTCTCTGGTGCTATGTTTTGACAAAAGAATCCGTTGGAGATGTCCAAGGTAGTTTTGTATTTTTTGCGCACTATGTTATTCATTAGTGCAGCACTGTGTGAATTTTGCACTGCAAAGGTTTTGCAACATGTGTTAAGGTGTCGGTAATCCAAAACTAGACGATATGAATTGTCTGGTTTGGAGACCGGAAACAAAGGATTGTTCATTTGTGAGGTGCAAGTTTCAATCACCCCCTGGTATTCTAGCTGATCTAGTATTTCATTTACTTGTTTTTTAGCTTCTTGCTTAATTGGGTACTGCCTTTGTGCAGTTGGTTGTGATTTTAGCTGGATTTTGTGAGGAGGAGAATCCTCATCCCATCCTACATGATTTTTGTATAAAGCAGGTGCTAAGGCCACTGCCCACTTTCTAGCAAGTGTGTATTTTTTATGAATCGGGATTTGATTCGAGAAGGCAGGCATAATTACTTCTTCGCCATGAGGGCACTCCCTGACAAACTCTGGTGGCCAGTCTTTTTCAGCTAAAAGGATGTCATAACCCTTTGAGAGGTTATCCCAAAATAGTCCCCTTATTTTCCTAGTCTTATCTCCCTCTATACGTAATGTTATCTCGTATATTTTGTGGGGCTTGCTAACTCTGGTATCTGCAGTTTCCACTTGAAGGTATTCATTCGTGTCCACTGTCTCCAGATGATTCATAAGGACTTTGCGAGCTATGCTCACCTCTGCTGCGCTGTCTAGCATTGTCTGAGCCCACTCTCTGTTTTTCAGTTGTGTCCTCAGTATTCTCGGCATTGTTAACTACCTTGATACTGGCTACCTTCTTTTTTGGAAATTGTAATTTCTTTTTCAGTTGAGCAGGTTCCTTGTCTTTGGACTTGGCGTGCTCTTCTGATCGTCCTCTTCTTTCCGATTTCTGCGAGGAATTCTGAAAAGATTGAGAGGGACGTGTATCAATGTCTTGATATCTATCAGGTTTTTTAATATTATCCCTATTTCTAAGGTTATATCTATTCCCAGAGGGTTCACTCTGGGGTGACCTTTGTCTCGGGTTTGGAGATTTCTCTCTTCGCCTAGGAGACCTTCCTCTGGACTGGAATTTCTTTTCTTTAGGATTGGATTGTTTGTTCCCATCCCAGTTCTTTTTTGGTGAATTATTATTATTATTAAAAAACATTTTTTCTGGACTTGTAGTCAGTTGCGGTTTTACTGGTATTCCACCTAGACTATCTCTGCCTAGTTCTTCATAGGATTTTTCTATGATTCTGGCAATTTCAGCTGGTTGGTCTGCTATATCTGTCTCTTTTAACCTCTGGCGGATCGCCACGTTTGCTGCTTCACCTTTTATGTTGGCTAGTAATATAGCCGAGACCTGCTTGAAGTCTTTTAGTAATTTCATACCAAGAGTTAAAGCAGGTTCTGGACCGTATTCATCTTGAATTTGTTTTAGCACATCTGGTATCACCGAAATGGATGGAACACCGTGCGTTTTTGTGTAGATGGAAGCAAAGACTGTACCCCAAGTGTCACAGTCCTCAATGTGTGGTGCGATTCCCATTGGGAGACATATAGTCAGAATCCTGTGTTTTTCTAATGGGGTGGTGTCAGGAAACACCGCCTCTATTTGGGTAATTTTCTGTGCCAACCAGAATGGTATTTGTTCCCGTTTTGCTGGGACTTTACCTAGGCAGGATTGGATGTTCTGTGGTGTAATTTTATTTGTGTTCCCCTGGTGAGGGGTCAGCTGTGGAAGTTTAATCGCTGGCTGAATTGTTGAAGTCCGCATTACATACTGAACTAATTGTCTGTGAATTTTTAGTAGTTGTTTTAGCTGTATTAACAGCTCTGCTGCAGGCATTCTTTCGATGTCTGGATGTGGTGTGTATCCGGCTAGGACCGGCCACGTTGCTCCTGGTCTTCCTAAAGGACCGAGCCTTGTAATGTGATTGTTATGTATTAGGGCGCCATCAAATAAGAGCAAATGCTCTTGGAATTTGAGTGGTACTTCCACCTCCTCGAAAGGAGTGTACTCATTAGGAGGTTCCTCTACTTTGTAATAGTGGAAGTACTTTGTTACAGCATTAGCTGCTGGAAAATGTATCCATGTATAGTATACCTCTGTCTGCCGATATTCGTGTGCCTCGATTACGAATATGACTGTGCCACCTCTAGGTGTCAGTCCATTTTCTATAAGTTTTAAGGTTATAGATCTTCTTTTTGCGACCTGGATGAGTATTATATCCGGGTCTGCTGTTTGCATGGTAGCATCAGCATCTGCTATTTCAGTAGCTAATCTAGTAACCTCTCGTTCTTCATCGCTGTCCATTTTGCTGACAGGATGGTATTATGTTTATTTGCAGATCAGGTTTCTTTATGGAAACAGAGATTAGATGCACAATATTCTGGAACTATTTATCCTTCAACGTTGACTTGACCAAAAACCATACATAGGAGTTCCCTCCTGCGAGGTTTTGGAGGATATAATAACCTTTCACCCACTCCAGACGTCTTTGGAGTATTTGGGAAAAGGGGTCTGAGTGAGAAAGCACGACTGAGTTACTCTAAATGTCTTACGTTAGTTTTATCGCCCTTTCCAAACGCGTTGGGCGCCATGTAGTGTAGCTCCTATTTTCCCAATAGGCTCTGCGCATTGGAATAGTACCTACGATAGTAAAGGCCTAGACCAGACGTTAACTAGGTCTACTACTGTCGATACTAGACTTAATTTTTGGGTTTGCCAGCTAAGCTCAGAGTTCGCTAGAAACTTTCTCGAATGTTCAAGGAAGGATTAACTCCCCTGATTAGACAAGAAGGGATTTAGTTTCTGACAACCATAGAACATGACAACTTTGCTCTCCCCTAATCAAGAGTCAATCTCAAGAGTCGTGTGAGCACAAGGCAATTATTTTACTCAGTCAGTACGTGCATTCTTAGTCTCATCAGAATGTAGAGAAAAGGAAGAGACGGGCGTGTTCAATAAAAGATGTTATTTATTGATCAGTCTCTTTTCTCGTACAAGAGAAATGGATCGATATTATTGTAATACTTATAGTTAAGTAAAGTGCATACATTAAAAGCAATAGTATAAAATAATACTGTAAAAACATTGATATGGTTTCTGAGCCATATGATGTTTTAAAATGATTAAAATATATTTACATACACATATACATTTGACTAAACGTACTCAACTGGTGTTTCTAAATACGCCTTACCCGTGTACCTGACCTAAGTCTAATGCGTGGGCGGGAATAGAAAGTTACAGTTTAAGTTAAGTTTGTTTTTGCCAAGTGAATAACTAAAGAATTCTCTAGGAGGGGTTATTCAGTTCTGTACCTGGAATTTAGGATGAATGAGGAATGGTATCTCTTTCTCTGCTCTCGATATTCCAGGCTGCCTGCGAGGGCTGCCCAGAAACGCCGGTGCTGGGTCTCTCGGCTTGAGATAGCAGCGCGTCTCTCAGCGCGTCAGGAAGGCGGGGCTGCTGCCTGCGGGGTCTGCTTCTGCTCTCGGCTTCGGCAAGTATGGCTGCTCCGTCTTGTCACCACGCGTGTCTTTGCATAGGGCAAGGTCAGCAATATTTATACCTTAAAGGTGCCGGGATTGACGTAAGGATGGACATAGGTACGTCAATAAAGATGTCATACGACTTGCTCGTTAGCACATTCTTTACTAAAGTTCTCTGTGAAATCAAAACAATGGCCGCACGGATTATCCAGGTTGTCATAGGTTTGATTTGTTATGAGAACGTCGTATGCCTTATCAGGGGCTGGAGGAATGTCGCTTGTCTAATTAGATCTCAAGCGTTATGACCTAATCAGATAACACGTTCCTGTGCCGTAGTGTGACTGCGTCAGATAACGGTATCTGCATCATGGGGGATTTCTTGCCTCAAGGGCTGACTGTTAGTTAACTAGCTAGGTAGTTTAACCAGAATAGGGTCAGGAATAGGGGGATCGATTCAGAACCTATAGAAATACACGACAAGACAGTAAATAAGAGTAGGGCACCAAGCAGTTATGGGGAGGTGTGCAGGACTGGGCTGATAACTGCATGGATTTGGAGCAAGAAAGACTTCCAGTAGCTAATTGGGCCTTCATTTCTTCACCCATCTTCCTTCATCCTTTCCTTTCACTATCAGAATGTAACAGACTCACCCTTCTTTACGCCACCAGAGACTGGAAGATTCACCAGAACACTTGAAGCAGCCCCAGAAGCAGGAGAAAGATCTCAATATCAAACACAAAGCAGTGGAAAAAGGCAACAGGATGCCCTTGAACCACATAGGCCAGGGAGATCTAAGATGGAGTCCACAAAAATGACAGGCACCACACACGTGAGGACTAAAGGGCCATAAACAGCGAAATGGAGAAGAAAATAGTGGAAATAACAGGAAACAAAACTAGAGAGCCAAAGGCAGGCACTATAGACCAATACCAACATGTAGGCAAATTAAACCAGAGCTATCACTATGAGCAATGAATCAGAAGAGCAACAGTCCAAATTAGGACCCTACTGACCCAAACAAGCAGTACGCCTCTGGACTCTACTATCCACAGAGAAGACACAAGCACCAGTCGGACAAAAGTCCAAAAGGCTAAGCCCACAAAGATATCAAGCAGAGGGATCAGCCCACATAAACCAAGCAATAACAAGAACATAATAAAAGCCCCAAAGAAAATAAGGGCTAGAAAGGCACAGTTAGAACCCCAGAAACGAAGGGACTAATTATGACTACGCCCCCATGGTGATGGTGTGGGTAACGCCACACCAGCGGTACAACTACACTATTTACAAGTTAGGTGGTCGGGCCACCAAGGGACTCCGCAACAGCCAGGGATCAGAGATCCTTGGCCGTGTTGCAACGGTTTTGAGGTCACAATATGCTTGCCGGTGCCGCAAACATATTATGAGTTTCATGAAACTGTGGCAGAGAGGCTACAAATGGGGACCTACAGGGCCACCTGTTGCCTCAGGGCCAAGGGGGTATGCAGGGGCCCCCTGTGTGCCTGCAGGGCATGGACTTCACCAGTCAATCAACTGATTAAAAAGAGATACAGGCATATCTAAGGACATGACCTGCCCAACAGCGGCCAACAACTCACAGCATTAGAGAAGAAATACATCCAAGTAAACAAGCAGAGGCAAGAAATCCCTTGGCCAGAAAGAACAGGTTATGACCAAGCATAGCTGACCCACAGGACCCAACAGCTAAACAGGTCCATGAACGCAATGTGACTGAGGAAAAAAGAGGCCCAGAAAACTGAAAGGGGCAGATATACAAGGAAGTGCCGCAGCGCGGCAACGCAAGCACTTTGGCTACGCCACGCTGCGGCACTTTCGAAGTACAGGAATGCAACATATTTACAATAATATGTCGCATTCCTGTGCTCTCCCCTGTGCTGGTGCACAAACTGCAGCCATGCGTCGGCGCAGTCACCCTTGCACCATGGTGCAAGGATGCCTGCTTCATGGGGAGATTGTTTTTGTGCAGGAAACGGCACCTTCCTACACAAAAACAATCACTACAGGCATTTTCCTCCTTCCTGCACAAAAACAATCACAACAGGCATTTTCCTCTTTCAATGTATGCTGTAGAATGCGCATTCTGCGGATCCAGATCTACTCACGAGATCCTAGACCACCCTCTGGCCGCCGGACTTTGACGGTATCCAGAAATCCTTTCCACGGTGTCCCCACCTGGAGATTGCAGCGGATCCCTTGACCCTGCCTATTTGAAATTTACAATCGCCCACCCGGTCGAAACGGGGCTCCGTTCTCGCGCCATCTAACGACTCTCCGGAGCGTATCAAATCACAGGATCTAGCCTCCGGACCCAGTTTTGCATACTGTTCCGACGTCTGCTATCCTTTTGGCCGGGACGGGGCTCTGTCCTCACGCCAATTCACCATTCACATGACACTCCAAGCGCAACCAATCACCGGAACTATCTACCGTACCAACCTCTACATATTGTTTCGACCTCTGCTCACTTCTTGGCCATAACGGGGCTCCGTTTTGGTGTCTGCACCTTCTTCACTCCCATTAATCGGCAACCCGGTCCTGATGAAGATCCTAAATCAATAGGATCGAAACGCCGTCGACCCGCATTACCGCGCAACTCATGGCACATTACCTTCTTCGGTTCTCGAACTAATAACAATTACTCACTCTCTAAGAAGGAACCAACAATTTTGTATATATTGTTTTCATTTGTGTCATTTTGCGTCCTTCGCTGTTTCCACCCATATATCACTCGCGCCGTCATCGTTTGTCTCGCTATCACGTAGTGCACAAAGCCTCCTTCGGTTACCTTTGCATTATATGCCTCAAGTGTTGTTCTCCTAACTTTGTTGTTTTTTTGACTGTATTGCAAAAATTGTCCTTCAATATATATTGCTATATGCACTTTCAAAAAAACTAAAAGAATTTGAGGCTCTCTTTCTTTTATGTCCAGATCCTTTGTAATGTCTGGTACAGGCAAATATATCTGTTGCTCAAGTGAATCCAATTGAGATATTGTTGCTTTATACATATGTACACCCAGATCTCAATCTGGTCTATGGGTTATACTCCTGTTGTTTTTTCCTATGCTGTAGAATGCAGCACGCTTTGAAAGAGGAAATAATTAGGAGAAATGAAAACATTCCTCGTTGCGCCTCGCTACGCCTCCCCTGGGGAGGTGGAGCACTGACGCGCATTTCCAGATTTGCGATTGCTGGTAAATCTGGAAATGTGTCTTGTTCTATGGGTGTTACGCGGGAACACCCACAGCAACATCCATGGAACGCCCCTTCCACGCAAAGTGCTGTGTGTGAAGGGGCCATATTTACAAGGGGAGGAAAAGTCACGTACGGAGAAGAGAATTGGGCCTCCAGTACGCCACAAAAAGGGATATACTGGCGGGCGCATCCTAATTGCAGTGGTGGGACCACTGCACTTCTGGCGGGCGGTCCCAGCACCGCAACGACCACCTGCCATCGTAATGAGCCCCAAAGTGTGCACATTAGTAGATCAATGCCCAAGTATGCTCGATGCATATATGACGTTTCAGAGAAAGCGGAACCCGGGTAAACACCACTGCAAGCATTCATTTGTAAAGTAGTGCCTCATTGGTCTCCTATTAAAGAAACAAAATTACAAAACATACTAGGTGCGACTTTACAACTGAATGCCTTGTTATAGTCTGAATGCCCCGGGATCACCACTTCCATAGGCAAAGCTTGTCGCTGGAATCTACTGCTTGGGTTTGCAGTAAGCTGGTCAGGGAGGTGACTTTGAAAGCCCAGGCAGATGCTTCCCACTTCGTCAGCTTCCTGAGGATAATTGTAGGCCCTGTGGGAGTTTAAGAGTGAAGGAGGGTGGTGGAGAGAAAGAGGTCAGAGAAGGAGGATACAAATTAGACAGAAAGAACAGATGGATGGAAAGAGGTAGAGTGATGAGAGAAAGAAGAGGAAGGAAGCCTTATAGGTTTAAGCATTTTTGCAAAGACTGATTTGGTGCCACAGTCGGGTTTTCTTGCAGTTTTGAGCTCTTTTAGCAGTTGTGAGCTCTGTGTAACATTTTATTTTCCTATTCTACCCCATCCAAGTACATATATTCTTAGTGTTGCAGTGAAATTCACACACAAACTCAGCTTTCCTTGGTATAAACTATTTAATCAAAGCTGAGGTAAACCCCCACTGCAGTCTTGCCAGGCACATCTGGACTATCAACTGCCAGATCCCACAAAGAACTCCATTACATCATCCTGGAACACAGATACATCATAATGGGTTGCATCCCCAGCCTAGCTGAGACTGTCTGAGTGCATTACAACACATACCATGCCTTACCCAACATAAAGACCTGGACCAACATCAGGGAAGACTTTCAGATGCAAGAGAAGAAGAAGAATGATGAACAGAGAACAACAAGAAAACAGATACACAAATGAACTAGATGGTGAAACAGAGGTGAAACACCTTAAACACAACTACTGGTCACTTTGCAAGAGGAAAGCTAAAAAACTGATTTTGAAGTAATCACCCAAATAGGCAGGAGGCCTTCTTGCCCTTGCTTCCCTCCTAACTTGTGACAGAGTACCGGACTCATCCCCTCTTCTTAACACATGCCCACCATGTCCATGCATTGGGTCATTTCCCCCTGAACTGTAGCCACACCTTGATCGTTTGTAAAATCTCTGTCACTCATCAATAACCAAGTTGAACCTGAATCGTCTAAACCATACCTTTCCTCTGTGTTTTCAATCACATGACTTTTCTTCTCATACAGAGTGACGCACCTGAGATTCCATGTTTGTCTGTTTTCTGACTTAACCCAGTTGCCTCCCACTGTCTTTACCCTGAAAGGCCCTCTGAATTTGCTCAAAAATCTACCACCATCTCCAGGCTTCACCTTCATCTAATCTCCTGCATTACATTAATCAAGCGTTTCTCTAGGCTCACCTCTGTTTACCCATCCTTCAATACCTTGTTTGTCACCTCACTCATCCACGAAGGTAACAATTTAGTACCAGCTGATCTACCCCTCAACATTTCAAATGGAGTTTTTCCAGTTGTGGTATTCGTGGTGGTGCGATAAGCCCACAGCATATCATTGAGTGCATCCTGCACAGGCAAGCCTGAGCTGAATGCTAGTTGTATTGTGCCCTTCACCATTCTGTTAATTCACTCAATTAACCCATTATCTTGAGGGTTGTAGACTGAGCAACATATGTGCCTCACACCTAGAGTGTCCAGAAAAGTCTTCATTTCAAGAGAAGTTAATTGTGTGCCATTATCCATCAAAAGTGCAAGAGGGATCCCCTCCATTCTGAATATTTCCCTTAACACTTGAATGGTAGCAGATTTGGTGACCCCTTTCATAAATATGACCTCCACCCATTTTGACTCTGCATCAACTAACACCACTGCAACTCTTTCTAGCTCTGGAAGAAACCCAAAGAGTCTTATAAAATCAAGGCATACTTTCTCACTTTCTCCCAGACATCCCTTGCTTCTGCCACATGTTGTTCCTTCCACAAAGTGCCCATTCCAACTCTTAAGTGCTTTTCTGACTCCTTACATGCTTCACACTGCTCTACCCAATCTTTGACGTGACTGTCCATGAGTGGCGACCAATACCTCTCTGTAAATATTTTGATGATCAAAGATTGCCCAATGTGTCCCTCATGCACTAAGCTCATAAGTTGTATGCGAAGAGTAGTAGGTGACACAAACCTTTCATCTCTCACGATCAGATTATCTTCAATAACCGACAGTTCATTGACAATTTTGAGAAAAGGCCTCACTCCCTCTGGTAGATTGCTCTCTCTCCTCACATCACCCCTTATTAACTTTACAACCTGTGTCAGTGTGGCATCCTGTTTCATTGCCTCAACCCAATCTCTCTTAGCAATACATTTTTCAAAATCCTCTGGGGCATCATCAACATTAGCCACTACCTCCTCTGCGGTAAATTCTCTGACGTTAGCTGTTTCATCAGGTAATCAAGACAAGCAATCAGCTACCCGATTTTTCCAACCAGGTACATAGTCTATTCTGCATTCAAACTCTTATAGCCTGACGGCTAACCTTGCTAACCTTCCTGAACAATTTTGTATGCCCACTGGCTCCAATACTTTGAAAAGAGGTTTGTGGTCTGTGCGTAGAATCCTACTCCTCCATAAAAACACTCTGAAATACTTGGTGGCCCAGGCAGCTGCCAATGCCTCATGCTCAATCACGGAGTAGTTCAGTTTCCGGTTCCGTCAATGCGTGTGAAGCAAAAGCAACAGTTTTTTCTTCCTTGCCATGTAATTGTGCTAGCACTGCCCCCAGTCTGACAGCACTTGCATCAACAGTAATCATTATTTCAATACCACTTTGAAAAGGTAACAATACACCAGCATGTGCAATGTCATTTTTGACCATAGAAAATGCTTTTTGTTGCTCCTCACCCCATTTTTTCCCTTTTCTCAGCAATTCCCTCAATGTTTCGGGTTTGTGTGCGAAATCTTGTACAAACTTGGAGTAGTACTCCTCTAGCCCCATGTTGGATCTGAGTGCGTCTCTGTTATTTGGTATCTGAGCATTAACTATGGCACTCATGACGTTCACCTTCTGCCTCCTTCCCTTGTTACCTGATACCCTAAGTGCTCTAACACATATTTTTCCTTTCGCAGGGTTAAACCCTGCGGATTGGCTGCGTCAGAACTCGTTACAGTTTAACGGGGCAAAAACCGAAGTTCTCTACTGTTCGGCAGACCGTATGCCTCGCCCTCTGCCAGAAGGACTCTGGCCTTCCTCTACCTTAGGCATTGTCGCAGCGGCAGACTCAGTCCGTAACCTAGGTGTCCTGCTCGGGCCTAGTCTCCAGCTGGACGCCTTCGTTAATAAAACAACGGCGACCTGCATGCTGCTGTTACGAATGTTGCGGAAGATTCTTCCGCTACTCCCTCACTCAGCGAGGACGGAAGCAGTGCGTAGTATCATCCTCAGTAGGTTAGACTACTGTAACGTACTGCTTCTGGGAGCTCCCAGTACTCTAATTATGAAGTTACAGCGGGTACAGAACATGGCAGTTAAACTGGCGCTTTCGCGGCCATGGTCTGCTTCGTCCTCTCTCGCCCTTTCGGATTTGCACTGGTTACCGGTTCAAAAACGGATCTGTTTTAAATCAGCTTGCTTGGTTTTTAGAGCCTTGCATGGGCTGGGTCCAGTGGTACTGCGAGAGGTCTTTTTTCCTGGTACTCTGCTGCCAGACTCTTGAGATCCTCCTCGGCTTTCTTGGTGACTGTTCCCAAGATAAAAATGGTGAGGATGGGCGGCCGCTCATTCAGCTTCACGGCCGCCAAGCTCTGGAACTCCCTACCTCTAGCCCTAAGGTGCAAGCAGGATCTTTTGTCTTTTAGAAAGGATCTAAAAACCCACCTTTTTCCGAAGGCAGTGTATCTGTAGGAATGTCTGTGGTCAAAGCGCCAGGATACCCTTTGGGTGACAGTTGCGCTCTATAAGTATGCCTACATACATACATACATAAACCGGCCTTACCAATGTGAGTCAATATCTCACTCAAAACTTGGTTGTTCTCCTCAACATTCCCCCCAAAGACAAGGATATCATCTTGAAACATAATGGCCTTATCAAGACCCGACAGTACATTAGACATTAATCACTGGAGCACACTTGCAGGGGAGCATAATCCAAACGGAAGTCTGCAGATTTGGAATGTGCCCTCATTTGTTATGAATGCTGTGAGATGCTTGGAGTGTTCATTGAGTTTCACCTAATGGTCTGCACTCCTTAAGTCAACTTTTGTGAACAATTTTCCACCAGACAGCATGTGGATCAATTTGTTAATGTTTTCCAAGGGAAAGTTGTCGCTGATTACATTTTTGTTAACATGCAAATCAACATAGAACCTCAGTGAGCCATTGGCCTTTTTCGTAATGAATACCGGAGATAACCACTCTGTTGCCTCCACAAGTTCTATTTCTTTGTCATCTAGGAGTTGTTTCAGTATTTCTTTTTCTTTTGATCTCGCTACCATGGGCAACCCTTCTGGCAACGTACTTCACCGGAACCAAGTTTTTCTAAAGTTTGATGACCTGTTCATAGTTGACAGCTTCACCCAACCTGTTTTCATTTTTTTTATGGAGATCCAACAGCTCTTTCAATGCTACTCCATTGATCACCATCACTTGATCCACAGGTCACAGATTCACCAGTATATTCAGGTCATATTGATGACTCCAAACCAATATAGGTGGCCCTTCACTGGCAACATATATTTTCCCTGTTGCCTCTCTTCCTGCGAATCTGATTTGTACATGCATGAATCCTATAACAGCAATATCAGCTCCCTGATAACCTTTCAGAATGACATCTGATGCACCAACTCCTCCCTAGACCACATGGCATCAAATAACGCTTGTGGAAAGATTGTGTAAAGTGAACCTGTGTCCGCCATTAAGGATACCATCTTCCCATTAATGTGAAAAAAAGACTTTGGACGCCTTCTCCTCCTTTTTTCATCATCCACTTCACTGACAGTATTCTCTTCTTCTACCATTAGGACCCTGCACATAATTTGTTCATCTTCCACCGTTGCAGCTTTCTTCTCATTTGACTTGACCATGCATGCTACATTTCCCCTCTTGCTGCATTTACGACATTCTTTGCCAAAAGCAAAACATTAATTAGAATCAGCAATGTGATAACTACTACCACACTTGTGGCATACTCTGAATCCAAATTTTCCTTGTGGGAATCTATATCCCTTAGGATTTCCATTTTTGTTACTACTACTTCCAGCCATTTGAGTTTTGCTTTTTACAACATTGACATTCTCCATGTCATAACCTAAAATAGTGAAATCACTCTCAGTCTTGTCGCTGCTTGTGATTTTCATCTCACACATGCATTTCTGAGATTCCTCCAGAACTTTAGCAATGGTTATAGCTTCTCTGAGTGTAGGATTGCTTGCAGCACATAACCTCTCTTGTATTTTTTTGCTGTTACACTGTACGATTAACTGGTCCCAGATCATCTCATCAGTCATTGGACAGACTTGGCATTTGGCAGAGAGCTTTCTCAAATGTGCAACAAATTCACCAATACATTCATTGACACATTGTGGTTGTGTATAGAACTTGTGATGGGCATCACCACAGTAATCTGTTCGGAAAATATAGTTTGTGAGTGCAGTACAGCTTCTTTGTAAACATCCTCCATAGCCCCCCATGCATTTCCTATAGGCGGTAAATATTTCAAAACATATTGCCCTTCTTTACCCAAGGACCCTAATAGTCAAGCTTTTTTTCATATAGGTAAAAATCTAGCTCCATCTAAAACTAAAAGATAGTTTTCAAAACAATCAATCCTGTCTTCCCATTCAATGGGGGGCTACCCAGGCAACATGAGAAAGGGAGGTGGGGTGACAAAAGGTGTGCTCAGATCCATATTTGACAGGTTAGTGTTACCTAAAATGAGCACAAGGTGGCAGAGTGGTTACACAGAACTCCAAACAGAGAAGAAAGCAGAAAAACAAACAAAACATGCTTTTCCACTTAAGAGGTGTGTTTGTTTAACAATAGCCAATAAGAGGTTCACACACAACCTCCAATGATATGAGAGGACTTTTCAACAGCTCTTCTCGTGTGATTAGTACATTGTGTACTGAAAAGAATAGCATGGGAAGAAGAATTATGAATTTCACATCCAGTTTACACGTGAAAGTAAGTTCTGTTTTTCCAGATATGTTGTGGTTGACTGTGTCTTTGCCTAATATGCAATCTTGGCTCTCTCAATAAGCCACAATGCTCTCAAGCGATAGGCAAAGGACCTGTTCCTGCTTCAAGGGAGCGAGTAATGTGCACAGCAGCACTGTGCACCCAAGGGAGGGCATTCCTCAAACTCTTGCCAGAAAGTCAGTAGACCTCTATCATTTAAAAAAAATAATTTGATTGACAATATGCTGGGATACCAAGGCACGTCACAGTAGCAAACTGTGCTCGATGGAGTGATGTCAACACCGCAGAACTGGTTGAAGCTGAGCCTTGTTTCAATCTCCCTTCCATCGGTTGTGCAATGAGACATCTCACTCTCCCCACTCTACTACAACATGCAGCTGCTGGCAGCTATCACTCAACCTCCCACTGGGCCTTAACAAGATTAGGCCTTGAGAATGCATGAGTGCCACTAAAGGGTGTGTGAAACTCTGGCCCAAAAAGGATTAAGTCGGCACACTGGGGGAAATCCACCATTCATCCAGAAAAAAATGGAACATGAGCAAAGACAAAAAATACAGGCAGACCAAGTGAGGGAACCAAATATTCGTCTGATTATCACGGCAGGAAATAAAGGAAGAGCTTGCAGAGACATTCTCGAAACTGATTCAAATGATAAAATAGGGCAAAACGCAAACAATATACAAATAAGTCGAGAAGAAATGCACCTCACAAAAGATGCATCCATGGTAGACTACATTCGACCGGATTTAACAACCACGGTCTGCCAGAACGATAACATATCTCACATTCGATTTGATCCAAGTGAGGGAAAAAGGAGAGTCTATCAAACCCGACATCTCGAATCGGTTAGTATGGAAACAGAATGTACACTATTGTTCAAACCGGAATATCAAACAAAAGGAAATACAGATACGCTGAACAGAGGAAATATTCTGCGATTATTCGAAGTGATACCAAAATTAAAGGGAATAACAACGAGCGACCTAAAAACCCTTGAATTCATCCACGGAAACAAAGATACGGACATGGAAATAAGTAGTACCACCTGGGTATCCAAAGAAATAGCAGATCCTATTTTCTCAGCCAGGACTCACTTTTCAGAATGGGGAATAACTTTAGATCGTCACACCCCAATAAAATATCCATTCCCACTATTAAATAATACATTTCCCCAACCTAACTACCTAAAGGAAAAAACTCAATCAATCTTGAAGGGAGCAAGAAACAAATCAATTTCCGAACAAGATCTGAGCAGTACCAAAGCAAAGCAGCAATACCAGGGTCAGAAGGAACACAAAGACTGGTCTTGGGTGTCACAGGCACTAAATTCCCAGCGATCCTGATGTAGACAAACTAGCACAAAAAAAACAAAGACAAAACATCAATTTATTCTCAAAACCAGAAACAAAAATAAGGATTTGCTCATGGAATGTACACGGTTTTAAAGAAATGTCCCAAGATCAAGTGACAATAGACTACCTGAGCAAATTCGAAATAATACTACTCCAGGAAACATGGAATTTAACCCCGAAGCAAATTATGGGATACGAGGAACATCACATACTGGCAGAAAAATTGGCAAAGTATGGACACCCAAGGGGAGGCCTGTCCACCTTTATTACGAACAATTTAGACTGGAAAACTGAACTGCTCGACACAGGGGAAAATTGGTTACAAGTGATCAAAATAGAGGCAAAAGCAAGCAAAAAGAGTCCCGGATGGAATTTAACAATTATAAACATATATATCCACCCAGATAAGGCCAAAAAAAAGAATAAAGCTTTAACTCTAATAAATTTGATAAAATCCTTACATAGAACTTATCAATCACACGAGATATTCATCTCTGGCGATTTTAACTGCAACCTATTAAAAGCTAATTGGACCAAGGATAAAACCCATAATATTTGGGGTGATCTGGAACCTCTAGGTTTAATAATTCTAAACGGAAACATGGAGGGAGACATACCGGCCAAAACCACTTTCACCAGCGGCAAAAAGAACTCCACAATTGATTTCACCTTAATAAGCAACAAACTAAAAAAGAGCATAGATTATTTTGGAATACAAATTCGACCAGAGAGCGATCATTCCCCACAAGAGACAACAATGAGGAAAAACATCGAAGAGAAAACGCGATTAGAATTTCTTACCGCGATTCCGGAGATATATAAACTGAAGAAAATCAAAAGCAAGGGCCCAGTAAAAAAGGAAATAATGGACTCAGTACTGGAACGCGTAAATCTTATGAATGCCATAAAAATCCAATCACCCATAACAAATTGGGAGAATTTATATAAATTTGTACTAGGAAAATTCACGGTAAAAACACCGGTAATTCATGGACACAAAGCAAATAGAGATTCGTGGTATAACATCAACTTAAGAGATAAGAAAAGAGAAATTGCGAAAAAATTAAGAACAATGGCCGCAGAAAAAAGATTAGGAAAAGAAGTAGATAATAACGTCATACAAAAAATGAGGAAAGAATACAAAGAGGATTGAAGAAAAGCAAAAAAATCTTACACAGAGGAAATCTGGGAAGAACTGTTAAGAACAAGCAAACGACCAAACAGTGGAGAATTTTGGAATATAATAAACAAATTATCGAAAGGAGCAGGTGATCAACCAAATATAGGAATAAGTGAAAAAACATGGGCCGCATATATCGACAATTTGTATAACAGCCAGAGCTACCCAATTAATACAGTAACATCTAAAAACTCAAAAAAAGATCAAAAACAAAAAGAAAAAGTTCTTGGACAGTGGAAAAACAACCAGCCTGAAGGCACGGCCCAAGAGGAACAAACGCCCTTGACAACTACTAAACAACTAACCACCCTAATAAGGAAATTAAAATCGGAGGGAGCAGCTGGCCCAAATGGAATGCCAAATGCCTTATTCAGATATGACATCGACTTCTGGGCAAATTACTTGACACCATTGTTTAATTACATTCATAAAGAAAAAAAGATTCCACTGTCTTGGCAAGGAAACATCTTCCACCCTCTCCATAAAAGTGGATGCAGAATGGAACCTGGCAATTATAGACTAATAGCTCTAATCGATGTGGAGGCAAAGCTTTTTTCATCTTGTATACTGTCTCTACTACGACAATGGATAAAGGACTACAAAATAATACCCAATTTCCAAACCGGTTTCAGGGAAGGCATGGGCTGCTTAACCAACTTGTCAGCTCTGTCACTACTGATCGAAGGAGCAAGGAAAAGAAAGACCGGACTAATAGCCTGCTACATAGGCTTGAAATCCGCCTTCGACCGAGTTCCCAGAAAACGCCTATGGGAAAAACTGAACCTCTGGGGTCTTCCGCCAGCACTAACGGAAACAATAATGGCATTATATAGCGGAACACGGGCAAAAGTAAAACTGGGTGATGGAAGAAGAATATCTGCAGAACAAAAAATAACCAATGGCCTTAAACAGGGCTGCGTGCTCTCCCCAAGCCTTTTCAATATATATCTGGCCGATTTGAAAGACCAACTCAAGAATGTTAACGGACACCCGCCTAAATTGGCTAATGAAAACATCCAGTTCCTCCAATATGCGGACGACATTGTAGTTTTAAGCCAAACACCAATAGGCCTACAAAGAGCAATATCGGAGCTAACAGACTATTTCGAGAGAGAAGGCCTGGAATTAAACATCAAAAAAACAAAGGTGGTGAGACTGACGGGCACCAGTGGAAAATCTTTCAAGTGGCATACAAAAGGCAAACCCATCGAGGAAACAACTGCTTACAAATATCTGGGGTTACAATAAGTAAAAACATGTCCCTTTCAGATCATAAAAAAATTATCGCCGCAAAAGCACAATCGCTGAGTTTTGCTTACAAAGTTCTTCAAAAGAAATTGCAATGTCCATCATATGACCACCCGCTAAAAGTAATGGCAGCCCAAGTCCTACCATCTCTCTCATACGGTTTGGAAATATGGCATGGAAAAGAAGCAGCTATTTTAAACGCACTCCAGACAAAAATATACAAAGCTGTTTTTAATATATATAAAGGAGCAGCCCCTGCCCAAATAAGGCTGGAATTTGGTTTGCAAAATCAAACATACCAAAGGAAAGCAGCCGTAGTGAAATGGTGCTGGAAATTGAGATCGGCGGAAATAGGATCTTTAAACAACTTATGTTGGCAAGAAATTAAAAAACAATACGACCAACAGGAACCCAACTCATGGGGCAACGATCTGCGAGCATCATTAGACACCCTCAAAATAGTGGAGATCTGGAACAATCCACCGGAAACAACATCCTTTAAAAAGATTTGCAAGCTAAATGCAAAAGCCTTATCTTTGGTAGAAGATTAAAAGACTTTGGCCAAACGGCGACATTCATGGACCATTCTAAACTCGTACAAACGATTAAAACCTCAACCCTATCTTACTGCGTACTTCCGGTTATCAATAAAAACAAAATTTATGGCCTTCAGAATGGGCGACCATTTCTCAAAAGACTTGATCCCGTCATGGAAGGTCACACACCAGGAACAAAGATGTAGACTATGTGATTATCACAGTGAGACCTTGTGCCACCTCCTGTGCACGTGTGAGTCTTCTAAAGAAAAGAGGAAAATTTTACTGAAACCAATTTTTAATATGCTACTGATCCGTACCTGCAGGCAAGCTGTGACCAGCTGGATGGGAGCAGGTTCAAATATTCTAATATGCCGGGGGGTAAAGTTCATGAACTATGTAGAGACCCTGTTTCAAAAAGCAGAAACAGACCACAGATAAGATCTGGGTTAATTTGTAAATTTAAGAATGAGAAAATATATTTTTAACTAAATGAACTTTTAAGTGTTTGCTATCTTAAATTGTTTTTGTACATGTATGCTTTATGGTTGTGAAAAACCAAATAAAGTAAATTTTTGACTGACATGAGTGCCACTGAAGCGCACGTCTGTTTGTTCGCTGGCGAAACTGACACAGCTGACTCCGCTCGTGTCAGCGTGTGGTGTGGCCTGTCCCTCGCCTCTTCACTGTTTTGCCCCAACGTGCAGTCTCACTCCTCATTCTCCTCTCACACTCGTCATATTACTGGTAAATACGGCATCAATCGGGAGCCACCGCTCCAGCTGCTGCTGCTGACATGGACGTCCTCATCAGGCTTACTGCAGCACAAACTCAGGCAGGTGTCTTGCTCTTGTCATACAAAGAAACAGATTATCCGGCTCTATTTGATCTGTGATTTTCTCTTCACACCCTCTTTTGATCTGCTCCTCAAGCACTTGTGGGTTCATGGCTGCGGTTTCTACCTCACAAAGTCTTCATGCCTGGCCAAATAGTCGCCATTAATGTTGTAGTGAAATCCACAAATGAACAAAGCTTTCCTTGGTATCAAGTATTTAATCAAAGGTCAGGCAAAACCCCTCCGCAATCTTGCCAGGCACTGGTGGACTGTCAACTGCCAGATCACATAAAGATCTCCATTACATCATCATGGAACATAAATACATCATAAACGAATAGGCCACGTTACAATGCAAACATTTACAACGCATGCTTTGACAAGTCGGTTTTTACATCGTAACATCAATTACAACGCATGTTTTTACAACGCATGCCATCACAGCGCATTTTTAGAAACGACATTTACAACACAAGTGTTGCTGCCATCTGTTTCATGATCCTGAGGTGGCTTCGTAAGATCAACCCAACGCACGGTAGTCCAGGCACTCATCACCTCTCGCCTCGATTACGGCAATGTTCTCTATCTCGGTAGCTGCCAAACGGTACTGAGAAAGCTACAGGTAGTTCAGAACTCTGCAGTATGCCTTCTCTGTCAAGTTCCTAGACAGGCTTCCATCTCGCCGTATTTACGTGACCTTCACTGGCTTCGAATTGATCAAAGAATTACATTTAAAATCCTGTGTTACATCTTTCAAATCAAACAAGGTGTGACACCGGCGTATCTGCAAGAGCTCATCCATCCTTACATTCCTTCTCGTCCCCTGCGTTCTACAGCCCACGGAGACTTCGTGATTCCCAGATTTAAACTTGCAAGAATGGGAGGCCGTTCCTTTTCTTGTCTTGGCCCCAAAATCTGGAAATCTCTTCCGGTGTCCTTGAAGAATGACCCGTCCTATCTCAGCTTTTGAAGAAATCTTAAAACTTGCCTTTTAGTAGCAAATGGTTGTTAACTGCTCCTTTTCTAGCAATTTGTGGGCTAGGCGCCGGGAAACCCTTTTTGGGTAGCTGCTCGCATTACAAAACTAATTTAATAATAATAATAATAATAATAACGCATTCCATTACAAAGCATACCATTACAATGCATACGATTAGAATGCATAATACTTTTAGGGCAACAGTAGGGTAAGTAGTGGATAGTGTAGGGGTAAAAATTACAATTTCCACTCCAGTGAGTGCAGTAGTACGGTAAGTGTTGGATAGTGTAGGGCTAAAATTACTATTCCCTCTCCAGTAAGTGCAACAGTAGTGTAAGTGTTGGATAGTGTAGGGATAAAAATTACTATTCCCCATTACTTACCTTATAATGCGTTGTAATGGCATGCGTTGTAGTGACATGTGTTGCAATGGCATGGGTTGCAGTTACATGTGTTGTAATGGCTGCATTGTAATGGCATGTGATGTAAAGGCAGTTGGGTTGTAAGGACTGCATTGTAAATATAGTGCATTGTAATGATTGCGTTGTAATGGTCGTTTCCCATCATAAGAGGTTGCAGCCCCGGCCTAGCTGAGACTGCCTAAGTGCATTACAATACTTAGTTATCTTAAATGACTAACGAATGCACTTAGAGACAGCAGAATAGCAGAAAATTAAACGAAGTGGCAGCTAAATTGCATGACACGTTCCTGCAGAAGCTTCTGCCCCATGTAATCAAAAACTCACATATTTATCTTTACATATAATTATATTATCAAACTTGGTTTTAACCATCTGCGACCTTTAAGAAAGTATTTTTCTCACTGTTGTTTATTCTCTGAACATGAGGCACTTTCAGACCAGATTGAAACCTAAAGCTGGTTTTACCTTCTTAAAAAAACATTTGGCAGGCAAACTAAGGATCGTGAGTGGCTGCAGTACAAGAGCGCACTTGGGGCCAGATGTAGGAGGCCATTTACCGACCGGTAATGGCCGATTTCGGCCGTTACCGACCGGTAAATGGGTATTTGGGATGTAGGGGCATTATTTTACAGATTCGGTAAATTTACCGATTCGGTAAATGTACCGATTCGATAAATTTACCGAATCTGTAAAATACCAAATCGGTAATTTTACCGATTCGGTTAAACCAAGATGTAGGTAGCACTGTGTACAGTGCTACAGGCCTTCAGAAATCGGTATTTTACCACACAATCCTATTGTGTGGTAAAATACCGAATTCAGGTTTGCATGCACATGTGTGCATGCACACCTATGCCATGTGACAGACAGATGTGCCCTTAGGGCATGTCTGTGTGCCACATGGCACACATGCCTGTATTTGGGGTGCTAGAGGGTGTCAAAGTGACACCCCCAGCACCCTTGCAGGATTCGGTATTTACCGATTCTGTAATTACAGAATCGGTATTTCCCATTGATTCCTATGGGCTTCAAAACCCATAGGAATCAATGGGAAATACCGATTCTGTAATTACAGAATCGGTAAATACCGATTTTTACAGAATCGATATTTCAAATACCGATTTTACCTACATCTCCCACCTTCTATTTTACCGATTCATAAATACCGAATCGGTAAAATTCGGTATTTATGAGTCGGTAAAATAGAATTACCTACATCTGGCCCATAGACTGTTTGCCTCTTGCAAACTTCAGATAAATAAGCAAATTAGCAGCACACACAACAAACAGTATTAACATGGCACGAGAAGAAAGATTTTGTAATGGGTATTGTATTAATTTCTATGATTCTATTGCTCATCATTGCTTTAAAATGCACCATTTGCCAATCTTCTTTAAAAAAAAAAATATCTCAGTGGGGGAACCTCCTGATCTCTCTCCCATCTCTTATGTCAGTCAGGCTGGTTAGCGATGTAACATTTATTCCCAACTGTTACGCCCACCACTTTGAAATTTCACCAGCCAACATTGTACAGACGGGGACACCCTCTGGAGAGTGAGACTGATTGTCATCAGAACGTGTGGGATAACGTCCGCAAATTCTACCAGCTGATAACATTGCGCTATGTGTTGTCAGTTGTTCTTGCCCTCTTCCTTAACAGCTAATCCCTGCTTAGTGGCCAATGTTGCCAATGATCTAGTTGTTCTATTCCGGGGACAAGCCATTTGTTCTCCAGGAGGACAGTATTTAACAAAGTAGTTAATAGCTAGCCTGAAATGTGTATGCGGTCTCTGGAGCATGGCTTCTGGGATAATTGCTAACACAGTTTGCTCTCAAGCACACAAAGTACTTTTCAGAAGTTAGTTCCCCTAAACGTATCAAACATCTACTTTCACCATTGAATTAGTTTTTAATAGCTATAAATAATGTATGCAATTATGTAGATATTGTGTTGATTCTATATTTTTTCATTTTTCCAGGCAAAGTTACAGAAAAGAGGCTTGTATTCAGGACCTTCTTACAATGGGCCCTCGGGAAAAGCAGTGCACTGGGCCCAGCCTGCAAAACCACTCACAAGAATAAAAGTGTAAATTATCGAGGAACGGCACTGCTTGTATTTGTAAATAATGCAGCCCATAGAAAATGTAGCTTTACCTTAATAGTGACAAAAAAGCTTTTTGCTTATTCAAGTAAATTATATTATATAAGTATCAATCAGTATTGCCTAAAAAGATCTATAACATCTCACAGAATCTTGGGAGAGACCAAGCAGCCCTTCTGTAGGGAGAGCATTAAAGAGAGTCTATGAATTTCATGGAACAAGATTCAGAAATCACTAGCAGCCTGCTTGAGACAATATCAACAAGATGCAGATGGAGGGCTCAGCAAATGGTGGCAACAGAGTCTAAGAAAAAGGAACGAGGCAACGCCTTATAAAGCAGAGCAGAAAGTAAGATAATGTGAGAGCAAAATCTCATTAGTTAGAACGTTGCAAGAAGAAGTGGCATTTTGTTCGCACAAATTACACAGCAGGCAGATGAAAGAAATGAAAGAAGTGAAAGAAGAGAGCCAGGTGGAAGTAAAAAGTGTTGGATCTTTAGAATTACAGGCCCACCTAGGCAGTTTAGGTTGCATAATGACTAGGAAAGGGAACACCTTTGAGGCAAGATGGAAAAGAAGGGAAACTGGAAAACCATGAGCAAAGTGGATCTGAGCAGAGACGCAGCAGTTGCCATAACAGGTTGTATGTTTGGGATGAACACTAGATGAACAGTGTTTCAGCTTCAGAACATAGTATAGTCATGGTTTGAGGAAGGAAAGGACCACATGGACGAAAATGCAGAATTGTAGTGTGAAATCCAAAAATGGAGAAACAAGTGATGCAAGGTTTACAATGTGTCTAAGAGAGAAAACATGAACGAAGGCAGGAAACTACATGGCGCTCATAAACAACAGTGGATGGCAAACTGGCATAACCCTCATAAATTATACATTTCAGACAAAAAAAATATGTCCAACGTCAATGTTTAAATACATTTTGAATCTACAACTACCCTCCAAATTTCTTAACAAACTTTCAGACATTTAACATTTCTTGCATTTAGCACACACAAGTATGGTATTACTACACTTTCAGCTAGATTCATCATAGTCCCGTTTTGCGAGTCCTTAATAGCGATTATTAAGGAATCGCTATTAAGGACTTGCAAACGGGA
Source organism: Lissotriton helveticus (assembly GCF_964261635.1). NCBI lineage: Eukaryota > Metazoa > Chordata > Amphibia > Caudata > Salamandridae > Lissotriton > Lissotriton helveticus. The sequence continues at coordinate 1,545,857,694 of NC_136063.1, read as the reverse complement.
TTCATGTAGGAATGGCACAAAATATTGCGATTCCTACATCTTCCTTATTTGCGATTAGCAAATTGCTAATCGCAAATAAGGAATAACTTCCCATTCATTCCTATGGGCCTACAGGCCCATAGGAATGAATGGGGAGTTATTCCTTATTTGCGAATAGCAATTTGCTAATCGCAAATAAGGATGCGATTTCAAGGGAGCCAGGGGTGTCCAAAGGACACCCTGTAGCACCTCTGAAAAGCAAATGTACACAGGTGTTGCGCACACACATGTCCAAAGGACATGTGTGTGTGTAACATGCAACTGAGAAAAATGCACTGAAGTGCTTTTTCCTATTTTTTCGCTATTTACCACGAAGTCAGACTTCGCGGTAAATAGCGGCCAAAAATTGCGATTTTGCAATTTAAAAATGGTTAATGAATTGCATTTAAGGAATCTCAAATAGAGATTCCTTAAATGCAATTCCTCGCAAATTTGCGAATTTGTTATTAGCGATTTTTGCATTTGGGATGTTGAATCCCAAATGCAAAAATTGCGCTTGCAAAGGGCCAGATTCTCAGAATCTGGCCCTTTGCGAGCCATTTTCGGCTTGATGAATCTAGCTGTTTATTTTTTGGCACTCTTAATAAGGGCCGTGCAATACAAAATTAACTGTACTCTTTTTTGTTGTGATGTAATGTTTTAACATGTGAGTACTTGTATAATGTCTAAGTAGTGACTCCATAGCCACTGGTTGCATTCCATGGAATGAGCACTCTATGTTGGAATGTGGATTCTTGAGTTCAGGCGGTCAAAGGAGAAGCTGACTCAAGCAGCTCCTCCATCAAGTTTACGGGCCTTAATTAATGAAGAAGCTAACTTAATTCAAATGTACTTATCGTTCTTCACTACAAAATTTGGCGACAACTGAATGACCCCAGCACGTGAAGCTGTGCCGGCTGCCGTTACTGTGTGTAATCCGGCACAATGACTTTACATCTACATCATTGCAAGGAGTTACCGCTGTAAAAGGCACTATTTACGCCTAGCTGGAACTAGCACTGGAGAAGGCACCATCAATCTGGTCATATTGCGGATGAGCAGTGACGTTATGCATATTAAGTAACACATTATGGCCAAAGTGTTTTTTAATCTAACCGCTGTGGTCATATTTCACTCACCACAACCTTCCATCCAGGCGTGCTGTGCCCTGGACTCTTTTGTGCAATCTATGATTCATCTAGCCTGTACGCGTACACGTTACACATCCTAGTTGACACCTCCATATTGGATGCTGCCAGAGATAGGGATGTTCAGTGGAGACTGACACACACTAATCTCCCAGTGTGACGCGGCGTCGGACAACTCCTACATAAGAGACAGGGCATCAGATTCACGGAGACTACTGCACCCTAGTCTCCCAATGTGATACAATGTCACAAGGCTTCCCCACAGGCATCGCAATCCGGAGTATGCAATTCACATGTTGCTGCATTTGTTGTTTGGAAGCAGCAATAATTGGCTCGACATAATGGGCCAGGACAGGACATTTTGCTTTGTTTCTCACAGTGCATTGTGTGGCACAGTCTTTACTAGACCATATAAACTGTAAGTTTTACACTGATATTTACTATTCATTTTTCAGTTTGTGCTATATGGGTTAGTATTGTCATGGCTTCAAGCAGCGCACTGAATTACCCCCTTCAATATTTTACTCCATCCTCATTAGAGGACTCACTTAAATGGCAAGCTTTTAAAGAATGCTTTCTAAATTACATTGTTACACTAGATGAGGATAATGCCTTTACTGCTGGTAGGAAGAAAACAATTATTTTACACTCTTTGAGTCCTGTAGGGTTGAGAATTTATAATCGCCTCGGAAAACAAAATACGTGATGATGATTTTTCAGTGGCAGCTGGTGACATTTTAAAGTGGTGTGTCGTGAAAGTTGGGAATAAGTGTTACATCGCTAGCGAGCCTGACTGATATAAGGGAGGGAAGAGAGATCAGGAGGTAACCCCACTGGGATTTTTTTTAAAAAGAGTGGCAAATGTTGCATTTTATAGTAAATGTTGAGAAATAGCACCATAGAAATAAATACACTACCCATTACAAAACCTTTCTTACAGTGACATTTTAATACTGTTTGTTGTGTGTGCTGCTAATTTGCTTATTTAGCTGACATTTGCAAGAGGCAAATAGTCTATACTTGCTCGTGTACTACAGCCACTCATGCTCCTTAGTTTTCTCGCCCAATGCTTCTTCTTAAGGAGGTGGGGTTTCCATCTGCTCTGAAAGTGCCTCATGTTCAGAGAATAAAGAACAGTGAGGAAAATACTTTCTTAAAGGCTGCAGATGGTTAAAACCGTGTTTGATAATATAATTAAATGCAAAGATAAATATGTGAGTTTTTGTTTATATATGGGCAGAAGCTGCTGCAGGAACGTGTCATGCAATTTAGCTGCCACTTAGTTTAATTTTTTGCCATTCTGCTGTCTCTAAGTGCATTTGTTAGTCATTAAAGATAACTAAGAATGTGTGTACTTGAATGTGGTATAATAGGAAACCAAAATGTTACACAGAGCTCGCAACTGCAAGAAGACCCGACTGGGGTACCAAAAGCAGCTCTTGCAAAATTGCTTAAACCTATCCCCCTTCCTTTCTCACCTCACTCTACCTCTTTCCATCCATCTGTTCTCTTGGTCTAATCTGTGTCCTCCCTCTCTGACCTCATTCTCTCCACCACCCTCCTTCAATCTCGAACTCCCAGTCCCACTGTGCCTGCATTTATCCTTGGGGAGCCGATGAAGTGAGATTCACCTGCCTGGACTTTCAAAGTCACATCCCTGACCAGCTTACTTCAAACCCAAGCAGTATCTTTCAGCGACAAGCTATTGCCTATGGAAGTGGGGGCCGGGGTGGAGGGCATTCAGACTATAATTAGGCGTTCTTTAGTAAAGTCGCACCTCGTCTGTTTTCTAGTTTTGTTTCTTTAATAGGAGACCAACGAGGCACGAATGTATTAAGGAATGCTTGCAGTGTTGTTTATCTGGCTTCCATTTTCACTGGAACGTTATATATGCATTGGATATACTTAGCCATTAATCTACTAATGTGCCCACTTATTTCCTGAAATTAATAAGAATGGCTGTTGCGGGCAATGAAACCCATAAATCTGGCAGTATTTATTCAATATCAGCGTTTCATTGTGTACAAGCATTTATTTCAGAAAAAAGACGTGCTAATGCATTAATAGATTAATGTCCATGGCTGCCTGATGTAAATATAAAATACCGAGGAAAGTGGAAACCAGACCAATAAATCTGTAAGCACTCCTTTAAAAAGTGGTGCCTCGATCATCTGTCTAATGTTTAAGAAAGGGAGGGGACGCACACTGCCAGAAACTGTGCATTTTTAAAGTATTCAATAATCAGCACTAAGGCCTTGCATTGTCACAGTTAATAATTAAAATAAAATAAAAATATGTGAATTCGTCACATAATGGTGCTGGAGCATTCAAAAAATAAAACCGCACTGCTCAGTCATAGCAGTCCAATTTTATTTTTTAAAATATTCGGTGCTTTTTTTGTGAAACACCAGAGATTCTGTGAAAATGTGTTTTTCTGGCAGGAGGCAGCCAGGTTTGAGAGCAGAACTGAAGGAAGGCCTCCGATCCAGGATCACACGTACAGCAGGACATCCTGGTCTCTTGTCTCTGTTTCCACTCCCCCTTGCACAATGCCCTGGCGCTGGGCACAATTGCAAGAGAATAAAGTCAGATAGACAAATTGCAATCACTGCATGGCTTCAAAATAAAGTCATACAGTGATTGGCCTTGCTGTGAGAATATCCTGCCCGTACTGCCTCATGTGCATGGGAACTAGAGCGGCCAACTTGTGTCTCCTCCTGCGCCAATCCAGATGTGGCTATTTTGCTGTTTTTGTTGTGAAGAGCATGCGTGCAGCATCAGGATTGCCTAAGGCAGGCAAACCATACACTCCTTAGGAGACAGGGGAAGTAGGGCTCTGGTCCCCATGGCTCATAAAGTTGCTCAAGTAGGGAGAGTCCTCAAATGCGCTTTTCTGGCTAGACACAGAAAGTAATCTGCCCATCTAGACATGTGCACTACAATTCAAACCCACTTCCCTTCTCAGCCTGCTGTAAGCCCCCGGTCTGCCCTCATTGAAAGGTACCAGTTCAGGCAAAAAGCCCACTGTGTAGACAAACCTGAAATGAAAACCCTAATTCTAAAGAGATTCATTTTACATCTAAAAAGGGGCAACAGATACATGTGGGTCAACGCCTCAGTGCCCTAATAGAGGATCCGCCCATGTGTTTTTTTAAAATGCAATGCAAGACATGGGATGTTTTTTATGCCCCCACTGTGTGCGTCGGTATTGACAGATACACATTCTACCATAGGAAGCAGTTGAATAAAGAAACAATTGAGGATTATGTTTCCACCTTAAAATTGTTTCCAACTTAAAATACCTGGCATTGACTTATCTTTTTGGTTCCTTATATGACAAATTAATTAGAGCCCAAATCATCATGGATGTGGTGTATTCTGAGCCCAAATCATCATGGATGTGGTGTATTCTGCTATTCAAGGACAACCTGTGGGCGAACAGAGATGCACCGCTACCTGAGGTCATTGAAACTGTCAAAGGTGCTAAACTCACGGGAAGCAAACAAGTGTAAAGACTTGGCCCATAGAATAAAGCCTGGCAAGAAGCAGAGTACCATGCAAGAAAAGAAACCAAGTCAACCTAAATCTACATATAAGAAGAAACAATCCAACTATAGTAATGACTGGAAGTGCTGCAAGTGTGGATTAGCAGGTCATTTAGCCAATGATAAAAAATTCCCGGCCCGAAATCAGTCAGAAAGGTAGTACGAATGTTGCAGTTAAGCTCTTAGAGGATGATTCAGGTTCAGAAACACAAGACACTGATGGCAATGACACTAGTATGTGTGTGTTTGAGTGTAGAATCTGAAACTGAAGTGTTGGATGTGCATAGTGCCAGGAAAAAATAACGAAGTGTGCCTTACACATAGGGGTCATGACTGTGACTGTTACTGAAAACTCTGGATCTCCATATAGCATTGTAATGAGATGGTAATGAAAAAGAATATTGAACCAGTGTTAGGAGAGACATTGGAATCACCTTATATTTCTCCCAACAGTTTTACTGAGTAGTCCATTGTACTTTTGGGTTACAGTAAATTGCTGTTTGTATTTAAAAACGCGAGGCTCTGTGTAAGCTATACATCTCCAAAGCAGGTCCTTCCGTTTTGGGTTGGTGGAATCAAGGGGATCTTAGTATGTTCCTGTATCCCAATATTACCAATCCACGTTAGCTTAAATCAGGTAAAAGAAATAGATCGAATTCTCAGAATGAAATAACTAGTCCTCCAATGCCCACTCTATCACCACTACCATATCTTGAAAGCTACAGTGGTTTTTATTCTGCATCAACAGGAGGCCTAAGGCTCTAACATCCTCTGACTCTTACCCTAGCTCTCAATGGGGTTATGTGAATGTTTGTCAGTGGTTTTGCATACGCTAATTCCCTAATGCCATCATCCTGACCTCAAGGATGCTCATCAATATCAGTCAGACAGTCATCAGATTCAATGTTGATCTCTGTGAGGTAAGTCCAAACAGGACATCAGTACTTTTGATTGACCTTTCTCTCTGTTAGGCAGTTTGGAAGTTGTCAAATCTATGCTCTCGTCCACGATGTCAAGATGCTCAGCAGGGTCTAGTTCTTCTGACTCAATAACTTCCCTTATTGTCTCTAGTCTTTTCCTATATGCCAGCGGTCTCTTTTGGCTTGTTTGGCCAGCCTTTCTCAGTTGAGCCATGATCCTGAGAGGTGCTGGTGATCTCTGACTCTGATGGGGCTGATTCACTCTCAGAAGTGGAATCTTCTCTGACCGTTCCACTCTCTGATTCCCACAACTTCTATTTGGGCAGGTTTGATTCAGCTCTCCAGAGGTTTTGGCTGTCTCGATGACTGTGTATTCTTAGCCATGTGTACAGGGCTTCAGCTGTTGCTGTAATGGCAACACCATGACCTGGCTCTTGTCCTTGTTGATGCATTGTGGCAGGAGACAGTGAGCCTTCAGACTGGTCCTCGAACCCAGGGTGACTCTAGGATGTTGGCTCCACTTTTTCTCATCTTACCGTCTTGGTATGAGAGGCATGTCCGCACACTTCAGGCAGTGGTGATACCCAAGATCACCTGGTAGAGACCTTTCCTGCGCTTCTCCTGGCAAGACTTGCAGATCTTCTTCTTTACGACAACCCAATAGTCGGGATTCAAATCATGTCCTGGAGACTCTCATACAGCTGGAGTAGCAGCATCAATATGATGAAAGACAGAATGCATTGATTCAGTCAATCCCTTGCAGTACTTGAGAACCAGGTGATCTGTGATAGTCACAAGGGCAGCAGCTAGAGCAGAAGGAATTTGAATGGCTCTTCCCATCAGCACCTCGTGAGGAGATACTCCTGGTTATTTACAGCGGATACCTTAAATACTCATCAACACCAAAGAAAAGGCGTCTGGCCATTTAGGAAAAGTAGAAGCATATGCTTTGGGAAATGTAGCTTTGATCATCTCATTCAGTCTCTGTACAACCTCCTTAAGCCTAAGGTATATAACTGCATTGAAATCTCTGGTCAATCATTAGCACTGTGCATAGCAATGGCATCACCTCATTCTTCAGGTGTCTTCCTTGATCTGATTCAAGATGTACTGGCATTGTGAATCACAGTATTAATTTCCAAAACAACAGTTTGGCGATTGTCAGACTGGCTCAATCCAATGGAAAAATAGACACAAAATGACAAGGATATATCTAAATTAATTACATTGGTGCATCTCTACAAAATCAAGCTGGAGACGGTTGAATGCACCATCAGACATCCAGATATGGCTCACAATCACTACAACTGTTTTGCTCACATATTGTTTCTGTCAAATAGCACAATGCGGACACAGATTTTCTGCCATCCATGGAAAATTAGAAATATACCAGTACAGTCAAAATGTCAACACCGTCCCATTTCTGCCTACATGTGTTGGATTCATGTATGTGTTGTACCATGGCAGGTAGCATGGAACCAGGGAACACTGGCTTCCCATCATTAGATATCCAAATGTCACTCCCTTCCTTTACACATCCTATCTTTTCCCTTTTGTTTTTTTACTGTTTCTGGGGCAGATTGTTGCAGGTCCATCAGCTCATTGAAGGTGTGTACAATGTTTAATAGCATATTTGTCACAGCTTTTCCTTTCGCATTGCATAGCTCATCCATTTGAAAGGTACTGAACTCAGAAGCATAGTACCATAGGGGATACCACAGGTTACAAAGTCATTGTCACTCTTGTGTGCAGCACTCTTCACCACTGCAATTTCTTTTGGCAGTTGTAATTGGAGACATATAGCCTGTTTCTGATGGTGGACCCAGCAGAGGTCATGAAATCTTGCTCTGATCATAACTACCCGAAATCTTGGACAACCATGAGGCTATGTTGGCTGTCAGTATAAATGGTAACTTGAGAGCCCTCCTAAGTAGAACAAGTTCTGGCGAGGACAGTTCAGCTATTTGTGCAGACATTACATGGCACAAGTAGGATGCTTCCACAACTCCACTTAGGGTACACACAGCATAGGCGATTTTTAGAATACCATGTCGGTCTATCAAACAAGACCCATCAACAAAAGGGGTGTGCTTCAGGAAGGGGTTCATCCAGTATGTTGGGTCTGGGTTTTGTGTGCAACTCAGTAACGCTACCAAAATCATGGTCAAAGGCTCCCTACTCATCTCCCTCTGAGGCTGGTGACAAAGAGGCAGAGTTTGGGGTATTATATCTGCTGATTGGGACATTTTCTGCAGCTAGAATGATTCTCTCATAGAGGGTTAAGAGGTTGTTTGTTACGTCAATGTATGACGTCAATGTATGAGTAAGGAGGATTTTAATTTGATGGGGAACTATTACAACTAGTGGGTAGCCCAGTACTCTCCCTACTCGTTAAAGAATGCTACAAAGTACCCAATGGGATGCTTGGTCTCCTTATGGGTCTGTGTTAGCATAGATGAAGCACGCCCATCTTTCTCTCACTTGGCAAAACTGCACAAAGTCTTTAGTATAGTCTGGCATTCCAAGAGTGGGTGCTCTGCAATGTAAATTTCCGAGCTTCTGAAATGCTTCCATCAGCCTTTTACACTGGGTCATAGACATCAGTGTACTTCTTAAGGGCTGCTCCAATGTATTCATGGGACACTCATCTTACTCCCTTCTCTGTCTGATATTCCAGATACATTAATTATTTTTGACAGTACTGTAATTTCTCGGGGGAGACTTTATGCTTATTCTCAGCCAAATGGTTGAGCAAAGCAATAGTTTCTTGTCTACAAACTTCCCAGGTTACCAATGCAATCAGGAGATCATCCATGTACTGGATCAAGGTCGAGCTACTGGTAACTGCTGAGACTCTAGATAATTTTTTTGTATCTTATTGAAATAGGATGGACTTTCAGTGTACCCTTGGGGAGCGCAACACCACACAAGAGTCTTCATTGGAACCAAAACATAAGGAGAAACTGACTCTCTACATGAAGGGGAACCGAGAAGAAAGCTTGACAGAGATCAATGACAGTAATCCATTCTGTTTCTAGGAGAATGTGGAACAAAATCCCAGCATGGTTCGGTACCGCAATATAGCATGGAAGAACAATTTGGTTAATTTTTCAGAGATCCTGGACTATCTTCAAATTTTTGTATGCATTTTGCAAAGCCATAAACGGAGAGCTACATGCACTGCCAATGACTTACTTCAGAATGCCCTGTTCTATCATGCTCTCAATCACAGGAGTGATACCCGCCATAGCTTCTGGGGTCATTTAATAAGGGTGAGTTTAAGGAAAAACTGCATTCGGCCAAAGCGTTATCTTTAGGGGTTTTGCATCCTCAATCAATACAATCTCAAACCCTGTAAAGTCCTAAACTTCTTCTCTGACTGCCTTTCTCAGGTCAATTTGAATATCCTGTTTGGTAATGACAGAATACAACCTGACCACAGGTTTCAGTGCTTGTAGCTTGAATTCTACATCTGCTGCTTGGGACAGTATTCAGTCGCCATCCTGCATACAGTATATGATGCACTTGAGTTTGGAAAGCAGATGCCTTCCTAACAACCTTATAAGACTCGAATTGCAGACCACAAACTGATGTTGCTCTTTGATGTCTCCTATCTTTACTGGGACGGGGCTGTAATCAGATTGGTACACTGCTGATTTGTCATGCCTACACTTTGACTTCTTTTTCCAGAAGGGGTAGGTTTGGGGCCTTAACTGCTCTAACAATTGAACGAGTGGCTCCTGTGACTATCAAGAAAGATACATGATGTCCGTTAACCTGTCCACCTACATACGGGCTGCTCCTATGACTGCGCAAAGTACGCATGCCTGCTCTCCCCAGGCACCGCCACTTGTCCAGATCAAAGAGCGTGGAACTCTCGAACATCATAGGAACTGGACCAGGGAACTCTGTGGCATTCCAGGTTTTGGAATCCTTGGCATCGGGGTTTGAATACTGGAGAAAGCTCTCCCTGTGCCTCAAAATGTGCAGCATAGGCATTGATTATGGCTTGATCAGGATTGTAGCAATATCCCACTTCCAATGCCCAACCTTATTGCAAATGTGCCAAGGGCTGACCTTCTAAGGACACCTGTGCTATTTCTTAGTGCATTATCTTGAGCTCTCCCTACTCTCCGCGGCATTTCCTCCATATACAATGGAAACTTCTTGCATGCTTGTGGGGTTAATTTAAGGCCCTAGTAGGGGTACATTAAACCTCTACGTTCCTGCTTTTAGTGATAATTGGGTCTGTTCTATCATGTACCTTTCCTTCAGCCCCTTTCTCTTAGCTTGTAACAGGTCACTGCAATAGATTGTATCCTGCAGGACTTTTTCAAGGGGTTATCGCTGCCAAAAAAAGGACAATCTTGTTGCTGATTTTAGGTCATAGTCCTTGCACAAAAGAGGTGAGGAACCCTCCCATGCTGTCTTCAAGTGGGTTATTTAGTCCACTGTGCTCCATGTATACCTGCATCAACCTCACACAGTATGCATGCACTGACTCCTTGGGTTCTTGAGAGATTCAGAAAATCTTAGGCCCGTTTATTTCCCTTTCAGAAATCTTAGTCTTTAAATGTGTTTTGGCTTCCTCATATTTAGTCTTAACCAGGGGTGAGGGTGTATTTGTACTTGCTAATCTAGGAGACTCCCTAGTCGGACAATCCACTGCTCTCTTGCATTCCACCCATAGATCCTTTGGGACTGCCACTTCCAAAAGCACATCCAAATTCGCCCACAGGACCTCTGGAATGGTCACAAGGTGATCCATCTGTGTAGAACATTTATCAAGATTGTCTCTTAACTTGAAAAGAGAATTTGTAAAATGGAAAAGTTAAAGTTTGTTAGAGTTTGAAGAATTATATAGCACGGTTTATCACCAGTGAGGGTATCAAGGCACTCTCCATGGGCACGAGGAGATTAGGTCATTTACCCAAGAATCACAGGATGTTGTGCCGATGCCGAGACTCGAACCCGGATCCCCAGCTCCCGAGTCATCAGCTGTGGCATACTCTTTGTGAAGGATGTCTAATATTTGGTGAGTCGACTGGTGGAGTCACGATGACCATTTGGCCTTTTGACATAGAGCTTGTCAAAACCTCTCTTTGTGGAGGACCTGAAATCATCATGCTGGGAAGTGGTGCGGGGTCATGAGGAACTCTTGGGAGGGTCTGACTCATGGGAGGACTAACAACTGCCTCAGCAGGGGAAAGTTTTGAGGGACTCCACGGAAGCGATATGCTTGTCGAGGGCAGAGCAGGGGCCGAAACAGTAATTTCTGTGTAGCTTTCTTTTTTAGGGCATGCCGTCATGGCTGTGGTGTTCTGTGTGGCTGCTACGTTATATGGGTGTGGTCCGGTTTTATGATGAGGACCTCATCTCTTAAGGTGTTCTCCTGCTTCTCATTTTCTGCTTCTGACTTCTTTTTGGATTTCCCTTTCTCCCCAGGATTCTCCTTTACTGTGTCCCCGTCCTCTATTGACGGTTTAGCTCAAAAATTCTCATTTACTTCTTCCCCCCACTTTTTCTATCTCTCATCATCCTTTGAATGTATCCATGTGTAAGCCCTCTTGCGGATTTTTGATGCAAACTTCTTTTTGTTTGCCACCTGCTTCCAAAGATATAAAGTCTCAAACTGTGTGGGTCTGGGTTGATGTTTCAAATCATGCATTCTCCCTCTCAAATTTTTTATTCTGGGAATATGGAAAGTTCTGCTCAGTGAGAACCATGGTTCTCTGTCTTGGGACATTTCTTTTTTTTTCTTTTTTTTTAGTTTTATATAGGGCGAACTAGGCGCGGAGATATCAGGTATCAGAGCACTTTACATGAGCACCCATTTCGCTATACAAGGACACATTCATTTTGTTAGGCACAGGAAGATTAAGTGATTTTCCCAGAATCACAGGATGTTGAGTGTTATTGCCAGGACTTAAACCTGGTTCCCCAGCTTCAAGGTCGACCGCTCTGGCCATCAGGCTATATCCTCTCCCCTGAGACCAGGAGCGGTGTAGTCCCTATATGGACTTTGGTACTTCCCGATTGGACCTATCACTAATTCGGATGATTTCAATTCAGTAAATTAGTTTATGGCATTCTCAATAAGAATGACAGACATGGGTCAAAATTGTTATGTTTATATAAAGAATTATTAAGCAAAATACACAAAGTATCTCCTAAGCATGGTTGGCAATAATGAATACAGATCAAGAGGCAAAGAAGCCATTAAAGTTCTATACAAAATCAAGCATAGATTTGCCTTACAAAGTGGGGAATGGGGTTCCTAGTTACAGAGGAAAAGTATGTCTTTTTTTAGGACTTCAGACAAAGGGTTTCATACATTACTAAGCATGTACATGGTTCTCAGGATATGCACCAATGAGGGACAAGCAAGAAGAAACATTTTACTACAGAATACATTTGAGGATACTTTCGTACTATTACATTGAATACAGTCACTCTCATAGTTTATTTAAGCACAATAATCAGCACATTGTATAAATAATAGTCTGAGACTGTTGGGATGTCCTTGGTTAGGTGCAGCATGGCGAGACTAACTAAATGGAATATAATGATCTTAAAGAAACAGTGAGAAAAGGATGACTGAATTCTTCCAAATTGTTTTATGTTACCAATCACCCCATAACCGCCCTTCCTGAGTGACCAATGAAAGCCCCATGGACTGATGGAATCGATACTTTAAGGGGTGTAAACTTGTATGTATTGGAGTATAATTGCGAAAATTAAGGAGGAGTCAAAAGGCTTGGAATGCTTAACATCTTCCAGTGACAAGATTGCAACTCTTTATTTAGAACCGAGAAATAACAACAATGATCACATGGTGTGGGGCTGAATCACTTCAAGATAGAAGACAGTACATCTTCGTTTAAGTTAGCACATTTTGATTTAGAAGGTTAGAAGCATAAAGCTGAAACAACGTTCACAGAGTAAGTTCTCCAAATAACATTGGCACACACATTTCTCATCAATCTGACTCAAAATTGAAAGCCTGAAAAGATTTATTTATCTCAAAATGACCATTAATCGCCACAACAACTACAAAGAAGCATATTTCCTTTGATATGTATAATTTCACACCAGTTGACACGCCATGATTAGACATTTGCATTTCGAAGATGAAGCACATGTTGAAAAAAAAGAACCCAGGGGCATATTACCAACAACTAGCGATAATTTTTGTCTCTAACTTGTTTAGAGACAAAAATTATCGCCGCACATCGGCGATTTTTATCGCAGATAAACCTTGCTATTAGCAAGGCTTATCGCAAATGCGATAAAAAACGGCCGCAATGCATGAATATCGCTGAAAAGTCAGCGATATTCATGCATTATCGAGCGAATGCTCTTAGCCATGTTATCCACCTCCCATTGGATAACATGGTGAAGAACTGCTCAGGGCAGGTGTTAGCTTTTGGAGATATTCGCGCTTAGCGCGAATATCTCCAAAAGTTGGTAATAGGAGATAGCGATGTTAGCGACTGTTTCCAGTCGCTAACATCTTGGCACGCCCACTTTGCATGTCATTAGTGATAAATATCACTGACATGCAAAGCGGGGCCCAAGATGGTCGCTATCTCCTATTAGCTGTCACTAACTGGTGTTAGCGACAGCTTGGTAATAGGGAGATAATTTTATCTCCGCTTTCTTGGCTTTTAAAGCCAAAAAAGCGGAGATAAACCCCCTTGATAATATGCCCCCCAGTTTCGTCTGTTAGTTTTCTAACACTAATACATGGTTTTAAGTTGTTATTGGATCTTTGGACACTAGAGTAAAGCTTAAGGAAAACCATCAATACCGAAATTTCTACTTTCATCTTCTAAAAGTTGTATAAATATATAGCAAAGACAGAGGGTTAAAATACATTTGCCCCTCCCCCCATCTCAATCGCTATTTCTTTATTTGGCAAATACAATCACCATAAAGTGTACGAATTCATATGATAAAAAAGACAAGATCATAGAGAAACAATAAAAGACCTGTGAAATGCAATTACATATAAAAAAACTGGATAAGCGTGAGACAGTTAATCAGGTGTTGATTCTCTCGATACCCAGACAGCCCGTAAAAAAGTTAAGACACTAAAAGAGACCTGATTGTAAATACAACAAGGCAGGTCTTTCATGTTTAAAATGCAAAAATTTGAGCAAAGGGATTAGAAAACGCTTCCCCAGCCAACTGTAAAAAGAACAAAACATTGTAAAATTAAGCAAATCCTGCAGAGACACATTGTCGCAGCTGCAGGATTCCCTTTCCTCTGGCCGATTCCAACCGTGCGAGGAAGCCAAAAAGTGATGAAATTGATTGAACCTGAACCTGCAAAATAAAAACCTATTGTGCTGTGAGGGAACCAGGCCCTAGTATAGTTCCAGCCCCTGTACAGTCTTTAGTAGCATATGGGCCCTAACTGCTGGAGTTCTAAGTTTTCTCTCCCAAACAAGAGTGATCCAGGAACAATCTTTTAACACTCCCTAGCTCAGGAGAGGAGAAATTAATTGGGTTTAAAAAATGTCAGGCATGCCTAGAGAAGAAAAAGAAGCCTTGACCTAAGCTGGCCATGGGATACTCATTGCCCGATCCAGGGACAGACAGCCCTCAAGTGTCATTAGGCTCAGCTTCAGCTCCTCCCTACTCCTCCCTACTCCAAAACAAGAGTGGGCTTAGAGCGATTAAGTCTGTGACAGAATCAAGCCCCAGTTCCACATGCACAGAGAACGCTGGGGTAGCCTGCGGGACCTGGACCAACTTCCACACAATTTTTTTTTTACATAGTCCGGAGTCGATCCACCTTAATATAACCTCAGACCTCACTACCATATCCTACTGTGCAATACACTCAGATTGGTACATTTTTAAGAGATCTCACGGCGCCCTGGAACCAAGCCTCCATGCAAAGCTAAAAACAGCCCCCATAGCTTTAATAGATTCTGACCTTCTAACCTCTACCAGGGGTTTCCAGCAGTTTTTTGCATCAAAAAGAACTCCCAAGTAGGGGAAGACATCCACTGAAGACAGGGTAAAATGGGATACCTTGAACATCTTGCTGCTGGCGGATTTCGTGCTCAGTAACATAATGTGAGATTTTGAGAAGTTGACCGAAAGGTCCAGGCGTCCCATAAAAGACACATACTTGGCTAGTAAAAGGTCCAGACCCTTCGCGGTCCGGGCCATCAGAACCGCATTGTCTGCACGAATGAGGATGGGGATAAATCTGTTTTTGATTTTGGCACATTCAGCCGATACTGAAAGAAGTGCGGGTTCTAGCCCGTTCACATAAAGCGTGAACAAAAAGGGGGCCAGTATGCATCCCTGGCGGACTCCACAGCTTGTTGCGAATGATCGTGTGCATGCACCCCTGGGCAAAAAACGCACCGAGGCTGAGGTTGTTGAGTGCAGGTCAGCAAATAATGCTACAATGCCAGGATCAATCCCCAACTCGCTAAGCAGGGCCCATAGTTTACTTCGATTCGCTTTATCAAAGGTGGACGTCGAGTCCATGAACGCCAGGTTTAACGATTCTGCCCTAGCCACTGTGTATTTATTAACAATCAAATGTAGGTTGAGACATTGATCTGCAGTTGACCTTCCTGCCCAAAATCCGTATTGGACATGGCTTAAGATATTGTTGCCTGCTGCCCATTCAGACAACCTGTTTAGGACTGCCCTCCCGAGGACCTGGACTGAGAAATCGAAAAGTGAGATCGTCGATAGCATTGTGAGTTCTCTCTGTCCCCCTTCTTGAATATGGGGAAATCACAGCGGTGGAAAAAGAGGGTGGCAACCACTCTTGCATGGCTGCATTTAAAACCTGTGTTAGTAATGGTGCCCAGGCCTCGATGTTAACTTTGAACAAATCCGGTGGTATGTTGTCTGGGCCCAGGTCCTTATTACTGGTCAGGGCAAGAATTCCCTGTTCAATTTCATCTAAATTGAAGATCACTCTATTGTTATTTGTGAGCAGTGCTCCGGGGGTGTTGTTACTCCCCTACCCCCTCATGACTATAGATACCTTCCAAATGAGCCACCCAGTGTTGCTCAGGGATATGATGACATAAATACACACTTAGATCATCGGAGAAACGGGGCCTATTGACTAAACTCCAGAAAAGGCAACTATCCCTTGTATCACAGGCTTGACATAACTCATTCCAAGCTGCCTCCTGTAACTTGTGCCTACATTCATTTTGGGCCCACTTATAGGAACGTCTACAATTCGGATCAATTGCCCGTCCCTCCGAGACTGCTTCAGTGACGCCTTTAGGTTGCGGAGAGATCATGAACATGCCTTATTGAACCATTTTGGGGTATGTGACTCCCCTGAGCTAAAAGCTGTGAGAGTTAAGAGTTTATTGACCCCTGATGTTATGCCATCATACGCCTCCATTACCTCCCTTCCCCCAGCATCACTATCCAAGCATGTGTTGAACTCTCGGATACAGGCAGAAAAAATGGACTTTTGTAGGCACAGCGAGTCCACCTGTGCCCATGTCAGCCTTCTTCCTTTGTTCATGGTGGACAGGGTCTTAAGAGCTCCCTTAGGCTGTGTGTTTGGTCTCACGGCGGAGTCCAATGTGGGGGATAGTGGACTGCGGTCGCTGAATGGGCCCACAAAATGTCAAAATGAGACATAAGGAGGTATAGTGGTGCAGAAACCATGATAAAATCGATAATCAGATCTTTACTCCTCCCTTTGTATGTAGGGCAAATGACAGGTTTCAATGAGTTCACCAATCTCATTCCTCCACCCCTTCCATTGGTGCTCCTAGTGGGTGGTCCATTTGTGCTCAGGGTCACATCATGGCTAAATACCTCAGATGGAGACAGGCCTGTGAGCACATCTTTTTACCTTGTCCTATTACCTGAATCACCTATTCAGCTGCTCAGCTGGAGGCGAGAGTCCATGGGAGGGGGCAAGGATAAGAGACAGAAAGAAGGTGGAGTGGGAGATAGAAATCAGAAGGAGGCTGAGGAAAATAAAGAAAAGCCAGCCTGGAGGTAATAAACTGAACTAGCGGCCTGGAATTAATGCATTTTTTAAGGTAAATTGCAAGGTCAGCTACATGATGTGCACCAATCTAATCTGAGGCGACCGGCCTTGGGCCCAGCTCACCCATGCCAAAAGGATATGATAATCATTGTTTAAAAGGTCATCTAAGGACACATTGCGGAATATGACATTCATAACTATAGTTGAAACTTCTAAAAAATGTTGCGCCTTAGTTACCATGCTCATTGATATTTTATAAGACTCACATAAAACAATCGACAAGGGAGTTCTGGGCCTGCTAATTAATATGAAACGTTCCCGCACTACGTCCTGCATTACGCATTCCACCTAAGGCCAGAAATATCAATGAAGGAAGTAAACACTGAAGAATTGAGAGCTTGTTTTTATAATTGGAAATTATATGGCGAAATGAAATGTAGTGCAGCGGAAGCTTCAAAATACCAAGTCGATGAGTTACCCCTCGAGTACTTTTCACGGGAATGCTAATTCAGTGATTAGCTATGAAGGTCATTGTCCACAATCAAGCAAACAGCTGTATGATTATGCACACAAAGATGCAAAAAGTTTTCACAGCAAAAACTAGTACATTTGTGGAAAATAGTGAATCAGTGATGCTTTAAGCAGTGATTTAAATAATTAACGAAGCGAGGGAGTTCGAAAAAGATGCAGGCAGAGCATGCCTTCCTCTAAAGAGCAAAAGTGTTCCTCCCTTAATAACATATGTAATGGAAGAAATTAAAAGAGCAATCTTTTAAACCAATTTTACATTTGGACTCTTCATTGTGGTTGTGCTTTCCTACCAACTGAGTTATTATCGAGGTACCATGTATATCTATGCATAGCACCACTGATCAGTTATCTATGTACTCTTTTTTTTCTATTTTTGACCACCATAAGAGAAAAAAGTTAATTCTGCCAGTGGCAAGTGTTGTTTTTAGGCACTACCCACTAACATTTTTAGAGCTGCCCTGACCGTTCCGATGTCTGCACGATGTACTGTTGACAACTCGAATTTCAAAGTTATTATTGTGCCTAACAAAAAAGAAAGTGTGTCCTCATGTACGCGCAACTGGTGCTATGTAAAGCGCTCTGATACCAGATACCGGATCAAGTTCGCGCTATATAAAACTCCGTAAAAAAACAGAAACATTATTAATGCAGAGTGAATAAAAACCATTACATTAATACAGGTTTATCGTTGATCTTAATGACTGCAAAGTAAATAAGTCAGAAACCAAGTTGAAAGACTAAATACTTGTGCAGTGTTAAAAACAAGAAATGTGAATACAAATATTGCATCCATGGTTAGACTTTTAGATATAACTTTTTCTCTGCCTGAATAAAAAACCTTATGGTTTGTGCATCATTATAAATTGGGTTGTTGTTTGACTGAGGTGTGAGCCCTGGTCAAGCAGCAACCACAATTCTATTCAGGGTAAGGCACCAGCAAGCCACACATTAATCTGTGCTCACCCTCTGGTAGCTTGGAACAGAGCATTCAGGCTTAACTTGAAGGGAATGTGTAATGTATGTGTGCAACACTTCAAAGATTAAAACAGTGAAAACACCACACAAAAATATCCCACACTGGGTTCAGACCAATAGAGTAGATTTTAATGAATAAAACAAGACCAAATTGACTACAATACAACCAGGGAAACCAGAGATGGTGAATTTCAAAGTTTTAAGGTAAAATATTGCCATAAAGCACAAAGTGCCAACATGGGACATCTGGTAGCGCCATCCAGGGACATAGGAAAAAGTTCCTGCCGACAGCGATAGAGTGTGGGCTGGGTGGAGGGACCAAGTTAGGACCACTGAACAAAGTACTTTCAATCCTAGCTGCGGAGCATTGCGTGGACAAGAGGCGAGAAAGAGTAGCACAGTAGAAGCAATAGATCGGGTCCGAGATGCAGCAAGACTGTGCTGTGAGGTACTGTTGCGTTGTCATCAAGGATCCCATTGACAGGACTTGTGAAGCGATGTCTGGATGTCGAGGATGCAGGGTGATGTGTCAGTTCAGATGAGCTGCGAGGCTGCGATGCGTAGGTCTTCATGGGGCTTTTTGTTAATGAGGAATGCCTGGACTTGGGTCTGAGATGTGCCGAGCAGTCAGCGATGCATCTGTTCTCAAGATTTGAGGGTGACATGGACATCCTGAGCCTATGGCCCAGTCTATGCGACACCATCAATGTGCCAGTTCTGCTCGAGGATGCACCGTTTAGTCGAGGAAATTTGTCAGTTCAGCTAGAAGATCTGCTGCTCAGCAGAGATAATATGTCGGATCTGATGGTAAACATCTTAGGCCCACTTTCAAGGGGCTTTGACTAGGATGGCACCACTTGGAAAGGTAAACTCACAGCTGATAGAGTTCAGGTGCAGATGAAAGTTTGTTGGACACCTGCTATGTCTCTGAGGCTTCAGATAAGTCCTTTCAGCAGCACAGCAGGCCTTCTTCCTGACAGAGTATCAGCAGGTCCAGAAGTGTACTGAAGTAATGGTTTCTGAGGTCCTTCTTATTAACCCTGGGTGTAAAACTCCGCTCATGGAGTTGGCAGATTTTTTGCAACTCGCATAAAACGCAGAGTTGCCAGAAAATTCTGCAATGGAGCAGAGTTTTTCTGAGTCACGCGCTCGCCGACGAGATTTCCCATCTATTCGCAAGTGCCACAAGATTTGCTAGCCAGCCGCACAGTCCTGCGAGATTTTGCGATCGCGAAAACGTCATTTAGAAGTGCCTTTGGACTTCTGGCAGAAGTTTTGTGAAGAACATGATCCCGAACACGCAGAATCTGCAATCTGGAGAAGATCCTCTCCCGAGCAGCATCAAAAACTTTTAAAAAGGACTATTTGGATTAAAAAAACTTCTCAGATAAACATTTCACTGTACTTTTTTGTGCAAGGAGTCCTTTTTCTTTTTTTACTTTTTTTTTAAGAGGAAGGAAGTGCACCAGATTCTTAAACTTCCTGTTCCTGTCCATCAGGCTCCTCCCATTGCTTTGTCCATTTCCTGTTCACTTTTCATTTGGATTTGGAGCTGGAAGGATCACTCTTTATGGCTGGTGCATCAGATATCATTGGATTTGAGGACTTTTGAATTTGAGATTTCACAAGTAAGTTTGAAAATTGGTGTTGTTTGTTTGATTGGAGCATTGCACCTACATTTCTTTGTACTTTTCCTTGTTTTTTGTATTTATTGTGGTGGGTGGCCTATTGTTTCAGTAGAGGCTAGTTATTTCTTTGCAAGTAATTTTTCTTCTTTTATAAAGGAAACATGTTGCACAGTTCACTACATTTTCTCCAACTTTTGAAATCAATTTGCAATATTTATTTAATTCACTAGCCCAGTACTCTGCCAATAGGCCTTTCAGCCAGTAGGCGCAGAGCTACTCATGGGTGCATAACACTCCTTTTGTGGTATCTGTTGAATTTAAACATCATTTAGGGCATGCATGGCATCGTATTGAAATGCAAAAAGCTTTTTTTTTATTATTTCAGTTTTTTCATGTGTGTTAAATAAATGACTTTGTTGGATGTGTGTGGTTGTTATGTAACTTGCAAACCTTTTTTAGCCCTGTGAATTTTTGTTTTTGTCATTGTTCCATTAATGCTGTGTTGTTTAGCATGCATCCTTTATGTGGCCAGTGTGTTGGTGTGTTTGTAATACCGGGTCAGCATTTGCCTTGGCTGAGCATCCCTGTGTGGCCAGGGGCCATTTTGTTAAGTCTGTGTCCATATAGGCCTGCTTGAGTTTATTGTTTTCCTGGCCTCAGGCTTGTTGTTGTTGTGAGTGACCATGTGGCTGGTGGCCATTTAGTGGTGATAGTTAGTGTGCTTTTGCCATGGGCCTGCATGTCTTCTTTCCTTTGCTCCTCTTGGCTTATTGCTTCTTCTTGTGGTAGCCTGACCATGTGGCTGGTGGCCATTTTGTGAAGACAGCCAGTGTGCTTTTGCCGTGGGGCTTCATTGTATGTCTTCCCTTTCTTGTTGTTGTGGCCTGGCCATGTGGCTGTCGGACATTTTGTGAAGGCAGCCAGTGTGCTTTTGCCACAGGGCTGCATTGTCTGTCTTCCCTTTCTTGTTGTTGTGGCCTGGTCATGTGGCAGGCGGCATTTTTGAAAGGCAGTCAGTGTACTTGTGCCATAGGCCTGCATTGTTGGTCTTCCTTTCTTGTGGTTGTGGCCTGGCCATGTGGCTGGTGGCCATTTTGTGAAGGGGCAGCCAGTATGCTTCTGCCTCAGGCATGCAAGGCTTCTTTGTGGTGGCCATGCCTTCTTGCTGGTTGTTGTTTTGCATGCATTTTTTTCTTCTTTTATTAAGCAAAGTGTGAATTGATTCACTATGTGGCATAGTCTGCCAATGGGTTTTCCAGCCAATAGGCCCAGAGCTACTCATGGGTGCATGAAACAACTGTTTCTGTGGTGTCTGTTGAATTTAAACATAATTTAGGACATGGTTGGCATTTGACTGAAATGCAAACATTTTTGGGGGGGAATTTCATTTTTTCATGTTTGTTAAATAAATGCCTTTGTTGGATGTGTGTGATTGTAACTTACAAACCTTTCCAGCCCAGTGGATTTTTGCTTTTGTCATTGTTCCATTAAAACTGTGTTGTTTAGCATGCCTCCGGTGTCTGGCCAGTGTGTGAGTGTGTTTGTAATAGTGGGCCAGCATTTGCCTTGACTGAGCATCCCTATGTGGCCAGGGGCCATTTTGTAAAGTCTGTGTATATATAAGCCTGCTTGAGTTCATAGCTTTCCAGGCCTCCTTCTTGTTGTGAGTGACCATGTGGCTGGTAGCCATTTTGTGGTGGACGTTAGGGTGCTTTGCAAACACAAGGAGATGATGGATGGAGCACTGAAACTTTTCAGACACTCACCCCCAGTTACAGATCTGGGTTAAATCCATCATCATTCTTTCGCTCACTTCGTGACCCCAGCTCAGACGCAGCTACATGCAAATCAGTCTGGACCCTGTGCCTCATGGGTACAGTCCAGACTGAACTGCCAAGCCATGTCTTCTCTGGACCGGAAACAAGCATTCTGGGACTGGTTTCAGGCTAACAGCCCTCATCAGCCAGGCTAGCTTGAATCCAGTGGCTAAGTGTGCAAGGGACTGTCACGGATCCCTCGTCCCAGGCGCTGAGACTGTTAGGCCGGAAGAATGGTGGCATGTTCCTGATAGCAGGGATCATCTCCTCTCTCCACAGCCAGAGAAGTCCCCGGACTGGTTTGACTCTCGGAGCCCCCGTCGGGGAATACGCACTTCCTCATCAACGCAGGGTTCCTATAACTGGGGACACTTCTTGGACGACCACACCCCCGGGCCATACTTCATCGGGCCCAACCCAATCCTGGAGGGAGAAAGCCGGTCTTGGGAAGAGGAAAGAATGGGCTCCAGAAGACGCTGTCGGACGGAAGACACCAAAAGCAGGACTCAAGAAGAGGAAACGAGACAAGAGGGAGAGGACTCTCCATTGCTGCTGTTGCCGACAAGGGATGAGTATGCAGAAGCGACGAAAAAGCCAGCAGGCCAACATCCACACGCTTCGCCTGGCCATGCTTACGCTCCCACAGGTGTGTGCAAGGTTTGCAGGGTGGGCCGGGAGGCGGGAGAAGGTCGGTAGTGCTGAGCAAGACATTTCCCGAACCCCTAACTGTTCCGACTGCCCTACCGTCACAAGTGCACATCCTTGACCCTGCAAGAGCACTGGGTGTCTTCTCACTCCCTTTCCCATGGTGGAGGGTAGCAAAAGGAGCCTCTCACCAATTTTGTGTTTGTTTGTTTTCTTCTCTTGAGGGAGTACCAAGGACCCTAAACGGAGCTGCTCGAGAAGCCAGACCGTGTGACAATGAACATTTGCATAACGGGTAAGAAGTATTATCCATAATTGAACCTTGGCACAACTGACCCTTCACATGTATTGAATAAAAGCTATTCATACTCTTCCTTTTGTGGACCTCAATCCTTTAACCCACTCACAAGTGGTGGAGAATGCTGGCACCTCGTCCAATAGTAGAGATATAATGGAAGCCTTAATTCAACACATCGTGAAGGGACAAGAGAAGTTGGAATGGGCGGTGCAGCGCCAGATGACCTCAGCACAGGCCATCCTGGACTTAATCAAAGACATCATAGCAGCCCAATTAGAGTGGCTCCAAAAGGTCTCGGAGAACCAAGCAACCTCTAGAGTGCTGGAGGTTAAAAGCAGCGCCCCGGTCCCACCGCAGAAGTTTGTGACAGGGGAGGATCCTTATGCTTTCCTCCTCAATTTTGAAAGGGCAGCAAGAGCTTGCGGTTGGCCCCCTGAGAAATGGCCCTTTTTCCTAGTGCCTCTCCTCACTGGCGAGGCACAGGCAGCCTACCAGGTGTCAAATGCCACGGGAAACACGCCGTATGCACAGATCAAGTCCATCATCCTAGATCATCTTGGGATGGACGCTGAAGCATACAGGCTACACTTTCATTAGGAAAAAGGAGCCCCCAGCAGAAAACCCCAAAACCCTTTTCTTCCGCTTGAAAGCTGCCACGGACAAGTGGCTAAAGCCCTCGGAGAAAAGCAAAGAGGAAATAATGGACATGATATACTTAGAGCAATATCTAGAGTACCAGTGACTAATCCCTGATTCTTGGTTGACAAAGGCCTCTTATATCGAAAGGAAAAACCTGATGATCCTCCCCAGTTATTAGTACCCCTGGTGTTTAGGGAGCAGGTACTCTAGATACAAACCATTCATCCTTCACACTGATGCCTCTGACTGTAGGCTGGGGGCGGTCTTATCACAACTTTCCCCTGAGGGAACTGAACACCCAATCCTGTGTATCAGTAGAAAGCTATTCCCTCGTGAAAGGCGGTACCCTACTATTGAAACAGAGTGTCTCGCCATAAGATGGGCGATCGTTTTATTCTCTACACCAATCATGTCGCTCTCCTGTGGGTGAATCAGAACAAGGGTCATACTCCTCGCCTCCTCAGGTGGTTCCTTTCTCTGCAGCCCTATGTCTTTGAGGTAAGGCACCGAAAGGGGTCAGAGAATGGGGAATGCTGACTTTTTGTTGTGCATGTTTCCTCTCCCCCATCGGGAAATGTCTAGGGTTGGGGTATGTCACGGATCCCCCATCCCGGGCGCTGAGATTGTTAGGGCGGAAGAATGGTGGCGTGGTCCTGATAGCGGGGATCCTCTCCTCTCTCTACAGCTGGAGGAGTCCCCGGACTGGTTTGACTCTTGGAGTCCCCGACTGGGAATACGCTCTCCCTTATCAACGCAGGGTTCCTTTAACTGGGAACACTTCTCGGACGACCATGCCCCCAGGCCATTCGTAATCGAGTCCGACACAATCCTGGAGGGAGAAAGCCGGTCTTCGGAAGAGGAAAGGACAAGCTCCAGAAGATGCTGTTGGAAGGAAGTCCCGCAAAGCAGAACTTGAGAAGAGGAAACGAGACAAAAGGGAGAGGACGCTCCATTGCTGCTGGTGCCGACAAGGGATGAGTATCCAGAAGCAACAAAAAAGCCAGGAGACCAACGTCGACGCGCTTCACCCGGCCACACTCCAGGAGGAGCGTGGATCTCACAGGTGCTTGCAAGGTTTGCGGGGTGGGCCTGGAGGTGGGAGAAGGTCGGTAGTGCTGAGCAAGACATTCCCCAAACCCCTGACCGTTCCGACTGCCTTCCCGTCACAAGTGCACATCCTTGACACTGCACGAGCACTGTGTGTCTCTTCACTCCCTTTCCCATGGTGGAGGGTACCAAAAGGAGCCTCCCACCAACTTTGTGTTTGATTGTTTTCTTCTCTTGAGGGAATCCTGAGTACCAACGACCCTAAACGGAGCAGCTCGAGAAGCTGGACCGTGTGATAATGAACATTTGCATAACGGATAAGAAGTATTATTCACAATTGAATCCTGGTATAACCGACCTGTCATGTGTATCGAATAAAAGCTATTCATACTCTTACTATTTTGGACCTCAATCCTTCAACCCGCTCACAGGGACCCACGTCTGGGCATACCCTGCCTACTTAGGGTGAACAAAGCAAACACAAGGAGATGATGGACGGAGCGCTGAAACTTTTCAGACACTCACCCCATTCACAGATCTGGGTTGAATCCATCACCATTCTTTAGCTCACTTTGCCACCTCAGTTCAGACACAGTTAGTGTGCTTTTGCCATAGGCCTGCATGTCTTTCCTTTGTACCTATTGGCTTATTGCTTCCATACATTGTCTTCTGCAGCTCCCTGAATGCTGCATTTCACGTAATGCACAATGCCGAACCGGGTCCATTACACTTGAATTTTTGTTGCTGTTCTTCTTCTTTTCTATCCTTCCAGAGTGTACTGTACAGTACACCAACCATGAAAGCCCTTGTTGTTGTCAAAGTCTCACAAATGGCTACACTGTATTGCTCTGTTTTTTTTAAATAACTGAGGTGATACATTTAATTATATTAATTTATTTACTTATTTATTTACTGACATTTATAAAGCGCGAACGAATACCCGTAGGCGTCTCGGCGCTAGACTACAGTAATGTCCCTCCCTAGTGGTGAAGCTCATGCGGAATGGTGTGCCGTGTTATTGGTTGAATAACCACGTCTTCAGTCTTTTTTCGGAACTGTAGGAGTGACGAGCTGGTCTTTATGTAGTGTGGCAGAGTATTCCAGATTTTAGGAGCCGCAACTAAAAAGCGGCGGTCACCCCAAGAGACTGTTCTGGTACGTGGGACCACTAGTTGATTAAGTGATGTGGATGGGAGCTTTCTGACCCGGTTATAAGGCAGCAGTTGGTCTTTGAGGAAGCAAGGCCCTTGATCCTGTAGCATTTTATAAACTGTGCACAGTGATTTGAATTTTATCCTGTTTTGGATGGTCAACCAATGATAGGTCCTCAAGGTGTCTGAGATGGGCGCGAATTTAGGCATTTTAGACAACAGGCGTGCAGCCGCGTTCTGTACAGTCTGCAGCTTTTTTGTGACTCTGGTTTGTGCATTGAGAAAAAGTCCGTTACAATAGTCTAATGATGTTAAAACCAGTGAAGTAACCAAGGTCTTGGCGGCCGTGTCCGGCAGGAAAGGAATGATTTTTCTTATCATCTTAAATTTAAAATGGGCAGAGGCCGCTACCTTATTTGCATGTGCCATAAAATTAAGCTGGTCATCAAAGGTAACTCCCAGGTTTCTGACCTTAGATGTAGGGCAAGGTGGGGTGCCAAAAACTGATGGCCACCATGTTACAGACCAGGCTGGCGAGAGAGTACCAAAGATAACCACCTCCGTTTTATCGGAATTGAGCTTCAGGCAGTTTCTCGCCATCCACTCACCAATAGCAATCATTCCATTTTGGAACCGTTCTGCTACCTCCTGCCCATCACCCTTGATGGCCAGCACCAATTGTGTGTCATCTGCGTATGAGGTTAGGCTCATCCCGTGTGCTTTGATGACACTTGCAAGGTCCGACACATATATATTAAATAGTGTCGGACTTAGGGATGAGCCTTGAGGAACCCCACACGGTAATGACAAATTGGCCGATTGGAATGATCCTAATGTGACCGCCTGAGTTCTGTTGGCCAGGAAGGAAGCAAGCAGGTCTCTCGCAGTGAGCTGAATACCCATCTTTTTGACACGGTCGACCAAGATCTTGTGGTCGACCGTGTCGAAGGCTGCCGAGAGATCCAGGAGTACCAGCAATGCTGTTCCTCCTTGGTCGCGGATGATTCTAATATCATCCGCTGCTTTGATGAGAGCGGTTTCCGTACCATGGTATTTACGGAAACCAAACTGAGTGTCATCAAGCAAGTTATTTCTTTCTATATATTCCGATAGCTGCTGATTCATAGCCTTTTCTGTCACTTTAGCTATAAAAGGGAGACTTGCTATAGGCCGATAATTTTTCAGTTCCTCCCTGTCTAGATTTGGCTTTTTGAGCAGAGGTTTGATCAGCGTGTATTTTAAAGAGTCGGGATAAGTCCCAGAGCTCAGTATCGTGTTGCAGTCATGAGTAATAATTGGAATAATTGTATATGATATCATGGCGAGCACAGAAGTAGGACAAGGGTCCAGGGCTGATCCTGATTTGATGGATCTCACTATGGCCTTTGTTTGATCAGTAGTTAGGTTTGTAAAACTGGTCATGGTGTTTCTTGGGATGGTCGTGGGAGTAGAAGCCCTACTGATGTTAGGTTCTAAGGTAAAAGCTTGATAAATGTTGTTTACCTTTGAGAAGAAAAACTCGGACAATGCGTCGCATAATAGTTGTGACGGGGGCGGATTTAGGTCCGGTGTGTTACCGGATAGCGTTTTAGCAATGTTGTACAGTTGCTTGCTAGAATTTTTCGCTTTTTCTATATGTAGCGAAAAAAAGGGTTTTTTTGCTGCCATTATCATTATTTTATAGGTGGCGAGGGCTTCTTTATATTTTTTCTTGTTTTCGCTATCATAAGTTCTACGCCAGTGCCTTTCCCTGTTCCTAGTTAATTGTTTTTGGGTTTTTAACTCCTCTGTATACCACTGAGCAGTCGGCGTGCTCCTGTTTCTTGAGTGGGATTTAGTAGGTGCCAGCTGAGTCGTTGCATCGCCCAGCCATTCATGGAATTGGTGAGTCGCGATGCTAGGATCGGTAGCTAGGTCAGGACTAGTATTGTTCAGGAGTATATTTAGATCATTGTAATTTATGTCCTTCCATGCTTTAAACATGCCTGGCTTCGGGTATGAGACCTTCTTCCTCGATGATCCTTTAATAGTCAAGCTACTAAATATGGCCGAATGATCTGTCCAGGTCATGGGGAGAATTTCGGTTACATGTAGACCGTCTGCGTTGGAGAACATACCATCCAGCGTGTGTCCTGCCTGGTGGGTAGGAGCCATGACCAGTTGTCTTAGGCCCATTATTTCTAGGTCTGATGTGAGGGCGATGGTATCCCTATCATTTTCTTGTTCTAAGTAAAAATTAAAATCACCCATAACTGTGGTGGACTCTTCAGTAGCTATTGATTCTGTTATGGTACTTAAATTGGTGAGGAAAGCTGCTCTAGTCCCAGGAGGTCGATAAAGAAGCACTCCCTTAAAATTAAAGAGAGGTGTGAATTTTATGTTAAAATGTATTGCTTCACATGGCGTGACAGGAATAGGTGAGATGCGGACCTCAAATTGGTCTCTTACTATAATGGCCAACCCTCCGCCTTTCTTTCTGGCTCTGTCCTGCCGATAGGCGTTGTTGCCAGGTGGAACTGCCGTAACGAGGTCGGGGGCGAATGCCTCATCCGTCCATGTTTCTGTAATATAGAGGGCATCTAAGTTGTGATCGATGATGAGGTCCGCTATCTCTTGGCAATGTTTGCTCAAGGATCGCGCATTGATGAGAGCCATAACAACGAGCTTCTCACTGACATTGTTTAGTATTTTAATAGGGGTAGTACAATTGAAAAAGGGATTATGGTGTCACAGTGAGAGCATTTTGTGTTAGCCTCTATCGAAATATGTGATAAATCAAATTTTTTACAACGGGGGACGTAGGTTGGGTGGAGCTCCAGTAAAGCGCTGTGTTTGTACGTAAATGTACGAGCAGGGGTCGTGGCCCTGGGCCCGGTCCAGGCGCGGACGGGCGCAGACGGGCTTGCCTTTGGCGCGCCTTCGGCGCACCGCTGGCGTGCCCGCTGCGCCCGCCCACTGCGCGGACGGTAATGCATCTCCTTATATCCGGTGTGAGGGGGGCAGGAAGCGTCCAGCATCTGCAGCGCTACCCCTCCCTCACCCAAGATGGCCGAACCCTTCTCTCCAGGTGCCACGGAGTGAAAATGCGCTCTGGGAGTCGGTTCGAGGGGGCAGTGACCCGTGCAGGAGTTAGTAGTCAACAGTCCTACACAGTGCAAGTATTCTAGTATTTTAAAAACGTAATAAACACATGTGGTAAATTTTTTTAAAATCAAACAAACCAACACAGTAAAATTCAGTATTCACAGTGCAAAGAGCAATATTAAAATAGCAAAGCACAGCGCCCCCGGCTTCCGCCTCAGGGGAAAGACATCGGTAGAGTCAGCGAGGCAGCGCTGCTTACCGAATTATATGCTGTGGGAGGGCGGGAAGCGTCCAGCATCTGCATAGCTACCCCTCCCTCACCCAAGATGGCCGAACCCTTCTCTCCAGGCGCCACGGAGTGAAAATGCGCTCTGGGAGTCGGTTCGAGGGGGCAGTGACCCATGCAGGAGTTAGTAGTCAACAGTCCTACACAGTGCAAGTATTCTAGTATTTTAAAAACGTAATAAACACGTGTGGTAAATTTTTAAAAAATCAAACAAACCAACAAAGTAAAATTCAGTATTCACAGTGCAAAGAGCAATATTAAAATAGCAAGGCACAGCGCCCCCGGCTTCCGCCTCAGGGGAAAGACATCGGTAGAGTCAGCGAGGCAGCGCTGTTTACCGAATTATATGCTGTGGGAGGGCGGGAAGCGTCCAGCATCTGCAGCGCTACCCCTCCCTCACAAAAGATGGCCGAACCCTTCTCTCCAGGCGCCACGGAGTGAAAATGCGCTCTGGGAGTCGGTTCGAGGGGGCAGTGACCCGTGCAGGAGTTAGTAGTCAACAGTCCTACACAGTGCAAGTATTCTAGTATTTTAAAAACGTAATAAACACGTGTGGTAAATTTTTGTAAAATCAAACAAACCAACACAGTAAAATTCAGTATTCACAGTGCAAAGAGCAATATTAAAATAGCAAAGCACAGCGCCCCCGGCTTCCGCCTCAGGGGAAAGACATCGGTAGAGTAACACTAACAAGTGTGACCACACACAAAGTTATATATTATAGTTCTTTGTTTGTACTAGTTGTATGTGAACCACAGCAATGAATGCCACGTTTCACTGATGCTCTTCTTGCTTCCTTGCTTTTAGGTGCAGAAATGGGAGGAGACGACATGACCCATTGTACTGCCAGACAAAAGTCCTACTGCACACAACGTCACATGAAGCAGACATTTTTTCTGGTGCACAAAGCAGCCATGTCACTCGCAGTGCAGTGGTACTGCCCACATCCTCATCAGCAACATCGCAATAGCACAAGAGTCAGGCCGAGGCACCACGGGGTCTAAGACAAGAGAGTACTGCAATGAAAAAATGTGCATTGAGCCTAACATCTGGAGTCAAGAAGTCACCTGCATCAGTGGCACCAGAGAAGAAAAAAATTGAGGCTACCATCATCAGCATGTTTAGATCCGAGGGGCAGTAATTTTGCAACCACCCAGCACGTTTGTACAATGCGAAGTTGGCTCAAATGTTAGCGCTGAACCTCCTCCCTTTCTTCATGGAAGGGGTGGGTTTTCTTGAATTTGTGGCAGCCATCTGCCCTAAAATGAAGGTTCCCAGCCAGTCATAATTCACCAGAGTTGCTGTCCCAGCACTGCATCACAACGTGCAGGAATTGCTTGGACAAGATTTGCAGGAGAGTGCTGTTTACACTATCCACCTGACAACAGACATGTGGACCAGTTGCCAAGCCACTGATTACATGTGCATCACTGCACACTGGATCTCCTTTGTGGGTGTTTGAGAAACGATATCTGCTGGTGTTGGCACTTCTGAGATTTTTAATGTCGCTTGGAAACATGCAGCTGTAGCCATGTTCGCCTTGGAGAAATCTCATACTACTGAAAACATTTTGGAAGACTTTGACAGCAAGTTTTTTAAAAGCTGCTGCCAAGAGGGCTTAACATTGGTTTTGTTGCCACGGACAATGGCAGTAATTTAGTTAAATCCATGGCCGGTAGTGGCAATTTCAGGGTCCTGTGTTTGACTCACTGCATTAACATCATTATTCAAGACTTTCTGAGAAAAGAAGACCGATTTAGCAACTTACTGACCACCTGCAGAAGAATCTGCACACATTTCAGCCATTCTTATAAAGCTCGGAAGCAGCTGAGGATCACTGTACGTGATAATAGAATGCCAGTTAAAGCACTCTTCTGGGAGTTGCCAACACATTGGAACTCAACTTATTACATGTTTGAAGGTCTATTTGAGCAGTACAGACCAATAAATTAATATGTCATGTAAAGAGGGATTCTACTGTGAAAGGTATGATCGTGAGATGGACCTATGGGGCCTCGTTAAATGCCAGAGCAAAGAAAAAAACTCACAGGCATTCTGGAGAATGGTCAATAATTTGAATCGGGAACCAGTGAAGATCACAACTTCAGCACTAACAGAATCGGCATGGGTAGAGTTTCTAACAAAGCATTTCAACTATTCTAGTGAAACAAAAATATACTCTATCTGTGAAGAAAATAGGAACATTGTATTGGCACAAAATGTTCCAGAGGAATATGTAATTGATGTCTCAGAATTGCAAGTTGGTAATTTACTTAAAAGTAGCCGGCAAGATGGGGCACCGGGCCCGAACGGAATGCCACACGTTTTGTATAAAACTGATGTATCTTTCTGGGCTGGGTTCCTATTTAAAGTGTTGAATAATGCTCCGCAATCAAAAATAATTCCGGAATCTGGGAAAGGCTCTTTAATAGTACTGATATATAAAGGAGGGGAGTGGTCAAAATCAGAAAACTACAGTCTTATTGCGCTCTTGAAGCTCAACTCTATGCTGGGATACTTTTGAAAGAACTTTTACATTTGTCAGAAGAAAAGCAACGTATCCACCCTAATTAAACTGGGTTTGTCCAAGGTCTAGAAGGTCTAGGCACATCATGTAATATTCTGGCGCTCTCAATAATGATTGATAAGTGCAAAGCAAGGTATCAGACAATCTACTTCTGCTTTGTGGATTTCAAATCTGCATTTGATTATGTTCTATGCGGCCTTTTATGGCAAAAGCTGGTTAAGCTGCATATACCATCTTGCCTATTGAAAGCGATCCAATGTTATATTCAGATACATGGATAAGAGTGAACATGGGTGATGGTTCTATTTTGGCTAGAAAAATTTGAACTTTTCAGGGTTTGAAACAGGGCTGTGTACTTGCACCATACTAATTTATTTTGTTTTTGGCTGACTTTGCTCAAGATCTAGATGAAGTTAACGCACATCCACCAAGGTTAGGAGAGAAATATATATCAAATCTCTTATATGCTGATGATGTGATTTTGGTGAGCCAAACAAAGGTTGGACTGCAGAGACTGATAAATAAAATATCAAATTACTTGTTACTTAATGAAATGGTAATAATTGAAAAGAAAACAAAAGTGATGGAAGTAAGTAATAAGATTCGTAAAAAACATAAGTGGTTTTTACAAACTCAGCAACTAGAACAATTTAAAACATGTAAGTATCTTGGTGTAATATTTGATGAAAAAGGCTCTTTCAAGCAACATAAAATGGAGTTAAAAATGAAAGGAAATTCTTTACTCTCTGCCTTTCGTTCCCTACAGAGATCATTAGGAGGTTTTAGCCACCAACCACTACTGAAGATAATATCAGCAAAACATTTACCAACTATCTCGTATTGGAGGGCGGCATTGCGGGTTAAAGATGTAGTAATACTAAATAAAATTGTTGCCAGAATATTCAGATCTCTGTGTAATCTACCAAGCAACTAAATGCAAGCACAGATATGATTAGAATTTGGTCTATTAAACCAAATCATTGCACAAAAAGGATCCAATGTTAAAACCTGGAAAAGAATACGAGCAAATATATCAAACTAGTTAGATCAAGCACATAGGCAGAAAGTTCAAACAAATCCTAATTTACCAACATGGAAGTACTTAACTGAGGCAATAGAAGATTTGTCCATTGGCTCATCATGGGACAATTCTTTAACTCCAGCAATGCAATTAAAAACAATCTATCAATGGCTTAATGAAAACACCATCAATGCTAATGAACAAAGAATTATTTATGTCTAATTCACAAGCCTGGATGACAATAAATGAATACAAATGTCTTAAAACACAGTCCTATTTGGAGTCTGGTTGGTCCCCGCGAGAAAAGAGAAGGTTCATGAGAGCACGATTTGGAATTCTCCCAGACATCAAACATTCAATGCCATGGTTGAGACAAACAACATCAATTACCTGTAGATTGTGCAAACAAGGCGAAGGGAACATCACCCATTTAATATGTATATGCCCGACTCTATTTGAACTAAGACGCAGACTGTTAAGGATACCATTCAACCAGTGGGACATTTGCTCATGCAGACAAGCGGTGATAGCATGTCTTAAACCATCTGATATGAAATTAAATTGTATATTTGTAAAATTTATGAGAGCAGTGGAAACAATAATGGCATGTATTATGTGACCATACTTTTAAGCCTTATGTAATGAAAACGTTTAATCTATTACATGAGGAAATTGTTCTTGCTGATGTTCTATGGAGGTAAATATGTAAAAACTATTTTAACAATACTAGTGATTTCAACAATAATGGTAAAATTGATGATTTTCATGATATTTTTCCTAATATTGTAAGATTTTAATTAATCAACAATAAACTAAATGTTGCCTGAGAGAGATGCTACTTCCTTTCGAGGTCTTCACACGTAAAGTCAGCAAGTAAGACTGTACTATGGGCCCATCCATCCAATTGTTGCACATGCTACAAGAACAGCTGAAGGGGATGTCTGCAATGTACGCAGGAGTGGAGGAAATAAAGAAGCATATGAGTTGGTGGAGAGCTTAACCCTTCGCTTATCTGAAAATACAAGTGTGCAAAGAGGCATTGTTTCATCCAACCATTACATTTGTGTCACAATTCTGGATCCACGGTACAAACCATTACTGCACGCTTTCATTCATTTTTTAAGCTGTTGCCAACTACAAAACTTGGATAGCTGTTGAAGCCAGTCAGCTAGAAAAAGAACAGCCAGGAATTAGAGGCCCGCTCCTCCCGGGCACAACAAGTAATGCAAGGCAGCCCACTTCAAGCTCAACTTCAGAGCCTGAGGGCAGTGCGGTTGGCTCACAGTAGCCAAAACCACCAACAAAACTAAGAACAACATCAACAACAAGAACAGGAGCATCAGCCCCATAGTCAGCACAGGAATGGTTTCTACAGCAATGGCTTAAGTCCAGTGTTGACGGAAAGGCAAAAGAGGCCGAGCAAAGATGAGCACCCATGAGCATTCAGCAGATGGTCCAGGCCTATCTGGAAGACCCAATAGAGTTCTACTTTGATCAAAACCCATTGCTCTGTTCGTATGGGTAAAGGTGCCAATGGCCAGTGCTCAGCAGGCTGCCGATAAACTATCTGGCTTGCCTGTCGCAAGTATCTCTTCTGAGCTTGTTTTCAGTGCTGCTTGTGCTGTTCTGACAGTGAGAAGGACCAGTCTCTCGCCCCAAAATATGGAGAGGTTAACAATAATCAAAATGGATCAGCACTTTATGCCACCGGATTACACCATACCTAAATAAGCACAGCAGGAAGATGATGACGGCGACTCAGGTCATGGAAGTAGTGTGTTACGTGACCTACTTCTGGGCAAACCACCAGAGCTTTGAGGACGACCTGACCGTATTACTCTTTTATTGCCGGATTGGAGTTTGGGGCAATTGCAGTCAGTGAAGAAGTAACCAATCAGCCCCTGACTCTCTCTAAAGCCATTTCCTTCACACCAGACATTAGATGGGTAGTATAACAAATGTGAAATGTGTGCCTGCCTCCAAACCTGGGCCCTGACTATATATATCCTTTCCGAGCCTAGAAGGAGTGCCCCGGATGAACAGGTAAATGATTGCGTGCATTGCACGTGTGATTGTTGTTTGTTGTGCATGATGTCTACTATTCTGAACCAACACACAAAAAAAGTGACTCAAGTCAATCATTCGTTTCTTGTCATTCAATAACTAGGAGGAGACACTGACAGTAGTAGGACAAGTGAGGGTACAGCATCTATCTGTTGGTGTGTTACACTATCAACAGATTTTAAAAACTGGCTGCTGCCCTGCAGCAAAGGAGGAAACAAGGTGAAGTAAAAGAGTAACCCCCCCAGAAAATATTTACATCATATGTATAGTAAAACTATAAATAATGTATTAACCTATCAAATAAACTAGAAGAAACCCACAACACCTGCCCCACCCCTTTCCCTTACCCCAACGAATGTCCAGTAAATGTCCATGTTCAAATGTCCATAAAAGAAAGAACAACACCCAAATGTTCCCCAACTCCCAACATTCCCACCCTCTCCCGAACACATCCCACCCACCAAAAAATTATTAAAAAAGGGTCAAGGGTCAAAAAGACAGGTCTAGTGGCAGACGTGCTGACTAGTGCACTCCAGGACCTCCTCCAGCCTGGCCTCTAGGCGCACCATCCGGAGTAGCACGCAGTGCTGTAAGGTCCTGCAGGAACAACCGGGGTGGGCAGCTGTGGTTGATGATGATGAGTTGCGGCGGGCAGCAGCCATAACATGGCGCCGTACCACCAGAGACATGGGGGGCCTTATTGGGGCCGGTACATTGGACGAAACTGCAGCTGCCACCTCCTCCTCTGCCAAGACATCCAGCCAGCAATATTTGGCCCTGATGGCCTTCAGCTTCCGTTGCTGTGTCCTGGTTGTTAACTCCTGCCTGTTGACGGTTTGGGAAGGAGTAGCTTTATCAAAAAAGAAAAAAGACAATTGTAACAAATACTCTTAGCAAAACAGTATCACAAAATTATACACATAAAATTATAGTGTATAGTGGCACAGAAGCACTAGCAGTACATAACATTTTTGGTATCCTCACTTTCTCAGCCCCTAAGATTTGGATGTGATGATGACTAGACTTTCAGGCATTAGGCTCTATGGAGTAGACAAGTATTCTTCTTCACTCTCTTGTTTAGAGAAATTAATCTTGTAGGCATGCCAGCTCAGTCTGCTTGCGTCCTAGACAGACATACTCGGGTCGCAGACTCACATTACTTTACTACTATCTGCCGGTGGGGCATCTGTACTACACAATTATCTATTTTTCCATTATTATTTTGAGCTTAAGCGGTTAGGGCCTAGCACCTCGGCGTACTAGTTGATTATACAACCATTAGAATGAAGAATATTTCTGTAACAAAAGCCGGAGCTCACTCCTTGAGGTCCACTCCCCCAAGGCCATAGACAACTAAAACAATAAATATAAAAAGGAGGAGCGTGAAAAAGTCTCAATATGTGCAATAATCCATAATTTGGAAGTCTTCCAATAACAAATCCGTAGGCAGTAGATTCTGTTCAAGAAAATTCTTTCTTCTTTATTTTAATATTCACAGTTCAATTTCAATAAATCAAATCAGCCAAGATATGCTTCTCTATTATATCAATTTAATCACAAATCATTTCAACATATTAGATCAGCCGACACATTTCGTCCTCAATGGACATCATCAGGACTTGAATTCTACACTGCTCAATCTGTATCTTTATCCGTACGAGTCCTTATGGAGTTTACCACCTTTTCCACTCCTTATATTCTGCAAAATTCTTGCCTTGTAATACCTCGCTCTACTTCAGCTTCTGCAAAGGCTCAGTATCTTTTTCTCATATGTTTTCAAATTTCAATAACGGTATTCTGTCTACGATGTTGCATTTTCCGCTCGGCACGACCCGATAAATCCTGCCGATCATTATGTCCATACATAATCAATGGCAAATGCTCAATTTAACTTCCACCCTCACTACTACAACAAGGCACATTATATACTTACTAATATGACTGATGATGATATACGGCACAACGTCAAGTGATGATGACATGTGGTACTACTATTGTTTGATTCTGAGTTAACCATGCAGGCGATAGGCTATCCAAGGCTGACACGGTGGAAATGACATGGGTAGGGGGCTGGATTGGGCCTCGAAGTTGGAGCGAGGTGATTTATGATGGGTGGGTACATACACAGTATATATGTTGTGCTTGCAAACTACTGTGAGTCAAGGGACTATTCTCAAATACAACCTCAAACCTTTGAATCAAAAAAACTTTGGAAAAAAACAGTCCTTGTTTATTCTTCCCAAGGTTTTTTTCATTTATCATTGCATTACTCTTCTAGAATTATGTTGTTCTTCACCCTTGGCTTTGCTACTCTGGCACAGTTTAATTTTCTTTTACATTCTCTTCATCCAGTCTGACTCCTCACCTATAATACCATCCAGGCATCCATCTATCCAAACATGGCTATCATTCTCAATCTCAATAAACCTTTCACCAACAACATACATTTGTAATGTAACCAGCACCCATGCATCCTTGCTTGCCTTTGAGTTTGACCCATCAAACCCCCCGGAGGATTCCTTTCACCCATAAAGATCACCCACCCAGGCAAGCATCCTTTCTTTCACCTTTCACCCATCCTTCAACCACCCATGGATCCTATCAGCCTCCTATATGCATCAAAGGGCCCTTTCCTTCACCCACACATCCTTCTCTGCCAGTCATATATTACATGTCTCCTGACTCTTTGTCTTAGTCATAAAACTTCCTCTGCTGAGTTGAAGATAGAATAGACAAGGGTATTAGTTACTCAACTCCCGCTAATGTTAAGTAAAGGGTGTCTTCTTCAAGTGTTCACTACAA
Source organism: Lissotriton helveticus (assembly GCF_964261635.1). Taxonomy (NCBI): domain Eukaryota; kingdom Metazoa; phylum Chordata; class Amphibia; order Caudata; family Salamandridae; genus Lissotriton; species Lissotriton helveticus. Next base: position 1,545,820,549 of record NC_136063.1, on the reverse strand, counting down.
CTTAGTCTCAGTAGCAGTGCTGTGTGCTGTACACCCTTGCAGCAAGTTTATTCATCATTGTCAATAAGTAAGGAATATGACTAATCACGGCCTGCCACTGCTGCTGGCTCACCCATTGCAGCTGAGGCATCTGCTCCTTCCGGAGTGGCGCCAGCTTTGCCGCTGGCTCGGCACTGGTGGTCGGTATGCCTGGAAAAAACATTTCAAATGTTCTAGATGCCATATACGCCTCCACCATTTATTTTTTTCATTAGCAAGATTGAAAATATAATACATACACCACACACATCACTACAAAATTAGGGTACAGGAGTAGAGTCGACAGTATGTCCTATCAAAAATAACAAAATATCCGGTTGGGATTTTGTTGGTGGCAATTTCTGAAAAGTCTCTCAAGAAGAGGACAACCCAAAGGACTGGACTCAGAAGCTAGAGCTATTGGTGCAACTGATTTTTTTAAAAGAATAAAAAGAGTGGCCAACTGGGCAGACAATAGGACATGAGGTCTCTTTTGGTTGGAAAATAAATGGTGCTGTACTCCTCATACTTCCGTCCAACCATGGCACACGGTAATCAGTTGTTCAGTGTTCACCATAAACTGCTGCTAATAAAAAAAGTACTAGGCCTAGACGAGAAAAAAACAAATATACCACTTTGGGGTGTCCAATGTGTGACCAACATTTACTGATTGAGCATGAGTCCTTAAAAGAATGCCTTCTCATTTCAACAAACAATCATAGAATACCTTACTTGGGCATGCAAGGTGCACAGCAGATTACTACTACTAGTACTTGTAAGGAGCCCTTACTACTACTAGTACTAGTAGTAGGACCAATGGGTTCTCTGAGTCTTCCATTATCACCACTAGGCGAACCACAAAATATATAAGGGGAGAGGGAAAGCTGAGTGGAAAACCAGAAGAAAGCAAGCTACAGGCAGACTAATACAGAGTCAGAGGCAGTTTGATTTGGTGCAAACATAAAATAGACGCTAGAAATATAAATAACATTGTTAGAAAGTAATGGAGCAATAACAAGAATTTAGAAACAGATAGATCAAAGAGGATTTGAGAAAAAATCAAATTAGGAAACAAACATAATAGAGCGGTAAAAGTTAGTGTAATTTATATTAATATTAACAACAGTAGGACTTACTGGGGTCAGCAGAACCATCTGCATCTGAGGCTGCTTCCTGCCCATGGAGGCCCCTCGGGCTCCCGCACCCGCCTCAGCAGACCCAGTCTTCTCCTTGCCCCTGGATGCTGATCATCTAAGACGTAATTAAAGAGACCAAAAATGATTGCCTTAATATAAATAAATAATGAATAATTGCTCCAAGAATATTTTTAAACAGGAAATGGCAATTGCAATAACATGGACCTATCCTAAATCAGATCGACTAGTAGTAGACTAGTATCGCAGTCACGGACTGTCTTATTTTTATTATTCCACAGTTCCATTCCGATTCCTGAATCCTAAACCAACCTAGCCTGCTTATTCCAAAGACTTTGGAATGAATTGCATAAAACATGATATTTGCTTCTAAGTTCTGATCTTATTTGCAATCATCTCTCAACCTCCTTTGATGGGCCAATTCACTAAGTCTGCAGTTAGTCTTCTTATATGTATAGATGGACGTGCGCGTTTTGCATACACCAAATTGGTTGGTTGCTATTCACTCACTATATGAACTACAAAAGGTTCTAGTAGGACTGAAGTTACATGAGAGAATGTGTCACGCAGGCCACTAAATTACCAAATAATACTAAGTAACTAATAAGTTACTACAACTATCTTAGTAACAGGACAGCCAGACAGGACAAATAAAAAGGAGTCTTTCTAGTCTGCATTACCTAAATTAAGTTCTCTAACCTCTCTTACATAACCAGACCAAGCGAGCGCCAAATTGCAAACAAGTATGATTAGTAGTGCCGAGCACTTGTCTAGAAGAGTAACAATCACATAATATAAGATTTTTAAATGTAACTTACCTGAATGTAAGTAGCAGCAACATTCTTGATATTTGGGAAAAAATAATATTTGCAATAACACAAAATAGAACACAATAGTAATATAATTAGCTACTCACCAGGCCCCGGGACCTCAACACCTAGCTGGTCCAGCAGGTCCTGCTCCCATTCCAGGATGTTGGACCACTGTAGCGTCATTTGATTATGGGTGCGCTGGACCCCAGAGTAGCGAAACAATGGCCAGCGCACCCTCGCCCACCCCTGGTCACGCTCCTGGGGCCTGTACATGGACCCAGGCCCACCTGCTGCCAGGGTTATTGGGCGGTGGTGCTGCACAAAAAACCTGTGCAGCCACCTCCACCTCGGAAAATAAGGGCCCAGACCTGCCCCCCTTCCAGGCGACGCCTTCTGCAAGGAAGGCAGCCGCAGCTCTCACTCCTCCTCTTCCCCTGATTAGTCATCTTCTTAGCCATGGTTCTGGGGGTGTGGGCCGGAAAAGAAAATGTAGGAAGTAAAGAAAGGAAGTAAAAAAAAAAAGTAATAGAAAAATGCACTAACAACACACAAAAAGTGGATAAAAAACGCAAAAGGTACACTCAGGAATAGATAATAAGTAAAAAAGACCAAAAAAAGGTTTTAGAAACAAAGGACTAAAAAGATATAGAGAAGATAGAAAAAAAGGCCACAACCATAGCAAATATGAAAAACAAGATGGCTGCCCCATGGGCGACCGAGTTGTGAAGTTCACGTGATATTTCTCCCTGAGCACAAATACATGTATCCGAACACACAATAGGCATTCCTGAACGTCAAAAATGCATCGCGAAAGGGCGGATCAAGCAACTCTGCATGCTCGTGGAATTCCGCGTAGCTTACAGAGCTTTTTTACAACTTTGGGGAATTCTGCGTAGCGCTGCTATGCAAACTCCTCCTAGGCTTTCTTCTTATATGCACAGTTGTGCCTTTGAAGCTGAGAGAAACTCCTAGAGTTATGCCTTTGAAATGTACAGATTCGCTGCCCTGCCAGCCCTGGCTTCAATCTAACTACTGGGGATATACATCCCTTTGTGTGGGGACAGGACAGAGCCTATTCAGGATTAAGTGATGCTGGGTCCAACTCCTCACTTCCATCATGTCAGGATGGCGCACTCAGTCACACCTAAGCTCCCATGGTGTGTTGCTGTCTAGGTGGAACACACAAAGCCATACTGGCAACTACACCCCATCATATGACCAGAGACAGGCTGCTGGCACCAAATGGCTAAGGCAAAAAAATGCCCACTTTCTAAAAGTCTACCAGATCAAGGTGATGGGCTCTTACCATCATGTTGGCTTAGCACTACAAAATGCACAAAAAACACAGATGTCAAACTGTAATGACTGGAAATACGCAGTATATGGTTGTTGAGTAGGTTTATTAGTATAATCAACCCCTTCAGGCATCAAGGTCCTGCTCCTCCATCAACCAAGTCCAGATCTCTCCCTCTGGATTCTACATTCCAGAATCCAGTAAGCAAGGTGGAACATTTGCATATAAAGCAACACACACATTATTTATTATATTACAAGATACAACATATCTCCCTTCTTAAATTACAAAATTAAATTGAATTGTTAAATGAAACTAACTATATAAAAATTAAAATTAAGATGAAATTTGAATTATAAATACTAATAGATATGCATATGCTTTTGAATAGATTTGTATATGTTTCTGAATACTTTAGATAGTGCTCTGGTGCATGTATCAAAAGTTATGGTTGACTGAATAACTATATACAGTTTATGTACTTGACTGAATAACTATATACAGCTTATGTACACATATAATCCTTCATCCAAACGGGTTTAGATTTAGGACGGACACATCTCCCCCTCACACTCGAATCCGCATCAAAAAGTTCTGTTGAATTAGATGTTGATTCGATACATTCTTGGTTACTAAGAAGTTTACTTTCTAAATCATTGCATTTTGTTATACTCCTCATGTTCCATTTCTTCCCATCATTAAGTTTGACTATATTTCCTACAACATAAACAATCTGTTTAGGATCAGACCACTTGGAAGAACCGGGTTTTCTGTTCTCCATGCGCTGTGTACGTACCCAATCACCACTTTTTAAAGTTTTCATTGCAGTCTTCACTCTCACATTGTGCTTCTGAACATATTTTTCTTGATAATCTTGTACTTTACCAGATATTTTTGTGTTATCCCTGACTAATTTGTCATTATTTTTACACATCCAATTGGGTTTGACTTTGGAACCAGCTTCTCGTCCTTTTAAAAGACTGAAAGGAGATGTTCCTGTGGCTGAGTGCGGAGTGTTCCTATAAGACCATAACATGTTTTTTACAGCTTCTTTGCAATTTTCACCATTGTTGTTAGCTAGTTGAATATATCCTTTCAAAACACGGTTAAACCTCTCTACTAAACCATTTTCCCTTGGATTGTAGACTGAGGTAGTGTTGTGTTTAATACCAACCATTTTGAGATAACCTGCAAATTCACTCGCCACGAATTGTGGACCATTATCAGATAGAATTATACTAGGATACCCTTCTCTTCGAAAAACTTCCTCACAAAAATCAATTATGTTAGAAGCTTTGATGTCTTTTACAAAGGCCACTTCAGGCCATTTGGAATGAAAATCTACCAAGACTATGGCATATTTGTCTTCAATACCTTTTACATGAAATGGACCACATATGTCCATGGCAACCTTGTCCCACGGTTTGTCGGGAAAAATTGTTGCCGAAATTGTGGTTTCTTGTGACTTGTGAGACTTATCACTACACATGCATGCTACACAATTTCTAACACATCTTTCGATGTCCTTGTCCATGCCTATCCACCAAAAATCATTCCTAGCCCTCCTCTTCATGCTAGTCATTCCACTGTGCCCCTCATGTAATAAGTTTAACATCTTCTCTTTAAGGGAAAAAGGTACCACCAACCTGTGACCTCTCCTAAGGATACCGCTAACTATAGATAATTCTCCCCATATCATTTTGTAATCAGCCAAATCTGTTTTTACTAAGGTGGATGGATCTACACCTTCCTGCAATTTTTTAATTATGTGTTGCAAAGTGTCATCACCAGCGACAGCTTCTATCCACTCCTGTTCTTTTACTGCATTGTTGCATGAATCTTCAATGTTTGCTATTAACCACTCATCCTTGTCATTGTCTATACTTTCTACATCACTATTCAATGGCAGACGTGAAAGACAGTCAGCATTGATGTTCTTGTGACCTGGCACATACTTTATCTTGAAATTATATTCTTGTAATTTATAAGACCATTTTGCTATCCTAGGTGTGGCTTTTGAAGCTCCCTTGGTAGTGAATATATCAATTAAAGGTCTATGATCAGTCCATAACTCAAATGTAGTGCCCCAGATAAACGTCTTAAAGTGATCTACACCCCACCAACATGCTAAAGCTTCTTTTTCAATAACTGAATAAGATGGTTCAGCTCCTTTAAGGGTGCGGGAAGCAAAAGCGATGATTCTTTCTACATTGTCATTATCTCTTTGCATGAGAACAGCACCTAGACCGTATGCACTAGAATCAACCACTATGATTGAAGTATGACAAGGATCATATGGTTTCAAAGCTACTGCCTTGGTGATATCTTTTTTAATATTATCAAAAGCTAGTTGGCACGATGTAGACCAATTGAATGATACTCCTTTTTTCATTAACAATCTTAATTCATGTACTTTGTCAGCAAAATTAGGAACGAATTTGGAATAATATTCCGCAAGTCCCAAAAAAGACCGTAGCTGATCTTTATTCATTGGATGCGGAGCGTTTTCTATGGCATCTAATAACTTCAATTTTGGTTTGACTCCCTCATTTGATATTGTATGACCCAAATAGTCAATTTGTCTTACTCCAAATTTACATTTTTCACCACTCACTGTTAATCCAGCATCTTGTAATTTACTAAGAACACTGCGCAAATTTTTTTCATGGGAATGCGAATCATTACCCCAAATCAAAACATCATCTTGAAAAATTCTCACATGTTTATCATCTTTCAAAATGTTACTCATTACCCTTTGGAACACTGAAGATGCAGAGGCTAAACCAAATGGCCTCCTCAAGTATTGAAAAGCACCTTCGGGAGTTATAAAAGATGTCAAGTGTTTGGAACTTTCATGTAATTTAATTTGATGGTATGCATTGGACAAATCAATAGAAGAAAAATACATGGCATCTTTTATACTAGATATCATTTCATTTATATGTGGTAGGGGATACCGGTCGACCCATATATTGTTGTTTAAATTTCTCAGGTCCACACACATCCTAATTTTTCCATTGGGTTTCCGAGCTAAAACTATAGGACTAAGCCAATCAGATGCTTCGATTGGTTCAATTACCTTGGCATCACATAGTCTCTTTAATTCCTCTTTTAATGGGCCTCGCAAAGCAAATGGCACATTCCTTACTTTATGAACAACCGGGTTGTTGTCTGATTTGAGGATGATTTTGTGTTCAAATTTAACTAAACACCCGAGACTTTTGCTAAACAATTTTGGAAATATAGATTCCCATTTTGTAGAGTGCTCGTCTTCAGTTAGCAGTACTTGATCTACAAAATTTTGGGATAATAACACTTGATCAGGATGATTAGGATCTAATATCAAACCCATTTTCTTTGCATCTTTCCATCCTAATAAGGCACGTCCTTGCTCAACTACATACACTGGACTATAACAAGATCTCCCTTTGAATGTTAATTGTGCATCATAATACCCCATCATAGGTAACTTTACTCCACAATATCCTTTTGGAGATGCTACTGAGTAAATTAAAGTTGGCTTACTTCCATTTTCCCACATGTATTTATCTATGATGGTATACGGTGAACATGAATCCGCCCATAATGCCATGTCATCATTATTTATTTTCACTATACATTTGGGAGGTTGATAGTCATCTGATATTTCACACACAGAGTCATCTTGTACAACCATCACTTCTATTTCACTATTAGTATTATCATCATCTTCACTCTCATCCTGTGGTTCAATAAAATTAATTGAACGTTTCCAATTAGTGTTATCACCTGTACGACACCATTTGGCAAAATGACCTATTTTCTTACATTTGCTACAAGTGACTTTTGCAGCAGGACATTTGTTAAAGTCAGCAGTGTGTTTTTGACTGCCACATCTGAAACAAACACGTCTGCTAAAAGTACCCTTATTTTTTGACAAATTGCCTTTCGTATCTTTGTTATCAGACCTAAAATCGTTTCTCATTTTACTGTTGTTTATTACACTAACACTGTTAGATCCATCAGTATCTTTTTGTTGTGCCACACTTAATTCCTTGACATAATGAGATGTGTTTTCCATCTTCCTAGCTGTATCTAAGGTTTTCTGCAACGATGGGTTTTTAAGTTCAAGTAAACGCTCTTGAATTTTTATATTTCTGATCCTATTAATAAATTGGTCTCGAATTATTTCCTCATGTAAATCTTTGAATTTGCAGGTTACAGCTAAAGACCTTAAACAAGCTACATATTGTTGTACATTTTCTCCTTGTGATTGTGCTCTAGAGAAAAATTTATGTCTTTCCACTACTATGCTGGTCTTCTTCCCATAGTTTTCTTCCAAAGCTTTTAAGGCTTCAGAATAAACATCTATGGATGTATCGTTGGAACTAGTTTCACTGGTTTCACTACTTTCATCTACAGTATCAACCACAGAAGATACAACACGATTATTTACAGGTAAAGTTTTTAGTACTTTTCTTCCTTCCACCCCCAAATTGTGTTTGAGCAAAGCTAATTTCCTAGAGGGTAAAAACACATCTCCCCCTATAGCTTCTAAATAAGTTTCAAATGATTCAGACCAATCTTCCCAATTCATAGAAGGTGAACCAGGATTTTGAAGAAATTTGGGAGGAGGAATGACAGAAGAATTTACATCCATTGTAAATATTCTGGTTACTACTAATGTTCAGATTGTGTGAATTGTCAAACTTGCTAGAAGGTAAACAACAGTTCAATTAATGCTCAAATGTTATGTGTGTTTCCTGTGATATTTCAGTTCGTGTGTTTCCTGTGATATTTCAGATTGTCTGATAGTTAATTGAAAATATTTGAAGTATTGTGTATAAATTGTATATTTTTCCGTTTTATGAATTGCAGTGTCAAAATTATTAATACCGCTTTATTGTAGATGCGATAAATCCTGAAGCGACGTCTTCGTTTTTGTTCCGTGAAGTTATTTGTGTGTTGCTATGGTGACTTAAGATGGCCGCCGTGCGTCGGAATGCGTTGTTACGCGTTCAACGATTGACGCTTATTGAAGCCTGAAGACGTAGAGATGCGCATCAGCTCAGCGACGGTGATATTGAACACTCTGAGGCGGGCGCGCAGCTTCTTTGAAAAGCAACACACTTTGAAAATCAATACGTTCAACTGTAAGTGGATATCGCGTTTTAGGATGTAAATTGTTCAAAGCTTTTGCATCAATAGAGTAAATCGACGAAAATGCTCAACGTTGCGGGCAGACCGCTCACACATTCTGAGGTTGTAGATTGAAGTTGACAAACGATATTTCAGTTAGAAGATCAAGGTGCATTCGTACTGTTCAGTCATGCAAGGTTGTAGTAAATAATATTGACGTATTCAAGGAGGTGGAAATAAATTGTTCATATAATTAAATTTAGGTACCTTGTAGTTGAAGCAATTAGCCTGGGGGTTGAAAATTTTCAGTATAAGTTGAAAGTTCTCTTTTTTCTTTCATAAATTCGTTTGTTTCCAGTAAAGTTCAGGCAAAGTTCACTGTTGATCTTTGATACTGCATCCCATCCTCGTGGCCACTGTAATGACTGGAAATACGCAGTATATGGTTGTTGAGTAGGTTTATTAGTATAATCAACCCCTTCAGGCATCAAGGTCCTGCTCCTCCATCAACCAAGTCCAGATCTCTCCCTCTGGATTCTACATTCCAGAATCCAGTAAGCAAGGTGGAACATTTGCATATAAAGCAACACACACATTATTTATTATATTACAAGATACAACACAAACCTGACACTGTTTCAAAAAACACTCACTTGCACATGCTTTATTCAATAACAGCGTTTGCTAACAAGTATCTACTACCCACAGTTAATTAATTTTGATAAAAACTTTTTGTCACACAAAGTGTACTAAACACAAATTATGAACAGTATTTGTTTCTTCCATCCACAATAATACATACATGACAATAAATAATCTCACATTAAACAAACAAATCAACATGTATTTAACACATTAATATATCGATTCATATTTCAACGTGGAATCAATCCATCAAAACATCAGTTCATTTTATACTAAAACGGGAGCGATACCACAGGGCAAGTGCAATAAGCCCCTAAATAGTTCTAAAATTAAATCAAAATGCTCCCTAATACCTGTCAGAGCAAAACTGGACACCAGGTAAAATTTTTCAATCGTTCTCTTTTTGTATTCCCTGGGATAAGCCAGCATTCTGAAATACACAACATTTTCCAATTTACAACAGTGGAACCAGTAGAAATGGTCGACGCCTTTCGGACCACTTTTGAGCCTTAATGGGGTTATCCTCAGGACATGGAACTGATGTTCATTCCACAAAAAAAGACATACAAAATACAATGATTTTTTAAAAACCTCATGTCAAGAGAAAAGATATCACTCAAGTCCTTATATCCGTATAATCCTTACTCCAAAAATTAACCTCAAGTGCCTCGTAGTGTTGGTACAACGCAATTTTGCAGTGAAAACGTGCTCTTTTTTGGGAAAGAGCCTACCTTTTGTTTTTGAACCCTAGCTCTGCCGGCACCTAGGGAAACCTAGCAAACCTATACATTTTTTGAAAACTAGAAACTCAGGGGAATTCAGGATGGGGGCCTAGCACGGGGCCAAAAACCCAGGTAACCCCTCTTGCAAAAGCTGGAGGTTTTGACATTGTCAAAACCACCAGCTTTTGCAAGAGGGGTTGCCTGGGTTTTTGGCCCCGTGCTAGACAGCCATCTAGGGAAACCTACCAAACCCACACATTTCTGAAAAGTAGACACCCAGGGGCTTCCAAGGAGGTATGGCTTGCGTGAATCCTCCAACGTTCCTTTACCCAGAATCCCTTGCAAATCTCTATTGTAGCTGAAAAAAATCAAATTTTTCACACATTTTTGTGTGGGAAAGCGTGGCATCACCGGGCTCACACAAATTTCCTCCCACCCAGCGTTCCCCCAGGTCTCCTCATAAAAATGGTACCTCACTTGGGTGGGTAGGCATAGTCGCTGCATCAGGAAAAGGTCAAAATTGTACGGTGGAGAATTTAAAATAACCTATAGCAAAACTACCTTGATTTTGGGGGGGGGGGGCACCTGAGTTTTTGGAAAAGTGTTTTTTAACCTAAATGTAAGGTTTGCAGGGATTTCTGGTAGGAAAACATTGGGGGACCCACGCATGCCATACCTCCCTGGACTCCCCCGGGTGTCTAGTTTTCAGAACTGTTTGGGTTTGGTAGTTTCCAAAGATGCCCGCCGAGCCCCAGGCCAAAAACTCATGGGAACCCCCTTTCAAAACCAAATTGTTTTGAAAGAATTAAGTTTTCAATTTGAGAGTGTGCGATTCTTGGGACAATATTGCATGGAAATTGTGACAGACAATTTCAAGTTTGCAGGAGATTGTGGATAAAAAAAAACAATAGAATTCACCAGAAAGACATGACCATATACTCCCATGGTTTAACAATAATATCTAAATTTAGTAAGTTATTTATAGCTATAATGTACACCTTAACAGAGTTACTCAAAAGTCAAACATTCAAGCACAGCTATCTATTCCTCAAAGACACACACATACAGGTTGGATTTGGCACGAGGGCGAGTGCTGGTTCAGTACATAAAATGTTATTAACAAGATATTTCAACAAAATGAAATGCTCTGTCAATAAATAAATGCATAAAAACCGAACCAGTGACTCGCAACTCATGAGCTGTAAAGCCACGACAAGGCACCAACTGATTTACAGGCAATTCAAGCACCTTTCATACCTGATACACACCAGACCATTGACACCATCCGGAAGGAAAAGCAACACATTACAACATTCACAATAAGGGACAAGGTACACCCTACCTCAGAAAGAGAAAAAAGACAAATATTACTGCACAGCCCTCTAATCTGCAAGCACGCACACATACTGGTTGGATTTGGCACGAGGATGAGTGATGATTCAGTACATACAATTGTATTCGCAAGTAATTTCACAAAAATGAAATACACTGCGTATAATTGAAAGTATGATAAACTGAACCACTGACTCACAGCTCGTGAGCTGTAAAGCCACGTCAAGGCACCAACCTCTTTACAGGCCATTTATACACCTTTCGTACGTGTGACACATACAAAACATTCACACCACCAGCCGCGGACCCATCACATTACAACACTCACACCAGCAGACAGCGCCATTCAAGGGCCCATCACTTTCACACGCCCACATTTCTGACACTGCAACTACACAAAATGATGGACTGCGTGGAGTGTCACTCAACTAGCAGTGTGTGTAGTGACCAACAGAAAGTAACTACTCACACACCGCCAGCCGAGCGCCAGTCCACCCACACCACCATCCAAGCACCAGACCATGCACACCGCCAGCCAAACACCACTCAGCGCACACCGACAGCCAAGTACTACTCCACACACACCACCAGCCAAGCACCGCTCCACGCACTCCGCAAGCCAAGCACCACTCCACACACACCGCCAGCGAAGCACCACTCCGTGCACAGACAGCCAAGTACCACTCCACGCACACCACCAGCCAAGCGCCACTCCACACACCCCACCAGCCAAGCACCACTCCACACACACCACCAGCCAAGCACCACTCCATGCACAGACAGCCAAGTACCACTCCACGCACACCATTCAGCCAAGCGCCACTCCACACACACCACCAGCCAAGCACCACTCCATGCACAGACAGCCAAGTACCACTCCACGCACACCATCCAGCCAAGTGCCACTCCACACACACCGCCAGCCAAGCACCACTCTGTGCACAGACAGCCAAGTACCACTCCACGCACACCATCCAGCCAAGCGCCACTCCACACACACCGCCAGCCAAGCACCACTCCGTGCACAGACAGCCAATTACCACTCCACACACACCAGCAGCCAAGCGCCACTCCACACACACCACCAGCCAAGCACCACTCCGTGCACAGACAGCCAAGTACCACTCCACGCACACCATCCAGCCAAGCACCACTCCACACACACCGCCAGCCAAGCACCACTCCATGCACAGACAGCCAAGGACCACTCCACGCACACCATGCAGCCAAGCGCCACTCCACACACACCGCCAGCCAAGCACCACTCCGTGCACAGACAGCCAAGTACCACTCCACGCACACCATCCAGCCAAGCACCACTCCACACACACCGCCAGCCAAGCACCACTCCATGCATAGACAGCCAAGGACCACTCCACGCACACCATGCAGCCAAGCGCCACTCCACACACACCGCCAGCCAAGCACCACACCGTGCACAGACAGCCAAGTACAACTACACACACACCACCAGCCAAGCGCCACTCCACACACACCACCAGCCAAGCGCCACTCCACACACACCACCAGTCAAGGACAAATCCAAAAACAACACCAGGCAAGCGCAAGAGCACACACACCACCAACCAAACACCAGACCACACACACCGCCAGCCAAGCACCAGTCCACAGACACCGCCAGACAAGCACCAGTCCACAGACACCGGTCGCCAAGTGCCAAACCATGCACACCGTCAGACAAAGGACACTACACGCAAACCAAAAACAAAAACAAATTGCAAATTCATACAAATCTACTAACACAACAACTAAATCTAGAAAGACTACACAAATACCAACTTTGAAACTGAACAATAAGTTTTAAAGAATAAAGACCAACCAGTTCACTTTACCACTCATGGATGCTCCCAAAAATTATTTTGCGTGTGGTACAATCTAAAACAAGCAGGTACACACAGCCCGGGGTTTGAAGGGCAGTCGGGGCAGTACATACAAACCTCCTTCCGCAAACCTCTTCGCCAACAGACTCTACATCTCCGACTGGGAAAGTCTTTTGAGGTTGTAGGAGGAATTTGATCAGGAAAGTGGCAATCTTTCAATCTGGCAACATCCTCCACCACTCCAACTCTAGGAACACTTGCCTGTTCCACTAAAATAAGGCTGCCTATTACAGACTCCTGAAACTTTACAAAAGTCATCTTTGACTGGGGACAAGATTTCTGGAACACAACAAAAGCATTAAAGGTTGCCAAGTGGAAAAGATGGATAGCCAACTTCTTGTACCAAATGTAAGCCTTACGAAGAGCAGCATACGGTTCCAACCTCTGATCTACTCTGTCAACACCACCCATGTACTTATTGTAGTCCATTATGCACACAGGTTTGCGCGCTTCTGCAACCTGACCCCAAACAGTCACCGGTTCAGTGCTTTCATCATGTATGGAAGTCAACATGTAGACATCTCTTCTGTCTGAAAACTTCACAGCTAGAAGCTCCTCACAACGCAATGCACTGCACTGTCCCCGAGCAAGCTTTCGACAAACAATTTATTTTGGGAAACCTTTACAGTTTGAGCGGATTGTGCCACAAGCAACAGTGTCCACTTTGGCCAATTCCCTGAACAACCACACACCAGTGTAGTAGTTATCGGCATACAAATGATGGACTTTGTTAAAAAATCCACGACCAAGTTCCCACACAATTTTCTCAGTCTCTCCAAAAGTCGACGGACAACCAAGGGGGTTAATCCTGGATTCCTTACCAGTGTACACCCTGAAATTAGAGACATATCCAGTCTCACTGTCACACAGCATTTAATCTTAATTCCATAGCGTGCCCTCTTACTAGGAATGTATTGCCGAAAAACCAAGCGGCCCTTGAACAACAGCAAAGACTCATCCACTGCAATTTCTTTCCCAGGATAAAAGATCTCAGGAAATCGATCAACAAAATGATCAATGACAGGCCGAATCTTGAAAAGACGGTCACAATCAGGGTGATCTCGTGCCAAAGCAGAACTATTGTCAACAAAATGCATCATCCGAAGCAGAAGCAAATACCTATCACGACTCATGACTGCTGGAAATATAGCTGTTGCCATCAAGGGACGAGTAGACCAATATGAAGCCATTGATGGTTTCCTAAGCAAGCTCTAAAAAAAGTTAAACCCAAAAACTTTTTCATCTCCTCCAAATTTGTGGGAGTCCACCGGGTAGCTCTAGCGTGGGGCTTAAGGCTGGCACTGTTCACTCTCAAAAAAATGTCAGCATACAAATTAGTCTGCTCTACAATCTCTGCCAAAAACACATCATCCATAAACAACTTGAAAAAATCAATAGGCAAAAAGTTTTCAGTGTTCACCCTACACCCTGGAACACCAGTAAATTCAGGCAATGCCGGCTGCACCATGCCTGGTGCAACCCAGAGGTCAGAACTTTCAATGTCAAGTCTTGCAGCCGCAGGCTGCCACCCAGCTGCCTCTTGTCTCACTACACCAACTGGAAGTCTAGCAGCCCCAGGCTGAAGCCCAGATGACTCTTGCCGCACTATTGGCACAACAATGTCCTCTGCAACCACAGGCACTTCATCCACACCAAAAGTAGCTTCATCAACACTCAGAGTGTCTTCATCATCAGATGAAGCCATGTGTAGAGAAAACTCACTACCTGAATCTTCACCTCCCACCTCTGGCTCAGAGTCAGAGTCAGCCTCTGGACCATGGTCAGAGGAAGAATCAAAAAAGCATTCCAACAACTTGCTGAGCAGTAATCCGGCGGCTAGCCATTATCCTTACAAATAAAGGAGTCTGCACAAACAACTCAACAACCCCAACACTGTGCAAAGTAAGTTAAAAAATGTAAGCCTTTATCACAAATATCTATATTTAAAAAAATATACAATTCACTTACAAGAGACAACTACACTCACCAGCACCTACTCTGCAAAGACACAGCAAATAGGCAATGATATCCCACTATAAAGAAGAAAAAAAACTTACATCTACAGAAGTACACATCAAAAACAAATGCAAAACATGTTTTACAATCACAAAAAACTGAAACCAAACATACTCGTATTACTACACACTTTGCAAAATAAACAATTACATTACAATTGAACAAAAAAAGGTCTCTTAGCAAACACATGCAACTACAGAAACAGCAGAACAACAGAACCACCAATAACGGAACCGCACTCTGCAACAATCGAAAGAGAAAATAAAACAATACACATTAGAAGAAACAAAAACAGCACACATTACAACAGGCTATGTCACAGTGTATGTCGCAAATGGGGTGTCTGTCCCCATGGGGGGCAGAATATAAATCATTATAAACGTGGGCCCCCTGGTGCAACCCTACGGAGGGCAGAGAGGCCAAATAAAGACACGACAGAACATACTTTTGAAAACAAATGGGCCCAAGGAAGCAACCCTTGGCCAAGGGGTCACTCCCTATAAAAAAAAAACAATCCCTGGAGTCTAGTGGGCTTTTCTATCCCCCCCTGGGTCCAGAAATGGTAAAAAAACAGCCGATCTGCAGAACAGTCTACAATATTTATATTGCCCCCTGGAAGCGACCCTTGCCCAAGGGGTCGCTTCCTTTATAAATATAATAAAATCCCTGGTGTCTAGTGGGCTTTTCTGCCCCCCCCTGGGTCCAGATGCGCCCCAATAAATGTCCGATCTGCCCCCTGGGGGGCAGACAAGTCTAAAAAAAATGATGGGCCACTAGGAAGCGACCCTTCCCCAAGGGGTCGCTTCCTTTATAATTATAATCAAATCCCTGGTGTCTAGTGGGCTTTTCTGCCCCACCTTGGTGCAGATCGGCCATAAAAACGCCCGATCTGCCCCAGGGGGGCAGAAAAGTCTGAAAAATAATTTATCCCCCTAAGGAAGCGACCCTTGCCCAAGGGGTCGCTTCCTTTATAAATATAATTAAATCCTTGGTGTCTAGTGGGCTTTTCTGCCCCCCACTGGGTCCAGATGCGGCCCAAAAAATGGCCGATCTGCCCCCAGGGGGGCAGAAAAGTCTAAAAAAATATATGGGCCACTAGGAAGCGACCCTTCCCCAAGGGGTCGCTTCCTTTATAATTACAATCAAATCCCTGGTGTCTAGTGGGCTTTTCTGCCCCCCCCCCCGGGTGCAGATCGGCCAAAAAAACAGCCGATCTGCCCCAGGGTGGGCAGAAAAGCCTGAAAAATAATTTGTCCCCCAAAGGAAGCAATCCTTGCCCAAGGGGTCGCTTCCTGCACAGAAAAAAACACACAAACATAATCCCTGGTGTCTAGTAGGGCATTCCTGGTGCACGATCGCGACGCTGTGCGCGATCGTGCACCAGGAATGCCCTGCATTGGGACATCAGGGGAGAGGAAACACTGTTTCCTCCCCCCGATGCCTCAAGGCACCGAAAAACGGCCCTCCCACCCCACCGGAGACCAAACACCAACCTGTGTCCTGGACGCGCTGGAAAGAAATGGATTCCAGCGCGTCCAGCGCTTCCTGATGATGTCGGCGCGCGCTGTGCGCGCTGACGTCACCAGGTAGCGTGGGTGGGGCCAGGGGGTGGCAGCGGAAAGTCTTCCATTGCCACCCCTGCTAAAGGGACCACGATCGATGCCCCAGGGGGGGGCTGTACTGATGACGGAGTGGTCCCGTCATCAGCACAGCCCAACCGACGCTGATGACGGAACCGCTCCGTCATCAGCGTCAAAGGGGTTTAGTGGCTACTAAAGTGGGTGGCCCAATCAGTGCTGCAGGTCCACTAGCAGAATTTATTTTTCAGGCCTGGGCACATGTGGTGCACTCTACTTGGGACTTATAGGTAGATTAAATATGATAGTTAGGTATAAGCCAATGGTACGATGTTGAAGGGAGAGAGTTCAGGCACATTACCACTGGTTAGTAGTGGTAAAGTGGACAGAATTCTAAAGGCAACAAAAATGAATTCGGCAAAAGAGGAGGAAAGCAAAATGTTTGAGGTGACCCTGCAGAGAGGGCCATTTCCAACATGTATTGAGTCATATATTTTCCGTGTGGTACATGGGATAACAGTCTGCCGGCATGTGCGCACCCACATGCTGTTGAAAGGTTGGCATAGGTGTTGTCCCACATTCAAAAGCAATGGGCATGTGCAGATGAGGTGCATGATAGTTTCTTGGGCTTGCTTGCACCATCTGCAGATTTTTGTTATTTCCTTTAGCTAGCCATTTTGAGCAAAGGTACTGGGTTAAAAATCCCCAGAGAGGTTGAAATATAAATTTCATTTTCGTGTGAATGGAATAGCAGGTGCCCAGTGATGTTACACAGGCCCCTGAAGCCCTCATGGTGTCGGTGTCAACCCAGCTGCAGCACATTACTCTGGCCTGACAGCTCCTTAGTAAACCGGAGCGGGGAGCCCCACCATGTACCTTGCATGGAAGGGGACCCCTCAGCACAGTACTCGGGCCTGACTGCTCCTGATTAAATCCAGAGCGGGGGCCTCTCCATGTACCTTGCATGTGGGCCCCCTCAAGTTTCATTAGGTCACTGGAGGTGCCTCATTACTTTTGTTGCACTAGGTCTTTATATGAAATGAATGGTGAACCAATAATTTGAGTGCCTTGAAAAGGTAGTCTTGTAATCAAGAAACAGCAGTTTCTGACTGTTCATATTGGCCAATTGTTTGAAGGCCTGAAATGAGGTTTGCTGCTCCCATGAACTGGTTATTTGAAGGTACATTATACTAGTCACCACATAATCTCTGAAAATGCACCTCCCAGAATGGGGAAACAGTTCTAACTAGAACCTGTGGTTACCAACTCTTAAAAATATACCAACTTCTTTTGTATGTGATTTCATAGAAAAAGTATTTAATTAAATACCACTACTGAGAAACTATTTCACCTAATTGTTTTTATTGGGGAATTTAAAGGATGAATTACTGTTGCCATTTCATAGAAACTAATTTGTATAATATTGTTTTTCCTGAAAATGACTTTTGCATGCTTTTTTTAAGGAGTAAATGCAATGGTTGCAGTTCTTATTTTCAGAAACATTCTTGTCAGAGATATTTATTTCAGTGAGTTACTTCAGTGGACTTTATTTTGAATTGATATATTTTTTATTGCCAAACAATTACTTCTAGTGCTGACACCTCAAACACACTTAACTGCCATCTATCTCTGACACCCTCACAACCCCTAAACAACCTCCATGTCTGCCCCTAAAAGCCCCCTATCGCACCTAACTTTCCCCTATCCCTTATCCCTACTTCAGCCATCCTGGAACCCTAAAAACATTTTAAGCCCTTGTTAGAAATCGAGTTCTCTAGTTGGCAGAAGTAGGTACCTTTGTCCAAAGGGGAATACACACTTAAGATAACCCCTGCTCACCCCCTTGGCACGAGCAGACAGGCCTAGCCAAAAGCAATGTGTAAAGTATCTGTACTCAAAACACACAGTAAAACAGTGATAACACCATAAATAGACACCACACCAGTTTAGAAAAATAAAGTATCTTTATCTAAACTTAACAAAACCAAAATAACAAAAATTCAACATACATGTAATAAGAATATGACTTCATAAAGGTTTTAAACCATTTGGTCCTCAGAAAACTATGGATGCATGATTTCCCTCAAAGTACCTGTAGTTGCGACAAAATTCACAAGGTCAAACAGCCACAGAGATGGGAAGCGTTGAGAACACAAAGAGATATGTCAGATCCTGAGACCATGGGGAGGCAATGCAACAGTTCTGCTGAACACAGGAGAAGTGATGCGTTGTGTCCGGTCTGTAGGGGGAAGTGATGCGTCCACTCCAAGATGATTCTGGTCCGCGGGTGATGAGTGGGGAAACCCTGCCACACAGGTACGATGTGTGGAAATACGGGATGCGGCGGCAAGCGATGCAACGGCGTCGAGCAGCATTGTGTCAGTTTCCTCAGCTGCCATCCTTCGATGCGTCAGATCTTGCGGCGGTGACAGGCACTGCGTCGGTTTCGGCCGCGGGGATGCATGGAGACTCTTCTCGCACTTCGGTGCTGCGTTGGGAAAACTGCTACAAGATGAGCGATGCGTTGATTTTCTTGTAGTTGCATTGCTTTTTCAGCTCCCAACAGCAGGAACAACCTCCAGAGGCCCAACACAGTCACAGGCACCTCTTGGCAGGTCGTAACTCCAATCAATGAAGTTCAGGGAAGCTGGGGGTGAAGTCTTTGTGTCCCTGAGACTTCAGAACAGGAGGCAAGCTCTACTCATGCCCTTGGAGATCTTCTTCAAGCAGGGGTACACAGCACAAAGCAAAGTTCTTCTCCTTTCCTTGGCAGAAACAGCTACTGCAGGCCAACCCCAGATAGCACACAGCAAAGGGTCAGTACTTCTCCTCAGGTTCCCCAGCTCTTCTACTTGGCAAAGGTTCCTCTTGATTTCAGAAGTAGTCGACAGTTCTGGGGATTTAGGTCTAATACTTATACCCCAAAATGTCTTTGTTCTCCTTGTGCCAGGAAGTCTGAGCCTAGTCCAAACCAGTTCTGTCCTCACTAGTGTAGTATGACCGCAGGTGATGGAGACACCATTGTGCAAGGGAGACAGGCCCAAGGTGCAAGGAAATCTCCTCCCACTACTCTAAATTCAGCCAAGGTCTATTCAGCCCAGATGTGAGTCTTCCAGGAAGGGCCAGGTACATCTCCACCCCCAAGTGGCTGTCTATAGTGAATGCATATCCATAGAACCTGTCACTCCAAAACCAGATAGTGAATACACAAACAGGCAAAGGGAAACACAGAATGGTTAAACACGAACATGCCTTCTTTTTAAAAGCGACATTTTCAAACACACAATTTAAAAAACATCTTTACTAAAATATGTATTATTAAATTCTTAGTTCAGAGAGATTAAACTTTGTTCCTCCATCTTGTCCCAATGGGAGGTTATATTTATAAGATGTTATAAATAAACTCCCATTTTATCCTATGGGGCAAAATAGCCTTTCAATAGTGAAAAACTGAATGTTCAGTATTTCACTATCAGGACATGTCACACACACCAGTACATGCCCTACCTTTCACATACACTGCACCCTGCCCAGAGGGGTAACTTGGGCCTACTATGGGGTGCCATGCATGTAGAAAAAGGGAAGGTTAGGGCCCGGCAAGTGGGTGCACTTGCCAAGTTGACAGGGCAGTTAACAACTGCGCACAGACAAAGCAGTGGCAGGCCTGAGTTGTCTTTTCAGAGCTACTCAAGTGTTTGACACCATCAGTGCTGAAGGCCCAGTAGTAGCATTTGATTTACCGGCCCTGGCACACTTCAGTGCACTTTACTAGGGACTTAAAAGTAAATCAAATATGCCAATCATGGAGAACCAATTGTAACAACACTTTACACAGGTAGCACTTGCACTTTGAAACTGATACGCAGTGGCAAAGTGCCCAAAGCATCTAAACCAGCAAAAAAAAAATCCAGCATACCATCAAAAATAAAGGAGGTAGAGGCAAAAAGTCTGGGGAAACCACTCTAAACATGCCAACTCAAGCAGCCTTAAATTCCACCCATTCTTAAAAATCTAAAAAACACTCAATACACCTAAACCGCACGCATCCCTGACACCTAAACTCTACACATACCAGAACCCTAAAATCTCAGGCTATCCCTAAGCTCCACCCATTCATGAACCCTAAAATGCTTCAATATCCCTAAACTCCACCCATTCCTGAACCCTTAAAGCTCCACACTACCCTTAAACTCCACCCTTCACTGAATTCTAAAAAGCCCATAATCCCTAAACACAGTCCATTTCTGGCTCTTAAAAACTCCACCCCCCCCCTAAACTACACCCATCTCTGAACTCAACAAATTCTGACGCCTAAAGACCCTAACCGCCTCTAAACTCCACCCATTCCTTAACTCTCAAGAACAGTTCCCAACACCTAAACCCTACCTATCTGTGAACCTTGAAAACCCCTCAACACCACTACGTTCCACTAATCCTTGAACCCTAAAAAACCCTAACCACCCCTAATCACCCTTTCGAGAACCCAAAAACTCTTCACTACCCCTCAACTCCACTTAGGGTTAATATTAGTTTGGATTTGTACTTAAAAGTATTGTTTGTTTAAAATGTGTCCCTTAATCTTCAATGTGTTTGTATTTCCTTAAATCTGTCTTTCTTTAAGATAGTTGTTCCTTGATTTGATTCTATTAAGTAACGTTTCTCAGTTGTGGTTTTTGAATTTATTCACATACATCAATGACTTCACCCATAAGAGTACAAATCTCGGCACCTCAATCAATGGCCTGTTTAGTGTATCATTCCACCTATTAGAAGATGCTTACACTGGAATGCACTGGGACTATTTTACCTCTGAAAAATACACATAATCACTGTGCTGTTTTTCACATTCAATTCTTTATTTTCTTTGTGCAGTCTGTACATAAAGCATTCCCGTTTTGCTATTTTTTAGCAGCATTGACAAAGACAATAACACCGACTTTAATGTGATAAACAACATTTGTGCATTAAATGCATGTAAACTGGTTCTGCGAATTTCTGTCTTCACATGTTTTGGCACATTGTAACCAAACCTATTGATCACTGCAATGCCAGTTTCATTTATTATTTTGCCACTCTGCCTTGCTGATGGTAAATTTTTAATTGCAACATTATGGCAGAGCTAGTCTGATGTGTGCATTGGATAACTGAAGGTGTTTAAGTCGCTTGCAGTAAAATACGAAAGGGAATGATGAAAAATATGTGTGATGTATATGAAGTAAATATTTATGGGCTCCAACTGCATAGAATAACGCTGGTCGTGATGCATACAATACAGTGTATTGAGTCACAATGATTTTAGTTACCACTTTAATTATAAATACAGATTTGTCAAATAGCTTTTTGAAACCGCAGGAGCTCCAGCTCTCTACTGCTCATCCCTCCCAAATATCGCAAGCACAGAACTACAGCAAAATCTTTTGCTGGTAACACTCCCAAAATCTGGAACTCCATTCCTCCCCACATTAGAACAACCTCCTCGTTTTCAAAATTCAAGAGGCTACTCAAAGACCTCTTCCTCAACCGTACTCGAAAGATCTGACAGACCCTGGACTGCCCACAATCTGTTACTTCAGCTTTACCTAAATTCTGAGTCTGACAACAAGGTCGCAGCTCAAGATATCTTCTGGATACATACATTCTGTTGACAGTTTCTGTATGATTGATTTTCAGTCTGCTCACAATTTTATTTGTTGTATATGTTGTGAAGCGCTCTGATACCCCTTGGTGTAGCTAGCGCTATACAAAACTACTAAAATAAATAATAAATACATTTGGAAACAGTAAATTGCAAAACACAAGTAACAGGTCAATTGACGTTCTGCGCTTTATTGGCAAATTTATTTTAGGTATAACCGAGGAAGCTATGTGAATTTTAATTTATGAATTAACATAATACAGGTACACATTTTCCTGCCTATTTTGTCATCTTACTTGTGATATTTTATGGTTATGAGAATTATATGTAATAATTGAACATTGTCGATGTTATTAGGGTTTTATAGTGTTATTTAAAATTGAAAACAATGCCAATTGCCTCAAAAAAAAGTATTATCTGAAATAGAGCCAAGGGAGCCAAGGCACGATCTTCTTCATTTTGTTTTCAAATTTGAAATGTATCTTTTTTCACTGTTCTTTTTTATTGTTACTCTTTATGATGCACATATGGTGGGGTTTGTGTCAGCCTATTTTGCCATTAGCTGGTTTGGTTCGAGACCATTTAGCCATTGTCTTTAGATATTTTCAATAACATGAGTAGTTTATGCTCAATGTTTTTCCATTGGCTGTTTGAAGGTATTCTTCCTCCTCCTTTGGGAGGCATAAGGTAATATTTTACATCTAAAAAGTATGGTCAGTGAACATGCATTCACTATTTTGTTCTTAGAAACAGTCACTCATCACACATTCAATATAAATGTCCTCTTTGCTAATAATGTGCCTTTCTCTCCTCCCAGCAGCTCTGCTTTCATCTCAGTCCAGCGACATCTCGCCCCATCTGCCATGAAAGTGATCACTCAGTGAGCACACCCAAAAGCTTTACTCCAATGCCCTGGGGACCCTGGTAGCACTATGAGGAGAGCTTGGGGTCCTTACACATGCTGATGAGAAGCTGCCCAGTGCTGGCTGTTGTGCATTCCCAGCATTTAAAGGGAACATAACTTGGTAACAAGTATGGGAAAAGAATTTGGATCAGACCACTTCAACCACTGGCTCTCCTGCTTTTTCCAGGCATCGCTTGTTGCATGGCTTCTTAGTCAAGCACATAGAATTGTGTGGATGTTTGTTCAATCAATCAATCAATCAATCAATCAGGGTTTTATAAAGCGCACTACTCACCCGTGAGGGTCTCAAGGTGCTGGGGGTGTGAAGAACTGGAAAGGTAATGCACTGCCTTTGACTATCTGATTGGACAGATTGCCTGCCAGCAGCAATCTCCCTGCTGCTTCAGAGACCCGTTTCAGTAGTGCCTCACCTGATCCTGCTACCACTGGGTTGCCCCTGTCATGCAGAGTGCCCGGTGAGCATGGTGAAGCCCCAGGCACTTCCTCTGTCTTCGCCAGCATGTCACATGATATTATCACACAGCATATGCTCCCACTAGGTCGCTCTTCTATTTTACAGTGCAGGGACCAGGTTGCTCCCCTGCTGCTGTACCTACAAGCCACACACATTGATTTACCTTTGTGTATGCAGCTTTTTTTTAATTTCTTAGTTTTTGTTTTCTACTTTATGTGGCTATCATGAGTGCCTTTAGCCATCGCTCCATCATGCACTCACCTTACCAAATGTCAGAGAACATAGGAGGTGCTCATGTCAGCCAGCACTGCTAGCTCCCACATCCTGTCATTGTTAACGCACCCCATGTGCCTCCAAACCCATATGCTACCTAAAGAAAAGGCCCAGCACGTTTCTGCTCCATTAGTTTTGAATTTCCCAGCAGCCGATGCTCATCTCTGCCCTCTTTGCAGAGTCCTCCCCGCCCTAGCCCTGCCTCTTTCTGCCATTCGCTTATGCTCCATCCCTACCCACATAACAGATCTTTGCTGTGATTGGATGGACAGTGGCCTGAACATCCATCTAGGTGTCCATGGTGAGAAGTGCACGCCTGGGAAGACCACTTGTTTGTCCCTCTAACCCTCACCCTATCAGAGACTGGTCACTGGCCCCGAGTTGGTAGCCCCACATCTCACAGTTCTGTAGTGGCTAAACAAGATGGTACACCAATGTATAAATGCTTATCAAAAGTAAAAAGCTTACTAACTATATATTTTAGAGACCATATTAAATGATGACGGGGATAGAATGTAGATGGACAATGTAAGCCTGTCAAACTTAAGCAATTTGTTCTGAAAAAACGTAACAATTCCATCACTGTGGAAGATAAATAATCTTTATGAGTTGGGACAAAGTACTGTCCTAAAGCTTCAATTTTACAAATATTTAAAGTGTGGTTAAAAATATTAAAAATAGGTATGCTATCTATGGTGGTGGCCGGGACATCCACCACTCCGAATACTGATTCCGATTTTGCTGTTGACCAGTGTGTACAGGCTCTGCACCGCCCTCTCCTGTTTCCTCTGGACCATCCCCTTTGGGGTCGACCTATTGGTCCTCCCATTAAAAAACATTTTTGGGAAGTAGATGGTTGGCTGCAGTATCCTAGCAGTACGACTTTGATTGCAAGAATCTCTATCTGTGTCTGATCCAGTATCAGGAAATGTAACTGCTGTAGAGTGTGTAAACTCACTACGTTGATTCTTTAAAAAAAAAAACTTTTATTGTGCATTTTACAAGAACATATCACAGCACAGAGCTCAGACTGCAAGTCAGGGGTGTGCCAAAAGGATTGTCGCATCACATTGCATGTCTAATACCTCCAGAAGAAGTTGGTGCAGAGATCGTGGTGGTGAGACTGAGTGAAGGCAAAATGTGTGAATACGTAAACACTGAGAGAAAGTACATTTGTGTGACGATTGTTAGAACTAGCCCGCATCTGCCTCATGCACCAGAATTAACTGTGCAACATCAGTGATTGAAGAATAATATTCGTTGTACTGAGGGAATGCACTGTGCTACCCCTAGTATGGTGAATCTGCTGAGCGTCACCGTGAGCCAGCAAAAGTCAGCCACTGGTTAGCACGTAACTATGCCAAGAGTGTGTCCCAGCATCCGATATGGGGTGTTTGCACAGGCCCTTGATGTCCTCGCAATGCAATGCCCGACTCTTTGCCTGCAACTAGGCATCCATAGAGAGCGCCCAGAGAGAGAGAGAGAGAGTGGGAGGGTTGAGGGATTTCCACCTACAGGTGATTTTACAATTGGGGGTGGGGTCGCATACTACTCACACACCAGCGGGATCGCCCCTAAGGACTGTGGTAAGTATAGTTTGTGTTCCGCAATGCATCTTCTTTCGATTCTCTGCTATCTTTGCTATCTTCGCCATCCCTGGACACGTGTTTTGGGGTATTTACCCCTCATCAACAGGTGATTTGGCGCTTGGCAAGGAGAAGAGCCAGAACTATAAACTGTGTCACTGCCTTGTTCTTCTTAGCTTGGGTTATCAGACCCAACAGGCACACCTCCCAGGTATGTGTCCCGTGCAGTGCGTTAGGTGATTGTAATTTCGAGCCAGTACTGGGAGAGTGATGCGCACATCCAGAACACATGTAGGAAGTCAGCCTCAGGTGTCTGACAGCGGGGGCAGTCAGCATCTGTGCAGTGAAGTTACTGGTTGATTTTATGGGGGTAAGGTAAGCCCTGTGAAGTACATAATACTGTATAAGATGGAAACGGGTATGCCAGGATATTCTGCCATTTCTTATCTGTACAGGGACAGCCTAGTTTGGTGTCCTAAAGTGTTTGCAGTATAATAAGTGTTTGCTGAGACATGTGTGCGTAAGGATTCGGCTATCCAACTCTTCAGGAGGCAGACATCCCACATTGGGGAAGAGGGGAGCAACATGGACCACTGACACCAGGTCTGTGTGAAAAAGGTCACTTTATTGATACAGGTGCACATTACAACACAACCTAGCCCTTTGCCGTACAAAACTGAAACCTCACTATACAGTTAACTCACCTATCTTAGACTACCCCGTTCCATAAACTTCACCCTCCCCCCACATGAACTTGATCCAGTCACATTGTACCCGCTCCATATCTGTTTAACTGTAACTGGGCCCTTTAAACTCCCCTCACCCTTTACTACAACTATGAAGTCCTACTCAAGTCAACTTCCTACATAACCTTGAACTTCCTGTGATCTCCAGGCATGAACTAAACTAGCCGTTCCCTTTGAGCCTGAGTTGGCGCTGTCAACAAGAATAAACTTTGGTAAACGATGGCAACTTCTCTGCCAACTGCCCTAGGCACCTGCTCAAAGCGACAACCCTAAACAGACACAAAAAACCCTTGTGCACCTGTTCCAGGCAAGCACGCCCTAAGAAACATTGAGCCCCTCCGCCCCCATAGACACCTGACACAAGGGACTGGAGGGTAGGGAAACTTTTATTCCTAAGTGCCAGCCACCATGTTGCCAATACAATAATAGCTGGCCTCACAAAATGTGCAGTTTTTTAACCTTTGGGCTACCTTTGTAGCCCAAACAAACCCAAACCCACGATGGGATACATCTGTAGCCCAAAATCAGCCCAAACCCCCGAGCAGTCGCCCGACAGCTCCGCTTCCCCAACATTTCCCGGGTGCAGACTTCCCTGTGGTCAGCTGGCCCCCAAATCCCCACTGGGGATGAGGGGAGCAGCACGGACTACTGACACCAGGTTTGTGTGAAAAATGCCACTTTATTGAGAAAGGTGCACATTACAACACAACCTAAGCCTTTGCCTTACAAAATGAAAACCTCACTATAAAGCTAACTCACCTTTCTTAAACTAGCCCCTCCCCATAAACTTCGCGCTCCCCCCACATGAACTTGATCTAGTAACATTGTACCCGCTCCATATCTGTTTAACAGTAACTGTGCTCTTCAAACTCCCCCGTCCTTTACTACAACTATGAACCCCTACTCAAGTCGACCTCCTACATACCTTGAACGTCCTGTGACCTCCAGGCATGAACTAAACTAGCCGTTCCCTTTGAGCCTGAGTTGGCGCTGTCAACAAGAATAAACTTTGTTAAATGATGGCAACTTCTCTGCCAACCGCCACCCAGAAGGGGGAAGAGGGGAGGAGGTGTCCCCCACCCTTTTTCTGTCCCCCAGAAACCTCTGCCTCCCGTCCAGCGTATGCTCAAACTCCTGACCAACTCCATCTTCAGCTGAATTAAGTACAATTCCATGCCTGTAAAGGACAAGTGGACGTCGTCGTCAACTCCTTGTCCTCGAACCGCAAATCCAAATGCACCAACCTGCAGATGCCAGCTTGCCTACAGAATGCATGCATCTCCTTTTTATCCTTCTTTCTGGCCTTCTATATAGCTGCCGGGCAATGCGTCCCCTCCAGATCCTCTTCGGAATGAACTCAGGCCAAAGAATATGGCACCCGGCCCAACGCCTGCCCACTTCCTTCATATAGTCCTTCATAGCTTTCACCAAAGCCACGCATTTTCGTATTTCGTATTTATTTATTGATGATAACGGAACTCGATTGAGATCCACATATCAATTTAACAAAAAAGAAAACAGCAAAATTACTTCAGAATGAAATAAAAATATCAATACAATGGTAAGAAACATTTAAAATAATTAAACAATTTAAAACAAAACATTTCATTTGGGGGTTTCAACATTGCTGCACAAAAATCAAAGGCAGTAAAAATGCCCAATTGAAGGCATATAGGTTTTAACCATTTACGCCTAAAAGCCATAAGTGCTGGGCAAACAAAAACAACATGGTATAAATCCTGGGAATTAAGATGACAGAGATCACAAATATCAGATCCACCATACCATTTTGAAAGAAGACAGTTCAGAGGGAGCAAGTTGTTTCTTAGCAAAAGGATAAATCGCCTGACTCCATGCGAGAGATTCCAACCTAAATATGGCTGAGGTTTTTTAAATTCATAAAAATTACCGATAGATAACATTCCTCTTTTTACTTTATTTGTCCTACTATCTATTCCAAAACTCAACTCCCAAGACGCAGTCTTGAGAGATAATTTTAATTGGGCTATAGACAGAGAAAAGAGGCTTTGTTCATCTAGCTGCAATAAAGCAATCGCCTGTCTAAAATTCCTTACAATTGAGGAGTAGGCATTAAAAGAACCCAGCAACTCATTTTTTATTTGAAACCTCAATGTGCCGCATGTTCCTCCAGCCATATTAAAAACCCACCGCACCACATTCGCAGCTGCCTGTACCCGAGAGCTGCGCAATCCAAATTCTTGTCTTAACGAAGACGTAGAATTTGCCGTATTTACAGAAGCTAGGTTACGAAGTATCTTTCCTTCGGTAGAATCCAAAAAATTCCAGCATGCCATGTCCACTATTTCTAGGCCATAGATTAGGGATGCCGGAATTTTTGCTCGGAAAACCTCGAGCAATATGGAAAAATGCCTTTTACCTGTCGCTTTGTACAGAGAGATAAGACTCTTCCCTTGAGCCAGAGCTTTCCTACTATTGGTCTCCATATGGGTTTTTTCGTTCAAGTTATTCATGACTATCTTCCCAAGGAAGGGATAAGAGGTGACTACTTCTAGTCTTTCTCCCCCAACCGTCCAACAATAGTTTTCATATTTGGACTTTCTCTTTCCCTGAAAGCACATTATTTTACTTTTAGAAGTATTTATTTTTAGAAAATGAGCTTCAGCGTAAGAGAACAAAGCTTGTAATCGACAATTCAAGCCTTTTGGAGTAAGGTCCAAAATTAAGATGTCATCAGCGTACATTAAGCACGTAATTTGTGATCCCCCCAAAACTGGTGCAATACCATTGCTAGATGACGATAAAGCCTTGGGGAGGTCAGCAATATATAAAGAAAATAATAATGGAGCCAGTAGGCAGCCCTGTTTAAGTCCATTGTTTGTGGGTATAACCTTAGATAGTCCTCTCTCACCACCCATTAAAACTCTGCTCCAGGTATCTGTATGGAGTGCAATAACTAGTTTCAGCAAGCTGGAAGGTATCCCTAAATTAATTACCTTGCTCCACAAAAAAGATCTGTCTACCTTATCAACGGCCGTAGAGAAGTCGATAAACGCCCCGTAAACGGCTCCTCTACGGACAGTAACATATTTTTCAACCAAAATCTGAAGAGCAGTTAGGTTATCCAAAGTACCATGCTGTTTCCTGAAGCCAGTCTGCTCTAGTGGTAGTATTGCAGACACAGACACCCAATCATTCAAAGAATTCAATAGGCATTTAGTAAAAACTTTGCCTATAGCATCTAGGAGTGCTATTTGTCTATAATTTTGCGGCAAATCTCTAGCCCCTTTTTTATAGAGAGGGATTAACAAACTCCCTTTCCAAGAATATGGAACGATGCCCTCTGTATAGCAAACTTTAAAAACTGGATATAAGATTTTCCCCCATAAGATACTATGAGCTTTTAATACTGAAATTGGAATTTCATCTGGGCCTAATGCACCAGAAGAGCGCAATGCTTTAATTGCACCAACAATTTCCAGTTCAGAAGGAGGATCATATGGAGATAAATCTTCCTGTAATTTAACAGAATCAAACTTCTCACCATTACTGCTATAAAGGCATTGAATAAAATCGGCCCAGGTCTGCTCATTTATAGATATCGGAGAGGGTCTGCTTCTTACCCCGCAGCCCTCCCCAATTAGTGACCAAAAGGTTTTTGACTGCCCACTCTTTGATGCTTCACGGAGTTTGATCCAAAGAGCATCTTCTTTCTCGCGTTTTAATCTAGCCTTAATCCTATTTCTTCTTCTTCTCAAAAGGGAAATTCTGTGTCTACGCCCAGGAATAAAGGATAGATATTGGGCTCTAACGAGTTTATTTATTTCTATATTTAGATGACGTACATCAGGGGGAATTTTTGGAATTATCTTTGCTGATAAGGGCTTTTGCGCTTTGGATTTTAAAATTTGTAAGAGGGACGCCAAGCAGAGTAGCTCTCTTCCTTCCCAAAGGTTTAAGTTCTTTGCAGTATATTCTAATATATTAGTCAAATTTCTAATGGACCCTAAGTTCCAGTAACATTTCCTTTTTTTAGTATTGAGATTCAATAAGTCATCCCCAATGTTCCATGAATCCCTTTGAGGAAATGCTACATTCAAGTTTACAAGTAAAACATTATGATCACTAAGATCAGTAACTATTACAGATAGGTCCTTTAAGGAGCCAAAAAAAGTACTGTCAACTATCACATAATCCAGGATCGAACCGCCATTCCCTGTTTTATGTGTAAAGTGAGCAGGATTATCGGAGGGAAACCTTCCATTGACTATTAAACAATCGGCCTCGGCTAAACTCTCCAAAATCAATTTCCCTCTTTTATTTGTTTTAATATTCTTTGGGAATATAGCTTTAGGTATCTGGAACGTTTCCTCTTTTTCTGTATCTCTAAATAGCTCTACGGTACTATTAGATATTTTACCATTTAAGTCACCCAGTAATAAAATATAGGGGGGGACAGTAGATTCCTGTAAATTTAATATAAAGGAACAGATCTTTTTAATTCCATTATTATAATTTGAATCAGGAGGTAAATATGCATTTATTATTACGAGTGATTTATTGGAACCATTGTTGGCAAAATTTATTAGAGTTATTGCCTGAAATAATTTATTTGAGTCTGAGAAATGGGTATAATTCCAATTGACTTTATTTGACAAAAGACAAGCTAGCCCTCCTTTCGCACGGCCTCTTGTAGAGGGAGTAGCATTACTCTCCAGTAGATAATAATCTTTTAATGTCGGAAGGTTCCCTACCACCCAAGTTTCCTGTAAGCAGATAATGTCTGCCTCTAAAGAGTATAGGAGTGACAGTTTTTCAGCACTCTGGATTAATCCTGCAGTGTTCCATGATATTATTTTTTGGTTATCGTTAAAAATCCGAATTTAATCTTGAAGTGAAACCTGATTTATCTGACAGAGTGGCAGGCAACCAACTCCACTCCAAATCGGCATCATTTACCTTCATTTGTTTTATAGGGATCGGATTGTTTACTATCACCTGTCGCTTATTATTAGATACACAAATTTTTAACTCTTCCGTCGTTATAGGAAGACTACCTGAGGGATATGATTTAGTGTCCTGATAGATTAACATTTTTTGGCGATTTTGACTTTCTATTTTAATCGAAATAAAAGGATCAACATCAATTCCTATTTTTTGAAAGTCTTCTACCCAATGTAAGATATGATTTAATACCAATTTGGAATAAAATTTTACACGTGCTATCTTTCCATTTTCCGAATTTATTAAAGTTACAACATCTATGTCTGCCGATTGAATTCGTTTTAAGCTTTCTATTTCATGAAAACATTTAACTAAAGCAGATCTATTTAAAATAAGGTCCGGATCAAAAATAGGTATAAAATCAAGAAAAAGTGTGTCGACGTTTTCTCTAATTTTAGACAATGTCTTAGATGTAATTGTAGTTGCAACTAGTTCTGAAAAAGGAGTAGCCAAGGGATTATCATTCATAACATTCTGTGCGCAAAAAAAGAGTATTTCGCCAGGAGGATCGAGGCGGCCGCCAACTCCTGCAAGGAGATTTTTACCGTGGTTAGGGAGTTCACTGCCCCCAGGTCGAATCTTCAGCAAGCTGTTCCATCTGAGACCTGGGTCAGTGACCTGGCTAGGTTTTTCACTGATAAAATCAGAATGATCCAGGCCTCCTTTTCTGTGGAGTCTGCGGATGGGGTTGGCGGCATTGGGGGGGGACGTATTCCATCGGCTACGCCAGATGTATTTCTGGCTGAGTTTCCATCGGTCTCCCCAGATGCTTCCCTTGCACTGTTGGCCACGCTCAAGTCTGGGTCGCCACTCGATCCCTGCCCGGCCAAATTTTTGGCCAGGATGGCGCCGCTGTTCAACCCCCTGGTGAATCCTCTCTTTCTGTCACATTACTTTGATTTTAATCATCGCCGAGCTCACCTGCTTAAAAGCCCGATCTGAACGCGCTTTGACAGCCCTTCGCGACCACCCCTGAGACAGCGACCCCAGCGCTGAACAGGGAAACGCCCAAAGGCGGTAGCCACGCCCTCTGCGAGGCCACGCCCCCCCTAACAAGTACAAAACGCTGATTGGAAGCGGATTTGGCACTCTTGTGTTGTTATCCTCTGAGGCGGAAGCCGGAGGACTGTATTAGCATTTGTGTGTTTTAAAATTGCACTTTCTGTCACATTACTTTGATTTTAATCATCGCCGAGCTCACCTGCTTAAAAGCCCGATCTGAACGCGCTTTGACAGCCCTTCGCGACCACCCCTGAGACAGCGACCCCAGCGCTGAACAGGGAAACGCCCAAAGGCGGTAGCCATGCCCTCTGCGAGGCCACGCCCCCCCTAACAAGTACAAAACGCTGATTGGAAGCGGATTTGGCACTCTTGTGTTGTTATCCTCTGAGGCGGAAGCCGGAGGACTGTATTAGCATTTGTGTGTTTTAAAATTGCACTTTCTGTCACATTACTTTGATTTTAATCATCGCCGAGCTCACCTGCTTAAAAGCCCGATCTGAACGCGCTTTGACAGCCCTTCGCGACCACCCCTGAGACAGCGACCCCAGCGCTGAACAGGGAAACGCCCAAAGGCGGTAGCCACGCCCTCTGCGAGGCCACGCCCCCCCTAACAAGTACAAAACGGTGATTGGAAGCGGATTTGGCACTCTTGTGTTGTTATCCTCTGAGGCGGAAGCCGGAGGACTGTATTAGCATTTGTGTGTTTTAAAATTGCACTTTCTGTCACATTACTTTGATTTTAATCATCGCCGAGCTCACCTGCTTAAAAGCCCGATCTGAACGCGCTTTGACAGCCCTTCGCGACCACCCCTGAGACAGCGACCCCAGCGCTGAACAGGGAAACGCCCAAAGGCGGTAGCCACGCCCTCTGCGAGGCCACGCCCCCCCTAACAAGTACAAATGTGCCGACCTTACCAGCGCAGCGGACGAGCGCAGCGGACGAGCGCAGCGGGAGCGCCGTTTGCACGCCGAAGGCGCGCCTAAGGCAAGCCCGTCTGCGCTCGTCCGCGCACGGCGGGGCCCAGGGCCAGAACCCCTGTCCAAAGCAGCCTACCCTACGGCAAGGTACTCACGCAGAGAGCTACTAAGTCTTAGACCCCCAACTTCTTCCTGCGATTACACCCATGATCTACATGGACCTTTCACTCGCTGTTCTCTATGTAAGCCAGCCCAGCTCACGCTCCCCACAAAACCTCACAAACCCGCCTTCCTCAAACTTGCTTCACTAAATTGTCGCTCACTTCCAAAACACTCGACAGAGATTAACCATCTCATAGAAGACCTGGAGATAGATATCCTTTTTCTCACGGAAACGTGGCTTGCCCCACAGTTACAATCAGACATGGCACTAGCAACCCCACCGGGCTACTGCATTCAGTACCTACCCCGCCCTTTAGGCAGAGGTGGTGGTGTCGCCATAATCCACCGAGACTACCTCCACTGTAAAATCAGTGATGCGCAGATTACTGACTCAGAAAGTCTCCACTTCACTATCAAACTAAACCCAACCAACTCATTAACAGGAATACTTGTGTACCGTCCCCCTGGCCCCCCAGGTCCCTTCGCTAGCTCCCTCCTGGACTCAGTCACAACCCAGGCCAACTCCCTATCAAACTTTATGATAGTAGGTGACCTGAACATACATCTGGAAGACCCGGTAGACGCGGTGGCTGATGACCTGATCTCAGATCTGGCGGCACTTGATATCCGCCTACTCAACTCCGGAGCCACCCACATCAGGGGTCATCTATTGGACCCGGTGTTCACTAGCTCCCCCTCGATGCAAGCGAAGGAGGCCCTTCCCCTCCCCTGGACAGACCACTTCCTAGTCCCCTTCCAACTACCTGATACCTGCAGGAAACCCCAAAAACTTCCCATCTACAGCAAGGACAGGACCTGGTCCAGACTCCCCACGGAAGAATGGGCCAAGGCCCTTGAAAGGACCACCCCTGCTCACGCAGAAGACCCGGCTACTGCAGACAAAAAATTCAGAGACTGGATCACCTCCTCCCTGGACTTAGTACTCCCACTTAGAACTAGGGAAAACAAAAATGGCAAACCTGGTTCAGCCCCGTGGTATACCGCGGACCTCCGAATACTACGCAAAAATTGCAAAAAAGCCGAACGGCTCTGGAGGAGAAACTGGCAGCATGCCAACAAAGAAGCCTACCAGATCACAGTCAGACTCTACAAAGAGGCCATCAGACAAGCTAAAGCCTCACATTACGACACGCGAATACAGGAATCATCCAACTCAGCCAGAGAATCCTTTTTAATCGTAAAGGAGCTGCTCAAAGTCCCCGTTACCCCCCCCCCTCACCACCCCCAAAGTTGACAGAAGTAATGAGCTAGCGAATTATTTTAATGACAAAATCACCTGTATCCTAACCTCCCTCCCTCCCCCCGGTCCCACTAGTCACATGGAAAGCCGTTTATCCCTAGACCAGGCGGAAAGCAACCCACGCCCCATACTGCTGACATTCCGGCCAGTAACTTGCCTAGAGGTAGAACGAACCTTAACGAAAATAAAAAGCGGATCACCTCTGGATCCTGCACCAATCAGGTTTCTCAAAACCGTAACCTCAGTCATCATACCCACTGTCACGGAACTTATCAACAGCTCGTTCGCCCACGGATTTGTCCCCGACAGCTGGAAGAATGCTGTGGTAAAAGCACTTCTAAAATAACCTCAGCTGGACCCAGCAGATATGTCTAATTACCGACCAATATCTCTACTCCCCGGTATCAGCAAAATAACTGAGAAACTGGTAAACACACAACTATCCCAGTTCCTTGAGACCAACAACTTGCTTAGACAATCCCAAACCAGATTCCGCCCGGGCCATGGCACAGACACCGCACTTCTTGCCGTCATTGAAGAAGCAAGGCGCATACTGGATTCAGGAGGATCAGTGGCAGTGATCCTCCTGGACCTAAGCGCAGCCTTCGACACAGTTAACCACCGTGTCCTTCTGCATAGATTGGCGGATGCAGGACTTACTGGGACGGCACTCAGTTGGATTGAATCCTTCCTTACAGGGCGCACGTTCCAAGTGTGGGACGAAAACCATCACTCATCCACCCTCCCACTCACAAGCGGTGTCCCTCAGGGCTCCTCCCTGAGCCCGACGCTTTTTAATGTATACATGGCCCCTCTTGAGGACGTGGTAACACCATTTAACATAAAAATGGTAAGCTATGCTGACGACACTCAGCTGGTCGTCTCCCTGTCTCAACTGATCGACCACCCAGAAAACCTGACCAATTGTCTTACAGGAATCCACAACTGGATGAATAATTCATCATTTAAACTAAATGGGTCAAAGACGGAGGTGATGCTCCTAGGAAAACAATGGACGACCATCCCTCCACCACTCTGGCCCGACGTGTTCGGGGAAATCCCCCCCCGAAACGTGAAATTAAGACACTCGGTGTGTGGCTCGAACCAGAGCTTACTATGAAAACACAAGCAACCAAAACCTCGGGCACCTGTTTCGGGCTTATGCGCACGACCCGCAAGATTCTGCCCTTACTGCCACCTACTTCCAGGAAACTACTCATCCAGGGACCAGTACTGTCCCGCCTGGACTACAGCAATCTGGTCTACCTGGGAGCCCCTGAGGCCACCCTAACGAAGCTCCAGCGGACACAGAATGCGGCGGCGCGCCTGCTCACCAATATCCCCTTCAGAACGTCCGCCAAGTCGGCCGTCAAGGCCCTGCACTGGCTCCCTGTGCGCCAAAGGGTGCAATTCAAAGCGATGTGCACGACACATAAGCTGATCAACGGATCTGGCCCTGCGATCCTCAGCAAAATGATCACCCCTTACATAGCAACCAGATCCCTACGATCCCAGAATGAAAACCTGGCTAGCATTCCTAGATTTAAAAGATCTCGCACAGGAGGACGACAATTTTCCGTTCAAGCAGCTGCCGGATGGAACGCTCTTCCCCGCTCCCTCAGACTTGAACCCAACTACCTGGCATTTCGCAAGAAATTAAAGGCACATCTATTCCCCAAATAGAATCCCCTATAAGTGTCTCTCCCCTCTCCCTACCCCTCATCAGGATCACAACTCTTACAGCCCGGGGATGCCCTTGGGTCACCAGGCGCTTTAGAAATCGTTAAATAAATAAATAAATAAATACAATTCATCTTTGAGAGAAGGGCGGCTCCCTCTGTCCTGGAAAAGGGCGATGGTGATCCCCCTCCTCAAAAAGCCGGGATTGGATCCCAGGGTTCTGGCCAATTATCGGCCAATCTCTCTTCTGCCGGCTCTTGCGAAGCTCACGGAGAAGCACGTGCATGGTGTGCTCTCGGGTTTCCTCAAGTCCAATGATCTCCTGCATCCCTCGCAATCCGGCTTTCGGCCTAATCTGAGTACAGAGACGGCACTCCTCGAGGTGTCAGAGGTCATCCGCGAGACTCTGGATGCAGGGGGGAAGGCTGTGCTTGTCATGTTGGACTTGTCGGCGGCCTTTGACACCGTCCCCCACGAGGCTTTACTCTCCAGACTCTATGACATCGGTCTGAGGGGGACGGTGTTCCAATGGTTCACCTCATTTTTGGAGGACCGTTGACAAATGGTCTGGGCTACTTCGAGCTCCGCTGAGATGCCGCCACTGGGAGTCGGGGTCCCACAGGGCTCTGTGTGGAGCCCGACCCTTTTTAACATCTTTATGACCCCTCTGGCGGAACTCGTGGAGGCCTCGGGGCCCAGATCGTGTCCTATGCGGACGACACGCAGCTTCTCTTCACCTGCAGGAAAGATCAATCATTCGACGGGGAGGGCATTCAGGGTTGTCTGAAGAGGGTCTTTGGCTGGTTTCAGCAGAATGGTCTTAAGGCCAACTCTAGTAAATCAGAGGTTCTGCTTTTTGGGTGCGCGTCGGAACCGGAATGGCGTGATTGGTGGCCGGCTGACATGTGCCCCCCCGCCCAGCCGTCTGTGGCTGTCAAAAATCTTGGTGTCAAGGTTGATAATGACCTCACGTTCAGATCGCACATTCTTGGTCTGACGGGCACCTGCTTTGGCATCCTTAAGATGCTCCGGAAGTTCCTACCCCTGCTCACAGAGGAGCATAGGAAGATCATTGTCCAAGCTCTTATAGGATCTAGACTGGACTACGCTAATGCTCTCTATTTAGGGCTTCCGGAGTATCTGATCCAAAGGCTGCAGGTGGCGCAGAACTCTGCGGCTCGCGCCATCTACGGCCTTCCTAGGTGGGCAAGAACATCGGGGGTGCTACAGTCACTTCACTGGCTCCCTATCCGAAAGCGGATAATGTTTAAAACGCTGACGTTGGTGCATAAGGCACTTTCTGGCTCCGGTGCTAAGTATCTGCAGCGCAGACTGGCCTTCTACCGCCCGGCCCGCTCCTTGCGGTTGGAATCTTTGTTCCTTGCCGTGGTTCCCCCTTGTGAGGAAGGCTCGCATCGGGGGTCGTTCTTTCAGCTTTAAGGCCCCCCAGTTGTGGAACTCTTTGCCCCTTGCTCTACGCAGCATTCCGAGCCTGCTCCTGTTCAGGAAAAACCTGAAGACCTGGCTTTTTAATCTTTAGGCTATTTTTCTTTTCACCTCACTTTTTGTTTTTTTTGTCTGTTCTCTGTTATGTTTTTTTAACTGCTGAGCCGCCCTCTGAAAGCGCCGGGACACTCTTGTTGAGTAGCCGTGCGCTATATAAATAAAATCATAACATAACATAACATAAGAGATGCTTTAGAATTAGAATTAGGGAATGAAATTAAGTTTTGATTATTAGTTAATGTAATCTGATCTTTAGTATATTGTTGGTTTGAAGAAATTGGTAGTTCTAGTTGTAATACTGTGGGAATTACCTTTGGACTTTCCACATGCTCATGGGATGAATATAAGTCCACATCCACAGTAATGGAATTATTCAAAGAGAGATCTTTATCATTATCAAAGGTAATTCTCCTTTGCCTTTTTTTGTAGAATCTACGATTTAGTTTTCTTTTTTTACAACGTTGTTTTTTTGATACTATTATTTCGGGGTTTTTCTCTTTTAACGGAGAAGCTTTTTCTGCAAGAACTGGAAAATTTTGTATTTCTTTATTTGGTTGGGAAATAAAAATAGGAAAAATAGGAGGTAGAATGTTAGACTCGTTATCATCCATAGGTGAAAAAACCTTAATCTCTTGGCTAATAGAAGCAACGCACTTATTATTAATTGGGTTCTCATTCCTGCAGGTAAGAGTTTTAGTAAAAACTGCAGGAGCAATATTAATTTTAATCGGGGGCTCAGATATAAGAGGTACATCAGAAAGTGTTTTGTCCTTTATTTCCTTATTTCCTTCCTTACTTAACTTTTTAGGAGGAGTGATTGCTTTTGGATAAATGACATCATCCGATCCTGTGTTGTGATTTAGTAGAGCCTTTAAAATCAAGGTTACTGTATCGAATACATTATCTGACCCATTAACTAATTTTTCCAAAAGCTGTAAAATTGATGTAATAAGCCGTTCTAAAGAGGTCAATAAATTAGATATTACATTATCTTCTCGTGTATAAAAACTTTGGCAGTCTTTATTTTGGGCATGAGTAGGGCTAGGAAATAAGTTCATTTCAGGGGTAGAGAACTCAGAATTTTTTGAAGGTGTACTGCTAAAAAGATGTAGCACTGGAGTAGCTGCAATATTCTGGTGAGTAGTAGAGATTTGGGCTTTAGTTTTAATTAGGCCTCTCTGGGCCTCAATATTTATATCAGGAAGAGTATAGTCCTCTGGGGTAATATGTAAAGAGGTAGAAAGAGCAGTATACATTTTTTGATCATCCTTAAATAAAGGAAAAGAACTATGAACTACTGCTACAACAGGGGGTTCAGAAGAATTATCTTGTTCGACAACATTAGTTGGCAATTTTTGAACTTCTGAACGGAAAGGAAGATCTTCTTCTTGGTTCTTATAAAATATGTCTTCAGAATGAGATAGGGCAATAATACCTGATATAGTACTGTCTCTTTTAGTGACAGAGGAGTCTCTCTCCAGTTCTTTAAAACTAGTATTAATATTTTCAATGGGGGCCCCTTCTCGATCTACTTTATCTTTACCCTTATCCCATAGGGAGTATAATTGACATGTACTTTTTACTTGTAGGGCTGGCCCATTTCTATTACGCAAAGGATTTGATTTAGTTTTGGAGCAAGCTCTACCGACTACTACTCTTCCAGATCTTAATTTCTTAGTAGTCATCTTGTTAAAAGGAGCAATATACAATAAGACCTTGCAAATGAGCAAATATTAACAAGATGTGCAAAACAGAAAAAAACCAAGGATACAAGAGAAGCACAATATAATCCAATAATGAGCAGAATATACCAGACACTCAATCAGTGTATAAGAAATAACAAATACTAAAGGGAAGTGGCCCAGCCCAGCCTCTATCAGTCTCTGTCGGTCACAGTCGGTCCCGCCCTTGTCCCGGGCTTCTCCCGGCGCCCTCCCGCGCGCTCCCGCGCAGCGGGACTCTTCAGCTGTAGATAAACTAGCTGGGATGTAGAGGGAGGAGCCTGCAGGGAGAGCGTCCCAGCTGGAAACACTTGGGGATGGTTGCTGGCGCTCCTGGGACTGGTAGTCCTGCGCCAGTAACGCGTTCGCAGCCCACCAAAGCCACGCCTTTCCGCACTACCAGATGAGTTTTTCCTTAAAAGAATAACCAAAAATATCCGGACACTTACCACCCACTAGAAGCCTATTCAAGCAAGGCAACAACTCGCCCCGGCGCATACCCCTTTTTCCATGCCATGAGACAGAGTACGATCCAACATTAAACCCCAGATTTGAACCATGACTGCCAGACTTGGCCTGCCGCTCAGCTCATTTATTAAAATAATGTTCTACAATTCAAATATGCATGCCAGCTTCCAGAGGACTAGGAACAGAACCTGCAAGACAAAAACACAAGATGACAACCTGCACAGCAACCATCAACATGTATCCGCTGCACACATGTAACGTTGGAAGCAATTGGATGACCAGCACCCCAAAGCAATAATTCTAGCACTGCTCCACCCTTGCCTGCCCGCCTCAGTGGCCAAATCGATTTGAAAGGAATAAGCGCCCAAACCCTCCGGCATCCAACCTCACCCGGGTTAACGCTTTGTGCAAAGTTTTAGTGCGCTAGTGACTTTCCGCCATCTTCACTGTCGTAGCCACACTGTACATTCAGTACCTTGAGCAGAGGCGCAGCTAAAGCAAAATTTGGTGGGGGGAGAGCTGATTCTTCCAGCAATATGCAGAGTGGAGATTCAGGAACTTTAACAAGGGGTGACAACTCAACAAAGCCTCGTTAGCAAGGAAATGGTCTTTTAAAGACATGTGAAGTACTTGGGTGCGGCTGTGTGTGTGCCCGGAAAGCTGTCTCAGCCGGGGTGACACACACAACGGTGGTGTTGACTCCCTTTGAGCCCAATGGGCTTTGCACGCCTCACCTTGATGATAGAAATATTTGTGTAGATAAGGGTACATACATTCTTTATTATACTTCCGAATATCTTTTCTGAAGTGTATCTGTTTTTTGGAAATATTGACTTCTGGAGACTCCTTTATTGAAAGCTGTAGCCTTTCCAAATTTCCTTTTGCATTCAATATGCTCCGATCTTCCAAGAAGATTTTCTGTAGTTCAGGTATTTCTGTTTTTAATTTTTGTATGTTTTAGGGCAGTTTTTAGGCTCAGCCCCATCCAGGTGTATGAACATTTGTTAGAAGCGTAACTAAAATGTAATATAAATTCTTTCTTGTGCACAGAGATAATCTGTATATTTTTTGCTTGTAAACCTGTGTGTATATTATTTGAATTAACTCAATGTTTAATGAAGTGGCCTGGCGCACTGCTACAGTTTTCACATAGGTTTGTGTTGATTTGAGAGGTTGTAAATAGAGTTTTTAGGTGCTCCAACAAGTGGCGTGACCGTCCGTGCACGAATAAACCTAACCGAATATTATTTGAATTAAGGCAAGCTGCTGAGAATTTTGCGGGCAAT
Organism: Lissotriton helveticus; assembly: GCF_964261635.1. Taxonomy (NCBI): domain Eukaryota; kingdom Metazoa; phylum Chordata; class Amphibia; order Caudata; family Salamandridae; genus Lissotriton; species Lissotriton helveticus. The sequence continues at coordinate 1,545,779,354 of NC_136063.1, read as the reverse complement.
TTTCTCCCAACTAATTGTTTGTGAATCTATTTAAAATAGCTGTAACGGACCAAATCTTAGTAATGTTCGGTGGAATGATGACCCACTTGTTATGTCAGCTATAAAGTCATCTGTATACGAGAGAGTTTCTAATTCTGACATAAGGAAAAATTCCGGAGTCTCAGATGTGAGATTAAACTCCTTTTTTGTCAAAAAGGACCCACACAGTTGTCTACGCTATGAACTCCAACAATAGGGCAACTCAATCAGGTGAATGGGTATATATATATATGCAATCTAAATGCACAATGATCCCTGAAAGAATTATTTAACAGCAAAACAGTTGATTACCTAGGGTGAGAGGTACTCTCAGTATCCAATCACAAAGATCAAATCATCTTCTTTATTTTTGTTATTTGTTATGTATCAATCACTTGACGATCATAGAGAGGTTTATCCATTATGGTGACCACGCTGTTTAAGCAGGACACATGGTAAGAAGCATCTTCACTTATTCATTCAGATACAGAAGGTAAATTAAAGTCCTTGCTGTTATTTTCATGTAAGTGGATAATTTTGGTCTTTCGCTAGAAAGATCGAACAATAGACCATTATCTTTCTGATTGCTGCTGCACTATTGATTTGTTCTTTCATTGTAAAGTCAAGGTTTCTGCATGAACCTGCCTATATATGAAAGTACCAGCCCCATAGTTCTTTGTTCTCGCTTAGCATTGACCAATGAGAGGAGTCTTATTCTAGATGTTTCTTCAAATACCTTAGGTGAATTTACCTTTGCCAATTAATTACATTTTATTACATTAGCTGTGTTGTAAATATTGGTTGAGTCTATTTTCCTCAAGCTTGCTTGACACTAAGAAACGTCTTCACACATCTTGGAGTTAAGGTGAAACAGGTTGTCACCAATGTTCCCTCTAATTTTTTTTCATTGTTTTTTGCGGCATTGTAGGGTTTCTGTGCACTGTAGCCATGGCTATGTGTGCCAGGAACCACACCACACATGTGTGCTGTGCCAAATATCACTCCAAACATTTGCTAAAAACCCAAGCAGTGCAGCTCTGTTAAGAAGAGACATTTTATTCCTCTGTCTGATGTAACATTTCCTATATATTGATTTACACACTATGATTTAGTGTCTCTGTGCAATGTGTATGCAATGTAAAGTGCTTAACACCTTACACTGGTATGAGTGGTATGTTAAACAAAATAAATATGAAAGAGAGAGGGGTTATGGAGACTTGAAGGTCACTGTTAAAGGTTGGTAATCAGAGTATCCGTGGTGGAGGTGGTCATTGGGGTGCCAACAAACATTGTCACACCAGGCGCCACCAGCACTAAAGCCGGCCCTGTTCAAAGGGCACTACTAATTACTGTGAAATTATTAAAACATCCCACATTGCAATTTGAAACTTTGCAGCTATGTTGCTGCATTTCTTTTCTTAATAGGGTTGGGCTGCTGGTGATTGTGTGCATTTGTTAAGGTTTTCGTGTTAATTGCAACTCATGATGGGTGCTGCGATTAACATGAAAACTTTAACTAATGCACAGTAACTTCTTAAGGATTTTGAGTTCCTGGGCCAAACTTATTTCAGCTTTGAATTTGAGATCCAATTTCAGCTTTTCATGTCCATTTTGGCCAGGTCACCGACACTGCTAAAGCACACTGGTCCATATTCTAAATGTGCTTCCATGTAATATTCAGGGATAGTGGTATGTGTTTTCAAAATTGTAACAGCCTGAAGGAAAAGGAGAGGAGACTAGTGAGAAACTGTATTTAGTGCCGTAGAAAGAGGGAGAGAGGAACAAAGTAGCAAAAAAGTCAGGGCACAAAGACGAGAAATGGGGAAGGGGTAATAAAGAAATTGGTAAGAGAGGGACGGAAAGAGAAAGGCAGCCAGATGCTTTGGAGAACTGGCAAGGAGAACAGAGAATGGAAAACGGGTAAGAGAGAAAGCAAAGAACAAGCAGTGAGAGGGAAATGGAGACAAGAATGGGATGGGGAGAAGGGAAAATTGGGTAAGAGTGGAGCGGGACTGATATGAGGAAGAAGAAAAAGATGAGAAGGATAAGGGGAGAGCAGCTGGGGAGTGGAAGAAAAAAGGACAAAAGATATGTCAGAGAAGACAGCGAGTGTGGTATGGCAATCCTTTAGAAGTAGCGTCTCTGCATATCGATGTTGGGTTGTTCTATAAATAGCCTTTTTTGCCATCTTGTCATTTCTAAATGCTTGCTCTATGTAACCGTGCTCACCTCAATGAACTAAGAAGGGTGGAAGGCTGGTTAGGCCTTGCCAAGATTTTTAATATTGTCAAGATGCAGGTCTGAGCAGATGGCAGCTGCAAGTGTGTAAATGACTGATCCATCTGTCGGGAGTATTCTCTTCACTAACACTTGCTTCCAGTTGTCCCAGCAGATTTCGGTAAAAGTGGCTCATGTCCCGGTTTTTTGAGAGGGTGAACTAAAAACAGTAGGAGGCATTTTTTGTTGTAAGCAGCTGTTAAAAGTAAGCAGTTTAATTAACTGGCATGATGCTGGTTTTAAATATTGCAATTTATTTTTTTCTTAGTGTCTGTTCTGTGTTTCTGTGTGGATGAGGACTGTCATTATTTGCCACTTTATTGATGTAAATTTGTATTCCTTTCTCGATTTTTTGAAATGTCCCGGTTTGTGGATCGCATGATCTAATCACCCTACTTTCAGGGGATGGAAAATCCTTTAAAGAGAGACATTTTCTCTCTGGATTTCCCTTCTCTTTTTGAAACTCAGGAGCAGCAACATTGTCGTGGTGTCACCAGAGCTTCAAGTTGAAGCCTTTTCAATATTACATACAAGCCATAGTTGCTGATTATTTATCTTATGCAACTAACAACCATTGACAAAGCCAATAGTCCTGACTTGTAGGTATGATGTTACTTGTTGTATCTTAGATCTGGATGCAATGACAGAAAAAGCAAAATACAAGTCAGGTGGTAAACTATGCTAAGCACAGATTTTTAGCGTATGTGTCTTAAGCCATGCCCTTAATTACACTGGCCAAGCCCCTTTGCGAGACTCCCAGTGTTTTCATTCCACGTAAAGCCCAGGTATGGTGGTACTTGTTGTATCATATATCTGGATGCGATGATAGAAACAGGAAAATACTGGTAGGGTTGGACACTATGCTAAGCACAGAAAAGTGTAAATCACCCCACAGCTGCGCTCTATTAGGATGAGAAATTCAGCAAGTCTACAAACACGATGTGTGCTTTTCAAGCCGTGTTTGTAGAGTTGCTGCATTTCTTTTCTAACCAGAGCTGGGTTGTGAGGTGATTGTGTGCCTTTGTTAAAGATTTCAGGTTAATGGCAGCACCAGTCTGGAGCTGCAATTAACCTGAAAACTTTAACAAAGACACACAATCACCCCACAGCCCATATCTGTTAAAAAGAGAAATTCAGAAAGTTTACAAACATGAAATGTGCTTTTCACGCCCTGTTTATTGACTTGCTGAATTTCTTTTCATAACAGAGCTTGGCTGCGGAGTGATTGTGGGCCTTTGTTAAAGATTTCAGGTTAATCACAGCGCCCGTCTGGAGCTGCAATTAACCTGAAAACTTTAACAAGTCAAATGCAACATACCTTGCCAATTTAGGGTGAACTTAGCCAAAACAAAGGGGAAGGGAAGACATGGCTTGGCAGTTCGGCTGGACTGTTCCCATGAGGCACAGGGTCAGACTGATTTGCATATGGCAATGTCTGAACTGGGGTGGCGAAGTGAGCTAAAGAATGATGATGGATTAAACCCAGATCAGTTCACTAGGGGTGAGTGCTTGCAATGTTCATCACTCCGTCCATCATCCCTTTTGGTTTTGCTAAGTTTGCCCTAAGTTGGCAGGGTATGCCCAGACGTGGGTCCCTTGCTCACTTTGCCACTGGATTCAAGATGGCCTGGCTGATGATGGTTTTGAATCCGAAACCGGTCCCAGGATGCTTGTTTCCGGTACAGGGAAGACATGGCTTGGCAGTTCGGGCTGGACTGTTCCCATGAGGCCCAGGGTTAGACTGATTTGCATATGGCCACGTCTGAACTGGGGTGGCAGAGTGAGCTAAAGAATGATGATGGATTAAACCCAGATTAGTTGACTCTGGGTGAGTGCTTGCTATGTTCAACACTCCGTCCATCATCCCCTTTGGTTCTGCTAAAGTATTGGTGGTACACTTAAAAGAGTAAAACTGTTAAAACATCACACAAAAATAATCCACATCTGGTTAGAACAATATATCAGCTTAAATTATTGGAGCTAACAAGACGAAAATGACCGTAATCCAATCGGTAGAACTGGAGTTATGAATTTCTTAAGAATATCCAGAATATAGTTTTTAGTAACATAAAGGGCCAACTGAGGCTATCTGGTCACGCTTCACAGGGTCAAATCTGAAAGTTCAGGCCTACCACAATGGAGCATGGGCCGGATACAAGGACTAACCTTGTCCTTTGGATGGAGGATGCATCGATGTTGAAGACCTGATTCAGAGAGCAGAGGAAATGTGCCTGTGTTGATCCCTTCGGATGTAGGCGATGTGTTGGTTCCGACCCACAAAGATGGAGATGCATGTCAGCTAACTCTTTATGATGAAGGCCATGCGTCATCATCGAGTTGTACAGCCGCTGATGCGAAGTCCTTGAGCAGCGATGCGTTGGTGTTGAAAGAAATGGGACAGTTACGCCAAGCGAAATGGTGACGATGCTTGGATTTGGGTCATTCAGCACAGAAAACCCACTTTTAAGAGTCCAGGGCTGGATTGATACCACTTTGCAGGGTAGGGCTCTCACATGGAAGAGTCCAGGTGCTGGTGCAGAGTTGCTGAAGTCTTTGATGTCCCGAAGACTTCAGAACAGGAGGCAAGCAGGTAAGCCCTTAAAGCCACTCTGGGTTCAAGTGAAGCAGGTCCAGTTCTTCTCACCCAGGCAGAGAGGGTAGCAGAATGTCAGCACAGAAGAAAAGCAGTTCTTCCAGAGCAGCAATCCAGCAGAGTGGCCAGCCTTCAGCAGCACACCAGTACTTCTTCCTGGCAGTGTATCCCCAGGTCCAGAAGTAAACTAAATTGGTGGGGTAAGCAGGCTAGTTCTTAAACCCGGTGCTGCCTTTGAAGTGGGGGAGACTCCAAAGAGGGGTTTTGAAATGCACAGAGGTATTCCCTTCTTGTCCTGGCAACAGACACCCTCCAGGGGATTGAGCAGTCCTTTGTTTGTGAGCAGGACACAGCCTAGTCAGGTGTAAGTGTCACCTCCTCCCTCCCTTCCAGCCCAGGATGACTCATCAGAATGTGAATGTCCTATCAGGTATACCTAAGTTCCCTTTGTGTGCGACTGTCTAGAGGGAATGCATAAGTCTAGGATGTCACCCACCCTAGATGTGTATTGGAGATAGGCAGCAGGTACACAGGACTTAAGTGTAGAACAATGCCAAGTTTCTAAAAGTTTAAAAAAAATGTAAAAGTGTTTAAAATTGTAACATTAAATCCCACTTCATCCTTAAAGAGGGCTTATTATTGCAAGTGCATAAGTACTAAACATGACAGATGTAATAACGAATCCTCTATTTTAACCTATCATAATGGGCGGATTTTGCGGATTGGCAATCCGCGAACTTGCGTATTTACGGATTCGCAATCCGCGAAGATCCGCGAACTCTAGCGGACTTGCGGATTTTTCCGTTTTTTGTGTTGGCGCGTGTTCGCGCCGATTTTGGGACAAGTTCGCGATTGCGAACTTACTTTTCGGCTTGCAACGGCCGCGACTATGTTGTTTCTACGTCTGGTTTATCATCACAGGTTCACAGCACCCTCTGTTTCACCACTGCCACCCTCTGGGACACCCATGCCACCCTCTAGTACATCCTCACAGGCACCTATTAGGTTTATTTATTACTGTAGATTATGGTGGTTGAAAAAAGCTAGCACACCTGCCCTTCTTCAACTGCCATCAATTAATTTGTGTTTCATTAATGTGTCAGTAATTTTGAAAGTTCCAGTCTGGCTGGCACCTGCTTCCTTCCTTATCTGTAATTTGCTTTTTGTTGCAGTGAAATTTTTTTTTTACAGGACCTTTATGGTGCTATTCTATGAGCCTGCTGTTTGGGTCATAGCAGGGTCATAGAATTGTTGCAAACTCTGGAGGGGCCCATCAGGAAGCACTACCTTGAATGTTACTAATGTTAAGTTTGAACTTTTGCACCTGCTCATTGCTTTCATTTTAGCTAAAATCGTTTTTTTTGCAATTTCGCGCGTTATTTGGGGCGCGAATCCGTGCGAGATCGATTTCGGAAGCCGCGAATACGTGCGAATACAAAATTGTTTTTGTTGCGACGTGTATGTTCGCGTGATCTTGCGCGTGTTCGCGAGGCGCTTCTAGCTATTCGTTTGCCAAGTTACCCTATCGGTCGTACACGGGCGCGGCCATGTTGTTGGCGTGACGTAATTCCGTTTCCGCCCGCTATGTGTAATCTCGCAAAGTGTGCTGCTCGCGAGTACAAGTTCGCGCGTACTCGCAAGGAAAATCTCGCGCGAACTTACCCACGTGGTCGTGAACGGGCGCGGCCATCTTGTTTCTCATTCATTGCTATGGTTCTGGGCATGCTTTCTCTATCCTCTCTCAATCTCTGCCATCCTTTGCTTGTTTGAAGTTTTTTTGATCTAATTTTACTTATTATCTAACCCTCTATTTTTCTAGCTCTATATTTTTGTGTTTTCTGCAGCTTTTAGTTACTTTTAAACTACTTTTTTAAACTCTTTTATTTTCTTCTTCACTGTTCTATTTCTTCTTTATCATTTAAGTTTATTTCTGCCCAGACCATGGTAAAGGGAGCCGGGAAGCACCCTGAGAAGGGGAAGGGTCCCGCACCCCGTGCCCGGCTCCCGTGCGGGCGTTTAAGGGGGGAGCAAGTGGTCCCGAGGGAGATCTTTAGCGCGGAGGAAGTGGCGGCACTGATCTTCCATGTCCAGCGCCGCCTCCCCAAGACGATCCTGGGAGGCGGCAAGATCGCGACCGGCTATGGCATCCGGGAGCGCCGCCAGCGGTGGGAGAAGGTGTGCCGGGCCATGTACAAGATCTCTGGGGTCCGGCGCACATATAACCAGGCCACCCACCGCTGGACCGATGTCATGGACCGGGAGCGGGACTTGCTGGACGCGCTCGGCGTAGAGGTCCCCGGGCTTGGTGAGTAGTAGTAGTAGTACATTTACTACTCTGTTTTATCCTGCTCTGTTATTTGCAAATCTTTGTTCTTTACCAAGAGCAATAATGCTGCCGATTACATTGAGGTAAATTATATTTCAAAATCTTCTATGCATTTCATTTTCAGGTGCACTGCTCTCCTTCTCAGTAGCCTTGCTTGCTACTATGCTTCTTTGTTTTGTATGTTGTGTTCAGAAGCATTTCATTGGCCTGAGAAATTATGTATCAGTGTACTGTAAAGAAAAGAACTGCGTAATGCTAGACAGTAAGGGTCATATTTTCAATTACCGGCGCATCCCTGCAAAGTAGCAGGGATGCGGCAGTAATTGTGTGCCATGCCACCACCACCCATTGGCCCAAAACGTCACAGAAGCCTTACGCATCTGTGCCGTAAAGGCAGCGCATTGCTGGAGTTGCGTGCCAACGATGGCGCAGCTCCAGCAATGCTCTGGGGTACCCTATCTCCCCAATGCTGCATCAAGCCGTACGTCGGCTTCAAGCGCGCAGGGTTTGAGTCATGCATCATTGTCATAAAAATGACTGATTGACATCTTGTAGATTTCCCTCAGCCACTTTTAGGATTCGTTCCTGCGCAGGTACGCCCTCCCTTGCGCCGGAACGCCCCCTGATGGCGCAGGGCTTTACAACGTGATGCATCGCCCATATGCCCATATGTGTTTTTTTTTTTAATATATACGCCGCACCAACACCATGGCGAGTCTTTTGTTCTGCCGCTGCGTCAGAAAAGGCACGCAACAATGGAGGAAAATCAGCCGCAACTTCCGCAAGGGACTTATAAATCAGCCCCAACAGACTGAAGTCCAGTGTCCTTCCTTTAGACAGTCACATGGCTATCAGAAGAAATAGTGGCGGTGGTGGCGGGTGGATTGATAGTTTGAGTATTCACTGATCTGCAAGCAGGATGGACTTTGTCTGTCACGTGTTGTGCACTACTGCCTGCAGTGCCAGGCCTAGGCAAACCTCTTTAGTAGTCTGTTTATTGAGTTACATAGGAACTTTCTAAGTCAACGTTCCGCAAATCAGGCAATACGAATAACGTAGTATACCACATGAGATAGATCCCGTGGAATAGTTGTCTATCTATTTGCTATTTTTCCAAAATATGTTGTTATTGTTCTTTTGAAATGTTTGATTTGGTTGAAAAATCTCATCCATGTTTTATGGTTTTTCTTTCTTTCATGTTGTACATCAGCTCCCCCCAAGGGCAAGAGGACACAGGAGGAGGGTGCTGAGGATGCAGGCCAGGATCGGGCAGGCGAGGGCTCCTTTGCTGGCCCCAGTAAGTTTACATTTTACTAAACAGTACCTATTTTTTCCTAGCGTTCCTCCTTCGATTTTTTCTAAATCGTCTTTGATCTTCTTGTAGACTGGATATAAATTCTTATCCTGCCTCGAATATGATGACTCCCTGTGGTATTACTAGACTATTCTTATTAGTCTGTCTGTGTAGCTAACTAAGATTGGACATTTGGCAATTCCATTGGACTCCCATTATATTCAGCAATACCTCTATGCACTGTCTCCTTACTGACTAGATAGTGTGGCAGAGTCATTCAGCTCCCGAAGTCACCGATTATAGATCCCCAATGATCTCTAGATTATCGTACGCAGGACAAGAGAGTAGTACGGAGTCACAGCACAGTCAAGAAGTGTCAGAGGCACTCATGCTTGCAAAAATTCCAAAACCTTTAGCTCATCCACTCTAGTCTAGAGGAACAAAAACCACAGAGTCTATTTAAGTGTAAAAGCTTTATTAAAAGTAAACACATTTATTGAAATCTACTTTGTCATAAAACTATTTAACTGTAAACGGAAAAGTGGTTAGTGCTGACGATTAATTGGACACATTTCTTGTGGTCGAGCCGAACTCTCACCTACTTTGAACTTGATCCTGGTCGTGTTCTTAGGACTCAGGAGTCAAGCTTCTGTCTGTTAGGAGAAAAAGTGGTGCGTGTTAAAAATCAAAAGCAAGCATTCATCAGTTGTGCATAAAAGTGCAGCAAGACAACAGCCTTCCCTGGAAAATGGGACATTTTTACTATGGAGTAGACAGTCACAAATTATTACATTGTATTCTGTTTTTTTAACATTTCTCCTAGACCAAATATTATATAGTAGTGAGTGGTGTATTCTAACTTTCTTAAATGTACTTTGTAGGTGTAACATCTGGTGACGGGGCCAGCGCGGAGGTGGCTGATGTGTTGGACTTGGACTCGGAGGCCTCTGGGGAGGATGCGGCGGTAGAAGAGCTGGTGGCCGTTCCTGTGGGGGATCAAACGGTGGTGGCGGAAACAGGTAAGCTATATATTCCTTACTTATTGAGATTGAAGACTGCATAGTGTGCTTTCTGCACGGGTGTATTACAATTACAAATCAACCAGGTAGTAGCCTCCTCGAAATGTACTTCGACTTAGCTGTGAAGTTTTTGGTGAGAAGAATCCCAATAAGTTCTTAGACGAACGTGATGGATGGGATGAACGAAAAGCGAAAGAAGGGTGTAAGTAAGTGGGACGCGAACTTGTATGATGGCTGGCAAAGAAGAACGATATGTGTTTGCTTGGACCCAGAGGTGGCTGGGAAGGAAAGAATATGGTACGGTGCATGGCTGGGTCAATGATGAAGCAAGGATGGGTGGAAGGACAGCAGCCTGGGTGGGTGAAACAGAAACTGTATGTGTGCGTATACTTTGAATGAATGGATGCCTGGAGCATGGTATTCTCTGACTCTTACATAGCAAATGTGTATCTAGAGAGAGTAGATGGTCGCCAGGTGAAGTAAGTGTTACCTTGAAGAGCATGTACCACCGCACCCGCACGTCCGTCCCAGTGCAGGGAAGGCAAGGAAAAGAAATTGTAAATGTGTCCAATACTACCATGAATAGTAGCAGTACTTTGTATTGCGTTTGCATTCACAGCATATATCTGGTTATTACGGTGGACACTCCGTACCTCTCTTAATAACTTTAGTTTACTTGTAGTACGTCATTCATGTGTGGGTGTATCACTGTGTTCACTCAATATTAAGCAAAGCACCTAAAGTCATCTCATCTGTCATTAAATACGTCCCATGTGAAGTGATAGATAATCAAATTAGTTAGCTTCTTCAGTTTCCTTTTCTAGTACTCATTTGCACTGTAGGGTGAAAGGTAAATTAATTAAGCAGTAGCCCTTGTAACAGAGTATTCTCAGTGCCACCCGTAATAGAAAAGTAATAGCTTCACCACCTGCATGTACTGGACCGGTACAGTAACGCAAGTCTGTCTCCATCATCATGGTGTGCAACTTTTTTTCTCGGGTGCAACTTCACTGTGCTGTGTCCATGTCATTCTGCCGGCTTGCATAAGATAACGTACCCATTTCCCTAAACAAGAGAGAAGAAGAAGAATAAGACTGGTGTACTGTCATAGTCGACTGTAATGGAAGTCCATAGTGGTCGTAGAATTAGTTCATTAAACTACCACTACTGTTAGAGCAAGGATGCAGAAGTGGGAGGGTTACATAGATACTGTCCTCAATAGTTATGTACTGTGCTTTCAATTTGCTACTTGTACTCTGTGACCCAACTTTCGGCTCAATCACTTTGTGTTATTAATAAGGAGCATTGGTTACAGACTATGTCTTTCTTTCTTCATATAGTTGCTCCTTCCAAATCAACAACAAGGAGGGAGCAGGCTAGATTGGCCCGGCAACGGAGGCTGGAGGCCACAGTCGCCGAGTATCGGCGGCTGGTGGCCCTGGAGGAGGAGGAGGACACGCAGTCGAGCGGGGCAACATCTTCGACTGTGACCACTGCATCCTCCTCCGTGACTAAACCAGCGGGACCGAGCCGGGCTAAGAAAGCCGACCGCCACCGCCAAGCACCCGAAACACCAGCTGCCCCCCACAGGAGCTGCAAGGAACGCCAACACCGCCTACGAGTCCGCATGTCCAACCTGGAGCAGGAGGTCCTGAGGTATAAGACCTTGGTTAAGGGCCTCCGCTCCGAGCTTGCCACCCTCCGCAAGGAGTATGATGCCCATGCCGCATCATGCACCAGCACCAGCACCCTCCAGTAGTGGAGTGTCCCTTGCCCTTTTTTTATAGACTTTTGGGGGGTGGGATTTGGGAGTTGGGATCGTTTTGGGACGTTTCAGAGACAATCGTTGGGGTTAGGGTGGGTGAGGGAGATTATTTTGTTAGGGATAAATAAATATATTTTTCAACTACTTTATCTGACCATACCTGTTTTTTACTGCTTTTCAGTCTGGTGGGTGGGGGGCGGGGGTGTAACAGTAACTTTGTTTTCCTGAACAGTCGTAGGACTTTAGTAGTACAACCGTCAAACTCTTGTCTACTCCGAAATAATACTCCATTATACTACCTCCCACCAAACGCTTATCTTACCTGTAATTTGTGTTAGAAATTAGGGCTAGGCCCAGGGCTGGCTCCAGGTGAAATGGGGATTAACGTTGTCATTCCTGGGCGGGTGACATTTCCTCATTGCGGTGTTACTAGTGGTGTGACACAGTGGCAGTTGCATGCCTATGGAAAAAAAGAAAACGAAACCTTGTTTGTACTCCTTACTGTAGCATTACAACGGTTACGGTACGATCGAGAAAATAGCAGGTGACAGTACACTAGAACAGTGCCATAATGTAGCCTAACAAATGGTAAAGTATTGCAAGTATAACTAGTACTTGCGTTGAATTTATTTGACATTGGCTACTACTACTAGAAGATATAGTACTGAAGCTGAGTAAGTCTAGAAGATATCCTCGTATTCCTTCACCAGCCTGTTGCTGCTATCACCTTATCCTCCCCAGCAAGTGTGTGGAATTATTGATGTCATTTTAGTCAGACATCAAGCAAAACAACACAGCCCGGGGGAAGAGGGTTAGGGTTTGTAAAATGGATGGGAATGGGGGTTTCTTTTTGGGTAGGTTTTGTTGAGAGAAGAAAAAAAAAGCAGAGCATGGACAAACAATAATTGAAGATACAGAGTTTACAGACAATCTTTGGTTACTAAGTAAAGGTTAGCACATGCAGTCACACTCATAGAATAAAAGACAACAATGGATACTGTATCTGTATTGCGTATGTTGTTGGAGTTGTCCTGTTGAAATTGGTAAGTAAGTTGCATGCAGCAAACAATTCCTCTTATTGGCGGCACTCCTCCATTCCAGCTGACGCTTCGTCCATCAATGTGGTGGTGACCACTGACAGAAGAGACACCCTGTCCACTGCCTGCCTGGCGGATGTTGACTGAAACCCGGCCTGTAATTATTGAACGGAAAACAGGAAGTGCTATTACAATACCACTGATAAATAAATAAAAGGTATGTACGCTGTGTGGTTCAAAAAGTCACACTTTGATTTCCCTAATAGACAGTACAATATTTTTGAAATTGCGTGCTCTGTCTGAGTCACCTTTTTAAGGATCAATAAGTATGGCCAAAATATTATAGCGGATCTTTCCCCTCAAGGTGGGTGTACTACTGTGTTTTAGAACAAAATTTGACCTTCCCAGCAATGCTCCCACCAAGACCCTTACTAAAGCCAGTCGCAAAAATGTAGAAGAACCCAATCATATCTCCAAAAACGATGCCTAGCAGAAAAATGGTTACAAAAGGTACTTTGAAAGTAACAGTAGACCCAAATACAGACCGTGGATTGTATTCAAACCACTTGCCTGCAAGCAAAAGTATCCATAGCCAGCATCGCTCCAACAGTGCTCTACAACAACAGAACCGCGTTGCAATAGAACCCCCCTAAACACATGCAATCCTGCTGCTAGGGCTAACCCTAACGAACCCTAACTTACAAAAAGTGCCAAAACTGGTGTTTCCTTATGGATTTTGTCCAACTAACTTCTAGCCGGTATTAGACCCTCCCAGGAATGCCCCAGGCAAGACCCGCCGGCGCCAACCCACCCGCAAAAAAACACGCGACACAACACCACCAAACAGCGAAAAAGCTAAATCTCATACTTACAATGTCTCTCGGCCTTCGGTCCAAACGCGGCGCTGTGCAGCTAGGTCGTCATCATCATCAATCATCATAACTCCTGTTTTCCACCACGGATTTCCTGAAAAGCAAATGCAATCAAGATTAGACTGTCGCAGCAGTGCTTCGACAGAGACCCCGGCCGCAACCCACCCACGAACAGCAGGAAGCCCCCCAAAACGCTACATTGAGCAAGATGTCTGAAGAAATGGCAAAAAAAAGGCTGTTCCTTATGGATTTTGTCCAAAACACTTGTATCCGGTATTAGACCTTCCCAGGAATGCCCCAGGCAAGACCCGCCGGCGCCAACCCACCCGCAAAAAAACACGCGACACAACACCACCAAACAGCGAAAAAGCTAAATCTCATACTTACAATGTCTCTCGGCCTTCGGTCCAAACGCGGCGCTGTGCAGCTAGGTCGTCATCATCATCAATCATCATAACTCCTGTTTTCCACCACGGATTTCCTGAAAAGCAAATGCAATCAAGATTAGACTGTCGCAGCAGTGCTTCGACAGAGACCCCGGCCGCAACCCACCCACGAACAGCAGGAAGCCCCCCAAAACGCTACATTGAGCAAGATGTCTGAAGAAATGGCAAAAAAAAGGCTGTTCCTTATGGATTTTGTCCAAAACACTTGTATCCGGTATTAGACCTTCCCAGGAATGCCCCAGGCAAGACCCGCCGGCGCCAACCCACCCGCAAAAAAACACGCGACACAACACCACCAAACAGCGAAAAAGCTAAATCTCATACTTACAATGTCTCTCGGCCTTCGGTCCAAACGCGGCGCTGTGCAGCTAGGTCGTCATCATCATCAATCATCATAACTCCTGTTTTCCACCACGGATTTCCTGAAAAGCAAATGCAATCAAGATTAGACTGTCGCAGCAGTGCTTCGACAGAGACCCCGGCCGCAACCCACCCACGAACAGCAGGAAGCCCCCCAAAACGCTACATTGAGCAAGATGTCTGAAGAAATGGCAAAAAAAAGGCTGTTCCTTATGGATTTTGTCCAAAACACTTGTATCCGGTATTAGACCTTCCCAGGAATGCCCCAGGCAAGACCCGCCGGCGCCAACCCACCCGCAAAAAAACACGCGACACAACACCACCAAACAGCGAAAAAGCTAAATCTCATACTTACAATGTCTCTCGGCCTTCGGTCCAAACGCGGCGCTGTGCAGCTAGGTCGTCATCATCATCAATCATCATAACTCCTGTTTTCCACCACGGATTTCCTGAAAAGCAAATGCAATCAAGATTAGACTGTCGCAGCAGTGCTTCGACAGAGACCCCGGCCGCAACCCACCCACGAACAGCAGGAAGCCCCCCAAAAGGCTACATTGAGCAAGATGTCTGAAGAAATGGCAAAAAAAAGGCTGTTCCTTATGGATTTTGTCCAAAACACTTGTATCCGGTATTAGACCTTCCCAGGAATGCCCCAGGCAAGACCCGCCGGCGCCAACCCACCCGCAAAAAAACACCCGACAACACCCCCAAACAGCGAAAAAGCTAAATCTCATACTTACAATATCTCTCGGCCTTCGGTCCAAAGTAACGCGCTGTGCAGCTAGGTCATCATCAATCATCATAACTCCGGTTTTCCACCACGGATTTCCTGAAAAGCAAATGCAATCAAGATTAGACTGTCGCAGCAGTGCTTCGACAGACACCAAAAATTACACACAAACCCCCGGAACCCCGCCAAAGAGCACCTCAAAGGCAAGCAAGTCAGCAAAAACGGCAAGAAATTTCCACCTCATATTTGGTCCAAAACACTTTTGTCCATTATTAGAGCTTCACAGCAATGGGCCCAAAACCGTCAACTCACCCGCAAAGAAGTACAACACCCCCACAAGTGCTGAGTCTTTCTTCATTGTGCGTAATCCAGCACTCTGGTTGGAGGGAAATCGCAGTCTGGAGGAGGAGGATAGAGGAGCATGTTCTTCAGAACTTGTGAACCTGAGGAATGTAGACTGCGGCACCTTCAAATCAATAAGCAAACAAGTGAAGACAGTTCTGATGATGGTCTTGTTTTTGGGATTAGGTGATTAAAGTTTGAATTAAATTAACTGTGCAAAACAAAGAAAGAGAGACACAAAGCACACAGGAATAAAAGTGAATAAGGACGAAAAAGAAAGTTCTTGATTGATTGTCTCATTTTCAGGGCTCGGTGTCAGGGAATAAGAACAAGATTTCGTCATCATACTCTGCGAATTCAGGCTGGATGAGGTCAGTGGCACCGAACAGAGAAAAAATCCCCTCATCTACGTTGCTGTCCTCATCGTCTTCATGTGGCGTGCTTTCTCGCACTTTGTAATCTGGTGGTATGAGGTGCTGATTCATCTTGATCATTGTCAGCCGCTCCACATTTTTGGGCGATAGGCGGCTCCGTTTGGCAGTTACAATGCCACCAGCAGCACTGAAAACACGTTCAGAAGACACACTTGCGAGTGGGCAAGACAAATAGTTTATAGCCAGGTTGTAGAGCTGTGGCCACAATTGTTTTTTGCCATGCCAATACTGCAATGGCTCCTCATTAAGAAAGACCACTGTTGAGTCATTCAGATAGTCCTGCACCATCGACTCAAGGTCATCAACTGTTCCTCCACTTTGCTTACTTTTTGCTGTGCCTGTGACATTTTTTAGAGAACCATACCCCATCAAACTTAGCCAATCCTCCTCCCCAGCCACTGTTAGTGTTGTCATTGTGTGTGGTGCAGATGATCCAGTTGCCGGTGTCTTTAACGGCTGAGAGGTCACTTGTGCCCCAGCCACAGGTGCAGAAGTGGATTCTTGTGACTGCGGATGGCCTGCTGATGCTGATGCTGATGTACTGGCTTCTCCTTCAATAACCTGCCGTTCTTTTTCAAACCTCTTGGCTGACCAGGCTAACCAATGTTTGTACTTTTGAACATCTGCATCAGCGAAAGGAAAGAATGCGTTGTCTGCCAGCGCCTTTTTGTAGCGTGGATCCAGAATAGTAGCACAAATGTAATGCTGATCTGAGTTGATGTTTTTAAGACGTTCATCACCACGTAGGCGATGTAATAATTTCTCAGACAAAATGAAATGGTTTTTTTTTTTTTCATCTTTTTCAAACTCAGAAGAAACCGCCATCAGTTGGTGCTCCAGTATGCACAACAATGGGATAGCTTTTCCCAAATTACAGTCCTCCTGGCTGACTGCACGCGTGAAGAACTCAAAAGGACGAAGCATGTCTGTCAGGCTTTTAACTATGGCCCATTGCGCCTTACTCATCCGCAGGTCCTCCTTCTGAGATGTAGCCTCTGTCAAGAAATAGTGATCGAGTACCGTATACTGCTCATGCAGACGCTCAAGCATGTAGAAGGTTGAGTTCCAACGTGTTGCCACGTCCTGGATGAGTGCTTTCACTGGCATTCCACGTTGAAGTAGCAGTCTCCGCAGATGCTTCCGGGCCTTAAAAGAATGGCTGAAATGGTTGCACATTTTGCGGCAGGTGGCCATTACCTCGAACGCTGGACTCTCTTTATCACTCAAGAATTTTTGAACTACCAGGTTGATACAGTGCGCCAAACACGGCACTCTAACATGGTGACCCTGTGACATGGCCTTAACTACATTGGCGCCATTATCCGTGGAAACATAACCAATCTTGCGTTTTAGGGGGGATAGCATTGACAACACCTTTTTGTCAAACTCTTCCAAAAGGTTTTCTGCTGTGTGACTTTTCTCCAAGGCAAACATGGCTAGTGTTGCATGTTTCCGAGCAGCTTTGAAAACTTGGTCCGGGTCAACACCTGCGTTTAGCTTTGCTATAACACCTGAAAAAGAGACCCAGTGTGCAGTGATGCACATGTAATCATCGCCTGGGCCACTGGTCCACATGTCTGTTGTCAGATGTATTGTGTGAACAGCACTCTTCTGCAAAGCTGCCCCAATCGCCTGCAGCACATCTTCATGTAGTGCTGGAACCGCAACTCTGGCAAAATAGAACCGGCTCGGAACCTTCCATTTAGGGCAGAGCGTTGCAACTAATTCAAGAAAACCTACCGCTTCTACAAAAGAAAAAGGTAGAAGGTCCACAGCTAGCATTTTAGCCAGCTTAGTGTTATACAGACGCGTCAGTGGGTGGTTGCGTTCATATGGCACGTCTGAAGTAAGCATTGTTCTAATGTTGGCCTGGACCAAGCATTTACGGGCTGATAATGACTTCGTTGACCCAATTTTGCTCGCTGGTGAACTTTTGTGCGTTGGTGTCTCACTCGCTCCAACACTCTTAGTGTGCCTCACATTGGGTGTGCTGCTGAGAGGGGTACTGGGTGTAAGGGAAGTGTTTGACACGTCTTCTTCCTGCTCGTCAACATCAGATGAAACATCAACGTTTCCTTGATTTTGGCCTTTCTTGATCGCAGCTAGGTGCGCAAACCATTGGACACCGTGCTTTCTGTCAAGATGACCACTCTGGCCGCCGGTACCATAGTTGCTACCTGGCTTACCACGACTAACTGCAAGCTTACAAAGGGTACAAATGGCAAACCTTGGATTTTTGGGACAAACAGTAAAGAAGTCCCAAACTGGGGACTTGAAGTGTCTGTGGGACCTGGAGGAGGCGGCGATACTGGTGGTGGTGGTGGTCATGAAGCTAATGCCAGATGAAGTGGAGGATCTGGATTGGCCAACTTTTGTACGTTTTCCACTTTCACCGCCACTAATTAAGGTCGAGGTTGACGCAGGTCTCTTCTTGCCAGAAAGAAATATGGAAGCGGGACGAGTTGGTGTACTACTTAACTCCAATGATTGTGGTGTTTCCACTGCCTCCTCATCGACAACATCATCATCATCATCATCACGCGCAGCAGCTCTTCGGGCTAGGGTCAAAATGTCTGTTTGCTGCATGCCCGCTGGGGCTGCAGTGACCTTTATGATGACTGGGTCGTCGTTGGCAGAGTCTTCATCAGCAGCAGTATCCGCCACTTCTTGTTGAGCCTCATCACACTCCATAAGTCTGAGACTTTGGACGAGCTTCCTTTTACGCTTAAGTACCTTTGTTGGATCATGGTGTGCCTCACTCTCAGACGGCTGTGGTGCTGGTTCCCAAGTTTGATCCGTATCATCAGAAGGAGGTGTGCTTGAAGAGGATGTAGACACCACCCTTGATCTCTTCCTTGCTAGGGTTGTGGAAGACAATGAAGGATCATCAGGAGGAGTGGCTTCCTCAAATGATACCTCGCCTTGATTGTCGATTTCCTGATGTGCCCCTACTTCGGGAGGAACAACTATTGTGGGCACTTGTTGTGACCCTCCATGCACCTCTGCATGCGCATCTCCTTGCGCTGCCTCTCCTTCCACATGTACTTGGGCTTGTACTTGCACATGTGATTGTTGTTGCCGCTGTGGTTGTTCAACACTCGTCAGATGAGCTACAACAACCTGTGTTGATTGAGGGACATTGCTGCTGCTTCCTTGCGATGAGCCAACATCACTGGTCGATGGTGATTGAAGAAGTATACTGGCTGCCTCTGCAGCACTCAAGGGCTTGGACTTAAGTTGGCGTGGTGGTGGTGGTGGCACTGAGCCCAATGGAGCGGGGGTGCTGCTGCCAGCTTGGTCCCCAGCAGATCCCGCTGCAGCTGCTGCAGGCATACTTTTTTTTTTACTCACAAAAAAAGGGGCGGGCGGCACACCAGTGTCCTTGGTAACTTGCTTCTTCTGCTCCTTACTGGCACCTTTCTTGCTAGAGGAGCTACGGGTTACTTTTTTTGGGGCCATCTTCTTCAGAGCAGGTCAGCAGGCAGCAGTTGCACGAGTTGCAGAGGGTTCTGTGTCCAGACGTGACGTCGCGTGACGTTATGCTGCACACACCGCTGCAGGACTTCTTCCTGGCACTGGTGGTTCTATTGAGTCTTCTTGTGCACCTAAAAGCAATGGAAGACAGAGGAACATCAGTTCAGTTATACACCCCAAAAAATCGACAAAACACAGAAAAATGAGCACAATCCCATGCCATCCATGATGTTTACATTGAAGACACCCCACAGAAAGACTAGGGACATGCAAGTATGCAACACTCACTACCCCTGGGCATAAGGGATGAAAAGTAGGCAAAATAAGTGCAGGCCTCAGACACTGCCTCTCCTCAAAATGGCCCCCTTACACCCCAAGCACATGTTGCCTGTACCAGCCAGCACTCAAGATGGCCACCACCACCACCCACATGGCCAGTCCACATCAACAGTACACCCCCAAAAAACAGAAAAACAGCCAGAAATCACCACAATCCAATGCCATCCATGATGTTTACATCAATGAGAGTGAGACAACACCACAGGCACACTCAGTCCATGCACCACCACCACCCCTGGGCAAGCAAAAGGCCACACCAGCAGCCCCCCAAAAACGACAAAAAACAATAAAATAAGCACAATCCCAGCCCATCCATGGCCTCAATTATGTTTAAATTCAAGAAGACACCCCACAGAAAGACTAGGCCCATGCAACACTCACCACCCCTGGGCAAAGGGCCACACCAGCAGGCCCAAAAAAACGACAAAAAACAATAAAATCTGCACAATCCCAGCCCATCCATGGCCTCAATGGTGTTTAAATTCAAGAAGACACCCCACAGAAAGACTAGGCCCATGCAACACTCACCACCCCTGGGCAAAGGGCCACACCAGCAGGCCCAAAAAAACGACAAAAACCAATAAAATCTGCACATTCCCAGTCCATCCATGACCTCAATGGTGTTTAAATTCAAGAAGACACCCCTCAGAAACACTAGGCCCATGCAACACTCACTACCCCTGGGCATAAGGGATGAAAAGTAGGCAAAATAAGTGCAGGCCTCAGACACTGCCTCTCCTCAAAATGGCCCCCTTACACCCCAAGCACATGTTGCCTGTACCAGCCAGCACTCAAGATGGCCACCACCACCACCCACATGGCCAGTCCACATCAACAGTACACCCCCAAAAAACAGAAAAACTGCCAGAAATCACCACAATCCAATGCCATCCATGATGTTTACATCAAAAAGAGTGAGACAACACCACAGGCACACTCAGTCCATGCACCACCACCACCCCTGGGCAAGCAAAAGGCCACACCACCAGCCCCCCAAAAACGACAAAAAACAATAAAATAAGCACAATCCCAGCCCATCCATGGCCTCAATTATGTTTAAATTCAAGAAGACACCCCACAGAAAGACTAGGCCCATGCAACACTCACCACCCCTGGGCAAAGGGCCACACCAGCAGGCCCAAAAAAACGACAAAAAACAATAAAATCTGCACAATCCCAGCCCATCCATGGCCTCAATGGTGTTTAAATTCAAGAAGACACCCCACAGAAAGACTAGGCCCATGCAACACTCACCACCCCTGGGCAAAGGGCCACACCAGCAGGCCCAAAAAAACGACAAAAACAACAAAAATCAGCACAATCCCAGCCCATCCATGGCCTCAATGGTGTTTAAATTCAAGAAGACACCCCACAGAAAGACTAGGCCCATGCAACACTCACCACCCCTGGGCAAAGGGCCACACCAGCAGGCCCAAAAAAACGACAAAAAACAATAAAATCTGCACAATCCCAGCCCATCCATGGCCTCAATGGTGTTTAAATTCAAGAAGACACCCCTCAGAAACACTAGGCCCATGCAACACTCACTACCCCTGGGCATAAGGGATGAAAAGTAGGCAAAATAAGTGCAGGCCTCAGACACTGCCTCTCCTCAAAATGGCCCCCTTACACCCCAAGCACATGTTGCCTGTACCAGCCAGCACTCAAGATGGCCACCACCACCACCCACATGGCCAGTCCACATCAACAGTACACCCCCAAAAAACAGAAAAACAGCCAGAAATCACCACAATCCAATGCCATCCATGATGTTTACATCAAAGAGAGTGAGACAACACCACAGGCACACTCAGTCCATGCACCACCACCACCCCTGGGCAAGCAAAAGGCCACACCAGCAGCCCCCCAAAAACGACAAAAAACAATAAAATAAGCACAATCCCAGCCCATCCATGGCCTCAATTATGTTTAAATTCAAGAAGACACCCCACAGAAAGACTAGGCCCATGCAACACTCACCACCCCTGGGCAAAGGGCCACACCAGCAGGCCCAAAAAAACGACAAAAAACAATAAAATCTGCACAATCCCAGCCCATCCATGGCCTCAATGGTGTTTAAATTCAAGAAGACACCCCACAGAAAGACTAGGCCCATGCAACACTCACCACCCCTGGGCAAAGGGCCACACCAGCAGGCCCAAAAAAACGACAAAAAACAATAAAATCTGCACAATCCCAGCCCATCCATGGCCTCAATGGTGTTTAAATTCAAGAAGACACCCCTCAGAAACACTAGGCCCATGCAACACTCACTACCCCTGGGCATAAGGGATGAAAAGTAGGCAAAATAAGTGCAGGCCTCAGACACTGCCTCTCCTCAAAATGGCCCCCTTACACCCCAAGCACATGTTGCCTGTACCAGCCAGCACTCAAGATGGCCACCACCACCACCCACATGGCCAGTCCACATCAACAGTACACCCCCAAAAAACAGAAAAACTGCCAGAAATCACCACAATCCAATGCCATCCATGATGTTTACATCAAAGAGAGTGAGACAACACCACAGGCACACTCAGTCCATGCACCACCACCACCCCTGGGCAAGCAAAAGGCCACACCAGCAGCCCCCCAAAAACGACAAAAAACAATAAAATAAGCACAATCCCAGCCCATCCATGGCCTCAATTATGTTTAAATTCAAGAAGACACCCCACAGAAAGACTAGGCCCATGCAACACTCACCACCCCTGGGCAAAGGGCCACACCAGCAGGCCCAAAAAAACGACAAAAAACAATAAAATCTGCACAATCCCAGCCCATCCATGGCCTCAATGGTGTTTAAATTCAAGAAGACACCCCACAGAAAGACTAGGCCCATGCAACACTCACCACCCCTGGGCAAAGGGCCACACCAGCAGGCCCAAAAAAACGACAAAAAACAATAAAATCTGCACAATCCCAGCCCATCCATGGCCTCAATGGTGTTTAAATTCAAGAAGACACCCCTCAGAAACACTAGGCCCATGCAACACTCACTACCCCTGGGCATAAGGGATGAAAAGTAGGCAAAATAAGTGCAGGCCTCAGACACTGCCTCTCCTCAAAATGGCCCCCTTACACCCCAAGCACATGTTGCCTGTACCAGCCAGCACTCAAGATGGCCACCACCACCACCCACATGGCCAGACCACATCAACAGTACACCCCCAAAAAACAGAAAAACAGCCAGAAATCACCACAATCCAATGCCATCCATGATGTTTACATCAAAGAGAGTGAGACAACACCACAGGCACACTCAGTCCATGCACCACCACCACCCCTGGGCAAGCAAAAGGCCACACCAGCAGCCCCCCAAAAACGACAAAAAACAATAAAATAAGCACAATCCCAGCCCATCCATGGCCTCAATTATGTTTAAATTCAAGAAGACACCCCACAGAAAGACTAGGCCCATGCAACACTCACCACCCCTGGGCAAAGGGCCACACCAGCAGCCCCCCAAAAACGACAAAAAACAATAAAATAAGCACAATCCCAGCCCATCCATGGCCTCAATTATGTTTACATTCAAGAAGACACCCCACAGAAAGACTAGGCCCATGCAACACTCACCACCCCTGGGCAAAGGGCCACACCAGCAGGCCCAAAAAAACGACAAAAAACAATAAAATCTGCACAATCCCAGCCCATCCATGGCCTCAATGGTGTTTAAATTCAACAAAACTGTTGTATCATGCACCCATAACCAACCCTGGTCCTACTGGATACTGTGGCTACCCACAATATAATTTATTTAATTTTCTGAAAAAGTTCCAAAATTGTACTTGCAGCAACTGTAATGCCCCAAACAAACTTACTTGTGAAAGTTGATTTCTAATCCAAAAGTGATCCAAAGACAGTCAAAAAGGCCTCAAATCCAAATATCCAGCAGCACCCACAAAAAGTAATCCTTCCAGCTCCAGATCCAAATGAAAGTGACCAGGAGATGGACAAAGCACTGGGAGGAGCCTGCTGGACAGGAACAGGAAGTTGGAGACTGTGGGGCACTTCCTTCCTCCCCCCCCCCCCCAAAATGGACTCCTTGCAAAAAAAAAGGCCATGCAAATGTCAACCTGAGGAGTGATTCTGATAAAAATCATAATTTTCTGAAGGTTTATCCTGTTTGCTGGTGATTTTCTTGTGCGAAATTGCAAAATCTCTATTTCGCAAGTGCGAGATTGTTCCTTTCCGCCGCAACTACATGTTCGCAATTGCGAACTCTCGCGAGGTGTGCTGTGCAAGGTGGCAAGCCGCGAGTACGTATTCGCGGGCGACAAACTCCCGCGGGAACACGCAGCAAGATCTAAAATGGCGCGTCACTCGCAAAGAAAAACAACTCGGCAAACGCTAAAATGACGGAAAGTGAACGCCGTGCACCACGCCGCGCGCCGCAACCAAGCAAAAAATCCGCCGCGAGCGGATTCACGGATTTTCGACAAATTCGCGAGCGTTCGCGGATTGCGGATTTGCCGAAAATCCGAAAAATCCGCGAGCGGAGCGGATTTTACGCCCATGCTTAGTGTAGGCCTCATAGTAGTGAAAACAAATATGGAGGTTTTTACTACCAGGGAATGTGAAACTAAAAAGTAAATGTCCTGCCTTTTACTTACACAGCACCCTTCACTTTGGGCTACCTAGGGCCTATTTTATGGGTGACTTATGTGTAATAAAAGAGGAGTTTAAGGTTTGGCAAAGAGTTTTAAATGGCAAGTTCACATGGCAGTAAAACTTAATATACAGGCTCTGCAGTGGCAGACCCAAAACTTGTTTAAAGGGCTACCGAAGTGGGTTGCACAATCAGTGCTGCAGGCGCACTGGTAGCAATCAATTTACAGGCCCTTGAAACATATAGTGCACTTTACTTGGGTCTTATAAGTAAATTAGATATGCCAATTGTGGCTACACCAATGGGGAGTGAGCACATGCACTACAGTACTGAGTAGCACTGATAAAGTGCCCAGAATCCTAAGACCAACAAAAACAGATCAGCAAAAAGTGTGGCAAAGGCACAATGTTAGCGGGAAGACCACCCTAAGGCTGACAGGTCTAACACAAGAGGAAAGAAAGAATCTGGGAAAACAATAAATTTAGGCCTAGGAGTATTACTTGGTATATGAGAACACTGGCAACCACCAGAATTTCGAGAGGGTGATAAGACAAATGCAGAATTGTATTAGAAGGCAGTCAATCACAGCGCGGGGATGCCCTTGGGTCACCAGGCGCTTTAGAAATCGCTAAATAAATAAATAAATAAATCAAAGGAACAGAGACTCTATGCAGAAGGTATAAGAACAAAGTGATTATTTAGTCCAATTTGTAGCCTGGCAAGTGTGTACATTACAAGTCTTTTTTAAAAACTCTTCTGCGTTCAGTATTAGGTCGATATGCGGGGGATGCCTTAGTTAAAATGGCCCCACTAGAGGAAGTGAATAACGATATCACATCTCTATCAAATGGAAAGGAATGTGAAGAAGACGGCTATCCCACCTAGTTTTTCAAAAGGTTTACAAAAATATTAAATGCATACATTGTGAAACTAGAGAACCATATTTTAGGAGAAGGAAGGGCCCCCTCATCTTTTAATCCCAAAATTGCTGTAAGCTTTCTTAAAAAGAATAAAGACTCTGAAGATACAAACTCCTATAGGCCAATAATTCTTTGGAACTCAGACTGCAAGATAATATCTAAACTATTGGCCAGCAGATTAAATGAAGTATCACGTTCACTATCAATAAAGACCGAAACGGCTTTATAGCACGAAGCCAACTGTCAACAAATACACATTTTCAGTTGAAGCCCTTGATTTCTTCAATAGTAAACAGATCACTGCCCGAATGTTTTAAATGCTGGGAAGGCCTTTGATCTGATTTAGTGGGGAAGCCTTATTTAGATTTTAAAAGCTTTTTGAGGTTAGAGGACCCCACTAGGTCACAGGGTTGGTTATGGCATTGTCAGGAACAGTCCTGGGCCTCTACGCACAAACTAGATTAGCATACATAAATATAAAGATGAGAATACCATTTTCATATGCAATCGGGCACTTAGGGCAATGGTATACGCCTTTTTAACATGCAGCACACATTCCAGCCCTAAAACAATCAATTTTCGAATCAATGCCATGGATAAGAGGGACTGCTTTAATTTGGGATTACTGTAGACCTCACGACTATTGTACAAACCTTGGTTCTTTTTTTGATAAAACAGTGTCAATTCCCATCTAGTTTGTGTTCCAATAGTTCACCTTGATTGTGGCAACTCCCTCTTACAGGTCTTCCTAAGGTTCTCCTTGCATCACTGAAAGCTGTTCGCAACTACAACCATGCTTTCTCATGGACAGCAAAAGATTTGATCAAATCACCTCCAATTAAAAATGCTCCAGTGGCTTCTAGTTGAAACTACATTGATGCATAAGACTTGTGTTACAAATAAAATTATACACAAGGGCAATCTTCGATACCTGGCTAAAAAGCTGTACATTTCCAGAGAACCACTGACAGCAGCACTGAATCTCTGCTATTGGAGACACCAGCTTTAAAAAAAAAAAAAAGTATTCATTAGTTCAATGATTTTCTGGCCTGCTCTGAGTTTGCTTGGAACTCACTTTCCCCTGTACTATGCACCACAACTTCCCAGGCACTATTTAATAAAGATCTTACATTGCCTCTTTTTATGAGAAATAGTCAGTCAACATTTTTGGAAAGAAGGAATGGCTTGCAATGGGCCATGATGACCACATCGTAGTGAGGCTACCAAGATTACCACTAAGATCACTAATCTAGCTGCATAATGATCCTATTTGTGTGAAGCTGGAGTTGCAGGATGGGTTGCGCTGATGCTGCCGGGGCCTGAATATAGCAATGGGCGGATACGGCAAGAAACGCAGGAGGTGAGGAGCCAGCACAGGAGCTTGGTTTGGGCTTACGGCTTCACTCCAAACTGGCAGCCTAGTTGGTCATGCAGGCACATCTATGGGAGGAGCACAACACAGGGAGGGCTCCCTAGTGCCCGCTCTCACTTGAAAGAGTGAAAATAGTTGCTGGGGTCTTCAAGGTACAGTGGTGGCAGCCCATCTGCTGGGCTGCCACCACTGCCCCTTGAAGACTCCTGATTGGCGGTCCCAGAGCTAAGGAGTGTATTACTGTGTCTCCTCCCCCAGACCCTCACTGGAGACAAATGCTGGTCATTTGATCGTCATCGAATTAGACCTTTGAGGTGCAACAGAACTTTAGAGGACACAAAAGTACTGTCTGGAGGGACGACGAGTCAGGTGGGAGAGGATAAAACCAAAATACCATATGTTGGGGCACCAGGTGGATCGGTGAGAGTGACTCCCGTCCTGGTAGAAAGTGGGAAGTGCAGGGGTCCGTCGTCCTGGGCTCCCATTACTAGTGCTGGAAAGTGAATCTCTTACTGGATACTGAAGGAACCACATCCCCTAGTGCACTGACATGCAAATTAACCCCCCCCCCGTGGAGGATATAATCCACCAATTTCACAACACTTAAGATCAAAAGGTGTTAGATGATCAGCCACATAGGAATGCGACAAAAGGAGCTAGAATTGTCCACAAAATAAGATGAAAAAATACACCTTATTACATACCAGACCCTTGAATATTCCCTCGGACATGTGGGATAGCACACCCGCTACAACCAGAAAAGACCAAGTGTTTCCTGAGCTAACCTTGTAAGACATCATGGCTGAGATGCAAGGAGTAAAACATACTGTTGAACCGAAGATGGATTCTGTCATAGTTAGAGTCAACCTGTTCACACCAGACTTCAAGAAAATTATTGAAATGGCCAACCACAGTAAAGAGATTATAACATTGATGCACATGGAAGACAAGGCGCTCTGAGAATCAGTGGACAGACTTTAAAAGGACACCGAGATAACATAGACAAAACTTGAAGAGTACGAGGGGAGGTCCAGAGAAATGATATCAGAGCGATGTGCATTTCAAAGCGTGTTAAGGGCATTAGTGTCAAACTGTTCCTCAAAGATTTCAGCCTGAACATCCTCAAACCAAAAAGGCTCTCAAATGTTTCCTGATTCAATGGGCTCTCAGAGCCCTGATCCCTCCTCTAAGACTGGGGTCCCTGTCACACATGATCATCACCCACATTTTTAACTAAAGAGACTGCATTACCACACTCCACGCGGAAAAGCAACCTTGGCAGCTACAATATGAGAGAGGGGACATCATAATTTTCCCTGACTTTACACTTATGGTCCAGAGTCTGAGATGCAGCTTTGCAAAGGTCAAGAGAACACTGCAAGAAAGAAACGTCAAGTACATCATGGTGTTCCCCGTCTAGCTACCTGCCGCCTATGAAAATAAGAAAAGAACAATTGATGGACGGAATGCTGAACAATGTCATACTTTCACCCCAGTACAGAGATCTGGGCCTAAATCCATCGTTCTTTTGCTCACCATGCCATTCCAGTTCGGACCCAACCATTGTAAAGAAGATCTGGGCCATAGGTTGAGGTACACGTTTTAATGCAAGAAGTAGATAATACAGGTGAGCGCCAGGGAGCGTCTGCTGCCTTCCACCGTAGCTCCTTAACTGTCCCCACAATCATAAGAAGCCTGTTACATTCCAGATGTCATCATGACATTCTAATCTGACACCCACGAGCTTAAAGGTAAAGCACAACACTACACATCCCCCTCTTCCCAACAAGAGAAGAAGGAGATATGCAACTAAACAAAATAAGGAAACTTAAAGAACATAAAAAAAATATAATTGATGGTACAATTAATCTGTTATATAATCTTTGAGCCAAGAAGGTGAAGTGCGAGTTCTTTTGCCCAAACTTCTTTCAGTGACATTCAACTCACTACTGGCATTGTATGAAACACCACCAGCACTGTGAACCCCCACACTTCCCCCCACCTCACAAACAGGGTCATCCACCAACTCGTCAGCGTTCCCAGCCACCCCGGCGAGTTGTGTTTGTACATCGCTATTTTCAAAATGATCCTCCATCCAATCATACATATTTGGAGAATGAGACATATCTTCCCTCAATCCCTCATGCAGATCATGACTAAAGGCTATACTTTTCAGATTCCAAACCTTTCCATCACTAAGTCTGACCGCATTTCTCAAAACCTCAATTACCTGTTTCTGTGGTTCAAAACGACTTTCACCTTTAGGTACCTTATAAGGTTTCCTCACACGCACCCACTCACCACCTTTAATCTCCACATCCTTTGTACCATGGTGACTGTCATAAAAAATTTTACTTTTGGAATGAAGTAGTTCCTTACCTCTGTAGGTGACCATTGTGTGACTTTCCCATCAATTAACCAACCAGGATTGACTTTACTTCTCGGTAATCTCCCCCTCATCATAATAAAAGGGGACAACCCTGTACCAGTTTGTACAGTAGTTCTGTAAGACCAAATTTCTTTCTGCACTTGGACTTTCCAATTCAAATTTTTACTAACAGCTGCCTGGATAACACCCTTGATCACTCTGTTGAACCTTTCAACGGTGCCATTCCCACTGGGATTGTATAAAGCTGTAGTTTTATGTTTTACACCACACTTCTCAAAATAAGTGCTAGCCATGTGTGACAAAAACTGTACACCATTGTCTGTGAGCACACACACTGGCAAGCCCTCCAAAATAAAAATGTTGTCAAAAAATTTCAAAACACTAGATGTGTCTGCCTTGTCCACGAATCTCACTATAGGCCATTTAGTGAATAAGTCAATAGCCACCAAACCAAATTCCCTGGACTCCCCAATGGGCCCAATGATGTCAACTGCAATAGTCTCCCACGGAAGCCCCGGAATCAATCCCTCACTCATACAAGGTTTCAAAGTTCTGAGAGTTTTATCCGCAGAACTACAAACACTACAATTCCTTGCAAAAATCTCAGTGTCCTTATCCACCCCAGGCCACCAGAACATACTCTTCACCATGACTTTATTCCTCCCAATGCCAAAATGTCCCTCATGACATAGCTCTAAAACCTTCTTCCTTAAAGAAACAGGTGGAACAACCCTGTCCCCTCTGAACAGTATATCTTTCTCCAAGGACAATTCCATCCTAATCTCCCAAAACGCCCTAAAGTTTCCTTTCAAAGAATACTGTTTAGGCCAACCAGTACAAATATAATCCTTAATCTTCTTCAGCTCCACGTCTTTGTCTTGTTCCTCCATCCACTCTTTATTGCTAATGGCAGAGGCCCCAGAATCATGAATCAAAGCAATCCTAACATTCCCCCATGGGTCATCCGCACACTCCTCTAACGGAGACGGCAACCTAGACAAACAATCAGCAATTATATTGTCTCTTCCAGGTAAATAAATCATTTTGTAAATAAATTCACACATACGCATGGATAATCTTGCCAATCTAGCTGAAGCTCCAGAAATGCCCTCAGAAGACAGGATCTTTACCAAAGGACGGTGATCCGTTCTGATAGTTACAGGTTTCCCCCACACAAAGGCCCTAAAGTGCTCAAGAACCCATGCGCAAGCCAATGCCTCCCTTTCGATGATGGGGTATCTGACCTCTGCCGGGGAAAGTGCTCTAGATGCAAACAAAATTATTACTTCTTTCCCTTTTTCATTTACCTGAGATAACACAGCACCAATACCCTTATTACTCGCATCAGTGGTTAATAAACATTCCGCATTAGGATCAAAACTTGCTAAAGCGCTAACACTCTGAAGTTCAACTTTAATCCTTTCAAATTCCTCCTGGCACTCTTTAGTCCAAATAAATTTCACATTTTTCTTGAGCAGACTACGAATGTTAAACACTTTAGATGCGAAATCTTTAACAAACTTAGCGCAATACTCCGCCATTCCAAGAAAAGCTCTTATCTCCTCTTTGGTACTAGGTGTATTAGAATTTACAATGTTTTCAATCAATTCTGGTTTGGGTTTCACACCCTCCTCACTAATGATGTGCCCCAAGTATGATACACTCCTTTTACAAAATTTACATTTTGACAACTCTACTGTAGGTCCTGCCACCTCCAAGACTTTCAAAACTTGTCTTAGCTTATCATCATGTTCAACTTTGTCCTTTGCAGCCACCAACATATCATCCTGGAAAAATGCAATCATGTCCCAATTCCCTAGTAGCTTATACATCAATTTCTGAAATACAGCCGCAGCTGATGCCAACCCAAAAGGCATTCGTCTAAATTGGTAACACCCAAAAGGTGTGATAAAAGCAGTTAGGTATCTTGACTTACTCTCCAATTCAACCTGGTGATACGCAGCAGACAAATCTATAGTTGAGAACCAAGTGGCATCTTTAAATGAGGCCACCATTTCATTGATCTTAGGCAAAGGGAATTTCTCCACAATTATGTTGTTATTGAGATGGCGCAGGTCGATGCACAAACGGATTTTTCCGTTGGGTTTCCGTGCCACAACAATAGGGCTGATCCACTCTGAGGCCTCCACTTCCTCAATTATCCCTTTAGCCAGTAGTCCTTGCAATTCCCTCTTTACCTCATCTCTAATCAACATTGGGATGGGTCTAACTTTGTGCACCTTTGGTTCCGCATTTGCCTTAAGTAATATTCTATGTTCAAACCCCTTTAATTTCCCCAAAACTGTACCAAACACTCCTGGAAATTCCTTACTCAAAACATCACTCAACTTGCTCTCCTCATCTACAACTAATACTTTTTCTTCACTGTTAGGGTCCAAAATTATACTTAAGCTTTTCTGATCCCACCACCCCAAAACCGATGGTCCTATTTTAGACACGCACAACTTCCCCCTCGTGCTCCTTCCTTTAAACCAAAATGTGAGCCATCTGTAGCCCAGCATCTCAATTCTTTTTCCTGTAAATCCTACAGGACAAATATCTGAACTCTTCAACTGATCACCAATTTTCCCCACAAAATGTTTCTTTCACACTTCCTCATTTACAATCGTGTAGGGTGATCCGGAATCCGCATAAACTTCCACCACTACACCCCCCAAGGATACTTTGCATAAAGGCTTTCCTTCTAAGGCCTCATCTGAAATATTGATGACGTAATTACCCTTCACATTCTTCACCCATTCCAAACTCTCTTCCTCTTCTTCAACGACCACCTCTTCTTCATCCCAAACATATTTAACATTACTGCGTTTGCGGCACATTTTTGAAAAATGACCTAACATTCCACAAATTCCACATTTCTTATTAATAGCAGGACAGGTCCTACTAAACGCTAACTGTTCCTTGCTATCGCATCGATAGCATCTTCTTTCTTCTCCTCTAGTGTCTCTTTTCTGAAATCTATTGGGTTGAGTGTTCCATCTTCCTTGTTCATTTGGTTGAAATCTCGTTGGAGTTTTGTTATGTGGTATAACCTTACAAACAGCACCTGGTGTTTTCTCAAGTTCAGTCTCTTTTACCACCGAGGAACATCTTCCTGACATTTCAGCTTTTCTCATAATGGCTAACACCTCTTCCAATGGTGCATCGCCATTCACCCATAATCAATCCTGTAGAGTAGTGTTATTATTATGCATCACAAGTTGATCCCGAATCAACTCATCATTTACAGCTCCAAATTTACAGTCAATTGCTAACTTTTTCAATTCATCCACCCATTCATCCACAGTTTCTGTTTTGCTTTGTCTCCTTTGAACGAATTTGTGTCTAGTCACACCCATACACACTTTTGGTGCGAAATATTTATCCATGTTTTTTATGCAGTTTTCAAAAGCATCTACATTCGCATCTTCAATTTTGTTAATTCGAGAGTACGTTTTTAGACCAATAGCTCCTAAACAATGTAGTAGAATCCTCTTTTTCTGTTCTGGTTTCATTTTCTTCTCCTCATCAATTGCCTCAATGTAGTTGATAAAATACTCCTTCCACTCAATCCATTTAGTTTCTGGCTGAGTTCCTGTAGCCCAAAATGGTTGTGGAGTATTTATGGTAAAATTCTGTTGTGCCATCCTGTATTCTATAACTTCAGTACTTTCACTAACGATGTTCTCCACAGAATCTCCACTCTCCATAAACTATATAATAAACTATACCTAAAAAAAAGGTCTCACAATTATATAACGTTTCTCTTCCTAATTATGCTCCCCGACCGTCTCACCTGTATTCTTCCTTATGCCCAGTAAGTTTAATTGACTTCCAGCGTGTATTTCTTTTTTTTTATTTTTATTTTTTTTTTGTTCAAAAACCTTTATTGGAGTAAGCATAGAGAAGTACAAGAATGGGCCCACAACCTCACGGGCTGGCCGCTAATAACAAGGCACAATGCATGAAATAAAAATGTACACCCGTGGTTAGGCACAGCTCGAGTACAAAGCATTACTCTACAGATATCACAGAACAATTTGTATTTTTATTTTTTACAAAAAGAAAAACAAACACTAAAAGGCGAATGCACGATAATTAAGGTCAGCCCAAAGAACGGAGGGGACGGTCCACGATCAGGAGAACACACCCAGAGCCCGGAGGCTCCAATCAAGTCGGGAGGGGGGGAGGGGAGCAGCGTGGAGAACCGGAAGTATAAAAAACCTTATGGAAAGGTTCCGGGAACGCTAGTCTAGGGAGAAAGGACAATCTCAGCAGTGTCTACAAGGGGAGGGGCGCAAACACCCCCACGATAATCATTCCACTGGCCCCAAACCTTCGTCCACGCCCTGGGTCTGCCCCTGGCCACATAAACCGTCTTCTCACGAAACATGGACCAGTCCATGTTGTCTTCCCACTTCGAGACCTCAGGGGGCCTGGAAGCGCCCCAGAGTTGCGCGACATCCCGCTTCGCAATCATGTAACCAAGGGTAGCCCATCTGGTCTGGGCCACAGAGTAGTCAGTGGGCTCCCACACATTCAACAGACATCGTCGAGGCTCCGGCCGCAGGGCCACATCCGTCACAGCAGTCATCACCTCAAGCACAGCAGTCCAGTAAGCAGCTACAACCGGGCACTCCCAAAGGATATGTAAAAAGGTCGCACTCAAACCACATCCACGCTTACATAGCCCATCCGAAGAAAAGCCCATCGTAACCAGACGCGGACCAGTGACATAGACTCGATGAAGAATCTTAAGTTGAACCAAACGGAGACGGGCAGGAATGGCCACCTCCTTGGGAGAAGAGAGTGCCGACTGCCAATCCTCATCGTCCAGTTCCAACCCATCGCCAACCCAAGCCTCCCGAAGTCGGACCAGTAAGTCCGCCCGGTTATTAATCAATTTCTTGTAAATCAGAGAAATAGTGCTATCGGGAAGATGCCCATCAAGGACACGGTCCTCGAGGGGGGAAGATTCAGGCAGGGCCTCATCAGGAACCAAGACTGAGGCGAGGGCGTGCCGGACCTGCAGGTAGCAAAAAAATTCCCTACCACTCAAACCATATTCCGCCTGGAGGGCCTGGAACGACCTCACACAACCGTTCGAGTACACGTCACCCACCTTACAAATCCCAATCACATCCCAGCGGTCAAAACCCTTGGTAGACCAGAGTCTGCCCAAACGTTCCGAGGCATAAAGCGGCGTCGCCAACGTCAATCGATCCTCCCACCCCAAACTCACATTCGCAGCTCGCCATACAGTTACTGCAATCTTGGATGGGCCCACAAGATGGCGCCCGGCCGATCGGGAATAAAGCGCTCTAGTAAAGTCCCCACCCGGAAGCTAGAGTCTATCCATCTCGAATGCAGGATTACGACCCGGGGAAAACATCACGTGATTAATGGCAGACAACTGGGAAGCCCAGTAATATCGCTTGATATCGGGGAGCGCCATGCCCCCGTCATACCAGGGGATGGTGAGCTTTGCTAGTGCGATACGCGGTCGCCCATCCCATATCAATTGCCGTTGAAGACTCTCAATCTCTTGGAAATAGGTCTTAGGAATAGCGTCATAGGAGTTGTGAAGCGCGTAAAGGAATCGCGGCAAGGACATCATTTTAAACAGGGCCGCCCTGCCCAGAGGAGACAAAGGAAGCTTGCGCCAACGGGCCACATCCAAGCGCAGTCTAAGCAACGGTGGGAGGAGATTACGCTCAAAGTGGAGCGTCGGGTCCAACGTAATAAAAATCCCTAAATACTTGAAACCCGACTGGACCACCTGGATAGGAAGTCTGCTCGGCAAGGGGGGCAAAACCCCCGAAAGAACATATACACAGGACTTGGTCCAGTTAATAACGAGTCCCGAGTTGGCTCCAAAAGAAGCAAGAACGTCAAACAGAACAGACAGAGATTTACGCGGGGAGGTGAGATATAAAAGGATATCGTCCGCGTAAAGCGAAACGCGGTCCTCAAAGTCCGGAGACCAGCGAATCCCCTTGAGAGACGGTTCCCACCGAAGCCAGGCAGCCAATGGTTCCAAGGCGAGAGCAAACAGTAACGGAGACAAGGGGCATCCCTGACGGGTACCCCTGCCAAGGGTGAAAGGAGCCGAGACCCTACCATTCACCACTACTTGCGCCAGAGGTGCCGCGTACAGTAATTGGACCCAACCAATAAACTCAGGTCCAAAACCAAATTTCTCAAGAGCCGCCCAAAGATAAGGCCACTCCACCATGTCGAAGGCCATGGATGCATCCAACGATGCCAAAATGGCCGGCTCCGTCAGAAGCCCCGCCCTCGCGATCACGCCGTGAAGACGACGTAGGTTCAGAGCCGTGTTGCGATGTGGGATAAATCCAGATTGATCCGGATGGACCAAGTCACTAATGACCGTCAAGAGACGGGATGCCAGGAGTTTCGCCAATACCTTGGGTTCAACATTTAGTAGGGATATGGGCCTATAGGAGGAACAAAGATCACGTGGTTTACCCTCCTTGGGGATGACAACTATCGTGGCCAGTCTCTGATCATAAGGGAGAATACCCCGTTCCCGGGACTCCAGAAACATGGCGCGGAGATACGGAGCCACCCTATCGGGACGCAACTTGTACAATTCGATTGGCAACCCGTTCGGGCCCAATGCTTTGCCCGAACGGAGGGAACGGATGGCAGTAGCTATCTCATCAACCGTAAAGGGGGAGTCCAACGCCACACGGTCTAAATCAGAAACAATGGGCAGGGCTATATCACGCAACAGAAGGCGAGAGTCAACCACATCCCTCACAGACACAGGGGTATACACCACACGGAAGTACTCGGCAAACCGGTCAACTATCCCAATCGGGTCTGTTACACTCACACCACATGCAGACTGAATCACGGGTACCACACGATTAGCTCTCTCCTTCTTATCCAGCCACGCCAGCAATTTACCCGCTTTGTCACCCACATCATACAAACGTCCCTGTTGCTCCCGAAACATCACTTTGGCGGCATCCGTGACCAAGGACTTATAAGCAAATTGTTTCAGACCCAGGGCATGGAGCTTCTCAGGCGTGATACCAGAGTCCAAACCCTCCTCCAATGCAGAATCCTCCCCCTCAAGATCAACCACCTCTCTATTCCTCGCTCTCTTAGCCTCAACAATAAGGGAGAGGGCCTGCCCACGAATCACGGTCTTAAAGGCCTCCCACAGGGACACAGCAGATGAAACCGACCCCTCGTTATCCAGAAAATACGAGTCCAAGGACTTAAGCAAAAGGGCGCGGGTCTCGGGGGAGGTAAGGTACCACGGATTAATGGGAGCCACCCTGCCCACTGCCTCCACCCCAACCTCAAAACGAAGCCAGAGCGGAGAGTGGTCAGAGATACCCCTGGGCATGTGCACAATCTCACGCACCGCCGGGGACTGAGCCGCAGGCATCAGGAAATAATCCAGCCGAGACAGACTCCCATGGGCACCAGAGTGAAAGGTGTACTGAAGCTGCGTAGGATGCAAAAGCCTCCAGCAATCCACCAGGCCGAAGGTATCCAAAAAGCCACCCAACCACTGCTGAGCCGCCGGGGTATCCCTAGGGGGGTGGCGATCATGGAGGCCAGAGACTACCGAATTAAAATCACCAGCCAGAAAGAGAGTACTATCAGGAAGGTCCAACAAGACACGGCCCAAATCTGAAAAGGTAGAAGTCTGCAAGCCGGGGGGCACATAAACAGTTAATAAGGAGAGGGCACGGTCTTCATATCGACCCACAAGGACAGCAAACCGCCCCCGGTCATCCTGAATAACATCATCAATAGCCAGGGGGAGGGAAGCCCGAATAAGGATACCCACACCCCTGGAACCCGAGGTAAACCCCGAATGTGCTACGAGGCGATAGCCCCACCTATTCATTGCATGACAAACATTGCCTATCAAATGAGTCTCCTGCAGGAAAACAATGTCAGGGGATAAACGTCGTATACATTTCAACACCACACTTCGTTTGATACGATCACCCAGACCGTTAACGTTCCACGAAACAAATCGCAACCCGCTACCCCCCATCCCACCCGACAAAGCCCAAACCCCCCACCAATGAGCATGACCACAAAAAGCAATTCAAATACAGAATAAAGTCGCCTTGAACACAGAACACACAAACAACGAACTTCCCAACCACCCACCCCCCAAATAACAAGAAAACACCCCCACCCTGCACCCCTGCAAAAAGCTAAAAAGCCACCCCAACCTGCAGTGTGCCTGTCGCCCAAGAACCCCTATTCTACACAAAGACCCCGGAGGAGGAAAGGCTCCGTCCCACCCGCCCCCCGATCAAACCAATAGCGAGAAGAAGACCATACATCAAAACACAAATGAGATAGAGGAACATAGGCTTACATCCCCGGACCAGTTATACAAAACAAGGCATCAGTCAAAGACGAAACGTTCAGCTCTCTACACCACCTTCAGCACCGCCCGGGTGGGCTTCGGACTCAGTCTCAGGAGGACGATTAGCCAGGGAGTCCAGCCAGTCATTCGCAGCATCTGGCCGATCAAAGAAGAAAGTTCGATCATTATACTCCACCCGCAGCCTGGTCGGAAAGAGCATTGCGTAACGCATCCCCAAGTCCCAAAGACGTTTCTTGGCACCACGAAATCCCATACGCTGCTTCTGGACCTGTTGGGAAAAGTCCGGATAAAAGTTCACCGTGGCATTTTCAAAGGCTACCGGGCCCTTCACCCGCGAGGCCTGCAGGATAGCGTCCCGATCTCTGTAGTGGAAAAGCTTTGCAACAATAGGTCTCGGCGGGGCGCCTGGCTTGCCCTGGCCCCCCGGAACACGATGTGCGCGCTCCACTGTGAAAAATTTACTAAGGCCAGACGGAGAAAGGTGGTTCTGGATAAGGTCTTCAACCAGGAGATCAACCGAGTGGGGTTCTGGATTCTCCGGCACACCAACCACGCGAACATTACAGCGACGTGCCCTGTTCTCAAAATCCTCCAAGCGCCGGGTCATGAAATCGTTCACCCTACGGAGATTGCCAATCTCCGTCTGAATATCAGAGACGTCCGTCGTGAGGCTGGAAGATTTGATATCCAACGACTTCACCTTTTCGTTCGTCTTGGAGAGATCGGCTCGAATCAAATTCACCTCAATCGCCACAGTGTCAAGTTTGTGGGCCAAAGTTTCGTACTGTTGGCCTATGGATTCCCTCATGCCAGAAATGGCGCCCATGATGTCCTGCAAGGAGGGCTCCGTCGACGCATCCGTTACTTGGTCCGACGCAGTGGGACCGGGCAGGGCAGCTCCGGGGGACCCCTTAGAGTGGGTATAACGATCCATAACATTAGATTGAACCGGACCCCCGCGCAGAGGTGTCTTCGTCTTGCGCGTCTCTCGGTCCCCTCTGCCCGCCATTTTGAAGATGCGTCACGAGTAATGTCACCAGGGTCGACGGACCGGGCACCAGAAATGGAGGCCCCGGGACCAAAGGACTACAAGAGGGGTATCACCAGGATAGAGGCAGCCCACTCCAGGAACAGTGCAGCCAAGGGCCAGACAACCTACGTGTATCCCGGCCGCAGCTCTGGCCCGACCCTCTCACCAATGTCCCAGTCCGAGGCAGAAACGAAACCGAAACTTAAGAGGGGGACTCACAAGACCAATCCCCCTGCCGTTGTTGTTCAACTCCAAGACGGCCACCGAACCTCACCCAGTCCCGGGCGCACTTCGGGGGCGGAGCCCAAAAGTTCAATTGAACATAATTCAGGCACCCGATGTCCAAATCAGATTCTGAAAGGTCCAGGTGGATCAGCTCAACGTCCTCTATATGAATCCTCGCAAAAAATCAGGATTAAAGCAGGATATTAAGCCGGGAGCGGCGGGGGTCCGGGGAGCGCTGGGCTCACGCGGCCATCTCGGATGCCCGCCAAGCTCCTCCCCACTCCAGCGTGTATTTCATCGTGTAATCACAAACGCGATATTAGCGTTAGCTTCAGTCCTTAACAAACACGATATCAGCGTTATCCTCAATTCCTTAACTTGCTTTCCCAAAATGGCCGCTGCGTAAGGTTACGCTGCGTGACCCAGCGCCAATGCGTCACTTCCTCACACGCCGGCTGGTGCTTCACGCGCTAGACACTCGCGCTACTAATCGGATCGTTGCTCCTCGCGCATCGGCTTGGAACTCAGCCGCTCTTCAAAAATTGCACCACCGGGATCTAGCTGGCAAGATGCGAACATACAAATATTAAAAAATACGAGGTATGCCGTTTGGATACGCTACGCGCTTACTGCTGAAAAGTTCCAGTAGTCTCTTTTTTTTTTTTTTTAGGAGTAACACGAAAGATGTGAATAGTTTCAACGGTGTAATAGGTCTCCCACGGGTTCTTCTGTCATCCCAAACGTCGCCATTTGTAAAGAAGATCTGGGCCATAGGTTGAGGTACACGTTTTAATGCAAGAAGTAGATAATACAGGTGAGCGCCAGGGAGCGTCTGCTGCCTTCCACCGTAGCTCCTTAACTGTCCCCACAATCATAAGAAGCCTGTTACATTCCAGATGTCATCATGACATTCTAGTCTGACACCCACGAGCCTTAAAGGTAAAGCACAACACTACAACCCAACCATATGCAAATCAGTCTTGACCCTGCGCCCAATGGAAACAGTGAAACCTATGAAAATAAGACCGGGTAATTCCTGACCCCAGAGGAAACCAATCACATACAACTAATTGGGTGGCCTCTAATAAGATCACCAGGGGGATGGCAATCACTCTGAAAGAAGGGACAAAAAGAAAAAAAAGAGAACAAGCAGATGCCATTGAGCCAGATATCCTCAGACTTGAAACCTATTACCTTTTATCTGAGGACAAAGCCACTGGACGCCAGCTGTCAATGAACGAACAAGAATATAGGGCCCTGGTGACTAACAGGGCACACGCCTGCTCCTGGCTATCAAAAGGAGGCTATATGAAATCATAGACAAGGCAGGGAAATTATTGCGTAGTTAGGTGTTAGAACTGTCAGCCTCAGAGTGGTCTTCTCCCAGATGTTTTGCTTGCTTGCTTCCAATTTTGCAGATCTTGTTTTTGCTGTCCTTTTGACTCTGTGGCTTTGACACAGCTGACCAGTGCCAAAGTACTTGTGCCCACTCCCCTAAACATGGTTTGATTGGATTATCCACAACTGCTATAGTTAATTTACCTATAAGTCCCTAGTAAAGTGCACAATAAGGTCCCAGTGTGTGTGAAATAAATGATACTATTGGGCCTGCAGCACTTCATTGTGCCACCCACTTAAGTAGCCTTTAAACAGGTCTCAGGCCTGCCACTGCGGATCCTGTGTGTGCAGTTTACATTGCCATATCTACTTGCCACTTAAATCCTCTTGCCAAGCCTTAAACCCCCCTTTTATTACATATAAGTCACCCCTAAGTACGGCCCTAGGCAGCCCATAGGACAGGGTGTTGTGTAATTAAAAGGTAGGACATGTACATTTAAGTTTTACTTTTTTCATTACTGTGAGGCCTACCCATCCAACAGGTTGCATTGGGGATTCATTGTTACATCTAATGAGCTGCAATTCCCAATTGGAAGTAGGTAGATCTGTCATTTTTAGTGCCTTTGGAATTGTAATGATACATCCTCTTTTTGGCACAGTCGTATTTAGCAATACAACTTTAAACAAGCCACTTTTAGAAAGATGCAAAAAGAACAATTGATGGACAGAATGCTGCGCAATGTCAAACATTCACCCCAGTACAGAGACCTGGGCCTAAATCCATTGTTTGTTTTGCTCCCCATGCCTTTCCAGTTCAGACACAGCCATATGCAAACAGTCTTGACCCTGTTCCCTATAGGAACAGTCCAGCTCGAACTGCCAGGCCAGGTCCCCCCCAGACTTGAAAGAAGCATCCTGAGACCGCCTTCTGGGCATCACACTTCATCAGCTAGGCTAGCTTGACTCCAGCGGTATGGAGAGCACCGGACCCACATCTGGGGCCAGATGCAGGTGTCAAAATACCGGTCGGAATTGGCCGAAAATACAGATTTTCGGCCGTTTCCGACCGGTATTTTGACATTGGTATGTAGGGGCACTGAAAACATACAGATTTGATAATTTTACCGAATCGGTAATTTTACCAATTCGGTAAAATTACCGAATCTGTAAAATTACCGATTCGGTAAATTTTACCGATTAGGTAAATTTACAGATTGGTAAAATTACCGAATCTGTATTATCCTATGTAGGTAGCACTTCTAACAGTGCTACAGGGCCTTTAGAATTCATTATTTACCATGTAATACAATTGCATGGTAAATAACGAATTCTTGTGTACATGGACATCTGTGCATGAACACCTGTGCCATGTGGCACACAGATATGCCCTAAGGGCATGTATGTGTGCCACATGGCGCACAAGCCAGTTACAGGGGTGCAACAGGGTGTCAAAGTGACACCCTGTCCCCCTTTTCAATTCGGTATTTTTACCGATTCGGTAAATACCGAATCGGTATTTGCTATTGAATCCTATGGGCTTCAAAGCCCATAGGAATCAATGGCAAATACCGATTCTGTAATTACAGAATCAGTAAATACCGAATCATACCGATTCGGTATTTTTTACCGAATGAATACCTACATCAGATTTCCAGATTCATGAATACCGAATCGGTAAAATTCAGTATTTATGAAGCGGTAAATCTGATTTACCTACATCGGGCCCCTGGTGAGAAAAAGAGCGATGGATTTCACCCAGATCTCTTGACTGGGGGTGAATGTTTGATTTGCTCTGCATTTCATCCATCTCCTGTGTGCTTTTTTTTTTTTTTCCCCCATCAACATCAGAATTACAAGTTCATGATACATTGCCAGAGAAACAGAAACAAAAAAAAGAAAAAAAAAAAGAAATATAATCTTACAATTCAGAAAACATTATCATCAAGTTTAAAATAAATAAAGCATTTTTTCCAAAAACACAAAGAGCTTTAGACTGGGTAGAGTAAGCTATAAAATGGGAAAAAAATTCATCTTAGAAATAATAGAAAGCCATCATTAAGAAATATCATATAATCTTAATTGCGTTTGACTTTCCCCCTATTTCATATTAATTCTCTCCCAGCCTCCTTTTCCATTCAATTATTGGGGCCCATATCCTCCATCCGGCCTCTTTTTTTTCCCTTCTTCTTTTTTCATATAGGGCCATTTCTAAGATATATATGGCCAGTACACGAGAGATCCATTGCTGTAATGTTGGGGGGTTAGGATCCTTCCAGAGTGTGGCTATGCATAGTCTACTGAGGGTCATAGCTAAATACAGAAACTCATGGTGAAGAACATCTACACCCGCCCTCACTACACCCAAAATCATAACTTCATCTGTCAAAGTTAAATGTATCCCCAGAGAAACAGCGAAAAATAGTTCCAAAGATTTTTTATAAATATCCAGAGAGGGGCAAGATGCAAACATATGTATTTATTTATTTATTTATTTATCTGCTTGTATAGCGCTTGAATCCACTCCAGCAGGAGTATCTCTGCGCTTTTTTGTTGAGACCGGTAAGACATCAGGCATAGTATACAGATGGAATTATATTTCATTTTTAAACAAAACAGTTTTTAGGAGTTTAGGAGTTTATCTGCTTGCGTGGATTGGCACCTCGGACAGATGCCCCCGTTGTTTCCCCCCCCCCACTGCGCTATTTTATGAGGAGTGTAGTAAAGTTCAAACATAGTCTTATAGTGTTGAGATTGTAGATTTGCCACTCTTAAGACCGAATTTGACAGTTTTAATGACTTCTCTGCCTCATTTCCTGTTAGACCTAGTTTGACTCTCCACTTCTCATACATTCTATCACAAT
This sequence comes from Lissotriton helveticus, assembly GCF_964261635.1. Classification (NCBI taxonomy): domain Eukaryota; kingdom Metazoa; phylum Chordata; class Amphibia; order Caudata; family Salamandridae; genus Lissotriton; species Lissotriton helveticus. The sequence continues at coordinate 1,545,736,892 of NC_136063.1, read as the reverse complement.
CATCCTTTTTATATTTACAAATTTCTTCGTATAATTGCGAGATGGAGGATCCCCCTTCATCCCTTAAACATTCCAGCAGTTCGATTCTTTGAAAATTCATGTCTCCTCCCTGTTTCTTTAACAGAACTGGCCTCACTTGTAGGTACTTAAAGAAGTCTCTACGCCCTAGGTTATATAAGCGTTGTGCCTGCTCAAAAGAGATCAAACCGGTTGCCCCTATAAGGTCCCCGATAGTTTTAACCCCAAATGCATCCCAGCCCCTCATAACTGGGTCGTGAAATACCCCCGGCAGTGATGGGTTGCCATACAGAGGGGTATAATAGTTTTTTACCGAATGAATACCTACATCAGATTTACAGATTCATGAATACCGAATCGGTAAAATTCGGTATTTATGAAGCGGTAAATCTGATTTACCTACATCGGGCCCCTGGTGAGAAAAAGAGCGATGGATTTCACCCAGATCTCTTGACTGGGGGTGAATGTTTGATTTGCTCTGCATTTCATCCATTTCATCCTTTGTGTAACCCTCCTAGTCAGCCATGTAGAATGGGTTCTTAGGTGTGACTTGATGAGCCATCCTGGGAGGATGGGAGGGAGGAGCTGGTCACTGCCTCACACTTACAAGTAAATAGGCTGTCTATGTCCCCACACAAAGGGCTGCACACCCCCTGTAGTGAGTCTGGAGCTAGGGCAGGAAGGGAGGACCTCTGTGCACTTCAAAGACTCTTCTTTGAAGTCACTCCCTCTTCAATGGAACCATTGGGTATAAGAACTAGACTTCTGAGCCTACCACTTCAGTACACTTCTGGACCTGTGGATACCCTGTCAAGAAGAAGGACTGCTGTGCTGCTGAAGGACTGCGACTCTGCTGGATTGCTGCTCTGGAAGAACTGCTTTCTGGTAGTACTGATCTGCTACCCTCTGCCGGGGTGAGTAGGACTGCACCTGCATAACTTGTCCAGAGGACCCAGAGCGACTCCAAGGGCTAGCAGGCTGGCCGCCTGATCTGAACTTACAGGGACATAAGACTTCCAATTATCCTGCTCCTACACCCCGATCATTGGAAGTAAGCCTAAGGTATTTGCTTCATTCGACGCATCCTCTGCTGTAAGTGCAGAATTGATGCATCAGAGATGTTGCGGCAGCACACCTAGTGCACCACCTTTAGACCATTGAATTGCCCTCGGAACTGATCCATCCTCTGCTACAGATGCAGAATTAAAGCATCTCCTTTGGAACAGCACATCACCCCCAGAAATGATGAACCGATCCTTTTGCATGGATAAAACTCATGCATCTCTGCTTTTGCGGGATCAACACCGAGGCATCTCTTGGGTGACCATGCATCTTTGTCGACACAACCAAAATTAAGGTAGTTTCATTCTGTGGGCCTCACTGTGACTCTGTATCCGACCCTAGCTCAATCGCGGTCGGCTTGAACCTTTGACTTTGTCCTTGTCCAGCGTGTCCAGATATCCCAAATAAGCATTATTGCTTTCATGTGCTATGTTACAGCTTATGCTTTAAAAATGAATATCTCAAATTCTACTAATTGGATTTTTGTCTTTTTTGTCTTGATTTATTTATTACCTTAAACACTACTTTTCTAACCAGGTGTAGCATGTTTTTGGTTGTTGTTTTCACTGTTTTACTGTTTAACCCCTTCCACGCTCATGACGAGCTGGGCTCGTCATGAAGTAGCCTCCTTTCACGCTCATGACGAGCCCAGCTCGTCATGTAACATGCACTTTACAGATTCTCAGCACAGCAGGGGAATATGCTGAGCATCCATGGGGTTAAAGTGTTGCAAACATACTTTACACAGCTACGAGCAGGTGAGAACAGGTTGATTTAGGGTGTGTTTGCGACTCACTCTGACTAGGATTGTTTTTCCTGCTTGGACAGGGTGCATACCTCTGCCAACCAGAAACCCAATTCAAACACTGGGCAAGAGGGAGAGCAGCAATAACTCGGCACAGGAGATTATGATGGCACAGGGGCACAAAATTCACAGCGATATTCAGATTGCAGTGGCCTTTGCAGAATACTACAGAACACTCTAGAGGTCCAATAACATGCTGAAATGCACTGAAATAAAAGAGCTGGTGGCTGACATCAACTTTCTGCAACTCTTGAGGGAGGATAAGACAGATCTGGAAGCAGACATAACTCTATATGATGTTATCCAAGAAATAAGAGACCTCCAATTAGTCAACACTTTGGGCATCAATGATCATCTGGTGGAGCTATATAAAGTGATCGCTAGTAAACACTCTCCCCACATCCTACAAATGTTCTGAGAAGCCTGTGTGGAGTGCTGGCTCCCATACGACTTGTGAATAGCAAGTATTATGGTAATAGTTTAAGAAGGCAAGCAGCCTGATGACTAGTGCCTCCTACAGGCATGTGCCCCTACCTAACATGATATTCAATGTATTGGCAAAGGTATTGGCAACATGGTTGACCAATTTCTAGAAACAGTCAAAGCTCTTGAAACAGTAGAATGGCCTTTTATGTTTCAGGTCTTGGAGAGGATAGGATTCAGACCATGATTAAGGCAATGGGTCAAACTACAATGCGAGAGGCCGCTGGCAAGAGTGAGTGTTAATATTTACACCATTCCAACTGGAGAGGAGAATTAGAAAGGTGTCCATCAATTCACCGGTCAGTTGAACAAAAAGGAGTACACTCTGGCTCCAGCCAAGGATCCAGGACCTGGTGAATAGCACTTAAAGGGTTGGGACTCATTCCCACAGAGGCGAGCAAAGGGGACCACGTCAGGTCCAATTAGGTATGGGCAGCTCAGCCGCAGTCTGTGCAGGTAGAAGCGATGGGGCCAGGTGAGGGGGGATTTTGAGGGATTATACTGAGGGAAAAATAAAAAAATGTTTAATTTTCTCTTGGCATCATCCCTCGAAACCCCCCCTCACCCGTCCCCTCTGCCCCATCGCTGCTACCTTCACGGAGGGCGGATGGGTCAGCTGGAACGCAGGAAAGGCCTCTGGTAGCTTCTTATGTCCCTGTAGCTCACATAGGAAGTCAGCCATCCTACCCTTGGGCTCACTTCTAGGGTTCGGAGTTCAGGAAAAACAGATCCAGTCTTCCTTATTCAGACAGCAGGGCAGCCCTTCTTCTGAATCTTCTCAGGTTTAGAAGAGTTCTGATTTTAGATTTTGAGGGTGCCACGTTTATACCCAGGTAGGTGTGAGCTGCCACCTTCTGTCTAAACCTGAAACTAGTTCTGGTCAGTTCTCACCTCTTCTCTGGGTTGTTGTCCCAGTCTGTCAAGTAAAACAAAGGGCTGGCAGGTCCAAATGTGAGCTGCATATGCCATTGACAGGGCAAGCATCTTCTGAAGTTAGGAAGGACCTGCGTGCAGCCTTCAAGTTACCCTTTGAAATCTCAGGAAGGGGCTGGGTAAAACCACTAGGTCATCCTGTTCAGGAGAGGAACACCCTTTCCCTCACCCAAGGCACTTTTGTCCACTGTCTGGAAAGAATACTTACCACACCACAGAAAAGCCGTTAACAGTCATGTGACCCTGGACACTGGTGAAAAGGCACATTTGGTTCATGTGTAAAAATGTTAATTTTCAAAAAGTGGAATTTTCAAAATAGTAATTTAAAATCCCACTGTACTATTAAAGAGGATTTTAAATTGAAATCCAAGTGAGTGGAAGAAGTATTCTTCTAGATGTTCTCAAACTGAAATGATCACTTATTGTTAGAAATTGGGTTATTGTTTGAGGGAGGTGGGGCTCACACCAGTGGATAGTCTCTAGGTACAGACTGGATCCCCTTGCTTGTGCCTCAAAGCAGAGGGATTGGAAATGGGTTGTCCTAGTCCACCACCCACCAGAACCTCCCCCCTGTTCTTAGAAGGGACATTGTAACCCTTTCCCCCACACTATTTTGGGAAATGTCTGATTCACTGTGGACCCCCCGCACTCTGCTGGGGGAAATCTAAACTACCCTTCTTCGGGACCACTCCCAGGAATGAGCCAGAGTTCCACTTCCTTTGCAACCTCCCTGGGGTCATGGAGATTGCTATCTACCAGGTGCTAGTGCATTTCCAGAAAACAACGATTGAATATGCACTCCCTTATGATCAGATTGTACAGCTCATTGTAATTACTCACAATAATTACCCAACCATCCAGTGCCTTACAGAAGTAATCTGTGAAATCCACCAAGGACTGGGAAGACAATTTCTAACTGCCCTTAAGCTTCAATCTACACTTCTCTAGGGTGAGACCATACTTCCTGGCAAGGGTTTCTTTAATGAATGGGTACTTCATCCTGTCAACCTTCCCTATGGCCCCTGGTATATGCCTTCAAAGACTGGCTCCCAATCCTCCTCTCGGGCCCTATGCATCACTAAAGCTACCTCAAATACCTCAAAACCAAATGTGTATGTCATACCCCACCTCAAAGGTAAGGGTCAGGTCTTTGGGAAACTATGCAGCTATTGCTACCATTACTACTGGACTCTGTGACCTTCTTGAACTTAAGGTCCACAAAAGTTTATTTTCCTCCAGAGCTAGCTTTTTCTTCTTGAGGTCCCTTTCTTGGGCTCTCTTTGCCTCAGCCCTTGATGCTATTGCTGCCAGTTCTGTCTAGGACAGCTGCAGTTTAAGTTTGCTTTAAGCTTTCCTGAGGGGACAGGTGAGAAGGCACACGGATTTTCGCTTTTGAGCAAGTCGGGGACCTCACTCCAATGGGTCTCCTCTTTCAACTAAGTTCTGGGGTCAGGGGCAGAAGGCTTTCCTCTCTTTATATCTCTGGAGCTACTCACCCACCATGTCATCCTCCTCCTCATCATCCTCCTCCTCCTCATCATCATAGTCTTGCTCCAGGTTTGTGGATCGCATCCTGCTGAACTCCTCCCCAGTTCAGAGGGCTATCTAATGGTCATGTTTTGGAGAGCTCTTGACCAGCATAAGCCCCCTCTCCCTGCAAAGCTTCTTCAGCTGTGCCATACTTCCACTTTCAAGGTTATAGAGATCCAACTCCATCTTTACAGGCTAGAGTCACAAGTGCACTAATTGTGAAGTAGGAATTGCATTTTGTAAAAGGAAAAGTAGCCAATCAATCAGAATTTAAATACACTGTTTGAATCTGATGTTAACTTGTTCATATGGGATTTTAGTTTTACACAAATCGCTGAGTGTTGCTGCACAAACGTAGCTACTGGATCCCACCACTGGACACCAATGCTAGAAATTGTGTTATTGGTTGAGGCGGTAGAAGCCCTACTCAGAGAACAGCCATAATTCTTGTTGGGTAGATCACAAAAGTCCCTAAATGAACCTGTGCTAACTCTGTGGTAGGTTGGCACAAAGAAGTCAGGTTTAACTTAGAGGCAATGAGTAAATTATTTATGCAACACACAAACAGTAATAAAGTGAAATGAAATTAAATGAAATTAAAGCAGGATTTATAAAGCGCATGGCTGCCCGTGAGCGTCCCAGCACTAGTGAGAGAGCTAGTGGAGAGGAAGTGAGGAGTTATGGGAAGACCCAAGTTTTCAGGAGTCTACGAAAAGCGAGAAGGTTGGGTTCGGTGCGCAAAGTGAGGGGCAACAAGTTCCACAGCTTGGGGGCATTATAGGAGAAGAGGCGGCCCCCTGTGCGGACCTTTTTGATCCTAGGTATATGGGCAAGATGTAAGTGTGCTGAACGTAGATATCTGGGGACTTCATAGGGTCTAATCAAATTTTTTAAGATATGGGGCCCCTTGCCATGAAAGATTTTATGAGTCGTGCAAAGGGATTTGAAATGTATTCTATCCTGGATGGGCAGCCAGTGAAGTGATCTAAGGGCCGGTTTTGCTGAGCTCGGGCTGTTAGTGCCTGTTAGAAGTCTGGCTGCGGAATTTTGTACTGCTTGTAGTTTGGCAATGACCTTCTTAGGGGCACCAAGATACAGAGCATTGCCATAATCCAGTCTGGATAGTAGGAGGGTCTGAATGAGGAGCTTCCTGGAGTCTTGGGGAAGCAGGGGCAGAATTTTACGGGTAGTCCGAAGGATACCGTAGCAGGCCCCTGCTGACTTCCTGGCTTGCGTGTTAAACGTAGGATCCTGGTCAAGCCATATGCCCAGACTCTTGATGGATTGTTTTGGGGCCAGGGCAGGTCCTATACAGGGAGGCCACAGAGTCTTTGGAATGAAGTGAGATTGGTTGCCCAATACCAATATCTCAGTTTTGTCGCTGTTAAGTTTAAGATGTGAACTATCCATCCAGTGTGATATATCTTGGAGGCAGGAGTGAAGGTTATCAGGGGGACGGTCGAGCTGGCTGAGAGAAACAACAAGCTGTGTGTCGTCAGCCTAGGTCACGAGTTTAACGCCGTGGGGGTGACTATTTTCTCCAAGGGAGACATGTAAGCGTTAAAAAGGGTGGGGCTCAGGGAAGAGCCCTGGGGAACTCCACAATGTACAGGAGTGACGCGGTATTTAGAAGTTCCCTCGAGAACTTGGAAAGAACGATTGTGGAGGAAAGATTTCAGGCGGACCCAGAAATTCCCAGTTCCCTGAGTGGGAGACTCAGGGTGATGTGGTTAACTGTGTCGTAGGCTGCCCTCAGATCCAGGAGGATCACTGCCACTGATCCTCCTGAATCGAGGATCTTTCTCGCCTCCTCCACCACCGCGATCATAGCGGTTTCCGTGCCCTGACCCGGGCGAAAGCCCGTCTGGGACGGGTGTAGGAGTCCACTGGTTTCTAGGTAGGCTGAAAGCTGCTGGTTGACAAGTTTTTCAGCAATTTTGCTGACTACGGGCAGTAATGAGATGGGCCGAAAATTACACAGCTCAGCAGGATCCAGGTGTTTTTTTTTTTTAGAAGGGGTTTTACTATAGCCCTTTTCCAGCCAGGGGGCACGATACCTTGTAGTAAGGAGGTGTTAATGAGTTTGGCCAACGGGGGAAGGATGGTAGGGGCAACTCATTTTAAAATGTTAGGTGGGGCTGGGTCAAGAGGAGAGCCACTTTTGATGGAAAGAAAGGTAGGGAGAAGTCTCCTCTGTATTAGGAGAGAATGAATTTAGGCAGAAATTATTTTGTCGCTGTGTACCGGGGGGGTTCTACCGGAACTTCTCCTGTGGGGGGGGGGGAGGGACTTTAGTGTTTTGGATTTTTGCGTTAAAAAATTCAGCGACTTCATTGCAGCAATCGCCGGAGGGGTCTATGGGGGGGTCTGGAATTTTTAGCATCTTATTTACAATGCGAAAGGTTACCCTAGACGAGCTAGAAGAGGCTCTGATTTTTTCCACAAAGAAAGCGGCCTGGGTAGTTTTATAGGTTAGGACTGATTGACTGTAAACTCTCTTTTCTTGGGGGGCAAACTCTTTCCTCCAAGCTCTTTCAGTTTTTTTGCACTGTTTTTTCAGTAGGTGGAGGTCGTTATTGAACCACGGGGATTTGGGCTTCCCACCGAAGGTGTGGACGGGCTTCTTGGGAAGGTTAATGTCAAGCGAGTCCTCAATCCAAGCAGAAAGCTTAGTGTCTGCTGCATGGGTAAGGGGGTTGTGGGGTGGGAGGGAGTGTTCCAAGAGTTGCCTCCAGTCTTCAGTGGCCAATTTCGACCAGCGGCGTTCGAGAGTATTGGGGGCCGACTTGGACCGGTAGGAGACCGGAATGTGCCAGCTAAAAGAAATTAGGGAGTGGTGTGACCAGGGGAGAGGGATGGGGTTTTGCACCTTAAGCTCGTAGATATTCGAGAATAGGGGATCGAGGAGGTGGCCCTTAATGTGGGTGGGTTGGTAGTTAAGAAGATGAAGTTGGTATGCTGCGAGGTCGAGTTCCAACTAAGACGCCACTTTGTCCCCAGAGATGTCAAAATGAAGGTTTAGATCTCCCAGAATAGTGAAATTAGGAGAGGTGCTAGCCAGGGCGAGGGAAGCTTCTAAGAGGGAGCTGCAAAATTGCCATGGGGGGCCAGGAGGGCGGTAGACAAGGATCCCTGTCAAAGATTTCAGGGGGAGATTTGGATGAGGAACCGAGCATTTTCACAGTCTAGAATAGGACTGTCGGTGAGGCGGCAGGATAGGTGGTCTATGTGTATTATTCCTATTCCTCCTCCCTTCCCTGATAGTTTGTCCAGGTGCTGAATCCGGTAGCCAGGGGGGAGGGCTCGCACGACGTCAGGGTCGGAATCAGGTGAGAGCCATGTTTCCGTAAGAAACAGCACGTCAAGATGGTAGTCTTGGAGAAGCATATTCATTTCGAGGGCATGTTTGGGCAGGGATTGGCAGTTAAGCAGGGCCATGCTGAGTGGGACAAGTGCAGGCAGGCAAGGGTCGTGACCCGCAAGTTGAAAGGAACAGTTGGGGCAATGACTGGAGGGGTCCATCATGGTGATGGTATGAGTGCAGAGCGTTTGAGGAATCTGCCTGAGTTGCAAAAGGGCGTCCCTAGAGTAGAACGGAGGTTGGAGGGTCTTGGTGGGGACGAAGCTGGGCCCTGGGCAAGGTCTGGCACGGACGGGCTTGCCTCTGGCGCGCCTCCAATGTGCCATTGACGCGCCAGCTGCGCTCGTCTGCTGCGCGTACGGGTAGCGTGGTTCATTTTGTAGAGCGAGTCAAGTATCAACCGCAACACTAGCACGCCGACCTCCACTCCCCCAAAGATGGCGCCCGTGGAAGTGCACCCGTGAGTGAAAACACGCGTCCAAGCGAGCCCCAAATCGGCCGCCTGGAAGTGCTTGACCCTCGGGGAGAGCGAGTGCGGTAAGTGAAATGAAATGAAATGAAAAGAAAACGTATAAAGCGCGGTAGCTACCCTGAGGCGTCCCAGCGCTGCAGACTTGTGGCTAGTGGGGATCGGGCGAAGATTATTCAGGGTGTGAGAAGAGGAGGGTTTTTAGATGCTTGCGGAACGATAGTAGATTGGGTTCTGCGCACAGATAGTGGGGCAGGGAGTTCCAGAGCCTTGATGCGTTGTACGAGAAGGATCGGCCTCCGCATCTAGCTCTCTTAATCCTGGGGACTGTTACCAGGAGAGAGGATGATGATCTTAGGTGTCTAGCGGGGCTGTATGCAGTGATCAGGGAGTGATTAATGGCAGCTCCGGTTTTCCAATATGCTCGGTGGGTGATGCAGAGGGTCTTGAACTCGATTCTTTGTCTTACTGGAAGCCAGTGGAGGCTCCTTAGTCCGGTCTTGATCGAGAGACGACGGGGAATTTGGAGTAGAGTGCGCGCCGCGCAGTTCTGCACGATCTGGAGCGTGTTCAGGGTGGACTGGGGAGCTTCTATGTACAGGGCGTTTCCAAAATCCAGCCTGGAAAGAACGAGTCCCTGGATCATTATTTTCCTGGCTTGGAGAGGCAGTAGAGGGAGGATCTTCCGTATTAGCCTAAGTAGGCCAAAACAGGTTGCCGATAGTTTAGTGGCTTGGGCGTTAAAATTAAGGGATTTATCGAACCATATGCCTAGGCTCTTGTTTGTGTTCTTAGGAATGGGGGGTGCACCAAGGCAAGGGGGCCAGAGTGACTTGAGCGCGAGTGGGGAGGGGTTGCCTAGGAGCATTAGCTCAGTTTTTTCGCCGTTCAGTTTCAGGCATGACAGGGTCATCCATTTGGAAACCTCTTCCAGGCAGGTCCTAAGATTGTCGGGGTTCGTGTCCAGTAGGTTAAGGGCCACCACTAGCTGAGTGTCATCTGCGTATGTGATGATTTTTAGTCCATACGGACAGACTACCTCAGCTAGTGGCGTCATGTAAACATTAAATAGCGTAGGGCTCAAAGAAGAGCCCTGAGGTACGCCGCAGACAAGGGGCTTGCTCGGGGATGTGATGTTACACTCAAACACTTGAAAAGAGCGATCAGAGAGATAGGATTCAAGCCAGGCAATGGCCTTACCCGAGACCCCGATGTTTGCAAGTCGTTGAAGTAGCGTGCTATGGTTGACAGTGTCGAAGGCGGCACTTAGGTCCAGGAGGATTATGGCGGCTGATCCTCCCTGGTCCAAGATCTTCCTTGCCTCCTCCGTCACTGCAAGTAGCGCGGTTTCGGTCCCATGCTTGGGACGAAAGCCAGTTTGGGAGTTATCCAGCAGATGGTTAGACTCGATGAAGTCTACTAGTGCTGCGTTGTTGTGTTTTTTGAGTAGTTTACTCAACCAAGGGAGTAGGGAGATTGGCCTGTAGTTTTTAGGATCACTTTGGTCCAGGTTGTTTTTTTTAGAAGGGCCTTAACCATGGCGCACTTCCAAGAAGGCGGGACTGAGCCAGTGGCTAGAGAGGTATTAAGTAGGTTGAGTATAGTTGGGGGAATTTTGTCGTTTACCATACTCAGAGTACGGGGAGGGGCTGGGTCAATGGGGGAACCTGACTTTACCTGTGATAGGATGGAGTCTAATATAGTAAGGTTGAGAGAAGGGAAGGATTGCAGGGGAGTAGTGGGTTGGGTATCGATAGTGGAGATGGTTACTGTTTGAGCAGAGGTGGGGATAAGGGGGAAGGAAGTGTAGATATTTTGAATTTTTTGGGAGAAAAAATCAGCTAGATTATTGCAGCGGGCTTGTGCATTGGAAGGGTCAGGGGGCTGTTCTGGACGTTTTAAGAGGGTTTTTACAATGCGGAAGATTTCTTTCGGTTTAGAGGCAACTGTGTTGATTTTTTCCTACAAAAAAGGCTGATTAGGCTAATTTAATCTCCTTTTTGTATGTTCTAAGCATGTCTCTGTAGTTGGTTTTACTGACGGGGGAGAAATCCAGTCTCCACTTCCTTTCCAAACGTTTGCATTTACATTTTAGTTCCCATAGGCCGGGAGAGTACCAGGGGGCGGTTTTGGAGCTGCGCTTGTATTCTGTACGATTCGAGGGAAGTACACAATCTAGGGATTTGGAGATCCAGCTATTAAAATCCTCATTAGCTGAGGTGGGGTCTGGATTGTTATGGGGTCTGGTATTGTCCAGAATCGTCTGCCAGTCGTCCAGAGGAATTGTGGACCTGTTTCTGGGTAGACAGGTAATGATTTGTTGCGGAGAGTGTGGGTTAGGGATTGTCGAGATGAAGGGAATCAGGTGGTGGTCAGACCACGGAATGGAGGAGGGAGTGCGTACTTCCAGCTTTGAACAGTTGCTGAAAATGGGGTCTAGAAGATGGCCTTTCATATGGGTAGCTTTGGCTACTTGTTGGGTAAGTTGTAAGGCCGCTAAGCTGGCAAGCAGGTGAAGGGCTGTGGAATTGGAGGTGTCGTCAAAATGGATATTGAGGTCTCAAAGAAGGGTAAAGTTCACTGGTGTGGTCGCTAGGCTGGCCGCTATGGTAAGTAAGTAAGTAAGTAGGGCTAAAAGGGATTTATTAAAAAAGTTACACAAACAGAGTTACACAAACAGAGCATCACTACACAGTTTTAAAATCACTGTCCTCTAGTTCCCGGCTTCCGCCTCAGGAACTTCTATCTCAATCTCAATCTCTATCTCAAAGTGAAAGCACAATACAAGAAAAATTCCAAACCAATTCAGTAAAATAGAGTGCATTTGAATAAAGGAAATTATACCAGAATTATAAAATTGTAGAAATGGAGACATGCATTTTTAATTTCTTTTTGTGAAAATAGCACCTAAAGCACAAAGCTCTACTCGCTGTCATCTGGTTGTGCTAGATAGGCGAAAAGTCAAAGGTTCAGGCCAACCGCAATGGAGCGTGGGTCTGGTACAGATACCAAGTTAATCCGGCTGAATTGTTCCCTCTGAGTTCGGCATGAATAGTTCTGTTCACGGTGGTTGTTGTAATGCGAAGAGCAGGCCGGTTGTCACTGGCTATCCTCACTGTAGCAGTAAGAGTCATGGATGCTCGTTGTTTGAACTTCACATTGATGGTCACAGTGAGCTTTTGTTGCTGTAGCATGGAGTGCAGATCTCACGTTGCTAGTCATCACTGGTGGTTGCTTTAGCGAGAAGAGTAGAACTAACCAGAGCTTAGCATTGGCAGTCAGCTTGGGTTGCAGTGTCTTGGTGCAGTCACAAAGAGCCTAAACTTCTGTATTTAATGTTTTCTTTTTGAGAGGAGTTCAAACTGATGCCAGCCAAGGACCCAGGACCTGGGAGAGCATCTCTTGGGGATCAGGAACTCACTCCAGCAGAGCGCAGCTGGACTCAGGTAGGCCAAGTTGTAGGTCCAGACAGGTCCAGTGCAGCAGGTCAGCTTGTCTGCTGCAGGGAGGCCTCTGGAAATTGTTGTGTCCCTGTAGCACACACAGGAGGTCAGTCAACTGACCCTTAGAGTCACTACGGCTAGGTTTGAATGTAGGTAAGCAGGACCAGTCTTCCTTCTCAGACAGCAAGGACAGACCTCATCATCAGGTCAGTCCTCTGGCAGCAGAGCAGTACATTGTCTATGAAGCCCACAGGTCCAGGAGTGTTCTGAAGAGTGGCCACCACATCTTTTCCAGAACGTTTTTCCACTATCAAGGCTCCAGGCTTTCTGGGATGACAAAAGACAGACAGACCTGGTATCAGATTCCTTTGTGTTGGTAGGAGGCAGAGCAATTTCAAGTGTAAGTGGGGCTCCGTAGAGCTCCCCCAGTCATCCTATCCACACCGAAGTCCCCTTTGTGTTAGTGGAGAAGTAATACTTCATTGTTTATGGTTATTTTACAAACCTGTACAATATTTGAGCAACGAATGAAAATAAACATACATTAATTCTTACAAGTGGGTCAAAATAAGAAATTTTAACATGTGCAATTGTGGGTTAAAACATCTGTGCAAATTTTCTAAACGGGGCAAATGCAATAATGGAGTTCATTTGTAGTTACACGTAATTGAAATTATTTGACTGGTTATACAAAAAAAGCAACAAATTATTCATTGATTGCGACTGCAAGGGTGAAGTTCACAATTCTTAAAACTACTACATTTGTTAATTAATGTTATAAGGCCAAATCAAAGAAAATTGCACCTGAAAGTGCAAGCGAATAATTAACGTGTAAATACACTATAATGGCAACCTAATCTGGCATGTTTTTGATTATAAAAATTTTGCAGGTTGAAGAGACTAAGTAATAGCAGAATATGGTTTCAATTATAGTGTGGCCTGATTTATCACAACATTCAGTTATAGATAAGCACAGCAGAAAGATCCTGAATTGTAGCAGCATATGAGATTGTTAAGGTGCAAGTGGTATAACACTGCTTATTTAAACAGATGTTTTACTATAAAAGCAACTAACTGAAAAAGATACTGCATACATTTTCAATAAAGTGCAAATGTTATTGGCCTGATCTATTCCATCATTCAATTGTGGCTGAAAGCAGAAATATGGTATTTAATTGTTGAAGCAGCATGCGGCGAGTGAGTACGATTCGGACAGCCTTTCCAATTCGGTTTGCCCAGAACAAAACGTCTGCCGGAATCAGTCTTTGGGGCCCGTAGCAAGCCTCCCTTCACCCAGGGCCCTCTGAATCAGGCCCATGGTGGTACCCTCGGGTCCCCTCTTCCCTACCATGCACAGTGTGGCAAGCACCATGGGGTGCCTGCCACAGGGTGCAAGGTTTTCCCCAATCACTCCATTCTTCAATGGGAGCTTGTGTGCACGTTCAGAGCACATGTTCCCATTGAAGTCAATGGAAGGTCGACCAAATTGGATCTGGATGCATACTGATGCATCATACTAGGTTGGTCGGACTCCCCCGATCCGAGTCGCACGGAAAGCATTCCGGAACCGATTTGGTTGGTATGCTTTCCGAACAAGATCGGAATCGGGCCCTAAGAGTGTCCTGGGCCTAGATTTCTAAAAGCAGAATTTTACACGCTCTGTCTTATAGATAAAGAGGGCATGGTGTCTTTAGCTATAGCAGTGTAGGATGTAAATAAGATGCAGGTACTATGAAGCTACTAGTTTTTACAGGTAGTCAGAGCTGAAGAATGCAGGCTAAAAATATCCTGGACTGGAATTACAGGGGACAGCATGAACATCCTGCCTGCTAAATTTCATGGCTTCTGTGGTGATAAACCGGGTGTACAAGATGTTCAACACGGTTGCATGACGTTTCAACGCATGCTTTTACCACGCTTGCCTTTACAACGCAGGTATTACAATGCAAGTCGTTACAACGACTTGCGTTGTGGGGCGCTGTATAGTGGAATAGTTTAATTTTCTATTCCAACTCCAGTCCCCGTGGATAGTAGGGAAGGTGTTGGATATAAAATTAAACTATTCCCTATCCAATAGCGCACTCCAGCGAAAGTCATTGTAACGACTTTCGTTGTAATTTCTGCGTTGTAATGGTAGTGCGTGGTAAAAGTTTCGTTGTAAACGATGTTCTCCGTTCAACACCATGTTGTCTACGGTGACGCTGAATGGCTAGATGGGTACGGAAGGGACACTCCCCTTGCCTGAGGTCCATGAAGCAGTTTTCCAGTGACCTGCGTAAGTATACAGGAAATATGATATTGTGCTGGCTGGCTGGTAGCCGGCAATGATTGACCAGGCATGTTGGCGTTTGGCAAGTTGTGCCCTATCTAAGTGAAATGTACAGACACGGGTGCCCCTCCTTATACATGTTTTGAAATTTTGTTGAGTTGGATTACTGTCTCAAAGTTGTTTTGCTTACAGGAGATGTGTTTGACCTAGTTGGGTACGGCTGATTTCAGGTGAAACCAAAACCTCCAAACTGCCAGCCCTGGCCATTCGTAAGTTGTTGCACAAATTAAGATAAACACAGGCCCCTGCCGCCCGCTGGTCTGAGAGGCCTAATTTGAGTCTGACCTGGGCATGTGATGAAGATTTTCGCAATCGGAATACTTGCTTAGGGATTTTGACAAATGAGTTTGTCCAACAGCCCGGAGTATTTTCCAAGCATGATTTCTTGGCCATAGGTTAAGAAGAGGAGAATTTTAGCCCTCATGACTGTTGTTAAAGGAGACAAGCTTGAGCACAGCAGATGTTTCACTCATTTTGAAAGCTTCACCTGTAATGCCAGAGCTTTGGCTCTGACCTCTTGTTGTTGTTTCACAAAAGAACATCTGGTGTCAATGTGGACCCTTAAGTATTTGTAAGACTGGTCCGTTGTGATGCTTTTGACGCGATAGAACCATCCTCCTCCTTGATATTTTCTCCATCATGTTAATGTCTGAAATCAATACATAAAGCCCAGCAGCAGAGTCATCTATAATCATGTGACCCAGGACACTGACAGAAGGCACAAATGGTTGGAACAAGAAAGTGCAACTTTCTAAAAGTGCCATTTTCAGAATTGTGACTTAAAATTTGACTCTACCATTAAAGAGGGTTATAAAATTACAATTCATTTGAGTGTAAACACCATAACCATATCTGCTCCAAATTCAAAATTGTCACCTATTAATGTAATAAGATAGTCTAGTGTTAGTCAATGGGCAAGATAGGCGTTGCAACAATGAAAAACAACTCTGAGGGTTTTTCACTGCTAGCCCATGTACAAATGAAAAACACACTTGTCCTACATGTATGAATAGAAGGAAGTTGTGATTGACAATTATATAGAGGGCTCCCTTGGGAAGGGGAGCATTTTCTTTTTTATTTCCACTTAGAGATTTTCTTTTTGGAAAAAATTAAGTTTTGTGCATGGCTCCATCACGTTGACGGAGCCGTTCACCAAACTGTAAACAGCATTGACAGGAACCACTGTCAGAAAATAAATCAGTTCTTAGTCTCTAAAATGGAAGTCAAAAATCCTCAAAAGGAAAAGGCAGCAGGCTGTGGCCACATGGGTTCCACAAGGCCGGATAACCATTACAGGAAGTACCAGTGAAGCTGTTGACTTTTAGAGGTAAAGCTGCATATGCGAGAAATTAAAAATTCATGTCCAGGGAAGGTCTCTCGCTGGCCTTATACTTTTGGTGCTATTGCCCGGTGAAGATTTTGAACTTAACCCTTTTGTTGAGCTCAGATTTCTCCTGAGGGGCTAGGGTGCAAGCTGCAGCTAAACAGGCTCCACAAGCCTGGAAAGCCCCTCTGCGATGTCCAGATAAAACAGGTTGTTGCTGCGGTAAAGCTCTAAGTGGCAACAACCTGAATCCTTGGCTCATAGCTTCTTCAGATTGACTTGTAAAGTTTTTCCCAGTGTTTTGTCAGTTCTCCAGGCAACTATCCTTCAAAAAGTTTTGAAGTCAGAGCTTTAAGGGTTAGATCAGAGGAGTATACTATGACACTTATCCACAGGCTCCAGGATGTAAGGGACTGAAAGTAATTTGGTTGAAGCCACCAGCAGTGTCATGGGCAGGTTCAGTTGGAACCAGTCAGCTGGACTGTTCAGGAAAGTGGCTTCTTGCAGCTTTTGTGTCTCTGTAACTTAACTGAAGGTCAGCCAACTGACCCTTGGTGTCCATTTCCTTATCCTTGGTACAAGTGAGAACAGTTCCAGTCTTTAGGGTTCACCTCACAGGTCTCAAAAGCTGGTGCTGTCCTTCTTCTGTCATCTGCAGGTCCAGTAGTGTTCTGAGGAGGGTGCCCAAGGGTGGCACTTTTAAGTCTAGTTCATACTATGGGTGAGGGAAACTCCTGGCCACTTCCTAAATAATGGGGTAAAAGTTCCCAGAGGTGCACCTACGTACTTGTGCAGCACTTCCTGTGTGTTTTACTGTAAAATATCCAGCACTGCCTCTCTCGACCTAAAACCATTGTGGCTTACCCTTTCTTCCCTTGTGCAGAGCCCTGGGCGTACCCCTGAGGTGTGTCCTAGGGTGTTCACCTTCAAACCAGTTTTGGAACAGGTTTATCCACCTTCTGAGATTGGTGCAACTCTGGCTACTTGGAGAATGACTGGGGCAGGCATAGGTGTGGCAGGGGATGCCCGTTCAAAGCTTGTGCAGTTGGTGGGCAAATCTTTATCTAAATCCAACAAGACCAGAAAATGACAGAAACCAAACACACAATATTTTTGTTGGTTTTAGAACTCTGGGCACTTTACCAATGCTATTCAGTGCTAAAGTGCATATGTTCTCCCTGTAAATTATGTTTATTGATTGGGGTTCCCATGTTTGACTTATGTGATTTACTTTTAAGTCTTTAGTATAGTGCACTGTGTCTGCCCAGGGCCTGTAAATCAAATATTGTTGGAAGGCCTGCAGCACTGGTTTTGCCCCCCACACAAGCAGCCCTTCAAACTGCACTCAGAGCTGCCACTGCAGTGTCTGCACGCAGTTGCGGCAGCCATGTCGACCTGGCAAGTGCACCCAATTGACAGGTCCTAACCTTCCCTTTTGGTTACCTGTAAGTCACCCTTAAGGTAGGACCAAGGTACCCCTGTAGGCAGGGTGCAGTATATGTAAAAGATAGGACATGTACTGGTGTGTGTGACAGGTCCTAATAGTGAAATACAGAGTATTTCGTTTTTCACTGTGGAAAGGCTATCTGTCCCATGGGATAGAATGGGAGTTTATTTATAACATCTTGTCAGTATAACTTCCCATTGGGACAAGATGGGAGAATGGTGTTTAGTATGCCTGAACTCACTATATAAAGATGCATCTTTTAGAAAGGATGATTTTTATATTCTGGGTTTGAAATTACCACTTTTAGAAAGTGGGTATTTTCTTGCTTAGCCATCCAGTGCGCCTCTGCTATGTTTGTGTATTGACTGTCTGGCAATGGAGTGACAGGGGCTGGGGATGTGCATTCTGTTCAGACAGCCACTTGGGGGGGTGAGGTGTGTCCTGCCTTTCCAGGGTGAGTCAGGGCTGGGCTGAATAGACCTGGACTGCATTGAAAGTAAGGGAAGGAGATTTCCTTTACACCTGAATAGGCCTGGTCTGCCTAGGACAATGCTTTCTACACCACCTGCCAGGAAGCTGGGCCAGGGAGGACAGAACTGTTTTTTGCTGAGCACAGACACCCTCTGCCACAAGAGAACAAAATCATTTTGACTATAAAAATTGGGGCCCAGATCCCAGACTTTTAGATTACTTCTGGAATTGAAGAGGAACCTCTGCCAAGGAAAAGAGCAGGGAAAAACTGAGGGAGAAGTACTGACCCTTTGCTGGGTGCTGTCTCGGGTTGGCCTGCAGTAGCTGTTTTTGCCAAGGACAGGAACAGTGTGTGTATCCTGTTTGAAAAGTATCTACAAGGGTTTGATGTAGAGCTTGCCCCCTGTTCAATAAGTCTCAGGAACAGTAAAGATTTCACATTCTCTCTAGGCACAATTTCTGGAACCGAGTGTTTCAGTCACCACTGAGGAGAGCAGCTGACTTTTATCACTGAGTCTTTTGCTGGTTCCATGTCCTGAAGGCACTGCTGCATTCTGCATTGCAACGCTGAACTCACCGACACCGCTGGATGACGATCTCTGACCCGCTGCTTGCCCCGCATCCTGTGGGCACCGCATTCTACAACGCCTCACTTCACTCTGCCGCCGGATCTCACCAATACCATCGCTGCCTGTCCGAACATCGACCAGCTCCGTCACATGCCCCGTAACCTCCCAGCACCAGATCAACCACCTCATTGCAGCCGTGGTCTCACTGATGCCATTGGACGACTGTCACCGAGGCGCTGCCTGCACCGAGCCTTGAGGGCACCGCATGCAGAAGCGCTTCACTTCACAGCACAACCGCAACGGTTGCCCCGACTGTCTTGTACCAACGGAATCGGCCGCAACGAAAATGGTACTATTTACGAGTCTGTAGAAGCTACAGCTGACCCGTACCAATGCGGTCGGTTGGAACTGTTAGACTCTGTCGTTTTCAGCATCATGGTATCCCCGGACGGAGCTACAGACTTAGAAGAACTGTGTTTTTGAAATATTTATTCAATCTAAAGGTTATCTTGCAAAATACCTATTTCCCAGTTTTGTTTGTTAAATTGTTGTCGTTTTTGGTTTTATTTGCTTTAGATCAAGGTTTTCTATTTTCCTAAACTGATGAGGTGTCCATTTGTAGTGTTTTCACTGTGTTACAGTATGCATGCACAAATGCTTCACACACTGCCTCTGAGATGAGCCTGTCTACTCGTGCCAAGCTACCAAGGGGGTGAGCAGGGGTTATTTTAGAAGTGTATCCCCCTTAACCTGACCAGAAAGAAGGGTCCCTTCTTGGACAAAGGTGCAAACAATTGCCAACTAGAGACCCCCATTTCTAACAAAGACTAACTCTGAAAAGGCCACTAGAGGATTTAGGTAGGATAAAGACAACTTCCTAGAAGTGGCATTTTCGAAATAGTAATTCAAAATCCAACTAGACTATAAGATCTGATTTTACATTCCTACTAGTTAGAGTCCTGGAATCATGGTTCTATCTATTCTCAAGCTGAGGTATGCATCAGTGCTTTTCTGTGGTAGAGCTAACCTTGTCACTTGAAAAATGGATGTATAGATGTTTCACTTCCAGGACATGTAATGTGATGTAATGTAACTGGTTACTTGTAAAGCACGTGGCTACTCCACAGAGTGTCCCGGCGCTGTAAAACTTAAGTACACATGTCCTACTTTTTAAATACCTTGTACCCCGCCCTATGGTCAATCAGGTCCTACCTTAGAGGTGACTCATATGTATTAAAAAGGAAGGGTTGGGCCTAGCAAAGGGTTACTTTGCCAAGTCGAATTTTCAGTTTTAAAACTGATCATTCAGGCTCCAGGACCAGGCCTGAAGACATGATTTATCTGTTCACTTTAGTGGTGACACAGTGGGAGCTGCATTCCACTAGTGTAATTTAACGTACAGTCCCTGGGTACCATATACTGAGGACTTATCGGGAAAGTTAAACACGCCTATCATGGATTAGCCATTTCTTCATCTTTTTAGGGGTCATACACATACACTGGTAGTAGACAGCAACGCCCTAATGTTCAGAGTCCATACACCGGAATGAAAAGCCAGCAAAAAGATGGGGCTGACCATGCAAAAAGAGGATTTTCTTACAAGAGTCATTCTGAATTTTAGGTTGAAGCATCCGAGACTCTAGATATTGATGGAGATTAGTGCAAGTAGAGAAGTGTGGCTTAATGGTTAGAGCGGCAGACCCTGATGCAGTAGTCTGGCCGGGACCAGGGTTCAATTCCCGCCTCGGCGGGTCTCGGGCTCAATTTCCTCGGACCTGATAATTCTCGCCTCGGTGCCTATTCTAATCATGAGTCCCACTCTGCACCTCTGGGCAATAGCTTTCTTAATCTCTACAACGGCCCCAACAACGCTGAGGATGCCTGACTTCACCTTGGGGGTGCCCTGGAGTGGGCTCTTCACAGGTAAAGGCCAGGAAGGGTTCCTTGGCGGTATTTGTACAAGTGCCGAGATGCCTACGGGTAGTCATGCGCTATACAAGTGCGTAATCATTCATTCATTCAAGTATTTGGTTACCTGTAAGTGATATGGTATGTGTCAGGAATCAACAGTGGGTTAGGAGTTTGAAGACTGCTGCAGAAAAATACACTCAGGCGTTTCCTTTTAAAACTGGAGGCTCCCGGCCCCATGAATAACAGGCCAGCTGAGGTCAAGGGGTGGACTTCCAGGTCGTGACATGCAGCAACTCAAGGAATTCAACTAGCCTTCCAGATAAGACTAACACATCAACCTACCTGAGAAAAGCTCCAAGGAAAGGCGGGCACTTTAAGGGAATTTAAGAAGAGGCAGTAGAAGTGACTAGCTGCCTCGTAACTGATTAGTTGTATTGCTCCTCGATTCTAGTACAACCATCGCTTTCTGCACCTTTGTTGTTTTTCCCCATGTCCTCCTATTTCCCTCCCTTCCTACAGTTCTTTGGTGTGATGTGTACAAGCGCTGCTGTTTTTACCATCTTGGCTGATTCTTCTCCGGTGCTGTTTGAATTTAGCAGTGTCTTCATTTACTGTTCTCCAGTCTTGGCTTCCCTCTAGTTCGATATCTTCCACACACCTGTAAACTATCTACTCTAGCCTCCAGGTTCTGTTAGTTGTTGGAAGAGAAAAGAGTACTCTAAATGAATAAATACCGTGGTTGAAATACGTGAAGATCACCTTGGAAGACCTAGATCGGAAGGATCTTTTTATAAACTCCACAGCAATCTCACTACTGGACAAACCTAAAATAGAGAGATTGTTCTTGGATTGGAGAGCCACACGTAGAGTAGCAATTGAATGGACCAAACACTCAGTAAGTGCCCATGGCCTTGTCAAGAGTACCGAGGGTATGGAACCGTACCCTTACCTCATGTATAATGCCCAGGATAGGTTTTTAATGTCCCATTTTAGGCTTAATCTTTTACCTAATTTACTAGCTGATCCACCAGTTTTTACATCATCAGTTGAGCAGAAGGGTGCCTGCGGCTGCGACAATAGGTCTCCGCAGGACACCCTTCATTTTGTTCTTTTGTGTTCTTTTTATGCAACCCCTAGGCATAGATTTTTGGTAGAGATTTTAAAACAGGCCAAGTTGAGACATGCTAAAGCCGCTTTACTCTTCTTGCAAAGGGCAAATGATTCCCGTACATTGTGCTGTATAATGAATTTTTTGAAAGTCTCTTTAAGATTAAGGAAAACAAGAGGGTAGGCCTGATTGTGGAATTTTTAAAGCTTTTTAAATTATTTCCGTATATATTAGTCGGGTCTAGATGAATATTTAGTCGCATTTTAAATTGTATATATATGTGCTTTTATGGTATTTTTTAATCACCTAATAAAGATCCTTTGAATTGAATTGAATTGAGTATTCTAAATGAAATAGCATAAAATCTGTCTTGCACTACCATCTCTTGTGTATCATTCACTTAGGTATTACATATCTTTTTGGTGAAGTTTGGTAGTTGATGCCCTTTGATCTGACGACAGGTATCTATCTGAGACACCTTAACTTCATGAGCAAGTGGTCACCCACAATATCTCTCTCTCAACTCCCTCACCTAATTTTCCCAAAAGGAGAACACATTGGGTTTAAACGGCCCTGGCAAATCGCGTATCAGCAGTTTTATTTGCAAACGCTCTAGACTTTTACTAACCTTCAAAAAAATGTATTTATTCTTGTTCTTTGTAATGGTCTTAATTAACCAGCCTTTTACTAATCTTCGAAAAACGAGCTTTTTTATTTCGTTGTACTATTGTAATAGTTTTAATTAACTATATACAATAAATATTACTTACTTACTAAAGGAGAACGCAGGCTTCCGAGTTCAATCCACGCTCCTGGCCATGTGTATCTCTGAGTGTGGAGGCTTGGGGGATATTAGTGTTGGGATCAAGGATTTTCTTACATTAAGACCAAATTCTCACACAACTGCAACAAAACATTATAGCTAATGTGCCAGTGAAAAAATGTCATTTGTGCTGACCAACCTTTTCAGACCTTTCTTTCTTTCACACACTGGTCGGCAGGTGCAAATGTCTCTTTTGCACGGGTTGATTAGTGGGATTGTTGGTACAAAATTACACTGCACATATTCACCGTTGTCTAATCTATCATAAAAGCTGTAAACTTAATGTGGTATGCTCTAATACAAATGTGCACATCATAATGTTTGCGGAAAAAAAAGTGTGTTGTAGGTTGTCAACACTAAAATGTATTACAAAATATACCAAGGAAATTATTAAAGATTAGTAAACTTTTGAAACCAGAAGAAACACTGTCCTCACAAGGTCACCAGGACTGTGCAAGATAATACCTAATTAAATAAGTTGTCCAGTTAATACAAAGTTCGCCGTTCTGGACCGTCATTTTATTCAGGATAATTGGATAAGAGTCATCTCAAATGAGTTTATTTTCCCTGGAAATAAGGTTAATATCAATCAGATTGCACTTAACAGCTTATTGATTTCGCTAACACACGGAACCTTATTCCATTTAAAAGCCTGTGTAAAACGAGATTCTGTAATATTCTGAAAATCTAGATTAAAATAATGAGCGCCTCCTTGCCACCCTTGCATCGATTGGACATCTCCTGTGTGGTATTGCATTAGGAGGTACACTATAATTGCCACATATATATTGATAAAGCCTAGACCCAGGTTCTGAATTTGATAAGTGTTCTCCAGGATGACATTCAATGTAAGCAAACCAGTTAGAAGAGGGAAGGGCATGATTTACCAGGTAAACTAATGCAATGGAATGAATTAATAAGGAGACTAGTTTAATAATAAACTAACATGAAGCCTAGTTTGATATCTTTATAACTGAGGCATACATTCCGACATTATCTTTGCTGCATTCATCATAATGCTAAATATTACAGGAACCTGAATTAATAAACATAATTCACAGTTATCTTCATCGCATGTTAAAAGCAGTTAAAGGCTTTTCCATTAGATGAGACTACAGTAGTACTGGGTTCTTTATGCTTAAACCACTTTGTAATCATACTAAGCAGTTTTTTACTTCAAATATGTTTTACCAGATCATCCTCTTGGCTGACAGCAGAACGCATAAAATGCAGACCAGAGAGAGGAGAGAAAGGCTCAGCTGTTTCAGAGAGGGCAGCGTGTAAGCAGTGAAATGTATTGGAGGCTGAGCGACTTTTATATTTCATCTGAAGAAATAATAAGACATGCAGGGCCAACTTCAGCGTTGGTGGCGCCCAGGGCCTCAATCTTTGTTGATCCGCCCCCCACCACAAAGACCTCTTTCTTCATGGATTCCCTCACCACCACTGTCTAACAATGCCCGTAATTTCTCCCTAGCCCCTCTCACTGTCACAATGCAAGGAGACTGAGGTAAAAACACAATAACATTTATTTTTGAACCTCCAGCACGGCCTCTCAATGTTGAATGCCATTATTAGCCCAACAGTCCACTCACTTCCCCTAAAGGTACCATGGAATGCACCACCTCTCCACCCCCACTACTGGGAAGGCGGAAGACTGGAAATAATGGATGAATATAAAGCATTAAACCAAATGAAACTATTAAATAGTCGTCAGTGAAATAGGTGGTCATAATATTAAAAGTAACATATGCTTCCCCTTAAAGAAACAAGAAAACAAATTACAACAGTTTAGGCCTGGAGAATCCTCCATGAAGGAGTTATTGACCTTGTTTAGACTTGAAATCTACCAGCAATGGTTTGGGCAAAGTCAAAGGTATGGCCGATAGCGCTGGAGAGTGAGTCCAATACAAAAAACGGATTGGGCCGGTCTCTGCTTATCTTCAGTCTTAGAGAATTTTTGAAGAAAAATGTCTGAGAAGATAAAATTCAGCAGGTCAAAGCTGCTCGCAGTGTCCTAGGAGCAGGTGTCATCATCAGGGAGCCAATGGATGGGGTTGTGGGGAAAATTTCTTTGTTCAGACTTAGGGACATATGTAGGTAGCCATTTGCGAATCGCAAACGCTTAAATTCTGCGAATTTCTGCGTTTGCGAATGCAAATCTGTGAAATGGTATGTAGGTAAGAAAAGTACCATGCAAAATTGCTAAAAAAAAATCTGCGCAAAAATATGCATATTCGCAAATCAGCGTATCGATAATTGCATAAATCGCAAATACAGTCACACAAAATGCGAATCTGCAAAATCATATGTAGCAAAAATTCGCAATTTGCGAATTCACGAAGTTCGCAATTTTGCACTTCACAATTACCACCAACTTGGGCCAGGTGGTAACCAGGTGCAACCTATATAAAGTGGCCCATGATGCATCTGTGGTTTCTCACAATGGCTGGGCTCTATGTCTTAGCCAGGAGGCTGCGTATTCGTGAGGATGAAGAGAGAGAGAGACGCCAGGAGAGGATTTACAGAGCACGCATCGCCCTCTTCCAACGCACTGTGGAGGACATCCATGTGCACTAGAGGCTGCATCCAGACACTATTCTGGAGTTGATAGAGGAGCTCACACCCATGTTTCAGTACCCCACACACAGGGCCCACACCATTCCCCCACACATTCAGTTGTTGTGCTCACTGCACCTCCTATCGTCAGGGAGTTTCCAGGGGATAATTGCCACAGCAGGAGGGGTGTCCCAGAGTGCACTCTCGCGTTTCTTCCATGCTTTCCTCAATGCCATGATGCAGAGAATGCATGTCCACATTAAATTTCCTAACACACAGCAGGAACTTGATCAGACAAAACTTGATTTTTATCAAATCGTCCAATTTCCACATGTGATTGCCTGTGTAGACGGGACACATGTTGCACTCTCTCCCCCATCACACAATGAGTATGTTTTCAGAAACAGAAAATCATACCATTCAGTCAACATCCAGGTAGTGTGCAACGCTAAACATCTCATTACCGATATTGTTTTAAAATTCCCAGGAAGCACCCATGATTCCTTCATCTTCAGACACTGTGCCTTACACCGCAGACTAACTAATGGAGAATTTGGAGAGGGATACCTGCTAGGTAATCTCATGGCACATACAAACATTAGTAGGATTATTTTAAACATGCAACAACTCACTAAACATATTTTTTTTACTCCCATGTAGGAGACAGTGCTTATGCTGTGCGGGAGTTCACTCTCGCTCCCTACCTCAATCCTACCAATGCAGCAGAGCGGAGATACAACAACGCCCACAGATCCACAAGAGCCACTATTGAGAGAACATTTGGGATACTCAAGAGCCGTTTCCGATGCATCCACAAGAGTGGAGGCACTCTTCAGTACAGTCCAGAAACATGCTGCAAAATAGTGGTGGCCTGCACTATGCTCCACAACATTGCCATCAAGAAGGGCACCCCGTGGAACTGACTGACTCTGACACATCAGATGAGGCGTGCAGGAGGAGCTGGGGCCACTGCTGGGCGCATGCGACGTGATGACATCACACAAAATTACTTTTAGGTAAGAGAATACACCACAATGATTACTGTTGTTTTCAAAAAACAAAATGTATTTCCTTAAATGCAGGAATAGTAATGTCACACAATGTGAGTGTAGCTCAAAAACTTGCACATGTTCTTTTCCACACACTGCCAATATGTCATGTACTGAAGTCCTTATGGGATGTGTTGATTCACAACATTCCATTGTACATTTTGTTTCCTCATGTACGGCGTGAACGCCTTGATGTTGCACCATCACCCTGGTCTGTGTTTTCAGTGCAGTGCTCCACACCTCTTCCCTGACGCCCACTCCTATGCCTTTCAGCTGGTATTGGTGGAGTAGGTGTGCTACGGCTCGATTGCCCATCTGTGTCAATGCTAGCTGGTGTAACAATGCCCCCAGTTACAGGTGCACGTAGCTGATCAAGAGAATGTGTCACCTGCACCAGGCTCCTAACAACGTCCTGACAGCAGTGTGTCATTGCATTTTGCATGCTGACTGTTCTTCTGCAAAGCATGGCTATTGATGTGGATTGTCGGCTCACAGCTCGGGCATATTGGTCTAGACGTGATGTTAGGCATCTTTTCTCCCTGCGCTGGGACTGGCTAGCAGCTCTAGTTTCATTCAAATGTGCCTCCGTTGTCGTAGCAATTTGCATGATGCCGACTCTCACTTCAGACATGTGCCTATTGTGCTGTGCCAGTTGTCGTTTAATTGACGCAATGCCTTTACTTTGCAGGCGCAGCACTTGTTGCATTTGTCCCTCCAGCCCTGCAAAAACAGACTGCGAAATTGTTGTGGGATTGCTGGTGTCCCTCCGTGCCCTCTGTCTGGCTCCACTGCCAGTGATGTTTGCTGTTGTGGTTTGTGATGTGCCCTGAGAAGCACTAGGCGATACATCAGCCTGTGGCTCATCTTCAGCATCTGTGGATCCTGATTGCATTTGGATTAATGAAGGGACAGTTTTGCGCCTTTTTGTTGAAATTGTAGGTGTGTCAGTAGTGGCACTCTGATTCTCCTGCCCTGCCTGATCTTCTGCTGTAGCGGACTCTTCCACTGGTGCAATAGTGGTTTGGGTAGTTGGTGCATCTGTTAAAAGAAAATAATCACACATGAGTTGTGTGTTTTTTTTGTTTTTATAAAGTTTAAACTGACACTATTTACATGTCTGCTTGTTATTTTTTGGATACTGTACATTTTGTATTTGCAACTGTTGCCTACATGACCTTTATCTGAGTATCTGTCCCTATGTACAAGACATTAGACTGCATTTCCCAAAATGCTTCACTGGGTATTACTGTCATCATGGACCGGATTCCTATTTGTGCATGCAAGTTTTGGGGATTGAGTGGGATGGCAATGCATTGTGTGTTTTTGGCATGCATCTTACCTTCAGTTGTGTCTCTGGGTTCAAAGCTGTCCAAGTCAGCCACGCCCCTCACTGCCTCTGGCCTTAGGGTTGTCTCCACCAACTCCTCCATGGGCGTCGGCTCTGGTGTTGTAGAGCTTCCACCTCCAGTTGTTTTGGCTTCGGCCAGTCTCGTGGCAACCCTCTCCTTCGACCTCTGCCTCATGTCATACCACCGCTTCTAGAGGACGTCGGTGGTTCTATGAATAACACCAATGGCATTGACTTTGTCCTGGATTTCTCCCCAAATTTTCCTTTTCCTTGCTTCAGGCACACGGAGTGCAGCTTTACCAAAAAGAAGATCATGGTGCCTCACCACCTCCTCTGTTAGGACCTCTAACTCCCTTTCTGAAAATGTCTGCTTCCTTTTTCTGGATGCTTCTTCACCCTGCTTGTCTCCACCTTCCTTTTCAGCAGCATTTGGATCCATTTTCGCAATTCCAGTAATCGCATAATAATTCTGCTAATTTTTAGGAATCGCAATAAATTCGCAGAATTTTACCTACATACGATTTTGCGATTCGGGAAGTGCGATTCGCGAAAAATCGCATTTTCCGATTCGCAAATTCAGAATTACCTACATATGCCCCATGTCCTTTTTTTGGAAGTTGAAGATCTCCAGTGGGACAAAGATGCAGCCTGTAGCTGACGAGGGCTCGATAAGGCCGGATACCCCTTCTGGCAGGAGCCTCTGAACATGATTTGATGCTGTGGAGAAGAATGTAGACGCAACTACCTTGAAGTCAAGCCAAGCAGTGATGCACCTTGGGCGGATCAGTGAGTAGGTAGGTCCTAGTCTCCTATTGGTTTTCAGAGCACTTTTTGTCAGAAACTTTTCTGAGCCCCAAGTTTTAGATTTGGGCTATCTGGACACCTTTAGCAACACTTTTAAAGGCTCCCATGGACGGCCAGGACTCACTCAGACTGGGCCCAAGTGCAGGTTTAAAATGGTTGGAGCCTTTTCTGTCCCTGAGGCTCTGTTCAGGAGGCGAGCCAACTTGCCCTTGGAATCACTGGAAGTTTTGGGTTCAAAGAGGAAAGCAGGTATTAAGCAGCTGGGCAGTCCTCTTTGAGCAGCAGAGCAGTCCTCTTGGTGCAGCAAGGCAGTCCTCTGAAGTACATAGTGTACAATTATAATGTTTGACTAATCCATTGCTTCTGGGATGATATCACTAAATACAAGTGTGGAGTATGCCATACTCACCCAAAAATTCCTACATTTCCTCCGAAACCAGTTAGGTCCCATTATCCGTAACTTAGTCACTGGGTTACCCTTCTCTACAGAAAACATTTTGCAAAAATTCAGTAAAAGTATGGGTCTCAATGTTATTTACAAATGCAACCTAATCAATCATTACTACAGCACATGTTGGAGCTTCGCCAGCAGCTTTAAAAGGACCATAAATAAACAGGCCCAACTTAGACCAAGGAGACATGTCCATCTATACAGGAACAACAGGGGATGGTTTGTCAGAATGGCTTTTATCACTCATAACACAGCTCTCACAATCACACACATAATTCTCCACCCTTTTATTCATCCCTGGCCACCAAAATTCTTCTCTAACCTTACGTTTCATTACACATATACCCAATTGCAATCTCAAGTATCCTCGTTCTCAAATTGGTTGGCACCAATAACAGTTCAATCCTTCGTACCAACTCTTTGACACTTGTCAACTCCAGTGCAGGAACACATTCAGTGCTCACACCTTTAATGTTAGGCCAACTCTTCTCAATCCAGTTTTTGGCCTGAGAACAATCTCTTGATCCAAGGCATCTCTCTACTCTTGTTTGGGAATCGCACAATTGGATAATAGTACCAACACATTATCTGTAGTACACACCACAACCTCATCATTGGTAACGTCATCTTCAAACCCCAATGGCTGCCTGGACAAGTCAAATGAAACTACATTTTTTCTTCCAGGAACATATGCTACACAGTAATTATATTCCTGTAACCAATACTGCCATTTGGCAAATCTGGGTGTGGCCCTAGTACCACCCTTAGTACTCAAGAAGTTCACCAGTGGTTTATGATACATATGCAAAAAAATAGGATTAACCCACACGTATGTTCTAAAATGTTGTGTGCCCCACCACAATGAACACCTCTTTCTCTATGGTGGAGTATGTCATTTCCAACCCTCCAAAGCCCTAGAAGGAAATACAGCTGTTTCTTACTATCCATCTAAATTATTCTGAGTTAACACAGCCTCTAAACCATCATTGTTAGCATTGGTTATAACGATTCTAGTAGCATTAGGGTCAAAAGGTTTAAAATTAAAGTGTTCACTATATCTGATCTGATCCTTTCCACATCCTTTTTACACTCCTCACTCCATATAAACGCACAACCTTTCTTTAATAACTCTCCTAGCATTGCAGTTTTTTGCACAAAACTTAGGAATGATTTCAACTGCTCTTTGTTAGTAGGAAACGGTGCACATTCCACATCTTTGATAATCTTACCCTTAGGCTCTATGCAATTAGCACTAATTTGAAAGTTTAAATAGTTAATGCCACTGGCTTTAAACTTGCATTTGTCTGCATGTAGAGTTAAAGCTTTTTCTTTCAATACCGACAACACGCTACCCAACCTTTCATCATGTTCCACCATGCTTTCAACAAATACCAGTTGGTTATCTTGAAAGTATAAAACTCCTGAATGACCCTGAAGCATCAACCGCATGAGTCTTTGAAAAACTGAAGAGGCTCGCCTCAGGCAATCATCATCCACCTCCAGATGACAGCACATTTCTTCACAACATTGGGATTCACTATCAATTGGCTGAAGTAACACCTGACCTCCTCATGAATGCCCTTTTTCATCCAAGCTATTCTGTATGTTTTATTCTCTGTCCTGGATCTCAGTTCTGATGACTGAAGCTCTTGGTGTTTCTGGCCTCCTGCATCCTGATGGCCAAACATACCAGATGGCACATGTGGTATTTACAGTTGGGACCTCAAATCCTATTGAGCATAACATCAGGAACACCTGTCAAATTGAATTCAGATTTTGGAGAAGACTGCAAAAGATCTGCAGTGATTGCTATTGGACTGTAATTGAGTCAGTGGCAGTTCCCTCTCCTTATCCTACCCAGAGATGACCACATCAAGGATGCCTAACTCCTGGATTGGGGAGGCTATCTGGGAGGGGTGAAGAACAAAAGCCTGTAGTGTTCGGCATTCACTTAACTTAACATACGTTTGTTGAAGTTGAAGGTGAAACGCCTGGCTTTGAATGATTTCTTGATCACCATCAAAAGAATGCTGGTGCAAATGCTCACTGTCAAACACTATCACAATGTGATACTGTAACAAGCAGGGTGGGTCTTTGGCCTTGTGTCAGGAAGCTCTAAGTCTCTGGAAGTGTCTGGACTGCCAAGGAATGTTTCTGGTTGTAACTCCCGTGTTGGATGTTTAAATATGAGGGCGGACTAACTCAGCAGCTGATGCTTAGCGGATCACGAATGTCAGTTGTACTTGGAGGTTGCGCAGGCCATCTTACAGCAATGTGGAGGACCATGGTTCAATATACACCACAGCTGAGAATGTGCAATGTCAGCACTTTTGCATATTTGAGTTTCCAAGACAGCTCTCTCTCTCAGAGATGTCTTCCATGCAGAGTGGAGTTTGGGACTCCTGTATGCCTTTTCATGACTACATCCTCTGCCCTAAGTTCTGAAAAAGATCTGAAAAGGCCAGTGCAAAGCCTTCTTAGTGGCACCAGATTTGGCCAGAAGTGAGTTACCTAGAACTCTTGCGAATGAGCATATGTTCTCCTGTCAAGCTGCCGCTTCAGGATGACTTTAAAGAGACACCAGATAAAAAAACTTGATTAATTTAAATAATTTGCTGGGGGATTTAAAAAGATACTGGGTTTGAATAATATATACCTGTTGTTCCCTCACATAAGTCTGTTAGATCTCTATAGGAATGTCTTGTTTATTTTTTCAGTGAGACATCCTAATTTAGAAACGAAGGGCTTTTCTTGTGTATATATAAAGAGTATATGTATATACAAATGTGTTTGAAATTGAAAATGAAATATATAAAGTAAAAAATCTTTTCATTTGATAAAAAAAAATCATTTAGTGAAATTCTAAGGCGTGGTGTGGTTCATGACAAGACAGGAGATTGTATGAAAAATATATAAATTGTGGTCATAGTAATATGAATACTAAATAGGGGATACTTTGTCCTTATTTCCTATTGCTACAACTAAGAATATAAACCATAGAACCAGGGTACCAGTTCCTTATAATTTCAGGATGATTTTCAGTCACAACAGCAAGGCAGGATCCTACACAATTTGCATCTCCATGCTTGGAGATTGAGACACACTGCCACCCACAGAGGCACAGGGGAACTGCTTTAAAGTTTCTGGATTCAGTATGACTCCTGGAGAATATTTACAATGTGAGGAATCTTCTTTTAGATAGACTATATAAACCAGTAAGATTGTTCGTTTTGCACGTACACAAGGTCTTACAAGTCCTGCATTCAAATGGATTGTTCACAAACATAGAAATATTTGAGTTTCATGCAACAGTCTTATTGGCTTTGCCAATTTCTATCGCAGGTTAATCACTGGTTTTTCGCAAGTAGTGGCCTCTATAATTAAAAGTGAAAACCTTTCAGTGAACCTGTGAAGAATGTCAGGCATTTTGCCCCTGAAAAAAACAATTTACCTCTACACTAATCTTGTTGTATCCAGATACTACACATCCATAATTTTTGTCAAAGCTGATGCTTTGGGAGCTGTATTGTCCCAGCACCATAAGGATAGGACACTCAGTAGCCTTCTGGGGGTTAGGTATTCTATCCCAGTGAAAATCTGCAATTTTTGAAGTCTACCAAGGCCCTAATACCTAGACAGTTACATTGATCATTATTATTTGCCATTCACAAAAACCTTTAGACTAGGAAGAAAACATAGAAAGTCAGATGCCTTGTCTTGCCCTTCTCAAGTAGAAGACTGAACCGCTATTTCTTATAGAAAATCCAAAAGCTGTGTTTCTGTCAAACAGAAACACTGGATGGCTCTGGTTCACCAAGATGTATCTGAACTGTACATATCAACCTGGCTGGCAGGATATATGCCACAGGGAATGAATCAGGGAATCATATTACATATTAATACAAGCTTCCTCCCAACACAAGATTTACCATTGCAAACCTTCTCCTAGTGACACAATACATCGTTGTCAGGGTATTTGGGTAAGACTAAGACCTTTAGTCCCCTGCAGCAAAAGTTTTGGCAGGATTCACTAAGAAAAGATAGCCATCAGTATGAATACCTGTGATGTTTGTGCTAGAACAAAAGGAAGTCACCACTTTACTGGAACCATTAACTAATTAACCAGCCTTGTGGTACCTGTTAGAATTCCGGTTTCTCATTGGCAGAAGTGTGCACCCTGTCCAAGCAGGAACTACAATCCTAGTCAGGGTAAGTCAGATACACACCCGAAATTAACCTGTGCTCATCCTCTGGTAGCTTGGCACAGAGCAGTCAGGCTTAACTTAAGAGGCAATGTGTAAACCATGTGTGCAATACTTCAAATAGAATAACAGTGAAAACACCACACAAAATTATACCACACCTGGTTAGACAAAAAGAGCATAATGTAACCCCTTGCCTGCTCATGACGGCCCCCGGATGTCCTGAGTCACAGAGGGCGTGTGCTCACGACGCCTTGGGGCCATCCTAATCCCGCCCACTATGTAAATGACCCACACAGCACGAAAAATCGCCGCGCATGCAAGGGGTTAATGAACAAAACAATACCAAAACAACAAACATCCAATCAGTATAAATGGAGTAATTCTAGGATACTTGTTGTGAGTCATAATGCTGAAAATTGTGAAAAGCCACTGCGGTGATTGACTGTTCAAAGGTTTATGGCATAAATGTTTATGAAATGGGCCCCTTTGGAGTGGTAGATGCCTGCTTTGCACACTGGATCGCTGTATCTCTGTGTTTCATTTGGGCCGGCTGGTCCACCAGTTTGTATTGTACTGCATTTTATGTGGTTGTTTGTAATTATATAAAAGCAAATAAAAACAATAAAAAAAATAAGTATAATTGGAGTTATGAATTTTTAATGATTACATTGAAATGTAGTACTTAGAAGCATAAAGCACCAATCTAGTTACGCTTCACTGGGACAAATCCAAAAGTTCAGGCCGACCTCAATTGATTGAGGGTCAGATATAGGGACCAAACGTGTTCCGCAGCAAAGTAACTTGGCTGCGCCGTTGATGGAGCAGGGGGTGATGTGTCAGAGTCGAAGCACGGGATTGGTAGGCATTGTGTTGTCATCAAGCTGTGCAATCAGGATGTATCCTCATGAAACTCTTCTGTTGTAGGCAATGCGTCATCATCAAGCCACGCAGCCGGCGATGCAGTGTCTCCTAAGTGGCGATTCGTCGAGGTAGGGCGCCTGTCGTGGCCGTCCCTCCCAACTCTCCTGACACTGGATTTCCCATCAGTGGATGTTCTCTGGATACAAACCAGGTACTCCTGCTTGTCTCCCCTCTGGTAACCATCCAAGATCAGGGGCTGGAAATAGGGCTGCCTGGGTCTCTTACCAGACCCACTTCTCCTCCTACTCTTCGAAGGGACATGGGACCCTTCTCCCCACCATATTGGTACCTGTCTCCATGCCTTTTTAGACACTCTGGTACTCGCCCAGAGGTCTGCCTCCTTTGCAATCTCCCTCGGGTGAGTGAACTTGAAATCAACCAGGTGTTGGTGTAGCTCTGGAAAACAGTGACTGAACATATGCTTTCCAGCAATCAAATTATACAGCCCCTTAGAACTGATTACCTTACTACCCTACACCAAACCATCCAGTGCCTGCAGAAGTACGCCACAAAATCCCCTCAGGACTGGTGAGACAGTTTCTGACTCCTCCTGAATCTCAACCTGCACTTTACCAGGGTGAATCAATATCTGTGGACAAGGGTCTCCTTCATGGTGGAATACCTCAGCCTGTCCCGCTTCTCTATGGCCAGTAGGCATCCCTGCCATCACCAGGTATATACCTCCATAGGACAGCTCCCCAATCTACCTCAGGGATACTGTGCACTTAAAGAGTGACCTCATATGTCGCCAACCAGCTCTATGTTATCCCCCTCCGTGAAGTTAGGCACCAAGTCTCCGGGTGTGTGGAGTTTTCGTTCAGCACTGGGCATAGTCATCTGCCATAATTTCTGTCAGAATCTACTAGCTGTTTGGCTTTCAGGTTTAGATTCCTAAGACTCAGGCCATGAACCAGCAAGATCTTTTTCTTTGCCAAGACCCTCTTTGCAGCCTCCATGGCAAGTTTTTCTCTGGCTACGGCCCACTCAAGCTAAGCTTTCCTGTACTTCGCCAGGGCTTAGTCAGCCTCAGCTCTTCTCTCTTCTGCAGTTAGTTTGGTCAACTGCTGCCTCAAGTCCCTCTCAGCCGGTCTGTACTTCAACAGTGATACAACGCCCAAAACGATACCACACCTGGATAAAGCAATACAACTTAATTCAATTAACGCAATGAGACCAAATGACAAATAATCAATAAGCATAACCAGAGTTAAACATTTAAAAAAATTACATTTAAATGTAGTGTTTAGAAGCACAAAGCGCTAACCAGGGCTATCTGGTCGCGTTAGACTGGGACAAATCCAAAAGTTCTGGCTGATCCCAATGGAGCATGAGTTGGACACTGGGACCAACCGTATCCCCCTCCAAAGTACCTTTGTTGCTCAGTCGACAGAGCCCAAATGCGAGCAGGAGGTGATGCATGGCTGCTAAAGTACAGAATTCGCAGGTGATGTGTCATCGTCGAGCCACGTCATTAGGGATGCATCATCGTTGAACCTTTCTGTTGTAGGCAATGCGTCATCTTTGAGACTTGCAGCCGGTAATGCAATGCCACTAAAGTGGCAATGTATTGGCATCGAGGGAGATGCACGAGTTCCAACTGGGGTAACAATGGCGTTGCATGGATATTTACAGTTGCAGCACTTTGCACTCACTTGCAAGAGCCAAGGGCTGGCTTGGCCTCTCAGAGTCCAGGTGCTGGTGATTATTGGGATGAGGACTTTGATGTCTCTGAGACTTTCAACAGAAGGCAAGCAGAAAAGCCCTTTGACCCACTCTAGTTCTGGGTTGGAGAAATGCAGGTCCAGTCCTTCTCACTCTCAGAAAAGAGGACAGTAGGCAGTGTGTGAGCACAGCAGAGAAGGATTCTAACAGATTCCATCAGAGTGACAATCCTTTCAGCAGGACAGCAGTT
Organism: Lissotriton helveticus; assembly: GCF_964261635.1. Lineage (NCBI taxonomy): Eukaryota > Metazoa > Chordata > Amphibia > Caudata > Salamandridae > Lissotriton > Lissotriton helveticus. Next base: position 1,545,701,557 of record NC_136063.1, on the reverse strand, counting down.
CTTCTTCCACAGTTTCAGAAGTGTACTGAGTTGGTGGTGTCAGAGGTCCAGTACTTATACCCAGTTGTGCCTTTGAAATCAGAGTCCATGCCCTTCCTGCCTTGTCTCCAGACTCACTACAGGGGAATATGCAGCCCGTTTTGTGGGGACAGGCATGGCTTATTCAGGTGCAAGTGTTTCTCCCTCCCATGCTGCCCAGCATATAGATGGCGCATATGGTAAACCTAAGCTCCCTTTTTTGTGTGGCTGGCTGGAGGGAATGCACAAAGCCCATCTGTCACCCTCCCCCAACATCTATTCAGAGACAGGCAGAAGGCACCAAATGGCTAAAGTAAAATAATGATACATCAAGGATGATGGGATCACACCATTCAATTTAACCATATTTAACACAAGCAATAATCTATGAGTGCGTGCTCTCTGGATATGCGTCTTGCCCAAATGGTGCACTCATAATCAACCAAATAGTATGGAGTGCTATTACACCCCAATTACCGGGAGCACAGCCAAAAAAGAAATTACACATTAGTACTCCAAAATGATCCTTCATTTAGCCAATTTTCAAAATATTATATTTAGGCTATCTGGTTTTAGGTTTAAACCTATATTAACTGATAAAACCCCACCAAAAGGAAAATAGCCATCACCGGTGTAAACATATAAACACTGAAAAAACACCTTTACAACCACAAACTAAGTGCCATTCAAAGAAAGGAAAAGATGAGTGAAAGAATCAATTTTATTTCTTCTTGAAGGGGCCAATACAATGTAACTTTGTTATACAAGGTATCATCAAGAAAAACGGGGCTAACATTACTCTGCTTGAGTTTAGTTGTTTAGGGATGTCACTAAAACATTGTCTCTTCGTCCTACTGCGTGTTCAGTTTTGTGGTCTTTGATCTAAAGATGCAGTGTTTAGATGCATGTTTTAGGTCTAACTTAGTTATTTCATAAACTGTAGAGAATTGGGTAATATCAAAATCATATTTGATATTTTGGCTACATTTGATTTCACTGATAGGTAAAATGGCTTGTTTCATGAGAACATTTCCTAATATGTACCATCACATTTACACACAGACTGACAATAGGTAAAATCCTTTAATACATCAGCCCCCTTTTCTAGTGAGTCAGTATGGATTGTAAGTGAATTGCCAAACACCCCAGGCTTTAAACATTCAATACAAGATGTAGTGAAAGGTATATGTGAAAAGAATGTTGTCACCAAGCATCTGAGATGGTGGTGAAAACATGACACCAGATGTTTGGTAAACATGGAATGCAGTATCACATGGAATGCTGCTGAAAAATGTTCCTACCAAGTTCAATAAAGATTGGAGTGATAGTGTATGTATTTGCAGTAATTCATCTACGTATATGAAAAAGTTGTATGATGGCCTGTCAAAATTGATACCTGAGCTGAAGTGCTTCCCTGAAAGAGATCCTTGTCACTGACTAGATGGTATGCTGAGAGCATCTTTACAATCTTCAGAGATAATGAAGAATGCTATTGACTTTGTAGTCCATTCTGGTGCAGTAAAAATGTATTTGGACCTCATATACCCTGTGCACACCCTAGCTATACACATGCACTATCAGTGCAGAAGACAAACAATAATTAAAATGCTATTAAAATTCCATGAACACTGGAAAAACACAGTTTCTGTTGTTTTTAACGGCGCAACAATGTGTAAACACTGATAACCACTGTTTTTAAAGGTATTGAAAATACTGAAAAAACCCCACCAGAATTTACCAAAAATAGAAACTGAAAACAGGATATTCCAGTTTGTTTCATGTACTCTGTTTTCTTCACGCCACGTGCAGGGAATCATGCTATTTTCAAATGCTTCTAATGTTCAAGCTGTGCCCATCCGGACCTCATTCAAGAACACGATGAGAACACATGATTCGTCCGAAACAGTTTTCTTTATTTCCACCCAATGTATTTCAGGCTGCATGAGCCCTTCTTCAGGGGTAACTACAATTACTGATTGAAAAAGACCACTATTACTTCATATATCCTAGCCTTGTTGCATATGTGTACATCCCCCACTCAATAAATTCATTGAATTGGACCCCCTCCCTGCCCCATGATTTTTAAAGCCTCATCTCTCCATTTGCTTCCACACCTGACCCTTACAACGCATAACTTAACCGATTCAACCCCTCATCTCTGTACACTTTCCAAAATTCCCCATTCATGCCCCTTTGAAACTGAAACGTAATCCTCGCAATCACCCAGTTCCTCGCAATCACGCTTAAGATAATTTATGTTTTGAAATTATAGAAATCTCAGATCCTGAAATGAATCCCTTGAGGGCATCTTTACCTGAACCTGTACATTACCCAAGTGTCCAAGGGTCTATTTGGTTGCCCACTTCATGTTTGGTAACTTTCTAAAAGTGGCATTTTCAGAATTACAATTTAAAATCTAACTTCACCATAAGTCAGGATTTTATATTGTGATTCCAGAGACACCAAACGTGGGGTCCCATCTCTTCCCATTCAGAAATTATACTTATAAGATTAATAAGGTAATCCCAATGTCAACCAATAGGAGAATTAGGCCTTGCAGTTGTGCAGTTCACTACCTGGACATGTAAAACTTAAAAGCACCTGTTCAACTTTTTAAATACACTGCAGCCTGCCCTTAGGCTGTCCAGGGCCTACCCTAGGGATGCATTGTTTGTATTAAAAAGGAATGTTTGTACCTAGCAAGAGGGTTAACTTGCCAGGTCAACATGGCAGTTTAAAACAGCACATACAGGCTCTGCAATGGCAGGCCTGAGACATGTTTTAAAGGCTACTAAAGTGGGTGTCACAATCAGTGCTTCAGGGCCACAAGTAGCATTTAGTGTACTGACCCTGGGCACATGTAGTGCTCTTTACTAGGGTCTTGTAATTAAATTAAATTGGCTAATTGTGGATAAGGCAATGCTACCATGTTTTAGTTACAGAGTACATGCACTTTAGCACTGGTTAGCAGTGATAAAAAGCCCAGAGTTCTAAAACCAATAAAACAATGTCAGACAAAACAGGAGGAGGAAGGCAAATAGTTTGGCGGTGACCCTGCAGAAAGGGACAGGTCAACGGTACCCAAGTCCAATGGATTTCATTGTAGAATTGTACGAATATCAGTCTGTAGATACTTTGGTGGTGGTATTTGACTTACTAACCAAGATGCGCCATTGTATTCCAGTAAAAGGAATTCCGAGTGATTCTCAGTCGGCTATATTTTTGTGCAATATATTGTGAGGTTACTTGGTTTACCTTCCAATATAATTTCAGATAGAGCAATCCAATTCATCTTTCATTTTTGTTATCCTTTCTGCAAACAATTAAGGATCTCATTAGAACTAACTTGAGCCTACTATCTAAAGTCAGATGAGTAAACTGAAAGAATCAACAAGGAGCAATGTGTCTTATGAAGCTATGTGACTAACCTAAAACACTGTGCACAGTTTGTAAATATTGGCCATTCAGTATTTAACCATTTTGAGACCCACTTAAACATGGAACCCATAGGACTGCAGTTATAGTTGGGGTTGTTCTGTTCAGTGGCCATTCTGTTGTATTAGTGTCATGCACACTCAGTGAACTCTTGTAACAGTCATTTTTGGTGAAACACTGTGTGAATTTTTCCTGCACTCTTGAACCTACAGAGCGGACTGTAGTGAGCATTGGGTGTATTCAACAGTATGCAATTTAAAGTGCAAACTTTTAACCTATTCTGTTTATGTTAATATGTGTTTATGTTTATTGTGATGAGAGTGCATATTTGGCATACCAATATTTTCCTAGGGAAAATGGCTTTGAAGGGTGAATGTGAGACGATGATTACCTCAGAGACTGGCATCTTGTGATTTAGATGAGGTTTTGCTGATTTTGAATTCAAGATACCACAGTATTCCCCACATTCAAGGATCCGCATTCAAATGGCCAGGCAAGTCCCTGCTACTCTAAGCAAAATGAAAATGTGCCTAATGTTGTGGGAACACATGTGCATGAATGAAGTGAGTGTAGAGAGCCAGAAGGGGAGGTAGTGCAATCTGGGAAATTTCAGAATGATCCAAAGACAAGATCAGTAACCTCTGCTTTTTTTCTCTCCCCACGGATGTGTACCTTCTCTACATGTTTTGTGTCTTAGGTATATTAGCTTGCTATTTTAGTTTATTGTTTGGTCCAAACCCCTTCCCTTGAGGTCATAAATGGCACCCAATGTCTTGTACACAGTGACTATCATATGTCTTCAAGTGATTGTAGGGTTCATGTACATGTTCAAAGGTTTGATTTTTTATTGGAATTTCAACAGACTAGTTTGAAAAGACATGCCAGGTTTATATGGGCACTAGGGACAGTAATAGCTACCTCCCTCTTTCCTTGCTGCATCGGCGATAACAGACTGCATCGGCGATAACAGTGACTATTTTGCTCTCTTGCAGGAATGTGGTCTGCAAAGTGCTGATCCTGAAGCCTTGCAATCTGTTCCACAATAAATGAAGTAGGGGCACTGCTTCTACAGCAGTAAGACTTTCAATAAGAGCCAACCGAAAGATGAGGAAGAACATATGCCTGCCAATAGGCATCATACGCATTGTGTGTTGCTAACTGAACCAGGTAGGTAGGCAATGTCTTATACCATGTGCAACTTTTACAACTTACCTCACATGGTTGATGATCCTGGTAATTTTTCCCCAGTTCCCCTATTTACTAGTAATCAAGTATACAGGCCTGCTTGAGGAGTGATCCCAAACTGTAGCAGGAGAAGACCTCTGTTGGAAATGCCCTTTCTGCAGGGTCACCCCCAAACCTTTGCCTTCCTCCTCCCTTTTTTGCTGAATTCGTTTTTGGTGCCCTTAGGACTCTGTGCTCTTTCCCACTGCTAACCAGTGCTAAAGTGCCTGTACTCACTCTCCTAAACATAGGTTTATTGACTTATCCACAATTGGCATATTTAATTTACTTATAAGTCCCTTGTAAAGTGCACTACATATGCTCAGGGCCTATAAAATATTTGCAACTAGTGGGCCTTCAGCACTGATTGTGCCATCTACCTAAGTAGACATTTAAACATGTCTCAGGCCTGTCACTGCACAGCCTATATGTGCAGTTACATTGCCATGTTGACTTGCTATTTAAAACCACTTGCTAAGCCTTAAACTCACATTTTATTACACATAAGTAACCCCTAAGGTAGGCCCTAGGTAGCCCATGGGACATCGTGTTGTGTTAGTAAAAAGCAGTACATATACTTTTTAGGTTTACATGTCCTGGTAGTGAAAAACCTCCAAAGCCATGTTTCTCTACTGTGAGATCTACCCCCCATAGGTTAACATTGGGGATTCCTTGGTACATCTCATAAGTATAATTTCCAATTTGAAGGAGGTAGCGCTGCCATGTTTAGTACATATGGAATTATAATGACACATTTATCATTACAATTCTAAAGATTCTGCCTTTAGAAAGTTGGAATTTTTGCTCTCATACCCAGTGTGCCTGTTACCTGTCTCCACTTTCGCAACTGCCGGCATACCGGCGTACTTTATGGTTTCGGAGTGCACGCCTCGAACGTGGACCCTCGCTCCGCAACCGGAGATTACGTATTCAGGCCGGAAGCTCCGAAAATGAACCAGAACCCATTCTTACATACAGGAAATGACATACAGGAAGTGGTAGACAGGAAATACATCACAGGAAGTTGTAAGCCATTTGCATTCATTCTGAGTCATCTTCTCCCACAGATTAGATCCTCTGCCATCCTTCTGCTCATTTCAACCTAATTTCCCCCAAAATGGCTGAGGGTTATGAGGAGAAAGCACACCCTTTCACAGAAAAGGAATTAGACATCTTAGCTGAGGTGGTGGATGTGCAGGTTAGGGGAGTCCCTGTGCAGGGGTCGGTGGTGGATGTGCAGGTTGGGGGAGTGCCTGTTCAAGGGGTGGTGGTAAATGTACAGGTTGGGAGAGTGCCTGGATAGGGGCGGAGGTGGGTGTGTCCCCTTGCTGTGGTCCTGTGCAATTTGTGGTACAGGTGTGTGGGTGTGACGTACTGTAGGCAAATGTGATGGCTCCACTCTCTGTGTTAACTGTGAAGGGAGACTTTGGATCACTTCCAGCATGCCCTCCATCATCTTCATGGGCAAGCCATGGTGTCTTAAACTCTCTTCTCTTTGGATGGATATCACGTCTGTGATCTTCTTGAACATGTCTTGCCAATTTCTATCCATCCTATCCAAAACATGGGTCAGTCTGTCCACCACCGGAGGGATTCGGCTATGTCCTGCAGGGACTCAGACATGTCTAACAGGGTAGCCCCTATGACATGAATGTCCTGCCACACATCTGCCTGCTGCTGATAGAAGTCCTGCTCCACTGACCACCATGGCCAGATACAGGCCCTCTCTGCAGGGGTTAGCCATGGATGAGACTGCCCGGTCCAACAGCGGGGGGGAGGGTGGCAGGTAGAATCCTGTGGACAGGAGAATGGTGTCATGGGGATACCTGGACCACAACAGGGTTGTTACTTCCCTTAGATGGTGGAGAAAATGCCTGGGATACACTGTACAGGGAGGAGTTTGTAGGGGAACCACCACATCTATACTGGATGTGAAGCCTGTGAGGGAGTGATGTCTGTGTTTGGGTGCTTGTGAGCTGTGGCTGGTCAGTTCTATGCTGAGGACAGGCAATCTTTTTTTATGAGGCTGAGGCACTTTGCTGGGCGGAGGGTGTGAGGCCTTGCATAATTTGGGCAATGAAGGAATATTTCTGGCCATGGCATCTGAATAATCATCCTCTGAGAGTATGGACAGATAGTCTCCATCATCGTCAAATCCTTCAGCCTCCTCTGGTACTTCCTCCTCCTCCTCTTGTGCAGTATTTGCAGCCGACATTACTGCCTGCAGGAGCAGTGGATTTTTCCCTTTGATTGCCCGTCGCCCAACACTGGTGGAAGGTCCATCCCCCTCATCGTCCTCATCACCTGGAACACAGAGGTTGCAACAGGATATTTAATTGACATAGTATAAGATGTGGAGCAACACAAGGGTTGGTTCTACTGTACTTTGCGTCAACAGATGTAGCACATGTGACCTGGTTTGTGGAACCCTACAAGTGACAGCTCACACTATAGCACTGAGGTGTTGAACGGAGATGTATATTGCACAAGCAAATTCACCAGCTCCAGTCACAGCTTTGTATCCCGTGGCAACCCCCCCTGATGTAAACTGCTGAACCATGCCCCTCATAGACTTTGTTGATGAAGCCGTCACGGATCCAGCAGCTGTAGAGGGAAGTGACACCATACTCAATGATCTGCATTACTAATTTACAAACAAGCACATGTGACAATTATAATATATGTGTAACTTTGTAAACATCGACTGCAGATTCTATGCAGAAGGGGATTTGGATGGTTGTCATTGTTTTGTAATCTATGATAGGGAAACACTTCACACCACACTTACCTGATGGACAGGTGCAAGAGGGTTTCACTGCGGCAGCCAGGATGTCTTGCATTCCCCGGGATGGTATTATATGCTGTACTGGTATAATTCTGTCAGCAGCTGTGATGATACATACATGTCCATATTTCAGGACAGCAGATGGTAGCTATGAGCTAACATGTATGTGTCATTCTCAATGACCATTGATATGATATTCCTGGCCGAGGTGCAGCATGTTTACCTCATAGACTTTACATGTGGGCCCCTGATCACATGCAGCAGTTGCCAGCTGTTACCTCCACACAGCACTGACATCAATGAGATGACACATCAACAGACACACATGTATGATAAGGTTACTGATATTTGAGGAAGGGGATAATAATCAGGATGCCTCTGGATTACATTGATTACACCTTCACCGTTAACACTATCATGTCTCATGAGTATAACATTGTCTGTTGACAAGTTAAAAGGAGTGTACATCACCATGCTGACAAGTTTCACATTTGCACATCAGATCAAACATTGCATTGCAGAGTTCATATGTGAGATGTACATTAGTCAGGTACATTTGCTGGGTCATTTGTGCTTCCCTACCCATGAAGTCACAAAGCTTATTTTGGAATGAGAGATCACACATTTGCTATGTCCATCCTTTGAGTGTCCTCTGTTCCCATAATCCATTTCCAACATCATGGTCAAACTTAGCTGACAATGGATGATGTCTTGCATAACAGATATCCTAACCTCATATATTACACTCTCACTTATATAGGTGAATACAGTAGAAGAGGAGGGAAGCAGAATGCACCAATTGACCAGGATCCCACATTGTGGGTAAGTTGAGAAGCTTTGATGGTTGCCGCCTACACTGGATTTGCGCTGTGCTTTTCAGCCAAGAGATTTGAACATTTCACTTCCTGAAGAGTCCCCTTAGCAGCCCATACATCCATCACAAAAGTATACAACTGGCATCAGTGTGACCCTCATCCATACCAATTTCAATAGCATTTGTTCATTGATATTTTGCAAGAGAGTTTTCATATCATTGAATTACAATCCAGTTGTGTCTAGGACACTTCATATGACACTATGTACTATTTTATGTCCATTCTGCACTCACTTGTCATTCATTTTGTTTCATCCTCTCACTAGCCACCATGGTGTGGCCTGGTATGTGGTTAAATGCCATATTTAGGCATATTGTGATGCAGGACAACAGTGATGTAAAACACATACAACGTACAGCGGAGATTCAAGGCACAATTCATGAGCAAGAGCATTCAGGTACATTATTCTTGGGTTTACTTACCATGGCCCCGCACCTGCCCATTGTGTGGTCCCTGGCCAGATGTCACAGCCAACCTTGTAGCAGAAGTCAATGTGGGTCTTGGAATCTGGGATGACATCATTGAATGATAAGTGTGTTTGCAACTTTACATTTCTGCTGCCACATGTGATGCACTCAATTTCAGGCACAAAGGATAAGCACAAGCAGTGTGGCCACTACCGTTGCAGAAGTGTGTAGCACTAATTATCATGATTTTAATAGCCCCACTGACTAGATGCAATGTCTATCAAATTGACACCATGAAAATTCCTGATGTAAGGTCCACTATTGTGTTTTGTTTATGGCCAAAAAACATGCCATCTGATGATAACATATATAACCAGCTGGGTGGACTGGACAGTTTCATGTATAGAAAAAATATTCTAAATTGGACAGTGGATGCATTCTCAATACTCCTGACAATGTATCTCACTTCTTGTTCATCATTGTTATATTTTTTAACATTGAATATCTTGAATTAGTCTACAAAATCAATTACAATATAGTGGGGACTCCTTTTTGACTTGTTGTGGCATTCAATTCCAGGACTAGGTTCACAGTCCTGGAACTGTTGGTGGAATACATGTTCACAAATCACAAAGGTATGATGAGTCTAGATGTATTATATTTTGTCTTTCGCTATTCACAAATGTCATTAGCTAAAGGTAAGTGTCCTTTACAAATTCCAATAGTTGTTAAGTTAGATTTTCATCTCCGGTAAACTTTGAGATTCGGGCTCTGTATGTCCCTCTGTTGTCTGCTGACAATATATGCAGTTTGACCATCATCTGACCAGTTCGACTTACCAGTTTGTGAGGGTAATATGCCTTGCTCTGAATGATGTTCTTTCCTCCCAGAAGATGCAGGGACCTGTGCTACTGTGGTTGTCTGTACACTGGCTGAATGCGTCAATAGGTGAGAAGAGAGAAAAATGACCAAATCGAAAATGTACATGTGTAACTTGTTACCCATTCCTCATATCTTCTGCATGCTAACAGTATTGTAAAGTACTTCCACTGCCGGTGCAGTTAGGAGCAGTGGGGTGTAGGGGATGTAATGGCGTGGCAGGGTGGGAAATAGACAACAGGTTTGTCACAAAACACTGCTCCAACAGCAATGGCCGATCAACACATCTCCTTGGCTGCGAGAAGAAACCCGGCACATTGACTTCGGAACCAACACATCTTGGAACCGGTGCTTAGCACTCAGAACCAGCGTATAGGCATTGTTGCAAGGAGAAGACCAACACATCTCCTCAAATGCAGGATCAAAATCAACATATTGGTCACCTGCACCCTGCCTCTCGTTGTTTGCAACCAGGATTAAAGTACTTTTGCTCAGCGGGACCTGCGTGGGTTCTGTATCCAGCTTGTGCTCTATTGTGGTTGGCTTGAACTCATGACTTTGTCCTGGTCCAGTGCAACCAATTAACTCTTTAGGTGCTTACTGCTTCTATGCACTATTTTTGCATTTAATCTTTAGAAATTCATATCTTGACTTCTTCTAATTGGGATTTTGTCATTTTGGTCTTGTTTTATTTTTTAAATCATACTATATTTGTCTAAACTAGTGTGGAGTCTTTTGTGGTGCTTTCACTATTTTACTGTTCAAAGTATTTCACAAAAACATTACGCATTGCTTTTTAAGTTAAGCCTGACTGCTCTGTGCCAAGCTACCCAAGGGTGATCATAGGTTAATTTATGGTGTGTATCTGATTTACCCTGACTATGATTGTGGTTTCTAATTGGACAGGGTGCATACCTCGGTCAACTAGGAACCCAATTTCCAGCTTGTTCTCATTGTGAAGAGTAGTGAGACCATACACTTCAAGCCTACCTGAACTTTACAATGAGAATTTCCTTGCAGCACAACCAACTGCTGTATACTGTTGTGTCCTATTTGGAGCTTCATACAAACAAGTTCCTGAGGAAGTCCTGTGTTGCATTCAAATTATACAACAAGCACCAGTGTTAGCTTTGTACAGTTCAGTAAATAGCTTGACTCATGTATAGAAGTTCTCTGCAGAAAGTATATAACACTTATGATCGAGAGATTGGGCAAGGTCCCATAAATGCTGGTTGTATGATGGTACAATTCATGCTTTTACCCCGCATGCCGTTGCAAAGCAATGTTTTACCCCAACAGCACTGGAGTATGGAATAGTATAATTTACTTTTCCAACTCCAGTCTGTGCAACAGTAGGGAAGGTGTTGGAGTTCAATCCAACACCTTATACCTTCTACAGCAAGCCATTTTCGTTGTAATGGCTTGCAGGGTAAAATCATGTATTGTAATGCATGCGTTGTAACGGTTGTTCCCATAAATATTTCTCACAAACTCCAAACGTAGAACTGTAACCTGCAGGATTTATTGTTGAGTCCTTCCATGTATGTACTCCCAGGCTGTACACATAACCAGTAGAGGTCTTCCACAACATGTACATCTTGATACCATAATGAGCTCTTTTGCTGGGTATGTATTGCCTGAAGAGCAGTCGATGTTTTTACAAGATCAAGGACTCGTTGACCACTACATTCTTTCCAGGAGTATGAATTTCTGGAAACTTGGCAAATAAATGTTTCACGACAGGTTGAATTATTAATCATTTGGTCTATGTAGTCTGAGGAAACATATCACAATTATTATTGAAATGGAACATATGCTGCTAAATTGAAAACCTATATTTACCCATAACTGATGTGAAGTTGGGTGTTGCTCAACCTGTATGAGGATGGTTGGTTTATGCACTATTCCCATGTTGAGCATAAGATCCAGAAATTCTTCCAGCTGCCTAACTGAAGTGGGAGTGCACATGTGTGCCCCAGCATGAGGCCCTGGAGTAAAGTCATTCTCCCACAGAAACTGCACAGCATGTAGATATTGTTGGTGGACAATTTCCTCTAGGAAGTCAACATCCAGAAAAAGTGTGAAGTGGTCAATTTGCAAAATATGTGTAGTAAATACTTTATAGCCAGCATTTGCAGCAAATGTTGGGATTTATGGTTGAAATTAGAGCCTGATTTAAGAACATTACAATTATGGATTCCTAATTTTCGACTCATAAGAAATTGCAAAAAAGGAAACGTTCATGTTGATTTACAAAATGTACCTCATGCAAATAACCATTGGTTAGGATTGGGCATTTTAAAGTATAGAATATGTAAATGTGATTCAGTATAAATCAAAAATTGTGACTGTTGCATCTGGAGGAAATTAGGACCTCACCCAGTTCAGAAATTGTATTCCCTGGGAACAGCAGAGAACAGTCTGTGTTAGCCTTCCAGCCAAGCAGTTTCATTGTAGAACATGTTGAGCCAATAACCACAGGAGGAGATGCTGAGGAAGTGGAAAAGAATAGTATGCAAAACTAAAGAAACTAGAGGAAGAATACATGGGGAAACTTGACAGCCTCTTTGGGTAGGCTTCCCTGTCTGTGCCTAAATTCAGCAAGAAACAAATAGGGACAAGGGCATTTTTGCTTGCAAAGAAAAATGTAGTGGATTTTAGCCTATCTTCTGACTAATCAGTGAAATACATACCAATTTCTATCCAATATGCATCACATTTTGAGTTATACTTGTATCTACATGTTTACCTCAAGAATAGTGATTAGTCAAATCATCTACGCGCAGCTAAATTGTGTGGCATTACACATGTGGAAATAATCTTGCAGTATTTTGTAGGTTTATAATCCAGGGTACCCCCACTTTTATGTTGAAATTGAAATCTACCTTCAAGTAGGCTGAAGGTTTATTACACAATGCTCCTTGTTTGCCCGTGGACGTGATTATATTTTCCTTGTCTAGGGTGTAAATCACAGTCATAATCCAAGGCCTTAAAGAGTATGCATTGTCACCCACAAATTAAGACAACTGATTTAGTGTGTGCAATGTTAATCATCCTATGCAAAATTATCTAATAGCCAGCCATTTCCAAACGCTTCTTTGGATACTCACTCATACAATCCACAGTGTCTAAATATATCGGAGTCATGAGTGCTCCTAGTGAATTTTTCAACATGTCCGTAATCTGACTGTTTGCATTGCACACTACTTGTACGTTTAATGAATGCTTTTAAGGTTATGAAACGCATACTCTGTTTCAGAGGGTGGGCAAATTTGTGTACAATTTACACAACCAAGCACTTGAGAAAAATGTGTTACTGCATAACATTTAATTATAATACTTTGTAAAAGTTGCTAGGGAAAGAATTCTGACTATTAATTTTAAACACCATTGCCTAAAGAAATTTGCAGAAAACCCTACATAATATGATTTGAGAAACCTCACCTGCAACTGCCCCAGTGAGTTGGCAGCGACCAGAAGCTAGCAGATCTAATCTATACAATACATCAATGTGTATAGGTAATGCTACAGTGTGCTGGGTAGGTGTACTTAATACAGTGTCCGAATCATTAATCATACTAAAAGCAATCGTCTTGGTAATCTCTATGTTGCATAAACGTCATCAGTTTGATCAAACAAAGGCACCCTTTGCCTGAATATCCACTCTCTCGTCTTCTCATCATCTTCATTTGTTGGGCCCCCTAGAATTTCGATCCTCAGTACAGCATACAGCATAGGGTGCAGCCATTGTGAAAATTTGCAAGGCAGTTTGTGCCCCCCTTTTTACTTTACACCTGGTTACCACCTGATCACAATCAATGATATTGTGCAAAAAGCAGTGTTTTTAATGAGTTTCCTGATTGTGAATGTTTTGTAAATCAAAATAGTGACTCATTAATTCGAAATCGCTTTTAGCAATACGGGAATTACAATCAAATCAAATTTCAGAAGCTTTATTTGACAGGTTGTCATAAAAGCAACACACAATACATCACAATACTATACACGATAAATAATACATAACAATACACATATTAAAAAGTTATTAAATTCACTGATTGCTGTCGTTTTGTGGTACAAATTTTTCTAAAAAACATTTATGGACAATTAAAAATTAATACATAGATAAAACCAATTTTAAGAACAACAGGTAATTTGCTAGCTATCATCATGTGGCTGAAAAGTGCGAGTGCGTATAATCCAAGCCCACTTTAAAAATTTCGCTACAGCAATCGCTATACAGGGTGAGCAGCCTGACTCTAACATCCTTAGGGCTTCTATATGCCTCCGGGTGCCCAGGTTTAAGCAGGTGGGTTTATGCCATTTGCGACGAGGGGCAACATAAAGGGGGCATACAACAAATAAATGTGCTATGGTCTCAACCATGTTTAAACAGTTATGACATTTATCGTCTCTCAATAGTGCCCATTTGGAGGTAAAAGCTTTTACAGAAAGTGGCCCGACCCTGAATTGAAAATACAATTAGCGGTCTAAAGGGCTCTCTATGATGTCCCAGTATGCCTCACAAAGGGGACGTGATTTATAATCTAGAAAATGACCAGGTTGGTGTTAATTCTACCTCTATAAGTTTTTACCCAGACCATTTCCCAATATTTATCTTTCAGTTGCTTTTTTGATGGGAAAGTTGACATGTCAGGTTCTTCCCATAACTGGCTGAGTTCCAGGTCTTTTAAGAGTGTCCTTAGCTCTTTAAGCCACTGGTTTGCATGGAAACGATCTGCCTTGATCACATCCCTCAATACTGTGGCGTAATGAGCCAATTCTGGAGTAATACAGATTCGTCGCCAATACTATAATGGTCGTAATCTTGCCATGTCCACCACATTTTTTCTACCTAAGTCAAGAAACAATGGAGCAGTAGGGGTGCTTTGGGGAACGCCAACCAAACTACATAAAAACTTTCTCTCCGATGTTGCCAGTTGGCTCAAGTTTGAAAATCACCAAAGCTCTGATCCATACAAAGTAGCACTTAATACTTTTATATGATAATTCTCCAAAGTAGGTGTAATTGGCTTTGTAAGAGAAGATTTGTATTTGGAGGATAGGGCACCTGCAAGTTGATGGAATTTTAAAATAGCCATGTCTGTGTGACCTTTCCAACCCATATTGCTCTGAAGTAAAATACCTAAATAGGTGAAGGCCTCCACTTACTCTAAGGGAATATCATTCAGGATGATTTTGCCTTTGAAGGTTTTCCGCTGATTCAGGGACATGAACTTGGTTTTTGAGGTGTTAATCTCACGTCCACGCAGTTGGCAAAATTCCCAAAAATGCATTGACAGCCTTCTGCAACCCACTCGGAGTCCGCGAGATACTCAACGTATCGTCCGCGAACATGAGGACAGGTACCCGGAACCCCGCTAGGACAGGAGCATCTGATGGGGAACTACGTAGGTAGTTCACTATACCATTTATGTATAGTGAGAACAGTGTGGGTGCCAAGACACATCCCTGCCGAACACCTCGCGGGACAGGGAATGCGTTGGTAACCTCACCCTGTGCTCCTCATCTAATTCTAGCGAAGTTGTTCTCATGTAGGCGGACGATGAATGTCAATAGCTCAGGGGACATCCCTAATTCAGCCAAAACCTTCCACAGTTTAGAGCGGGGGACTAAATCGAAAGCCGATTTCAGGTCCACAAGACTGCAAAAAGTGTCCTGTTAGTTAAAACAACATTCCTCCAATAGAGTGCAATAAAAAAAAAAACTTGATCAATAGAACTAGTGCTGGGGCGAAAACCGGCTTGGAATGGGGATAAAATATTTTGTTCCTCTACCCATGTTTGTATTTTGTTTTGAACTAGTCGACCAATACGTTTTTGAGCTGAGTCTATAAGACCAATAGGTCTATAGTTACTTGGGAGGGATTTGTCACCCTTCTTGAAGACCGGAATTATTTCAGCTCCTTTCCACGAGAACGGAATCAGAGCACCCCTGGCCACTGCATTAGCTAGAAATGAGAAATACTGTCACCAAGACGGTCTATCGCTTAAAAAGACATCAGCAGGGATGCCGTACATGCCTGGAGCTCTGCCGTTAGTCACACAATCTAAAGCTAGATCGTATCGCATCCTTCGTAGTAAAAAGCTGACTTTGGTAAAAGATGGTGGGTGGTAGCGGGGACTCTGTCTCTGCCAAACTACAGGCATATTGTGGTTTGAAGAAATCCAACCACTGGGATTTAGCAACATTATTTTGTGGGGGTTCTGCTAATCCTCCCCTATCCCATTTCATGATATTCCAAAATCGCTTGGAGTCTTTTGCTGCACAAGCTGATTACAAATCCCGCCACCTGTCCTTGTCCCACTGTCTTGTGGCAACTCTCTGTGCGCGTATATATGAATTCCTTGCCTCTGTCACTTTAAAGGGATTTTTTTACCTTAGTTCCACGCTCAGATTTCGGCGGGCTAATTTACATGCGTCGTTGTACCACCTGGCCATGTGTGACTTTTTACATCCCTTTTCCAAATATGTGGCCTTACTAAAAAAAGATTTGAGTCTAGAAAAAAGATTTGTGTGTGCCTCTAGCATTATTTTGGGGAAATCGGGGCTACAGGTTTGTGAATTCAGAAGGACTAAATCACTGACAACCTCGGTTTTAAGCGCCTCAAATTTCTCAGGGTTCTCAATGAATTTACCCCATTTAATGTGGCGCATATTATTTGAGTCAACTATATCTAATGTGTCTATCCCTCCCCTTGGGGTGTCATCTCTAGCCCCCAAATGTGCTTGAAATATTGAACAAAGGGGATTGTGGTCACTTTCCAGCCTAGGTATAACGGCCATATCTACCAAGTAATGCCATGATCTTATGTCCACCAACAAATAATCTATTTGACTACTATACCTTCCATTATCAAAAGTGTTTGCTCCCTGTTGATCAGAGGGGGTTCTTCCATTAGCCGCTCTAAGCCCTCTTTCAAGGCACATAGCCTTTAGTTGTATGGCTGCAGCTGCCTATCTCTTCACAGTGGGTACTTCGAGTTGTGGGATTCCCCATCTGTTATCTTCATCTGCAGTGAGAATCTGGTCCTCTTGGCCAAGTGGTTCAAAAGTTGTATTAAAATCACCACCCACTATAGAAATTAACTGCTCAGGGAGGACCTCAAGCTGGGAGTGAAGAGTGGCTATTACCTCGGATTTATGTCCCCCTGCTAGCCCCCTAGCATAGACGTTAAAAATAGCCACCCTAATACCATTTGTCATAATGTCATGCATTGGGGACATAATTTGATGCGCCTTACATCTTAGGTTCTGACGGACCCAGATTATAAGCCCTCCAACTGGCCGACCTTTTGATTTTTTGATAGCGGGAACATAGAAATTAAAAAACCCCAGACGAAAGACTGGAGCTGTTGACCAAGTCTCCTGGAAAAGGTTGATTTCATGCTGGTCAATAAACCTGCCCCATTCGGGAGATAATATCTTATTGCCAATTCCCGCTATATTCCATGTGAGCAGGGACAACCTTTCCTTGTTTTGGGGCATAGTAGATACATTCAAAGAATACTCCACTCCTGGAATGTCACCCTCCGACCCTGTTGGTTGCTCTATGAGCTTTGGGGAATTGGACTCCGGCAGATCACTACCTGTTATACAAAAATCACGCTCCCTGGTAGAGTTCAAACCTGTCATGGGCAGAGGGTCACTGATATGGGTAGACATAACATTCACTTGTGATGGTTCCAATGATTTTAACAATGGTTGCAAGTCTTTACTAGTGACTACCTTACCCTGATCCAGAGGATCGTACATTCTACTATGCAATGGTTTTTCTCCCTGAAAGTAGTTATGTTCACCATACAGTTAATCACATTCCTCCATGTCAGTCAGAACCCCAAACCGATTTCTCAAACTGATTCCACCCATCATAAGTGGGGTAGCTCTTCCAAATAGCCTAGGTGGATGGAAACGACTTGACCTAAATCAACTTAAATTCATTACACACCAACTCCTATCGTAAAAGAATTCTAAGGTTAGTGGAATTATTGATGAGTTCCTTAATTGTAGAGGAAGTAAATTGGCCAGCACATCAATCAGCACCTGAGGACTTGAAAAATTCATACCTATGCAATCGCCCCTGAATTTTTTCTTACGATCGCCTAGCCATGTCACCCTTCTAGCCATTATAATTTTCCCTGCAAGTTGTTGTTTGCCCCTAAGGGATATCCTCATATTATTAGTCAACCAATGCGAGGCTTTGTCAACTAAATAGGCTGCTGTTTCCACTTGGCCAGATCCCAGAGGGGGAGCATTAGCCAAGACAAGTACTAGGGGTAAGGCCTAAGGGATAAATTGAAATGACTCTCTCACGTGTGGGGGTTCAGTATGTGTATCTGAGGAGGCACCTACACCAATAGCTACAGTAGTAGTGTGCGTGGGCCTTTTCACCTGGTTTGTTGGTCCACTAGTATGTTTTACTGCAGTAGTTGCGAGGTCTTGATCTTTCAGTACTACCCCCCCTACTGCCAAAATGCCCTGAGTTAAAGGGAATGGATGTACCTGTCCCCTTGTGATAACTGACTGGCCGTCCGGCACCTGATGTGATGCTAATCCTACTATGGGGGCATTAGGCTGAGATATCAAACCCCCATTTTGCTCCAAAACAATCATCCTATCTTCAATGATGGATAACCTGGACATTATAGGAATCAAAGTACGATCTAATTTTTCTCTGAGTGTGACCCAGATAGTATTGGATAGGTCCTCTAATGAAGGATGGGGATTTGGAGGTAGTTGTTTAGATGTTTTTGGCCTTGCTTTTGAATGCCTCGTCCCCTTCTGTTTTCCCTTTCCGGGAGGTACCAACCCACCAGCCATAGTACATCGTCTCACGACAGGTGTAGGCAACGGGGAGATGCAAGGTGACACGTCTTCAGTGATACCCAAAGGGGAGGCATTTAGGGACTGAACATAACTACTTTTTGACATAGCGAGTGGATCAACCAAATCTATTAAGTCCCGAGGTAGACCTGGGGATTCAGTCTGTGTTACAGGAATGTCATGTATCATGGCAGTAATAGTGCGACCTGGATGCAGCGAGAGCCTTCTTTCTGTTCTTTCGATTTCCTCATTTAACATGCTTGATACTTTTACCAAGTATGAGTCCAGAGTCGCTCCTCCCCACCGTTAGATTTACAGCCATCAGTTCTCCTTTTCCCCATGATAGTTCGGCACAGAGGATAGTTTGGTACAGTACCTTGGTATGAGGTAGATGTTGGTGGGGTGGCCTGTCCCGGCCCCCTCCGGCCCCGGACGGCCACAGACGGTCCCGCCCTTGTCCTGGGCATCTCCCGGTGCGTCCTGCGTGCTTCCCCGCGGGACAAGGTATCAAACAGAGCTTTATGCGCCTCCTGGTGCGGGTTGATGAGAGGGGCGGCGTCCTGGGTTAAGGCTGCAGGGCTGCTGGGAGAGGTACTTCTGGACCTGCGGAGCCCGGCCAGCAGAGGAAGCATTGGGGGCAAAGGTCGCAGCACCTCGGCGGAGCAAAGCCCGGCCGGTACAGGAGTCAAGAAGAGGTAGGCCTCCCTGCGCCTCAGCGGAGCTAAGCCCGGCCGGCGCAGATACCCCCCACAAAAGAACACCAAGTCCTCTGCCTCAAACGGAGCTTTATGCGCCTCCTGGCGCGGGTTGATGAGGGGGGCGGCGTCCTGGGTTAAGGCTGCAGGTGTGTTGGGAGAGGTAGTTCTGGACCAGTGGAGCGGAGCCCGGCCATCAGAGGAAGCAGTGGGGGCAGAGGTCACAGCACCTCGGTGGAGCAAAGCCCGGCCGGTACAGGAGTCAATAAGAGGTAGGCCTCCCTGCGCCACCGCGGGGCTAAGCCCGGCCGACGCAGATACCCCCCACAAAAGAACAGGAATTACAATCACGAAAGTAAGAAATCAGTATATGTTCGATGCAGTGTCCAGTTTTAGAAAATACTAATTTAGAGAGTCTTTGTACATTGCAAACTTAATATTTAGCTATCAAGCCCTAAATTAGGAGTCTTTCAAGGAAGTACACTACCTGCACCTGGTACTGTACCTTCCTTGACTCTGGATTTGGCTGGCCTTCCACTGTCCCTCTGCTGCACTGATTTTCTTGTGAAGGGGCATCACCACAAGTCTTCATCGAATAGAACAGTGACTGAAAAATCACTTCTAGATTTTGCTCAGTGCCCCTTCATCCTCAGATGCTGTCTCAGTATCAAACGCTGCCTCAGAGCTCTCCCACACTATTTGAGTTAGGGCCTCGGTTGCAGTCACCAAGCATGCTGTGAGAGTAAGAGTATAGTAAAGTGTGATAACAGCAACAGTCTCAAAGGTGATAAAACACTTTTCTGAGTACATGCTGCAATGTGGAAAACATCAAAAAGGAATAAAATAAAGAGAAAAAAATGACTTCAAGTTACAACAGACACAATAGGGCAAAATCACATATTGCCATAGTTGTCCCTGGTGCCAGGATTAACTTTTATTAAGCGACAACGTGCTCCTTGTGAAAGAGCAGAACGTGGGTGACACAACGAAGTTAGCCATGTGCCCCTGTGTTTCCCCCTACACCAGAATGGGCAGGAACCTACTTTACCTATTTGTCATTTATTGTACCATTTACATTTTACTTCAGCTGCGCATATCCTGGAGAAATTGGTGAGCCCACTTCAGCCATCAATCAGTTATTGTGCCTTTCACATTTTACTCCCAACCAGCACACCATATATTAGAGGGCACTCAGTGAGCCCACTTCAGCCTTTTTTCAGTTATTGTGTCACTCAAATTTTACTTCTGCCCACCATAGAATAGTGTATGGTGTCAGCCCACTTTAGCCACGGATCAAGTTATTGTACTGTTAGCATTAATTTTGTGATAAAGATGGCATTTTTCTTTTGTGTGTGATTTTCAAAGGAGAAGTATCAATTAATCAGTCAATTCAATCCTTATTCGATTTAAAAAATGGATCATAAAAGATGCAATATTTCTAAAAATCATCATAAATAAAAAAAGACTACTATAAATAAGAACATAATAGTTAAGAATGTGAAAAAACATAGCATAAAAAGAACCTTACTTTTGATCATTCACCAACAAAAAGGTGCAAGATTTTTTATACCTCAGTGAAGCAGCCAATGGTGACTCAAGACACATAGTAAAAAATATAGCAGCATTACAAGAAATAAGATGTCAAGCACTACCGTTGTGCAAAATAGGTGCATGTCAGATAAAAATAAGCCAGGTAGTTATTATCACGTACATTACATGCACAACATAGCAACCTTAAAATAATATTATTTTTCTCTGAGCCAGGATGGATTTCAAGAAGCATCCGACCCAATAACAAGTATCCAAATCTTTAAGTTACTGCAAAAAACAGGAGAGCAACTTTGCATTTAGAAAATGTAAACCTATGTAATAAAGTCAGTAACCCATAGATTTTCTTTAGTGGTGTAAACACATCATGGTAAGGCAGTCCCGCCGTCAGGATTTTCAGAAAAGTATATTTATTTTCGTAGATCAGACAGGCTACCTAACATTACACTACCAAGCATAGGTGACTATGACAATCCAAATGAGTCTGTCAGACTTGGCTTAATCAAGACTGCTCTAAGGGGGTATAGGTTTTGCTCTTGCCAGAATCTCACCACCTCTCACATGCTTCATTATTAGCATTACTAATGCTCATTAATGACAACAACTACCTGGGGTTACGTAGTGCAATATAGAATATGGCAATTACAAAACCTTCCACTGTTGTATGACCCCCACCAATACCTCTCACAAGAGCAGCGATCAAGATAGCATCCATTGACACTGTTTGTTGACTCCAGCCTTTTGGCCACTGCAAATTGATGCTGTGGGTACATATGAGTGCAACCACAGTGCCAAGCCATAGCCCATGCAGTTGCAAAAGAGCTGTTGTGCTTAGTAGCAGTAGGTATAATTTGTATCAGACAGTTATACTAAGGTTTTATTTTTGCTTCCAAACCATTGCCTTAGACCATCACTGCAGTGGCAGTGCTTCTCCAGTTCTATAATCCATTTAAACCATAATTGAACGAAGATGTATAGAGGTTGAATAGCATGCTCAAACAAGCTTTGACTACAAGGGTCTTATGGAATGGTGTTGTGTCATGGCCTAAGAACCTAAATAGCAATAAAAGAGCATGAACTAACTTTTCAGGACTTGCATCAGTAAAGTGCATGCCTTGAGAAATCCTATTTGGGATATAAATGTTTAACCTTGATCCCCTGAGGGGCATAAAAGTGAATGATCAATAGCAACTTAATCTGTTACCGGATTTTCTGGGGACCAAACAATGCTTGGCTTAATTGCAAGCACTTGTCACACTTCCCCTCCCCTCCCCTTCCATTTCTGCGGCTCCTTAATGGTTAGCATGGGTTGTTGACTTTGTAGTAAACCAATGTCTTGAGAAAAAGGTTTTTGGCCCGATTATTGGGAGCTAGAACCAGTAACTGCAACGAATACCACTAACATTATGTTAGATTGAATTCTTCCTTTGGAACTACGTTCTTTCATCTTGTTTCTTTCTTAGCATCTTTTGTTATTGTGTCCTTTTTCCTCAAGTAGTTTATATCAACTTCCTTGTACATTGCCTGGCTCTGGTCCTGTCCTTTGCTCAGCGCTTGTCTCCTTCATAATGTTGGTGCCTTGGCCTTTTCATCAACTCAAGAATTACATTGATTGCCTGAATTGGTTCTTTCTTTCTTTGTTGGGTTTTCCTGCTACCTGTGATCCCCTAAAGGAGACACCTATCACTTTTCATATGCAATATTCTGTGTATGGTGTTACAATGGGTACAGGAATGCGTCACAATCTCTGCCGGCAAACTCGGAGAGCACTCAACAGAACTACTTTGTGTCCAGTCGTTGAGACAAACATATGTGGCATCCGTTGACTCATTTTTAGCTAGTTCTAACAACCTTTCAATTTGTTACATGAAATACATTGCTGGGGTTTATCTCTCATGCTGTATGTCATTATTACGAGATTTTGTATCGCGAGGGCACTTTATGTACAGCTTGACTAGTGAATGGATGTCACGAATCTCATTGTGCAACAAGAGTGTGTCTGTGGTCAACCTTACAGATCTTAAATGCCGAAGGTTTCTTCTGAGAAAAGCCTGAATATTAGATCCTAGGATAAACAGACGTGATTCAGGTGCTGCACCTTTGCCATAACCTTGCTGACATTAACTCACTAGGCTGCCGTATCAGAAAATGGAATACTGGTACCATTCCCTTACGTTATACCTCTTGACACTGTGTGGATCTATATCAGGGTATTCATGACTAACCAAAAAGGCAGCAGAGGGTTATACAGAATCCAAAATAAACGAGCGATCAGAGAGGAAGCTGCCTACTGGATTATTACTTCATTGTGATGTAGTGTTCTTTAAAGAGGTGTAGCTCAACTCTTTCCAAAACTGAAGCAGTGTTAGAGCAGTCCACATTTTAAAACACCTGCATAATATAGATGTTGTCCAGATTCATATTTCTATAACAAAAAGTTGAAATTGTTGATGTTTGTCCTTTTTTTAGATACACAATTATATATGTACCTCTATCAAATGCATACTTGGAAAATGATTTTGAATTATGGAATGCTACAGTTTTTGCAGTCAGTGTGAGGTACAGAGACATGGCACATTTAAGGGTCTACTGTTCTATTTTCAGTGTGTGTTTCACAAGAGATTTTTTGTTTTTAAATAACACAATGCACAAATAAATATGTTAACACTGTTGCTTACCTCACATAATTTGTTTTTGTTGGCCATAAAACTCTGCACACTTTACCATTGCTAACCAGTGCTAAACTGATTGTGCTTTCTCATTTAATCATAGATAATGTTGCTTACTCCCAATTGGCTAACACCTACTTGGCATCTGTAAAGTCACGAGTAAAGTGGTGCTACATGTACCCAGGCCTAAGCCTTCCTTTTGAATACATATGTCAACCGTAGAGTAGGCCCTAAAGGACAAATGGTGCAGCGTTTATAAAAAGGTGAACATGTACTTTTTTATGTTTAAAAATGCTTTATTAGGAATAAAAACAACAATGTGCAATTACAACAAACAAACAATAGTGATCAATGAAACAACCCAAGTAAGTGTATGAATAAGTAGAATGAATAATGTACCAACCTGATAACAAAGAAGGAATATTAAACAATAAAAAGGATTGACAAATGAAACATATCTGCTATTACGAGGGTGCATACAAGAGAACCTGAATTGTTATTATGAAATATATTGATAAGAACAACAGCATTTTAATCTATTTGTTTTTGTTTTTTTAGAAATAAAGAAAGAAAGAAAGGAAAAAGGAGAGGAAAAGAAGAAGAAGAGAGGAAAGGTAAGAGTATGCAATAACAGATAGAAAGAGCGGGGATTATCAATTATGTAATATAATGAACAATTATAATAAGAGGATAAACAGTTATAATTTAAAGAGATTGAAAATAACAAACTTTTGATACCGATCTGTTCATAGTCCTAGATAAAAATGAAGTAAGAGGAAGCCATAGTAAATCTTTTTTAACTTTTACCGGAATAGATGTAGCATGGTCACGATCTAATCGATGATGATGACACAATAAGTTCCACCATGCCATATATAAAAAACAATTCCGGTATCTTTCCAATTAGAGGTGCTGATTTAAAAAGCTAAGGCGATCATTAAATCAAGTAGTTTTCCAGCCGAACTTTGTGAGGCCCAACATGGGGAAGCACGGCCCAAATATACATACACAAAATCGAAAGGGTGGGACACCAATAAAATATCATTGATCCTATGCCAAATTTAACCAACTTTTTTTAACAAGGGGGCATTCAAAAAACACATGAAAAAGATCACTTTTATGTATACATAACCTACATTTAGCAGTAGAGGAAACTTTAAATTTATATAAACTTATAGGTGTAATATGTAATTATGCATCATTTAAAAAACAATTAGTCACAATTATCAAAACATCTTTTTTTCTTTTTTTCCTTGGTCACACTACAGTTAATAGTAAACAAACAAATTGACAATTTGTTTGTTTACAATTAACTGTAGTGTGACCAAGGAAAAAAAATGTGATTTTTTTTAGCAATAAATTGTGAATTTGAATGTTTTTCACTAAAGATGTTTTTATAATTGTGACTAATTGTTTTTTAAATGATGCATAACATGATTCCAGTACTGCACTGATATTTTAACAATACTTTTAATAAATAATTGAAATTTTAAGCTCATGTGTGATAATGTGCCCCTGTTGAATAATTGTTACAAAGAGTTTTGTAAATTTGGTAACCTGCGCAAAGACTTTCTTCACACTGAAGGGTAGGTCGCTATACAGTTTAGCGACTTGCCAGGATTTTTCCATCCTCAGGAAAAAACTTTGGAAAAGGAAATTTGTTGTTTTAATATTGTGACCCATTCCTTTTCCGGTAAAAGGGTACCTCCCTCCATACTTGGTTATCTTAATTGGAACCAACACTGCATCCATAAATCATAAGAGTTTCATTTACCACATTCTCTTAGGTACTAACTTTTAAAAAATGCAATATGATTTACAGTAGAATTAGAGCTCCCTGAATTTGTATTGTATTTTTAAAAATATTTCTCTGTATTTATCCATGTTTACATTTTGGCTGACTTTTTGATATTTATTAAAATTTATTTTGTATGTTATGAATAAATAAGACATAATTTATTTATTTTCATATGTAGTTATCCGATAAGTGTACGCTCATACTTTGATGTCTGTCAGCTTTTAGTAGATTAAGCAGCTATATATAACACAACAATACACGTGCATGAAAATATATAATATAATATATATATTATTCACAACATATACGATACAACATATCAAATATATGACAAATTAATGCTGAGATATGCAGTTATTCAATCAAAGGAAGCCCTATGTTCTGTATTAATCTGTATTCTGTATTAATCTGCTTTTAAAAACAGACAGAATACATATTGTTTTCTGTCTGTATTTCTCTGCAACATGGACAACTGGGAACCTTAATTTTAATCACATTAATTTAAAGGTTTATGGGCTATGATTGTATGCATCAGAATACAAAAGCTGTGGTCTTTGTTAACATTAGAAATGGAACAAAACTGAGTGCAATAATATCCTATAGACGGAAAGTGAGTTAAGATTGAATAAACTTACTTTGGAGAGAGTTATGGAAATATTGATGGGCATCCCCACATCTAGTTTATGAAGACAATAGAAAGTAATACATTGGTAAATTATGTTCTTGATCATATCACAACTTCTTGCTACATTCTCATTACTTAAAATGTTTAATAATTTGTAGTTTTTCAAATCCCAGTATTTAAATCTGGGGGGTTACATGTTGAGTTACAGTATTTTATAGTTTATATGTAAAATATGGCAATATCTTCAGCATTTTTTTTTTCTAATGTAATCCTTGCTTAACTTTTTCAAAATTTAGAAATTATTGTTTTTCACTTTTCATGTAAATGTATTAGTTTGGGAAAATTAATTAACGTTGTAGCCATTATGTGCATTACTACAAAAAACAAATGCATTCTAATATACAATGAAATAATAATACACTCTAAACCACATATTCCTGAGTGAAAAAAGAGTCAGGCATGTCAACGTAGTTTCAAAACATTAGTGAAGTAGGTAAATGTTATTATAAATGTAAAATAACAATGAAATAGTACACTAAACACCTTTTAATAAAATGGGTTACATTTTTCTACAGTTTCTCAAAGTCCTTCAGGCAAATGTGTTACTATAAGCCCTTATCACAGCGTTATACCTAAAATTATAGACTACTTCTACTGTTCTAGTGTCACAAGCATTATAACAGGGTCACACAAATCACCAAATTTACATAAATCCTTTGTCACATGGAATATTTTGCCCACAGTTGAAGTCAATGACCTCAGTCACACATGCACAGTTCCTTGCATCCTGCAAGTGTTATCAAGACAAGTCAAAGTCAAAAATAACTTTATTTCGGCAATTACTGCCATTAAAGCACAATAATATTTCATTATGAACATCACATTATAAAATGCCATATTAAAATTAGGAAAAATAGGGAGTAGGAACAAAATTATAATACATTTTACATTTAAATATGAGGTTAACAATTAAGTGGCGGAAGGAAAAAGGTTTTCACTCCTTCAAGTTATTAAATTATCAGGTACATTAAGCAAGGTCACATATGTTGATTGAGGGCGATATATTGCAGCTTATGGGAGGATATCATCATATGGCACAGATCATTAAAAAATATAAATAAGCTAAAAGACATGATTTAAAAAAATAAACATCAATTAATAACATGTACAATCTAGGAGAACAATATTAGATAGGCAGCACCATTTCATGTCACAACCCTAGCTTTTCACTAAATGTCTACGATTACACCACATTGCAAAAAGGAACTTTGTTATGGCAGCGACAAAAAACGGGTGTGTATCACATTTTAATAGTCTAAGGACCTCACTAAAGTTTCTAATTCCTAAATTCCTGCAACGTTGGAGAACCCATTTTGATCTTGCTGCCTTAAAAGCAGGACAAAAAATATCACATGGGTCTCTGTTTCCTCCGTCTCATTACACTCAGGACATAATAGTTTGTTAGCTCCTAGTCAATTCTTAGAAAATGCATAAAGTGGGATCGCCCTGTGTCGGAGTTAGAGGAACAATTTATTTGCTAGAAAAGGTTGAATGAGGTCTAGGGCTGGCTCCAATTTGTAGAGTGATTTAACATCCAGAAACCTAGTGGTTAAACTTGATGTCTGTGTCGCTCTTTCGGTGTTCTTTGATAGCAGAATTTAGTGACTGTTTAGAGGTAGCAGGACATGATTCCTCAGGTGAAGACCACAAATCACTCCTTCCTATTTGACGGAAAGTGTTCTGAATATAGGATAGCCAAGGGATTTTCCCCGCCCCCAGGGTGAGCATGACTGATTTTAGTTCCTCTCTATAATTGGCCAGCTTAGAAGTGCTCCATAGCCGTCGCCAATAGAGTAATTGGCGAGAGGCGATCACTTCGGCAATGGGGAGGATGCCTAAGTCCATCCGTAGGGGGATTAAGGGGTACTATTAGGAAGACCCAAGAGTTGCCTTAGAAAATATTTTTCAGTCACAGTGAGGGTTTTAGTCAGGGAGTGGCCCCTTAATTCAGCTCCGTACAAGGAAGCACCCCTTGCTTGGACCTTGTCCATTTCTACAGGTGGGCCGATAACCTTTACTGCACAACTCCTGTGAATTTTTAAATTCCCCCCCGCTGACCTGGATAAGTTTTAGGTTCGCCATGGTAATCGGCGGCCCCCAATCATTTTATCATTTAGGGTAAGCTCCAAATGGTCAAAAACAGGCACTCTCTCTAGAGCAATGAGACCATATACTTAGTTTTCTTTATGTTCACCTCAAGATTCCTTTTCTTACAAAACAAGCTGCCTCCCCATCGGTGTTTTGGCTAGGAGCAGCGTGTCATCCGCAAACATTAATGCTGGAATTTTGCGGTATGCTAGTTTAGGAGAATCTATATCCTTAACTGCTAAGAGAACCGCAATAAGTCCGATTAGAAAAAGGGAAAAGAGGGTTGGGGCAACAACACAACCTTGTCTCACGCCCTTCTCTACAGGGATCGGAGCTGAGAGTTCCCCTCTATTCCTAAACCTAATTTTAGCAAAGTGCCTTCATGAAGATGTTTAAGCTGTTGGCAGAGGTAGACTGGAGCCCCCATTTCTAGCAGGAGTCCCCACAACTGATCTCGGTCTACCAGATCAAACGTTGATTTGAGGTCAACGAATGTTAGGTAGAGCAAACTTCCCTCCAAGATAATGGTTTTCCAGTAGATCAGTTGTAATCTAAACAGCTGATCTACAGTTGAAATTTTGGATCTAAAACCAGCTTGGAAAGGGGTAAGTATATTATGGTCGTCCATTCAATTCTGCAGTCTTCCCAAAAGAACGCGTTCAAAGAACTTTTGAGATACATCAATAAGGCTGATGGGCCTATACTTAGCCGGTTCTAAGGGACAACCTTTTTTGGAGATAGGAATAATCTCGGCACCCACCCACGTTTGGGGGGGTGTCAAGCCATAAAAGATTGCATTAAAAAGGGATCGCAGATATGGAGTCCAAACTACCTGCTCGGATTTGAATAGATTCAGTATTGACTACTTCTACTGTTCTAGTGTCACAATCATTATAACAGGGTCACACAAATCACCAAATTTACATAAATCCTTTGTCACATGGAATATTTTGCCCACTGTTGAAGTCAATGACCTCAGTCACACATGCACAGTTCCTTGCATACTGCAAGTGTTATCTGCCCAAAGTCATTCACAACTGAATGGAAGTAAAGACAGCATCCAGAACATAAGCTAATATAGGCAGCTGCAATGTATAAATAGTAAAACTAATAGAATACCACCTATCGTTTGTAAAATTAATGTATATTATTCCACAGATAAAATGTCAGAAACATCAAAATACATCAAGTCAACAAAAGGGAAGCTGTTATTAAATTATATAGGATGTTCTTATGGTAAGGAGAGCCCCACCGATAAGACCAAACACTGGAGATGCAAAAAATATTACTCAAACACATGCTATGGCAGGGCTACCATTAAAATACAAATATTTGAAAGTGTTAGACAACAAAACCATCCCCTTAATATTACTAAAATACAAGTCAGAACTATTTTAAAGGATGCCAGTATGAGCTCACAAAAGCCAACATGATGAAACTTAAAATAATAAATCAAATGTTGCTGAACAATTTACAGGGCTACTCCCTGGCATATATTTCGTAAAAAGATAAATTGCCTGAATGCATAGAAAAGCATGAGAAACACTAGCGGTACCTACAAAATATGAAGACATACCCCAATTCTTACTAAATAAACATGAAAAACACCCCTTTAACCTATATGACAAACCCATAAAGGCAAAATAAATATGTATGCTACCGATAATTACTAACGATAATTCAGGGTAACACATAGATGATGGATGGCACTTTTTAGTTGTGCCCTTCACATTAAGGCAGATATACACAATAATGCACCTCATGGTCGATATCAAAATACAAACATCCTTTCACTGTATGGGCTGTTACCTAACAAAAAAGTGCAACCTACAAAGAAATGCCAACAACCAAGCAACAACTATAACCCACAAAAAAATGTAGATTTTGAATGGGCAATAATATTGCCATGCTAAGAGTCTACCACACACTGCAAATCAGGGGTTTTATTATCACTTTAACCAGATCTTGCGGAGTACCTACATAAAGCAACCTTAAGCACAGAATATACAACTAGCCTATCATTTTCACACAAAATAAAAAATAAATATCTTTTGCTTATGCCCCAGTAACAAAATTCACTAAATGCGCCACTAATGTATTAT
The DNA here is from genome assembly GCF_964261635.1 of Lissotriton helveticus. NCBI lineage: Eukaryota > Metazoa > Chordata > Amphibia > Caudata > Salamandridae > Lissotriton > Lissotriton helveticus. Next base: position 1,545,671,505 of record NC_136063.1, on the reverse strand, counting down.
TTTGAGGATCCTTGTGTTGGTTGCCTACCACGTTCTGACTTCAGACCCCAATTAAAGTATGACATTACATAGTAAAATTTCTATGACAGCACCGTTTCCCAAAAAGGAAAAACAAATAACGCAGTGGAAAGGTGGCCTAATTCCTTCCAGGGAACACTTGGAAAAAGTTACCCTACACTCTAAAAATACGTACAAACACTGTAAAAAAAAAGCTACTTGACGCTAAGAATGGAACAATCCCTAACCTATCTGAGATCAAAACTGTCCAAGCTAACCAAAGAAAATCATGAACGCATAGCATTGAAAGTAAGACTCTTTGCTAACAACCCGGCCCTACCATATCTATACTCAATTGCAAGAATCTTTAAAGCAACACACTAAACAACAACATCATTTAACCTCAAAACATAAATACTCATACGTTAATAATATTTGCTTCTAGATATTAATAAAGCAAATTTAAAAAACAAACTGAAGAAAATAATAATTCACAAAGACAAAAAGTCAGAGTGCTAATCAAAATTTACTTTAGCCCCTTCGTTGCGGGGTTACTTCCCCTGCTGTGCTGGGGGGGGGGGGGGGGCTCGCACAGCGCCCGCATGCTCATGGCGAGCTCAGCTCGTCATGAGGCACGGCGCTCCTGAGCTGAGCTCATCACAGGTGCACCGGCTCCGGTGGAATGCTCAGCACAGCATGGGAATTTTCCCCACACCTGAGCGTTCCACGGCTCATGACGAGCTGAGCTGAGCTCGTCATGAGCACTGGAGCACCGGGCCTCCTCATCATGAGCATGGTAAAGGATAATACATATTCAACAATACAGAAAAACACAATATATATATATATATATACACAAGAAATAAACAAATATAACAGCAGCAGACCTAACACTGCCCACCCACTGACAAAATGTTTTTGAGCTTGACTACTAGTTAATAGAATGACTGTCCAAAACATACAATTCTAAACAATATTGATTAAAAGAGCCAGAAAAATGCAAAAATAAACCAGAGAAAAATAAAACATCCAGTACTAGTTCAATAATCGAAAACTTTGACCTGAAATTTTTAAAGCCAAACAAATAAATATTCCAGGAATCCCAAGAAATCAAGGAACAACAGAAAAATAATGTTGATTAAAAAGTAACCAAAGCTTTTTCTCCTTAAAAAAATAATAAAATGCATCCAGGTTAAATATAAAGTTAGATGATGAAAAATAAAAACATTTTTAAGAACATATAAAGACACCAACAAACAATTACAAACCTAGTACAAACCAAAGCAGAGTAAAATAACATACATTTGAATGTTAAATCCATAGAACATGCATATAAAATATAATTAAACAAATATTTCACAATAAGACCTACTGCAATACCATACATTTGCTAGCACATACCGTATTTGAAAAAAGTACATTAAATCAACATTCAGTCCATGTCTAAACAACTCCTCCCTATCACTGAATCCTTAGGAAATAAGTTCAAATAGTCTTGCCTGAACTGAACACCGCGATACAAAAGAGGATGATGGACGTAGCGCTTGAACAAATCAAACACTCACCCCCAGTTTGAACTGAACACCAGCAACAGGAGTCCATGACTGCAAGCTCAAGAAACAACCCAAAAATCCAAAAGACCCTACAAATTTGAAGCAACCAGAAAATATATGTCAGAAAAGAAGAATAAAAAAAGACTATCATTTAGAAAAGATGCAAAATATAAAATAGTATATATTACAATAGAGAAAATGTATATAACAATAAAATATAAAAATAACACTTTATAAAAAATGACTTGAAAAGCAAACAATGCAGACTATAAATGAGTATAACTTTTTAATATACAAAAAAATGCAAACAAATATATATTTTTTTACACTCTTTTTATTAAGGAGACAAAAAAGGGACATTACAAAAAGAAAACAAATCGCAGGTAATCACTTGCAGTCATCATCACATGGGTCATTGTAGCCAATTACAGAATCACATGTAACAATATACAATACTCGGATCATGGGGATTCCCGCGCTTCCATTTCCAATCTGGGCACAGGTGGGTCACAGATCTCTCCTCGGTGGCTATTCCACACCCCCCATAACTTCCCCCACTTCTATTATTTATTTATGTAATTATTGCTGCTTTTCTTTTTTCTGATAAACTGTTATGTGGATCTCGATAGAGTTCCGTTATCATAAATAAATAAAACTTGAAAACTTCCCCCACTTCCTTGGACAACCCCTGGCCACATAGACCGATCTCTCTCTAAACATACACCAGTCTAGATCCTCCGCCGACTTGGTGACACGGGGTGGTTGACTGGCTCCCCAAAGCTGAGCTATATTCCGTTTGGCCACCATGTACGCCAGCGTAACCCATTGCTTCTGGTACACATTTAGATCTGTAGGCTCCCAAACATTCAACAGACATCTTCAGGCCTCTGGTCGTATCACCGCGCCCAAAAACCCTTCCCAGTTCATCATGAATCTTCACCCAAAAGACCTGTATCACCACACAATGCTAAAGAATATGCATCAGGGTGCCAGTTTCTCCTACACCCTCCACTCTCTTCCCGTCCCATTCGTACCAAATAGGGCCCAGTTATATAGGATCTATGTAGGATCTTCAGTTGAACAAAACGGAGCCTCATCTGAATAGTCACCACCTTCGGGGAAGATACCGCCTCTACCCAATCCTCGTCATCTAATTCCAACCAATCCGCACCCCACTGGGCTCTGATTTGCTCCAATGGGCTCTCCATGTTGTTGACCAACTTCCTATATATTTAAGAAATAGTTTTCTCGGGAATATGCCCGTCCAATACCTGGTCTTCCAGAGGCGACGCCTCCGGTAGTGCTGTGTCCTTAGGGACATGAGTGGTGAGAGCATGTCTTACTTGTCGATACCGAAAGTGTTCATTGTCGTGCACACTATACAATTTCTTAAGGGACTTGAATGTGTGCACTGCGTCTTTAGCCCAAACATCTTTGATCTGAGTAATGCCAATAAGGTCCCACTTGTCGAACCCCTTAGTTTTCCACAGGCTACCCAGCTTCTCCGAATTTAACAGGGGGGTGGCCAACGTTAACCTATCCTTCTAGCCTAGATATCTATTGGCCGCATGCCACCCCTGTACTGCATGCGCGGTTGGGCCAGTCAGAGGAAATTTCCCGGGCCTAGAATACAGAGCCCTGTCGAGCATCCCACCCGGGGCCTGACCCCAGTCCATGGCATATCTCGGATCTCCCGCGGGGCCATAGATAATAGTATTTCCTTAAATCCGGGAGTCCGATCCCGCCATCATACCACGGGAGAGTTAGCTTTGCAAATGATATTCGGGGCTGGCCGTCCCACAGGAGCCACCTTTGGGGAGTCTCAATCCCCCTGAAATAGGAGGTAGGCACTGGGTTCATCGCATTCTGCAGAGCATACAAAAACCGAGGTAGAGCCATCATTTTGAAGAGAGTAGCTCTCCCAAGCAGGGATAGTGGAAGAGCCTTCCAGCAGTCCACATCTTTCTTACACCTGTTCAAAGGGGAAGTTAGGTTATTGGCGTACCGTAACTGCGGATCTAGTGTGATGTATATACCTAAGTACTTAAATCCTACCGTCTCGATCTAGATTGGGCACCGCTGTGGAATTGCCGGGGGGTCACCCACAAGAACAAAGAGCACAGACTTAGCCCAGTTTATGGCAAATCCGGAGTGTCTACCAAAAATGGCCAACACATCTAAAAAGTTGGACAAGGATGCCTTTGGATCAGTAAGATAACGCAGAACGTCATCCGCATATAGCGAGATCTTATCCTCCCAGTCTGGTGACCACCGTAAGACCCGTATCGATCTGTCCCATCTGACCCAAGCCGCCAAGTGTTCCATTGCGAGCGCAAAGAGCAATGGGGACAGCGGGCATACCTGCCTCATGCCCCTTTCTAGTGGAAAATCACTGGACTTGCAATTATTGACAACCACTCTGGCGAGGGGGCTGGCAAACAATAGTCGCACCCACCCGATGAATTCCTTCCCAAAGCCAAGCTTCGCCAACACCGCGAATAGATATTGCCACTCTACTCTATCAAAGGCCATAGGGGCGTCTAGGAAAACCAATACTGTTGGTTCATGGATCTTCTAAGAGCCCCCAAGGACACCATGCAGCGTCCGCAAATTCAGTGCCGAGTTGTGATGGGACATGAAGCCGGACTGGCCCAGGTGAACCAATGTCGTGATCACCTTCACTAGCCGAGTGGCAAGGAGTTTCGCTAGTATTTTGGGCTCTGCATTAAGGAGCAAAATAGGCCTATAGGAGGAACACAGTGTCTTGGGTTTACCCCCTTTATGTATGACCACTATGTTGGCCAGACATTGGTCATATGGCAGCTGACCCTTCTCCCTGCTTTCCAAAAACATGGCGCGGACATGTGGGGCGAGTCTACCGGCGTTTCATTTGTACAACTCAATTGGTATCCCATTGGGGCCGGTCGCTTTACCTGACTTTATCTGTCTGATAGCCTGCGCGACCTCATCTTCAGAGAAAGGGGAGTCAAGATAGCTCCTGTTTTCCTCTGACAAACTCAGCATTACAATGTCCCTAATAATTTCGCTGTTCCCTGCGTCCGTGAACACGCTACCGGCGGTGTAGACCGCCTGATAATATTTTGCAAACTCATCTGCCACTGCCTGCGGATCCGTGATATTGCACGATTCCAATCCCTCTAATTCAGGTACCAGCCTGGACGCTCGCTCCCCGTGTTCAAGCCAAGCGATCAGTTTACCGGCTTTATCACCGTGTTCATATATGCGGCTCTGCACGGCATTATTTTGGGCAATCGCTCTACCTCTCACAAGTTCTTTATATTCCTCCTGTCGGAGTCTCGAAAGGTAGAGCTCCGCAGGAGTGTGCGACTTAGCAACTCTCTCCTCCAATAGTATAACCTCCCCCTCTTTCTGAGCAACCTCCGCCTGATTTTTCTTCTTCTTCCCCGTCACCAAGGAGAGGACCTCACCTCTCACTACCATTTTATATGCTTCCCAAAGGGACTGCGCTGAGTCGACCGACTGATCCCACATTTTCCAGGAAATATCGGTCTGATATCTGAAGCAACGCTTTTTTGGTGGCAGGGTCCTTTAACTGCCAGGCATTAATATGGGCTATCTTACTGACTGCCGGTCGACCAAGGGCAAGCTGAAGCCACAATGGGGAGTGATCAGAAATACCTCTGACAAGGTACTTCACCTCTTGGATCATGAACGCCATTGCCGCCGGCAGCAAAATATAATCTAACCTAACAGGCTACTGTGTGCAGCTGAAACGTGAGTGAAATGCGTCAACGCCGGGTTACTAATCCGCCAACTATCAACCAACCCTAGCGTATCCAGAAATTCTGTGAGCCATCTCTGCGATGGTCGAAGCGCTCGCGGTGGGCTACGGTCTATCTCCCCACCCAGTACAGAATTAAAGTCGCCTCCCAAGACTAGGTCGCCGAGAGGCAGCGTGAGAAAAGACTGAACTCAAATCACGGAAGGTATCAGCCTGGAGGCCCGGTGGTACGTATATAGATAGAAATGTGACCGTCCTGCCCCACACTTGCCCCGAGACTCCCACATATCTGCCTCATTGATCCAACCATGTGGTCTGCACAGACAGGGGGAAGGAATTCTTAACCAAAATCCCAACCTCCCTGGAGCCAGTGGTAAACCCAGCGTGCGCCACCAACTTATATCCCCTTTGTGGAGGGCCATGCACCTATTGCCAACCAGGTGCGTCACCTGTAGCAGTACCACGTCCGGGGAGTGCCGCCTAATGAACTGGCTAACCATCCCTCTCTTGATCTTGTCACCCAACCCATTCACATTCCAACTCAGCACTCTCATCCCCGATCCTCGACTACTATGTGCCATTCAACCCAAGTGAAGAACATCTCGCTGCAGTATCATCACCTGACATAAAAAGGCATAGGAAAGAAATTAAAAGAAAAGGACAACAATAACTACATGAAAACAATGCCAACCCGCCGCCCCCCACCCTGCACCCCTGCTCGCGGCATTCGCCAGCCCCCAATTCGCATTGTGGCTGTCGCCCCATGCTCTAACTAACCAACTATCTAAATGTAGATCAGAGGAGGATGTCAGAGCCCCGCATCCCTGCCCCCCCATAGGAATCATAGTGTGCGCCTGGTGCAATCAACAGTTCAAAAGGGCCACTCCATAGGAATGTCTCGTGAGTAGTCCCTCTCCCCACCCGCCCTCCCTGCCTGGATAACAGCAATACTTATGACTCCTGTTCCAGCGGTCCATGGCCATCGGCTCCGCCACCACCCCAGATCTCCTCCTGTGGAGGAAGGCCTTCTAACTAGTCTGAGGCAATTTCAGGGTTGTCGAAGAACCAGACCTTCCCTGCCACCTCCACTCGCAGCTTGGCAGGGAACAACATGGCATTTTTCAATCCCCTGTCCCGGAGCCGCTTCTTAACTCCGAGGAAACTCTGCCGCTGCCTCTGGACCATCTGAGTAAAATCCAGAAAAAAGGTAATAGTAGAGTTCTCATAATTCAGGGGGCCCCCAGATCTTGAGGCCTGCCGGATAGAATCTCTGTCTCTGAAGTTGAGCACCCGTGCAATCATCGGACGTGGTGGGGCTCCCAGTCTTGGTCTGCCCCTCAGAATTCTGTGTGCACGTTGGATCGTGAAGAAGTGTCCCAACCCTTTCGGTTTCAGATGGTTAAGGATAATGTCTTCAACAAACAGATCCGGGGCCAGCCCTTCAGCTTTCTCCGGGACGCCGATGAAGTGTATGTTGTTCCTCCGAGCCTGTTCTTCATATTCATCGAGCTTGCGATTTGCCAAGTTGCTGGAAGCTTGGAGAGCACGAACATCCTGCTGCAACTGTGACACATCATCCATCAAGGCAGCGGTTTCGACATCCAAGGATTTCACCTTCCCACTGGTTTTGGTGAGGTCAGCTCGAATCAGGTTCACCTCGATGGACACAGTATCCAATTTATCATCCAGTGATTGCATCTGCTGCCCCAGGAAGGTCTTAACCCCATCTATGGCCGCCATCACATCCTGCAGTGTGGGCTCCGGTGTAGTGTCTGTGGATTCCCTATTGCGGTCCAGAATCCGTCCTGACCCAGAAGGCGAGCCCTTGGGCTGCGTATAACGGTCTAATTTGTTGGATTGAATGGAGCGGGATCCTTTAGATGATCTGGGCAGTTGTTTCTTGCCCTCAGGCGGAGCTGCCATCTTATGTCCGTGCCCAGTGGGGCCTAAACCAACAGTTACCGTGGCTTCAACAGTAACGCGCCGGGAAGCACGTATGTCACCACAAATGATCCAGGATCAGTAGCCCTCTGCGACGTGAATCCACACGTGGGTCACGTATCACTTCCGGACCAAACATGCAAGCGTCACAATGTGCCAAATCACTCCTCCACCCCAGTGTCGGCACTCAATCACTCCTTGACTCAGGTGCAGCGGGGAGAGGTCATAGACAAACTTTGCTGTAGGGAATGGCGCTCTCCTGCAGCCCGACAGTACCAGGGGCACCCACTAAAGGGGCCAACAGCAACTCCTGGAAACCCTCGAGGGCCGCAGTAGCTCCAGCCACACCTCGGCAGGCAAAGACCCACCATACACCAACCTTCGTCCCCGCAGGGCTGCGTGTGGCAACACAGAGGCAGTCCAGGGCACCCCGGTTGAGTCAATTAAGCTGCTGACAGCTCCGAAAGTCTCGTAGTTGGTTCGGCACTTCAGTGAAAGGTCCCCGCATATCCCTGCGGGCTTCCGTTGCGCCGGCGGAGATCGCTATCTCAGTGCCCACAGACCGCAATCACCGCTCAGGGCCCACTAGTGGCGGGGCCCCAAAGGTGCCACCTCACCCCAGCGCACACACCACCATGCAGCCAGGCACAGGCCTCCCTCTGGTCCGGGGGCACCAACAGCCAACAGAGACGCACTCCCAGGTCTCAGCCACAAGTAAGACCACCACAGTATGTGCCTCTACCAAGTGTGCTCTCGTGGGTCTCCTGCCCGCGCCGACCAGGACCGCATCCGGCCGGGGAAAACACAGCCAATCCTCCTCCTAGCTCCTCGCGGGCACAATACCGCGGCCGAAGCCACGTAGCAGGCTTCTCAGGCTTCCTCGGGCAGCTCGCCCGACCTGGAGTGGGCGCGGCTGGCAACTTCCGGTTTGCTTCGCCGATGTTTATGCACCAGGGGCCGGCCGCCACTCAGCGCAAGTCCCCGGCTCCAGCCGCGGCGGAGGCCCAAACTTCACGGGCTTACCGCCGCGGCTAACAACCAAGCCGCGAGTCCGGAGCTGCACCGACGTGGAGCACTATCTTTCCGCCAGGCGGGGCACCCAATGGCGCATCAGGATGACTGGAGGATTATACGGGCGAGGTGCGGGTCACACGGAGCTGCTGGCCTACGCGGCCATGTTGGATGCCCGCGTAGCTCCGCCTCATGCAAACAAATATTAACAACTTGTTAATAATACATTTAGTATTGCCAGTAGACAGTTAGAGAAACTCAAATTTACTACTTTCACTCCAAACTTGTCAACATTGGGGACAATTTTCCACTTGTGGAGGGTGGGCTGGGGGCTTCAGATTTACTATTCCCACCCCAAGTTTAACCACATTGGGGACATTTTCTGACTTTGAGTTATTTTGATTTACTCTTCCCCAGAACCCCCAGGATACTGTGGCATTGATTAACACATTTTGCGGAATAAAAATGACCATGTTGTGATACACTATTGCATTTTTTGAAAAAGTATATTTTGGTGATATTTAATATTTATGTCCTAATAACAAGGGAATCTTTAGGAAAACCCCATTGTGTATGCCCTCCCAATCACACTAGCACAGGACTCCTTCTCACACTTTTTTGGGGTACCAGTGCAGGTTACGACCCTGGTGGGGGAGTTCTCTTTAGGTATAAAATGATTGGAAAAGGATCCTATATGAGGAGTGGTGTGGGTATCAAAGCCTATTCAAATGGAATCGGCAGAAGGGAAAAGGAGTCTTGCAAAACTGCTAACACTACTTCCTCCTGGATCCCAAATATTTTTCTTGTCGACAATGGGTGTCACGAGAAAGACCCTGGCCTTGAGTATTCTTTGTAGTGCCATTCAATAGTCATGCAAAACTTTTGGCTTGTGGTTGATGGTGGACTGTGGAAATGATCAATCTATTGTTCATTTTTTTTAAAGAGGACATTGGACTGAGAAGATGTGACATCTGGTGGTTACATATTAAAATGATGGCTGGCTGTGGCGATGCTAGTGCTGCAATTGTTCCTCACCAACACTTACTTCCAATTATCAGCTTTCTTAAATAATAAAAATCTATAAGCAGAATGCTGGTAAATAACCAGCCACAGTGTCTTGGATTCAATCAATCAATTAATCAATCAACAATTTGTATAGCGCGCTACTCACCCAGTAGGGTCTCAAGGCGTTGAGTTGTTTCCTGAAGGAGAGGTGGTCCTGGGTCAGCCGTAGGTGGATGGGGAGGGAATTCCATTTCTTGGCCGCCAGGTAGGAGAAGGATCTTCCTCCAGCGGTGGCTCTGCGGATGCGTGGTACGGTGGCGAGGGCAAGGCTGGCCGATCGTAGCTGGCGGATGGGTGTGTAGAAAGTGAGGCGGCTGTTGAGATACTTCGGGCCCATGTCGTGGAGAGACTTGTGTGTGTGGGTGAGGAGTCTGAACGTGATCCACTTGTTGACGGGGAGCCAGTGCAGGTCTCTCAGGTGGGTCGAGATGTGGCTGTGGCGAGGGATGTCCAGAATGAGTTGTGCGGAGGCGTTCTGTATGCGCTGGAGTCTTTTCTCTAGTTTGGCAGTGGTTCCCGCGTAGAGTGTGTTCCCGTAGTCCAGTCGGCTCGTGACGAGTGCCTGGGTGACTGTCTTCTTGGTTTTGGTGGGGATCCATCGGAAGATCTTACGGAGCATGCGCAGGGTGTTGAAGCACGATGACGACATGGCGTTGACTTGTCTGGTCATCGTGAGGGAGGAGTCCAGGATGAAGCCCAGGTTTCGTGCGTGGTCCGTTGGCTTGGGGGTGGTGCCCAGGGCAGGGGGCCACCAGGACTCGTCCCAGGCGGAGGGCGATGATCCCAGGATGAGGACTTCCATCTTGTCTGAGTTCAGTTTTAGGCGGCTGTTCTTCATCCACTCGGCGACGTCTTTTATCCCTTCGTGTAGGCTGGCTCTGGCGGTGGCGGGGTCGTTGGTGAGGGAGAGGATCAGCTGGGTGTCGTCGGTGTAGGAGATGATGTTGAGGTTGTGTTGGCGTACGATGGCTGCGAGAGGGCTCATGTAGACGTTGAAGAGGGTGGGGCTGAGTGAGGATCCTTGTGGTACGCCGCAGATGACTTCGGTGGCCTCGGATCTGAACGGGGGGAGGCAGACTCTCTGGGTTCTTCCGGCGAGGAACGAGATGATCCACTCCAGAGCCTTCCCTTGGAGACCGATGTTGCTGAGGCGCTGTACTAGGGTGCGGTGGCAGACAGTGTTGAACGCCGCAGATAGGTCCAGGAGGATGAGGGCCGCTGTTTCACCATTGTCGAGCAGGGATCTGATGTCGTCGGTGGCTGCGATGAGGGTGGTCTCGGTGCTGTGGTTGGCTCGGAAGCCGGACTGCGAAGGGTCGGGGGATCCGTTTGTCTCGAGGAAGGCGGCAAGCTGTCTGTTGATGGTCTTCTCGATGACTTTGGCAGGAAAAGGGAGGAGCGAGATGGAGCAAAAGTTCTTGAGGTCGGTGGGGTCCGCTGTTGGTTTCTTGAGGAGGGCGCTGAGCTCGGCGTGCTTCCAGCTCTCCGGGAAGGTGGAGGTGTTCAATTAGATGTTGATGATGTCCCGGAGTTGGGGTGCGATGATGGAGTCGGCCTTGTTGAAGACGTGGTGGGGGCAGGGGTCGGTTGGTGATCCGGAGTGGATGGTGTTCATCGTGTGGGTGGTGTCTTCAGTGCTGACCGGGGTCCAGTTGCAGAGGGTGGTGGTGGAGGGCGTTGGTTCGGTGGTTGGGTGCGTGGTCTGTGCGTCGAAGCTGTTGTGTATGTCGGCGATCTTGCGGTGGAAGAAGGTGGCGAGTGAGTCGCAGAGGTCTTGCGAGGGTGTGATGTCGTTGTTTCTGGCGTTGGGGTTGGAGAACTCTTTGACGATGCTGAAGAGTTCCATGCTGTTGTGGGTGTTGTTCTTGTTGTTGTCCAGTCGTTCTTTGAATGTTGTCCTTTTGGTGGTGCGGATCAGCTGGTGGTGTTTGCGGGTGGCGTTCTTGAGGGCAGTCATGTTTTCTGTGGTCTGGTCGTGGCACCAGGCTTTTTCGAGGGTGCGGCAGTTTTTCTTGGATGTTTTGAGTTCGTCGGTGGTGCAGGAGGCTTTCTTGCTGCCGGGTCTGCATAATGTATCGCAACACTTGGTAAGTTGAAATATTCAATGTTTATCGGTACTCCATAATAAGTGGTTTACTTGAGCCTGTATTTTGTGCACACAAAGGGGCCGATTACGATCTTGTTTGGAAAGCCTCCGGCCTCTGGTTGCAGACTTTCTGACCAAGACTGTTGGTTTCAATTCTGACAGACTCCTTACAATAGAGACTGTCAGTTTTGAAACAGGACAGACATTCCGTCTGGCTTCCAACGGGCTCAAGAAGCCCGCCTGCAAATTAGAACCAGCACGTAATCCATATGGACGGCGTTTTACGTTATCCCGATTACGATATTGGTTTCTGGTAGTTTCCATGCCAGACTGTCTGACATGTGAACCCTGTCAGAAAGCAACTTTGGGGGCCCCTGGCAGGGCCCCCTTCAGCCAGCGGCCTCCGGTTAGGGAACAAGGGGTCCCTATGGTGCTCCCTGTTGATCCCTGCACTGTGTGGCAGGTACCATGAGGGGACTGTCACGTGGTTTAGGGATAAACACAAACTTCCTAATCTGTATGGGAATTTGTGCTGCGGCTGGTTTGTGACCAAAGCACAAGTTCCCATACAGAAAAGGGGGCTTGCAAACGCATCAAAGTTTAAGCGGTTAGGACCACCAACCGGAAATCGGTCAGACTCATATCTTTCACGCCTGACATCATAGTAAGCCCCAAAGTATCCTGATGACATCATTTTAATAGACACACTGTGCTCCAGTACTGGGCTTTTCAGTCTAGAAATCACTGTTTTCAGCTGTGTTGGTCCAATTGAAATTGTATGGTTTTGTATTTATATCATGCTTACTACCCCTCACACGAGATTGAAGAGCTTTATGAGGAGATGAGCAGTACTCAGGATTTCAAAGTTAGTGGTTATTCCAGTGGTTGTCATTGCTTATTGGAGTAAGGTTTATGCGTTTTCAAGAAAATCATTCTATGCATTTACATCAGTTTGATTCGCTGCAGGTAACTGTGACTACTGGAACCAATATCCAACAAACGATCTCATTGAATGCGGAAACATTTGACTACAGGTTCTGTGCATACAGCAAGTACATTGGTTGAGTGGTTTATTTTTATGGGGTGGAATGTATGACCTGCTGACAGGTTATCTGCACATCTCAGCAGCAGGTGCATTATGCCGGGGCTGCCTCTGCAACTCAGATTCACATAGAGGAAGAAGTTGAGGTTCTATCAGCTGTTCAGGCTGCTCCCCATCAAGAGAATGAGGAAGTACAGAAAAGATCCTACCCTACCCCACCACTCTGTGCATGAACAGAGTGCCCCAACTTACAAAGGTCCGCAGATCATGACCGTAACCCATGTAGTCAGGTTTTGTTCATCTGTCCTTCAAAGTGGACAAGAGGGCAAAGCTATGTACCTCTGTACACATAGAGGACTGCTTCAAAGTTGAAGAAAACATTGAACCATCTTCTCATCCAAAAGACAGCAAGGGCAGTAATTGAGGATGAAGCAATATCATTTTTACAAAACAGCTGCGATTTGACCATCAATGACAGGAAAGGATTAGATAAAGCCAATACATTGGTATACAGGAACAGTAAGCGATACTTTTGCACTTCATATCAAATCATACTCACTGTGTGCTCCCACAGCCACATCAGCTTACTGGGCACCTCTGTAGAGGTGGGCAAGTTACTGAAAGCGTAATCCAGATACCTGACTCTGGCTTGGCTCGAGTTTCTCTTGTAACCTCAACCTAAAACAAGCTGATCTTTAACAGCAGGTAATGTAGCAAGTGGCTACAGCTGCCGTCTATGTAACATGGGGATGCAGGTTTGTCTCTTGGCCTCGGCTCAGCATCCTGCGAATTCAGTTAAATGCACATGTGCCTAAAAAATAGAAATCTGTGTAGCAAGGGTTCTGTATGTTGTGAAGCACTCTTATGTACTTGGGCAATGTTTGTGGTATGTAAATTGCCAAAAATACAATGTGAATTTTGCAGGTTGCCCACGCTGTGTCTACACCTCCAAAACTCAAAGACGAAGCATTTTGATGTCTGAAAGTGAGTCCCATCTGATGACAGGTTTGTACAGCGTGAAACTGGAAATTTGGGGACCAATTTGGGCTCCCAGTTTTGACCAAACTGTGTGATATTAGGCAAATACTTTTTCGCTGAGCCTCTTTTTTTTTCATTACCACATTTGAGAGCACTTCATATTTGTGAGTTTAGGTAGTGTGCTGTGCACATACCTGTCTTGTGTTTATTATTATATAATGTCGCCCCATCTTTAATAAGAATCTAGGCCACATAAAGGGTACACATGACAACTGACTGGCCTCTTCACCACGGCCACTCGAAGTATGCGGTTCTGCAGCTCCGTCTTTTTTGACATTATTATGGAGTTGCTTCATTTGACACCTAATCCGTCATCTGCTTCATTATGTGCAGAATTAAACAAACATAATTTTTTTCTAGCTCAAGCAGATCAAAAGTTACTAAAAGCACAGCTGTTTTTGTTCACGTGCAGTGCAGGGCCCTTTGCAAAGGTTAACTGGTCATCTTTCAATATCTTACTTCTGTGTAGGGTTGTTACATTGGTACTAATGTGGTGAAAACTTTGTCCAACAGTATTACTACATGAACAAATGATAAAATAATGCATAATACTATCAAAAAATGTGCTTCATTATGCCACATACTTTGCCTTTTCTAGACGCATACTTGACTAAACCCTGCTGCATAATTTGGTGCTTCCGTGCTGTATAATTTCTATGGCCCTGCTCTTTGTCCACTAATAGCATTGTCATCAGGGCCATGGCAGCAATGTTATGTTTCTCAGTTCATGTGTAAATACTCACATTTACTAAATACCTCTCAATGAGGATATATCATTGGATGTACTATAGTGAAATGCTTTTGCATTTTGAAGACACCTCATCTTATTCTAACAATATCTTTGTTTCATTACTTACATGCCACATAGCTTCTGGGCTTGGCTTGAACACTGGCTCATGAAGCCAGAGCTGACCCTTGGCTCGCTCTCCATTTATTTGTTGGCTCACCCAACTGCACACCTTACCTCCCCAATGGTGGTTCTCTTTCATTTGTTTTGACAGGTCAACGAGCAGGTAGAGGGATGGATGAAATGAGGAGTAGGAAATATAAATTAAACTGTGGTTGAGCTCAGGTGAAAAGCTCATGCTCCTCTAAAGAAACACAGGATGAAAATACTGATGCAGGCCTGTTTTCCTTGCTCTCTCCAGCCCCGAAGAAACCCCAGTAATAGGGAGGAGACGTAGGCAGGGCAGAAGAAGGCCATGTAACATTATTTGAATCACTGTATGTGAAGCACCCACAAAGCCTGCATTAAAACAATAAATATATAAAGATAGGAACACTTTTATGTTTTATCGTGGCTCTCAGGCATAAAATAGCGGGTATAGCACATTGTCAATTTTTGCGGCAACTACACGCTTTGTGAAATCGCAGAAAGCTGAGGGGTCTGATTCCCATTCCAAATTTCCCCACACTGTTGAAGGTTTTAGACTTTAGGCGTTTCATATTTACTATTCCCACTTAAAAGATAACAATCTGAGGCAAAGTACTTTGAGGGATTCTGATGTACTACTCCCACGCCAAATGTAACCACATTGGGGAAAGTATTTGACTTTCAGAGGGTTAAATTTACTATTCCCACTCCAAACTTAACCACATTGGATAAAGTGTTGGAATTTGAAGAGTTCAGTTTTACTATTACAACTATAAACTTAACTACATTGGTGAAAGTGTTGGACTATAGGGAGTTCACATTTACTATTCCCACTCAATACCTGCTAACTTTGGGGATAGTGTTATACTTGGTGATGAGGTCCAAGTTACAATTCCTTCATTGTGATGGCACTTAGACCCCACAGGCAAACAAGACAGCACAGGCCATTCATGATGTAAATGTACAAAATACCATAACGGAGATATGCAATATGGGCAAACCCAATAACAAGGCTGCATACAACAGGGGTGCAAAGAGGGACCCCAAGATGACCAGAGAATGAATGGGACCACAGCTCCTAGGGTTCCCAGATTGAGTGCTCAGGGGGGACCCTCAGAATGGCTCAGATGCACACACTAAAAAGAATAGCTCACACTTCAACATGGGGAAGGAGACAGGGCAGGCCATTTCCTGGCTGGCTGCTGAGTGCAGGCAACCAACAGAAACCAAATGAGGCTATATGAATGAGTATTGGAGATATAGTCGGGTGCTCGTCGATTGTTACAAAACCCAGTATGTGGCCCGAGACTCTCCAAGTCTACCAGAATTCCATGATTTGTGGCCTTTGCGTGGGCCTGACACCCACACAAACATTGTGCCTAAATAAAGATCTAGTGGTGAAGGGAAAAAAGGTGGCCATAGATCGGTTAGTGCAAGGAAAAATGCCTGGCATAGATGGGCTCCTGGGGCCAAACACAAGATGATAGACGGAGCGCTGAAACTTTTCAGACGCTCACCTCAAGTCACAGATCTAGGTTGAATCCATCATCATTCTTTACCTCACTTCACCACTTCAGTTCAGACCCAGCTATATGCAAATCAGTCTTGACCCTGTGTCTCATGGGAACAGTCCAGCCTGAACTGCCAAGCCAGGTCTTCCCTGAACCAGAAACAAGTGTCCTGGGACCGGTTTCTGGGTAACCCCCTTCATCAGCCAGGCTAGCTTGAATCCAGTGCAAAGTGAGCGAGGGACCCACGTCTGGGCATACCCTGCCAACTTAGGGCAAACAAAGCAAACACAAGGGCATGATGGACGGAGCGCTGAAACTTTTCAGACACTCACCCCCAATCACAGATCTGGGTTGAATCCACCATCATTCTTTAGCTCACTTCCATTGTGACATCCATTGTGAGAAGCGGAGACTGTCTCTAAGTGCCCAAGGATGATTACTGTTGTAGCTAAGTAATGTGTTGCACTCTGTTGGTTTGCGGAATATTCCAGTTATGAGAATTCCATCAACGTGTTTGACAAGTAGGTCTAGAAGGGGATGGATGTCTTATCATGGGTTAAGGTAAATCTAAGCCCACTGCAGTTGTTATTTAGCCAGTGTAGGAATGACTCTAATGTAGGTACATTGCCTCTCCGGATGAGGAAGTTATCGTCTATGATTCCTCCTCCCCTTCTCCCCCAGGCCACCGTGCCAGCTCCACCCTCCCAAGTGAACATTCGCAACTAATCGATAAGCGTGCTGCCACTCGCAATCATTGGGTAGTTCATGCTATAATTACCAGCAAGGCTAACCCCTCTCTTCCTCCTTAGGGATAGCCTTGTGCACTCTTATAATTGCTGATTTGCCCCGTCTGGTAATATTCATTACCGTACCTCCCTTCGAGCCGTCTTCAATTCCCCTGGGCTCCGCTTTGAATACCTCTGCCTTGAGCTCCCCCTCGGTAAGCCCGTATGTGGTTACTTCACTCGCGCTCACCGTCACTGTTCGGGACTATGTCTATCACGGTTATTGTCCAAGTTTTTTTCCGCATGAGTTATTCCTTCCAGCATCTCAAATACAATATGGTAACGAATTGTGTGAAATCCCCCTTCTAACACTGCTATTATGCACAACTGTTTGTCCGTTCATGTGGCTCTGCCAAATGTATGCAAATTACGGCCGATATTATTCACCAACCTGCATGCTACTCCGATTCATGTGGCCTTGCCAAGTGTATGCAATTTTATGATGTTTAATGTCCGCAAGGTTTTTTCCGCATGAGTGATTTTTCTCGAGCATCTCTAGTACAATATTGCGACCAGTTGTCTGAAATCCCCTTAAATGCTGCTAGTGTGCACAACTGTTTGTCCGTTCATGTGGCGTTGCCAATGTATGCACTTTACTGCCAAAATCACTCATGTGCCTTACTCCTCACAGTGAACTGTATGCAATTAAAGTGCCGTTATTACTCTTCATCTACCTGCATGCCATTCCCATCGCACTGACTGACCATCCATTTGGGAGTTACCGCTCCTCTAATGCTGCAAATGGCCAACATGATACGGCTTGTATTATGAACTATTGTTCATTCGTGGCTGTTCCATCCTAACAACACAGCGCACGTAACCATTATTGAACCAGGTTACCCACTTGTCCAAATGCACCTACTTCAACAAGTCACGGAATATCCTGTACCTACTATAGACCTTGCAGATGACACCAATATACCAGCTTGAATTCTGCTTCTCCCACACTGGTAATCTCCTGATATAATTTGCCACATCCATCCATACACACCTGCACCCTGTCTTGCCAAGTTTCGTATTGAGCCACACATGTTCTAATTCTGGAAGTGCATGCTGCGTTGTCACGCCTAAATCCCACTCTTAATTTCTTGACTTTAATGCTACGCTTTCTCATTTCTGCAATTTTGTATTTTCCTTCCTGGTTTCTTCCTTAGGCAATTGAGGCTTCTAATTATTAGGCATAATATCAATGTCCTGATGATGATCCATGTAATGTCATGCTGGATCGAAATGCTGTCAACACTTTGAAACACCTTATACACTAAAACCTTGTGTGTACTGAATTTGTAAAGGTGTTGAATGAGATTTGTTGCCCTTTGAAATTGTTATTCATCAAGTACAACAAACTGTAAAGCGGATGCCTAAAAGCCCTTTGTTTGTCCTTTTCCCCTGCTTGTAAATGTTTTCCAAGTGTTAAGTAGATCTTTGACCGGTACGAACTGAAATTGTGGCAAGATCCCAGTCCTCTGCGAGGCATGGACTTCTAATTGGTCCTTTACTTTTTTCTTGCCACTTTTTGCCCATAATCTTTAATAATTCATATGTCCAGTTCCCTCTATTGCATTTTTGTCATTTTGATGTTATTTATTTTAATAAATGTTTCTCTAGGTTTATAAATTTGTTGTGGGATTTTTATTGTGTTAAGTTTTGACGTTTTAATTTTTTGTAACTGCTAAATAGTTTCCACACTTTTTATTCAGTTAAACCTGTTTGCTCTGTGCAAAACGTGCCAGGGGTTAAGGACAGGTTTGTTTATTGAACTTGTGTGTTGGACCTAACAGTATTTTGGACTAATTACTTGGGCAGACCTTCGATCCTCCCAAAGTGGTAACTAATTTTCTTACAGAAACATTTGATGCTTAGTTTTCACAGTACATTATGGAGACTAGAAAGTCCTAAACTTGAAGGCTTTGCATACATTTGCCTTTTAATTTACTTTGCCCTGGCCCGCATAAATCTTAAAATTTGTTCATGGCATGCACTGTTTTGTTTGAAAGAATATTCCCCTGGTAAGCAGTGCTTTGGAGTTTAAGATACAGGGTGTACATACCTGCACAATTGACAAAAAATATTAATCTACCAACTGATTTAGAAATATCTTTCTTTTTTGTGACCTTTTCTACCTGACTACAGTGCATTATGGTAAAGGAAATTGCTATTTTTTTTCTCCCTTTCCTAAGATGAATTTGGAGAATTTGCTTGTGTGATTGATTGAAATGAATATGATCCACCTGACATTTCGAGAGAAGCTGTCCTTTATGTTGGTTTAGACGCAGTGAATATGAGCTCCGCCGTGAAAGGTACCTCAGCTGTTTCATCCTTTTACGAAGATATTCAATTTGGCTACACAATACATTCCAAGATTTCTTATTAATAACTCATAATTACAGATTGAGACCCTAAAGTAATACTGAAATATCTTTTTTTCAAAAGGATCCTAAAGCCCAATTTAAACAGCTGTGATTCAAGGAATCATTTATTTTTCTACATCTTGACTGTAAAAGCTAGTATGGAGCCTTGACTCGTGTTTTACTTTATAGCTGCTGCTTTTTTAGAACCTTTTCTAATCAATGCTAAGGTTCTTCAAACTTTCCAGCAGCAATGAAATGGGTTTCTTCTTCCTAGCCTTGTTGGTATGGGTATTTTCATAAACTAAGTCCTATTGGCTTGGGAGATTTTAAAACCTATAAAACAGTGTGGCGTTCTATAATTTTTTCATCTTTGACATCCCTTTGTGTTCAGTTGATAGAATCATAGCAGTACACCCTCTTCCTCTTTGGGAGGGTTCATTTTTAGTTTTTGCCTGCCCAGTTCTTTCGCTGTGTTTGTGAAATCTATTGTTTTTAATTTATCTTAAAAGGGACTTCACTTCTTATTGGTTTGTCTACTTGCCAGTGTGCTTTCCTCTGTTTTTATTGGTTGTAGCCTGTTCTCCCTTCTGTGACTTTCTTATCAGTTTCTTTAAGGCGTAACTACTCATTCCCATCCACATAGGTGGTTCGAAATTTCTGTGTTTTTGGTTAACGCTGCATAACGTTTACTGTCATTTTGTTATCTTTTCCAGGCGCGACTACGTACCGCACCCGTGCTTCACTGGTTATGCACTTGCCACCTGATAAGTAAATGTTGCGCAGAAGGTGTTCATGTGTATAATTTTACTAAATTACTGACTGCAGGCCCTCTTTTTCTAATATTTACATTTCAAACCTGCACGCGTAGTTAGTGCATCCCTGTAGTCTCTTTTGTTGACCTCCGCACACTCCCTTCCTGCTCTCCAGTGCACAGCGCATGCGATGTCCTTATTTTGACTGATTGCACCACTGAGGCATCATTTTGGTACGACATGCTCTAGTGGCTGGAATCCGACGGCACACTGTACACAAACTAGACATTGCTGTGGATGCCTGTGTCCCTGCTTCACATATTTAAGCACTCGCCTCCGGATAACTAAAGGCGGCGTTGGAGGCATCCGTATGTATGATTTTATTAAATTACTGGCAGCAGTTACCCTTTTTTTGTATTTTTATTTCAACCTTGCCCTCTAAGACAGTGAATGTCCCTGCAGTCTCTTTCATTGAACTCTGCAATTGTTTTCAACCCACCTCGCTCTCCTCCCACCCCCTTCCTGCCCTCCGGTGTTTCTAATCCGCCTAACCCCAACCTCCCCCCGCCTCATTCACGCTTTCTTCAATTTATGTGGCTATACGGATCACCATGCTACAACTTCCAAATAAACTTTATCAATAAACAAGTAGGTGAAACCTAATATATTTGCCAATGCTTGTTATTAAGTACTATATACAGGAGAGTGACTGCACATTACCTAAGAGAGAATTCAGACTTGAAGACCTTTCAGGCAGTCCACATAACATTTGAACAAGGCTTTTTACGGCTACCGAGCTGCTTAGTGTTCCAAAGTAGAGCACAATGCTTATTGACATTAAAGCACACCTATGTATTTTTATCTTTTAACAGGTAGCACCAAACGTGACGGCTTACAGCCAATACAGAGCACACTGTAATAACTAAACAGACAAAAACGTAATCTTGACATTGGGTTAATGACAAATCTGGTCTGGGGTGTGGGGCGTAATAGGTAGGGCTTTCCTAAATGCACTCTTATGGCTTCTGTATGCTCAGGGTTTGAAGAACAGACTCTTCATGTTTCTTCCCCGTGGAGGAAATAGGTGTTAATGTCTTCATTTGCAGGACAAAATAATATCACGTTTTGTCACATTGGCTATTATTATAAAATGAACTTTGGCCTCATGGGCATCAAGGTGTTAAGAGGTATACAAGAACAACAAACATATTGTAAAGGTATGTATAATTAGATACGCTTACACTAAGCACTGAATTATTAACCTTCAGTCCATTTATATAGGTTTCGATGATATAGAGCTAGAACACTGACAACGCCTTTTGCCTTCTTTGCAGCAAAGTAATTAGGCATAGCTAGTGACATCCAAACCGAGCTGAAGAGGAACAGGTTTACAGGTACCTCTGTTTTCACTTTCTAGCTCAGCGTTGATGGCACTGTGCTAATCATATGGCAGAAAACTGCTAGAAAAATAGACATTTGAGGTGATCAGAATCAGTGTCGGTGATGTAGGTTGCTCCATATATAAAGAAATTACTATATATATAATGTGATCAAGACAGACTGGATCTGTCGAAACGCGTCATGCTGGGGCACTGGCCAGGACTGACTGGATGCCATTAAAATAAAAAGATGATTCAGAAAAGGGGGTGGTGATGAACAGAGTGTCTGAATTAAGCAGACCACTCTTACCCAGTCCAAAGATCAGGGCTTGATCCATCACCGTTATTTAGCTCACTGCCCCATCCCAGCTCAGAACCTGGCTATATGCAAATTAGTCTGTCCCTGGCCCAGTGCATCATGGGAACAGGGCAGACCAAACTACCAAGCCAATTCTTCACCAGAAAGGAGACAAGCTTCCGGGGACCGGTTTCTGCCATTTCAGGTGTCGTCGGCCCGGCTTGCTTGAATCCTGATGGAGCAGTGAGCAAGGGACTAATGTCTGAGTATACCCTTCCACGCTTATGGTGGACAAAATGATTCAGAAAAGGGGGTGGTGATGAACAGAGTGTCTGAATTAAGCAGACCACTCTTACCCAGTCCAAAGATCAGGGCTTGATCCATCCCCGTTATTTAGCTCACTGCCCCATCCCAGCTCATTGCACCATCAGGATTCAAGCAAGCCGGGCCGACGACGGCTGAAATGCCAGAAACCGGTCCCCGGAAGCTTGTTTCCTTCCCAGTGTAAGAATTGGCTTGGTAGTTTGGTTTGCCCTGTTCCCATCATGCACTGGGACAGG
Organism: Lissotriton helveticus; assembly: GCF_964261635.1. NCBI lineage: Eukaryota > Metazoa > Chordata > Amphibia > Caudata > Salamandridae > Lissotriton > Lissotriton helveticus. The sequence continues at coordinate 1,545,649,499 of NC_136063.1, read as the reverse complement.
AACAGACTAATTTGCATATAGCCAGGTTCTGAACTGGGATGGTGCAGTGAGCTAAAAAACGGTGTTGGATCTAGCCCTGATCTCTTGACTGGGTGAGAGTATTCTTCTTAATTCAGAAACTCTGTCCATCACCACCCCTTGTTGTTAAATATTTTGTCCACCCTAAGCGTGGAAGGGTATACTCAGATGTGAGTCCTTTGCTCATTGCACCATCAGGATTCAAGCAAGCCGGGCCGACGACGGCTGAAAAGCCAGAAACCGGTCCCCGGAAGCTTGTTTCCTTCCCAGTGTAAGAATTGGCTTGGTAGTTTGATTTGCCCTGTTCCCATCATGCACTGGGACAGGAACAGACTAATTTGCATATAGCCAGGTTCTGAACTGGGATGGTGCAGTGAGCTAAAAAACGGTGTTGGATCTAGCCCTGATCTCTTGACTGGGTGAGAGTATTCTGCTTATTTCAGAAACTCTGTCCATCACCACCCCTTGTTGTTAAATATTTTGTCCACCCTAAGCGTGGAAGGGTATACTCAGATGTGAGTCCCTTGCTCATTGCACCATCAGGATTCAAGCAAGCCGGGCCGACGACGGCTGAAATGCCAGAAACCGGTCCCCGGTAGCTTGTTTGATTCCCAGTGTAAGAATAGGCTTGGTAGTTTGGTTTGCCCTGTTCCCATCATGCACTGGGACAGGAACAGACTAATTTGCATATAGCCAGGTTCTGAACTGGGATGGTGCAGTGAGCTAAAAAACGGTGTTGGATCTAGCCCTGATCTCTTGACTGGGTGAGAGTATTCTTCTTAATTCAGAAACTCTGTCCATCACCACCCCTTGTTGTTAAATATTTTGTCCACCCTAAGCGTGAAAGGGTATACTCAGATGTGAGTCCTTTGCTCATTGCACCATCAGGATTCAAGCAAGCCGGGCCGACGACGGCTGAAATGCCAGAAACCGGTCCCCGGAAGCTTGTTTCCTTCCCAGTGTAAGAATTGGCTTGGTAGTTTGATTTGCCCTGTTCCCATCATGCACTGGGACAGGAACAGACTAATTTGCATATAGCCAGGTTCTGAACTGGGATGGTGCAGTGAGCTAAAAAACGGTGTTGGATCTAGCCCTGCAGTGAGCTAAAAAACGGTGTTGGATCTAGCCCTGATCTCTTGACTGGGTGAGAGTATTCTGCTTATTTCAGAAACTCTGTCCATCACCACCCCTTGTTGTTAAATATTTTGTCCACCCTAAGCGTGGAAGGGTATACTCAGATGTGAGTCCCTTGCTCATTGCACCATCAGGATTCAAGCAAGCCGGGCCGACGACGGGTGAAATGCCAGAAACCGGTCCCCGGTAGCTTGTTTGCTTCCCAGTGTAAGAATAGGCTTGGTAGTTTGGTTTGCCCTGTTCCCATCATGCACTGGGACAGGAACAGACTAATTTGCATATAGCCAGGTTCTGAACTGGGATGGTGCAGTGAGCTAAAAAACGGTGTTGGATCTAGCCCTGATCTCTTGACTGGGTGAGAGTATTCTGCTTAATTCAGAAACTCTGTCCATCACCACCCCTTGTTGTTAAATATTTTGTCCACCCTAAGCGTGGAAGGGTATACTCAGATGTGAGTCCCTTGCTCATTGCACCATCAGGATTCAAGCAAGCCGGGCCGACGACGGCTGAAATGCCAGAAACCGGTCCCCGGAAGCTTGTTTCCTTCCCAGTGTAAGAATTGGCTTGGTAGTTTGGTTTGCCCTGTTCCCATCATGCACTGGGACAGGAACAGACTAATTTGCATATAGCCAGGTTCTGAACTGGGATGGTGCAGTGAGCTAGAAAACGGTGTTGGATCTAGCCCTGATCTCTTGACTGGGTGAGAGTATTCTGCTTAATTCAGAAACTCTGTCCATCACCACCCCTTGTTGTTAAATATTTTGTCCACCCTGAGCGTGGAAGGGTATACTCAGATGTGAGTCCCTTGCTCATTGCACCATCAGGATACAAGCAAGCCGGGCCAACGACGGCTGAAATGCCAGAAACCGGTCCCCGGAAGCTTGTTTCCTTCCCAGTGTAAGAATTGGCTTGGTAGTTTGATTTGCCCTGTTCCCATCATGCACTGGGACAGGAACAGACTAATTTGCATATAGCCAGGTTCTGAACTGGATGGTGCAGTGAGCTAAAAAACGGTGTTGGATCTAGCCCTGATCTCTTGACTGGGTGAGAGTATTCTGCTTATTTCAGAAACTCTGTCCATCACCACCCCTTGTTGTTAAATATTTTGTCCACCCTAAGCGTGGAAGGGTATACTCAGATGTGAGTCCCTTGCTCATTGCACCATCAGGATTCAAGCAAGCCGGGCCGACGACGGCTGAAATGCCAGAAACCGGTCCCCGGTAGCTTGTTATCTTCCCAGTGTAAGAATTGGCTTGGTAGTTTGGTTTGCCCTGTTCCCATCATGCACTGGGACAGGAACAGACTAATTTGCATATAGCCAGGTTCTGAACTGGGATGGTGCAGTGAGCTAAAAAACGGTGTTGGATCTAGCCCTGATCTCTTGACTGGGTGAGAGTATTCTGCTTAATTCAGAAAACACTGTCCATCACCACCCCTTGTTGTTAAATATTTTGTCCACCCTAAGCGTGGAAGGGTATACTCAGATGTGAGTCCCTTGCTCATTGCACCATCAGGATTCAAGCAAGCCGGGCCGACGACGGCTGAAATGCCAGAAACCGGTCCCCGGTAGCTTGTTTCCTTCCCAGTGTAAGAATTGGCTTGGTAGTTTGGTTTGCCCTGTTCCCATCATGCACTGGGACAGGAACAGACTAATTTGCATATAGCCAGGTTCTGAACTGGGATGGTGCAGTGAGCTAAAAAACGGTGTTGGATCTAGCCCTGATCTCTTGACTGGGTGAGAGTATTCTGCTTAATTCTGAAACTCTGTCCATCACCACCCCTTGTTGTTAAATATTTTGTCCACCCTAAGCGTGGAAGGGTATACTCAGATGTGAGTCCCTTGCTCATTGCACCATCAGGATTCAAGCAAGCCGGGCCGACGACGGCTGAAATGCCAGAAACCGGTCCCCGGAAGCTTGTTTCCTTCCCAGTGTAAGAATTGGCTTGGTAGTTTGGTTTGCCCTGTTCCCATCATGCACTGGGACAGGAACAGACTAATTTGCATATAGCCAGGTTCTGAACTGGGATGGTGCAGTGAGCTAAAAAACGGTGTTGGATCTAGCCCTGATCTCTTGACTGGGTGAGAGTATTCTGCTTAATTCAGAAACTCTGTCCATCACCACCCCTTGTTTTATATATTTTGTCCACCCTAAGCGTGGAAGGGTATACTCAGATGTGAGTCCCTTGCTCATTGCACCATCAGGATTCAAGCAAGCCGGGCCGACGACGGCGGAAATGCCAGAAACCGGTCCCCGGAAGCTTGTTTCCTTCCCAGTGTAAGAATTGGCTTGGTAGTTTGATTTGCCCTGTTCCCATCATGCACTGGGACAGGAACAGACTAATTTGCATATAGCCAGGTTCTGAACTGGGATGGTGCAGTGAGCTAAAAAACGGTGTTGGATCTAGCCCTGATCTCTTGACTGGGTGAGAGTATTCTGCTTATTTCAGAAACTCTGTCCATCACCACCCCTTGTTGTTAAATATTTTGTCCACCCTAAGCGTGGAAGGGTATACTCAGATGTGAGTCCCGTGCTCATTGCACCATCAGGATTCAAGCAAGCCGGGCCGACGACGGCTGAAATGCCAGAAACCGGTCCCCGGTAGCTTGTTATCTTCCCAGTGTAAGAATTGGCTTGGTAGTTTGGTTTGCCCTGTTCCCATCATGCACTGGGACAGGAACAGACTAATTTGCATACAGCCAGGTTCTGAACTGGGATGGTGCAGTGAGCTAAAAAACGGTGTTGGATCTAGCCCTGATCTCTTGACTGGGTGAGAGTATTCTGCTTAATTCAGAAAACACTGTCCATCACCACCCCTTGTTGTTAAATATTTTGTCCACCCTAAGCGTGGAAGGGTATACTCAGATGTGAGTCCCTTGCTCATTGCACCATCAGGATTCAAGCAAGCCGGGCCGACGACGGCTGAAATGCCAGAAACCGGTCCCCGGTAGCTTGTTTCCTTCCCAGTGTAAGAATTGGCTTGGTAGTTTGGTTTGCCCTGTTCCCATCATGCACTGGGACAGGAACAGACTAATTTGCATATAGCCAGGTTCTGAACTGGGATGGTGCAGTGAGCTAAAAAACGGTGTTGGATCTAGCCCTGATCTCTTGACTGGGTGAGAGTATTCTGCTTAATTCTGAAACTCTGTCCATCACCACCCCTTGTTGTTAAATATTTTGTCCACCCTAAGCGTGGAAGGGTATACTCAGATGTGAGTCCCTTGCTCATTGCACCATCAGGATTCAAGCAAGCCGGGCCGACGACGGCTGAAATGCCAGAAACCGGTCCCCGGAAGCTTGTTTCCTTCCCAGTGTAAGAATTGGCTTGGTAGTTTGGTTTGCCCTGTTCCCATCATGCACTGGGACAGGAACAGACTAATTTGCATATAGCCAGGTTCTGAACTGGGATGGTGCAGTGAGCTAAAAAACGGTGTTGGATCTAGCCCTGATCTCTTGACTGGGTGAGAGTATTCTGCTTAATTCAGAAACTCTGTCCATCACCACCCCTTGTTTTAAATATTTTGTCCACCCTAAGCGTGGAAGGGTATACTCAGTTTGAGTCCCTTGCTCATTGCACCATCAGGATTCAAGCAAGCCGGGCCGACGACGGCGGAAATGCCAGAAACCGGTCCCCGGAAGCTTGTTTCCTTCCCAGTGTAAGAATTGGCTTGGTAGTTTGGTTTGCCCTGTTCCCATCATGCACTGGGACAGGAACAGACTAATTTGCATATAGTCAGGTTCTGAACTGGGATGGTGCAGTGAGCTAAAAAACGGTGTTGGATCTAGCCCTGATCTCTTGACTGGGTGAGAGTATTCTGCTTAATTCAGAAACTCTGTCCATCACCACCCCTTGTTGTTAAATATTAAAATAAAAAGAAGCACTGAGAAACCTAATTGAAGTCCCTCGAGTGGTTTGTACCTGATATTGCTGCGCTGGTGCACATTGGCGTACTGCAGGATTTTGTGCTATATATATATATATATATATATATATATATATATATATATATATATATATATATATATATATATAAACATATATTACCTACTGGCGGTCGCCAGTAGGTATATATAGTTAGGATTTTTTCTCTATAGGATTTTTGAAAATTCTATGTCTAATAACTTTGGCGTTTGTGGACGGAATTGGCTGAAATTTTCAGGAAAATGGAACATTTTGTTTCTGAGCAGCCCCTGAAAATTTGGGGGGGGGGTTCGTCAAGTTGGGGCCGAGAAAATAGGGGGGTCCCAAAATGTGTTTTTAACATTGAGTTTTCCATAGGGCGGTTGGCCTCACTTTTAGCCCGAACGGCTGAATGGATTTGCACGAAACTTGGCAAAATTGTAGGGACTGGTAGCCCGATGTGCCTTTTGTAGGTCTCAATATATGTGCTCCAGTGGATTTTGAGAAATTAACGTTTAAAAAAAGATATATATCTGTAACAGCGAACCGGGCAGCGCTCCGGTTCGCGGACTTTTTGCGCAACGGAGCTTTGTGAAGCGAAGCTGATTGGTTCTCCGGCGTCTGTCAACATTCCAAACAGTCCGTAGCGGCCGCCATCCTGTCTCTCGGTAGGATTGAGAGACAAGAGGAGGCCAAAACAAAGGGGGAAATAACCATAAGGGGGCATAGTAGATCCTCCCTGACCCCCTAGGTTTAATGTGGAGGTTTTAAAAGGGCCCGCGGGGCAAAAAAAATAATTTTTTTTTTTTTTTTTTTTGCGTGGGTAGCGCCCGGTCCGCGAACCTTAAGTGTTACGGGAGTCTGTCAACATTCCAAACAGTCCGTAGCGGCCGCCATCTTGTCTCTCGGTAGGATTGAGAGACAAGAGGAGGCCAAAACAAAGGGGGAAATAACCATAAGGGGGCATAGTAGATCCTCCCTGACCCCCTAGGTTTAATGTGGAGGTTTTAAAAGGGCCCCGCGGGGCAAAAAAAAAAAATTTGTTTTTGTTTTTTTTGCGTGGGTAGCGCCCGGTCCGTGAACCTTAAGCGTTACGGGAGTCCACCATTTTGTGTTTCAGTCGAATTAAGATACAAAATGGAGGGCAAATAATGTTCAGAATGGGTAGAAGGGGGCACGGTAGACTTATCTTGACCCCCTAGGTTTTGTGAGGATGGCTGAGGAGGCTTATATGTGCGAAAAAAACCATTTTTTTTTAAATTTCGCGAGGTTAGCTCCCGGTTCGCGTACCGGGTAGCGCCCCGGGGAGCGTACTTTGTTGAAAATTAGTGAAAAAAGTTAGAGTAAAATAATAATTGTGAGTGATCCGATGTAGGGTAGCTCTGAGAAGAGCTTTTGGGTTTATGGTACATTTAGGTACTTATAAGTAGGTACCAATGCACATTCTTAAATTCAGAATGAAAATTCTGTTGCCCTCATCTGAGAAGTGAACTCCATCTCCTCTGTAGATATCTTGCATGTAGTAACGCAAGTTATTGTTGTACAGGGAGCCCATTCCATGGTCTCTCATGTAAGCTGAAACAGATTTGTTTACATGCTTCCTCGACTTCTCAATTTGTGGACAAAATTGGTTTGACCACCTCCATTTCTGTCTTTGGCATATATTTGAATATACCAAGGCAGTCTGAGGAAAAAGTGCCATCAATTGCTCAAAGGTGTCCTTTAAAAGCATTTCCAGACCTACCCCAGTCAAAGTGCCCAAATCATTACCTCCACAGTGCACAATTAACAGGTCAGGTTTGGGCAAATGCATAAAGGTTTTCACGAATGGTATCAATTGGTGACATTTTAATCCTCTGTGGCCAAACCACTTAATTTCCACATCTTGTAAATTGAGGTTAGGTAATTTTCTGTTCTCAGCATACCTGTGAGCCCAGTGGATATAACTATGTCCAACAATCCAGACAGAAAACATGGTGAGAGAAGGTTCTGCTGCAGTCAGATGAAGTGTGGCAATGAAATGGCAGTTGAAAAAATGAGAGTTTAAAATGAAAAAAACTGTGGAGTTTCTGTGTTAATGAAGCAGTAACAGTGATTGGTGGATTTTGATTGCTGAAAACAGAAAGTTAGGGTGCATGGGTGAGTTCTTTGAAAGATGTATTTTGAATGGTCAATAAATAATCATTAAATGAAAGATTGCAGTGGATACGCAGGTGCACTGAGAGTTCAGAGTTCAATTGCAACATTGTTGTGTGAACTTGCAAACACTAGAGGTCTTGCAAGAGGTGGTTGCTATTCAGAAAAGGCATGAAATGGCAGAGGGGGGAAGGGTTTTCATTTGAAAAAAAGTGAGGGAAGAGTTTTGATTGGGTGACATGAGAGATATGTGTGAAGAATTACAGCATTTCTGTGCTTTTGATAGCTGCAGACTCTGGAGTGCATACCTTTTGCTCTGCTGAAGACAAATTGGTGTGTTTCTGAGACTGTTTTCAAACTCAAAGTATTTGCTAAGGTGAGAAAATATTTCTTTAATTTAGATAGAGAATAGTGTGCTTTAAGGAGAAAATTATGAAGAAAGTTGTGTTTTTCAAATGTTGCTTTGTCTCAAGTGTTTTACAAATAGATTTTGTTTCTTTGAGAAAATGTAATTGGAGAAAATGTGAAGTATTAGTACTGACAGGGTGTTTTTCTGCATAGGAGCTGTGGAGTCTTTTCAAATTATGACTTGAGAATCGTTTTTGAGGAAGATGAATGGTTATAATATTTCTGAGAAGGACATAATGGTGTATGCTTCTTTATAATGCAATTGAATGTCTCTGATGTTATTTTTCCCATTTTAATGTAAGACCTTTCTCTGTGGCGCAAATTGCTTGTAAATATGCTCCCACCTGTGCATGGTAAATTTAGATTTTGAATGTTTGTGTTACATAGCCATGTTAAAAGTGATACAAACATGCTGCAAAGGCAATCAAAAAACGCTTTTATGTGTCTTAAGGACATTTAAAGTAATTTTCCCATGTGCAGTGTTTTGAAATTATGATTTGAAAATCGTTTTTGGGGAAAAGGAATTGTTTTTAAAATTAATAACAAGGACATAATGGTGTATGCTTTTTTATAAGGCAATTGACTGTCTCTGATGTTATTTTTCCCATTTTAATGTAAGACCTTTCTCTGTGGCGCAAATTGCTTGTAAATATGCTCCCACCTGTGCATGGCAAATTTAGATTTTGAATGTTTGTGTTAAATAGCCATGTTAAAAGTGACCCAACCATGCTGGAAAGGCAATCAAAAAACACTTTCATGTGTCTTAAGGACATTTTAAGTCATTTCCTCATGTGCAGTGTTTTCAAATTATGATTTGAAAATCGTTTTTGGGGAAAAGGAATGGTTTGTAAATTTATGACAAGGATATAATGGTGTATGCTTCTTTATAAGGCATTTCTGTGTCTCTGATGTCATTTTTCCCATATTATATTAAAAGACCTTTCTCTGTGGGCCACATTCATTGTAAATATGGTCACACTTGTGCATGTTAATTTTGGTTTTTACTGTTTGAGTTACATAACCATGTTAAAAGTGACCCAAAAAAATTGCAAAGGCTTTCAAAAAACACTTTCATGTGTCTTAAGAACATTTTAAGTAATTTCCCTGTGGGCAGTGTTTTCAAATTATGAATTGAAAATCGTTTTTGAGGTAATGGAATGTTGTTAAAATTTATGTGCGCCATATGCCCCCAAATTTCTTTTTCAGGGGTGCAGCAGGGTGTTCTTGAGACACACATGCACCCTTGGAAAAATTCCTAATTTGCGATGAGCTAATTGCTAATCGCAAATTGCACCTTCATTCCTATGAGCCTCCTAGCCCATGGAAATGAATGGGTAATTTGCAATTAGCAATTTGCTCATTGCAAATTAGGAATGGTAAAGAATTGCTATTTATTTCTTAAAATTTGCTATTTTGGAAATGCAAAATAGTTATATGATACATATGCCGGTTGATGTCTAACAAGATAAGAAGCTTAGGGATACATTTATGATGACTGGCGCAATGAAGTGGACATTACTTACTTCATTGGTAGAGCTTTACATGTATTATGTCCTCTGTATTCTTCATCAAGCGTAACTTTAATCTGCAATCCTGAGTAGGCCTCACCTTAAACAAACCTCTGGATAGGCCACACCTTATCGTCATCATGAATTAATCATTTAAAATGCTAGGGACAGATTTATGATAGGTGTATGCCTCTTTTGCGCCACTTACAAAACACTGTCCACGGGGAAATGACTTAAAATGTGCTTAAGACACATGAATGTGTTTTTTTAAAGCGTTTGCAATTTTTTTGGGTCACTTTTAACATGGCTATGTGACTCAAACAGTCAAAATCTAAATTCACCATGCACAGGTGGGAGCATATTTACAAGGAATGTGCTCCATGGGGAAAGGTCTTATAATGTAATATGGGAAAAATGACATCAGAGACAGTGAAATGCCTTATAGAGAAGCATACACCATTATGTCCTTGTCATTAATTTTAAAAACAATTCCTTTTCCCCAAAAACGATTTTCAAATCATAATTTCAAAACACTGCACATGTGGAAATGACTTAAAATGTCCTTAATTCAAAATTTGCTATTCCTTATTTTGCGATTGCACTGAAGGATTTGCAAATTTTGCGATTTCTTAAATGCAATGTATCAAACAAAAAATATGTAAAAAATGACATTAAGGATTTGGAAACTACCACCAACTTCTAGTTTGTGGTAATTTGCGAATTCTTTTCAAAAAGATTTTTTTTTTTAAAAACGAAAGGTGCCACATGACGCCAATACATGCCCTTAGGGCATGTATGTGCGCCATATGCCCCCAAATTTCTTTTTCAGGGGTGCAGCAGGGTGTTCTTGAGACACCCATGCACCCTTGGAAAAATTCCTAATTTGCGATGAGCTAATTGCTAATCGCAAATTGCACCTTCATTCCTATGAGCCTCCTAGCCCATGGAAATGAATGGGTAATTTGCAATTAGCAATTTGCTCATTGCAAATTAGGAATGGTAAAGAATTGCTATTTATTCCTTAAAATTCGCTATTTAGGAAATGCAAAATAGTTTGATGGTACATATGGCGGTTCATCTGTAACAAGATAAGAAGCTTAGGGATAGATTTATGATGACTGGCGCATCACCAGGGATGTGCCAGTCATCTTGCGCCGCTGTTCCGCCACCCATGGTGTGCTGCATTTACAATGCGGCGCAGCATGGGGCAAAAATGGCACAGATGCGTGACGTATCTGTGCTGTAAAGGTGGCGCATTGCTGGAATTGTTTCGCAAGTGCGATGCAGCTCAAGCAAGGCTCAGGGGTGCCCCATCTCCACAATGTTGCGTCAAGACCTATGCCTGCTTAAAGCAGGCGCAGGGTTTTGACGCAGCTTTCTCCTATCTGATTGTAAATACGGCACACCATGGGTGGCAGAGCAGCGGTGCACGTTAACTGGTGCATGCCTGGGGATGTGCCATTTAACATAAATCTGCCCCTTTACATTTAAGTATGTGCAGGGGACACAGAGTTGGTGAGGCTTATCCAAGGTTAAGAAGAGATGAGTCCTGTTCACTGAAAAATTAGACATAGGCTTCACCTGCTCAGCATCGCTGGACATGGCTAAATAATAGCTGCAAAATGTTACTCTTGTTAAACAATTTTACTATTATAATCTCTGAGATTTGTCTCTTACTCTGCAACATCTCATTGTTGTTATCTTTCTTTAAAGATAAAGACAACATCAACATGAGCGACAATCTGCAATCAGTTGATTTTGACCTCATCATTGAACTTGTAATTGAAACATCAGTGGATGTTGATCCCTTGGATGATTTAAATCCTGAGGATGAAGAAGAGCGTGATGAGGATGCAGATTTGTCCGAATTATATGAGATAGGGTGGGAAGCTGACCTGCTTGAGCCTATGGAACTATAAACATTTATTTTTAAAATTTATAATAAATAAAAAGTAAAAGTGTAAACCGTTTAATTTAAAAATAAAGACACCTTCAAAAACAGGTTATGTGTAGTGTCTTCAATAAAATATTAAAATATGCTCATAAAATTAGATCAGATTCACATATAAAATAGCACAGGTAACATGAATATAAATTCCATTTCTTTTCTGCTATTTCTGTATTGTAAATTTGCCAAGGACTAAAAAATCTTCTATTTAAAATGTCAAGTAGTGTGTTAAGTTTTTGATCACTGTTATTGATTTACTGTTTGGTAATAGTGGTTAATAACATTTTTTAATATATTTTACCACAGATTCAACTGCAGATCATTTCAACATTTCACCATGCCAACGAAAGAAAGAGAGAGAAAGGCTGCAAAACGTCAAAGACAGCAGGCCAATCAAAAGAAGCAGCAGTCCTCTAACAAAAAGATTTGTCAAGTCACGAAGAAAGCACCGGGTAAGAGTACAAAAACATTCATAAGAAATAAGTGTAGTAAAAAAAATATTACTACAGAAAATGTTTCAGTCCATAAAAAGAGAAGGAATTCAAATGGAAAGGAAAGGCCAATCAAAAATGTTACTGCTAGAGCAAGAGATAACTCTGTGCATGATAGTAGAAGGAAACAACAGTTTAGGGACATTCGTAAACGAATGTTCCGCAACAGGATAATTGGCAATTTGTTAAAAAATAGTTGAGAAAGTTATTGATCAGGCATTTGAAATTAAACGTAAGTTATTTATTTTGATAATCAATAGAATTAGGAAGCTAAAGAAGGCAATTTATGATTTCAAAAGAAATAGTAGATGGAAGAGAATAGTTAATCGTAGTAATTTTTGTGAAGTTTTTTCTGGAGAATGGATGCATAGTTCAAGCTCTGAGGCATTTTTTAATGAGGAGAGTTATTTCCAGGATAATGATTTGGTGCATGCAGTTGACACCAGTGGTCGTGCTTATGAAGTGAAAGATGGTTGTCCAGTTGAAAAAGAAAAACTTGTGACAACAGAGGCAGAAGAGGTGTTAGGTAATGAGGTTTTAGGAAGACGTGCTAAGGGTCCTGTGTACACCTGGAAGTGTAGTAGTATTTGTAGTGTGCGACAGGATTCCATCAATTTGCTTTGTGATTTTGTACGGTCATTTAATAAGAAAAGTTTGAAGCAGAAAATGATGTTGTTGCAAGAATTAGATCCTTGCAGAGTGAGAGAAGTGACAGGTTTGCATGGTCATTCACTGGCTTGTCTTTCCAGGAGAGTATGCCAGAGTGTTTTTCATCATTTCAGGATGCTAGCAGTGCATCATAATAAAGTGAGGAAATTAGTTAGAATGTTGTATTATGCTAAGAGTCCAGCAATTATGCTTAAACAATTATGCGCTGCTCTTTTGCATGGTTCTGAAATAGATGTGAAGAATATATGTGAAGAAATTGAGTTTTGTTACTTTGTAAGTAAAGAGGAGAATGTTGAAATTGACCAAGAAGAAGCGGGTAATGTGGAAGATAGTGTACAGGTTTCCAGTACAGATAATTTCCAGAGGGAAATTGCGACGTTTCAGGTCAAATCAAGTGAGAGGCCAAATTTCACTTGTGTGTGTTGTCGACGCACTTATTATAAGAATCAGACTAAGTTAGTGGATTTATATGCAAAAAGTGAAAGGGAAAATAATAGTGAATGGAAGGATTTCACAACATACTTGATGGTAGAAAATTGTTTTGATTTGGGATTGGATCAACGTGTGTGTACTTATTGTTGTAACAAATTAAATCAAAACCAGATGCCTGCTAGAGCAGTTAATAATAATCTGGAATTGATTGAGATTCCTTCTGAATTGAAGGATTTAAATACTTATGAATCTATTTTGATTCAAAGTATCCATCCCTTTCAGGCTATTGTAAGAATGGAGCCAAAGACAGGGAAATTGCCTCCATCAGATTTACAGAGAGGATTAAAGGGAAGAGTTGTTTATTTGCCTCTAGATTTGAAGAAAAACATTAACACAATTGGAGTAGAAAAAGTGGACGAGGAACCTCTGGTTATCTTAGTTAATGGGGTTCCGACAAAGAATAAGAAAATATGGCAAGATTTAGTAGATGTTAGGAAAGTTAAAAAGGCAACATTGTATTTGAAAAAAAATATTAAATTCTATAAGAATGTATATGTTGCAGAAGAGGAAGTAAGTGAGGAAGAGGATAGCGATTTGTGTGCTGGTCAAATTGAGAAAGTAGAACCCTCTACTAGTGAAGAAATATATGAACATTATAGTGTTCATCCTTTGCATTCCAAGGAAGTCATGGGGAATGCTATTGAGTTGTTTCAAATGAAACAAGCCAAAGGGAGTCCCATTAGTGTTTGGGAGGAAAGTTTGGAAGCTCGGTGTTTCCCACAGCTTTTTCCAACAGGTCAGGGAGGAAGATATGATGAGCGACCTCATCAAATTCCTGCTTCTGAATACCGGACTTTGCGATTGTATGCAGGAGATGCTAGGTTTCGACAATGCATTCCTTATTTGTTTCATCTCCTGTTTGAAAGCGATCTGTCTGGACTGTCATATGCAGTGAACCACATCTTGAAAAGTGGTATACACATGCAAAACATCTCGGCAAGTGACTTTATGGATAAAGTCAATGTCCAAGACAGTATTTTGGATTCTCACCTGATTAATCTCATGGCGTGTCAGCGTGGTACTAATGAGTACTGGTACCGTCGTCATGGTGATTTAAAATGTATGCTGAGGAACTTAGGTACTCCCACATGGTTCCTCACTCTGAGCTGTGCCGAGTATGGCTGGGAAGACTTACTTGAATTTCTACGAGAGGCAAATGCTAACGTAGATAACATCGAATTCAAGACACCCGGAGAACTGTGCTCTTTGGATCCAGTCAATGTATGTAGGTACTTCAATCATAGATTTGAAGCTATGATGTATTTCATCATGAATAAGAAGAATCCACCTCTTGGAGAGGTGTTGGATTTCTTCTGGAGAAAGGAGTACCAAGCAAGAGGTGCTCCTCATATACATATGTTGTTGTGGATCAAGGATGCACCTAAATTTGGAACGGATCCAGAAGACTCAGTGATGAGTTTCATCCAACAGTATTCTACGTGTGCTGTTCCAAACGCAAAGGAGAAGAAAAGCCTAAGAGAAAAAGTTCTGCGTTTCCAAAGCCATCGATGTGGAAAGTACTGCCGTAGTAAATTCCGAAACAAGGACAAGTTCTACACCAAATGTCGTTTCGGCTTTCCACGACCGGTGATTTCTAAAGGAAGAGTAAACAGTTTGATGTCTTCGCTGCGACATAATGTGATGAAGAAATCACCTAAAAACACATACAATTTGAAGAGGAACGAAGAGTCCAAGTACATCAACGACTACAACCCGGTGATTTTGTCCATGTGGAATGCTAACATGGATATACAGTTTGTGGCTGATAACTGTATGGCTGTGGCTCGGTATGTGACATCTTACATCACCAAAAAAGAGAAGACAGAATTGAAGGATATGTGGGAGGACATTTCCCATGAAAAGAGCCTCAGCAAGAAGTTGTACAGTTTCAGTCTGAAGATGTTGTCGCATCGAGAAATCGGAGCTTACGAATGTTCTGACCGGTTGTCTTCAGCAAGTCTCTATGCCAAGTCCAGGAGTATCGTTTGGGCGAGTGTTGGTTTTGCTGCAACGCGTAATCGAGTTCTGAAACCTGTGCGGGAAATTGAGTATTTGGCGGAAAAGGAGCCAAACAGTACCGACATTTTGAAGAGCAACATGTTGGATACATATTATCCAAATCGAAGCAGTCACCTCGAGAATGTTTGTCTGTATGAGGTTCTGCAAAATTACATATTCAAGAGGAACATCAAAGAAGATACTGAGAAAGGAGTGTATGCTGTAATAGGAAGTGAGGGATGTCTGGTCAAGCAAAGAAAATGCCACTTGATAAACCATCGAAAATTGAGTGGCGAATCTCCTGAAAAAAAGGAGTTTTTCTATTTAGCACTTTTGCTACTTTTAAGCCATGGCGTGCAGAAGAGGAACTGCTTGGAGATTTCCTTTGTTACGAAGACTCATTCAATGCTGCCAAGGAGACCATAGAATGTCCTGCTTTTCCCAAATATGTAGAAATGTTGAATGTGGAAATTGAGCAGGAAGCAACGATTGCAGCCGAGATTGCCAGAGACAGTTCTCAGGACAGTCAGAGTTCTGCTTCATTGAGTCAGGATCCACTAGGAGGACCTCTTATCGAAAATGAAGCTGCCACTGCTATGAATGAAGTGGAAAGAGCCATGGCACATGCTCAGGAGGATGCGGTTAACTTAGAAGAGTTGGAAAGACAACTCAACGTTGAGCAGAGGAAAATATATGACGAACTTACCATGCAAATTGATCATGGATTAAGTCATGACAAGAAAGAGTGCTCATGTACGTCGTTGAAGCCTGTCCGACTGTATGTGAGTGGAGAAGCAGGAACTGGAAAAAGTTTCCTTATTAAAGCAATTTCATGTTATTTGCAGGAAAGGACAGAGTCATCGCTGTCTTGTGTTGTCACCGCTCCAACTGGACTGGCAGCACATAACATTAAAGGGATTACTTTACATCGTTTACTGATGCTGCCAGTGGAGCATGACAACAAATTAGAATATCACAAGCTATCTGGAGATGCTTGTTTTGAAGTTTCAAGAGTCTTGAGGAAAATGAAACTTCTTATCATTGACGAAGTAAGCATGGTTTCCAATGTCATGCTTGCCTTTGTGCATTTGAGAATGCAAGAAGTTCTCAAAACAGAGTATGATGTGTTATTTGGTGGCAAACACATCATTGTTTTCGGAGATCTTCTGCAGCTGACACCAGTGAAAGGGCAACCTGTGTTCAAAATGCTCACGCATGAAGATACCAGGAAGTGCTTAGAGAGCATTGGCAACGTCAATATATGGTTAAACTTCAATTATGCTGAACTGCATGAAAATATGCGTCAGGCAAAGGATGAAGTTTACAAGACTATTCTACAAGATGTTAGAATTGGAAAAGTGACCGAGCATGGGAAAGAAGCTTTACATGCACGATTACTGACAAATTTATGTCCAGACGAAGATGTTGTGCCTGAGAATATTTTTCAGAAAGTTACTGAGAAAAAATCTGGAATATGTTTGATGCCAACTCTTGCAGAATGTGCCAAATTCAACAACAAAATGTTGCATTTAGAAAAGCAAGAGATTGTGAAACTGGAAGCTATTGACAGAGTAGAGCATATGGGATCAACAATTATTTTGTCTGAGAATCTGAAAACAAAATTGGATTCATTAGAGAAGAGTATATCTAAAACTGCGGGTTTTGAAAAGACTCTGAATGTGTGCTTGAACTGCCGTATAATTTTAAGAAGGAATTTACATGTTGAAAGAGGTCTGGTAAATGGATCAATGGGTAATGTTGTTGATTTTGTGAAATACAGAAATAGAGATGGAATTGAATTTTTTAAAATTAAATTTGATGGCATTGAGGAAGTACAGCTAATTGCTCGTTGTTCTGCTAGATTTTTGCTTGTAAAAGACTTATATGTTCGTCGTAAGCAGTTTCCTGTTTGCTTGGCATATGCGGTGACAATCCATAAATCGCAAGGTTTAAGTGTAGACTGTGCATTGGTGAATATTGGCAGTTCTGTGTTCAAGGAGGGTATGGCATATGTGGCATTGTCACGAGTTAGAACTTTATCGGGATTGTACTTGATTGAGTGTGATGTCACAAACATTTGTGCGGATCTAGATTGTGTTAAGGAATACAATAGGTTAAGAAGAGAGTATGCGCCACATTTGCCTCAGTATCCTTTGTTTGAGAAACGTGTGGTAGGCCGGAAACGAAGAAATGTGACCAATACTGGGGAGGTTGTAGCAAAAAGACGAAAAGTCGATGAACCTGAAATTATAAGCAGAAACAAAAAGGATTCTGTTGAAGATGTTGTTGGTTTTCAATTTGAAAACAGTTCTGGTGTCAACTGCTATGCTAATGTAGTGGTTAATGTTTTGTTTTCTCTAGAAAATGTAAAAGAAGAGATTGTGGTCAATTCTGATCAAAGATTTTGCAGTTTGTTAAATTCTGTGTTAGAAAAATGTAGCACTGATAGAACAAACATAGAAAGTGTGTCTGAAATTCGAAATCTGTTAGACAGATGTTCAGGCCAAACACAATTCTCTCAAAATAGTCAGCAAGATTGTCAGGAGTTTTTAATGTATATGCTTGATGTATTGCATGATGAAGGTGTAGATGTAGATCACCTGTTTGGGCTTTCTTATCAATGGCAGCATGACTGCGAGAACTGTAGGGTATCAAGTACTACTAGTGTAGACTCAGAAAGATTTATATATTTAACTTTGCCAGACAGTAAATCAGTCTATTTTAATAAGCTAGTAAAAGCAGCTGATCACAACATGGAGTGTAGCCAATGTAAATCTGAAATGATGTCCACATTATTTATACGAACATATGGCCAGTATGTCATTTTAATGTTCCAACGATGTAGGCCTGATGGAACAAAATTGACAACTTTAATGAAAAATGTTGTGGCTTCACAGTTGTCAATATCAGGAAGGACTTTTGTAACTGTAGCAATTATATATCATGATGGTCCTTCAATAACATCAGGACATTATACAGCTTATTTAAAGTGTAGAAATGGCTGGTCATTCTGCAATGATTCTGTATTAATTTTCAAAAAAAAATTGCCGTATGACCTTAAAAACTCTTACCTGGTGTTTTTAAAACCAAAATTTTAGGGAAAGAATCTCGGGATGTGCTCTGAGGAATTTCAAGAAGTTCTAATGGCTCCTACACGATTTGGCCTTGAGGATAAGTGTAGTACAGAGACATAAGTTCTTACCATAACACTGGACGTCATGGAGAAATACGTGCACTTTGAATGAGTTCAGAAAAACTGTTTCTTTTTATAAGCTAATTGAAGCAGCCAATCAAAACATGGAGTAGAGGGAATGTAAGTCTGCAATGCTGTCTACTGTTTTACATTGCTTTGTCATTAAAAGTGATGTAGAGAATTAAATAATTGTACTAGTCATAAAGGTAGTGTAAGTCTGCTTCATAGTAAGCAGTATCAGTGTGATAGGAAATGTAGAACATGATTGAGCAAGAAGGGGAAGATATTACTAGTCCAGGATTGTGAAAATGATCTTCAACATTTTAATTGTGAAAGTTGCGGAAATACAACATGACGGGATTGGCTTAAAAGAATTCTAAGAGTTATAAATGGCTCAGACACGATTTGGCCTTGTGGAAACGTGTGGTAGAGAGCGAGAAGTCATTTATTGTATGTAACATGTTTTTGAAAACGATGGAGGTTTTCTTTCAGAAAGTGGCGGGTTGAAAGTAATAACAGCACAACAGAGTGTAAGCTGTTCATAGGACATCCTTGGCCGTCATGGAAAGTAAGTTAACTTTAAGGAGTTCTGAATTCTGATTTGTTATGTTGTATGGGTTTTTTAAACACAATCATTTTTATTGTGGTTTTTTTTCCCCGCTGTTATATGATGAATACCTTCAAGTCACTGTTTTAGTGAAATTTGATACATTCTGAGAACAGCAAAAATAAACCATTTAACATGTATATTTAATTCTGTTCTGTTTGCATTTATGATGTACATGTAGAACTGTGTAGGAGGCATGGAGAAGGTGAGGCTTCTGTAAGTGTCAAAGTTGTTGCATACAGTGCTCATATTCTACGTAGTCTTTTATATTTCATTACTTTCACTGTTTCTGACTGATCTAAAAATTTTTTTTTAAAAAGAACAGTAAGTATAAGGGAAGGAAAAAGACAGTTATGTTAAAAGAAACACAGCTATAGGGAATAAACTAGGGATACTGTTACCCGCAATCCTCTGCTGATGATGTCACTGAGCATGTCATGAATGATGTAATATGTGACATCATCAGCAGTGGATTACGGGTAATAGTATCTCTAGTTTACTCCCCTATAGCTGTCTTTCTTTTAACATAACTGTCTGTTTCCTTCCCTTATACTTACTGTTCTTTTTTTTAAAAAAATGTTTTGGGTTCGCTTCCGGTTCGCGTACCGGAGAGCGAACTGGGAAGCGAACTAAGAGAAATAGAGGTTGGTACAGTTCCAAATATTGTACCAATTTTTTAATAATGGGGAGGTAGTTCTGAAAAGAACTTTTTTTTTAATTGTTTTTGTTGTTTTATATTTTTTTTATTATTTTTCTGAACATTTTTTTACTTTTTTTGAATTTTTCTGAACAGTTTTATATTTTTTTTGGTTTTTTTTCGGAGGGGGCAACGAAAACGATTCATTGTAAAGGGCTCAACAGGAGCAACAAAACAAAAAAAAAGAATTTATTGTTTGGGGCGTTTCGGACAAACATGAGCATGATTGTCAATAGCTCTGTTGATCAGAGTGATGCTACTCTCTCCGTAGCAAATGAATCCACTGCAATGTACGCAGACTTGTTTTACTTCACGAAATCTCGTTTGTATATTTGGCACCATCTCCCTGCCCTCTGGTCCCATTACTTCCGGTACAACAGATCTTCTGGCCATAATAGGGAGATTATCTAGGTCGTCCTGTTCCTCTTCTTCCTCTTCTTGCTGAATTATAACTTTAGCAGGTGGTCCACTCTTCCTTGGATGTGGTGGAGGTGGTGGGGAAGCACCAGCTGAAGCTACTAAAGAAGCCATTGCTCACTGGTAAAAAAGGGTCTTTCTCTCACAATGATGAAAGTCAGAGTGAGGAAAGAAGGAGGGATTTTCATCATTTGGGAAAAACAATAGTTCTCAACCAATGAAAAGTGTTCATTTTAGATTATATGACCTAGTCTTACATCATTAGGAAACCAAAAGTGAAATGAACCAATGAAAAGTGTTATTACCAAGTCACATGACCTGCTGTGTTTACGTTACGCGCTTTGCAGGGCCTCCCGGTTTGCTTCCAGAAACCTGTGCTTTGCGACTCGGTAAGCGTACCAGTTCGCTAACGTAGCACGTCATATGACGTACCACGCGACAACGCGAAACGTCATGCGGACGGGAGGCGTCACGATGTTGTTTTCTAACGCGGCAGTTGCGGTAAAGAAACGTTTACCGGCTCGCGGTCTATTTCGCGGCATCAAGGTCAGCTAACGGGAAGCTTCCCGATTCGCGAAGCGGGAACGAAGAAAAAAAAATATTAAAAAAAAAAGTTATTAATAAACATATAAAATATCTTTTTGGATTTAAAGAAGAATACATTTTACAGCTACAGATATTAGCTGTTAAAAAACCAATGAAATTCACTGAAAAAACCATAGGTTATAGACCATATATAGTTAGGAATTAGCATTTACAAAACCTTGAAAATTCACTGAAAAAACCATAGGTTATAGACCATATATAGTTAGGAATTAGCATTTAGAAAACCTTATTTTACTCACACAAAACCATTGAAATTCCATATATAGTTAGTTGCACTAACTATATATCGCGCACCCGCAATCCACTGCTGATGATGTCACATATTACATCATTCATGACATGGTCAGTGACATCACTGATGACATCACTGATGACATCTCAAATGACATCACTGATGACATCACTGATGACATCTCAAATGACATCACTGATGACATCACTGATCACAACATCCAGTGACTGTGTGTTTCTGTAAAGTTAAAATATGTCTTATATATTGAAGAATGAGTGGATGTATAAGTGTCTGGATGATGTATTTAGTAGGTGCATGACTGACTGTATAAGTGGGTTAGTGACTAAACTGTTTTAAATTGTGCACCATTGTGTCTGTTGTTTTGTAATCTGATGCAATTGTTGATCATTAGCTATATGACTAACTATATGGGTTATTGATTAGTTGGCCAAGTATTTGTATGGGAGACTGAGTGTGTGTGTGGGTGTCTGGGAGGTGTATGACTCTGTGCATAGATGTGTGAGCAGTTGATTCACTAGATGTATGGGTTCAAAAGTGCATGTGGAATCAGCTGTATGGGCGGTTTACTGTGTGCATGAGTGTATTGGTGAGTGAATGGATATCTCAGTGCTACATGTCAAAGTAAGTACATATGTAAAACACAGTACATGTGGTAGTTGACATATATAAATAACTGTGCATAAGAGCCAGTGAATGTGTGAGTGGCTGTATGGATTATTGTGAACTTGTATCAGGGATTGTATAACAGAGTAAATATGTGTTATTATATGTTTCAATAAGTAAGGTGTGTTTAACTATATAGTTGAGGAAATGGAGGTGTGATTGATTCTTTGCAAGACTGATTAGGTGTGTGAGTAACTCCATGGATGAGTGACAGTCTGTGAGTGTCTGTTTACACTGAGTGTATCTAAGGTTATATTAGAGTCTGAAGAGGTTCATCGTATCATCACATGAATGATGTCATGAGTAATGTCAAATGAGATGTCATCAGTGATGTCATCAGTGATGTCATTTGAGATGTCATCAGTGATGTCATCAGTGATGTCACTGACCATGTCATGAATGATGTAATATGTGACATCATCAGCAGTGGATTGCGGGTGCGCGATATATAGTTAGTGCAACTAACTATATATGGAATTTCAATGGTTTTGTGTGAGTAAAATAAGGTTTTCTAAATGCTAATTCCTAGCTATATATGGTCTATAACCTATGGTTTTTTCAGTGAATATATATATATATATTTCGCTCCTGTGCACCGAAGACGCGAGTCACTCGTTGGGCGGGTGCCTTACTGCGGCAGTGCTCCTCAGAATATCCAGGCTCCAATACTCCTCTCTCCTCCTGAAAGGATACCACCAGCACTCACGGGGCTTAGTTACAGATGTGATTTTTATTTGAGCAAAACAGACGCGTTTGAGTAATAGTCCTTCGTCAGTGTTATCACACATCGCACTGGGAGACGCCATCTTTTAAACACCATGTATTGTGTCATAGAAAAAGATGAGGGATGGCAACAAACAAAATCGTGAGCACCATTTTGTAATGGTATTCAACCCCGGTTGTACAATTTATACACACATGACATATATTTAAAATCGAGAGATACAATTAAAACTCAATATTAATTAATTTACATAGCATTAAAATGAAATGTCATCACTGTGTTTTTCAACAACCAAAAACTGTTTTTCTTGCCGTGTATAGGCCATTTGCAACCTCCTGTGTCGGGTTGCAGACATTACCTCAGCGTTCTATGTTACATCTTGCCCTGTATCAACACCCTCCTACCGGTATCATGTTAAGAAAATGTGAATCGAAAACAACACAAGCCTATTCATACAAAATCAATTCATATACCTTCTATAGATCTCAGATTCCATATCCCAATGCATTCTAGGTCCCTAGATGCGCTGTCAATTCCTCCCCACTATTTAATCACTTCGGGGATTTCATCTGGAGGTCAATGATGTAATGTGACTCTAGTCTTCTCAATTTTAGTACTCTGTCCCCCCCCCCCCCTTTAATGTTAAATGGACACAGTCAATACTGAAAAACTGTAACAGGTCTCTGTTGCTCTTATGTTGAATGGCAAAATGCTGTGCCACTGGGTAGTTAAAATCCTTTTTCACAATCGCATACATGTGTTCCACTACCCTTTGTCTCACACAATGTATTGTGCTCCCTATATCCCGTAGTCCACATGGGCACTTCTTTGTCCTTATGCACATTTGACAAATGATAAAAAGTAGGTAAAATCGGATCAGTTATTCTCAAGAATAAATATTCGTCCAGATCTAGCATAGATTTATCATGCCATTCCTTTATTAGAGTGTGCAATTGTTGAATGCTGTCTTGGTATTTTTCTCTGGTAGTCAATTCGTAGCAGTCTAGGTTCGTAAGCTGTCACAGTGCTTCCTCCACATATTGTTCTTGTGGTATCAAGACAATGTCCCCCCCCTATCCGAGGGTTTACAGATGATAGATGTGTCTTGCTCCAGATTTTTTACTGCAGTTCTCTGCACTTTGGTCAAATTATCTCTTCCTTTGTTGTTGGTTTCGACTTTGAAAGAGAGAGCAGGAAAACCTACTCTCTCTTTCAAAATTCAAACTGAATTGAGCTGAATCTTAGCATCTCCCCATGTGGAAAAGCAATGCTGGCTCCTGAGGGGCGCGGGGAGCCGGTGAGACCGTGGAGGGATTGGGGACCCCCCCTTGGTCCCCAATGGAGAGGGCCAGCCCTGGGGGATGGGGTCCCCAGGGCTACAAGTGGCCCGGGAGGGGGGCCACACGGCCCCCCTCCCCAAAAATTAAAAAGAAAAAAAAAGCATAAAGGCCGGCCCCAGGGGATGGGGTCCCGGGGTCCATACATGGCCTAAGGAGGGGGGCAAGGAACCCCCTCCAAAGAAAAATTAATAAACAGTATGGTCATTCCCCGGGGGATGGGGTCCCCGGGGCAGATTTTGGCCTCAGGAGGGGTGCCACGCAGCCCCCTTCCCAAAGTTAAAAAAAATTAAAAAAATTGGGGACAAGCCCTGGGGGATAGGGTCCCCAGGGCCAAGTATATTTGGAAAAGGGGAGCCACACTGCCCACGTTCTTTAAAAATAAAACGGTATTGCGGCGGAGGCCACACCCCCTCCTTAGAGCACTTTGCATGTTTGCAGATGGGGAACGAATTCCCCTTGAATACTGGGAGTCCCTGGGGGCCAACTTGCGCACCAGGAACCTCCAGAATGCGCCAGGGGGCTGCGTTGCAGAGAGGTGTCCTGAGGCCATGCCCCTTTTTACACCTCTCTGCAACGCAGCTCTGTGGTGCTTAATGGAAGTAGCTGGTGTATTCGTTGCACACCAGGGACCCTCAGTATTCAAGGGAACTTAATCCCCCAACTATAAATGCGCCAAGGGCGCGTATGCACAGTGGTGAAGGGAGGGGGCGGGGCCTGAGTTGACATGTGTGAAACACACCCTGTGGCGTGGTTTCAGTTTGGGAATTAATTCCTCTTCAGTTCTGAGGGTCCCTGGGAGCCAACTAGCCCACCAGGTACCTCCAGTAAGTGCCACTGCACTGCGTTGCAGAGAGGTGGTCCAGACCGTGCCCATTTTTACACCTCTCTGCAGCGCAGCTTTGTGGTGCTAACTGGAGATACCTGCTGGGCTAATTGTACCCAAGGGACACTCAGAATTCATGGGGACTTTATCCCCCAAACTAAAACGAGCACAGGGCGTGTTTGCACACGTCAGCTCAGCCCCCCCTCCCTTAACCAGTGTGCAAACGCGCCCTGTGGTGCATTTTACGAGGTAGTTTTAATCCCCCTGCCCTATTATATACTTGGGGCTTACAGTGGAAGTCATGCTAATAACAGGGGTACCCCAATGCATAGTGTTCCCTAGTGTATGTAGGTGTTTTAAATGTATTCTAAGTGTCTTTTAGCATAGCACTGGCTCTAGGACTGGTTAGTCAGAGTCAGTTACTACCAGTGCCCAGCTGAAAAAGTTGAGGGTCCAGGAAGATTTTGCAACAAAGCTTCTTTCTACTCCTCTGTTTGTTCTTTCTGCATGTCTTCCTTCATCCTGCACTTTTCTTTGTCTTTGAGGACTTCTGTTGCTTCTTTTTGCATTTCTTTTTCTTCTTGCTGTGTGTTTTTTCTCCTTTCTTCACATGTCCTACCTCTGTAGGCATAGTTAGAAACTAGCATTTAAAAAAGCTTTGAAATTCACTGAAAAAACAATAGATTTCAGACATGTTATAGTTAGGAATTAGATAAAAAAAACTTAGAAATTCACTGGAAAAACCATAGGTTTCAGGGGCGTTATAGTTAGCTGGATATTTCACTCGTACAAAACCACTGAAATTCCCCCGTTATAGTTAGTTCAGCTAACTATAACTCGGGCGCCCGCAATGCATTCCTGATGATGTCACTTATTCCATCACTCATGACAGGGTCAGTGACATTACTCATGACATTGATGACATCTCAAATGACATCACTGATGACATCACTGATGACATCATCCTTCTGATAGATTGGCAGACCTCCTCCCACCCTAATATAATCTTTGATACACACATTCAAAAATAGAAACTAAAGTTTTCAAAAAAGAGGACATACCAATACCAGTTACAACAACCTATTCAGTAATTCCAAGATCTACATATACATCCACTCATTCACCAACAGTCCTATAAAGACACTCATACATGTATTCACTCATCATATGTATTCATACACCTATACGTCCTGTTACACAATGACACTCATCCATATATATATTATATATTCACTGAAAAAACCATAGGTTTCAGGGCTGTTATAGTTAGCTGGACATTTCACTCATACAAAACCATTGAAATTCCTCCGTTATAGTTAGTTTTCCTAACTATAACTCATGCGCCCCAATCTACTGCTGATGATGTCACATATTACACCATTCATGACATGCTCAGTGATATCACTGATGACAAATGACATCACTGATGACATCACTAATGACATCATCCAGTGAATGTGGTTTGGTTCGTTATTTAAATATGTATTATATATATCTATAACAATCTGCATTGAAGAATGAGTGGATATATGAATATCTGGATGGAGGATTTAGTAGCAGTGTGATTCACTGTTTACTTGATTAATTAATAGTGTCTCACTAAATATATTGGATAGTGACTAAACTGTGTGAATATCTGTATCACTTTGTCAGTTGTTGTGTCAACTGCTGCACCTGCACCAGTTGGTTACTAGCTATGTCAAAGTCTATATTAGTTATTGATTAGTTAACTGAGTATTTGTATGGGAGAGTGAATGTGTGTGGTTCGGTGGGGGGTGTGACTGCTCAAAGATGTGTGAATAGCTGATTTAGTAGGTATATAAAGTTGAGACTACATATTATAACCCTTTTTTATGTGAGTGAATATCTTTATGGGTGTGGTGATGAGCAAATATATCTCTCTATGGTACATGTCCAACAAACTAGAAAAATAAAAGGCAGTGTATGTGACAGTTGTATATAAATAAGTATACATAAGACTCAGTGATGGTATGAGTGACTGTATGGATAACTGTATACTTGTAATATTGATTTTATAACACACAAAGTATGAGTTACTATCTATATGAAGAAATGAAATGATGTTTGTATAAGTGTGTAGCTGAGCAAATGTAAGTATGATCCATTGTTTGCATAAGTGAGTAGGATGACTGCATAAGTGAATAGGATATGTGCTGGTGTGTAATGTCGATATAGGTGTATAAGTATATTTGATAGTGTTCTATTGATCATTGACGGCATGTATGAGTGAATCTATAGGTAAGTGATTAGATGTGTGTGTAGATCTAGGAATCACTGAGTGGGGTTTTAGAAACTTGTATTGGTGTGTCAATGGATACAAATATGGTACTCTGTATTTTACAGTGAGTGATGAAAGGTTATACTAGTGTATGATGAGGTGTATCAGATTGTCACGTGGATGATGTCATCAGTGATGTCATTTGAGATGTTGTCAGTGATGTGATCAGTAATGTCACTGACCATGTCATGAATGATGTAATGTGATGTGATATCATCAGCAGTGGATTGCGGGCGCGCGAGTAATAGTTAGGAGAACTAAGTACAACGGAGGAATTTCAATGGTTTTGTACGAGTGAAATGTCCAGCTAACTATAACAGCCCTGAAACCTATGTTTTTTTCAGTGAATTTCTAAGGTTTTTTAAATGATAATTTTTTAATGCAATAATAGTTATATGTATTTTTTTATACTGATTTTCTAGTTTTTTAACTGTTTATTTTTACATATTTAATTTTTAAACAGCATGATATCTATTTATTATAAATGGAATTAAAAATGTTTTTTAAAATACTGAAACTGAAATATTGTTTTCTTTTGTAGAATGTATACGTGCAGAACTATACGTGTGTTGGTTAGTTAGGGGACTGCATGCATAGTGGATAGGAGTTTGAAGCAGTCCATGTGCTAAGGCCTGGCTCAGTTCCTGAGTACTTGGGTACTGACTGAATGATTAGAGTACTGCAAGGAGAGTGCCTGGATGAATTTATAAGTGTTTGGCTTTTGGCACAGTGAATGGATTAGTACATGGTGCTGAATGGGTCACTAGAGGAGTGCAAGAGGAGTGACAGGGTGTTTGCTGGAAGTGTATGGATACTGACTGGACAATTGAAGGCGTGAAAAACAAGATTGTAGGTGGTTAGAGGACTGCATGCATAGTGAAAAAGGGGTTTGAAGCAGTGCATGTGCTAAGGCCTGGCTCACTGTATAAATACTTGGGTACTGACTGAATGATTAGAGTACTGCAAGGAGAGTGCCTGGGTGAATTTATAACTGTTTGGGTTTTGGTGCAGTGAATGGATTAGTACATGATGCTGAATGGGTCACTAGAGGAGTGCAAGAGGACACAGGGGGCGTATGCACAGTTGTGAAGGGAGAGGATGGTGTAGAAAAGTGGCTCTATGTATACTGGACCAAAGTAAGGTACAGTGTGTATAGAGTCCCCAGTCCCCAGAGGTGTGGCAGAGGTTAAAGTTAGATATAACCTTACTCTCTAAAGTGGTAGCTTGGTCGAGCAGTAAGGCAGTATCAGAGGACAGTGTAAAGCATTTGTTGTACACACTCAGTCAGCAAATGGTCTCACACTCACTAACTGTACTCAAGGTCAATTGTTTTGTAACAAAATATATAGTTGTCATATTTTAGAACCAACAAGGTATCAATATATACTTTCTCAAGATGAGTTACTTTAGTTAAATACTTTTCAAATAGGCAATAGACTTTGTGAATGCAATAGATAGTTTGTTGCAATAGGCAACACAATTTCAAACACAATGCAACATTGAGCTCAATGGGAATTTCTGGTTAAATGCAATTACTTACTTTATAGATTACTTTTCTAAGCACAGGACAGGATCCTAGATTCAGTCCCGGGACATGAGCTGTAAACAGTTAAGTAAAAGCGTTTTGGTTATAGTAGTGATTTTTAAGGAATATTATTGTATTTTAAAAGTTGACACTTCAAAACTTTTTCAGTTGGAATTGCCAATGTTATCCTATGGAAGGAAATTCAATTTGCAGATAAAGTATGTTCACGTTATTTTTTTAATCCAGTGCTAGACTCCTAGGTTCAGCAGTGGGACCTCTATCTAAAACAGGCAAGTAATTATGTTTTTTATCGTTGACACGATTTTTAGAGAATAAGTGTACGTTTCAAAAATCGACAGAAATTTTTTCAGCATAAAGCAGGCAATGATATCCTATGGAAGTAATTTCAAGTTACTGGTAAGTGAGCTTAGAATTACTTTTCAGGATCAGTACTGGGCTCAAAGATGCAGCACTGAGGTCTCTCCTGATAACAAGTAAGTCTATCAGAATTCGTAGTGTGGCTGGTTCTAGAGGAATATTTTAAAGTTCCAAAACTCCACACTTTTCAAGTGAAACCAGTCAATGGTAGCCTATGGAAGGAAATTCAAGTTACAGGTAAGTACGGTTAGAATTACTTTTCAGGACCAGTACTGGGCTCAAAGATGCAGCACTGAAGTCTCTCCTGATCACAGGTGAGTAAATTGGAATTTGTAGTTCGGCTGATTTTAGATGGATATTTTAAAGTTTCAAAACTCCACACTTAGAAGAATTTCCAAGTGTAACCAGTTAATGTTAGCCTATGGAAGGAAATTCAAGTTACTGGTAAGTTTGGTTAGAATTACTTTTTAAGATCAGTACTGGGATCAAAAATGCAGCACTTAGGTCTCTCCTGATAACAGGTGAGTAAATCGGAATTTGTAGTTCGGCTGGTTCTAGAGGAATATTTTAAAGTTCCAAAACTCCACACTTAAAAGAATTTCCAATTGAAACCAGTCAATGTTAGCCTATGGAAGGAAATTCAAGTTACTGGTAAGTACCGTTAGAATTACGTTTCAGGATCAGTACTGGGCACAAAGATGCAGCACTGAGGTCTCTCCTGATAACAGGTGAGTAAATCGGAATTTGTAGTTCGGCTGATTTTAGAGGAATATTTGTAAATTTCAAAAATTGACCCAAACTTTTTCCTCAAAAAGCAGGCAATGATATCTTATGGAAGGAAATTCAAGTTACTGGTCAGTAACCTTTGACCCTGCGTGCAGTCAGGTCGCTCCCCATGCCACCACATGGCTGCCATCTGCTCTGTGCCACACATTCTTGTTGTTTCTCTATTTTCAGTGTTCACCACCTATTTAGTTGTGCCCATCCTCCTGTCTCTTCAACTAATCTTTTATTTTCTCCTCAGGTTCTCTGCCTCACTTCTTGTTTCGCTGCCTGTTTAGTTTGTGCCTAACCTCCTGTCTGTTAAACAAATCCTTTTTCTCCCAGGTTCTCTGCCGGTGCCCACCGGCCGCTTCCTGCCGCATCCCCGCAGTTTTTTCCCTCTCTTCCTGCCGCTGTGTCCCTGCGACCCGCCCCCCTGCGTTCCCATTTGCCACCCCGCTCCCGCTTCCCAGCAGCTCCTCCCTGCGCAGCGGGCGCGCCAAAGGCGCGCCAAAGGCAAGCCCTTCTGCGCCCATCCGCGCCTGGACCTTGCCCAGCGCCAGAACCTTTGGACCCCGCGCCCGCCACAACGCCATACTCCGATACAACGCCACCACCCTCCAAGCTCTCGACACCGGCCAAAACCACCACTGCTTCCAGGCCGCCCTGAAAAGCACTCACGGACCCTTCTCCTGCCATACCTGCAACTTCACCTGCGACAGAACTACCAAACCACCAAGGACCGGACCCAACCACCTTCACTGCATACTCGTCAACTCTCACTCTGCTCGTATACACGCCGTCGAGCTCTGGGCCCTGCTCGACACCTCCGCCCCTGACGTCGCCATCCTGACCGAGACTTGGTGGAACGACTCCTTGGCACCCAACATCGCCATAGCCATCTCGGACGGCTACAAGATCACCCGCAGGGACCGCACCAACGGAATTGGAGGAGGCCTAGCCATCATCCACAAGTTCACCCGACAGGTCTACACCCATGCTGACGACACCCTCAACACCGCCGAACACCTACACTTCCGGATCCACACCGACCCCAACACCACCCTCAGAGGAACACTCGTCTACATACTCCCCGGACTACGGGCTCTGTTCAGCGATTCCATCGCCGAGCTCACCAGCACCCATGCACTCGCCTCTACAGACTACATCTTCCTCGGGGATCTGAACTTCCACCTTGAGAACAACAACGACGCAAACTCCGCCACCCTGATCGACAATCTCGCCAACCTCGGCCTCCGACAACTCGTCACTGAACCCACCCACACCGCCGGCCACACGCTGGACCACATCTTCCCCACAAGCACCCACATCTCCTTCAACCACACCACCGAACTCCATTGGCCCGACCACTGCTGCATTCACTTCACCTTCAAGAAACCAACAATGCACCACCGCACCCAACAGCTACCCCACCGCTGCTGGAGCAAAGTCACCGAGGATCAACTGACCTCCACCCTCGCCCAGAACACTCCCAAGGACCCCACTGACCGAGACGCCGCCGCCCATAACTTCAGACAGTGGATAGACGACAGCGCCAACACTCTCGCCCAGATAAAGATTCACTCAAACAACCACTACAGCAAAAAAAACGCCTGGTTCACTGAAGAGCTCCAGACCTCCAAACGTACCTGCCGGAAACTGGAGAAGAAATGGCTCCACAACCACACACCGGACAGCCACACAGCCCACAAGGACGCCACCCGCAGACATCACGAACTCATCAGAACAGCGAAGAGCACAGATCTGCGTTACAGAGAGGTGTAAAAAAGGGCGTGTCCTCAGAACACCTCTCTGCAACTCAACACCCTGGCGCATACTGGAGGTTCCTGGTGGGCTAGTTTGCCCCCAGGAACCCCCAGTATTCTAGGGGAATTTTTTCCTCATCTGCAAACGCACCAGGGGGTGCATTTGCAGAGTGCTGCAAGAAGGGGGCATGGCCTCCGGCGCAATGCCAGTCTTTTCTTTTTTTTTAAGAAGGGATGCTGTGTAGCACCCCTTCTTTTTCCCTTTTTTGGCCCTGGGGACCCCATCCCCCAGGACCTGCCCACTAATTAATTTTTTTAAAAGAACATTTCGGGAAGGGGGCCTCGTGTTCCCCCTCCCGAGGCCATAATCGGCACTGGGCACTCAATCCCCCATGGCATGGTGCTTTTTAAAAATAATTTTTCATACTAGAGGGGGGCTGCCTTGCCCCCCCATCCCCCTGGACCGGCCTTTTAAAAAAAATGTATTCATTCATTTTGGGGAGGGGGCGCGTGCCCCCCCTCCCGGGCCACTTGTAGCCCTGGGGACCCCATCCTCCGGGGCTGGCCCTTACTGTTGGGGACTAGGGGGGATCCCCAATCCCCCCACGGTCCCGCCGGCTCTCCGCCTCCTGCGGGAGCAGGCATTGCTTTAACAATTTGGGAGCTGCTAAGATGCAACTCCCGCTGTGGAAAAGCGATTTGCATTGCTATTTGGAAGAGAGAGCCGCGGGGCTCCCACCCTGCCATAGCAAAATACAATGTCCCAGGGTGGGCACCCCGGGACACTGCAGGAGCCTGCCCTGGGGCGTGGCAGTACCCAGGGCTATCACAAGGCTTCAGAAGGGGGGGGCCGCGTGGCCCCCCCTCCCACCATCTACAAAGCCCCCCAGGGCAAAGTTCGTATTATAGCAAGGGGCACACGGCCCCCGCAGCCCCGGGGACCGCCACCTCCGGGGCTTCTTTTCAAAATAAAATTTTAAAAAACATCTGTCGGGGGCTCAACCCCCCCACACGCCCCGGGGACGTCACCACGCTCTAATATTTAAAATAGAGGGGTCCTTGACAAACCGCCCAGCCCCATGGACCACCACCCCCCGGGGCTTTTAACTGTTGGGATGCAGGATGCGGGGAGCCAGCAGGGCCCATGAGGGGCTTTGGGACCCCCCCATGGTCCCCAACGGAGAGGGCCAGGCCCCGGGGGATGGGGTCCCCGGGGCCAGAAGTGACCCGGGAGGGGGGACACGTGGCCCCCCTCTCCAAATATATATATTTTTTTTTAATTAAAAAAGGATATCGGCCCTCCTCCTTAAAAAAAAAAAAACATGTGGCATGCCCCGGAAAGGTGTAAATCCATTTGGTAGTTCCTGAGAAAATCAAAAGTAAAATCATAGATATATCTATAGACGAAGTACCGTACGCGTATCCTCCCGAGCATGAGCTTTATGCTAATTGGCTGTCAACACATTAATTGTAAACCAGGCTTCTGGGAGAGATGTATAGATCCTGCTAGTGGAAGAAGCTGGTGAGGAAAGTAGAAGTCTACTTTTTGACCCTAAGTATTGCAGGGGTGGTTTCCCTTACAACGAGGGTCTTCGTCAGGACAGAAAAGGAATGGGGAAAGGAGTGGGCAGACCTCCCAAGGGTAAAGGGAGAAAAACAAAATTAAATTAGGGTCCACAGGGAAGATCCCTAAACAACCATAGTGGGTGGAAACACACTTGGGAAGAAATTCCTAAAACCACATACTGAAAGCGAGGATTAAAGTGCCCCCCATGTGGGTAGTACTGACAAGACCTGAGACACCGTATATACGTGGAGTCGATAAAGTGTCATCTCCGCACGTTCATACTGACAGATTCCGGGCAAATTATCATGCACGCTGCACCATGTGCTGAAAACCAGCGCATTGTGTAATCATTCGTGTATACCAAATTCTACAGGAAAGATGGTTTGAAAGAGAAAACGGGAAAACCTCCAAAAGGACCATAACCCAAAAGTGAACCACATTATTGCACGTAATTTACCTTAGAGATAAGGGACAGGATTTTACAGGTTCAAATGAATGTTGGAAAAACGTGTTGGGTGATCACTGCGGAGAAACAATAATACAGATTCTATCAAGACACATCCTATCCAAAAGAAAACTCTTTTAAAGGACAACGGTCTGCTGAGGTGGCAACCTCGGTCATACATGAGAGGCAAGCAGTTGCAAGCTCACCTGTCTAAAAAGTTAAAGTCATGGAGCACAGATGAACAAAGCAGCAAACATCTCGCTCCGTCAAAGGGATGCCGAGCCTAGCGTCTCCACTGGGGGCTAGTCAACCTGGAAAAAGGACTAAGTGTCAATATCCATGTACGACAGTTCGTTTTGAGCGGTAAGCGGTTTGACAACCATAAGAGGTCACCTAATGTTATGAGTAATATAACAGCTCACCTGTCAATATTGATAGGAAAAACAGGACAAAATAACAACAGGACCTCGCTCTGTCGAGGAATGTTCAATAAACGCTAGCGTCTCTCGTGGGTGTTGGATTACCTAGGAGGAGAGCGCAGCCTTAGTGGAAATACCTTACATAAAAAACATCAACTAAAGAGGCAAAATTAGGGGGTGCACCGGTCCCTGCTAAAACATCGTGACTCACCTATCGAATCAATTTAGAAAACGGCAAACTCTGGGTCACTCGGATGAATTTTCCCGTTAGATGACAACAAATGCAAACTACTGGGCTCGAGGCTCGCTCAACTAGGAAGCGACGTGCCGGGGTCGTGGCCAAACACGGGCGGAAACGTGAAAAAAGACTACAATGTTGTTTAGTTGCTAGGGAACCAACTTTGCCAAATGGAGAAAAGACTAGGTATATTTCGTTCTAAATCATGCTTATTATTGAAGATTCGTTCATAACATTAGGGCATTGCCCAACATTAAATAACTAAATAACTGCTGCTGACCCCCAATAATGTTGTTGGTGGGTTAGAAAATTCCAAGAGGCTTGATTTATGCCGGTTCTTCCCTGAGCATTATTAAACAGTGGTTAAACAGGTGCATAGTGCATCAACCCACATGTTGGTGAAACTGCGCTGAAACTCACATTAAGGCTGGTTAAATGCCGGTTCTCCCAAGAGTATTATAAAACAGTTGTGTAGACAAAATTGCCTCAATGCACAGTGCACCAAGCCACATGGTGGTGAAATTGCGCTGTCAATTAAAACAATCGGTACAAACGTCCAATCGTACTAAAAACAAGGATGTTAACTGACCATCCAGGCTATGTCCCGTAGGACCAGGTGGAGAAACAGATTGGCATACACATAATAGAAAATGATTGCTATGCGCGTACCTACCATGCATGGTGGTAAAGGCGCCTGGTTGGACATAATGATCTGTAACACTGAAAATGATAAAGATGATAAAAGGTGTTCACCTGCCATGCAAGGTTGTGTAACACCGGACCAAGTGGACAGTATTTTCCTTCAAGACAATATTTTTCATATGTGCGTACCTACCCTGCAACGTGGTAAAGGCGCAAGATCCACTTTTGGCCATAGGTAAAGCAGGAAGGCAAGTGCCATAGGTAAAGGATACAGGAAAAACAGTGTTGTGGAAGTATGGAGATTACAGGTTGGCTAATTGAGCGAAACTGCTTTCAGATTCGTTCAGACCAGTCTGGACAGAATCAAAGAACGTAATCCATTTAAGTTCTCTTGTGTTTAAAATAGGAGTTATATTACCACCCCTAGGGCCAAGTGTCACATGTTCCAAAGCAATCCATTTTAAACTTTCCGGTGGATGGTTCTCTTTCACACAATGGTCAACCATGGGTGCTCCAATCACTCTGCACCTAATGCGGCTGCAATGCTGCAGAAACCGCATTTTTGCCTTTTGCTGCATCTGGCCAACATAGATTTGATCACAGGGATGTTAGAACCGAGGCACAAGAAAACAGAAAAAGTAACGTGAAAAACGTGAAAAGGGGGCAGGCTAGAAACACGCTGACCCTCTAAGCCTGCATAAGGGGTCCCACAAGGACCCCCAAGGACCCCCATTTTTTTTTTAAATCACGTGATACGCTTATGGTATGCGTACCCTGCCGATAAAAAAAAAACGAAGCGCGGCTTCCGTGCTTTTATAGAAAATAGCCCCCGGGGGACCAAATCCCGGGGGCGTTATATAAATAAAGTGTGGTAGGGGCCCACACCGCCCTGGGGACCGCCACCCCCGGGACAAAGTTCATATTATAGCGGGGGCGCATGGCCCACCACAGCCCTAGGAACCACAACGATGGGGGTCTCTAAGGCCCCCCGAGCTCTGGGGACCACCACCCCCTAGAGCTTTAGTATTAAGTATGCGGGGGGATCACGGCCCCACCGCAGCCCCGGGGACCGCCACCCCCGGGGCTTCTTTTCAAAATAGAATTTAAAAAAAGATGTGGGAGGCTCAAGACCCAAATATTTAAAATAGGGGGGTCTGTGATGGACCGCCCAGCCCCAGGGTGCATACTGGAGTTGTTGGTGAGCTAGTTGGCCCCCAGGGACCCCCAGTATTCAAGGGGATTTAGTTCCCCCTCTGGAAACGCGCCAAGGGGCTGAGTTGCAGAGAGGTGTAATGAGGCCACGCCCCTTTTTACACCTCTCTGCAACACAGCTCCAGGCGCATACTGGAAGTTCCTGGTGGGCTAGTTGGCCCCGAGGTACCCCCAGTATTCAAGGGGATTTAGTTCCCCCTCTGGAAATGTGCCAGGGGGCTGCGTTGCAGAGAGGTGTAATGAGGCCATGCCCCTTTTTACACCTCTCTGCAACGCAGCCCCCTGGCACATTCTGGAGGTTCCTGGTGGGCTAGTTGGCCCCCAGGGACCCCAAGTATTCAAGGGGATTTAGTTCCCACTCTGGAAACGCTCCAGGGGGCTGCGTTGCAAAGAGGTGTAATGAGGCCATGCCCCTTTTTACACCTCTCTGCAACGCAGCCCCCTGGCGCATACTGGAGGTTCCTGGTGGGCAAGTTGGCCGCCAGGGACCCCCAGTATTCAAGGGGATTTAGTTCCCACTCTGGAAACATGTCAGGGGGCTGCGTTGCAGAGAGGTGTAATGAGGCCACGCCCCTTTTTACACCTCTTTGCAATCCAGCCCCTGGCACATACTGGAGGTTCCTGGTGGGCTAGTTGGCCCCCAGGGACCCCCAGTATTCAAGGAGATTTAGTTCCCACTCTGGAAACGTGCCAGGGGGCTGCGTTGCAAAGAGGAGTAATGAGGCCATGCCCCTTTTTACACCTCTCTGCAACGCAGCCCCCTGGCACATACTGGAGGTTCCTGGTGGCCTAGTTGGCCGCCAGGGACCCCCAGTATTCAAGGGGATTTAGTTCCCACTCTGGAAACGCGCCAGGGGGCTGCGTTGCAGAGAGGTGTAATGAGGCCACGCCCCTTTTTACACCTCTCTGCAATCCAGCCCCTGGCGCATACTGGAGGTTCCTGGTGGGCCAGTTGGCCCCCAGGGACCCCCAGTATTCAAGGGGATTTAGTTCCCACTCTGGAAAAGCGCCAGGCACTGCGTTGCAGAGAGGTGTAATGAGGCCACGCCCCTTTTTACACCTCTCTGCAAGGCAGCCCCCTGGTGCATACTTGAGGTTCCTGGTGGGCTAGTTGGCCCCCAGGGACCCCCAGTATGCAAAGGGACTTAATCCCCAAACTTAGAACACACTATGGGGCGCATTTGCAGTGTTCTCAGGACACCCCCGCGCCGCACAGCCCCCCAGCTGTGTGTGTGCCCTCGCTGCTGCTTAGTCTAGATCTGCCGCTTTTGACTGTCCCCGAGCTCCGTGTGTTTGTATCCCCAGCTCGCCTTGCTGGTACTGTCTCACTGCCTTTCCCCTACTCTACATTTGTTTTTCTTGTGAATCCTGTGCTTTGTTTTCCGTATTGCCTGTTCCCCTGCTTGCCCCGCTCCCCGCTTCCCGCCACCGTGAGCCCGCGGCCACGCCCCCTTTCTCTCCGTGTCCTCCCCACTCCCGCCTCCCAGCTGCTCCTCCCTCCCACTTGTCCTTAAATGGCGACCGCGCGGCGCAGGTGAGTGTGACCTGTTCTCAGGACACCCCCGTGCCGCACGTCCCCCCAGCTGTGTGTGTGCCCTCGCTGCTGCTTAGTCTCGATCTGCCGCTTTTGACTGTCCCCGAGCTCCGTGTGTTTGTATCCCCAGCGCACCTTGCTGGTACTGCCTCACTGCCTTTCCCCTAATGTACATTTGTTTTTCTAGTGAATCCTGTGCATTATTTTCCGTATTGCCTGTTCCCCTGGTTGCCCCGCTCCCCGCTTCCCGCCGCCGTGAGCCCGCGGCCACGCCCCCTTTCTCTCCGTGTCCTCCCCGCTCCGGCCTCCTAGCTGCACCTCCCTCGCACTTGTCCCTAAATGGGGACCGCGCGGCGCAGGTGAGTGTGACCTGTTCTCAGGACACCCCCGCGCCGCACGGCCCCCCAGCTGTGTGTGTGCCCTCGCTGCTGCTTAGTCTCGATCTGCCGCTTTTGACTGTCCCCGAGCTCCGCGTGTTTGTATCCCCAGCTCGCCTTGCTGGTACTGCCTCACTGCCTTTCCCCTACTGTGCATTTGTTTTTCTTGTGAATCCTGTGCTTTGTTTTCCGTATTGCCTATTCCCCTGGTTGCCCCGCTCCCCGCTTCCCACCGCCGTGAGCCCGCGGCCACGCCCCCTTTCTCTCCGTGTCCTCCCCGCTCCCGCCTCCCAGCTGCTCCTCCCTCCCACTTAGCCTTAAATGGCGACCGTGCTGACGCGCAGCGGGTGCGCCGATTGTGCGCCGAAGGCAAGCCCGTCTGCGCCCGTCCGCGCCTGGCCCGTGCCCAGTGCCAGGACCACTGGCCCCCGCCTCTACGAGACCACCCGACAGACCTACAACGCCGCCGCCCTCAACATACTCAATGCCGGCCAGAACCCCGCCTGCTGCCGGGCCACCCCAAAACGCATCCACGGACCCTTCACCTGCAAGGCCTGCAAGTTCACCTGCCTCCGAACCTGCACCGCACCCGCCAAGCCAAACACCAGCAAGACCCACCTCAATTGCATCCTGCTCAACACCCGCTCAATCCACAGACACGCCATCGAACTTTAAAACCTGCTCAACACAACCTCATCAGACGTCGCCTTCCTCACAGAAACCAGGATGAACTCCTCCTCTGCACCCGACATCGCCATCGCCATCCCAGACGGATACAAGATCACCCGGAGGGACCGCGTCAACCAGACTGGAGGAGGCATCGCCATCGTACACAAGAACACCATTCGCATCATGACCGACTCCAACGACACCTTCTCCGCCGCCGAGCACCTCCACTTCCAGATACACACCGACCCAAAGACGACCCTCAGAGGCACCCTCGTCTACAAACCCCCGGGACCACGCATACAATTTAGCGAAGACATCACAGACTTCATCAGCCCGCACGCCCTCGCCTCCACTGACTACATCCTCCTAGAGGACCTCAACTTCCACCTGGAGAACAACAAGGACCGCAACACCGTCGCCCTGCTGGACAACCTCGCCAACCTCGGAGTCAAGCAACTGGTCAACACCCCCACCCACTACGCCGGCCACACGCTTGACCCCGCCTTCTCATCCAGCGAGCACGTCACCTTCAGCCACTCCACCGGACTTCACTGGACTGACCACAGCTGCGTCCACTTAAGCTTCAGAAGAACCACGACCCACCACCACCCGCAACAGGTTCCTCACAGGAGCTGGAGCAAGATCACCGCTGAGCAGCTCACCACCTCCCTCAGCCAGAACCCACCAGCCAGCACAACAGACCCCAACGAAGCAGCCCGCAACTTCACGCAGTGGCTGACCGACTGCGCCGACGACCTCGCACCACTGAAGAACCCTCCCAGCAGACCCAGAAGCAAGAAAGCCTCCTGGTTCACCGACGAACTCAAGGACTCCAAGAAGAACTGCCGCACCCTCCAGAAAGCCTGGCTCCTCGACCGGACCACAGACAACCTGACTACCCTCAAGAACGCCACCCGCAATCACCACCAGCTTATCCGCACCACCAAGAAGAAATCACTGAAGGAACGACTGGACAACAATGCCCACGACAGCAAGGAACTCTTCAGCATCGTCAAGGAGTTCTCCAACCCCAGCACCGGCAACAACGACATCACTCCCTCACAAGACCTCTGCGACTCTCTCGCTTCCTTCTTCAACCGCAAGATCGCCGAAATCCACAACAGCTTCGACGCACCATCCAGCACCCAACCGGCGAACCAACGCCCCCCACCGCCACCCACCGCACCTGGACCACGGTGACCACCGAAGACACAGCCCGCACGTTGAACACCATCCACTCCGGATCTCCAACAGACCCCTGCCCCCACCACATCTCCAACAAAGCCGACGCCACCATCGCACCCCAACTCCGGAACATCATCAACACCTCCTTCAACACCGCCACCTTCCCGGAGAGCTGGAAGCATGCCGAGCTTAGCGCCCTACTGAAGTAGCCAACAGCGGGCCCCACCGAACCTCAAGAACTTCCGCCCCATCTCGCTTCTCCCTTTTCCTGCCAAAGTCATCGTCAACAGACAGCTTGCCGCCTTCCTCGAGATGAACAGATCCCTCGACCCCTCGCAGTCCGGCTTCAGAGCCAACCACAGCACCGAGACCGCCCTCATCGCAGCCACCGACGACATCCGAGCCCTGCTCGACAACGGGGAAACAGCGGCCCTCATCCTCCTGGACCTCTCCGCAGCGTTCAACACTGTCTGCCACCGCACCCTAGTTCAACGCCTCAGCAACATTGGTATCCAAGAGAAAGCACTGGAGTGGATCATCTCGTTCCTCGCCGGAAGAACACAGAGAGTCCGCCTCCCCCTGTTTTGATCCGAGGCCACCGAAGTTATCTGCGGCGTACCGCAAGGATCATCACTCAGCCCCACCCTCTTCAATGTCTACATGAGACCTCTTGCAGCCATCGCACGCCAACACAACCTCAACATCATCTCCTACGCCGACGACACCCAGCTGATCCTATCCCTCACCAGAGACCCCGACACCACCAGAACCAGCCTACAGGAAGGGATGAAAGACGTCGCCGAGTGGATGAAGAACAGCCGCCTGAAACGGAACTCAGACAAGACGGAAGTCCTCATCCTGGGACCATTGCCCTCCTGGAACGACTCCTGGTGGCCCCCCGCCCTGGGCACCACTCCCAAGCCAACAGACCACGCACGCAACCTGGGCTTCATCCTGGACTCCTCCCTCTTGATGACCAGACAAGTCAACGCTGTCTCCTCATCGTGCTTCAACACCCTACGCATGCTCCGCAAGATCTTCCGATGGATCCCGACCGAAACCAGGAAGACGGTCACCCAGGCACTCGTCACCAGCCGACTGGACTATGGAAATGCCCTCTACGCTGGAACCACAGCCAAGCTACAGAAAAGACTCCAACGCATCCAGAACGACTCCGCCCGACTCATCCTGGACATCCCCCGACGCAGCCACATCTTCAACCACCTGAGGGACCTGCACTGGCTCCCCGTCAGCAAGAGGATCACGTTCCGGCTCCTCACCCAGGCACACAAATCTCTCCACGACCTGGGCCCCAAGTACCTCAACGACCGCCTGACCTTCTACACGCCCACCCGCCAGCTACGCTCTACAAGCCTCGCCGCCGTACCTCGTATTTGAAGAGCCACTGCCGGAGGCAGATCCTTCTCCTACCTGGCGGCCAAGACATGGAACTCCCTCCCCATCCACCTCCTGCTGACCCAGGACCATCTCGCCTTCAGGAGACAACTCAAGACCTGGCTGTTCGAGCAATAGCAGACCCCTTCCCCCAAGCGCCTTGAGACCCTTCCGGGTGAGAAGTGCGCTATACAAATGTTATGATTGATTGATTGATTGATTGGTGAAGGTAGGGGGCAAGGCTTGAGGTGATATGTGTGCAAACATGCCCTGTGGCATGTTTTAAGTTGGGGAATTAATTCCTCTTCAATCCAGAGGTCCCCTAGGGATCCTCTAACCCAACAGGTACCTCTAGTAAGTGCCACAGAGCTGCGTTGCAGAATTTTGTAGAAAGGGGGTGTGGCATCTGAACACCTCTCTGCAACGCAGCTCCCTGGCGCATACTGGAGGTACCTGGAGGTTTTACACTATATTTATTGAATATTTATGAGTATTTAAGTGATCCTTTTTCATATACAAATTTTATATAATTATTTATGCAACAACATATTTTAAGCTTATTTTAATCTATTTTGGATTGTCATTTTTCTGCTTATGAAATATTTATTGTGCATCAATAAGGTTGTATAGTTGTATATATGTAAGCATGGGCGTAAAATCCGCTCCGCTCGCGGATTTTTCGGATTTTCGGCAAATCCGCAATCCGCGAACGCTCGCGAATTTGTCGAAAATCCGTGAATCCGCTCGCGGCGGATTTTTTGCTTGGTTGCGGCGCGCGGCGTGGTGCACGGCGTTCACTTTCCGTCATTTTAGCGTTTGCCGAGTTGTTTTTCTTTGCGAGTGACGCGCCATTTTAGATCTTGCTGCGTGTTCCCGCGGGAGTTTGTCGCCCGCGAATACGTACTCGCGGCTTGCCACCTTGCACAGCACACCTCGCGAGAGTTCGCAATTGCGAACATGTAGTTGCGGCGGAAAGGAACAATCTCGCACTTGCGAAATAGAGATTTTGCAATTTCGCACAAGAAAATCACCAGCAAACAGGATAAACCTTCAGAAAATTATGATTTTTATCAGAATCACTCCTCAGGTTGACATTTGCATGGCCTTTTTTTTTGCAAGGAGTCCATTTTGGGGGGGGGGGAGGAAGGAAGTGCCCCACAGTCTCCAACTTCCTGTTCCTGTCCAGCAGGCTCCTCCCAGTGCTTTGTCCATCTCCTGGTCACTTTCATTTGGATCTGGAGCTGGAAGGATTACTTTTTGTGGGTGCTGCTGGATATTTGGATTTGAGGCCTTTTTGACTGTCTTTGGATCACTTTTGGATTAGAAATCAACTTTCACAAGTAAGTTTGTTTGGGGCATTACAGTTGCTGCAAGTACAATTTTGGAACTTTTTCAGAAAATTAAATAAATTATATTGTGGGTAGCCACAGTATCCAGTAGGACCAGGGTTGGTTATGGGTGCATGATACAACTGTTTTGTTGAATTTAAACACCATTGAGGCCATGGATGGGCTGGGATTGTGCAGATTTTATTGTTTTTTGTCGTTTTTTTGGGCCTGCTGGTGTGGCCCTTTGCCCAGGGGTGGTGAGTGTTGCATGGGCCTAGTCTTTCTGTGGGGTGTCTTCTTGAATTTAAACATAATTGAGGCCATGGATGGGCTGGGATTGTGCTTATTTTATTGTTTTTTGTCGTTTTTGGGGGGCTGCTGGTGTGGCCTTTTGCTTGCCCAGGGGTGGTGGTGGTGCATGGACTGAGTGTGCCTGTGGTGTTGTCTCACTCTCTTTGATGTAAACATCATGGATGGCATTGGATTGTGGTGATTTCTGGCTGTTTTTCTGTTTTTTGGGGGTGTACTGTTGATGTGGTCTGGCCATGTGGGTGGTGGTGGTGGCCATCTTGAGTGCTGGCTGGTACAGGCAACATGTGCTTGGGGTGTAAGGGGGCCATTTTGAGGAGAGGCAGTGTCTGAGGCCTGCACTTATTTTGCCTACTTTTCATCCCTTATGCCCAGGGGTAGTGAGTGTTGCATGGGCCTAGTGTTTCTGAGGGGTGTCTTCTTGAATTTAAACACCATTGAGGCCATGGATGGGCTGGGATTGTGCAGATTTTATTGTTTTTTGTCGTTTTTTTGGGCCTGCTGGTGTGGCCCTTTGCCCAGGGGTGGTGAGTGTTGCATGGGCCTAGTCTTTCTGTGGGGTGTCTTCTTGAATTTAAACACCATTGAGGCCATGGATGGGCTGGGATTGTGCAGATTTTATTGTTTTTTTGTCGTTTTTTTGGGCCTGCTGGTGTGGCCCTTTGCCCAGGGGTGGTGAGTGTTGCATGGGCCTAGTCTTTCTGTGGGGTGTCTTCTTGAATTTAAACATAATTGAGGCCATGGATGGGCTGGGATTGTGCTTATTTTATTGTTTTTTGTCGTTTTTGGGGGGCTGCTGGTGTGGCCTTTTGCTTGCCCAGGGGTGGTGGTGGTGCATGGACTGAGTGTGCCTGTGGTGTTGTCTCACTCTCTTTGATGTAAACATCATGGATGGCATTGGATTGTGGTGATTTCTGGCTGTTTTTCTGTTTTTTGGGGGTGTACTGTTGATGTGGACTGGCCATGTGGGTGGTGGTGGTGGCCATCTTGAGTGCTGGCTGGTACAGGCAACATGTGCTTGGGGTGTAAGGGGGCCATTTTGAGGAGAGGCAGTGTCTGAGGCCTGCACTTATTTTGCCTACTTTTCATCCCTTATGCCCAGGGGTAGTGAGTGTTGCATGGGCCTAGTGTTTCTGAGGGGTGTCTTCTTGAATTTAAGCACCATTGAGGCCATGGATGGGCTGGGATTGTGCAGATTTTATTGTTTTTTGTCGTTTTTTTGGGCCTGCTGGTGTGGCCCTTTGCCCAGGGGTGGTGAGTGTTGCATGGGCCTAGTCTTTCTGTGGGGTGTCTTCTTGAATTTAAACACCATTGAGGCCATGGATGGGCTGGGATTGTGCAGATTTTATTGTTTTTTGTCGTTTTTTTGGGCCTGCTGGTGTGGCCCTTTGCCCAGGGGTGGTGAGTGTTGCATGGGCCTAGTCTTTCTGTGGGGTGTCTTCTTGAATTTAAACACCATTGAGGCCATGGATGGGCTGGGATTGTGCAGATTTTATTGTTTTTTGTCATTTTTTTGGGCCTGCTGGTGTGGCCCTTTGCCCAGGGGTGGTGAGTGTTGCATGGGCCTAGTCTTTCTGTGGGGTGTCTTCTTGAATTTAAACATAATTGAGGCCATGGATGGGCTGGGATTGTGCTTATTTTATTGTTTTTTGTCGTTTTTGGGGGGCTGCTGGTGTGGCCTTTTGCTTGCCCAGGGGTGGTGGTGGTGCATGGACTGAGTGTGCCTGTGGT
Organism: Lissotriton helveticus; assembly: GCF_964261635.1. NCBI lineage: Eukaryota > Metazoa > Chordata > Amphibia > Caudata > Salamandridae > Lissotriton > Lissotriton helveticus. The sequence continues at coordinate 1,545,605,693 of NC_136063.1, read as the reverse complement.
GTTGTCTCACTCTTTTTGATGTAAACATCATGGATGGCATTGGATTGTGGTGATTTCTGGCAGTTTTTCTGTTTTTTGGGGGTGTACTGTTGATGTGGACTGGCCATGTGGGTGGTGGTGGTGGCCATCTTGAGTGCTGGCTGGTACAGGCAACATGTGCTTGGGGTGTAAGGGGGCCATTTTGAGGAGAGGCAGTGTCTGAGGCCTGCACTTATTTTGCCTACTTTTCATCCCTTATGCCCAGGGGTAGTGAGTGTTGCATGGGCCTAGTGTTTCTGAGGGGTGTCTTCTTGAATTTAAACACCATTGAGGTCATGGATGGACTGGGAATGTGCAGATTTTATTGGTTTTTGTCGTTTTTTTGGGCCTGCTGGTGTGGCCCTTTGCCCAGGGGTGGTGAGTGTTGCATGGGCCTAGTCTTTCTGTGGGGTGTCTTCTTGAATTTAAACACCATTGAGGCCATGGATGGGCTGGGATTGTGCAGATTTTATTGTTTTTTGTCGTTTTTTTGGGCCTGCTGGTGTGGCCCTTTGCCCAGGGGTGGTGAGTGTTGCATGGGCCTAGTCTTTCTGTGGGGTGTCTTCTTGAATTTAAACATAATTGAGGCCATGGATGGGCTGGGATTGTGCTTATTTTATTGTTTTTTGTCGTTTTTGGGGGGCTGCTGGTGTGGCCTTTTGCTTGCCCAGGGGTGGTGGTGGTGCATGGACTGAGTGTGCCTGTGGTGTTGTCTCACTCTCTTTGATGTAAACATCATGGATGGCATTGGATTGTGGTGATTTCTGGCTGTTTTTCTGTTTTTTGGGGGTGTACTGTTGATGTGGACTGGCCATGTGGGTGGTGGTGGTGGCCATCTTGAGTGCTGGCTGGTACAGGCAACATGTGCTTGGGGTGTAAGGGGGCCATTTTGAGGAGAGGCAGTGTCTGAGGCCTGCACTTATTTTGCCTACTTTTCATCCCTTATGCCCAGGGGTAGTGAGTGTTGCATACTTGCATGTCCCTAGTCTTTCTGTGGGGTGTCTTCAATGTAAACATCATGGATGGCATGGGATTGTGCTAATTTTTCTGTGTTTTGTCGATTTTTTGGGGTGTATAACTGAACTGATGTTCCTCTGTCTTCCATTGCTTTTAGGTGCACAAGAAGACTCAATAGAACCACCAGTGCCAGGAAGAAGTCCTGCAGCGGTGTGTGCAGCATAACGTCACGCGACGTCACGTCTGGACACAGAACCCTCTGCAACTCGTGCAACTGCTGCCTGCTGACCTGCTCTGAAGAAGATGGCCCCAAACAAAAGTAACCCGTAGCTCCTCTAGCAAGAAAGGTGCCAGTAAGGAGCAGAAGAATGAAGTTACCAAGGACACTGGTGTGCCGCCCGCCCCTTTTTTTGTGAGTAAAAAAAAAAGTATGCCTGCAGCAGCTGCAGCGGGATCTGCTGGGGACCAAGCTGGCAGCAGCACCCCCGCTCCATTGGGCTCAGTGCCACCACCACCACCACGCCAACTTAAGTCCAAGCCCTTGAGTGCTGCAGAGGCAGCCAGTATACTTCTTCAATCACCATCGACCAGTGATGTTGGCTCATCGCAAGAAAGCAGCAGCAATGTCCCTCAATCAACACAGGTTGTTGTAGCTCATCTGACGAGTGTTGAACAACCACAGCGGCAACAACAATCACATGTGCAAGTACAAGCCCAAGTACATGTGGAAGGAGAGGCAGCGCAAGGAGATGCGCATGCAGAGGTGCATGGAGGGTCACAACAAGTGCCCACAATAGTTGTTCCTCCCGAAGTAGGGGCACATCAGGAAATCGACAATCAAGGCGAGGTATCATTTGAGGAAGCCACTCCTCCTGATGATCCTTCATTGTCTTCCACAACCCTAGCAAGGAAGAGATCAAGGGTGGTGTCTACATCCTCTTCAAGCACACCTCCTTCTGATGATACGGATCAAACTTGGGAACCAGCACCACAGCCGTCTGAGAGTGAGGCACACCATGATCCAACAAAGGTACTTAAGCGTAAAAGGAAGCTCGTCCAAAGTCTCAGACTTATGGAGTGTGATGAGGCTCAACAAGAAGTGGCGGATACTGCTGCTGATGAAGACTCTGCCAACGACGACCCAGTCATCATAAAGGTCACTGCAGCCCCAGCGGGCATGCAGCAAACAGACATTTTGACCCTAGCCCGAAGAGCTGCTGCGCGTGATGATGATGATGATGATGTTGTCGATGAGGAGGCAGTGGAAACACCACAATCATTGGAGTTAAGTAGTACACCAACTCGTCCCGCTTCCATATTTCTTTCTGGCAAGAAGAGACCTGCGTCAACCTCGACCTTAATTAGTGGCGGTGAAAGTGGAAAACGTACAAAAGTTGGCCAATCCAGATCCTCCACTTCATCTGGCATTAGCTTCATGACCACCACCACCACCAGTATCGCCGCCTCCTCCAGGTCCCACAGACACTTCAAGTCCCCAGTTTGGGACTTCTTTACTGTTTGTCCCAAAAATCCAAGGTTTGCCATTTGTACCCTTTGTAAGCTTGCAGTTAGTCGTGGTAAGCCAGGTAGCAACTATGGTACCGGCGGCCAGAGTGGTCATCTTGACAGAAAGCACGGTGTCCAATGGTTTGCGCACCTAGCTGCGATCAAGAAAGGCCAAAATCAAGGAAACGTTGATGTTTCATCTGATGTTGACGAGCAGGAAGAAGACGTGTCAAACACTTCCCTTACACCCAGTACCCCTCTCAGCAGCACACCCAATGTGAGGCACACTAAGAGTGTTGGAGCGAGTGAGACACCAACGCACAAAAGTTCACCAGCGAGCAAAATTGGGTCAACGAAGTCATTATCAGCCCGTAAATGCTTGGTCCAGGCCAACATTAGAACAATGCTTACTTCAGACGTGCCATATGAACGCAACCACCCACTGACGCGTCTGTATAACACTAAGCTGGCTAAAATGCTAGCTGTGGACCTTCTACCTTTTTCTTTTGTAGAAGCGGTAGGTTTTCTTGAATTAGTTGCAACGCTCTGCCCTAAATGGAAGGTTCCGAGCCGGTTCTATTTTGCCAGAGTTGCGGTTCCAGCACTACATGAAGATGTGCTGCAGGCGATTGGGGCAGCTTTGCAGAAGAGTGCTGTTCACACAATACATCTGACAACAGACATGTGGACCAGTGGCCCAGGCGATGATTACATGTGCATCACTGCACACTGGGTCTCTTTTTCAGGTGTTATAGCAAAGCTAAACGCAGGTGTTGACCCGGACCAAGTTTTCAAAGCTGCTCGGAAACATGCAACACTAGCCATGTTTGCCTTGGAGAAAAGTCACACAGCAGAAAACCTTTTGGAAGAGTTTGACAAAAAGGTGTTGTCAATGCTATCCCCCCTAAAACGCAAGATTGGTTATGTTTCCACGGATAATGGCGCCAATGTAGTTAAGGCCATGTCACAGGGTCACCATGTTAGAGTGCCGTGTTTGGCGCACTGTATCAACCTGGTAGTTCAAAAATTCTTGAGTGATAAAGAGAGTCCAGCGTTCGAGGTAATGGCCACCTGCCGCAAAATGTGCAACCATTTCAGCCATTCTTTTAAGGCCCGGAAGCATCTGCGGAGACTGCTACTTCAACGTGGAATGCCAGTGAAAGCACTCATCCAGGAGGTGGCAACACGTTGGAACTCAACCTTCTACATGCTTGAGCGTCTGCATGAGCAGTATACGGTACTCGATCACTATTTCTTGACAGAGGCTACATCTCAGAAGGAGGACCTGCGGATGAGTAAGGCGCAATGGGCCATAGTTAAAAGCCTGACAGACATGCTTCGTCCTTTTGAGTTCTTCACGCGTGCAGTCAGCCAGGAGGACTGTAATTTGGGAAAAGCTATCCCATTGTTGTGCATACTGGAGCACCAACTGATGGCGGTTTCTTCTGAGTTTGAAAAAGATGAAAAAAAAAAAAACCATTTCATTTTGTCTGAGAAATTATTACATCGCCTACGTGGTGATGAACGTCTTAAAAACATCAACTCAGATCAGCATTACATTTGTGCTACTATTCTGGATCCACGCTACAAAAAGGCGCTGGCAGACAACGCATTCTTTCCTTTCGCTGATGCAGATGTTCAAAAGTACAAACATTGGTTAGCCTGGTCAGCCAAGAGGTTTGAAAAAGAACGGCAGGTTATTGAAGGAGAAGCCAGTACATCAGCATCAGCATCAGCAGGCCATCCGCAGTCACAAGAATCCACTTCTGCACCTGTGGCTGGGGCACAAGTGACCTCTCAGCCGTTAAAGACACCGGCAACTGGATCATCTGCACCACACACAATGACAACACTAACAGTGGCTGGGGAGGAGGATTGGCTAAGTTTGATGGGGTATGGTTCTCTAAAAAATGTCACAGGCACAGCAAAAAGTAAGCAAAGTGGAGGAACAGTTGATGACCTTGAGTCGATGGTGCAGGACTATCTGAATGACTCAACAGTGGTCTTTCTTAATGAGGAGCCATTGCAGTATTGGCATGGCAAAAAACAATTGTGGCCACAGCTCTACAACCTGGCTATAAACTATTTGTCTTGCCCACTCGCAAGTGTGTCTTCTGAACGTGTTTTCAGTGCTGCTGGTGGCATTGTAACTGCCAAACGGAGCCGCCTATCGCCCAAAAATGTGGAGCGGCTGACAATGATCAAGATGAATCAGCACCTCATACCACCAGATTACAAAGTGCGAGAAAGCACGCCACATGAAGACGATGAGGACAGCAACGTAGATGAGGGGATTTTTTCTCTGTTCGGTGCCACTGACCTCATCCAGCCTGAATTCGCAGAGTATGATGACGAAATCTTGTTCTTATTCCCTGACACCGAGCCCTGAAAATGAGACAATCAATCAAGAACTTTCTTTTTCGTCCTTATTCACTTTTATTCCTGTGTGCTTTGTGTCTCTCTTTCTTTGTTTTGCACAGTTAATTTAATTCAAACTTTAATCACCTAATCCCAAAAACAAGACCATCATCAGAACTGTCTTCACTTGTTTGCTTATTGATTTGAAGGTGCCGCAGTCTACATTCCTCAGGTTCACAAGTTCTGAAGAACATGCTCCTCTATCCTCCTCCTCCAGACTGCGATTTCCCTCCAAGCAGAGTGCTGGATTACGCACAATGAAGAAAGACTCAGCACTTGTGGGGGTGTTGTACTTCTTTGCGGGTGAGTTGACGGTTTTGGGCCCATTGCTGTGAAGCTCTAATAATGGACAAAAGTGTTTTGGACCAAATATGAGGTGGAAATTTCTTGCCGTTTTTGCTGACTTGCTTGCCTTTGAGGTGCTCTTTGGCGGGGTTCCGGGGGTTTGTGTGTAATTTTTGGTGTCTGTCGAAGCACTGCTGCGACAGTCTAATCTTGATTGCATTTGCTTTTCAGGAAATCCGTGGTGGAAAACAGGAGTTATGATGATTGATGATGACCTAGCTGCACAGCGCGTTACTTTGGACCGAAGGCCGAGAGATATTGTAAGTATGAGATTTAGCTTTTTCGCTGTTTGGGGGTGTTGTCGGGTGTTTTTTTGCGGGTGGGTTGGCGCCGGCGGGTCTTGCCTGGGGCATTCCTGGGAAGGTCTAATACCGGATACAAGTGTTTTGGACAAAATCCATAAGGAACAGCCTTTTTTTTGCCATTTCTTCAGACATCTTGCTCAATGTAGCCTTTTGGGGGGCTTCCTGCTGTTCGTGGGTGGGTTGCGGCCGGGGTCTCTGTCGAAGCACTGCTGCGACAGTCTAATCTTGATTGCATTTGCTTTTCAGGAAATCCGTGGTGGAAAACAGGAGTTATGATGATTGATGATGATGACGACCTAGCTGCACAGCGCCGCGTTTGGACCGAAGGCCGAGAGACATTGTAAGTATGAGATTTAGCTTTTTCGCTGTTTGGTGGTGTTGTGTCGCGTGTTTTTTTGCGGGTGGGTTGGCGCCGGCGGGTCTTGCCTGGGGCATTCCTGGGAAGGTCTAATACCGGATACAAGTGTTTTGGACAAAATCCATAAGGAACAGCCTTTTTTTTGCCATTTCTTCAGACATCTTGCTCAATGTAGCGTTTTGGGGGGCTTCCTGCTGTTCGTGGGTGGGTTGCGGCCGGGGTCTCTGTCGAAGCACTGCTGCGACAGTCTAATCTTGATTGCATTTGCTTTTCAGGAAATCCGTGGTGGAAAACAGGAGTTATGATGATTGATGATGATGATGACGACCTAGCTGCACAGCGCCGCGTTTGGACCGAAGGCCGAGAGACATTGTAAGTATGAGATTTAGCTTTTTCGCTGTTTGGTGGTGTTGTGTCGGGTGTTTTTTTGCGGGTGGGTTGGCGGGTCTTGCCTGGGGCATTCCTGGGAAGGTCTAATACCGGCTAGAAGTTAGTTGGACAAAATCCATAAGGAAACACCAGTTTTGGCACTTTTTGTAAGTTAGGGTTCGTTAGGGTTAGCCCTAGCAGCAGGATTGCATGTGTTTAGGGGGGTTCTATTGCAACGCGGTTCTGTTGTTGTAGAGCACTGTTGGAGCGATGCTGGCTATGGATACTTTTGCTTGCAGGCAAGTGGTTTGAATACAATCCACGGTCTGTATTTGGGTCTACTGTTACTTTCAAAGTACGTTTTGTAACCATTTTTCTGCTAGGCATCGTTTTTGGAGATATGATTGGGTTCTTCTACATTTTTGCGACTGGCTTTAGTAAGGGTCTTGGTGGGAGCATTGCTGGGAAGGTCAAATTTTGTTCTAAAACACAGTAGTACACCCACCTTGAGGGGAAAGATCCGCTATAATATTTTGGCCATACTTATTGATCCTTAAAAAGGTGACTCAGACAGAGCACGCAATTTCAAAAATATTGTACTGTCTATTAGGGAAATCAAAGTGTGACTTTTTGAACCACACAGCGTACATACCTTTTATTTATTTATCAGTGGTATTGTAATAGCACTTCCTGTTTTCCGTTCAATAATTACAGGCCGGGTTTCAGTCAACATCCGCCAGGCAGGCAGTGGACAGGGTGTCTCTTCTGTCAGTGGTCACCACCACATTGATGGACGAAGCGTCAGCTGGAATGGAGGAGTGCCGCCAATAAGAGGAATTGTTTGCTGCATGCAACTTACTTACCAATTTCAACAGGACAACTCCAACAACATACGCAATACAGATACAGTATCCATTGTTGTCTTTTATTCTATGAGTGTGACTGCATGTGCTTACCTTTACTTTGTAACCAAAGATTGTCTGTAAACTCTGTATCTTCAATTATTGTTTGTCCATGCTCTGCTTTTTTTTTCTTCTCTCAACAAAACCTACCCAAAAAGAAACCCCCATTCCCATCCATTTTACAAACCCTAACCCTCTTCCCCCGGGCTGTGTTGTTTTGCTTGATGTCTGACTAAAATGACATCAATAATTCCACACACTTGCTGGGGAGGATAAGGTGATAGCAGCAACAGGCTGGTGAAGGAATACGAGGATATCTTCTAGACTTACTCAGCTTCAGTACTATATCTTCTAGTAGTAGTAGCCAATGTCAAATAAATTCAACGCAAGTACTAGTTATACTTGCAATACTTTACCATTTGTTAGGCTACATTATGGCACTGTTCTAGTGTACTGTCACCTGCTATTTTCTCGATCGTACCGTAACCGTTGTAATGCTACAGTAAGGAGTACAAACAAGGTTTCGTTTTCTTTTTTTCCATAGGCATGCAACTGCCACTGTGTCACACCACTAGTAACACCGCAATGAGGAAATGTCACCCGCCCAGGAATGACAACGTTAATCCCCATTTCACCTGGAGCCAGCCCTGGGCCTAGCCCTAATTTCTAACACAAATTACAGGTAAGATAAGCGTTTGGTGGGAGGTAGTATAATGGAGTATTATTTCGGAGTAGACAAGAGTTTGACGGTTGTACTACTAAAGTCCTACGACTGTTCAGGAAAACAAAGTTACTGTTACACCCCCGCCCCCCACCCACCAGACTGAAAAGCAGTAAAAAACAGGTATGGTCAGATAAAGTAGTTGAAAAATATATTTATTTATCCCTAACAAAATAATCTCCCTCACCCACCCTAACCCCAACGATTGTCTCTGAAACGTCCCAAAACGATCCCAACTCCCAAATCCCACCCCCCAAAAGTCTATAAAAAAAGGGCAAGGGACACTCCACTACTGGAGGGTGCTGGTGCTGGTGCATGATGCGGCATGGGCATCATACTCCTTGCGGAGGGTGGCAAGCTCGGAGCGGAGGCCCTTAACCAAGGTCTTATACCTCAGGACCTCCTGCTCCAGGTTGGACATGCGGACTCGTAGGCGGTGTTGGCGTTCCTTGCAGCTCCTGTGGGGGGCAGCTGGTGTTTCGGGTGCTTGGCGGTGGCGGTCGGCTTTCTTAGCCCGGCTCGGTCCCGCTGGTTTAGTCACGGAGGAGGATGCAGTGGTCACAGTCGAAGATGTTGCCCCGCTCGACTGCGTGTCCTCCTCCTCCTCCAGGGCCACCAGCCGCCGATACTCGGCGACTGTGGCCTCCAGCCTCCGTTGCCGGGCCAATCTAGCCTGCTCCCTCCTTGTTGTTGATTTGGAAGGAGCAACTATATGAAGAAAGAAAGACATAGTCTGTAACCAATGCTCCTTATTAATAACACAAAGTGATTGAGCCGAAAGTTGGGTCACAGAGTACAAGTAGCAAATTGAAAGCACAGTACATAACTATTGAGGACAGTATCTATGTAACCCTCCCACTTCTGCATCCTTGCTCTAACAGTAGTGGTAGTTTAATGAACTAATTCTACGACCACTATGGACTTCCATTACAGTCGACTATGACAGTACACCAGTCTTATTCTTCTTCTTCTCTCTTGTTTAGGGAAATGGGTACGTTATCTTATGCAAGCCGGCAGAATGACATGGACACAGCACAGTGAAGTTGCACCCGAGAAAAAAAGTTGCACACCATGATGATGGAGACAGACTTGCGTTACTGTACCGGTCCAGTACATGCAGGTGGTGAAGCTATTACTTTTCTATTACGGGTGGCACTGAGAATACTCTGTTACAAGGGCTACTGCTTAATTAATTTACCTTTCACCCTACAGTGCAAATGAGTACTAGAAAAGGAAACTGAAGAAGCTAACTAATTTGATTATCTATCACTTCACATGGGACGTATTTAATGACAGATGAGATGACTTTAGGTGCTTTGCTTAATATTGAGTGAACACAGTGATACACCCCCACATGAATGACGTACTACAAGTAAACTAAAGTTATTAAGAGAGGTACGGAGTGTCCACCGTAATAACCAGATATATGCTGTGAATGCAAACGCAATACAAAGTACTGCTACTATTCATGGTAGTATTGGACACATTTACAATTTCTTTTCCTTGCCTTCCCTGCACTGGGACGGACGTGCGGGTGCGGTGGTACATGCTCTTCAAGGTAACACTTACTTCACCTGGCGACCATCTACTCTCTCTAGATACACATTTGCTATGTAAGAGTCAGAGAATACCATGCTCCAGGCATCCATTCATTCAAAGTATACGCACACATACAGTTTCTGTTTCACCCACCCAGGCTGCTGTCCTTCCACCCATCCTTGCTTCATCATTGACCCAGCCATGCACCATACCATATTCTTTCCTTCCCAGCCACCTCTGGGTCCAAGCAAACACATATCGTTCTTCTTTGCCAGCCATCATACAAGTTCGCGTCCCACTTACTTACACCCTTCTTTCGCTTTTCGTTCATCCCATCCATCACGTTCGTCTAAGAACTTATTGGGATTCTTCTCACCAAAAACTTCACAGCTAAGTCGAAGTACATTTCGAGGAGGCTACTACCTGGTTGATTTGTAATTGTAATACACCCGTGCAGAAAGCACACTATGCAGTCTTCAATCTCAATAAGTAAGGAATATATAGCTTACCTGTTTCCGCCACCACCGTTTGATCCCCCACAGGAACGGCCACCAGCTCTTCTACCGCCGCATCCTCCCCAGAGGCCTCCGAGTCCAAGTCCAACACATCAGCCACCTCCGCGCTGGCCCCGTCACCAGATGTTACACCTACAAAGTACATTTAAGAAAGTTAGAATACACCACTCACTACTATATAATATTTGGTCTAGGAGAAATGTTAAAAAAACAGAATACAATGTAATAATTTGTGACTGTCTACTCCATAGTAAAAATGTCCCATTTTCCAGGGAAGGCTGTTGTCTTGCTGCACTTTTATGCACAACTGATGAATGCTTGCTTTTGATTTTTAACACGCACCACTTTTTCTCCTAACAGACAGAAGCTTGACTCCTGAGTCCTAAGAACACGACCAGGATCAAGTTCAAAGTAGGTGAGAGTTCGGCTCGACCACAAGAAATGTGTCCAATTAATCGTCAGCACTAACCACTTTTCCGTTTACAGTTAAATAGTTTTATGACAAAGTAGATTTCAATAAATGTGTTTACTTTTAATAAAGCTTTTACACTTAAATAGACTCTGTGGTTTTTGTTCCTCTAGACTAGAGTGGATGTGCTAAAGGTTTTGGAATTTTTGCAAGCATGAGTGCCTCTGACACTTCTTGACTGTGCTGTGACTCCGTACTACTCTCTTGTCCTGCGTACGATAATCTAGAGATCATTGGGGATCTATAATCGGTGACTTCGGGAGCTGAATGACTCTGCCACACTATCTAGTCAGTAAGGAGACAGTGCATAGAGGTATTGCTGAATATAATGGGAGTCCAATGGAATTGCCAAATGTCCAATCTTAGTTAGCTACACAGACAGACTAATAAGAATAGTCTAGTAATACCACAGGGAGTCATATTCGAGGCAGGATAAGAATTTATATCCAGTCTACAAGAAGATCAAAGACGATTTAGAAAAAATCGAATGAGGAACGCTAGGAAAAAATAGGTACTGTTTAGTAAAATGTAAACTTACTGGGGCCAGCAAAGGAGCCCTCGCCTGCCCGATCCTGGCCTGCATCCTCAGCACCCTCCTCCTGTGTCCTCTTGCCCTTGGGGGGAGCTGATGTACAACATGAAAGAAAGAAAAACCATAAAACATGGATGAGATTTTTCAACCAAATCAAACATTTCAAAAGAACAATAACAACATATTTTGGAAAAATAGCAAATAGATAGACAACTATTCCACGGGATCTATCTCATGTGGTATACTACGTTATTCGTATTGCCTGATTTGCGGAACGTTGACTTAGAAAGTTCCTATGTAACTCAATAAACAGACTACTAAAGAGGTTTGCCTAGGCCTGGCACTGCAGGCAGTAGTGCACAACACGTGACAGACAAAGTCCATCCTGCTTGCAGATCAGTGAATACTCAAACTATCAATCCACCCGCCACCACCGCCACTATTTCTTCTGATAGCCATGTGACTGTCTAAAGGAAGGACACTGGACTTCAGTCTGTTGGGGCTGATTTATAAGTCCCTTGCGGAAGTTGCGGCTGATTTTCCTCCATTGTTGCGTGCCTTTTCTGACGCAGCGGCAGAACAAAAGACTCGCCATGGTGTTGGTGCGGCGTATATATTAAAAAAAAAAACACATATGGGCATATGGGCGATGCATCACGTTGTAAAGCCCTGCGCCATCAGGGGGCGTTCCGGCGCAAGGGAGGGCGTACCTGCGCAGGAACGAATCCTAAAAGTGGCTGAGGGAAATCTACAAGATGTCAATCAGTCATTTTTATGACAATGATGCATGACTCAAACCCTGCGCGCTTGAAGCCGACGTACGGCTTGATGCAGCATTGGGGAGATAGGGTACCCCAGAGCATTGCTGGAGCTGCGCCATCGTTGGCACGCAACTCCAGCAATGCGCTGCCTTTACGGCACAGATGCGTAAGGCTTCTGTGACGTTTTGGGCCAATGGGTGGTGGTGGCATGGCACACAATTACTGCCGCATCCCTGCTACTTTGCAGGGATGCGCCGGTAATTGAAAATATGACCCTTACTGTCTAGCATTACGCAGTTCTTTTCTTTACAGTACACTGATACATAATTTCTCAGGCCAATGAAATGCTTCTGAACACAACATACAAAACAAAGAAGCATAGTAGCAAGCAAGGCTACTGAGAAGGAGAGCAGGGCACCTGAAAATGAAATGCATAGAAGATTTTGAAATATAATTTACCTCAATGTAATCGGCAGCATTATTGCTCTTGGTAAAGAACAAAGATTTGCAAATAACAGAGCAGGATAAAACAGAGTAGTAAATGTACTACTACTACTACTCACCAAGCCCGGGGACCTCTACGCCGAGCGCGTCCAGCAAGTCCCGCTCCCGGTCCATGACATCGGTCCAGCGGTGGGTGGCCTGGTTATATGTGCGCCGGACCCCAGAGATCTTGTACATGGCCCGGCACACCTTCTCCCACCGCTGGCGGCGCTCCCGGATGCCATAGCCGGTCGCGATCTTGCCGCCTCCCAGGATCGTCTTGGGGAGGCGGCGCTGGACATGGAAGATCAGTGCCGCCACTTCCTCCGCGCTAAAGATCTCCCTCGGGACCACTTGCTCCCCCCTTAAACGCCCGCACGGGAGCCGGGCACGGGGTGCGGGACCCTTCCCCTTCTCAGGGTGCTTCCCGGCTCCCTTTACCATGGTCTGGGCAGAAATAAACTTAAATGATAAAGAAGAAATAGAATAGTGAAGAAGAAAATAAAAGAGTTTAAAAAAGTAGTTTAAAAGTAACTAAAAGCTGCAGAAAACACAAAAATATAGAGCTAGAAAAATAGAGGGTTAGATAATAAGTAAAATTAGATCAAAAAAACTTCAAACAAGCAAAGGATGGCAGAGATTGAGAGAGGATAGAGAAAGCATGCCCAGAACCATAGCAATGAATGAGAAACAAGATGGCCGCGCCCGTTCACGACCGCGTGGGTAAGTTCGCGCGAGATTTTCCTTGCGAGTACGCGCGAACTTGTACTCGCGAGCAGCACACTTTGCGAGATTACACATAGCGGGCGGAAACGGAATTACGTCACGCCAACAAGATGGCCGCGCCCGTGTACGACCGATAGGGTAACTTGGCAAACGAATAGCTAGAAGCGCCTCGCGAACACGCGCAAGATCACGCGAACATACACGTCGCAACAAAAACAATTTTGTATTCGCACGTATTCGCGGCTTCCGAAATCGATCTCGCACGGATTCGCGCCCCAAATAACGCGCGAAATTGCAAAAAAAACGATTTTAGCTAAAATGAAAGCAATGAGCAGGTGCAAAAGTTCAAACTTAACATTAGTAACATTCAAGGTAGTGCTTCCTGATGGGCCCCTCCAGAGTTTGCAACAATTCTATGACCCTGCTATGACCCAAACAGCAGGCTCATAGAATAGCACCATAAAGGTCCTGTAAAAAAAAAATTTCACTGCAACAAAAAGCAAATTACAGATAAGGAAGGAAGCAGGTGCCAGCCAGACTGGAACTTTCAAAATTACTGACACATTAATGAAACACAAATTAATTGATGGCAGTTGAAGAAGGGCAGGTGTGCTAGCTTTTTTCAACCACCATAATCTACAGTAATAAATAAACCTAATAGGTGCCTGTGAGGATGTACTAGAGGGTGGCATGGGTGTCCCAGAGGGTGGCAGTGGTGAAACAGAGGGTGCTGTGAACCTGTGATGATAAACCAGACGTAGAAACAACATAGTCGCGGCCGTTGCAAGCCGAAAAGTAAGTTCGCAATTGCGAACTTGTCCCAAAATCGGCGCGAACACGCGCCAACACAAAAAACGGAAAAATCCGCAAGTCCGCTAGAGTTCGCGGATCTTCGCGGATTGCGAATCCGTAAATACGCAAGTTCGCGGATTGCCAATCCGCAAAATCCGCCCATGCTTATATATATGTAAAGGGTCTTTGGATCTACTTAGGGCTGGATCTAGTAGGACATTTCTCCTAGCCCAACCATCCATAAGAAACATTCATGTTGATAATATAGTGTGTACCCCCTATTTAGTTCCAAGGTATTGATACCGGTATTTCAATCAAGTTCCAATGACTGTATTGAATGAAAGCCAATGGTTATAAGTTCATTTACAAAGTTCTGTCATGCACTCACACCTTATGAAGCTACGTGGTAATCTATTAGAAATGTGTTTGTGTTGGTATATTTGCTGCCCAAATAACAAAAACAAAAACATTTTAGTAACATTTCTTAAATTCTTTTTGCACTTTTTTGCACTAATTTTGCACAATAATCACGTTATTTGCACATTGTTTTTAGTATGAAGACATTTCCTAAAATTTTTTACATTTGAGGTCTTCAAAGTAATTTTAAAATTGTTGTGCAATATATTTACTGTTTTATATACAAAACTAGTTTTATGGAGACTATTTATTTGTATTTTGCATATCAAAATTTTCTGAAGAGGCGAAAGTGGAAAGATAGACTTGTTTGTAGACGTATGAATATATCTTCTATGTCTATTGCTTTTGTATGCCTCGAACAGCAATGTAAACGTCACCAAATTTCAATTATTTAAACCAATGTGAAGCTTTGCACTGTGTCATGTGATCAAGCCTCATGGGAAGGGCTGCAACGGGTCATGTCGACTTTGAGCACGAAATAAACAATCAGCACTAAACTGTGGTCCGTATCTGCTTCTTTGCCTGTGCAGGATTGCGCATTGAAACCGGGATACCTGGCTATATATATATATATATATATATATATATATATATATATATATATATATATATATATATATATATATATATATATATATATATATATATATATATATATGTATATATATATATATATATATAAATATATATAGCAGCAGGATCTCCTCATTCCAGAAGAAAAGTGAGCCGCACTCGGAACACCTATGCCTGAGGCATTTATTGGAGCAATTCTTATGTGGCTGTCCTGACGCGTTTCGTTCAAGTCATTAAACTTTTTCAAAGGTTCCCACAAGCCAAGATAGCTGAGTGCGGGCCACAGGTGCTGTTGTTTTATGTAGATCAGTGCCGGCCCTTTGGTGGATGTTCCGGTATTGCGTGTCGCCAGGCATGATGGACCCTGTAGTCCTCGGTTCCCAGTTCACTATTTCAAAGGGGCGTGTGCTGAATTGTCTCCCTGGAATTGTAGTTTCCAGCTGTGTGCCTCCAATATATGTATATGGTTAGTTCAGTGGAAAAAGTAGTCAATCTTAACTTAGAGGCAATGTGTTAAGTATTTATGCATCACACAAACACTAATAAAGTAAAAACACACGCCAAGAAAAATTCCAAACCAATTTAGTATTATATTATTTGACACCAAAATGACAAAAATCCAAGCAGTAGAACCAGAGTTATACATTCTTTACGTTTTTAGTATAAACTGGCACCTGAAAGATCTAAGCACCAAACGAGGACATATAGAAGCACAAGACTGGGTCTAATATGGCAACCGCAAGGTTTCGATACAAGAAATGGACTGAGCCTGGTCAGTGCATACCTTCAGACTTAGAAGAAATTCCAGGTAAAAGTATCGGAGAAGATCAAGTTGAGTGGGGCAAGGTTGCAGGAGTTGTCAGATAACCTTGGGTTAAAGTTTCAGTAAAGATTCCAAGTTTCGGATTTAGTCTCTGAAATGGAAGTAAAAAATCTTCAGCCGGATGAAGCAGAGGGTGGTAGCTTAAGACAATTCCCTGAGGGTGGATACCCCTTTGGCGAAGGACAGCTGAAAAGGTCTTGATCCTCCTAAGGAGAAGAACTTAAAGGGTGAAACAGCAAAGTCAATCTGACCGCCGATGCACCTTGGGTGGATAGGCAAGCAGATTGTCCCAGTCTCCTCCTGGTTCTCTGAGCAGTTTTCAGCCAAACATTTTTTAAGTCCCCATGTTTGGATTTTGTCTATCTGGGCACCTTTAATACCAGTTCCAAGGGCCCATGACCGAAGGAGTACCGATTGGAGGGCCAGGACTCTATCAGGCTGGGTCCAGGTGTGGGTTGAAGATGGAAGAAGACTTTTGTGCCCCTGTGACTCTGAACAGGAGGTGAGCAAACTAGCCCTTGGGGTTACTCTGGTAGTCCTGGGTGCAGGTGAAGATGCAGGGCTCAACAGCTCAGGTCACACCACAGGCAGACCTCTGTGAGTCCTTTTGAAGATCTAGTATTGATATGGACAGTGTATCCGAAGTTCCTATTTTTTTATCCTGATGTCCTTCTTCTGGAAGTTGGGAGAAGCTTCTAGACAGTGGCTTTGAAGTGCATGGAATTTCCTGCATCCCCTGTACTGGCTTCAAGCTGGCTGCAGTGACAATGCGGGGTCTTTAGGCTCTTTGTGTCAATGCAGCACAGAGGCCATTCAGTTGCAAGTGAGGCTGTGACCAGCTTCGCCCCCCCCCCCATCCTGCAAGCAGAAGACCCATTCAGGCATACTTAATCCATCTATTGTGTGACTGTCTGGGAGGCATTCACAAAGTCTGTCAGTTACATCTCCCCCCTAAAAAAACAACTGGACATAGCTAACCAAAATCCTTCACTCAGGCAACCCCGTTCAGAAACAATATACTCACATGGAGGCGCTACATTGATGATATTTTTGTCATCTGGGAAGGCGACCTACAATCTGTAACCATGTTCATGGAGTGGCTCAATACACAAAATGCTTTTCTGAAATATACTAGCTCTGTCTCAAATGAAATGCTTGTATTCCTGGACCTGAATATCTACCCGGAAGGGGGATTTCTAAAGACTATAACTCATTTTAAACCTACTGCTAGAAACTGTCTCTTACGGTATGACAGTGTTCACCCACGACACCTTCGTGACAACCTTCCGTATGGCCAATTCCTCCACCTCAGAAGGAACTGTTCAGATGTGGGCCAATACAAAACACAAGCAGCAGACCTCAAATGGAAACTCCAAAAGAGGCAGTATCCTGCTCCGGTAATCAACAAAGTCATGAAACGAGCCCACAATAATAACAGAGAGGCTCTCCTAGAAGAAAAAGTACAGAAGGAGCCCAACCAGAAAAGACCCATATGTGTGACTACCTACAATACACATTTAAATGAAATCTCTAAAATCATAAACAAACATTGGCGTACCTTAGTGTGTGGCGATCTGGATTTTGAAAAAACCTTTTTTGCACAAAGGCGAGGTAAAAACCTCAAAGACATCCTAGTCCACACTCACCCTCAAAACAAGCAACCAGAACAGCCTACACTGCACGGGATCCAGGGTCATCACTCCTGTGGTAATTGCAGCAGTTGCCACTTGACAAAGAAAAGCAGACATCTGACTTTCAGGAATGGTACAACATGGGATCAACGTAAGTTTACAAACTGCAATAGTACACACGTCATATATATGATCACGTGTCCATGCGGCCTTGAGTTTATTGGAATGACTATAAGGGCTGTCAAAACCAGAATCAGTGAGCAAAAGAGCAATGTGAGGTGCAAGAAGAGCACAACCAAAATGGCAACCCATTTCCTGAATGAAACGCACTGTGTCAATGACCTCAACTGGACTATAATTGAACAACTTCCGTCTGAAAAAGGCCTCTTTGAGAAAGAGCAACGTTGGGTGTTCAGGTTGGGCACCCACGTGATTGGCCTCAATGACGATATTTCTTGGGGCCAACTGAATTAACAAAATCCTGAACAACTATGTCTTGACACTGTGTCTCATGGTCCCTCTAAAGGTGCTAGTCCATAGTATGGTATAAAGGGTGATTGGTTTACCAAGGTCTGTGCTGTATTACACGCTACCTACCAGTCGCCTAAATATCATGCACTTTGGGCTCGAACCTCTTTTTAATAATTTTTAAATCCTAATGTCCACTTTTTGCAAAAACCAAACCGGATACACAGTGTTTAGATCTATACCAACACACAAATACCCATTTAAACTTTATACTTGGGCCACTATGATTGCTCAGGTGTAAGCATCATATTTTACTCCCCTTTTATATTTTTCTGTCATAATACCTGCAGAGCAAACCCATATTACAAATAACATAGGCACCACAAGCATTCCGTTAACACCTCCCGCGGATGCACTACATGAGCGCATACTTGCTGAGCAAACCCGTATTACACAATACACGGGCACCGCTAATATACTCTCGCGGACGCTCTACTTGAGCGCTTGCGCGAATACCTGAGACACTCTGACTCGGGGCTTGCACATGCGCGGTAGTAGCGCCACGCCCCACGCATGCGTTCGTATGGCCACACTACTCAGGAGATAGCCATGACTCAGCCGGGCGCCCAGAAATACCTTATTTGGCCCGTTGATTTTCCCGGTTTTAGCAAATTGACTTCAATTAACTCACATTAGTGGGTGTATTTAAAGCGCTGGGACTAGACTCACCTCATTACCATCGGAGCCGCGAGTGGGAGAAGTAAGGCGCAGGAATTCCCTTGAGGCCGTGAGTATGATCAGGCACTGAGGCATTTTCGAGCACCATCACATAAAGTAAGTAAACAAGGGTCGTCACTTTGAACAGAGTGTTATATCTTGTTCTCCACAGGGTGCTTAATAGCACAACTACCCCATCGTTTGGAGGCTCATGGTGCCAACCAGTAACTTGGCTGCAAGTATGCAGATATGATTTCTCTCACCAAACTTTTAACAAGATTAGATTCCTTTTCCAAATAATTACACAGGTTAACCTACTAGGGCATGTCTTTTATATTAAATGCTGTGTATTGTTTTGTCTTTGTTCTTTTACAGGGCACATAACCACCAATAGAATGACAAATTTTGTATAGCAGTTGCTGCCCTCACATTTTTCTAGGTCACTGAACCTGCGCCTTTGGATATTTAAATTACAAATAACAAAATGCTCGCCTTTTGTGTTCTTTTTCTCTTCTTTTGCAGGGTCTCAACGCAGATACCTTTTAATAGAGAAGTAGGCACACATTAGCCTTTTTAGCTTAAATATCACTTTTCTGTAAATGATCAGCAGTTTTGTGAAAGACGTGAGTAAGGTGGGGATCTGTGCATCCCGTCCTGAAGAAGAGGCGTTGTACATTAAAATACAAAATACCTCACAATCACTCTTTTAACAGGACCAGCATGGAGGCTCATTAAAGTTTTTTGTTATTCTTACGTGCCAGGTACCTTTTTAACGTCACTTTATCACTTCTCGGAACCCACCACTCACTTTTATACACAATACTCCACATACACCACACATAGCCAATAAGTAAGTGCTTCCGCCTGTTTCGCAGGTTAGCAGCACGCCGTATCCCGTAGAGGGGTGCGAAGACCCCAATGATGAAGCATGACACCAAGGGTCCTTTTGGTGTGTGAGGGGTATTAAAAGAACACTATGTGCTCCCCACGATTGTAGGGACCACTCCAATGAAATCTTGATGTGGATTCTTTGTGTTTAACTTATCCCCTGGAGGCCCACATTCAGAGCACCCTGGCTGACAGCACAAGCCAAAATGGCAGCGGCTATGTGGCTGAGCCTGGACTTGGTGGAGTGTCCCTCCTTGTGGTGCCCACAAACAACTCAGCCTGGCAACTATGAGGAGGATCAGGGGAGGCTCTCCCCTGACATCAGGCTGGCCCTGTGCTGCTTGAACTGCGGCCTGCGACCTTCCAAGATTTCAGCTGCTGCCACATTAGCAATACACCATCCCCCCATTGACCGAGACAATCAAGAGGGCAGAAGATGTGTGACCAGCCAAGTCCTGGCCCCGTTGGGACTTTCAGCCAATGATCCACGGAGGAGCATCAACAACCGGCAGCAGTGAGGGGGAGCAGAGACAGAGGTGAGGCTCCCCAAGGGCTGTGCAGGGCTCCAGCATCTGGTTTTGTGACCCACTGACTCCCCCAGGTGCAGTGGAGTTCATTATGGGGCTGGGAGCCCAGTAAGGGCCTAATCCTATGGCGCACTTCAGACCAAGGTGCCCGGTGCCTGTGGGGAGAGAGATGAGTGAGGTGAGCCTTCCCCTGGCACCAAATGGGCCCCTAACCACAGCAGACGCTACAGGGACCCATAGCCACAGTGATCATGCTGTGGCCGAACGTGACATCCATGATGACAGCAGCCACACAGAGGGACTAGCGGCATTGCCAGGAGTATAGCAGAGAGCTGCTCTGGTGACTCATAAGTAAGGATCGGCAGCAGACAGCACCGGGGTGGAGTGGAGGCAGGCCCTGTTGACCAGGGAAGTGCAGATCCCCTTATATATCCCTTGGACAGAAGAGGGAATGGCATCCATGGTCTCCCCTAGAATGTTAGACATGAACCTTGGGACAGCCATGGCTGTGTGTTGCAGCCAAGAAAGGCCACTCCTTAAAAGAAACCTACTGGGAGTCAGACAGCAGACTTTTCTGCCTGCAGAGAGCATCAGACTGACAACGACGACAATGAGAGCCTGGTTAACCAGCTCTTCCTGGAGGACCTGTCCAGTTCTATGTGAGAAGATCTTCAAACCATTAAAAAGGACCTCTTCCAAGACATAAAAGAGACCCGTGGATAGTTGGCGGAGGTGGGAGACGGAGTCTCCGTGCTGGAAAAACATGGATTTTGCTGCGATGAGGAAATAGAGCAACTGCAACAAAAAGTCATCTGGCTCCAGGAACAGTATATTGACTTGCAAGCACACACGAAAGACCTCAAAAACCGTTAAGGCACTATAATATATGGATTAGGGGGCCCCAAACAACACTGAGGAAGTCGATATAGGGAGTTAGGTGCAGGCCCTTTTCACTCAGATCCTGGGAACACTACTCAACAAAGAGATACAGCTTGACAGAGTACATCGGGTAGGCCCACAATTAACCGGCCAGACAACATCCTTGTTTGTGGCCACGATTTGAAGCTTAAGGAAACGGATCCTACGTAAAGCTACAGATTTACACCCCTTGCAGTACCGTGGCCACACACTGTTACTCTATCAAGACTTTCCCATCCTCACCTTGCAGTAAAGTTGCACCTTCCGGGCTGTCACTGCTTTCCCGTGAATAAAAGGAGTGGCCTACTCATGGGGACATCCCTTCAGCTTTGCATTCTCCTGGGAGGGCAAAATCTATCAGAACCATTCCCTGGCAGAGGTGTGCATACTTCTGCAGATCGACGAGTCCTCTGACTGTGAACAAATGTTCACTCCTTGAGCATGTTGGCCTGAAAGCACCTACGTTGGCATAGGGCATCGCCCTGCCCTAGGGGTCACTACTCAGATCCAGAGACGAAAGTGATGGAATGAAGAGTGGTGCTTGAAACACTTTCCGGGAATCCTGACAGACCGGAGGCCACATGAATTTTGCTCATACTCTTGTCTTGTGGACAATGCCAGTGAGATGGGTGCCGGTGGGGTAGGGAGAGGGGGACGAGACATAGGAGAGAGAGGAGTATGAACTGCATCAACCCTCACACTCAGATAGTCTATGAGCAATGGTGGACTGCCGCCACTTAGTTGCTTTATCATTTGAGTTGTGGTTTATTGTTGTGTTGTGTGGGGAGGGACACTTGTGACTTCAGCCTGTGCACTACAACTCAGATGCCTATCACAGCACGATTTACAGTTTACAGTATCATATCGGGGCTTGCATAGCCAGTCTTTTGAATGGGTCAAGCTCATGGTTGATGTTTTTTACCACCCTTATCACATGATAACCTCAAAGTCCTTATCCTTAATGTGAAGGGGCTTAACAACCCGGTCAGGAGCAGATCTATGTCTTTTACAGGAGGCCCACCTAGTTGCGGGAAACTGCCATAGATTCAAGTACCAGGCATTTCCACAACAGTTTTTCTCCTCAGAATCCAATTAAACAGTGGGTGTTGCTCTCTTAGTCTCTAGCTCCCT
The DNA here is from genome assembly GCF_964261635.1 of Lissotriton helveticus. Lineage (NCBI taxonomy): Eukaryota > Metazoa > Chordata > Amphibia > Caudata > Salamandridae > Lissotriton > Lissotriton helveticus. The sequence goes on along the minus strand of NC_136063.1, from coordinate 1,545,583,884 downwards.
TCAGGGGAAGGTGGACGATAAGCTGGTAGTGTGCAGAGTGAGTGTGGGAGACGAACCTTTGTGGTGGGGTCCCTCTATGCCCCTAATGATGGCCAAGATTGATTCCTTAGGCAGGTGGTAGTTGAAGTTATGTTCTCTCAGGACACAAAGGTGTTGATGTGGGAGACCTGAATCAGGTGTTTTACAGCGACCTTGATAGATCTGCACCCTGAAATGGTGGCCCAGGGGTGCTATCCCGGAAGGGGACAATTCCTGGAGATGGGTTTGAGGGACCTTTGGAGGGAATGATACCCCCAGGCAAGGGATTATACCTTTTATTCTCAAGCCCACAAGACCTATGCCCACCTTTAAAAAAAAAAAATTCAAAAACCTTTATTGAAAATTTGCACAGTACATCAGTGTAATGTTAACCACAAATCAAATGCAGTGATATTGCTCTTATATCTTACACCTTCCCGTACAAATCTGCTGCACAGTATCCACCAAAATCCTACCCAGCTTTGTGTAGGACAACATATTAACATATTGTACAAATAACAACACACTTCTTTGTATACAGGGTCATGAGAGTATATAATATGAAGATATCACTAATACTTCTTAGGCTTAAAAGGCAATAGTAGATTCTGCGACAGTGGCAAGCAAACAAGGCCCCATATGCCCCCAATCCAGTGACTTTACTCATTTGGCCCTTTCTCACTACAGTACAATAGTGCATCAGATTCTTCCTGTAAGGTCAAAGATCGGGCTACACGTCTGTCGTCATTCCCGGTTTCGTCACCTTCCCCCTCCCCGTCCACCTCCTGGTCCGCCCCTTGTGTGAGAAGGTAGGTGGTCAGTGGCCCCCAGATATCTTTCGGGCGCGATTTTATGGGTAAAAGTTCAGCATAGTAATGCATATGTTCCTGCCAAGTGGACATAGTAGGTATCCATTCCTTGTACTTGGGAGCACGACCCCTTCCTCATCTGCATGCTACCTGACATTTCACTGGTAACAAACCCATTTCCAAGCATTGTTTGTGTACCGTGTTTATGTCATGGGTTATCCCTAGAAGAGCCGTGAGCGGGATTGGTAATATCTGAACACCTATCATAGTTGACATTCCTTCGAAAACCTGCGTCCAGTAGTCTGTCACCTGTGGGAACCTCCACGCCAGATTTAGGTAATCTGCTCCTTCCCTCCCACACCTTGTACATTTGTCATTTTCTCACAGGAGGAATTTGTCTAGCTTAATCGGGATATGATATAATCGCTGTAGTAATTTAAAATGGATGAGACGTAGCCTACTATTTGCTGTGAATGCCTCCGTCTGCATGCAACTGAGTTCCCATTGCTCATCCGACAGTGGGACATCTAGGTCTTTATATTATTCCTGTCTGGCCCATGAAGTCTGGGAGGGTGGCGCATTTTGTACATGTTTATACAATAGTGACGTGACAGGTCGGGGGATCCACTTGTAGCAGGGCATGTAGAGGTGCAAGTATATCTGGTTCTTCAGGAAATGCAGGGGTTGCTGCTTTTACACTTTGTCTGAGTTGGATATACATGAATGTGTGCGCCGAAGAATTGTTCTTTGGAGCGGAATTGTCCCCCGACATAAAGATCCCCCCAGGTGTAGTACTGAAGTCCGTCAAGCATTCTACGACATATCCCCTCATATGTAACCTACAATAAGGGATTATGTAGCAGGGTCATCCTAGGGGAGTACATCATGGGGGCCTCTAACCTGCAAGTAATACGCCGCCATGCAGAGATGGTGCAGTCTACAGTGGACGGGTCCCGCTCCCGTTCCTTCGATGTCGTGAATAGGTAACCTTCCTGGGGCGTCAGGGACATATAGCCATCCTCTACTGCCAGATGAGGCATGAAAGGAGGTGGGTGAAACCAATAAACTGCAAAGTGTGCTTGCACACAGTAGTAGTACTACTCAAAGTTGGGAACATCATATTCTCCCTGGTGGTACGGCAGCATCAATGTAGCAAGGTTGAGTAGTGCCTGTTCCCACCCGATATGAGTCTTGGAAGTTGCGTCTTAAGTGTTTTAAAGAAAAATCTCCCAGGATGATGCGGTATGTTGATAAAGAGGTATTGGAATTTTGGCAATAGTATCATCTTAATAAGGGGTATCCTCCCTGCCATTGAAAGTGGTAGTCGTATCCACTTAGTAATATTGTCTGTTATCCTGTCAATAGCCGCACCATAATATGCGTGCATCAATGCGTCCTTATCCCTGGTGATGTGTATACCCAAGTATTTTATTTGGTTACTCTCCCAAACCAGGGGGTAATCTAATTGGTGTGGTAGGGTTTTGTTCGTTAGGGGAAATACTGCAGACTTATTTGTTTGTATACCAGAGATGGCTCAGGATTTGGTTATCTCTCTAACACACGATTAAGAATCTCTTGGGGTTCTTTGACATACAGTGTCATATTGTCTGCATATAGGGAGATAAGCAATTGTCTATCTGGATAGATCAGTGCCTTCTCATTGTGTTGTTGCCGTAGCTTTGCAGCCAAAGGCTCAATTGGCAAGGCAAATAAAATTGGGGATAGCAGACAGCCCTGTCTCGTGCCCCTGGGGATAGTAATGGTGGGGGACCTGGCACCATTCAGCAGTACTGTAGTTATTGGTTGTCTATATAGCAGTTGCACCCAGTTTAAAAAGGTAAGAGGCATTCCCATATAACCCAGAGTTCCGAACAGGTAATTTCACTCTACTGTATCAAACACCTTGGAAGCGTCGAGGAGACCGCCACCGCCAAGCAACTGGGATCTATGTTTTGCATACAAGTGTTCTGAGATTGTGAGATGTGGCTCAGTTTGGGATAAACCTCGCCTGGTCTGGCAACACTAGTCATTCCATCAGTAGACTGAGTCGGGTCGCCAAGACCTTTGCTAGAATTTTAGTATCACAATTCAGCAAGGAGAGGGGTCGGTACGACTCACATTGTAGTGGGGATTTACCTGGTTTTGATAATGAGGTTATTTGAGCCTCCTGCATAGTTCTTGGTAGGCATCCTTCCTCTAATGCCGCTTAGAACACCTCTTTCAGGATGGGAGCTAAGAGTGATGCATAGGTTTTATAGAATTCTATTGGCAGGCCGTCAGATACCGGGGCGCAAACTGATTTCATGTGCATTATTGCGTCAGTAATTTCGTCCAAATTCAAGAGTTTTCTTTGGGTATCCCCTAAGCAGGCCAATGCAGTATCTTCAAAATATTGTGGCAAATCAAGCGGGGTGCCTCTTTCGGAAGTGTAGAGTGTATTATAATAGTCCATGAACGTGTTCAGTTGGTTTGAGAGGTTCCTATGTATAGTGACCTGTACATCTTGTATCTCCATTATGTAGTTAGAGAACTTGGGGGGTCTAATCATGCTTGCTAAAACCTTCCCTGGGTGTTGTCCCTCACCGTACCCCCTTGCCATATATTGTTTCCCTCAAAATTTGTATTCCCTGTCCGCAGTCTCCTCGTAATCTATTAATTTGTTCCCTAATTTGGCCCTGAGTACACTTTCATTAGTGCTTGAGGTAAGGTCACTTTCTAGTGCTTTAATGTCCCTTTCTAGTTTGTGTAAGTCTCTACATAGAGTGTTAAGTATACCCCCACCCTTGGATATGGACCAGCCCCGAGCTGTGACCTTGAATGCCTCCCAAACAATTGTGAGGCTGGAGACAGACTTCACTTTTCACTAGAAGAATTCCTGAAATTTTTGTTCTATTTCCGTTCCAAAAACAGTGTCTTGAAGGTGCAGGGGGTTGAGGCGCCAGTTATTGTATGGGGTTTGATTTATGGGGGCATGTAACTCCATTACCACGGGGGAGTGATCTGAATATGTGTGGGCTAGATGAGTTACGTGTACCAGCCAATGTGCCATCCCTACGGATGTGATCAGGTAGTCTAGTCGAGCCCATGTCGTGTGGACCACTGAGTGGTGTGTGCCCTCCCGCTGCGCAGGGTGTTTATACCTCCATCTGTTGAGTAAATAGTTGGTGTCTATTATATCTTTTAGCATTCTTTGTGTCGTGTAGTGCATTGGGGAAACTCGGGACCTATCTATCTGGGGGTGTATCACCATATTAAAATCTAACCCCCCAGATAACGTAAGTAGTACCTATCATTTGGATTTTGCTCCATAGTAGGAGAAGAGTATGATATTCGTCTGTGTTGGGACCGTAATAATTAGCAAATGTCACGTCATATAAGTGAAGCCTCCCCCAAACCAGACAGAACCTTCCGTTAGCATCAGTTTCTGACCCGAAGGGCAAACATTTCACCCCTCTCTTGATTAGGATGGCCACTCCTCAAGAGTACCCAGAGTACGATGCAAAATAGCGATAAGAGGCCCATTTCGCAGCAAACTGAGGTGTGTTCTCCGGATTCAAGTGTGTTTCTTGTAGTAGAGCGACCGTGATGTGATGTATATCTAAGTAACCAAGTATCTGTCTCTTTTTCCTAGGGTTATTCAGACCCCCTATATTCCATGATGTCACTTTTAGGCTGTTAATATCACATGTGTTGTCCACCATTCCTTCTCCTATTGTGAATGAAACTTAACCATATGCTGTTACCGCTAACCGATTGGGTAGATAACATTTTGCCAAAATTAGAGCACCCACACCCCTTCCACTCCGGCTTCCCCAACCCGCTGAGCATGTGTAACCCTCCCTACCAATGAGAAACGGCAGTCAAACAATTACTTTCCCTCCTTATAGGAAATTTGGGAGTTCGTCCTCATGGGAAAGTCACTAGGGGCTCATGACTTGCCCGCTCTCCTCCACTATTCAACCAACCTCGTACTCCGCTTTAAGGGCGGGCAGCTATAGCGGGATGGAGGCGAGTGTCTGGGCGGAACAGATTAAAATGCTTTAATAACTTCAATACTTCACCAATTTAGAACAGTCCTTCGGAGTCAGATCGCCATCGATGACCACGTGTGCGCCAGTAGGCTTTATGCACTTCAGCCTGGGTGCGATAGAGGAGACTGGGATCTGGAGCGTCCATGTGTCCCTGCCTCCATGGATGCTGCTCGGCGATTTCGTTTAAGGTAGTCCTCTGCTTGTTGTGTATTTTGAAAGTAATGCTGTCTCCCCTGATGCGTTATCTTCAGGTTTGCCGTTATATCATACTGTATGGAATCACTTTTGCTTCTAATTTTATGTTCACAGCGGCAAATTTTCGCCTTGCGTCTTGCATTGTTTGTGTAATGTCTGGGAAGAATGCCAATGTTGTGTTTTCATAATAGACCTGTTTCTTCTCACGGGCGAGGCGCAAGTCCGTATCCCTGTCTCGGTAGTTTAAGAAGCGCGCTATAACAGGACGTTGCTGTGCTCCCGGGGGTGGGCGGGCAGCTAAAGATCTGTGTGCCCTCTGCACTGTAAGATGCGCAGAGAAGGGGTCTCTTCCAAACAGATCCACACCTAGTTTCTCAATGAAGTCTTCCATGCAGCCTGTATTGGTCGATTCCGCCAGGCCTAAGATGCGCACGTTGTTCCTCCTGAAACGGGCTTCTAAATCCTCATTCTTATCTGCAATTACTTTAAGCAGTTTATTCATCTACGAAATGTGGTCTCTGTTGCTGTGGCACCATCTTCCAGTTCAGACACTCTAGTTTCTGCTTCTTTAAGTTGTTGTTCATGCTGGTCTAGTTTATTAACCACTGAGTCAATTCGTATGTTCATTGTGTCTATTTTCGCATCTATGGATGTAAGACTCTGTTTCATGCCGAGTAGTAACGTTTTCCAGTCCTCCTCCTGATTGTCTGCGGTATCTGAGTCTGTGTGTTCCGCTGAGTTGGACCTGGGTGTTTTACAGATTTCAAATGGTATTTTTGTCTGCTTGGTATCAGTGCGCCCTATGATGATCCCTGTCCAGCAGTCTGGAAGCGTGAGGCAAGAATTAACTGCGTTCCGTCGATATCCGATTGTCAATTTGTGCCCTGAGGCTGTCTAAACTGGCACCTACTGTGTGAAGGCCTCAGTGTGTGAGCTCGTCAGGGTATTGCATGTAGATCGTGCGTGTGACTCACGGTCCCCGCCTTCACCCACAGTTGGAATGTTGAGCTGCCTGATCCTTTGCTATTCCAAGTTTTGATCTGTCCGCCTCCCACGGCACAGCTGAGTACTATGGTTCTGTGACAGGTCTGTGTGTGTAACAATGGAAATATAGGGCAGTTCACCGCAATAGGGAAGTTCCGTATTACTGGGATCACCTGCTAAATACACTTAAGTTCTACTGTGTAACCAGGGTCTCTATCTGGTATTCACTATATTAACTTGTTGCTCTCGGGGTGCACCGCGTTGCTGTCCGCAGCAGTCGTTTGGCTTTATCAGTGTATGCCTGTGCTCCACTCCACACGTCTCGAAATGGACGCTCGCTGGCGCTAGCTGCGTGCTGTCTTAAGAGTGTGGATTTCTTTTGAAAAAGGCTTGCTGGGGCTGTAGGCGTGACAATCTATTCAGGGGCAGAGTCGTACAGAGTTATAGTTATCCCTATGTAAGAGATGGTGCCTGTGATTGTGCGATCCCTCTCAATCCTATGCTGTGTCCGTTAGCTAAGATGGCGGCTCACCTTCACGGCAACGTCGTTAAAATTTCCGTCTCGGCACCCCAACAACCGTGGAAGCAAGGGGGATTCTTTGCGTGTGCCTTTGTTGGACTCTGATCAACTCCCGCATCAGCGCTCAGCTAACAATCAGCCCCCTCAGTTATTTAGTGCGCTGTTACGTCGCAACGTTGTCCCGGTGAGGCTTTCTTTTGAACGGTTGACACCTACGCGGCCCTCTTAGAACTTAACCACTTCGCAGGCACTCACCTCGTGAGGGTGCTGCGATATGTCCGCAGCAGTGTGACGTGGTCGGTCTCTACCTCTCCTCCGCCTGTAGGGCCCACTTGACCACGGACTTTCCTGGTTGCCATAGCCGCCTTCCTGCACCAAGTCTGAGTAGTAGCCGTCCGTATTCATCTTCACCGGCCTCTCGTTTCGCAGAGATCTGCTCCTTCTGTCTGTAAATTACATCGCTGCCGTCAGCAGTGGTTCCGGTCTTCTGTGCTGTGCATAGATGAACTTATGTATAGCTTAGGATGGGGTTGCAGGATGTTTTTCCACTCGGCTGGGCTGGAGCCTCACTGGTGTGCTGCCATCTTGGTCACGCGCCACCAAGCGCCCCCGACCTATGCTCATCTTGACCACTTCCTAGGGTCTAGGGAGCTGCAGAGCCTCCTTATGGGAGTTAAGATAGACCCTGATCCCTTTCAGATCATGCAGAGGTCTCCATAACATTGAAACTCCCACATTCGCCCCGGTCACATCAACTGTGCAGACTGAGGGAAACTCTCCCGCTATGACCAGAAATGGTCGAGCATATCAACCACGCAATTACTAATTACCTTGCCATCAATTACACAACCGGCACCCAATATCTTTCCTCTGGGAGACTCTAAAAGCAGTAATTTGGGGGAAGTTCATAGCCATTTCTGCAGCAGATAATAAGATACAACGCAAAAAGAGAGAACGCCTGACCCAACAGGTGCAGGAGCTTGAGCGTATACATAAGCGCACTGGCACTCCATGGGTAGGGCGGCAGTTGGAAGCGGTGAGGGCCCAATTGGCGGTACTAAGCCTGGATAGGGCTGCATATGCATTGCTTTGACTCAGACATTCTTTTAGGTCAGGGGAACAAATGCAGACTTTTGCTTGCCAGGCGCCTGAGGGTGCATTCGCAAACTACTGAAATAGGGTCCCTTCTGTTGGATGACGGCACAGAGATCGAGGGAGATGCTATAGCATCTGCTTTCTGCACATTTTTTGTGGAATTCTACTTGGGCCCATTGCTTCAAACCGAGTACCCACACCTGAGGGGAGCACATACTTCACAGCTGACAGTGGACCAAGCTGATTCTTTGGACCGCATGATTCATATCAAGGAGGTGATCTGCACCATGCAAGACAGATGCTCCTTAAATCACTGGGGCCGGTCAGATTACCAGCACATCTTTACAAAACCATCTGTACAAAATTGACTTCCATTCTGACACGGCTTTATAATGAAATGAAGGGCCCAATACCGTCCTGCCCACCATGATGGACATCGCTATAGATGTCATTCCCAAACCCGGAAAGGACCCCAAACAGTGCAGATTGTACTGCCTCATATCCTTCCTCAAAGAGGATATCCAATATTTTATCATTATTTTAGCAGCATATGTAATCCCACTTATGCTCAAGCTTATAGACCCCGATCAGGTGGGATTGTCCAACGTATACAATGCAGTGACAATACTAAATGAATTATTCATCTGTTTGGCAAGGCAGCATGCTCCAACCGGAAGATTATGCCCAAAAAGCATTCCACCAGGTGCACTGGCCATACCTGGCGGCAACGATTGAACACTTCAGTTTTTGGCACCGGTTCTGCACATGGGTATTTTGCAACTATTGCCAACCCCAGGTGACGATCAGAGTAAACGCACAGAGCTCACCCCCATTTCTTATTAGTAGGGGGACAAGGCAGGGCGTCCGCTTTCATCCCGGCTTTTTGTCCTGTATATGGAATATTTTGCTCAACAGGTGTGTGACAATCTCTGCATCGCTGGGGTCACTTTTGCAGGGGAGGAACATACGATCAGCCTCTTTGCCGCTGATATCATAGTGGCATTGGATCATCCCAGGGAGGCCCTCCCAGCTTTCGTTGCTGAGATAGAGGCCTTCAGTGGGGTGGCAGGATTTAGGATAAACATCCAGAAATCCCAGGCTCTGAACCTCTCAGTCCCATGAAAGACAGAGGTTCTTCTGGACCGACAATTCCAAATTCATTGGCAATCCACCTCTATCTTCTACTTGGGTATCCAATGAGCTATGACTATGACTATGAGGCGGCGAACATGAACTACCATCTCCTCCATCAACAAATTAGTAAACCTGGGTGGAGTTTTCCACACTCAGTGCTCTGTAGGAACGCAGAGTTCCAAAAATGTCAAGTTGGCGAGTGGGAGTGAGAGAAATCCACTTCCCGGTGAGATTTCTCCTCACTTGCGCTTACAAAGGTTTGGTTGGCAGGCACGAGTGGGAAAAGTCAACCTCTTGCCAAGATTTCTCAACGTGGGTGGTCGGATTTCTCAATGCGAGTGGTGCAGGAGATCGTGACCACTGACCACTCGCGTTGAGAAACCTTCTGTTCACGTTGAGAAAGCTGCTGTTAGAGTAGAAAATCTACTCAAGCAGCAGAACGGATGCTTCAGCCTTTTGCGCTGCGCATAGTGCAGTTCACGAAGATTTTACAGCACAGGACAAGCACCCGGGACTCAAAACCACTGCAAAATGCATGACCCTAATGCACTCCACAGCTCTCGGAACTCTGTATAACATGGCAGATTTTGTGTCACTTCCACATAGCGGCACTCTACAAACTCTGCACAGACTACAAATTAGAAGAGATCAGGCACAATGGAGGCTATACCAACTCTCCTATCTTGGCTTTGTAGCAGCACAGAAGATGACGACTCTCCTGAGTATCCTTTTTCACTTCCAGGTGATCCCACTTTGATCACCCTGTCAGCAGGATACAAGCCCTGCAGAGAGAAATGCATTGTTTAGTTTGGGCAGAGGGGCGGCCAAAGATGAGCAGGGATCAGAGCTATTGGCCCCCCGGGGGGGGAGAATTCCCAATCTCATGCAATATCACCAAGCAATACAGCTGTGATATATTATAGAGTGGTCCAGAGAGGAATCTGAAAAACCTTAGCTATTCATGAAAAGAGGGGTATTAGGAACTTCACATCGATGGTTCCTTTCCTGCCTTATCTGCAGTGAGTGTGGGGACTCCTCCCCAATCACGAAATCCATCCTTCATGTGTGGGGCTGAGACACCACATGGAAGGGTCTGACATCATTTCCTTCCCCACTTATAACAGCGATGGGTAATAGCAACTTCATGCCTGGCCTTGATCATGCTGCTTTTCAGGTCTGGCAGAGTGCCAGTTGCTGTGGCTGACTAATACAGCCTTGTGTAGCAGGCCACACCAGGAACCAAGACCCCTGGTCAGAAGCCTTGGGAACGGGGACTGGGACTGCAGCTAATGAAAAAGGAATGGAAGGGGATATTCTAGAAGGCACATGGCATGACACGCAGACAGCATCAAAACAGCTACAAAAATAGTTATGTATCGGTATCTCAAGCAGGTGCGACTGCACAGGAGCAAGCCAACCCACAGCGCTGACTGCTGAAGACACTGTGGGTCCCAAGGAACACTCATGCACCTGCTGTGGAAATGCCCCAAACTCCAACAATATTGGGAGGGGATCCTGAATGATATTGATACCCAACTCAACACTCAATTACATCGCTTTACTGCCTCCTTTGTCTTAGACCTCTCTAATGTGTTTACATTTCCACTCAAATCACGTAAGGGACAGTAGATAGGTCTGGCACTGGGATCAGCTCTCCAGAATATCCTCAGTCATTGGGGTATAGATAGAGTTTGACTCACCTTGCTTGACTCCATAGGTTATGACAGGTGTAGGGAATGGAAAACCTCACTCAGGCTCTCACTGCTCAGGGAGACTCCCACAGAGACCTTTGCCGCACTCCTCTTGATGGTATTTCATGAATTGAATTGCCCCAAATACCTGCACCGTCTATGCCTGACAGATGTTGGTGACACTGCAAAGATTGTAACAATCATCTCAGCTAATTCTTGCTGATTAAGTAGAGCCTTCCACCATCGGCGACAATGAAATGTCCTTCTGGTTTTGGGGGTGGGGAGAGGGTGTTCTTTTTAATGTAAATCTTTTTTTGAGTTTGTTTGGGGGGCTGCTACACCCTTGTTTAATGTTTTGCCTCTGTGATTTCTAGCAAAATCCCAATAAAAAGATTTGAACCATAAATATAGGTGAATTGAGAATAATGTAGTCTCGGGTCAGGTAGAGCATTCCAGAGGGGTTGCAATTCACTAGAGGAAAGGAGCAGGGGTGGAGCTAGTGTCCTCTAAAACTGATAACTCAGGACTTTTGGTCTTGGTGGGTATAAGATGTTCCATTATCATTCATGTGTGCTGGCTTTAAAGGCCTGAATACTGATCACCCTTCCCATCATTCGATCCTGGAATAGAACCTTGTGAAGTCATCACTACTGGTATTGCTGGAGGGTAATTTCACCACTTTGTTAGAGATCAGTCATGCTGGATTTACAGGAGAGATTGTTTTCTTTTTTTTACATGTATTTTTTTTTTTACCTTACAAAAGCAGCAAGTGTACATAAATGAGTTACATACAAGTTTGTTAAAATGACCAAAAAAAGGAAAGGTAGAATGCGGCAGAAGAGCAGCAAAAATTCATAATGCATTCCTGCCCGTAGACCAATACATCATATAATGCGATCCTCGCTGTTATGCTTATTGAAATGAAGACAGCCATTTCGCAAATGTCCCCCATATCCTCCTCCCTTTGCTTATGGCCCTCCTACCTTTGCATGCGTCATGTGCATTTTCGAAGATATAAACATGCAGGAAGCGTCTTTTCATTGCTGAAAGGTCGGAGGGAGAGGGTCAAGCCTATAAACCGTCATAGGTATAAAAATCAATTCCGATCCAGAACCAGATGAGGTGGTGGGGAGATATTCATGTTCAAAGCTTTCCCTAAGAAGCCTACAATTTCCAAATCAAGTGATTTTAAGTTGGGGCATGAGGAGAACATTTGGACCAAATCTTGATCAGCATGACATTTGGGACAGAGGGCCCGCATCACTGCCCCATTTAGCGATCTTAGCTGGGGTTATATATAAGTCAAACAGCTTTTTATAATGTTGTGAATTTAGGTTTGAGGCATACAATTGACCCTCCCGTTCAAGTGATTTCAAGAAACCAGAGTCCACCACCTTCAGTCTTTACCGCCATTTTCCCTCATGCTTGTCCAGATCATCAGGGACCCCTTCCAGCAAACAACCATATAGCTGTGAAATAGAGGGGCCAGTGCTTTAAATTAGTATTTCCATTCCACTCAAAATCAGCTGCCCCTAACCTTTCTCCTAAGGAAGTAATGCAGCTGCAGATATTTTAAAAAATCCCAAGGCCCAACATTGAATCTACTGCTGACCACCTCAAATGACGCAAGGAGATACCTGCGTCATTTGAGGTGATTTGAGTTGATCATTCCCAGCTCAGGAGTGATCAACTGCCCGGTATATTTCATGATTACTGCCTAGCTAGATGGGGTCATGGGGGATGTGGCAGGATTGGAGAGGGAGGGCTATAACATTGCAGAGCTGCAGCTAAATAATATATTCTGAAGTTTGGGAGCCCCCCCCCCCGGCTCTCAGTAAACACATAAAGATGTTGGACTTTCTGGTCTTCCCATAGGCCCAGACGAATCTTGCCACCAATCTATCAATTGCTTTAAACCATTCATTATTAACATCCAATGGAACAGTGCGAAAAACATACAGCAGTTTTGGAAGAAACATCATCTTGACCAAGTTACATCTCTTTAATAAATCCTTCTTAGTTTTCTCAAGAATAGGTGTTAGATTTAAATCGATTATGCGTTCCACTTTAGAGGTAATACAGATTCCCAGATCTGTAGCTTTGTCTACAATCCTTCTATCGGTGGTTGGGGTATGTCTATTCATCAGAACTTGATTTTTGGCCCAATCTAGCAGAAACCCTGATTGACTCCCAAAATCGTGTGCAATCTTTTCAAAAGAGCCCTGTCTGGATCACTGGAGATTATAACCACATCATCAGCATAGGCAGAAATGTTAGCATCCCAGCCCTGCAAGGGAGGTTTCCAGCCTCCTGAGAAAGGGATCAATGTACAATGCAAATAGCAGGGGGGGGGGAGATGAGACAACCCTGCCTCGTGCCTCTTTCTATTAAGAAGGAATCCGATTCGTGCCCCATTATTTGTAAGTGGGCTTTGAAGTTAAGATACATTGCTCATATTGCACTAATGATGTCCTCCCCAAGCGATTTGCTTCCAAAACCTGCCACTGGTAATCCCACAATACCCCGTCAAAGGCATTTTCTGCATCAAGTAGGGCCACCCACATGGGCTTTGTGTGGACTTCAGTAGCATCAAATAAGGAGATAACCCGCTGGACATGATCTGAGGGCCCTCTGCCTGACACGAACCGCTGTATAACACCAGCTAGCCGGCTGGCAAACATTTTAGAGTAGACCTTCACATCGCTATTAAGGAAGGTAATTAGCCTATACAAGCCCAGAGCTGTAGGGACCTTACCTTTTTTTAAAGAAACTATTTATATTTGCAGACCCCCAGGACCCGGGGACAAAGCCCCAGCTCGAACTTTGTTAAATAGCCCCAGCAGCTCATGGTGAATTTCTGCATAGAATGGAGTCTGCACCAACTGCCTTCCCTGATGCGAGGGCACAAAGAGCCGCCTGAAACTCTTCAGGTAAAAGGCCAACCCCTTAAAGTGACCTCTCACCCATGGGGATTCCGCCCATTTGCCCAAAGCCACCATTGCCTAGAACCACAGGGCTGCTAGCAGGAGAGGCTTTGTAAAGATCTGCATAAAAATTCCTGAAGGCCTCTCTAACCTTGCTATGATCAGTAATCATACTGCCTTGCATATTCCTTATCTTGCTAATATATCCTGCAGTCTGCTGTTGCCTTGCCCTAACTGCGAGGAAGTGCCCCATTTGCTCACTGTATTCATAGCGATCCTAATCTTTGGCCAGATATTTCCCAACTATTTTCTTGGCAGAAAATTCATTAGGCGAGCCTTGGTAACAGCTATCAGGTTTAGCACGGGAGCAAGATCCTTCCCAGTTTCTACAGCACTGTACTAGGCGAGATTGTATTCATACACCTTAGACCAGGCCAGCTCTAAGAAGCATGTTACAGGACCTGGGGTTGGTGGATGTGTTGCACCACAAAATGGGCCAGACAAGGGGCTATACATTCCCCAGCAAGAACTATAGCCATTACTCAAGGGTAAATTATTTCTTTGTAGATAGTGCTATAATGGATAAGGTTGAAGAGGTTAACTACCTGCCAGGGAATATCTCCAATCATTCAGCTGTAAGTATGCTATTTTAGTCTCCTGGTTGTAGGCATAATTCTAGGTGGATGGTTAATTGTGTCAATAATATAGGATTCCCTCTCCCATGCTATAGTCTGGGATCTGTTTAAAGCCTTCATGGGTGGAGTAATGCAATGTCAAGCATATATTAAGAATAAATCAGAGAGGATGGGTTTATTGCCCTGGAACAAGAAATAGGGACATTGGAGGCCACCCTGCAAGCACAAAACTCTCCTCTGGGCAGGGATCAAGCACTGAAGAGGTTGGAAGACACACAGCTAAATTATAAAATGAAGCCAGATAAAAAGTATAGGGAGAAGTGACAGGCCAAGTTTATGAACCTTTTTGAGTACCGGGAGAGATCAGGATCACTCTTGGCATGAAAGATGAGATCAGAAAGGTCTGAAATAACATCAAGGAGTTGATTATCAATTCCTGAGGAACATCTCCAAAAAGGAAGGAGAAACGTAGGAACACTTGTTTTCCCTTTTCTTGGTGTGATATATAGAGGAGATCTTTCCAGACATTGATAGGCTTAGGTAATGGTTGTGGGACAGGAACCTTTCTGGGCTCACAGAGTTAGGAAAGGAGTCTCTTGAGGTGCAGATCACTGAGGCTGAAATGTGGGAGCACCTAAAACATGCTAAGATTGGGAAGGCAGTGGACTCAGATGCCATCCCCTTGGAGTTTACAAGCTATTGAAGAAGTGGTAGCACCGGCATTGGGGAAATTGTTCTACTCCATTTATTAGTAGAATACCTAGATCCCAGATTCATGGAGGAAAGCCACGGTAGTGTTGATACTGCAACTCACTAAAGATCCTAAAAAGGCAGACTTATATCAGCCAATCTCTCTACTTAACAAAGGTTATAAGGTTTTTTCTAGTTTCCTGGCCGGTAGATTGGCCAAACTAGCCCCTCAATGAATCCATCCTCATCAAAGGGGATTTGTTCCTAAGCGCCAGATCCACAAATTCACTCAGACCTAGCCACTTCCTGCTCGATCCGTTTGGCAGTCATACAATTGAAGCCACCAAGGTTTTTGACTGAGGATGTTGGGTATATCTCTGGGAGGTCGTGGCAGTACTAGGTTCCAGCCCATGTTTTTATCTCGACCCTCCAGAGATTATATGGAAACTCGTCCCCCGAATCCTTTTTAACAGGCTCTTGACTAGAAGTTTCGGGATCACTAGGGGCACGAGGCAGGGTTGCCCTATTTCACCCCTTCTGTTTGACATCTACATTGAACTGTTTGTTAAGTTACTCAGAAGGAATCAACAGAGAATCCCCTTTTCCTCGCAGCAATTTAGGAACAAGATAGTACTCTATGCCAATGACCTTATGTTATACACATTGGATCCTGCCTAGACTATCCCCAGGGTAGAAAAGCTAGTGAAGGAGTTTGGGGTGCTGTCAGGATATTCCACAAATTCTGCCAAGTCAGAGACTATGTGTTGGAACGGATGTATGACATTACAACGCATTGTTTTACATCGCATGCTTTTACAACGCGAGTTTTACAACGCATACCATTACAACGCATAGTGCTTTGGGGCGCTGGATAGTGAATAGTTTATTTTACTATTCCAACTCCAGTCCCCGTGGATAGTAGGGAAGGTGTTGGGCAGTAAATTAAACCTATTCCCTATCCTAGAGCGCCCCCCAGCGCAATGCGTTGTAATGGTTTGCGTTGTAAAAGTTGCGTCGTAAAGGCACTGCGTGGTAAAAGTTGCGTTGTAAAGGTTGTTTCCCGTTGGAACATTGCTAATTGGGATGGGGCGTTCGAGACTGGGATCAAATACTTGGGTATATCCATATCCTATTCATTGGAGGCAGTCCCAACATATGACCTAGGGAGGGTGGCAAAGGAGATCAATTTTCTCCTTACTAGGTAGAGGAATTTGCCACTGACACTTTATGGTTGAATGAACCTAACTAAACTGTTGATGCTCCCCAAATTGACATTTCTCTTCAATTGTATTCCACTCATGTTTCCTAGAATGGCCATAGCAAAAGGGGCAAATAACAACTTTCACCTGGGCTACTGATGGAGCCAGACTCTTCTAGAAACAATTGAGGCCAAGGTTGAAAAAAAGGGGCCTGGCATTACCGAATCTCAGTTTTTATTGTATGGCTGTCCAATTTAAGAAGTGTATGATGCTTCCTGAGATACCGGATAATTTAACCTGCGGTGAGTTTTTAGCAGGAATGACCAAGTAACTGGGCCCAAACTTTTTTAAAAAAAGGGTGACTGAAAGTTTTAAATACTGCACTCAGTCTTTGAAGATTCTGGGTATTAGTTACTATTAAGATTATTCAACAATTTGAGATTCCCCTGTGTTGGATGTGTTGAGTTATCCCCTGAACAAGGCTGAGATAACAACGTGGGGGGTAGTGTTCGTAGTGCAGGGGCTATTACCTTGGGAAGTACTTAAGGTGAGGACTGGGGGCCCCCTATCAAGATGTACGGCCATCAACAAAGAGGTTTCCATAGGGTATTGGAAGCTCTTGGATACTAACAATAGAACGTTGACGGTACCGTATGTGGTTTGGGAGGGGATTATCCAAGAGTCTGAGCTATCACATCTGTGGCAAGTATCCTTAGAATTGCTGTACTCTAAGGTTAAACCAGCTACTTTAAAAAGTAACCATTATTTCAACTTCAATAGAATAGTTTGGGCCCCACAAAGGATTGCAAGAATTGTACAGAACCCGACCCCAAGATGCAGAAGATGCAACCACCTTGAATCAATCAATAAACATCTGTTTGCCACTTGTCCTTAAATCAGCGGGCATTGGGATATCATGAGTAATATCATTGCTGAAATTCTGGAAGTTAGAATCAAGCTGAGCCCTGTGCTGGTGCTGTTGGGGTGCATCGCTCAGCCTCGTGTGGAGATCTCAGCTGTGTTTGCTGTTTTATCATGTGCTTCTCGCCAGAAGGGAGATTTGTAAACGATGGTTAGATCCATTACCTCCTTCCTCGGAGGATTGGCTAAAAGTTTCTCACCAGACCTGCAGACTTGATCTGGGGAGCCCTCCAGGCTGGGCTGATGCTATATGGGCTGATTGTTCGAGGTGGATTGATGTGTTGGTCCCGGAAACTAGAGTTGTCCTATGATTATACCCAAAAACTAATGAGAAATGGGTTTTAAGCCCAGGTTGGTGTGGTGGGACCAACACAAGTGCATCAAGCTTGAGGCCGGTCCCCTAATGTCGCCTGATTCTTCAGCAGCTTTGGTGATATGAGGACAAAAAAAAGTGCATGTCCATCATTTTATTTACATAGCACCCTGACCTATGGGCTACCTAGGGCCTACCTTAGGAGTGAATTAAATGTAATAACAGGGGAGTTTAGGGTTTGGCAAAGGTGTTAAATGCCAAATCGACAAGGTAGTTTAAAACTGTATTCAGGCTTCAGTGGCAGATCTAGGACAGGTTTTAAGGGGCTACATAAGTGGGTGGCACATTAATTGCTGAGGCCACTGATAGCATAACATTTACAGGCCTGGTACATGATATACCACTGTACATGGGACTTATAAGTACAATAAATCTGTCAATTGGATATAAGTGAATTTAACCATGTTTTTAGGGAGTGAGCACAAACACTTTAGCATGGTTACCAGTGGTAAAGTGCACAGAATTCAAGAGTCCTAAGACCAAAAATAAGGAATTCAGCAAAAAGTTGAGGGTAAAAAGTCAAAAGGTTTAAGGTAACCCTGAAGAGAGGATCTGGTCTAACAATACACACACACGTACACACACACACACACAGCCACACACACACATACATATTTTTCAATGTACATAGCTGTAGTGATATTCTTAACTTTATATGCCTACTATTGCTTTTTCTTTATATCTTTTCTACAGTATTTTTGTAGTTCTACATGTTTGTGGTTGACATACTAACATGCCACTGTGTTAGGTATCAGCCAATGTACATAGCTGTAGTGATATTCTTAACTTTATATGCCTACTATTGCTTTTTCTTTATATCTTTTCTACAGTATTTTTGTAGTTCTACATTTTTGTGGTTGACATACTAAGATGCCACTGTGTTAGGTATCAGCCAAAGTAACTGGCTATGCCGGTTGCCAATATATCAGCAAAAGGCACAATATTTCAGACAAATACTACCCAAATCTACTCTCAATCTTGGTTTTTGTATACCTCCAATCGGGCAGCATTTACAAAATTTCATAGCTCTTAGTGAGACACTTTCATTCAATTTGTTCCTTAAAAAATGATACTTGGTAGATACAAGGCTTTGCTGACTATATGCTTTGCATCTGTAACTGCACACAGTTTTTCACCAGAAGTCATTGGAGTTACATCAAGGATGGTAAAATATGTCGTCAATGCCTCACAACAATCAGCATAATCTCAATCATAGCCATCCAGTCTGGGAAAACCACAATCCAGGATTGCTTGGACTTTGTAAAAATTACTAAGCACCAAGGAAATGTTCTTCATTAATCTCACATGATAGGTCTTGTTTTTATGACAATTTATTAAATAATAAGGGTAGAAGGAAATTACAGAAGGAAAAGGATAAGAGGAGAAGTAACATGGCATTCCAGGATTACACCTGGAAGCATACTCCTATTGCACCAGTCCAGGTGTATCTCTGGAAACGCATATGAATTTCAAAGAAAACTCTTAAAAGTACACTCATTTTTCTTCGTGGCTAGGGCCCAGTCTTTGTTTAACACTTTTCTTGACCCCAGTGTGGAGAATGGAAACTGCTTATCAGCACTTAATTACATTTGCTTTTGGGAATGTTGCTCAGCACCAAAGGAATGTGTAACTGGATGTTCCTGTTCAAAATATTTTATTGAATTTTTGATAAAGAGGAGAAGAGACCATACAGAAAAGAGCACAGAAAAAAGGTAGAAGTGAAGTCACATCTTAATAACAACTGCTTTATCTAAATGTTTATAAATCGGCATAATAGCAGATAAAAGACAATTAAGTGCCAATAAAACACTATTGGAATCCTGTAAAAAATAGAAGGGAAGAAAAAATGAAAAGAACCAAAAAGGGAATTAATCAATATTATCATCACCATATTAAATCTTAGTTAGAGCTACTCAAATTTAACTAATATATCTTATGCATGCAACATTTAATTAACAGTAATGTGTTTAATTATAGCTGTAATGCTGTATAATCATCAATTGGTTTCTAGAATAAGTGACAATTAGAAGCATTATGGGTAACACCTGTAAGAGACAAATTGTCTCCTCTTGTAGTAAAAATGATCCATGTCCACCATGTATGAATTGACAGTAATGAAGCATTTTTCCAATTGGAAGTAATGGATTTCAAAGCTGCAGAAATTAAAAAATTCTGAAGTTTGCCATTAAGATCAGACAATTTTGTTTAAAGTGAGACTGACTTACAAATGAATATAACATAGGAAAAAGTATCTGGGACATTCCATATTTTGGTCACATTTTTCCTATTATCTTTCCAAAACTGACTGACCAACACCAGAACATTCATAAAGCATGTGTCTCAATGATCCAATATGCAGAGAACAATTCCAACAATTAGACAAATTCAAAAGTTTTGCCTTCATTAACATTAAAGGAGTCCACGGGGAAATGGATAGTGTAAATGAAATTTTTTGATTTAGAGAAACGAGCAGCCATCCAGAGAAATTATTCAGCCATAATTTACTCAAAATATCTAGGGAAAAGATAAATCTAACTCTTTATTCCAAAAAAAAGGTTAGAAAGCTGATATTATCCCCTGCACAAGTATTTAATTTTTTGAATACAAGCGTGACACAGAGTAAGAGGAGGAAGCCATAGTTTGAATATGCAATGCCAAATCAGATGTGTCATTGCAAGGAATATTATTTGGAAAGAAGTCATGGATTGAATTTTATAAACATTCATATTTATAGCTATATGAAGACTTTAACTGGAATAGTTATTGTAATTCATCAAAGGTTAAAAGTGCATTGTTATGATAAATGTCTTTTAAATGGAAAATACCAGCTTTAATCCATGGTTTCCAAATTTTTTGATTGTAAGTTAGTGTAAGCCTACAAATATACCATAATGAGGAATGTAGTCTAAGTGACATAGGAGATTGAAATATTAATTTTGTAGACTTCAACATTACTATAGTTGGCTATAGTGAGCAATGCAGGCAGAGAAAGTGGTGCTATCAAATTTTGTTCAACACAAAGCCATGGGGTGGATTACTAAGTACAGTGCACTGAAAATATAACATACCTTGTTTTAAAATGAAAGCTTTATGATAATTTGAAAAATCTGGTAAACTGAAACCACCATTGCTCTTAGCCAGTTTCAATTTCTTATAACTTAAACAAGGAAATGTGCTATTCCAACTAAATTTAGCAGTGAATGTATCAATATGTTTATGGAACTTAAGAGTAAACTGCGTGGGTATCATAGAAAGAAGATCAAAAAAATTGGAGCAATAACCATTTAACCAGCATCAATTTTTCCACACTAAGTTAAATGTAGTGCAGACCATTTTTGAAATTTGTCTTTAATATCATTACAAATACAATCACAATTTAAGGAAATCCATTGTCTTATGATATGTGAAAATAATTCACCAAGGTCTTTGATTTTGTCTTTTATCCAGATATTTTCTTTGTTTGGAAGCATATCAGTAAATCATGAACCTTTAAAGGAAAAAAATCAGTTTTATCAGTATTTAGCGCATATCCTGAAAACTGAGAATACATGTTAAATAAATTTTATAATGGAGGAATGGAAAATGCCAGATCATCACTATATAGAAGTACATCATCAGCATAGGCTAATGTTTTAATAAGAACATTATCTATAATGAGGCCTCGGACTTCCATAGAATTTCTTTGGGCAATTAGTAAAGGTTCAATGGCAAGAATTAAAAAAAAGATGATAATGGGTACACTTGTCTGGTAGCCCTAAAAAGTAAGAATGTATTTGATAGCTGACCATTAACAAAAAACTCGGCAGATGGACCAGTATATAGAGCCAAAATCATATGAATCCATGAGGTGCCAAAATTAAATGCGCACTAGGTACAGAAAAGGTGTTGCGAATGTTCTTTTTTAAAAGCTTTTCTGCATCTAATGCCAGTACATCAGCTGGTTGAGGCAATGATCATCCAACTTCAATCATTTGAAATAATAACCTTACATTATTCACTATATGTCTGTTTTTCATAAAACCAGATGGGTCAATATGTACGGTGGTAAGAAGCACAGAAGTAACCCTGGGCGTAGTGCGCGTAGCGGGGTTACGCGGAGGTCCACGGAGTTGCAAACAAACTCTGTGGAAGTCCGTGGCGCCCGCCTCCACTACCCTATTAAGAAGTAAGTTAACATCAATTAAAGATAAACTTAAAACCTCATACCTCTTTACTGCGGCATCCCCGGGCTGCCCTCCTCCTCTTTCTTGCCATACCAGTAAGGCTTGAGAACACTGTGAATTGCCCGCCCACCTGCATGCAGTTGTCTTAAGCATTACCGGTACGGAGAGTAAGAGGAGGAGGGCAGCCCGGGGATGCCGCACTAAAGAGGTAAGTGGTTTTCAGTTTATTTTCAATTACTGTTAACTTACTTCTTAATAGGGTGGAGTTGGCGGGGCTGGCTAACTCCGCTCCGCTGCGAAGTGTGCAGAGATTTGCCTTCTCCGCGTTTTCCGCGGAACGTGGAGAAGGCAAAGCTCCACACACTGCATGGGCAGAGCAGAGGTCTCTGCCCGGGGTTAAACAGAAGCCAACCTTGTTGCAAGGATCTTAGCATGAAGTTAACCATTTTGATTAATCAAAGAAATAGAGCGATCATTTGAAATAATATGGGGAT
This sequence comes from Lissotriton helveticus, assembly GCF_964261635.1. Taxonomy (NCBI): domain Eukaryota; kingdom Metazoa; phylum Chordata; class Amphibia; order Caudata; family Salamandridae; genus Lissotriton; species Lissotriton helveticus. The sequence continues at coordinate 1,545,562,008 of NC_136063.1, read as the reverse complement.
CTTTATCAGGTTTTGGAAGGACTATAATCAAAGATACAGTAAAGGTTTCTGAAGTTGCTCCTGTAATGCTAAAATGAGTAAATAGTTTAAATAAATGCAATAATAGGTAAGGGGCAAATTCTTTATAAAATTCAGCCGGGATATCATCTGGACCTGGAGATTTAAATAGCTTCAGTTAATAGCTGAATGTACTTAATCTAAGGAGATTGGTATATCTAGTTTATTTCTAACTGACAATTACATTTTAGGTAATCCACATTTCTCTTAAAACTATCAGTATGTAATAAATCATTAGAAGGAGGTTTATTATATAACGTAATTTATACATTCATTTACTATTTCTTTATTAGTAAAAACTGGTTGATCACTAGAATTGCGGATAGCATTAGTTTGATTTTCATCTTTCTAAATACGAAGATTATTGGCTAAAAATCTTCTAGATCTAGTAGCAATAAAACAAAATGTTGCTTTAGAATTAGAAATATGTATGCCTGCTCTAATGCTTAATATGGAATTTAATTCATAAACACGTTTTTGTAGTTGTGCTTTGTATTTAATGTGATTGGATATGATGAAGAGAAGTTCATGCTTAGCTATTTGCTTATCCAATTCTTGAATTCTAGCATTACATTTTTTATTATAATGCGCCATAATGGAAATTGTCTTCCCTCTGATGTATGGCTTAAGAGCATCCCATTGATTAACAATTGATGTAGAACCTTCAGGATTAAAAGAAAAATACTCATGAATTGCTGATAAAATTTTAGTTTTGTCGTTGTCATTAAGAACAACATTAGTTTTCATACGCCATCTTATTCAAGACTGAAAAAAATGGTTAGAAAAATCTTCCTCGATACTGCTGAGAAACGTTTGGGCATAAAATTCATGAAACAGGCGCATGGTCTGGAATATATTTTGGATAGCAGGATCATAAATAGAGGATATTAAATGAGAGGATATAAATGAAAAAATCTATTCAAGAATATGAATTGTGACGATTAGAAAAAAAGTTGATTGTTTATCCGTTGGATTATGCAAACGCCAAATATCCACTAACGTAGTAGTTCTAAAGAAGGGTTTAAGAGTAAAATAAGCCTTTGGATAACAATATTTAATTTGGGAAATCCTATCCAATAAAGGATCACATATAAGATTAAAGTCACCTCCAATAATGAGTGGAATGTTACCTAATTTTAGAACTTCCAATGTAAAAAGAGACCAAAAATCTGGGTCATCCTTCGTGGGATCATATACATTAATCAAGTGTAAAACCGTATCATCAATTTTTATTTCAGTTATAAGAAAACAACCATTACAATCAGAAAATGTGCATTTTAATTGATTGATGCAGTTTTTTGGAAACAAAATAGAAACTCAATTTTTCCTATTAAGAGCATGTGAAGAGACAATAATACCAACCCATTTTTGATCAAGTACATTAAAACAGTATTATCTATCCAAATAACCACTTTAATGACCCATTCCTCTCTAGCTGCGTGGCAGCGGCTCCCAATTATCATTTCCATTTGGACTACAATAATCAATGTTTCCCTACTACAAGGGTCCATACCTGACTCTCCAAAAGCCGGTCAAGTCGTCCCCATCCTAAAAAAAGACCACCTTGAATCCGGCTACTCCAAATAATTTCAGACCAATATCCAATATCCCACTTCTAGCGAAAGCTTTAGAGAAATGGGTGCAAGTTCAACTGAGCCAACATATCACTAACTTTAGTCTGCTAGACGAATTCCAATCAGGGTTCAGGCCTGGGCACAGCACGGAAACTGCTATTCTCCATATTGTGAATAATGCTCTCCAAGCCCTTGACCAAGGTAAAACATGTCTCCTAATTCTACTGGATTTATCCTCGGCATTCAACACAGCCAACCACGAGAAACTACTTGAACACCTTGAATTCAGGATGGGAGTGAGGGGAACCATTCTTGAATGGTTTAGATCCTGCCTCTAAAACCGTAGACAGAGATTCTTAGTTAACAGTAATCTATCTGGTCCTTCCCTGATAATGAACGGAGTCCCCCAAGGATAACTCTTTCCCCAACCCTCTTCAATCTCTACCTTGAATCGTTAGCTGAATTACTCCGTACCGCCAACATCTCCTTCCATATGTATGCCAATGATACCCAGATCTACATCAAAATGTCATCTCTAGAGGAGATCTACACTTTGAATGAGCCCCTAAAGCTGACTGTTCAATGGCTCGCCTGCAACCAGCTCAAACTAAATGCACAAAAAACTTCTAATCCACCCCCTAAAAGTAACAATGACATCCAGGAATGGAGCAAGTCGATCACAGCACTAAACTGCACACCGACCACAGTGGATTTCTCAGTATAATCCTAGACAGCAACCTGAATGTGCGAGACCACATCAACTTGATGGCTAACACTACCAGTTTCACCTGAGCTACCTGAGGAAGCTAAAACCTTTCCTTGATGCCTCAGACCTAAAAATGGCTGTCCAGGCATTAGTTAACTTCAGAATCGAATACGGATGCTCAACACTTTCACGCCTGCCTAAGATCTCCACGGCCACCCTAAAAACTTGCCTCAATGCCGCCGCCAGACTCTTAACTGGCTCAAAAGAATTCAACCACATCTCACTGCATCTGAAGGTGCTGAACTGGCTTCCTCTTGAAGCCAGAATCCAACCTTAACTGTCACGTATCACCCACAAAGCACTACACATGAAATTCCCAGCATATCTTGCCCAAAAAATCATGTTTTCTGGAGGAGCCAGAAACTCCAGATCCGCCAGAGACTTTGTGCTCCAGCCACCCTGCTTCTGAAAGGTAAAAACATACAATTGTGTTTTCTCTGGGGCTGCACCAAGAATCTGGAAATCGCCACTGTCTTTCATCAGAAAAATTCCCTCCCTGTCAATATTTAAAAAGGAAGCCAACACCGTCTTAATGGGCAAGTTTCTCCCATAAATCATGCATTGCACACACTACTCAGTGGCTTTGCTTATTTGTGTTGCAGCTAGAGTCTGGACTGATTGGCTGCTAATCATCTTGTACTGACCTTGTACTCCCACACATATATTTGCTGGATTTCTCTACACTATGATCTGAACATTGAATACACCCTTTTATACTCCAAATGTTTCACCTCCTTCTACTCCTACTTCTGTTTTCTTTTCTTTGACTATTTCATACTTGTATACAACATGTTATCCCTGCAAAGCGTTCCGATACCCTAACGGGTCACGTTCGCCTCTATAAAACACTACATTAAATAAATCTATATGAGTCTCCAGAAGTAAACAAATATCAGCCTTATGTCTAGATAAATAATCTAAAACCTTAGTACATTTAACAGGGTACTGTAAACCTTTTACGTTAAAAGAAACAATTTTAATACCTTTAACATTAGACATCATCATGAACAATCAAAAATAGAGGAGAAAAGAATCAAGAGAACTGACAGAATAAGTGTAGCCCTAATAGACGAAAAGAGGATAAAAGGAAAGAGATGGACCAACATATAACAAAGACAACATGGAAACATAAATAGAATTCTTGAATCACACATACACATGACAAGAATAACCAATCCAGAAATGACCTTTTAAGAATGTCATCTATTTAGGCTAGTTAGAAGAGAATTGAAAGCATAGTTCTCAAGTAACATTCTCATTGGTTTCCATGGAGAGCTGTGAGCATTGATCTAAGTAGAGACGAAGATCGTCAGGACACTGGAAGGACTTTGATTGAGGAGGGATCAAATAATATTCAAAAAACCAAGAGAAAGAGGGTCTGAGGGAAAATTTAACGACCCAACAATACTACTATCCCAGGAACAGTTACTACAACAAAGGTAGCAAGGGGTCAAAGACAAATACTAACTAAATTCCATCTCTACACGGTGACTGAAAAGGAAAAAAGGAAATGAACTACTGATGTGTAGTGCGAATCACACCTAGGGTCTCCTATCTCTTGAGAGAAGATTCCCATCAGTCACCACTCGGATCCGCCCTTCATCATCTGGGATCCTTCACCCTCTGAGATACAGTGTGGGGACCCACAGTGGACTGGCAGTTGTCAAAAGCCTAATCCTACCTGTGGTGTCAATTGTGAGGGGAACACTAGATGTGTGGTGGTGACTGAAAAGCAGTGCTGATAAGTGAAGTGCAAAGTGAAGTTGTGAAAAGGATTGTAAAATTAGGTAGGGAAGCGAAAAAATATATAATGAGGTTCACTTCAATCCTAAAGTTAAAAAAGAGTGCGCAGTGGTCTAAACAAATAACCACTGTTGGAAATGGGAGGTCGACATGTTTCTTCAGACTAATAAGATCCACGTGGTATCTAGCTGCTTCCTCAGGACCATTAACGCTACTGCTTAACCAGAAATCAGTGGAAAAAGAAAAGAAATGAACAGATATCACCTGTGATATAGCGATACCGTCCTTCTCCTGACTGTGTAGTTCAGTGCCAAGAGTAGATCCATTTACGATGAGACACACATGTAGGGAGGAAACAAAGTAAAAACAGAAATTGAATATAGAGCACTGTGTTGAAACACATCTTTCTAACACAAATTGATCTTTTTTAATAGAGGTGTAGTATCCTATATGTACAAATCATACACCTCTAACCATAGCAACAGGCTTATGGCTGCTCACTTACCAAGCTGGCAGGAGAGAGAAATCCCACCTCACCTGGCTTCAGCGCAGGTAAAATAGGGCACCGCTCTAAAGTAGCAAAAGAAAAAATTGAAAAGGAAGGTTAGGACACACGCGGTGTCACGCTATTCCAGCAAAAGTCATTGACCACAAATCAGCTTGAGGGGAAAGCAACGACAGTCATTGCTCAATTGCTGCCTTGTCGTAACATAAGAATATTTTAATTTCTCAACGTCATTAATTTCATTAAGGCGGTTACCTTGTTAATGCATAGGTATTCGACACTAAGCCTAAAGTCCCCGAGTGCTTACTGCTGTTTCTAGAGACACTTAATACAAACAGTCAAAGACTCTGAAGACCATCCGACCCTCTGAGGTTGTGTATCGGGGTCGGTATGTCAACAAAGAACAAGGAACAAGCAGACGATCTTCCATCTGCAAGTGCTCTAAGTTCGGTATAACTGGGCGTATCGTATAAGATAGACCGTGACCAAAGGACAGCCCTCCGAACCTCGGGAGTGAACGGTATACCTATCACTCGCCTACCGTCTCCCAAAACTCCCAGTAGCGAGTTTTAAACCTTACTAGATGGACGATCAAAATCATATATGCGCCTACCTGTCCGTCGGTACCCCGGGCGTCCCTCTGGGCTGTCGTGGGAGGTACCGACGCGGCGCTTAATCGTCCATTATATTTCCTCTACGGCGCCGGCAACAGGCTGCGACCGGATGACGTCCGTCTGTGCGCGACGCGCATGGGATCATGGGGGTTGAAGTGCGACTACACCTCTTCGCTCCTGTCTCTGTGTTTGCACTGAATCTACACGTTATTATTTAGAGAAAGCCTAACGATGCACCCAAGGTCAACCATGTCCTTTCAAAAAGTATATAAGGATTACAATGAGCACCTAAAATGGTCGTATTAAATTATTTAAATCGACCACCGTGCCGAAGGCATCTATTTCTGTACTACGCGTATATTAACATGGAGAATATCATTAGTTATTGACAGTACGCTCTAGTTATGGTGCTGATACTAGATTGACGCGTTATTTCTCTAGCAGAATGCTTGCAAGTGCGCTATCTTGCTAGTACCTCTGAGAGGTGTGCCATTACTTGAAGGTGTCCAATGTTGGAAAAAAGGGCACGTGCAACGTATCAAATAGATGCTATTCCAATCATAATCATCATGTGCGCCAACAGGTATCCTTATTATAGTACCATCCATGGGATTTCCTCGTTGAGGCCCACTTTGTCAGATCTAAGTTTATACACCCATTTTTGCTCTTTTTTTAACAGAAAACCACTAATGTCAGTGATATGGGGTGGAATCATGGGCTGTTCAATGATCGTCCATTTGAGCTCTGTTGGTAAATGGCCAACCTCTATGTAGTGAGTTGTTAATCTTGTTGCTTGTTTGCAACATCTGATAGAACTCTTGTGCTCAGAGATTCTTATCTTCACTTTACGCGTAGTCATACCTACATACTGTTTGTTGCAGGGGCATGTAATCAAATAAATTACATTTTGGCTATTGCAATTAGTAAATCGTCGCTGCTCCCAGAGACGACCAGTGCCAATAACAATCTGTGTCGATTTCGTAGTTAAAGGGCAAGCTACACAGTTGCCACAGGGATGGTGTCCTGTGACCGCTGGCATATCCCATAGAGTCCCTATGGGTCGGGGACTCGTGTTTTTCGGTCTCGTGTGGACCAACTGATCTTTCACATTACTTTACACTGAATCCACTTTTAACAAACTTCAGCAGGTGCAAAATGCGGCGGCCAGACTACTTATGGGCATCCCCAGAACAGAATCTGCCAGACCTGCCCTTAAGGCTCTGCACTGGTTACCGGTGCAGGAGAGAGCGAAGTTTAAAGCACTCTGTACCGCACACAAAATTCTTCAGGGTAACGGACCATCTATCCTGAGGAACCTGGCAGTGCCGTATAAAGCGAACAGAGCGCTAAGGTCCGATCAGAAATGCTTGCTCCATGTCCCGAGAGTAAAAAGATCGCGAACGGGCGGGAGACGTTTTTCTGTGCACACAGCAACCCTTTGGAACTCTTTGCCACTAAAACTTCGTGCTGAGACCTGCATCCTGCGCTTTCGTAGGGGCCTGAAAACACATTTGTTTCCTGTGTAAGCTGGCCCAACCACCTCATGGTTCTTGGTTGATGCACTGTTCATAGCGCCGGGATGCCCCAGGGTAGCTGTGCGCTATATAAGTTTTTTTAATAATAATAATAATAATAATAATAATAACATTACGTCATCGTTTAAAGGCGAAAAGCGGAGGAGGTAAAGTGATCGTGTCGCACCCGGTGTTCAAAATTGCCCAGTGTTTCCTTACAATTTTTTGGATTTGGTTTGACTTCGTGCTGAAGGTATTAACACATGTTATCCTTTTCGATGTTGGCTTAGGGGGCAATAGTTCTAATAAGCCCTCTCTGTTGTTATTTGAAGCACGCTTCTTAGCAGCTTTGACAAGTCTTTTCGGGTACTTTTTCTCGATCAGCTGTTTCTCTAAAGTCAGAGAATGTTCTTCGAATGTAGATTTGGTTGAACAATTTCGTTGAATTCGAAGAAATTGTCCATAAGGCAAGTTGTCAAGAAGTGCCTTGGGATGGAAACTCTGATAGCTCAATAACGAGTTCCTTGCTACTGGTTTGCGGTATATTTCTGTTTGTAAACCAGTAGAGGTAGCCTTGACTAACAAATCAAGGAAGGATAACTGGTGTTTGCTAAATTCCATGGTGAATTTCAAGAAAGGATTTCTCTCGTTTAACCACCCATGGAATTTGTTCAGATCGTCAACTGTGCCACGCCACACCACCAAGACGTCGTCAATGTATCGTTTCCATAGACGCACATTTTCAAGGAATGGATTGATAACATTGAGCACGTGGTGTTGCTCGAAACTGTGCACGTACAGATTAGCGAGACTAGGGGCAAAAACGCTGCCCATGCTGGTCCCGCTAATCTGTAGGTAGGCTCGAGCCTTTATCCACCTTTGTGGATTGTTTCTTGCAACCGCTTGTTTTAGAAATGCCAACTTATCTAAAAGATACTAAAGCAGTGCTTAGAATTCTTCCAGAGGTGAATTATGATATTGAACAAGACCTTCTAGTCTCTTTTGATGTGGAAAGCCTCTACACTTCCATACCTCAAACTGAAACTCTGGAAGTGATAGAGAGTCTTCTTGAAACTCAAGATCTTAACTCCATTACACCTGTGAGGCTGATCATGACCCTAGCTACCCTGGCCATGACTGAGAATTTTTTTATGTTCGAGGATTCTGTGTACCTACAGATTAGCGGGACCAGCATGGGCAGCGTTTTTGCCCCTAGTCTCGGTAATCTGTACGTGCACAGTTTCGAGCAACACCACGTGCTCAATGTTATCAATCCATTCCTTGAAAATGTGCGTCTATGGAAACGATACATTGACGACGTCTTGGTGGTGTGGCGTGGCACAGTTGACGATCTGAACAAATTCCATGGGTGGTTAAACGAGAGAAATCCTTTCTTGAAATTCACCATGGAATTTAGCAAACACCAGTTATCCTTCCTTGATTTGTTAGTCAAGGCTACCTCTACTGGTTTACAAACAGAAATATACCGCAAACCAGTAGCAAGGAACTCGTTATTGAGCTATCAGAGTTTCCATCCCAAGGCACTTCTTGACAACTTGCCTTATGGACAATTTCTTCGAATTCAACAAAATTGTTCAACCAAATCTACTTTCGAAGAACATTCTCTGACTTTAGAGAAACAGCTGATCGAGAAAAAGTACCCGAAAAGACTTGTCAGAGCTGCTAAGAAGCGTGCTTCAAATAACAACAGAGAGGGCTTATTAGAACTATTGCCCCCTAAGCCAACATCGAAAAGGATAACATGTGTTAATACCTTCAGCACGAAGTCAAACCAAATCCAAAAAATTGTAAGGAAACACTGGGCAATTTTGAACACCGGGTGCGACACGATCACTTTACCTCCTCCGCTTTTCGCCTTTAAACGTGGACGTAATGTGAAAGATCAGTTGGTCCACACGAGACCGAAAAACATGAGTCCCCGACCCATAGGGACTCTATGGGATATGCCAGCGGTCACAGGACACCATCCCTGTGGCAACTGTGTAGCTTGCCCTTTAACTACGAAATCGACACAGATTGATATTGGCACTGGTCGTCCCTGGGAGCAGCGACGATTTACTAATTGCAATAGCCAAAATGTCATTTATTTGATTACATGCCCCTGCAACAAACAGTATGTAGGGATGACTACGCGTAAAGTGAAGATAAGAATCTCTGAGCACAAGAGTTCTATCAGATGTTGCAAACAAGCAACAAGATTAACAACTCACTACATAGAGGTTGGCCATTTACCAACAGAGCTCAAATGGACAATCATTGAACAGCCCATGATTCCACCCCATATCACTGACATTAGTGGTTTTCTATTAACAAAAGACCAAAAATGGGTGTATAAACTTAGATCTGACAAAGTGGGCCTCAACGAGGAAATCCCATGGATGGCACTCTAATAAGGATACCTGTTGGCGCACATGATGATTATGATTGGAATAGCATCCATTTTGATACGTTGCACGTGCCCTTTTTTCCAACATTGGACACCTTCAAGTAATGGCACACCTCTCAGAGGTACTAGCAAGATAGCGCACTTGGAAGCATTCTGCTAGAGAAATAACGCGTCAATCTAGTATCAGCACCATAACTAGAGCGTACTGTCAATAACTAATGATATTCTCCATGTTAATATACGCGTAGTACAGAGATAGATGCCTTCGGCACGGTGGTCGATTTAAATAATTTAATACGACCATTTTAGGTGCTCATTGTAATCCTTATATACTTTTTGAAAGGACATGGTTGACCTTGGGTGCATCGTTAGGCTTTCTCTAAATAATAACGTGTAGATTCAGTGCAAACACAGAGACAGGAGCGAAGAGGTGCAGTCGCACTTCAACCCCCATGATCCCATGCGCGTCGCGCACAGACGGACATCATCCGGTCGCAGCCTGTTGCCGTCGCCGTAGAGGAAATATAATGGACGATTAAGCGCCGCGTCTGTACCTCCCACGACAGCCCAGAGGGACGCCCGGGGTACCGACGGACAGGTAGGCGCATATATGATTTTGATCGTCCATCTAGTAAGGTTTAAAACTCGCTACTGGCAGTAGTTTTGGGAGACGGTAGGCGAGTGATAGGTATACCGTTCACTCCCGAGGTTTGGAGGGCTGTCCTTTGGTCACAGTCTATCTTGTACGATACGCCCAGTTATACCGAACTTAGAGCACTTGCAGATGGAAGATTGTCTGCTTGTTCCTTGTTCTTTTTTGACATACCGACCCCGATACACAACCTCAGAGGGTCGGATGGTCTTCAGAGTCTTTGACTGTTTGTATTAGGTGTCTCTAGAAACAGCAGTAAGCACTCGGGGACTTTAGGCTTAGTGTCGAATACCTATGCATTAAAAAGGTAACCGCCTTAATGAAATTAATGACGTTGAGAAATTAAAATATTCTTATGTTACGACAAGGCAGCAATTGAGCAATGACTGTCGTTGCTTTCCCCTCAAGCTGATTTGTGGTCAATGACTTTTGCTGGAATAGCGTGACACCGCGTGTGTCCTAACCTTCCTTTTCAATTTCTTCTTTCGCTACTTTAGAGAGGTGCCCTGTTTTACCTGCGCTGAAGCCATGTGAGGTGGGATTTCTCTCTCCTGCCAGCTTTTTAAGTGAGCAGCCATAAGCCTGTTGCTATGGTTAGAGGTGTATGATTTGTACATATAGGATACTACACCTCTACTAAAAAAGATCAATTTGTGTTAGAAAGATGTGTTTCAACACAGTGCTCTATATTCAATTTCTGTTTTTACTTTGTTTCCTCCCTACATGTGTGTCTCGTCGTAAATGGATCTACTCTTGGCACTGAACTACACAGTCAGGAGAAGGACGGTATCGCTATATCACAGGTGATATCTGTTCATTTCTTTTCTTTTTCCACTGATTTCTGGTTAAGCAATAGCGTTAATGGTCCTGAGGAAGCAGCTAGATACCACGTGGATCTTATTAGTCTGCAGAAACATGTCGACCTCCCTTTTCCAACAGTGGTTATTTGTTTAGACCCCTGCGCACTCTTTTTTAACTTTAGGATTGAAGTGAACCTCATTAAATATTTTTTCGCTTCCCTACCTAATTTTACAATCCTTTTCACAACTTCACTTTGCACTTCACTTATCAGCACTGCTTTTCAGTCACCACCACACATCTAGTGTTCCCCTCACAATTGACACCACAGGTAGGATTAGGCTTTTGACAACTGCCAGTCCACTGTGGGTCCCCACACTGTATCTCAGAGGGTGAAGGATCCCAGATGATGAAGGGCGGATCCGAGTGGTGACTGATGGTAATCTTCTCTCAAGAGATAGGAGACCCTAGGTGTGATTCGCACTACACATCAGTAGTTCATTTCCTTTTTTCCTTTTCAGTCACCGTGTAGAGATGGAACTTAGTTAGTGTTTGTCTTTGACCCCTTGCTACCTTACTGACGCTGGAATCTGGGGACCACGGTTCGATCCCCGGCTCCGGCGGCAGGTTAGCCCAGCACCATGTGACTCTGGGCAATAGCTCGCTTAATCTCCCCGACGGCCCCCCAGCGCCTAGAGACCCTTACGGGTGATTGTGCGCTTTACAAATGTGGACTTTACTTTACTTTACCTTTGTTGTAGTAGAGGGATCAAATAAGCCATATTTGAAACCACTACTTCTCAGACTTGGACGAAGATCAGCGAACTCTATGCAGATTTTTACGGTCTCCTTGGCAAAGTCTTGATGAATAAAAATTTTTTCCCGTTGACCATTAAAGATGGAATTTCCTTTGCTGCTTTCTGTATTAGCAGTAGATGTTGATGATGATGCAATTCTTTAAATATCATTTGGTGAGATTTAGTTAGGTTTGGACTTCTATGGAAAGGAATTCTTTGCACCTTGTCAATCTCAAATGTTTCAGGAAACTTTAAGCGCAAGAGGCCAGGCAATAGATTTTCTGAATACATCTCAAGTTTTACTGTCTAATATGATTTTGTAAATCAAGTAATAATTTGTTCATTGGCCCTATCTTTGCTGCAATAGGTATGACTATCTAGTTTGACTTTATTGTCTTGAATTTATTTTAATGCTATGAGTAATAATTAGAACAAATGTAAACAAGCTAAAAGAAAGGCTGTACAATATAATGCTGTGCAGCAGCTAAAGCCAGCTGTGGGAGTGACCAGGCCACAGCTGCGCCCTTTCCTGAAGGTGACTCCGTTCTCCTGACTGAGAAACTCTGCAGTACCTGGAAGGAAGCGAAGCTGAAGAGTTCAATTGAAAATACTTCTCCAAAACCTCACTCAAATGCTGAAGGAAGCACCAATTCTCAAAGCGCTGTTCTTGGCAACCCCCCGGAAGCAAATTAGACGGTAAGACCAGCCTATTTTTTGTTTGAATCACCGCCAATACAGGGTTGGCGTTGCGGTGATTAACACGAAGTGGCCATCTTGATTCACAAGCTCGCGCGACTGCCCCTAACTGGATGTTCCAAACAAAGACTGTTACATTGCAAAATATTTTCAATTCATTATTGAATCAAAAAAGACATTTTTGGGATGTAAAGCACGAGTTTTGATGGATGATTCTAGCAGAGCATACATATTTACTAAACCTGATTTAATCTTCATTTATGTTTCCACTGAAACCCTATAAAAAGTGGGATTGATGCGTCAACTTTGTAACAGTATTATTATGGTACTTCACTCCAGCCAATTAGGGTCAGTGCTCATTCTGTCCAGAGAGAAAATGCTGCATGTCCAGGACTATTATCTCAGCACCATGGTGTTGAACAAGATAATGGAGCCCCCATTAGAAATTTGTGTAGAGAATGATTATTTTCATTTGCTTCCTGACCTCTTTTAACAAATTGATGTTAAGAGAAATGATAACAGGTTCATCAGGATTTGCTTTAATGCTGCCATGCCAGTGTGTGTTCTCACCATCCTTTCTGCAACATTTCACATAGATCATTCATAAATCAGTTGTACTGTGAAACCACAAATAAAGGTAATGGGCCTGATTCACAGTTAGGCGAACGTCTAACTTAACGACTTTTGGTATTCGCAAATGGCATTTACTACTCGTAAATGCCCTTTTTGAATACTGAAAGTTGTAAAGTTTGACTTTTAGTATTCACAAAGGGCATTTACGAGTAGTACATGTCCGTTGAGAGTACTGGAAGTCGTAATGTTAGACTTTTATCTAACTTTACCTCTGTGAATCGTGCCCAATATGTTTAAGGGTATGCATTCCCTAATAGAACATAGAACAAATTAGCTTGCATTATGGGCTCACAATCCAGATGAAGACACTTTTTTTAAATGTTGTTGGCTCCAGAGTAAACCCCTAGGCTTGTGACTCACCATTTCCTTGCCATTGGAAAAGCTGTTCTGAATTGTCAAGCACTGTTTCAATGCCAAGAATTGGAAGATGTTTACTGCCCTAAATTAGTAATCTGCCACTAACAAATTATGTTGATATTGAAAACTGAAAGAAAAAAGGGGGTAGAACTATCCCAGAAGGAATGTCTCGACTTCCAATAAAAAGATACAAGAAACAAAGAGAGTCCTATCTGTTTATGACTCTCCCTAGAACTAGCCAGGAAGCCCTTTTATTTTTTTAAAGGATTCTCATCCACCATATTTTTTGTTGGCATGCTTCATCATTGAGTCTTTGTTCGAATACTTTTTGTACAGTCCAGTTCTACCTTAAAAATCAAGGGAGCTCTTTTGTTAGGGACAGGATGCAAAGGCTAAAAATGCTCAGTGAGTACATCTATAGACTTCCTTTATTAGGTGGTCCCCAGGCACAATTAAAAACAGACGTGATTCATATACAGACAATTAGTAACTCCAGCAGCAAAAGGGGTCTGCATGTTTCAGCCACTTCTTTCTGCCCATTCGAGTCCTGTGGCTTCATCATTACCAAAGAAGATGTCTTAGTTGCCTGCTTTCACTGTTTTTTTTTGTTGGTTGCTCTTGTATTGTGTCCACCCACTCGTATGCCATACATACAAACCAGCCTTGGAGAATTTCTCTTTTATTTGTTAGCAGAAAGAGAAGTGTATCATTAATGCAATTTCCCATCATTATACATATTTTTTCTCTACCCTGAGTCACGCAGAGTCATGTAAAGTCAAGAAAAAACACAAAGCCTTGTTCACTGTCAAACAGACAAGAATAACTAGTAAGGCTCAAATGGTGCCACTCATTGACCACTCCAAAGCCACTCACAATTGATGGTGATTAATATAAAACAAGAGTCATTGTGGAACTATTGTTCGTAGATACGCATGCAACAGTGGTATAAAAAATAACCTACCTGACTGGCATATACATTAGATTTAAAATAAATCAGAAAAGCACATGGTACACATTTTCATCATAAGAACATATTTAAAGGCATACACATAAATAAGTAGCCAGAGTAATCACTGTAGGTAATATAGAAGTAGCAGCACCCCCCCCCCATGGATCAATGCAACTAAAAGCATCAGTAGTGAGACACAAAATTAAGCAGACCGGCACAGAGTACACCAAACTTCCCTTGTCCATATTTTTTCCTGATTGTAGTTGCTCCTCTGATAAAATGTTAAAACTGCACAACACATGATCATAAGATCCAAGAGACGAGGGACCTGAAACCATCTGTATACTGTTCTAAAAAAGATTGTTTGTTTAAACATAAGAACATTACGGAGTGTATAACAAACTATTTTTAACTGATTGCGCAGTACAATCATATTTTGATGTATACTGTGGGTAAAAGTCCCTTTAAGGCTGCTCTGGGGTGCAGGTGGAGGCAGGGCCAGATTCTAGGACACTGAAGTGGGTCACTTGTGAAACTAAAAATGAGAGTGGACTGGCTGATCATTAGTCCGGTGCTAAGATTGTTTAAATAGAAGAGTCTGAAAATGCAGGAAAGATCAGTGGTCCGGTGTAACAGTGTAATCAAGGAAATCGAGATGGCACTGGAGTAATGGAGGTGAAGGAATGGCTAAGCCTCCAATTCGAACGGTCGACTAGCGCTCATGATGACTGCTTTTGTGAGCCTTTGGTTGAGACCGGCGGTGGCAAGGGCCTCAGTTTGCCTTGATGGAATTGGAGGCTTGGGGGACCGCAAACTGACAATAAACTGAATGGACGAAAATCATAAAGCCGATGTTTAAAGCCGTGTTTTCTGGGTTCAAGGCAGCTATGATGCCCTACCTACAGGTCCGGACTCCCAATTTGTACCAAACAGGCCTCAACTTTGTTCTGCACAGGGCCAGCAGCACTGGGCAAAAGCATACAACGTGCTCAAGAGATTTGTCTGATTTGCTACATCCCCTACAAAAAAGGTCTACACAAAAGCACCGCCATGAAGGTAGATGTTTCAAGAAGAGCCTCTCACCCAGCCTGAGTACCAAGAATCATTTCTTTAAATGTTGGGAGTAAGAACAAGCCAGGTGTGGCAGGGAAGTGGCCACTTGATAGTAATTAATTACTGCCCAGGCATGCTTCCATTTGGCTAAAGACTCTCTATCTGACATTCTGGAGCATAGTGCATTTCTTACTGCTTAGTTTAAATAATGTTTTGCCATGATTGAGAGACCACAGATCATTTGCTGCTAGTTGTTACCTGCATTTGTTGAGGTACCGGCTATGTGAACCACCAGGGTTATTGACACTGATATCAGTCCATAACAGGGACTCTAGAGTGCTGGCTCTGACCTGTCTCAACTTGTGGCACAGATTAAGAAAGGCCTTGCAAAGGACACAATTGATGGAAGGAATGCTGGACACTGCAAACATTCACCCCCAGTCACAAGGATCTGGGTTTAATCCATCATTCTTTTGCTCACCACACCACCCCAGTTTTGTCCCTGCCATATGCAAATTAGCCTTGACCCTGTTCCTTGTGGGAACAGTCCAGCCCAAACTGCCAAGCCAGGTCCTCACTGGACCACAAACAAGCATCCTGGAACCGATTTCTGGGCATTACCCTTCAGCAGCCAGGCTAGCTTCAATCCACTGGTGTAGCGAGCCCGTGACCCACGTCTGGGCATACCCTTCCCACTTATGGCGACATATGCAAAAGAAACAATTGATGGACGGAATTCTGGACAATGCAAACATTCATCCCCAGTCACAAGGATTTGGGTTTAATCCATCATTGTTTTGCTCACCACACCACCCCAGTTTGGACCCAGCCATATGCAAATCAGCCTTGATCCTGTTCCTTGTGGGAACAGTCCAGCCCGAACTGCCAAGCCAGGTCCTCCATGGACCAGAAACAAGCATCCTGGGACCGGTTTCAGGGCATCAACCTTCATCAGCCAGGCTAGCTTGAATGCAGTGGTGTAATGAGCACGGGACCCACGTCTGGGAAAACTCTACCCACTTAGGGCGACATATGCAAGAGAAACAAGTGATGGACAAAATGCTTGACAATGCAAACATTCACCCCCAGTCACAAGGATCTGGGTTTAATCCAACATTCTTTTGCTCACCACACCACCCTAGATTAAGAAAGGCCCACATGCTTTGCAGTGCATAGTTTACAAGACTTAGCTCCAGTCGGATCTGAGCAGCAGATGAGGTTTTTGACAGCCGGAGCACCCTTTTGTAGATTTTGATCATGTGTTGATTAAGTGTAATACTAAGCTTGCCAAGAGAGATCTCAAAACCATATGACACGGTAGGGCCTATCTTGGCTTGCATTACTTCCAGCATTGCAGCTAATTTGGGACCGGTAAGCCTTTTGGAGAGCTTAGACAGGCTAACTTGAAGAGCCGTGGCTTTTTTATGGTTATTTCATTTCGGTGTTTACTTAGTGTGCACCTTGAATATGGATTCCCAAGTACGTGTAGGTTTTGCCAGCTGGAATGTGGACATTATTGTACGACCAGCCGCAACTTCTGTACTGCTTCCTGCCGACTACGACCACTTGTTTTTTTCAAAGGTTTACCTTCAGCTTTTTTGTAGTGGCATAACTTTGTAAAGTGTTTAACAACCATTGCAATACAACTCTTGTACGGCTGAAGAAAGCAAGATCATTGGCACATAAAAGGTTACAGGTCTGTGCATCGCCAATCCTAGGGGGGTGGCTGTTTGCGGTGTCCATGTCTGCTGAAAGGTCAGCTCAAAAATGATTAAAAAGCAGCACTCCTCTTGTCTTAGGGATTTCTCTGGATAGGTGCGATCCGATGCCGATCTTAACTTGAATCCAGGTGTTGGTGGCAAGCTGAATGATTGGCTTCACCAATTTGGCTGGTATTCCCCAGTTGGTTAGTTTGGTCCGGAGAGACTCCCTTGGTACATGGTCAAATGCAGTTTTGAAGTACACAAAGCAGCATAAGGGTGCCGTGGCAGATGTAATCATTTTGTCAATAAGAATGGATAAGGGTTAGTCAATGTGCCAGAGTTTGCCACAAACCATGTTTGATTTTTAGGTCCTTTCAGAAAGCCCAGCTCTTCAGCTCTTCCAACAACAGGCTGGCAAAGAACTTTGCCTCATTGTCCAATAGTGCCTTCCGCCTGTAGTTACTTTGGGCCGATCTTGAGAAAGACTTATGAATAGGTTGAATTATCATGCCACACCAAGTATCGGGTATGGTTGCGGTTCAAAGGGAGTAGTTAAACAGGCTGGCTAGCTGCAAGGACCAGAAGGATATGTTCTTTTTTTAACAGGGCCTGTGGTAGGCCAGTTGGGCCTGAAGCTCCGTCCAATCTAGCTTTGGTTAGATTTAGGCCAGCATTGTGGGGGAGTTGGAGGTTTCTTCTGTTAGTGTTTTCTGGGCACCTTGAGGGATGACCTGCCGTTCCAGGGGAGGAACTGTCGCAGGTGGTGCCTTCCACTCTTCCGCCTGGAAGTGGCTGGCAAGAAAGGTTGCCCATTCCTGCTCAGTGATGTTTGCACTTCTGAGGGTACGATTTCCATTAGATTGGTTGTCTACTAGCGCCCAGAATTTTCTGGGGTTCTGGCGCTTACTTGCGTAAAGGAGGGAGCACCAGAGTTGCTGAAGGTAATGTTGTTTATCGGTTCGGCATGCCCATCTATAATTTGTTTTACAATTTTATAGCTCTTCAATAAAGAGTCCAATTCTGGGTATCTCCTGGCTGCCCTAAGGGAGGAGTTTCTGATATTCATTAGTGCTCTTGTCTGATTGGAGCCTGCATATAGCTGGATCCACCCAAATGATGCACTGGCAGGTTGAATTGCTTTAAGGGATGATAATAGAAGATTGACCAGTCAATTACTGGGGAGGCAGACCACTGGGTGAGCTGTGTTATTAGTTGCTCACATACTCCCATAATTGTTGTACTAATAGCATCACTCCATCTTAGACGTTTTAGGTGGTCAGAGTTAAACTCCTATATGAGTAGGTTTAGCAAGATCATAATGCCCTAAATTCAAGGCGATAGTAGTGACCTGAGGTTGATGGTCGCTTTGCAAGCATTTTATGATGCTGTTGTTTTCTATGTATGGAAGCAGTTCCAAGTTGCAGACAGAATAGTCAAGGTGGGTGCACTTGCTGCTGTTTGTCCATGTCCATTTTAGAAGAATGGTCTGTGGAAATCTCCCATTCAGGACGTTGAAAACCACACTGTAGAGTTGTAAGACCGAGTGTTCTCCTAGGTTACAGCATTTTTGATTTGTAGATTTTACCTGTGCCTTAAGTGCTGGTGAGGTGAATAGAAGCAGGCTGTCTAAGTCCTATGTGGTGCCTTGGAAGAGGTTGGTGTAGAAGTCACCTGTGAGGAAGCATGGTGCGAGTGGTGCGAGTGGGTTATGAATGAATGAATGAATGAATGAGGATTTCTAGAGCGCACAGCTACCTCAACTGAGGTGTCTTGGCCCTAGCGGAGAGCTCACATGAGGATTGAGTGGGCCCTGCCAAATCACACAGAACAGTGGATAGTCGATCAAGCGGAGGCCTTTTTGTTCGAGGGTTCGGGTTAATGTAGGCGTTGAAAAGTAGCAAGGAGTATTTCTGTCTCCACAAGTTGATTTTAATTACTAGGAGCCAGTTCACTGGGAAGTCTAGTATTTCAATGGGGCCTATCAACCTGGTTGAAGTATATATTGACAGATCCTCCTTGGGCCAGCCGAATTTCTGGTCTCTTACGGCCGGCTTCCAGTGTTCTAACCAGCGGTTTAAGGAATGATTTTGTATGGCCCAGGTTTACTGGAATACAAGAAAGTCATGACCAGAAAATGAAATTAAACATCTCTGGGGAGTTTATTTTATGTTGGATGCCTCTAATGTTTTAGGAGCATATGGTTGATGGGATTTGCTGGAGAGCTGTGATAGGAGATAAGGGTTGTAGGTAACACTCACTGATGTCAGTGGCTTTATTGAAAGTTTCCTGATGTGAGGACTGTACGTTGTGTCAAGCCTGTCTTTTAGTTCACAAGGCAGTTGGTAGCCAACCCCAGTTCTGCAATGGGTTTGTTATGAGAGGCATGGCCCAAGGAGTTGCTCTGGGGACCATCTGACCATGGGCGTTTTTTTTAATTGAGTACGGCTTGAGGCTTTTTTCAGCCAGAGCCGGCAAAAACTTTGCAGTGTAGACAATGGAGGTGCCAGAGTGGGTGTATACCTTGGGCAAAAATGTGGGTGGATTGTAATGCCCCATTTATGGAAACTTTCAGCCCTGTCCAAAAGAACATGGGCCCAAATATTAGATTTAAATGTTACCAGGGTGGCGTCAGCCTCTTGGAGAGAGGAGTTGTAAGCCTCTTAGAGGAAGGAATTGAATATACTTAATATCACTGGATACTAGTGCGTTGAATCCTGCATTTGCTTTAAGGAATATAGGGATGTTGCACCTGTTGAGAATGTTGTGCTGGCCTTTTGACTGGTATTCCAGAATGAGTAAAATCTTGGTGCAATCACTGACTGTATCCTGTTTCTGGTTATGCAGATTGTCTGAGTCAGGTTTTTCAGGTAGAGATCTCTGTAAGGTTCCATTGCTGGGCATGTAAATTGCTGAGGATGCTGTTTTTAAAAGGTGACTTTAAGTTAGGTGGTCCCAACGCTGACCACGGATCCCTGCGCTTGAAAATGTGTAGGTTGGGATGGAGCATGGAGTGTTTGAGTTTCTGTTGATAATTCAGCTTGGTAAAGACCAGTTGGTTTTTCTATTCCTTCTGGCGGTCCTTTGCTTTTGACAGTCTTGACCTTATCGTTGAATTTTGGTATCAGTCTTGTAGAACTTGTAGGGCAGGAATGCTAAGTGGTATTTTAGTGTGGTGTGGGCTAGATGGCAAGGAGTGCACACAGGAGGGTCATTGAGCACAATGTGGGTGGCTGACCTCATGCCTTCAGTCGCTTGTGTTGGCAGTAGTACGGTGCTGAATCCCAGGGTGCTCCTTCATAGTATTTGATACCTCCTTAAAATATTTAAACATTTTGTGGGTGAGTGTGTTTGGCAGATGCTGCTTCCCTGCCCTGTCTTTACTGAGGTTTAAAAAACGTATCCGGCGTTTGATGATTTGAACAAACGGAACAATTTAAGAGAGTCTGCTCTGGTTTTTGATAGTGACTTGTTTCTTTGCTTGCACTGTCTTTTCTTTTCTATCTTGCTGAGGAAGCGGGTGGTTGTTTGTTGGTTTTATCTGTATGTAAAGTCGGCAAGAGGGGCATTGAGTCAAAATGGAGTTAGCTGATAAAGAATAGTTGCTTCTAACTGACAGACTTTGCTGCTGGGTTATGAGGCCTTTGACTGAGGATGTCGAGCTTTGAGCTTTGAGAGAAAAATGTAGTTCTTCGTGGTCGGTGGCCATGCGGATCTCTGCCAACTGGAGCTTTTGTGCATACTGCTGGTTCAGAATGCTCTGGAGGGGTCTGGTCCACGGTGTTTCTCCGGTCTGTGCCTTTTAAGAGGAATTGTACTCTGTCTAGCACTCTATTTAGGAATATTTGGAGAGTTGACAAGCTATCTATAATCGGGGAGCAGCAGCAAAGAGACTGTACTAAGTTGGAGGCTGATTGGGCACATGTTATTAGTTTGTTCAACTCTTGGAGCTTGCTATCGATGCCAGCCGTAAACAAGGCTAGAGTATTCAGGAGCTCCACTTGGATGTCTAGTTTATCTGAGTGGTAGTTTAACACTGTTACTGCTGTTTGGAGGGTTTGCAGCAACTGAGGCCAAGTGGAAGACATTGAAGCAAATGTGGAGTCTTTTGTGCTTATATCTGACTTCCGGTTGGAGAAGTCCATAAGAAGGAAAGATAGCCCCAGAAGCGATTGACCATTTACATCTGTATCTGCTTGCACTATAGGGGGACTGTCACTGTGCCCAAGTTGGTTTGGGATTAAGGCATAAGTGATTTAATATCTCCCTTGGATGATCTTGCCCACTGAGTGGCAGGGGGCTAGGAGGCTGACAGAAGGTGATGTCAAATTATCTGAAGAATTCTATCTCATGGATTGTTGTGAGTTCATATGAGGTTGGTTGAGATGATTCAGTAAAGTGATAGGAAAAGGCCCAGCGGCTTTGTTTGGTATTTGATAGGCCGAGGAGTATAATTGGTGGAAGTCTGGAAGCAAGAGTGTCAGGGTTTGGGGCCCTGTCAAGAAGCCTGTGGGTGATCTTAGGGTTTCCACAGCTGGGTTATTACTAAAGCTGATCTCCGGGGTCACATTTTTGGGAATTGGAGGTGGGTGAACTGTGGCCTTGGTTGTTGCTTGCTGTGGGCGTCCATTTAATACATCTAAGCTGTTGCTTGGGGATGGCCCCTTCGACCCTCCTGCAATTTTTTTTAAGGTAGGCTAGCAAAGAAGGGGCTAGCGAAGAAGTAGAGTCATGCTCCTAGGAGCTCCTATTTACCAGTGGGTACTGGAGCATGTGTAGGGGAGAGTAGTGGACGTGTCGAGGGGAGGTTTGGGGTGGGTAATTGCATTGTCAACATGGCCTGAAGATCTTAACCTCTGCTTTTCTTTGCTTTGGGGTAGGTAGAGTCTTCCTTACTCTTCTAGATCTCATCCCTTTAGATGACTGAAGACCCTTTGAGAACTATTTGTAGGGGCCGCCCCTCCCCACTTCACTACTGAGTGGCCTGTCTGGTAGCCTTCCCAGGAATCCATGGTGCTACCGGCCACTGGTGTCCTGCTCTGACAACTAGCAGGTAAACTGAGTGGCCTGTCTGGTCGCCTTCCCAGGAATCCATGGTGGTACTCGCCACTGGTGTCCTGCTCTGACAAGACTTCACTATCAGGTGTTCGAAGTAAGGGTGGAGGGGACGCAGCCTTAACCTATCTGGTCTGGTCAGGGCCCCCAGGCCGGAGTCACTGCCAGTCACAATGAACCTGCTCCATGAGAGGAGAAGGCCAGGTCCTGAAGGCACCAAAGAGTCACGCCGTCCACCTACAAGAGAGTTCCAGAGGTAGAACTGCAGAGACAGGATCTGTAACTTCTGCTGCAGAGGAATGAAGGTTCCGGGCCTGAGAGGAGGGGAAGGGCCAAGCCAGGGATAAAAAAGTCCACATTTGTAAAGCGCACAATCACCCGTAAGGGTCTCTAGGCGCTGGGGGCCGTCGGGAAGATTAAGCGAGCTATTGCCCAGAGTCACATGGTGCTGGGCTAACCTGCCGCCGGAGCCGGGGATCGAACCGTGGTCCCCAGATTCCAGCGTCAGTCGCCCTGGCCGCGGCGCCACACTGGAATCCACCTGTAAGCCACATCTGATACTAGCCTGGCCCAATTCTCGCACCTCTGCACCGCTGCTCCGCCGCCGCCTCGCTCGCTCTCAGCCCCGACCGCATCACTTCCGCATCCACATCCATTCTGGAATCAATGCCCGTATGACTGATATTTCTTACTTGTCCTCATAGGGAACTAGAGTTAGTTGGACCTGATTGGCAAACATTTTTCAAAGGCCAAAACCCGCCTTCATACCTATTAGTGGACTCCAACTTGTTCGATGGCCAAAGGCCAAGGCCATTGCCAGTCTATGCTGTTATGTTGCCTGGCATGACGGCATAAGACTCATAACAAGTTTGACAATGTAGATACTCATAGTTCCACCTAGGCCACACCAAATTTGACCATGTACGCACCAAGGACACAAGAAACAAAAGTATTATGTATAAATGTAGTTGGGCCACAGGCAAACAGTTTTCTTTTCCAAGCTTCTCTCCAATTGGTATTCCAACTTTCACACAAACTAGACTTAGACATTGTATGAAAGTATACTATATGTCTGTATCTAATTTTGTTAAGACAGTGTCGCTGTGCCATCATTGGTCACTTATAAGATGAAAATGACAGAGTAGCTATATTGGAAAAACATAATACAGATGAGTTGTGATTTCACAATCTCTACACCACAGCCAGCAGAATGTAAAAAGCAGATTGTTTAGCAGGATTAGAACATTGGAATTTTGGGAGTTCCATTGAAGAGAATGGAGTTCTCTGGGCTTCTAATGACTGCTAGAAGCCCGGAGCTCCAACATTCAAATGTTTGTCATAAACAGGTGTTGCTGTGAACAGAGGCCTTGTGGATATAAACTTCCTTGGGCTCACTGAGGCTTCGGTTTTATTTGTAAGAACATTTTGCCCTCTAGTAATGGAATGTTCTAATAGCCCTATAGCCCACCATAGTTGGGCTTCGCCTTCTACCCTTCACACTGGAGGGGGCCTTTACTGGATGGTGGGCTAAAAGGCTATATTACAACTGCTGCTCAAACAATGAAAATAAGACCAAAAATAGGAACTAGGTTTTGAGCTCTTCAGACCTGTTCTCCAGAAACTAGCAGCCATGAGCAGATAGAATCTATTTCTAGCAGTATGTTTATTTTTTACCCAACTATATATAATTCATTACATGGAAGCAAGCATCTGTCTGCATGTTACCAGGCATTATGCACTATCTTAAAAGTGATTTAAATTGGGAGCGTGGCCAAGATGGCGGCGGTGTGGGCCGTGCTTTGCAGTCCCTCCGGCGCCACGAGTTCTACAGCATTGATTAGCACCCTCTTTGGTGCCCATCCACGCACCAATTTGCAGTCACAGGTGCACCGGCGTTGATCTGCAGAGGTCTGGAGCTCCGTTCTGCGGTGAACAACCGTTACAACGAAATTTTACAACGCACTACCATTACAACGTGGTCATTACAACGCAAACTATTACAACGCATTGCGCTGGGGGCGCTATAGGTTAGGGAATACGTTTAATTTACTATCCAACACCTTCCCTAGTGTCCACGGGGACTGGTGTTGGAATAGTAAATTAAACTTTTCACTATCCAACACCCCAAAGCGCTATGCGTTGTAATGGATTGCGATGTAAAAACCGCGTTGTAAAGGCAGGCGTTGTAATAGACTGCGTTGTAACGTCATAAATCCCCGTTCTGCGGTCCTAACCGGCGGTAAAGCTGTGGTAGGGGACGCGGCCTACGACCGCGAGGAGCCGGACAGACGGCCTATGCCTAGCGCCTGGTGAGGGCGAGAGTGAAGCCGTGGAGCTGTGGCTCGGCCGGCAGCGGGATTGGCGGTGCCCGGGAGCGGCCTGGGGGAGAGCGCCCCCGCGATATCTACCTTGAGCGGCGGCCCTGCCGGAGGGACTAGCGGGGCCTAGAGGTGAGACCCGGAGGTGCCTGGAGCCTGTGGGCGGCCGGCTACAGGTGGAGCGGCTGGGGGCTGCGGTGCCCCACGTCAGCGGTGGTGGCGCCTGGTGTCTGTGGGCTCCCTGACGGTCGTAGGAGAGGTGAGGCCTGGAGGTCCACGAGGAGAGTAGAGTGATCGAGTAAACGGCCCAGCGGGAGGTGTGTGGCGGCTGGCGGCCCTGAGTTTGCCATCGGAGGGGTGCGCGGAGTGAAGGAGACCGGGGTGTCGAGGATTGTGCCCGGCCTTGCAGGGCGGGTTGTGGGGAGGACGGCTGAAGGACTTGTTGCAACGGACGGGGCTGAGACTCTGAGGCGGTTGGCATCGCGCACCGCGTCGGGGCTTGGAGAGGCCCAACACCTGCAAGTGGTTCCCCCGGCTTATCGTCCACAGCAGCGGCACCGGAGGTGAGAAGAGGGGTGTGGAAGCAAATGGGTGCCAGGATTGCGACCCACACGCTGGGGAACAGTGCTTAGCCAGCGACGGGGAGTGCAGTGGGGCAGGTAGGCTGGAACTGTTGTGGGCCCCCCCACTCGGACATTCGGTGGTGGCCAGTGGCCCGGGGTAGCCCTAGTGGAAACAGCGGCGGCCTTCCCCAGCGCTACTGGCCTCATACCTGACAGTGCCTGGGCCCTGACTGAGGAAGCGCCCGGGGAGCTGGAGACGTGTACTGCTCTCGGGCGGCTGGCAGGATACACCCCGATAGTGAGCGGAATGGGGTCGAAGCAGCTGAAGAGCACCTCGAGGCGGCAGGGCTGTTGGGAGCTGCCCGTGGGGAGAGGGCTTAGCTCAAGGTGATTGCTGTGGAAGTGGCCCTGTGCGGAAGTGGGGTGTGTGAGGGGGGCTGGTCTTGAAAGTGCGCTCCCCTCCCAGACTCTGCAGCTTGCAAACATGCCCGCACAGAGGTCAGTATGGCAACGGCCAGGCTAAAGAAGGATAAGCCCGCAAAAGAAGAGGAGCCCGCGACCAAGGCCTTCATGATAGAGCTGTTTGCGGCCATCAAAGAGGACATTGCGGACTTGCGTTCACAACTTGCATCGGATCTCCGCGAGGTGCGGCGGGATGTGGATGGCGTGGGGGAGCAAGTTGCGACGCTGAAGGAGCACGATCTGGGTACAGCGGAGGACATACATCGACTCCAGCAAGACGTGATCCGCCTGACAGAGCAGAATCTAGACCTACAGGTCCATACCGAGGACTTAGAGAATAGGTCCCGCCGCAATAACATTAGGATTCCGGCGGTGCCGTGGAAAGGGGAGGGATCGGACCTGCGGAGCTATGTGGAAGCTCTCTTTAAACATATTCTGAATGAGGAAGATCTGCAGGACTTACAAATGGATCGAGTACATCGGGTTGGGCTGCCGCGGGGCCCCAAGGCCCCTCCTCCTGATATCTTAGTTTGCATTCACGATTTTCAGCTTAAAGAACGGATCCTGCGGAAGGCGCTTCCCTCCAGTTCTGTGACCATCGTCCCTTGCTCTTCCAGGACCTTGCAGCCTCTACCCTGGTGAAGCGGAGGGAATTTAAGCCCGTCACCAACTACCTGTGGGAGCAAGGTGTGCCCTATTCCTGGGGGCCCCCATTCAGACTGGTCTTCAGGTGGAAGAACAAGCTGGTGCAAGCCCAAACCTTGGAAGCGACCATGGCCCTACTGGAGTTGGAGGGGCCCACCCCCTCATCTGGCGGCGGCATTACTTCTGGCAGGCGGCGCCGGCATTCCACAGAGCAGAATGGCAGAGGGTTGGCAAACCAGCGTCAGTTGTGAGACCCAACCTGTCCACGAGCTTGCAGGAGAGAGGGGCTGCGGTTGCCTTGGTGGCCCAGGTGACGGAGGCTGTGGTAGACGCTGGTGGCACGGAGCCGGGGTGAAGTCCGAAGAGGGCTGGTAGCTGACGCCGGAGGGATCTGCACTTAGGAGGTACATGACTGGTATTTCTTTGCCCCTGTCCGGAAGTGAGTCCTGTATCAGGAACAAGACGGCTGGAGGAGGGTGCCATTTTCCCCTGCCCTCGAGGCCTGTTGCACAAACTGTTCGGTGCTCTTTTTTCTTGTACTGGTATGCTTTATGTTTTTGGGGTTGCTCAGACATGGTGGGGAGGAGAGCTCACTCCATTTGCTTTGTATGTTTTTTCTTTTTGGATTGTTGTGATGTTTTTTTTTGGGGGGGGTTGTTTTGGGGGCTCCGCATCAGTACTCAGGGGGGTTAGGAGTAGGCTGTGGTGGTTGGAAGCCGCGCGTGTGTCCCTCAGAGGTCCAGTTTCGACTGCCCCTTCTAGTGCTGCTCTCCCGCGCTGGCGACTATGGGGAAGGACCTGAAAATTGTTAGCTTGAATGTACGGGGCCTTAACAACCCGGTCAGGCGTGCAGCCATCATATCACTGCTGGAGAGTGTTGACGGGGATATTTGCCTGCTGCAGGAGACCCATCTCCTTTCCAAAGACACTAAGAGAATGAGAGACAGGCGTTTCCTGGTGCAGGTCTGGTCCTCCGGTCCAGCGAAAACGCAGGGGGTGGCTATTCTATTGTTAACTGTTAAAATCTTCTATAGCGCACGGCTACTCCAACGGAGTGTCCCGGCGCTTTATAGTGGCAGCTCATAAAAACATAACAAGCAAAGATATTCAAAGACAACAGGACAGCGCAGCTAAAGGGTAAAAAGCCAAGTTTTTAGGCCTTTCCTAAAAGACAGCAGATTAGAGGTGCAGCGTAAGGCCAATGGCAGAGTGTTCCGAAGCTGGGGCGCCCTCAAACTAAAAGAGCGCCCCCCAATCCGGGCCTTCCTAACTCGGGGAACCACCGCGAGAGACAAAGAATTAGAGCGCAATGCTCTAGTAGGACGATAAAAATAAAGCCTGCGTTCAAGATATTTAGCTCCCAGACCGAAAAGCGCTTTATGGGCCAGGGTCAGTGCCTTGAAAATTATCCGCTTCCGGATAGGCAGCCAATGGAGTGACTGTAAAAGACCGGACACTCTGGCTCACCTACGCAGGCCAAAGATGGCACGCGCCGCGGAATTCTGCACGACCTGTAATCGCTGCACTAGATAATCCGGGAGACCCAGGTAAAGCACGTTGGCATAATCCAATCTCGAGCCAATCAAAGCTTGCACCGTTATCTTCCTGTGCTCTTCAGTGAGCAGAGGAAGAAACTTCCGGAGCATCCTAAGGATGCCGAAACATGTGCCCGTGAGGCCGAGAATCTGAGATCTCATCGCCAGATTGTTATCGATCTTAACTCCCAGGTTTTTTGCCACCTGGGATGCCTGAGCTGGGGGAAACATATCTGTCGGCCACCATGCCTGCCAATCAGGGTCCGCGGCACAACCAAAAAACAGCACCTCCGACTTGTCAGAGTTACATTTAAGGCTGCTCCGCTGGAACCAGTTGAACACCGCCCGAGACAATCCCGAATGCTCTCTCCATCAAAGTCCTCACCTTTTCTACATGTGAAGAGAAGCTGGGTGTCATCGGCGTAAGAAACGATCTGGGCCCCATAAGACTCCGCCAGTGCCGCCAAGGGGGTCATAAAGATGTTAAAAAGAGTCGGGCTCAACACAGAGCCCTGCGGAACTCCGACTCCCAGTGGCGGCATCTCAGCAGAGCCCGGGGGACCCAGACCGTTTGTCGACAGCCAGCTAGGAAAGATGTAAACCAGCTGAACACCGTCCCCCTCAGACCAATGTGATAGAGTCTGGCGAGGAGACCCTCGTGGGGGACGGTGTCAAAAGCCGCCGACAGATCAAGCATGACAAGCATGGCTTTGCCTCCAGAATCTAGAACCTCCCTAATGGCCTCAGACACTTCTAAAAGCGCCGTCTCGGTACCCAAATTGGGCCGGAAGCCAGATTGAGAAGGGTGCAGCAGATCGTTAGTCTCCAGAACAACGGAGAGCACGCTGTGAACGTGCTTTTCCGTAATTTTTGCCAACGCTGGAAGAAGCGATATAGGCCTATAGTTGACCAGCGCCTCAGGGTCTAAACCCGGCTTTTTGAGGAGGGGGATCACCATTGCCCGCTTCCAGGCCTGCAGGACCATCCCCTCCCTTAAAGAGCGGTTCAGAAGTGGATTAATCAATGGGTTAACCACATCCGCCATCCTCGCCAAAAATTTGGCCGGGCAGGGGTCTAGCGGTGACCCTGATTTAAGGTTGACTAAGAGTGCCAATGATGTCGAAAGAGAAATGGGCGGAAAGAAAGACAGGGCAAAATCAGGAGTGGGCAATGAATCTAGCCCAACCCCACTACTGGGATGAACTTCCACTGACCTCCCAGAAAAGGAGTCCTGGATCAATTTGATCTTGTTGGTAAAAAACTGAGCAAGGTCACAGGCCCAAGACTCAGAGGGAGCGGTTTGAGAGAGATTAGATCTAGGGGTTATGAACTCCCTCACCACAGTAAAGATCTCCTTGCAAGAATTGGAAGCTTCCTCAATCCTCCTCGCCAAGTAGTCCTTTTTCTCGCGAAGGATATCGCGGTGATAGGCTTTAATAGCAGTCCTATAAGCAAGTCTAGCCATCGGGTCATACTGGGAGCGCCAAACTCTCTCGGCCACCTTGCACTGGCGGCGAGCGGTAAATAGCGCTTCCGTAAACCACGGAGCAGAGACCCGCTTAGAAATAGCCCTAGACGCCCGCACCGGGGCTAAAACATTCAGCCTATCAATCAGCCACAGCTGCAAGGAGTCCACATCCCGCTCTAAGTCACCTGTGAGGGGACACGGATGTTCAAAAAAAGCCTGAGCTAAGGTCTCAGGAGTCACACGATGAAGTGCCCTAGAGACAGACCCCTGCGGTCTGGACACAGTGCTAGAAAATTTCTCCCTACCCCGAATACAAAACCTGGCCAGCTTGTGGTTGGACCAGAGCACCGGGACAAGCTCTATATCCTCCAGCGGCGCCGTGGAGAAGACCTGATCCAGAGTGTGACCCTTGTCATGTGTGGGGCCAGATAAAAAAAGGCACCAAGCCAAGGGGAGCCGTGATATCAGATAGCTTAATCACATCTGGATCCTCGCCCTCATCCATATGGAAATTGAAGTCTCCCGCCAACACACAATGCTCCACCCTCAAGGCTAGCCCTGCCACGGCAGCTTGGAGTTCATCAAAAAAAGATCCCGCCGGACCAGGGGGTCTAAAGACCAACAGCCCACTAAGAGCTTGATGGGGGGGCCAGAGTAATGGAGAATGCCAGGGACTCAGAACCTGTAATAGTTTCTATCGGAATGATAGAACAGGTAGCCCGCTTGTTTACAACAAGAGCCACCCCGCCTCCCCTCCCCTTCAGTCTATCTTGACAGAAGATGTTCTACTGAGATGGAATAGCCGTCAAGATATCCGGATTGGATGATTCACCCAACCATGTTTCCGTTAGCATCAGGCATAATGGTTGTTCCGTCGCAAGGAGGTCATAGATCTCCAAGGCGTGTCTGCACACAGATCTGGTATTGAGAAGTAGGCAGAGATGTTTAATTCCAGCCTCTTCCCTCTGTGACAGCGCGGCCGGCGCATAGCCGGGTGCCCAACCACATCCCGGGCAGAGCCTCTTACCCCTGTGGCGTCCAGGAAAGACTGAACGACAAGTACAGGAAATATTTTGCAAGGAGCGAAGTTCCTGCGACGAGTAGTGAACCATCCTTCTACCCACTGCGGAGAACCCCAAGACACCCGACCCGTCCGCCGCACCGCCGCCTCCGAGACGCTGACGAGCGCAGACGGGCAGGACTCTGGCAAGATTCAGGCAAAGCGAAGGCCGACCCGCTGCGCGATCCCGCTGCGCTCAGAGGACTGGTTTAAGTAGTGCCTCCAGGTGAGGTGCAAACCGCCCCACCAGGACACTCAATATGGCGCTGAAAGAGCGTCAATGCCCTTCCCAAAATGGCACCCGAATGGCAGACTCGGCAGAACCCCAACCAACCCGGAACCGGGCCCGCTCGAGCAGCGGTGAATCACCGATTAATGTGCAGGTAAGGGGACACCCAAGAGGACACTTCCAGTTAAAAGCAGGGAAAATAAACAAAAAACTAACAAAAATACAAAACGGGCAATTAAATACGGAAGCGCGCTAACCACGCGGCGCTAGATGCTGTAATGAGCTGCCAACCTGGCAAATAATTCCTTTCAGAGCCGAAATCACTTAGAGAACCGCCTTAAGTAGTGCCTCCAGGTGAGGTGCAAACCGCCCCACCAGGACACTCAATATGGCGCTGAAAGAGCGTCAATGCCCTTCCCAAAATGGCGCCCGAATGGCAGACTCGGCAGAACCCCAACCAACCCGGAACCGGGCCCGCTCGAGCAGCGGTGAATCACCGCTGAATGTGCAGGTAAGGGGACACCCAAGAGGACACTTCCAGTTAAAAGCAGGGAAAATAAACAAAAAACGAACAAAAATACAAAACGGGCAATTAAAAACGGAACGCGCTAACCACGCGGCGCTAGATGCTGTAATGAGCTGCCAACCTGGCAAATGATTCCTTTCAAACTTATTTAGTGCGAAGGCTCATTGCAAGATCCTATTCCAAGTAGTCGACATTAAAGGATGCTTTCCGGTGTTCCAGGTCCAATGGGGGTCCACGTCCTTCACAGTAGGTTCCCTGTATGCTCCAAATGACCACCAAGAGCCCTTTTTAAGGACAGCACTGGCAGAGGTTTTAGCTTCCCCGGATAAGTACGTTCTGGTGGGGGGTGACCTGAATATGGTAATGGACTCTGCACTAGCTAGATCTGCTGCGCGTTCAGGCCAGGCGGGGGCCATCTCCCAGGGAGGGAAGCAGGGGTTGCGGGATGGGGGCTTCATGATGTTTGGCGGACTCTGCATCCCTTAGAGCGCGACTTCACTTACTATTCCGCCGCCAACAAAACGTATGCCTGCCTGGATCACTTTTTAGCCACGTCCTCACTAATGCCCCACTTATCGGCGGCAGAGATCTCGCCGCGCGCTTTGTCGGACCATGCCCTTATATCAATACAGATGGCCTTCTCTGGACAGAGACCACCTTCGGCCGGTTGGCGTCTTCGGGACTCCCTACTGAATGCGGACTCGTGGTTGCTCGGGTCAGGGTCACGATCACCCAGTACTTTGAGTACAACGATAAGGACGGCATGTTGCTGGGGTCCATTTGGGAGGCTCTCAAGTTGGTAGTCCGGGGAGAGCTCATAGCGGTGTCTGCGTCGCTTGCTCGGAAGAGTAGGGAGAAGCGTGAGGAGCTAGAGAGGGACGTGGGGGCATTGGAGGCGATACATAAACGGACAGGGGCCCCACGTGTTTGGCGGGAATTGTAAGTGAAACGGGGCATGCTTAAGCACCTCGATCTTGATCGAGCGAAGTACACCCTCTTACGCTTATGCCACAAATTCTACCTCAGTGGAGACAAGGGTGGCTGGATGCTGGCACACAGACTGAGGGCTCAGACGCAGAGATCCGCCGTCCAGGCCATTAGAGACAAGGGGGTGGTTGAACACACCACAGATGCGCTCATCGCGGATTCTTTCCGGAGGTTCTACGAGGCATTGTATCGCGAGGAATGCACAGATCCAGAACGAGTGGAGGCATATTTGGCGTCATGTGGCGTGGCTGTTTTCTCAGACCACAGCGGAGGAGCTCGACACGGAGATATGTATCGAGGAAGACATCTCCGCGAGTTTGAAACTGGCCAAGTCTCCTGGATGGTTTCTCCGCCGTCTTTTATAAGAAGTTTTGTGTGGAGTTAGCGCCCTTTCTGACGCGCCTTTTTAATTCCTTCCAGGAGACGGGGGGGTGACCCCCACCATGGCGGACGCCTCGATTACAGTTATCCCCAAAGCAGGGAAAGACCCCAAGGAATGTGGGTCATACCGCCCGATCTTGCTCCTCAACAGTGATGCCAAGCTTTTCGGCAGTATTCTGGCAACACGGCTTAGTCCTTTCATTGACGACATCGTAGTACCGGACCAGGTGGGGTTCATGCCAACACGGCAGGGGGGGGTACCATGAAGAGGCTTTTACACCTCATGGACTCCATTCATCGGTCCCGCAAGCAGGCATTCGTCTTGTCCATAGACGCGGAGAAGGCCTTTGACCACGTGGATTGGACGTATTTGTTTGCGGTGTTGAAGGCCTTTGGTTTGGGCGCAAATTTTCTGAGATCGGTGCGCTGCTTATATGCTCCCTTTTCCATCTCGC
This sequence comes from Lissotriton helveticus, assembly GCF_964261635.1. NCBI lineage: Eukaryota > Metazoa > Chordata > Amphibia > Caudata > Salamandridae > Lissotriton > Lissotriton helveticus. The sequence goes on along the minus strand of NC_136063.1, from coordinate 1,545,529,509 downwards.
GTGGGACACGGAAGGGGTGCCCACTGTCGCCGCTGCTCTTTGCGCTCTATATGGAGCCCTTTGCCCAGAGAGTGCGGTCTAATGGTGGCATCAAGGGGATACAGTTTGGTGCAGAGATGCACAAAATCTGCTTGTATGCCGATGACGTCATTCTCTCGCTCACGCGCCCTCACGCCTACCTGCGACACCTCTCCTCAGAACTGCGCATATTCGGCGATGTTGCTGGCTTCAAGGTTAACTTTACCAAATCCCATATACTTAATTTATCGATCCCTGCGGCGGAGGTGCAAGACCTCCAAAAAGATTTCGCCTTCCAGTGGGTGCAGTCAGACATCCCATACCTAGGAATTCGCCTGGCCCCCTCTTTGGCATGGACGGTGTCGACCAATTACAAACGCCTGATCGACCTCACAACTAAGTCCTTTTCGGATTGGTCCCGCCTCCGGCTCGCATGGTTTGGTAGACTGGCGGCAGTCAAGATGACAGTCCTCTCCCGCATCCTCTACCTTTATCAGCTGCTGCCTCTGAGCCCTCCCCCAGTGCGCCATACAGACGCTGCAGGGGCTGATTACTAAATTCTTATGGGATTACAAACGCCCTCGGCTGCTCACGGCTCCCAGATCCAATGGGGGACTAGGCTTTCCCGCGTTGCAGGCGTATTATCAAGCGGCTTGTCTGCGTTTTATTCTCGAGTGAAATAGGCCATACTCCAGTAAGCACTGGCTTTTTATGGACCAGGCGGTGGCAGGCCGCAACATTTGGTGGGAACTCTGGCTCGCTCGGAAACATAGAGCGTGGGGCTTATACTCATCCCTGGTGACCTCACCCACCCTGAGGGCATGGGACCAGTTGGCGCTGCGTAAGGGCTGGACGACCTTCCCGTCCCCCATGTCACCGATGGTCGACAACACGGACTTCCCACCTGGCTGTTCCTCCCCCGTCTTCCAGCGCTGGTGGGAAGCGAGATGCAAGAGGGTGGGCCACCTCTTTGACCTTGGTGGGCTGATCTCATTCTCGTTGCTCCGCCGGGACTACTTCTCCATCCCTGAGTCTGATACCTTTGCCTACTCCCAGGTGGCACATTGGGTCACTCAAGCCTCTACTGTTGCTGATATGTCTCTGCAAAAAAGATGATCGCAAAGTAATATCCAACCTCTACGCCATGATCATTGAGCGACGTAAAGCGCTGCGTACTAAAGCACAAGTGCGGTGGGATACAGAGTTGGGGCGCCCACTATCGCATAAAGAGTGAGAGAGAGTGTTCTATCGCACGCACCACACTGCTGCCAATGTTGCAGGGGCTGAATTGGCCTATAAGATGTTAACCTACTGGTACTACACCCCTGCTCGCCTTAAGTCCTGGGACCCGAAATGCTCTGGCCTGTGTTGGCGGGGTTGTGGTGCTCCGCGTACACACAACCTGCTCTGGCACTGTCCGAAGCTAGAGCGCTACTGGAGGCTGGTGCTTGATGACATAGATGACGCGTTTCATATCACTTTTCCTAGGGCGCCCGAACACGTGCTGCTAGGACTCCCGGATCTATGATGTTACAACGCGTTATTTTACAACGCAGACCGTTACATCGCAATTTTTACAACGCAGGATCCATTACAACGCATGGCATTACAACGCATGGCATTACATCGCAGATGCTATTACAACGCATGGCATTACATCGTAAGTATAGGTAAGTATACTTTTTTAAAAAAATGTAATTATTTTAATTTAATTAAATTATTTTAATTAAAATACTTTTTAAAATAGTAATTATTTTTATTTAATAATTTTAAATCTATTTATTTAAATTAATTTTAATAAAAATTGTAATTAATTTTATTTAATTAATATAATTAAAATAATTTAATTTAAATATTTTTTTGATTGTAATTAAAATACATTATTTAAAATAATGTATTTAATTTAATTATTTTAATTAAGAAATGTAATTATTATAATATAATTAATTTTATTTAACTTAAAAACACCCCTGTACCCCAAAACCCAAACCCTGCCCTGAAACCTAAAAACACCCCTGTACCCCAAAACCCAAACCCTGCCCTGAAACCTAAAAACACCCCTGTACCCCAAAACCCAAACCCTGCCCTGAAACCTAAAAACACCCCTGTACCCCAAAACCCAAACCCTACCCTGAAACCTAAAAACACCCCTGTACCCCAAAACCCAAACCCTACCCTGAAACCTAAAAACACCCCTGTACCCCAAAAACCAAACCCTACCCTGAAACCTAAAAACACCCCTGTACCCCAAAACCCAAACCCTACCCTGAAACCTAAAAACACCCCTGTACCCCAAAACTCAAACCCTACCCTGAAACCTAAAAACACCCCTGTACCCCAAAACACAAACCCTACCCTGAAACCTAAAAACACCCCTGTACCCCAAAACCCAAACCCTACCCTGAAACCTAAAAACACCCCTGTACCCCAAAACCCAAACCTGAAACCTAAAAACACCCCTGTACCCCAAAACCCAAACACTGCCCTAAAACCTCAGTACACCAATACATATACTCCTATACTCATATTTATTAAAAAAATTACTTAAATTATTAAATTTAATTTATAATATTTAAAAACATAAATAAATATTTTTATTTATTTTTATTTATAATTAATATTAATTAAATCATTTATATAATATTAAATAAAATTAAAATAAATTATATACTTACCAATACTTACGATGTAATGGTATGCGTTGTAATAGCATCTGCGATGTAATGCCATGCGTTGTAATGCCATGCGTTGTAATGGATCCTGCGTTGTAATAGCTGCGTTGTAACAGCATTACGATGTAAAAGTTGCGTTGTAAGTGATACACACCGGACTCCCACACGCAAAAGCATTTCCCTTACGCTCCTTGATGGGTAAGAAGATCACTCTGGCCTTATTAGCGGCGCGCTTAGTTATCCTGGTGCTCTGGTGTTCCACTGATCTTCCTGACCCCAGGGACTGGATCCGACGACTCTGGCAGCTGCTGGCAATGGAAAAACTCTCTTTAGGGGTCGATGGCAAGGGGGCGGACTATGCAGAGTTATGAGAACCATTCATTCATCTCCTATCCCGGGATATGCATGAAGTAACGTGCCCAAAGTACTTGCAGATCTTGCAACTCATCCCGGGTGACTCGCAGAGGGTAGCCCGTTAGTGGGGGGGAAGAGGCGGTGGGGGGGAGGAGAGGGGGTGCAGAGGTTGCTGCGTGGGGTAGAGGGGGGTAGGTGAGGCTGATGCGGAGGAGGGTGGGGGAGGGGGGGAGGTTGTTAGGGGGTGTGGGAGGTCGGGGTTTTCTTTGTTGTTCTTGTTTTATTCCTAAATTCGCAGTAAAATGCTAATGGTGCTGCATGTTCTTGCTGGCCCTGCATTCGCTCTCGCCGGGTAGCCCTCCGGGGTGTAGACCCAAAGTCTGTGTAGTCTACTGCTAGACCTCGCTTTGCCGGCCGGTGATGTAGGCAACCAAGCTGTGTTCAATGTCTTGATACCGCTCAATAAAAACGATTGATTCATAAAAGTGATTTAAATTAACTGCATATACTATGTTTCTGCAACACATTACTAGAGGTAACTTGGTATGTTTTGTTTCTCAATACAGATTTGGCGTTTGTTTTACATAGGAACATTATCTATGCTTTTTGACAGCAGGATAATGGTGCAACCATGTATCAGAAAGATGAACATGCCCTCAATTATATGTTACAAGAATATTGCAAGTCACCTGGGAGTTCCATGACTTCATTATTGAACTCATTTCTCTAAATGCTAATAGAACACCTAAGTGACTTACAGTGTACGGCAAATGGTCCCTTATCTCATCAATAAACATTTGAGTTAGCCCTTTGTGCTATGCCATCATGTTTCCTCTTTCTTTGATTACATAAGTACTATGACACCCTTTTCAGACTACCTCTTGAACCCATGGACACCTTACCAGCTGAACTAATTTAAAAAGTTGGCTCTTTGGAAGAGAATTGTAGGAAAATGCCTATATTTGCACGATCACCTACATATGTTTTACACTGATGCTGCTGGTTTTTTTCCTCGTCAGTGGTCGCTGCTAACCCGGACCCAGTGCATGTGCTCTGACCCCTCAAACATATTAAACTTGGTTATAGCCCTAAATGTCATATTTAGCATACCTTTTTGTCCATAGCATATTGTATTAAGTGTAGCCAGGGCCTGCAAGTTATATCACAATTGGATGCAGCAACCATTGTGCCACCCACTACTGAGAGAATGCAATGATTACCTGCAGGGTATTTAAAAGTAGGTGAGGTAAAAATTAAATGTTAAACATGCCCTTATAGTGAAAAGGCTCCCATAGCTATTTTCTACTGCAGCAGGGTTAGCATTGCCATAGGAAAGCATTGGAATACAATATTACATTGAATAATGTTATCTCTGACTAGGAAACAGCTCCTAAATATATTTTGGGGTTTTTAAAATTTTCGTTACACGTCAAATCACTGGTAAAGCTAGATTTTTCATGAATATTTTGGATAAGGTTATTTTAGAAAGTTACCTTTTCCCTGATGAAATCTTCTAACAGTCTGTTTGCTTGATCTCCCAACTGTCAACAGGCAGCCGAATAGCTCCCTTGATGAGTTGTGAATTTTCTCCCACTGGGATAAAGACCTTGGAAGTGGTAAGATCTTCTGTTGCTCTAGCAGACGACCATCTGTGCTGCACCCAGGAACTTGACTAACTAATAGTTCTATCCTGTCACAAGTAAATGTTAGCTGACAACTGGGTAGGGCTCACTTTAGTCAATCTAGTCAGACTGGCACCAATCCCAAAGGGAGAGGAGCTACCCCAAGGAGTGGTTTAGAGTGACCCCCATTATGAGAGGTTGCTCATTTCCATGCCCACAAGTCTATGGTGGGTACAGGAGCTCTGCCCATGGTTAGAAAGGTTTGGCCATCTTGTTTGTAGTTAGAAAGCGGAACTGTGGGTTTGCTTGCATTAGGGCACAGAGGAACTGCTGGAAACAGGTGTAGGGTTACCTCTGGGAACTTTCTCTTTATTGTTTAGTGAGGGGCTAGGAGTCGTCCTGACCCAAAGGCTAGTGCTAAGCATAAATGTGGCATCCCTGCGCACCCTCTTAATCACACTGCTGGACTTGTGAAAGATAGAAGAAGGGCTGTGCCTGCTGTTGAGACCTGTGAGAAGACCTGGAAGACTGAGTCTGCACCCACTTGTAATCGGGACAAAGTAGTATATTCCAAGGTTCAGTTGACTGTCCTCCGACTAAGCGACAGCAAGCTTCTAGAAGCCTTTTTCCTCCAGAGCAAAGCTGATCAGTTCCAGCTGGACCTGCTTGTAACTTCTGCTGGAGAGAAGTCCTGGGACCCTTGACTGTGTCAATGTGTCTTCCTCTTATCAGGCTGAGAAACCTCAGACATAGTAACCTGCTGCCATGTACCGCTGAGGAATTTTTTACTTTGATTTAAGAGGCTAAAGGGTTATTATGAGTAGGGCCATACTGTTGTGGGAGTTCTACGGCCACGTCCTTGTCAGTTCGAATCCCAGACCACAAGAAGGGCAGTCGGCTCACCACAAGTCTGCGACTACTGCCAGGATTGTGGATCCCACAGAGCGTCAGTCGGGAAAGTGGCAGGCTATGGAGGTGGTGCTAATGCTGGCACCGCCATGGTGATCACGACATGTGTTTCTGCCGACCTATTCATGGCAGGGACCCCGCCATCAAAATGTTGGCAGAAAGACAGGGAAGGTGCCTCCTACATGGCCCCAGGGCATTGTAGCCCATGGAGGTGTGCATAGGGCACATGTTGTGCCCCACTCTTCTTGCACTGTCTGGCGTGCATTATGTGCCATGCATGACACGGTGCATGGTACACAGTGCACTGATGTGCAAGAGGCGGTGCTCCGTGGTGGCATGTGCTGCAGGCTCTGTATGGGACAAAGCATGCCACTGCCAGTGCTGCAGTTCACTCGTAATGTGGTGGTCGGGATGCCGCTGGCTTGCTGGTGTATTCCTGACCACTGCAATGACGGTTTGGTAGTCGGACTGTCAAACTTGGAATCAGGCCATAAGTCAGTAAGTAAAACTTATGACCAGGTCAAACCGGTTTTCTATGTTGAACTTGAGCTGCATTGCGGTTGGCCTTAAAATGGCGCATACATACCGGTCAACCTCAACCAGGATGACCATGATTGACATTTAATGTTTTCTGGTGCTATTTTCATTGAAAACTTCATAAATTCTGCTTTCTAGTTCCCCTGATCCGATTTGTGTCATTTTGATGGCATTTGGTTCATTTAATTATTCCCTATTTTTATAAACTGGAGTAGGATATTTGTTGTGTTGTGTTTCTGACTTGTTGCCTGTTTTGGTAATTCTAAGTGCTTACCCTAATTTCTAAAGTTGAGCCCGTCTGGGGAAAACATCCTTTACAACGAAACTTTTACAACGCAGTGCTATTACAACGCAGGTTTTACAACGAAAACCATTACAACGCATTGCACTGGGGGGCGCTCTAGGATAGGGAATAGATTTAATTTACTATCCAACACCTTCCCTACTATCCACGGGGACTGGAGTTGGAATAGTAAATTAAACTATTCACTATCCAGCACCCCAAAGTGCTATGCGTTGTAACAGCATGCGTTGTAAAAACTGCGTTGTAACAGCATGCGTGGTAAAAGCATGCGTTGTAGTGTCATACATCCGCCTGTCTGCAATGTCATTAGCTACCGCAGTGGAGCTCAGGTTCAAAATACTTACACCTTTACAGGAACTAACAAGAATAGTGGCATTATTATTTGCGGTGAACTAACATCCACCCCAACTAATAATCCACTTTCTCACAAGAATATTTTCAATTTTGCTCATAACTACCTGAAAATTAGTCTTTGTATTTCAGATTATCAAACTCAAAAATATAGACCTGCAAAAATATTGATTGCAGATCATAGACTACGACTTTAGTGTCAAGGTAAGTACATAATGATTTTCTATTCTTAACTTCACATCCTACACTTTATTGTACCTTGAGAAGGTTCTTAAATGCCTTCCCTCACATCTACATATAACAAATGCCAGCTCAATAATGATACAGAAGTCCACGAAAACAAAAATGCCCCCTCAACATGGTTTTCTTTTAGCGAGACACCACTTTACATCACATGACTTCCATATGCTTAGGCTGAAATAAACAAACTCACAGGCAGTGGACCCCATTTACTCATCTCATTAATGTGTTATATAAATGTTTAATTTTGGACCTAATGGAATGTGTCTTGTGCCCATGAGCCAGATTAACGTCATGCGTGCCCATTAACAATCACACAGTCAGCTTGCTTCTGTTAAATAGTAATCTACAGCAGATTGAATTAGATATATAGTAAAAAGATCATAAAAGTCATGCTTTAATTATGATAATGATTTGCTTTTTCTGGGTGTGGAAAATAACAGGTGGTTCTATTACATATGTTAATGGTACTCAATTTGCCTTCCTCGGATAGAAAGCCAGAAATTATATTATCCGAATTTGGTCATGGAACATTAAGATGCAAGGAAATGCCAAGAGTGAGTGCTTAACTCGGTGAACCCTTTAGTCATCTTTTGCCACAGGCAATTTCATGTTGCTAGGAAATGTTCATCATAATGTTTAAAGTAGTAACTATTAATTAACTATGGGGCATATTAGCAAGAACCTCGTTAAAATTATCGCCGTTTTAGCGGCAGGACACTGCCGCTAAAACGTCGATAATGGGCTTGCTAATATGCGTTATAGAATTCCAATAGAAGCCCAGGTTAGATATGCAGGACATCTAACCTGAACTTCTATTGGAATTCTATAACGTTTATTAGCAAGCCCATTATCGCCGTTTTAGCAGTATTTTCCTGCTGCTAAAATGGCGATAATTTTAACGATGTTCTTGCTAATATGCCCTTATGTTTTTGTGTTGTACAGTATGTGTACCAACCTGCCAATATTAATATGTAGTACACATTTTACGCTCCTGGAAGTTGCCAGCAGCCAAAGAGGGTCACATAGAATTGGTCATAAGCTAGTCTATTTGGACTGTGGAGATACTAGCCATGCTTATGACTGCATGAACATTTAGCTCTGTTTATTAATTCACTGAATTGGTCATGGGAAAACAAACTTTACTGTCACTATCATCCTGGGCACCTTGGGCATTCCTGGGTTTTCCAACTGAAAGTCCCATACGAGACGAGGATTACTCAGTGTGGGACCGTCCTTCCCACTGTACACTATTTTATCATTAATGACCCCTTTTTCACCTTTGGACAGAAATGTGAGCGTAACCTGAAGCCATTACAAATTCTTCACAAAGATAGCAGTCAATATCATTTCCAACCAGTTGCATTCGAGGTAGTGTTTGTGTCCATCGTCAGTGCTAGAGGCCTCGGAAAAATCACCATGCTCAATCTCCCAACAAAGATCCCAACAGAAATCTTATTCTTCATTTACTTCTTGCTCAGACTTCAGTAAAATATAAATGTATTGAATTGGCTAATATTGAGCTTTTCCCCTCTTATCCCTCGACTCATCATCATACTTTCAATCTCAGAAGGTTTTTACTGGTTTTACTGGTTGTTAATTGAGGAGATGTATATACATAGCTCAATACATTGTTTTGGTTTTATATGAAGTTTGTGTATGGGCACAACACATCTTCGCCATAAGACAGTGATCCACCTTGTAATAAGCTTTGCTTATTGTGAAACTTTGACTACTGATTTTATTTAGTTCCAGACCAGGAGACTTTCACCCAAAAAGATGAAAATACATATACGACTAGAAAAAAGTAGTATTTCCAAAAAGTGAAATAAAATCAACTAATAACATGGATTAAAAGTGAGTGTGAGTAATTTCTCTCATGAACTCAGGTGACTTATTAGAAGTCTTTGTTCTGCGGAAGTACCATGAATGCACTGAGGCTTTCTCCAACTCTCCCGGAAGGCATGCCATGACCCACACAAAATTAATGTGAATCATGAATACCTAAGAGGAAAGGCAAATGGAATAGAGAGAAAATAGCTAATGCGAGGTTTTCTTCACATCAGACAAATTTCAGAAGTGCAACTTCCGTTTTCTGGTCTACTTAAGAAAATGTAGATTATCAGTTTTCTTTAGACTACTATCACAAACTAGATTCTAATATCACTTTGTTTAAAGCAAACGAATACCTGGCTGGCAGACATGTCTTTTTCAGCTTACATTTCTTATAACATGCAAGTGTATCCATAAACAGAAAATATCATACAGCCTGATTCATGTACGGGCCGTTTTGCGTGGCCCTAATAGCGAATCATAGCGACTCGCTATTGAGGACACGCAAAACGGTATTCATGTAGGAATTGCTAAATATATAGCGATTCCTATATGTTCTCTATTTGCGAGTAGAAAATTGCTACTCGCAAAAAAAGGAATAACTCCCCATTTATTCCTATGGGCCAAAAGGCCCATAGGAATGAATGGGGAGTATCCCTTATTTGCGAGTAGCAATTTACTACTCGCAAATAAGATAGCGATTTTAAGGGTGCCAGGGGTGTCCAAAGGACACCCTGTAGCACCCCTAAAATGCACATTTGAACAGGTGTTGCGCACACACATGTCCAAAGGACATGTGTGTGTGCAACATGCAACTTAGAAAAATGCTTTTAAAAGCATTTTTCTAAGTTTTTGCTATTTACCGAGAGGTCTGACCTCTCGGTAAATAGCGGCCCAAATTTGCAAAATCGCAATTTTTGAAAGTGTCATGAATAGCATTTAAGGAATCTCTAATAGAGATTTCTTAAATGCTAATTCTCGCATATTAGCTAATTCTTCATTAGCGATTTTTGCATTTGGGATTGTGAATCCCAAATGCCAAAATTGCACTCGCAAAAGGCAAGATTCTGAGAATCTTGCCCTTTGCGAGTGCAATTTAGCTTCATGAATCAGGCTGATAGTGATTTATTTTTATGCTGACATCCTCTATATAGAGAGACTAATAAAAATATTTGGTAAAGAACTCACCTCTAACACTCTCTAAAAAATACAAATGAAATGTCAAAGACATCATTGGAGGTGAACTAACAACACTCACATTCCAATAATGTTCACAAAATATGCAGAAAGACAGTCTTTGACATCTTATAAAACGCTTCCCAGTTCTGCAATGTTCTTTCCATCAGGTGAATAGAGTCACAAGCAAATCCTTGCATGAGGTTATTAAGGTTTAGGAAAAGGCAGTCATGGGTGAAAGTACACCCTCCTATAACAACCCCAAGACCAGTAATCGTGGCAAGAGAAGAAGAGCTTTTCAAAGGCCTCTCTCTTCGGCTTCTCAGGGATGGCACAATGCTCAACGGGACCACCTCCAGACACAACCGCGGTCCTGAGATAATAACACAGGGCCCCGAAGGTGCCGGGTGAGGGGAAGGGTGCTGGGGTAGGGGTCTGCTGGAATAGAGGTCTGGAACGAGAAAAGTAGAAACATAGGGGCATATTATCTAGATGTGCGTTATATAATGCACATCGCACATTTGCATATCGCCAGCTATAGCCGGATTTTTTCGCCGTGTTAGCGCGTAATTATCAATGCGCAACACGTAGGCGAAATTATATCCGGTGATAGTTGGCGATATGGAACATTAGCGCATGAAAACAAACGTTGTTTTCACGCGCTAATGTGTGCCTTGATAATATGGGGGGGTGGATTCAGCTTTATGATCCACACCCCCATGTTATCAATGCCTTAACATATGGTCAGAGCAGGCGTTGGGAGACCTGCGATAAACGAGTTTATCGCAGGTCTTCTTCTCCCAACGCCTGCCTTGGTAATAGGGTGTTCCCACCTCCAACCACATTTTACATGTGGTTGGACGTGGGAACGCCCACTTTGCATGTCATTAGCGATGTTTCTCTCTGACATGCAAAGTGGGCTTGAGGCAGGCGTTAGCATGCCCTTGTTAATAGGGCGCTTTCTCGGCACAATTCGCCGAAAAAGCGGCAATACTTCAGCTTGCTAATATGTCCCACAGTCACTATGGTTTGACCATGTCCACGGAAATCCCCTCTCTCTCTTTCACTACCCACAGCGCAGAATACGTGCGATAAAACATACGCACAACAGTTAGATTGTTCAAACTAGAATGCTGGCTGACTAGGATTCAAACACAGAAAATAACTTTCCAAAGTGTACCTCTCTTATGTCTGTCTGCAACACTGTTTACATATATAGTCCAAATAGTCTTTTATGGTCATGGCGTAGAGTCTTTACTAGAAGGGCTCTTTAACCATAACTCTGTCTTTCAGATGTCGAGTGAGGTTGCAGTTTTGGATTTTCTCTTTAAGGCAAGTTTCCTCGTTGTCCTTCGAGTCATGGGTTCACTTAAAAATGGTGCTGTTACAGATTAGAAGTTCTTTTGCTACCTCTCATTTGCCAAAAGGATCTTCCACTAAGCGCTAGTTTCTTGTTTAACATTAGATGCCAAATGAGCTCTTACTGCATCACAGAATTTGTCCACAAAGTTTCTTCTTTTCCTCCTGCTTGCTTTAAAATCCACAGGAGCACTGACTGCCAAGGAGAGAAGTATTTCTCCAAACGAAGATCAAGGCACATATCCACATGCTGCAAACTACAATAGTAAGCTGGTGTAGCTGAGTGAGGCCTACTTTTTTTTACTGGAGTCCCCCAAGATGGCCTCCACTAGGTAACATGAGAATAGTAGGTGGAAACAGAAAAACATTGGCCTTTCCTTCAGTTACAGAAAGTGAGTCTGTGCAGTGTAAGCATGTAACAGCCATACACAGGTACACCACATGACAGAAATTCAAGGCAACATAAAGAAGAAAGCATGGATCCATAAACTTCAAGGTTTCCACAATTCCAGTGGCAATTTTGGGAAGCAATTGCATTGACTTTGCTTTCTCCTTTTATAATGAAGAGTCAGTAAGATGCTACTACTAAATCTCATGAAAAGAAATTTCCAAGTCTCTGATAGTTTCTTTTTCCCTTTGTGGTAGCCTGATGTAAATGTCATGGTACTTATTGAGCGCACTGTTACCAGACGGTCACCTTGCGGTGTCGCCTATTCGGCTTCCTGGCGCTGATACTCATACCGCTGTGGAACCCCTCCTGGCTTTCCCTGTGAAGAGTCCACTCCTGGGCACCCCCAGGGTGAAGCCAGGCATCCTTAGCGCTGTTGGGGTCGGTGTGGAGGCTAAGTAAGCTATTGCCCAGAGTTGCAGCGTGGGGCTGTGATTAGAATAGGCACCGAGGCGAGAATTAACAGGCCCGAGGAAATTGAGCCCAAGACCCCGCCGAGGTGGGAATCGAACCCTGGTCCCTGGCCAGAACTCTGCATTAGGGTCTGCCGCTCTAACCATTGAGCCACACTCCTCCACAGAGGCTGCCGTCTTTGATAAGGCATCACTGCAAACCAATTACTGCAAAGGGAATTTTACAATACGTTTCCATATCCTTTTATTACAGCCTGTGACCCCCATGTCTATATTCCTCTTTAATCTTACCTGCGATCATGACAATGTTTGTGGGCATTCTTTAGTATTGGTTTTCAGGGTGCATTTTCTAAAATCTATTTATTAGCTGAGGTTCCCACAATCTTTTCTTCAACCTGAGAACGTTTCAAATCAATTAAATACTGCAGGTTCTTTTTGGTGTAATGAGAATCCAAAATAGATTGCACCTCATATTCTACTTTGGCGTCATGAAGGAGGTTAACAAACATGAGTGCCCTTCTTTACAGTTTTCATTTAAGATATATGAAAGACTTGATGAAAGTTCATTGTACCTGGAAGTGCTAACTTTATAGCAACTGGAGTGAAGGTTTTGCATATTGAAAATGGACTGATAACTCTAGGGTCGAATTTACTCTTTCCATGAAGTCCGAAACACTCAGGGGCTTATTTACAAGCCCCTTGCGCCGGCCTTACGTCACTTTTAACATGGGAAAAAGTGACGCACCGGCGGCGCAACAGGCTTGTAAATAAGCCCATCAGTGACTAGCCAGACTCAAACCCCTACTTGATATTTCAGAACCTCTCTTCTTTGTCTGTCTGCTTGTCGCTTGCAAATTAACTTGGCTTTAGTTATATTTTCGGTTAGATTGGTGGATGTTTTGTCAAGTGTTTGCATTTCTTCTTCAATAGTTCGGTTTATGAAATCTTGTTCTCTAATGTCTTTGATGAATTGTGGAAGGAGACCTTGAAGATGAAGACTAAAGAATAGAGTGAAGCGAGTAGATAAATAAACCGTGGTATTATAGCAGAATTCCGCAAGCCATATATAACATCTTGAATACATTCTTATTTCTTGTTTTTTTTTCTGTCCGACAATCTGAGGATGATAGGCAAGCCAGGTTCACCCCTAGACCGACTCCCTTCACATTTTGGAGCAAGAGTCGGAATACACTCTTACAGTCCTGCAGGAACTACTGAATGTGTCATTAACCAACCGTCTAGTTTCTTCTTCTTGGAAACACACAGTGGTGAAGCCTCTACTAAAAAAGCCCAGTCTTCACCCTTTATGTTTAGAAAACTATAAGTCCATCTCCGAATTGCCACGAGTGGTTTAGTTTCTGGAGAAGCATGTGAACAAACTCTCCCTCTTCCATGAGTACAACAACATTCTCCATCCTACTAGCCTTAAAACTACAGTACACTATAAAGCCGGCACTACTAGCAGTAGTAGAAAACTCAGGTGGCTCCTAGATCAAAGAGGCTCTGCGGCAGTTATCCTTTTGTATCTCTGTGCCACATTTGACACTGCAGATCAATTAGGCCTTATGCAGATAATTTCAAACAGGGGCATACATGACAGTGAGTTAAAAAGGCTAACATCTGTCCTTAAGGGTAGGACCTTTCAAGTGATAGAGCAAACTTGCTACTCAAATGCTTTCTCCCTGAAATACAGAGCACCTTAGGGCTCGGCACTGAGTCCTACCCTCTTAATATTCTATATGCGTCCTCTTGCTGAGATTCTACAAGCCGTTGGGTTGTCAATAGTCTTCTATGCGGTCCACACCCAAATAGAACTTTACCATTCTCCAGAATACTGTTCTAATTCCCAACAATGTGTACCCTGCCTAGAAGCTGGCCCATTGGATGGGCAGTTGTTGAGTCAAACTTTGCAGGGACAAGACTGAAATCATGCTTTGGGCAACAACCTTAACAATCAGTCACTGGACGCACTGTCTGGGAAACACATCCAGCCCTAAAAACCATTAATGAGCTTGGATGTCTGGCTAGACAACAATCTCATCATAGATATCCAAACAAAGAGCATCTCAACGGGTTGGTATGGCATACTCAGAATGCTCAGGAAAGTGTTAGACCTCCTTCCTCTCCTTTCCAGAAGACTTATTATACAAGCAGTTCACAATAATCTTTGTACAATCATGCTGATTCCCCTTTAAAGGGATTGACCCAAACTCCTCAAACAAACACAAGCCACACTAAGGTCACCTGCATCCTTCGTGCCCCTCACCACAAGGTCAGACTTGGAAGTGCTGGAGGAGAGAGGCAGGTCGGTGTCAAGAAATAAGGAAGTCGGGATCCCTCCGGGTGGCCTCTAGCACCCCATCTGCCTCCACAGACACAAGTGTTCACTGATACAAGGAGGGATGAATTTGGTAGAACTCGTTTCAAAGCCAGCTGAGGCTGGGTTCAGTTTTCAGTGTGGCTCCACCAGACCTGTTGCATGTCAGTGGCTCCCCAGCCCACCACACCGCCCTATTACTTCTGTCTCTCTTTCATATTCCAGCTGTGGATTGATAGGTGGCAAGACATGGTAGATAAGAAAGATGGAAGGTAGCTGGGAGACCATGTACAGTGCTAGAAGGATATAATTGCACCTGGGCTGTGCCACTCAGACTGGGCCACTTGAAATGAACCGCTGAAGTTGGATCCTCCGAGATAAAGCAAAGTCTACTGCCCGTATCTGAGCTCAAGCCTGAGCTGAATCCATGGAAGCTCCTGCCAACACTTCTAACCAGCTCCTCCACATTGGCCACTCAGCGTACTTGTGCTCCAGGACACACTCCAATCAGCAGCTAGGAGTGGGTTCTCAGAGTGCAGAGTGCAGAGATGCTGGGGGCACAAGTCACATTAGCTGGTACACCGACTGCTTTGGCACTCCAGTATTGGTGTCACGCCCTGTTGCGTCATATTCTAATGTTCCTCTGGTGACTTTGGTTTTCACTTTCCCCTCTCTACTTACTGCTTTCAGACTGCGCAGAGATTCCCAATCCTAATCTGGGATTAGTATCATAGACATAATCATTTTTTTGGAGCTCATCACCTTCAGAAAATGAGTAATTTCCAAACAAACTTGATCTAGTAAGGGGGAGCTTTCAGTATTTACAGGTATTATGTTCCAGGATCTGACAGTGCATCCCACACAAACTGCTTTAATTCTCATGTATCCATAGCAAAACATTCATGACTGAAAGCACGTATATCTGGTTTAGCTTAAATGTCAAATACCCAGTCACTCATTCAGACCAATCTGCTTAGAAACATATTGCTGTATATTGGCTAACCTTCAACAGGCCAATCAGGTCTTCAATCGTGGCCTTTTATTCATAAGAGTAAAACTGTCATATTTAACATGTTCTTCCAAAACTTTTTGCTAACTCTATTCAATTTCAGCTTGTTTATTCTGCCCCTTCTTAACCCCTTACCTTTGTGCTTTTTCAGCCCTAACTGGTACCTGAACTATTCTTAGCCAAAAACGCCTGAACTTATTTTTCAGCACAGCTCCCTTGTATTTCGGCTGCAGTAATACTCAATCTTGGCCATGGACTACATTCTCTCTCTATGACATTATAGAATAGTATGCCTTTTCTTTGGCTGCGATTAAGTGTATATTGTGTAAAATGAGGAGCAGGTGGACAAAAAGGGTTTAATTCCTTTAAGCTGTCTTTCAGAGGGGGCATATGTGGTTGGTAATGTTGTAGCATTACATTGCCCTGCATCTGTTCCTAGATCCTCCAGTTGTAGGTTACACTATTGTTTTGTAGACTACAGTGCAGCCTCTGAAAGGTCTGACAGATAGTCATACAGGAAAAACCCACAGTCACTGGGAATAATCTAGACTTGCTTCCCCTGATTAGATTATAACACCCGCATAAGGGTTCAGACAGAAACACAAGAGGCAGCCTCACTAAAAAGATCAATACATCAAATGGATTTGCCACCTGCACCTTGCTTTTTCAATCTATATGTGTCTGACCTAGTGGAACACCTTGCTAAATCTAAATGCTTTCCTTCACGCCTAGGCCCTCTCAATTACTCATTGTTGGCATATGTAGATAACTTGATCCTAACGGACCAGACACGTGTAGACCTCCACGATTTCTTGGAGTCATTAACAGCAAATCGAGCAAGTAACCTGTCTATGAACATAAAAAAACAATATTATTTCATTTGATAAAGCAAATCAAAGTGGAAAATGTGTCGGCTTGCAATCTTAACTTGGGGTTCCCATACCAGAAGTGCAAAAACGCATGCGAGAAAAGTTTCACGGGCCTCTCCAGAAATAAGAAGAGATGTGGTGGAGATTCTACTAGGCCCTTGCTAAAAACTTCCATACCAAAACTGTCTCTTTGATTCTCTGCTGTTTTTCCTGTATTTGCCAATAGATGTAGAAGTGCTTATATTTGACCGAAATTACATGTTTGCCCAAAAAATATGTGCGTTAGTCCAATGCCACGATTTTTACTCCAGTTAGAGCTGGATATTACCATGTCAAAAAAGAGGCAACTCGAGGCATCAGTTGTCACACAGGATGATGTCTGCTCTGTGTACGGTAGAATTGTAGTCATATACATATATGAACTAATATAATCTTTTTACCTAAAAAGTTGCTTTAAGGCTGGAGTAGGTACATTATATAGGAGAAGGAGACTAACTCTGAAGATGATATACGTGTCCTGGGATGGTTAAAAGCTGGTTTAATTTTAAAATATCATTACAGTGTTATGATATGATAATTGCCCTGAGGTCACTGCCCTGTTTTTCACTTCTCAAGCATATTTACTTGTTATAAGCATGTTGTACGTTTTTAAAATGACCAAAACAGAAGCTGTTATGCTTTTGAGGCGATTAACTGTTTGTTTTAGTTTACGTTCAGGAAGATATATGCGCTGAGTTTTTTGCCTCCTCGAATTCCTGAATATTAACTGCATCGGTGCCTGCTACTTTGAACCTGTCATCTGTTGTATCACGGAGTTTTTAATATAATTTTTCTTTAAAACCATTTCAATCGACTGCTAAATAGTTTTTACATTTAGGTGCTGTGATGAATTGAATTTGTATTGTTGTTTTAATGCACTTTTATGGCCTCATCAGACCGAATAAAGAGCTTAAGATTGAATTTAAAATATAATTAGAGTGTTTTAACACCCCAGGGGTAACTTACATCAGGACCTTTCATCTGGATCACTTTCTTTCAGATATGCCTATTTCACTTGGGAATACTAGACTGCTGATTTCATGATATTTCCTTCAAGGGGAGTCACTTGTGCAACTTAGATAATGATACTTTAGTAGATTTATTACATTTATTACTAGTTGCACTATGCTCTATATATATTAAGAGTATGATAACTAAACAGTCTTTTTAAATTAATATGCCTACTAACAAAGTAACACATGTACCAGGTCCTCCTGGGACCGGAACACAAGCTACCCAGTACCAGTTTCGCCTTTGTTATTGGCTCATCAGATGTGTATAGCTTGGCTCTAGTTGCACAATGCATACAGGACCCCCATCTGGGCTCACCCGTCACACTTAGGGGTGGGTGAAGCTGGTGGAGTATCACTCCGTGGAATTCCGCAGAATTACATAAAAACTATGTGATATTCCACGAAGTTCCACAAGCAAGCGGAATTCAGCGCATCGTGCTGATTTTAAGCTTGTTCCATGCTATAAGATCAGAACAAATGGCACCACGTGGCATGCCAGAGGGTGCTGCTTCCTTCTGCCGCTAGTGTAGGTTTTCTACCTGAGCAGTAGTTTTCTCAAATTGAATGGTCACAACCTGCCACGACCATCCACGGTGAGGTCGAAGATTTTGCTTGCGCTTGCCAACTTAATGTTGACGAGCCGCGTGTAAGAAAAAATGTCACCATGCGGCACTTGGCGGTGTTTGTCTGGAACATCACAATACTCCCATATGGCAGAGTGGGCAAAACACTGCGAACTCTGCCAGAGAAGCAACATTTTCCACCCACCCCTACACTTGATACATAATGTTCCTGAAATTATGCCATTGCACTCCTTGCATAATTACATGTTGTTTGCAGTAAAAATGTACTACAAATGCATAGGAAAATCAGACCACGAGCAGCTGTTGTTCACAATGGATTTGCTTTTTACTTTTTTTTTTAATGCAAAATGCATACGTGTATCTAAAATTGATGTGCGGATGCATGTCATGCTAAAATTTAGTGCTAAATTACAGATTTCCATTTCACATATTACGTGTACTTTTACCACATTTTTCAGACATTTCAGATAATTCAATGCAAATTTTGTACACCCCTACTTTCCTTCCAGAAGCCGACTTCAGAACAATAGAGCAAGTTCTGGTCCTTTTTCTCCTGTATAAAGGAAACAAATTTCATCAGAAGCTTGAAAAAATTCCATCACACTACTTAAACATTGAAAAAACTACACTGATTCCTCCTTCTCCTTCTCCTCCAAGACTGTTTTATCCCATCCAAGACCATCAGTATTAATAAGCTGACATACCCTGACCTTAGGTGGACAGCGTCACACCAGGAGCTAGGGCGTTTCTAGGCTGGCAAAGAAGAAAGGCAGACCTTCTTTATTTGCACACCCAGGATCTGGAACAACAACCTCAAAGTCAACAGAACTGTTCTGACCCACATGCAATTCCAAACCAAACTCACACACATTTCTTCAAAAGGCATTATCAACCCACACACTAGGAACTGACTTGTTATCTGCTTCATTGAAATCAATCCTGAATTATACTGCTGGGATGTCAACCACTGCTCAGTTCTGCATTGCATCCCAGCTAGATTTGTGCTATCCCAGTACCCCCACCCATGGATCTACTTTAAAGTAGTTTTGATCTTAGAATCCCTATCAGCCCTAATTGCCAATTGCTATAGAGTATCCATAATGCTTCTGGGAAAAAGTTCTCATTGGTCATAGTCTTGCCAAAGTATATAGGCGAATCCCATTTTTGGGCACTTTTGTATAGAACCAGGACCACTATCACACATTTACAAATCAGTAATAGTAATAGCACTAAACATGTTGGGAGTCAAATGTCAAAGACGACCTCCCATGATTATACTCATTCAAAACTATTACAGAGTATCAGTAGCAATAGTGTCCAGCTACTGACTGTTTCACCTTTAAACTCTTCCACCTATTTATTTACGGATATAGGTATATCCTTGATAACATTGTTGGACTCACTGCATAATCCTCCATTACTATCTCACTTAACTCATCATTGAGACCACCACTTAAGTCCCTCAATATGATAGAGCGGCCATAAAGGCAACCACATGTTTTAAAAAGTTGTATTGGAATACATTTGCCTTCCTGGCAAAAAGCTGGTTCGATCTATATGAATAACCTTCAGAGCGCCAGGCGTAATTCGGTTAGCCCAGACTTTCATGAAAATGTTTTAGTCGGTATTGAATAGACTGATAAGTCTATATGAGTTAACGTCACAGGGATTCTTCCCCTTTTTAACAAAGCTAACAATATTTGATTCCTTAAATGTTGTGGGGGACCTCACAGCCATTTTTTACTGCATTAAAAAGCTCCACTAAAAACTTTATTAATTCTTCCTGCAACACTCTGTAAAACTCTATTGGAAGACTGTCATTGCCACCGGCCTTTCCCGATGGCATTGAGGCTATAACTTGACGAATTTCTAGTGCTGTGATATCGGCCACTGGATCGTCTGCAAATATTCAAAAATTGGGGTAGATTAAAGTCTAAGAAATACTAATGTGAAACTGTATATTTAGTCACATTTAGCTGCTTATAATGGGAAAGGAAGATTTCCGCAATCTCTTCCATTTCAGAAGCCAAAACCCCCAATCTGGGTTCCAGCAATTCGGTAATGAAAGCGACTTCCTTCGTCACCCAAGATGACTAAGCCAAAAATCTGCCCACCATCTGGCTTTCTTCATAGACTCGTTGTTGAAATGTATGAGAACTAATTATCTCTTTTCAAGATCAAGAAATTCCCTTAGCGCTAGTTTAGCTAGTTTAGCGGTAGACAGCCGCAGATCCTCTGACGTTTGCTCGGTCGATAAACTTGCCCTCATCTGACCTGCGTATCAACTGCAAGTTGAAGTTCAGAAATACGAACCCTCCGGACTTTCGATAGGGCGGCCATAAAGGCAATCATCTGCCCGCAGATAGATGCCTTAAAAGTGCCCCAAACAGAAAAAAGTGTTGCGGTGCCCTTACTAACCTGAAAAATCTCCTTGATCCATGTTTTAATGTTTATCAACCATTCCTGATTGGAGAGAAGGAGACGATCCATCTGCCACCTTTATCTTTCCCGTCGCCTTGTGTCTAATTCTATCTTGACACTAATGGCTGAATGGTCCGAAAAAACATTTGCTCAGATTGTCGGGAATAATAAGTATATTGTGTCATTTCCGAATGGGCTCTGTGCCTTGGATCTATCAGTTGATAATTTTGAATCATGACATATAATACCTTTTTAGTAATCAGCTTCAGCTGTTTTTTTTCTTTAAGGTATCCCTAGTTAAATCCTGAATAAAAGTAAAATTCCCACTATTTTTATTGGACCTGCCGCTCCTCTAATTAAATCATTGATATGAATAATAGGTTTTGGATCATCTAATATCAGGGCATAGTAATTCACAAGATTACATATATGGCCATTTACCCTGACAGTGATCCAAATCCAACTGCCATGGGGATCCCTCTGGCCCTGTATAATGTGCCGATCTAATCCTCATCCAGAATAAATTGCAAAACCCCTCATGGCCAACCCTGCAGAAGCCTTTGTATAGTATTTAGGAATACACACCTTCAGGTAATTCGACTTTAAATGGGTTTCTTGAAAACAAAGAATTTTAGGTGAAAAGGCATTGAGCCATCTAAGTAAGGTCCATACTTCGTTTTTATTGGCTAGCCCATTAACATTGACCAAAATAATTTGTATTTCAACCACCATTTCCAAAAGACCTTCTTATACGTAAAAGTCTGATAAACAAAAACTTTAGCAACATTACTTTCCTATCTAAGATTCTGATCTTGTTTAATACCCTTGACCCCCCCACACCCTCCCCACCCACACCCTCCCTCAACACTGGGAGCCATGTTGGAGCGCCCTGAGTGAACAACCCACCCCCACCTTCCATCATTATTCATGAAAATATATTGCTTTGTTTCTTTTCCTTTCATCCTTTCCTTTAAGCTTTCTGAGTAGAAATTGATTGCAGCATTTCTTGTGCTTTTTCTAAGTTTTAAACACGTGAAACCTTCCTTTTACTAATACTCGAAGTTTGCACTGTTGCGCTATTGCCACTTGTGCGCCCTGGGCCTCAAATAAGTAAAGGAGCTTCACAAACTTCTTTTGATACAGTGCTGCTGCTGCAGAAATATCTGAGAAGATTCGACAGCAGGGTACCTCATTAGTGGAAATTAATTTATTTGTATAGTTCCAGAAAGTACATGTTCTTTATTACGGTAATCCGCAAAGTTGACCAGGATTGGCCCTATATTTGCACTGTCTCAAGTTTATAAAGCACTGTTATGTGGAGTGAAGGTATTGCTTTTTTATAAAAACAACAATTTCCACAAAATGAAACGAGTCATATCAATTAAAATGCAGGTAAAATTGAATAAGAACATTCATACACCGATATATTCAATGGGTACTCCTTTACAGAACTGCAGATGCTTAAATTAGTCTATCTAATATATGCTTGGAGTATCACACTTTCCTTAAAAAAAAAAATCAGAAATTTCGCAAATGTTGGTAAATGGGATTTGCCACGTACACCTCTTTTAAAACATTGCAACACCATACGATTTACCATGTGTATTTCTTCTCTTAAACATTTGCTACCACTAATGGAAATGTTATGCTCTTTTCTCTGTAAGCAAAATTGTGTAGCTTATTTTCCATATATTCCTTATTCAACAATAAAATAGGGAAACAAAGTTAACTTTTGTTTCTTTTTTAAAGTTATACGCATGGACAAAGCATTAGTTGCATAGCCAATATCTTCAGTTCTAAGCAGGTACCTATGTCCAATAGTCCTTGATGTCTATTTATTTAAATTGATTAAGCTGAAACTTCATGAAAGTGTGCCTAATATTGGCATGTAAATCCATGGTCAAGTATCATTGACTGACAAAAATGAGAAAGGACCTTTAGCTTACTTAAGTCAATCTTGTCCTTCTGCAAACAAAGATCTTGAATAACCTTACAACTATTGATCTTATTTGCAATTTTGACAGACATTGATTAAACAAAGGCACATCAGCTGTGTATCTCAATATCAGCTTCTTAGGAAAATTTATTAAATACATTCCTTTATGCAGCAAGACATAATTTAAGTAACACTTTCACAAATTAGCACTCTACCACACCCAGAAGGAGGGCTAGTCCTTTAGAAAAAGAAAATCAGTGCACAGTAGAATAAAGCAGGTCCACCTTTTAGAAAGGTTTCAGTACAGCACTGACTCAACCCCTTCATATGATTGCCCACTTGAAATTATGATCCAAGATAAAGGAGCTTCAAGAAACAGCTGCCCTAAAAGTACTTCTAAAATATGCATATCTTTGGCCCTGGTTGGTCATGCCTTTTTAGGCATACCTTATGTACTTTTGATAAACATTATTATCTCCTCCTACGTCTTCTCCCCTGACTTATTTGATTGTGAGGGCGCCGCGAATCACAGGCACACCCAGTTCCTTTCCAAAAGTAGAAAGCCGCTCGCAACCTCTAGTCTAAGTTGTGTCTTGCAGACACCCAGGAGGGGGCGACTCAGTTTTGGCTGCAGCGTTGTTTTTTGGCTATCCTTTATGTGGAGAACAGATGGAATACTCTACACATTCTTGGACAGCACAATGAGTTTGTTTGAGGAGTCGGGCTCCTGGGCTGTAGACTGCCTGAGGGAAGGTGCCAGAGGTTTGTTTCCAGGTTGAGAACATGGCAAAGGGATTTTCCAGCATGCTTCTGTTTTTTTTGGCCCTGGGGGAATTTGGAAGTGTGCACAGCAGTTTCAGGGGCAGGTGAGCGCCTCAAATGACATGCTGCCTTTATATTAAAGATGCTGAATTCTGAAGCTGTGAAAATAAGACAAGGCGTCTCCTGAGCTGCTTAGTGGTGGGGAGACATTTGCTAGTTATTTTAATCACATGGGGGTTATCTGAGACAGCTGAGTCTCATTTACTATGGTGATGGCTAGCCTGCTGCAGCACCTAGCATGAGTACATTTCCAGGGAGGATCATGTTAGAAGTAACCTCGGATTCAAGGAGCCAGTGGCTCAGACAAATGAAGAGGGTCTCTTCCCTCAGTATGCCAAGCCTTCGCTTTTGTCTCTAACTCTTCATAAGAGAATAAAGGAACTAATCTTCAGGCTCTGGAAGGAGGTGGATCAATCCAGTATTCTGAGCTTTCTACAAAAGGTGTGCGTCCTCACAGAGGGGAAGGTGGCATATTTTTGCTTACATTAGAGTGGATTCCATCCTGTCACCTTTGATTAACACGACAGTGATTAAACCAGATGATTGCTCGCCTGCCAATGCTGTGGATTGGAAAATGATGGTGCTCCTAAGAAATCTTTTGGTGCCAGTTCTGTGTCCATGAAGGTGGCTACTTATGCGGCGTACATGGCACAGTCTTTAGTAAAGGTCTTTGAGTCTCTCATTACTGCCATCCGGGAGAATGTTTTACAGATCTGATTTGCTGCTGCAAATGGAAATGGTGGCGAAACTGTTAGCCAATATATTTTCTTTAATTATTATATCCTCAGAAGTGGCTTCAGGTGCTTCCATCCTGACACGTCAGCATTTATGGCTGTGTGTTAGAAATGGGGGTCTCAAGTTGGCAAGGGCTTGCGCCTTTGTCCAAGTAGGGACCCTTCTTCCTAGTCAGGATAAGGGAATTACACTCCTAAAATAACCCCTGCTCACCCCCCTTGGTAGCTTGGCACGAGCAGTCAGTCTTATCTTATAGGCAGTGAATAAAGCGTTTGCACATAACCGACAGTAATACAGTGTAAGCAGTACAAAAGCACACCACACCAGTTTAGAAAAATAGCCAATAGTTTTTATATACAAGACTAAAAATTATAAGAATCCACAATACAGTACTTAAAAATCTACAGTTAGCAAAATACACTTTAAAAACAGTTCCTTGATGTCGATAGCTCCATCCGGGGCTGTCACGGCATTGTGAGCAAATAAATCCAAACAGTTCAGGATGGTCGTGGCGTCGCGGACCAGCTATGGTGTCTGGAAGGCTCGCAAGCAGTACCTGTTAGAGATGCAGCATGCCGAGGCCCTTGAAATCACTTGCGTTGCAGGTCGAGCTCCTTTCTGTTGGGATCAGGAGCTCTGGCATGGACAGGTGTCGGGTGCTGCGGCCGAAGTGCAGTGGTGCGGCGTGTGGTGCCCTCAGGTCACGGTGCAAGCAGCGGCTCGGTGGCGACATCAGATAAAATTGTCGGTGAGACCAAGGTCACGGTGCGGGGTGAAGGCGGTGCTAGTCACGGTGCTGGCAGGTCACAGTGCAAGCAGCCGCGTCGTCGTTGCTGAAGTGCTGTTGTCGGCTGACGAACGGGAGTCAATGGTGCAGGCGTCGGTAGGCCAAGGCTGCGGTGTGGCATGAGGGCGATGCGCCATGTAACTTCACGAGCAGTGCCGTCGAACCAAGGTGCAAGCAGCGATGTCGATTTCGGCGTGGAGTGACAGCATTGGGGAGGCCAAGGCATCGTCGTGAAGAGAGGCGGTGCGGAGTGCGGTGCCCACTGTCACGGTGCGAGCAACGGTTCGGTGGCGGCATCAGCAGGCATCGTCGGTGAGGCCGCGGTCACCATGCGGCGTTGCGGCGGTGCTCTCTGCAGTGCCCAGGCTTTGGCGTGAAGCGAGGCGTTGCGGAGTGTGGTTCCCTTAGGTCACGGTGTGAGCAGCAGCTTGGTGGCGGCATCAGTAGAAGCCGTAGGTGAGACCAGGATTGCAGTGCGGCATTGCGGCTGTGCCCTCTGCCGTGCCTTCAGGACACAGAGTCAGCAGCGTCATCGTAAACATTGTTGAGTTGCTTTTCTTCTGTCGCAGCACAAAACACACAGTGCCCAGTGCTGAGGGCAGAAAAGCGTGAAGTCCTTGCTGTTCCTGAGACTTCTTGAACAGGGGGCAAGCTCTACCTCAAGCCCTTGGAGAAACTCAAAAAAGTAGATTGCAGAAAGTTCAGTCCAGTCCTTTCACTGCCCATGTATAGCATTTGATTCCCAGGCCCTGGCACACTCAGTGCTCTTTACTAGGGGCTGACAAAACAATCAAACAGCCAATCATAGAAACACCAATCCATAACATACTTTACCACAGGGGCACTTGCACTTTACCACTGATCAGCAGTGCAAAATGTGCGCAGAAACACTATGCCAGCAAAAACAGAGTCAAAACTGGGAGGGCAGAAAGCAAAAACTCACGGGAAACATGATAAAAGATGCCAAGTCTAACAATGCGGGACTGGAAAACTGATTATGCGGAGAAAGCTTCCCTCCTGAAAATTCCCTTCAATTGGAATATGTTGTTTGGAGACCAGTTGGATGTGACCATTATGAAGTCTTTCAAAGACAGGGAGCACACTTTTGTCTACAAGGAGGAAGCCTCCAAGGGCCAGATGTACAACCCTTTTTTGAGGCCCCAAATGGGAGATCAGTCTGTTTGCAACCGCAAAAAAGGTTCCAGGCATGTACAAATGCTATTTTGCAAGTCACTGACTCGCAAAATAGCATTTGCGACTCTCAAAATTAGGAAGGGGCCTCCCTTCCTAATAGCGAATCACTATGCCATGTACTGTTGTTTTTTTTACCACATTTGCGGCTGAAAAACACTTGCAGGTTACCATATACTTGAAGTAGGTGGTAAACCACTCACAAACGGGAAGGGGTCCCCAAGGGACCCCTTCCCCTTGTGAATGTGTGCGTAAATATTTTTTAAGAGCAGGCAGTGGTCCCAGGGCTTCTGCATTTGTTTTTTAAAAGTGCTTTATTTAAAAGCAGTCCCAGACATGGTGGTCTGCTGCCCCCAGCAGGCCACTATCCCTGGGAGTGCTAGCCAGTCCCAATGGCGTGGCAATTTGCGACAGCCTTATTAATATTCATGAGGCATGCAATTTGTGACCCCATTGGGAATCGCAAACAGTGTCTGAGATTGTTGTACATTAAGTTTAACAAGTCGCAAATTGCGAGTCGCAATTTTGCGTAATTTGTGAATCTCTAAACTTAATGGTCGTACATCTGGCCTCTAATCCTAATGCTCCTGGATCGGGGATTATAAAGGATTTTTCTAGGAAGGATTCGAAGGGTTATTCTTTAAGAAGAAGGCGGTTTCAGCAAAGAATATACTCCAAAACTCAGAAATCTGGGAAACAGACAGAAACAAGCAAGAATCATTCCTGACTAGTTTCTCCTTCTCGAGGGGGATTGCTCAGTTGGAGGGAAGTTGTTGGTTTTTGGCAGCATTTGCAATGAGTGCATCAGAGATCAGTGGGTGCTCAGTCTACTCAGGAGAGGCTATGTGATTGAGTTTGTTAAAACACCTCTGGATTCAAGCACTCTCACTACCTGGATTCCCAGGAATCCAGTACAGAGAGAGGCTTTGTAGTCCAGCGTTCTAGACATCTTGACAAAAAGGGCAATTTTGGAAGTTACAGCACTGGAAAGGGGCAATGACGTTTTCTCTATTCTGTTCCTGGTGCAGAAGGCAAATGGAGAGTACAGGACAGTTCTATACCTAAGAGGAGGGAATCAATGAGTAAAGGCCATCCATTTCAAAATGCTCTCCTTGCAGCAAGTTTTTCCTTTAGTGTAAAAAGGAGACTCCCTGGCAACTATCTATCTTCAGGATGCCAATCATCATGTCTCTATTTAGAGACATCACCAAAATGTCTGTGTTTTGCAGTAGGGCCATTGCACTTCCAGTTTCAGGTGCTGCTCTTCGGTTTAAAATCAGTACCAAGGATTTTTACCAAAGTCCTGGCTCCACTGGTGGAGTTACTGCATCAGGAGGCCATTGCACTCCTTCCATATTTAGACAACTGTCTGGTATTCTCATCTTCCCCAGTAACCACAATGGCTCATGTCACAAGAGTGCTTTTGGGGCTGGAACATCATGGGTTTCTGGTGAATCAGAAGTCTCATCTGACGCCTATTCAGGATCAGACTTTTATTGGCGCAATGTTCTTAACTAACATATTGGTCTCACTGACAGAGAATAGGATCAAC
This sequence comes from Lissotriton helveticus, assembly GCF_964261635.1. Lineage (NCBI taxonomy): Eukaryota > Metazoa > Chordata > Amphibia > Caudata > Salamandridae > Lissotriton > Lissotriton helveticus. The sequence continues at coordinate 1,545,501,998 of NC_136063.1, read as the reverse complement.
AAGATTCACTCACATTTGTCAGAATTAATGGTGCAGGATAATCCACCAGAGGCAGCCTGGACATAGGTGTAAAGTGATTTTGTGGCAACCATTTTTCTGGTGCCATTGGCCAGGTACCATCTGAACATTGTGGTGAGATTCATTTTGAATCATTGGTCCCCAATATCCCAAGATTTATCTGTAAGGACTCCACAGAAAATTGTAATGAGAGAGGAGCTTTGTTGGTGGATGGAGCCCTCACACATTGGGAAGGGGATCAACTAAATGCCCCAGACACGGACCATCTTCACAACCAAAGACAGCTCGGTAGGATGGGGAGCTTGGATTGGTGCATGGCAAGTGCAGGGTCTCTGGTCAAGGGTGCAGCAGTTGAGGTCCTCCAACGGGAGGGAGGTAGAAGGAATTTATCAGGCACTGCTCACATTTACTCCCATGTTGAGGGGCAAGAGTGTCCTGGTGTGGAAGGACAACAACACAGTCAAGTCATACCTCAACAAAGAAGGGGGCATAAGTTCTCCAGCATAGTCATGGATCTCCGATCAGCTCTTTCTATGGGTGCAGGGCATCATTAGTTGAGAGCAATCAATTTACATTCAGGGGAAGCTGAATGTCACAGCAGACAAATTGAGCTGGGAAATTCCCTCCTCTCAGAACTTTTGTCTAACCAGGGAGGAATTTCACAAGATTTGCCAGGAGTGGGGATAATCAAGTAGTGTTTTTTGTTTGCATCAGCTTAGAATGCCCTTCTTACCCTATTCTGTTTGTGGGTGAGATAGGAGAGGGCTCGGGCAGTGGGTGGCCTTTCTTGTCCTTGGCCAAAGGGGATCCTTTATGCCTCCCAGTCTTTCCCTCTGATTCTGAGGTTCTTGATCAGGTTGAAAGAAGAGAATTCCGTGGTATTACAGCATGGCCCCGCTCTGCTTGGTACCATCTGATAATGACTATGAGGATCAGCTAGGGGTTCCTTCTTGGAATAGCTCCGTCCGTTCTAGCATTACCCTGCCTTCAGGTCAAAGCATGGCGAACCCTCAGGCTGATGGCTTGTAGGTTGAAAGGGTAGGGTTCAATCAATCAATTTAATCAAACATTTTTAAAGTGCGCTACCCACCTGTGAGGGTCTCAAGGCGCTGAGGGGGGGGCAGCTACTGGTCAAACAGCCAGGTGTTGAGGAGTCTCGTGAAGGTCAGCAGGTTCTGGGCCTGTCAAAGATGGAAACCCGTCTGCGCCCGTCTGCGCCCGTCCGCGTCTGGACCACGCCCAGCGCCAGAACCCCTGGACCCCGCGGACGCCACGGCGCCCGTCTCCGCTATGACGTCAAGCACTCTCCACGCACTCAACACCGGACGACCACACACCTGCTCCCTGGCTGCCCTGAAGCGCACCCACAGACCCTTCTGCTGCCGGAACTGCAGCTTCACCAGCATCCGATCCACCAACCCACCCACCGGGAAAGAGTGCAACCACCTCAGATGCATCCTTCTCAACACCTACTCCGCCCGCAAACACGCCGTTGATCTCTGGGACCTACTCGACTAAACCGCCCCAGACATCGCCTTCCTGCCGGAGACCTGGCTGAACCCCTCCTCGGCACCCGACATCGCCATAGCTATCCCGGACGGTTAGAAGATCACTCGCAGGGTGTCAGAATGCTAACTTATCAATTATAAGTCTTACCGATTCTTGCACGGGAACAGAGATGATAGGTCCCAAATCCCTCTCGGCAATGCCAGTAGGTCTTTTTCTCAGAACCTTCCTGTCATTACCTTGGGGGACGGGGGAATTGCATAAAATAACAAACAGAGAAGAGACTGGTCCAGAATGGGTTCCTTCAGTCAGCCTTGGGTTGAATTTGTCTGTTCAGCCAATGGAACCTGAAATTTAATGCAACATTACTACCAACCACTTCTACTCTATATCTAGAATCACTCTGCTAACGTATCTCACCCACCCTAGTTCTTCTGGACTTGTGCTTCTCTTCTAATTTCTTAGTGACGTCTTTTCTTCCTCATCGGTTAGTTGTTACTAATAGAGAAAATAAATATTAGTTCTTCTAGTCTTTTAACCTAGTGACTATTTACTACTCTATTTATATAAGTGCACTTACTTCACTAACTGATAAGGATTTCTTTATAATGGGGTTCTGGTGATTCATCTTCTTCTGTTTAATTAGAGCGTCTTCACTTCCTAACGCTGTTTATTCTTCACAGGTTACTGCAGGAAGTTGACTTCTACCTCCGTTTTGGGTAAGTATTTACATATGTACTTGTGAGCATTCTTTGCATATAAATGTCTTTATTGCCCAAATAACTAACTTCCTCTTTTTCTCACTTTTCTTATTCTCTCGACTTTCTCTAGGATTTCTACAGAGACTCATAAATCAGGTACATATTCTTTAACCTTCAGGAATATTTCTAAAAAGGGTTTCACTTAGCTTCGTTGTCTTTTTCTCTCCTCAGCTGTGAACGCATTTAATCTCACCCTCAGCTCCGTCTATTCAAACTCTTGTTTTCTGACTCGCGCTGACCTCCGAGCACCGAGTTGTGTCAACAAAGGCTCCCCAAGGTTTCTGGGAATTACTAAGCAAATATTTTCTTAACTACGTGACTAATTTTGGAAACATAACTGAGCGCTGCTTCGAAACGACCTTTCCGCAGGAATCTTTAGTGAAGTGCGTCGTTTCTGTGGAGCTCGCGCTGCGACTTAATTCTCATGCAGCTGCGGATTGGAGACTAGACCGCTCACCTGCAGTTCTCCCTTTGCGGCCCGCTTAAGCCTCCATTGTTGAACCCGATCAGTCCAGGTGCAGCGGCCAGAGGATCCTTGATCCATTTGAAGTGAATCTATCCCACAAATGATAGGGCCAGGTGCAACGGTTCTGACACAGGGACCGCACCAACAGAGTAAGAATCGCCATCATCCACAGGAACACTCTCAGAGTCTCGACCAACACCGACAACACCCTCAGCACCACCGAACACCTGCACTTCCAGATCCACAGCAATCCTAACACCACCCTCAGAGGAACCCTCATCTGCAGACCACCCGGACCCCGAACACAGTTCAATGACTCCATCGCTGAATTCGTCAGGACACACGCCCTCACCTCCACAGACTACATCCTTCTCGGGGACCTGAACTTCCACCTCAAGAACAACAACGACCGCAACTCCACTGCCCTGATTGACAACCTCGGACTCAGCCAACTCATCACAACTCCCACCCACTCTGCTGGCCATACGCTTGACCCCACCTACTCCGCAAGCTCCCACGTTTCCTTCAACCACACCACCGAACTCACTGGAACGACCATCGCTGTATCCACTTCACCTTCCGGAAACCTACCACGCACCACCGCACCCAACAGACCCCCCATCACTGCTGGAGTAAAGTCACTGAAGACCAGCTAACCACCACCATCGCCTGAAGCCCACCCACCGACCCAGACATCGCCGCCTGCAACCTCAGAAAATGAATAGACGACTGCGCCAACACCCTCACCCCAATCAAGAAACCCTCCAACAAACACCACAGCAAGAAAGCCAGCTGGTTCACTGAAGACCTCCAGACCTCCAAGCAAACCTGCCGAAAGCTAGAGGGGAAATAGCACTGTGAACAAACACCGGACAGTTACGCAGCCCACAAGAACACCACCTGCAGACACCATCACCTCATCAGATTCGCCAAAAGGGCCTCCTTCAAAGACCGCCTAGAGAACAACGCACACAACAGCAAAGAGCTCTTCAACATCGTGAAAGAACTCTCCAACCCCAGCTCCAACACCAATTACATCCCACCCTTGCAAGACCTGTGCGACTCCCTTGCCACCTTCTTCCATCGCAAAATCACAGACATCCATGACAGCTTCAACGCCACGATCACCGCCACAACCACTGAGACCCCCGTCCCCACGGCCACCATCCACACCAACCCCCTGCTCTCCTGGACCAACATAAACTACGACAACACCATCAAAATCATAAACCCCATCCACTATGGATCTCCGTCAGACCCATGCCCACCCCACATCTTCAACATAGCCAGCACCACCATTGCACCCCATCTCCTTCGAGATAGCAACCTTCCCAGAGAGCTGGAAGCACGCCAAGATCAACGCTTTACTCAAAACACCCAAGGCTGACCCCAAGGACCTCAAGAACTTCCTGCCCCTCTCCCTGCTCCCGTTCATGGTGAAGGCCATCGAGAAGATCGTCAACAGACAACTGACCCACTACCTTGAGGAGGACAGCATCCTGGACCCTTCCCAGTCCGGGTTCCGCAGCACCCACAGCACTAAAACTGCCCTCATTGCTGCCACCGATGACATCAGGGGCCTGCTGAATTACAGAGAGACCGCTGCCCTCATCCTCCTGGACTTGTCAGCTGCCTTCGACACTGTCTGCCACCGCACCCTTCGCACATGCCTCCACGATGCTGGGATTCAAGACAAGGCTCTGGACTAGACCACCTCCTTCCTCTCCGGCAGAACCCAAAGAGTTCGCCTCCCGCTTTCCGCTCCGAAGCCACCAAGATCATCTGTGGCGTAACCCAGGGCTCATCCCTCAGCCCAACATTGTTCAACATCTACATGGCACCGCTCGCCCTCGTTGCCCGACTGCTCGACCTCAATATCATCTCCTATGCCGATGACAACCAGCTGATCCTCTCCCTCACCAAGGACCCCCTCACCGCCAAAACCAACCTCCACAAAGGAATGAAAACCGTCTCCGAGTGGATGAAGAACAGCCAACTGAAGCTAAACTCAGACAAGATGGAAGTCCTCATCCTCGGCCCCTCACCCTCGGCCTGGGACAACTCATGGAGGCCGACCGCACTGGGAACAGCTCCAACACCCACGACCACGCTCGACTCTATCCTCTCCATGACAAAACAGGTCAACACTGTCTCATCCTCCTGCTTCAACACCCTCTGCATGCTCCGCAATATCTACAGGTGGATCCCCACCTAAACAAGAAAAATGGTCACCCAGGCCCTCGTCAGCAGCAGACTGGACTACGGAAATGTACTCTATGCAGGAGCCTCGGCCAAACTCCTGAAACGACTTCAACGCCCACCAAAATGCCTCTGCGCACCTGATCCTCGACATCCTTTGCCACAGCCACATCACTCCCCACCTGAAAGACCTTCACTGGCTCCCCGTCAACAAGAGGATCACCTTCAAGCTCCTCACCCATGCACACAAGGCACTCTACAACACCAGACCAGCATACCTCAACAGACGTCTCAGCTTCTACACACCCACCCACCAGCTCCACTTCACCGATTTTGCCCTCGCCACAGTCCCCCGCATCCGAAGCGCGACCTCCGGTGGCAGATCGTTCTCCCACCTAGCCGCCAAGACCTGGAACACCCTCCCCATCCTCCTACGGCAGACCCAGGACCTGCTAATTTTCAGAAGACTTCTCAAGACCTGGCAATTTGAGCAGTAGCAGTCCCCCCCTCCCCCAGCACCTTGAGATCCTCACGGTTAAGTAGTGTGCTTTACAAATGTTCTGATTGATTGATTGATTGGGGTGGGTGTTCCAAGTCTTGGTGGCGAGGTGGAAGAAGGAACTGCCGCCAGTGGTTGTTCGGTGAATGCGTGGGACGGTGGCGAGGGCGAGGTCGGCGGAGCGGAGCTGGCGGTTGGGGGATGCTGGTCGGCATCGTGGAGTGCTTTGTGAGTGTTGGTTTGTGAGTGTGGGTGAGGAGCTTGAAGGTGATCCTCTTGTTGACAGGAGGCCAGTGCAGGACCATCAGGTGGGCGGAGATGTGGGTTAGAAGTAAAGGGGGTCTCTGGAAAGGTGGCTTCCTCCATTCAGGCGTCCAGGAGACCTTCCACACTTTCTTCCTATTCCAGACATTGGGCCACTTTTAAGAAATGGTGTACCACTAAGCATTTAGTCCTGCAGTCAGTTGAAATAGTGAAGATGCTGGATTTCTTTCACAATGTTTTTTTATTCTGGGATTAAAGGTTTCCAGTCTTGAAGTCCAGAGGGCACCTATTAGGGATTTTACAATGTCTAGGAATAATTTGCAAGACACATATATGTTCATGGAACCTTTCTTTAGTCTTGTAGGTGTGGTAGAGATCTCCTTTTGAATCTCTTGACAGAGTAGATTTGAGATCACTTAGCTGAAAACCTACTGCTTGTTTGCAATTACATCATGGAGGGGGTTGGGGCAATTGGGTTCTTATCAGTAGGGCATCCCTTGTTAAGGGTATTCGAGGACAGGCTAAATTTTACATTTTGGGCCTTTGTTCATCCACAAGGTGAATTCAGTGTTTCACAGAGAACAGGAGGTTATGTTACCGGTGTTTCATCCCAATCGTTTTCCCCATGAGGCGGTGGAGCTACATTCTTTAGATGTTAAGCGGACCATTCTAATTTATTTGGATAGGGTTTCTGATTTCAGGATTACATCTTCATTGTTTGTTAATTTTCGTCCTGCTATGAAAGGATCTAAACCTTCAAATCAGACTCTGTTTGTTAATTTTCGTCCTGCTATGAAGGTTGATCAGATATCTGATAGCACTGGCATATAGGGAAGCAGAAACTGTGTCCAGCAAGGGTGGAAGGTAGATCCCCTAGAGCCAAGTATACTTTCCTTGTGGAGGCTCAGGGAGCATTTTTGATTGAAACTTGTAGAGCTGCAACATGGGCTACGTCCTTTACTTTTGTGCAACACAACAGAGTGGTGCTGAAAATTGACTTGGAGGAGGTTTTGGGGTCAAGGTGCTGTATTTTATGAAGTAATAGAGGGTTTGATTCCATTATAAAATAAACTGGGCGGTGAATGAACTGTCAGGTGTCCTGGTCAATGATATTGCTTGCTATGTCTCACTATGTAATTAATTATGGGGGGAAACGTAGGAGGAGGTAAAGCTTCAATTACTTACCAGTAATACTCCAAGTACATATTCACCTTAATTGATTAACCCCTCCCTCCCTGTTATGACCAGGCCAAATGTATGAGGTGGGGCTTGTGTCAACTAAACAGGAGGTCCCGGGGGTGTGGGGGCTTTCTACTTTTTTTGGAAAGGAACTGGATGTGTCTGTGAGGCGCAGTGGTCTCACTATGTAATTAATTAGGATGAAAACGTACTCGGAGTAAATCAAATCAAATTTCCTTTATTCGGCATTTCAACAACACCATAAAAGTACATTATTCATACTATAAAAACATTTCATTAAAAAAGGAAGCAGGAATAAACGAATCAAATATACAATATTCATCAGATTCATTTAGTGGACCTTAATCTTTCTGAAATCCTCAAAAACTGTATCACACAGAATAATGTCAGGGGATCTCTCGACTCCTTTAAAAAAACAAGAGCTTCTCTTGCTGATCTTAAATTAGCTTTTTTAAAAAGATGTATTAAAAAGCAGCGTCTAGGTGCATGATAAAATGGACATAATAATAATAAAGGGTATCCTGAGGAGATCGATGATCGCAGCCACAGGGACCCTTTGACTCAACTACATTAGTGAATCCCGCAGGTTCAGATAAAAGGTGATGAAGCAAGTTGATTCTAAAACGCGTTAATAAAAACCTATTGTGCAGGTTGTATACAAGGGAGAGGTAGGGCTCCATCCCACTAGGGGGTTTCACTGTCATAAACCTGTACGGTGTGCTTATTCCTTTCCTTCATTTCTCGTGGCCTGGTGGTAAGTTTGGAGAGCTTCTCATTTACTCTTGCATAATCTTGTTTTGTAATGTTCTGGGGGGTTTGAGAACAAATTTCCACAACCAATGCTCTCCAATGCCCTTTTCACATACTTTAGCCAGGGAATAGACATACCTTTCTCACTCCCCAGACAATCTATGATAATCAGCCGCGACAGATTGGCATCCTGATTAACCCATAGTTTTAGCCAGGCCATGAGTGGTCTGTTCCTCACCCTGTCCTCCAGGTACTTACAGCCAAGTTCCTCATGTGCTATATATGATGATACAGATTTGGGGACTTTAAGCAGCCTCCTTAAGAATGTATTTTGCTTGGTCTGTAAACTAGTTGCGTTTACCATTCCCCATAACTCTGCCACGTACACAACCTTCGCAACAGTGATCGAATTGTGCATGGTCAGTGTTAGACCTGTCTGGCTTTTTGCGTAGTCCCTCCAACTTATTATTTATTTTGCCCCTTTTTGCCCCCCATACTTTTACTAATTTTTTGTGTCCACTAGCTTTTCTAGGTGTTGGTGAAGGGGATAGGTGTTCTTTCCCCCCCTCATAGTTTTTCACCTCAGGCCTAGAGGCCTGTTCTGACAGGAATAAAGTTGGAGTCACAAAATGGTGGCTACCAACTGCCCTAACTGCCAAACCCGGAACCTGTCCCATAGAGTAGAATAGGGCGTTCTAGAACCTTCTGGTCCCTTCTGGACTCCTGAGGGTCAGCCTATAAAAGGCGGAATGCTGGACAGCCATTTTGTCTTACTGGAGAGAGTCAGCTGGAGGACAGGCTGTAGCTTAAGGTGGGGGTAGGATAGTCAGAGGATTGACCTATTGATTCACCACCCTTCCTCCCTTGGGTTATTTGTCCTGACCCTGCTGCTTTGGATGACTGGAGACCCTGGGCGCCTGGTTAACCCCTAGTCTAGTAATACAAGGGGGTGTAAAAAGGAGAAGGAGACTGCAGCGCTGCGGAGCGCAGTCCTCTGCCCAGTAAAGAGACTGTTTCTGAGGGAAGCCTAATCCCCTCCTTACCCAGTAGGAACAGAGGCTTAGGGCGGAACCTGAGGGAAGTGACCCTTAGATACTTCTCTTATCAGCTAAAAGGGTCTGTGAGCAGGAGAGGAGTCACTCGCCATAAAACTCAAGTTTATTCCCCCTTTCCCTGTTACCTGGGGCAGCCTTGCCAGGGAGGAATTGAGGTGACTGTGGTGGGGCTGGAAACGTGTCCTCAGCGGGCACCACGGAGTGCACTGGCCGCCTGAATCAGCCCACCGACGTTGTCCTGTATCCGGTGACTGCGGCGGTAGAACTGTGAGGAGAAGTGCCCTTCCTCTTTCCTGGGTTTGAGAGAGAGTGCTGGCCCTGCCGAAGGAGCGTGACTGCTGGCGCGTGGGGGCGGGACCGGAGGAGGCAGTCCCAGTGAGCCGAGCAGACTCCGTCCTGAGCCGCTGTACTCCCGCGCATGCCCGGTCGCGCCGCGCTCCGTCAGGAAGGTGGAGGCGGGACCAGACGGGGAAGCGCCGGGAGCCCAGCAGCGGCTAGGAAGCGTTGAATCATCTCTTCCCCGCTCAAGCGCCTCACGGGAGAGCCGGCGCGAGCGGGAGGGGAGAGCTGAGGAGCCCAGAAGCGGCCTGTAAGCATTGTAGAGATCTCTTTTCCCCGCTCGAGCGCCACACGGAGGAGCTGGCTCGAGCGGGAGAGGGGAGCTGAGGTGCCCTGGAGGCTGGTGGGCCTTGCCAGCGCTTGGCTCCTTTGTCCTGTCAAGCGGTTACCCCCACCCTCTGGCGTTTCAAGACTACAACTGGAAAACCCTACCACAAGTAAGGAGAATAACACGAGGGCAGGGGAGCGAGACTTAACAAGTAGGGGAATAAAGAGTCTATTCCAGAGTGTGAAGTGCCCTTGGGGAATCCCTGAATGGAATACATGAAACGTTACTCTAATTGGAATAGTCACATTTCCAGTTGTCAGTAGTGAGGAGGAAGGAAAGGAGTCCCCTTTGCTAGAGGAGTACAGGCTCTACTTCAAGGAAACTACTGTGCTTTGATGGGAAGGTGACAAGCCAAAAAAGGGGAATTGTAAGGTTGACAATGAAATGGTTATTGCATATCTGGCTAAATGTAAAGTGCTGACTCTGCCTCTTCTAAAGTAATGTTTGTGATGAAAGTTACAGAAAGTCATAATAGCAAAATGTAATCAATTCTAGAGTTTAATGAGATGTACTGTTAATACTGATTAATGTGATAAGTTGATACTTCTGAAAGTGCTATTACTAATTTTTCATGACATCCGTATGTACGGAGTTATGATTTCCAGAGGTATAAAACAGAGAATATTTTTATAAAGCAGCTCTTATTTTTCCATAATTTGGTGTAGTGTCATTTTTGTGTGTGTTATTGCGTGGAGTTACTGCTGGGTGGTTTGCAACCTTCACACTTGTGCCTCTAGCAATTGTGCCCTACCCTAGGCCAGGCTACCCTAGGTGACCGGTCATCCCAGGTTCCAACAAATTGGTGTCTAGCGGTGGGATCCTGACTGTGGTTGCAGCTACTCAGTAGTAATTAAACGTAATACACTAGCCTACACCAGGAGTTTTCTCCTAGAGGCTCTCCTAATTTGTCTTTTTGTTTTTCCAAATCTGTTCCTGGTGGTGGGTGGAGGTAGCTTTAGGTTGCCCTTGCAACTCTAATTTCCTGGTGTGTATAATCTGGTTTTGCCTATTTCGAAATGGAGTTTGCACTAGAAAACCTAGATACCTATTCTGTGGCTCAGCTGAAAGATTTCTGCCAGAAAATGGGGGTATTTTTTAAGCATGGTGCCAAGAAGGGGGAACTCCAGACCAGTCTAAGGGCTTGGGTGGAGGCACACAAAGAAGGGACGGAGGAGGAGGAAGGGACAGACCGGGACACGGTTGTGGAGATAGAAGGATTATTCCACTCTGAGGGGGAAAACCTAATCCCAGGACCAGTGTCCTACTCCAGGAAGGGCAGTAGTTCCTCTGGGGGAAGCTTAACTGAAGCCGAGCTTACTGACAGGAGGGAAAAAAGGCAATTGAGATGGGAGTTGGCTAAGCTGGAGCAGGAGAAAGAGGAGCGGAGGATGGTTCATGAGTTCAGGTTAAAAGAGCTAGAACTCCAGGCCCTGCAAAGGGGGCCCTCTCCTGTAATAAATGGTGGCAGCGAATCCAAAGAAACAGCTAGGGAGTCCAGACCCTATTTGTCAAAAGACCTTATTGCTAGCTTCAGTCAGGGAGATGACATAGCCAAGTGGTTGGCTGCCTATGAGGTCTCCTTAAGAGCCCATGGGGTGCAGGAGAAGCACTGGGGGGGTGGTTTGTATAGGTACATGCCTCCTACTGGTCGGGACACCTTGCTGGCCCTGGAACCAGAGGAGCAAACCAACTACCCCATCATGAAGCTAGCATTGGTAAAGAAGTTTGGGCTTACCCCAGAAAGGTATCGCCAGAAGTTCAGGGGGAGCCACAAGTTAAGCACTCAGAACTGGGTGGACTTCCTTGATTATGCAAGAAAGGCATTAGAGGGCTGGGTAAAGGGCAGTGAGGTGAAGGACTATGAGGGGTTGTATGATCTATTTTTGAAAGAGCACCTCCTTGAGAAATGCTTTCCCGAACTGCGCCAACACCTAGTGGACAGCAAGCTGACCAATCCCCGGAAGCTTGCAGAGGAGGCGGACATCTGGGCAAGTACCCGGGTGTCCTCAAAGGGGACTGGAGGGGATTCCCAAAAGACCGGACAGGGCGCCCCCCCAGAAGAAGGAGGGGGGAGATAAAAAGAGGGAGTTCTCTAAAGGTCCCCAAAACAGTTTCCAAGGGAAGGGAACAGGTTTCATCCCTTAATCAAACCCGCCCAGAAACCCTAATCCTGGCCAAAGCCAGCAGCCAAGGGTTCTCCACTGTTTTGAGTGTGGTGGTGTTGGACATTATAAGGGAGATGTCAGATGCCCAAAGAGACCACCCCCTCCCACCGGAGGAAAACCACCGGGAGTAGCTAGTGTAGCGCTCGGGGAGGAGTTGCCCTTAGATAAGGGGGGTGAGTGGGCGGGTGTCACCTTAGTGTCCCTGGGAGAACGGGAGATGGTTCCTAAGATCCAGGTGCCCCCAAATACTGCAAAGTATGGGCAAAGGGTCACCATCAATGGCCAGAGAGGGGAGGCTCTGAGAGATACAGGAGCCAGTATGACTATGGTGAGAAGTCAACTGGTGTCTCCAGAGCAGGTGGTTCCCCATGTACTCCACCCCGCCGCGATGGCTGACGGCAGAATGGGCCACTATCCAGTGGCTGAGGTTCCCTTTGAGTGGGAAGGGGTTGCAGGTTCACTTCGAGTTGCCATAAGCCCTGCCGTGCCAGTTGATTGTCTGCTGGGGAATGACATGGAGCACAACACTTGGAGAGAGGTGGAATACCGGACGCACTCTGCGATGCTGGGTACACCTGACTGGGCCTGTGTGAGCACACGGTCTGCGGCTGCCCGGAGAGGGAGTTCGCCTGGGTTGGAGCCTGGAACAATGGCCCAACCCGCTGCCAAAAAGGGACAGATCCGAAGACAGGAAGAGCCTGCTTCGGCTTCCGCACCCCATGTGACGGATCGGCCACCTGCAGTGGTGGACCAGGAGTCTGTGGAGGGGGAAGTAGACTCTCTGGAGGATTTACCCATCCCTGCTGAGTGGCATGTGGAGGGAGGACCTACCAGAGAGGAATTCTGTAAGGGGCAGAGGGAGTGCCCTACCCTTGAGGGACTGAGGCGTCAGGCTGAAGCCCAGGCAGCAGGTGATGTTACGGGATACTACCATATTTACTGGGAGGATGGACTCCTCTACAGTGAACCCAAGGTACCCTTACCTGGCTCATCAAGGGCCTTGGTAGTCCCGCAACAATACCGAGCCTTTCTGTTGGAATTGGCTCATGCTATACCCTTGGCAGGACACTTAGGTCAGGACAAGACCTTTGCTCGGCTTGTCCTCCACTTTTACTGGCCTCAAATGAAAGTGGCGTCCAACACTTACTGTCAGACATGTGTATCCTGCCAGGCCAGTGGGAAAACAGGGGTGAAGCTGAAGGCTCCCCTGGAACCACTTCCAGTCGTTAGCACCCCCTTTGAAAGGGTGGGCATCGACATTGTAGGGCCATTGGATCCACCAACAACAGCTGGTCACAGGTTTATCCTGGTTCTGGTGGATCATGCCACACGGTATCCAGAGGCCATTCCTCTGAGGACTGTCACTGCACCTGTGGTGGCTAGGGCCCTGATGGGGATCTTTACCCGAGTGGGATTCCCCAAGGAAGTTGTGTCCGACAGGGGGACCAACTTTATGTCAGCTTACATGCGGGCGATGTGGAAGGAGTGTGGAGTGACTTACCGGTTCACCACTCCTTATCACCCCCAGTCGAATGGACTGGTAGAGAGGTTCAATAAGACCCTCAAGGGCATGATAAGAAGTCTGCCTGAGAGCCTACGGAGGAAATGGGACGTCCTCCTGCCCTGTTTGCTGTTTTCCTACCGAGAAGTGCCGCAGAAGGGAGTGGGCTTCAGCCCTTTTGAACTGTTGTACGGGCACCCTGTGCGTGGACCTCTCAGCCTGGTGAAGGATGGATGGGAAAAGTCTCCCAGAAAACCTCCTCAGGATGTGGTGAGCTAAATGTTGGCCTTTCGGAGCCAAATGGCAAAGTTGTGGAAGCAAGCTTCTGACAACTTGGAGGCCAGCCAGGCAGTAATGAAGGAATGGTACGACCACAATGCTCACCCGGTGGAGTTGGAGCCTGGCCAGAAAGTGTGGGTGATGGAACCTGGAGAGCTAAGTGCCCTTCAAGATCATTGGACAGGCCCATTTGAGGTGTTGGAAAAGAAGGGTAAGGCCACTTACTTGGTGGATCTTAAGACCCCTCGACAGCCCCTACGGGTGCTGCATGCCAATCGCCTCAAACCCCACCATGAGAGGCCAGAGGTCATCCTGATGATGGTGACTGATGGTGCCGAGGAAGCAGAAAGCGAGCCTCTCCCTGATCTCTTCTCGTCTCAAGAGAAAGATGGGTCGGTGGAGGGAGTGATTCTCTCCCCATCCCTAACTCCTGAGCAGCGAGAGGATTGCCGCCAGGTATTGGAGCAGTACTCTTCGTTGTTCTCCCTTGTCCCGGGAAGAACCCACCTGTGTACCCATGATGTGGACACAGGAGACAGCCCCCCAGTGAAATCAAAGACCTACCGGCTGTCAGACAAGGTGAAGGCTAGCATCCATGGAGAGGTTGCCAAGATGCTAGAGCTAGGAGTGATAGAACCTTCCAACAGCCCTTGGTCCAGTCCGGTGGTGTTAGTGCCAAAAGCCGCTCCACCGGGCACCACGCCAGAACTGAGGTTCTGTGTGGATTACCGGGGACTGAACTCAGTTACAAAGACTGATGCTCATCCGATCCCTAGGGCGGATGAATTAATTGACCGGCTAGGAGCTGCCCAATATCTAAGTACCTTTGATCTCACTTCAGGGTACTGGCAGATCTCCTTGACAGATGGAGCAAAGGAAAGGTCAGCCTTCTCCACGCCTGAGGGACACTTCCAATTTTGTGTGATGCCCTTTGGGCTCAAAAATGCCCCTGCCACATTTCAGCGGTTGGTGAATCAGGTCCTCTCTGGAATGGAGAGTTTCTCTGCTGCTTACCTGGATGACATTGCTGTCTTCAGTAGCAGTTGGGAGGACCATTTGCAACATTTGCAAGCAGTTCTCCAGGCCCTGAAACAAGCTGGATTGACCATCAAGGCCAGCAAATGTCAGATTGGGCAGGGGTCGGTTGTGTACCTTGGACACTTGGTGGGTAGGGGGTCAGTGCAGCCCCTGCAGGCAAAGATTGAGGCAATCATGGCCTGGGAACCCCCCAAGACACAGACTGAGGTCCGAGCTTTCCTGGGCCTCACAGGCTACTACCGACGCTTTGTGAAGGGATATGGCACTATTGTAGCGCCCCTCACAGAGCTCACCTCAAAGAAACAACCTCGACGGGTAGTTTGGACGAAAGCTTGTTAGCAAGCTTTTGAGAAACTGAAGCAGGCAATGTGTGCAGCACCGGTCCTGAGGGCCCCAGACTTCTCCAAGGAGTTCATTGTCCAGACAGATGCATCAGAACATGGCATTGGGGCAGTGTTATCGCAACTAAATGAAGAGGGCCTGGATCAGCCTGTGGTCTTCTTATCCAGGAGACTACTTCCCCGGGAACAGAAGTGGAGTGCAATTGAGAGGGAAGCTTTTGCGGTGGTGTGGGCTCTGAAGAAGCTGCGACCATACCTCTTTGGCTCGCACTTCCTGGTTCAGACTGACCACCGACCCCTTCGTTGGCTGATGCAAATGAAGGGGGAAAATCCCAAGCTGTTGAGGTGGTCCATCTCCCTACAGGGAATGGACTTCCAGGTGGAACATCGGCCTGGAGTGGACCACGCCAATGCAGACGGTCTCTCCAGGTATTTCCGCCTTAGTGATGAGGACTCCCAAGGGGTTGGGTAGTTCTCCCCACTTTCAGCTGGGGGGGGACGCGTGTTAGACCTGTCTGGCTTTTTGCGTAGTCCCTCCAACTTATTATTTATTTTGCCCCTTTTTGCCCCCCATACTTTTACTAATTTTTTGTGTCCACTAGCTTTTCTAGGTGTTGGTGAAGGGGATAGGTGTTCTTTCCCCCCCTCATAGTTTTTCACCTCAGGCCTAGAGGCCTGTTGTGACAGGAATAAAGTTGGAGTCACAAAATGGTGGCTACCAACTGCCCTAACTGCCAAACCCGGAACCTGTCCCATAGAGTAGAATAGGGCGTTCTAGAACCTTCTGGACTCCTGAGGGTCAGCCTATAAAAGGCGGAATGCTGGACAGCCATTTTGTCTTACTGGAGAGAGTCAGCTGGAGGACAGGCTGTAGCTTAAGGTGGGGGTAGGATAGTCAGAGGATTGACCTATTGATTCACCACCCTTCCTCCCTTGGGTTATTTGTCATGACCCTGCTGCTTTGGATGACTGGAGACCCTGGGCGCCTGGTTAACCCCTAGTCTAGTAATACAAGGGGGTGTAAAAAGGAGAAGGAGACTGCAGCGCTGCGGAGCGCAGTCCTCTGCCCAGTAAAGAGACTGTTTCTGAGGGAAGCCTAATCCCCTCCTTACCCAGTAGGAACAGAGGCTTAGAACGTGAGGGAAGTGACCCTTAGATACTTCTCTTATCAGCTAAAAGGGTCTGTGAGCAGGAGAGGAGTCACTCGCCATAAAACTCAAGTTTATTCCCCCTTTCCCTGTTACCTGGGGCAGCCTTGCCAGGGAGGAATTGAGGTGACTGTGGTGGGGCTGGAAACGTGTCCTCAGCGGGCACCACGGAGTGCACTGGCCACCTGAATCAGCCCACCGACGTTGTCCTGTATCCGGTGACTGCGGCGGTATAATTGTGAGGAGAAGTGCCCTTCCTCTTTCCTGGGTTTGAGAGAGAGTGCTGGCCCTGCCGAAGGAGCGTGACTGCTGGCGCGTGGGGGCGGGACCGGAGGAGGCAGTCCCAGTGAGCCGAGCAGACTCCGTCCTGAGCCGCTGTACTCCAGCGCATGCCCGGTCACGCCGCGCTCCGTCAGGAAGGTGGAGGCGGGACCAGACGGGGAAGCGCCGGGAGCCCAGCAGCGGCTAGGAAGCGTTGAATCATCTCTTCCCCGCTCAAGCGCCTCACGGGAGAGCCGGCGCGAGCGGGAGGGGAGAGCTGAGGAGCCCAGAAGCGGCCTGTAAGCATTGTAGAGATCTCTTTTTCCCGCTCGAGCGCCACACGGAGGCGCTGGCTCGAGCGGGAGAGGGGAGCTGAGGTGCCCTGGAGGCTGGTGGGCCTTGCCAGCGCTTGGCTCCTTTGTCCTGTCAAGCGGTTACCCCCACCCTCTGGTGTTTCAAGACTACAACTGGAAAACCCTACCACAAGTAAGGAGAATAACACGAGGGCAGGGAATAAAGAGTCTATTCCAGAGTGTGAAGTGCCCTTGGGGAATCCCTGAATGGAATACATGAAACGTTACTCTAATTGGAATAGTCACATTTCCAGTTGTCAGTAGTGAGGAGGAAGGAAAGGAGTCCCCTTTGCTAGAGGAGTACAGGCTCTACTTCAAGGAAACTACTGTGCTTTGATGGGAAGGTGACAAGCCAAAAAAGGGGAATTGTAAGGTTGACAATGAAATGGTTATTGCATATCTGGCTAAATGTAAAGTGCTGACTCTGCCTCTTCTAAAGTAATGTTTGTGATGAAAGTTACAGAAAGTCATAATAGCAAAATTTAATCAATTGTAGAGTTTAATGAGATGTACTGTTAATACTGATTAATGTGATAAGTTGATACTTCTGAAAGTGCTAATACTAATTTTTCATGACATCCGTATGTACTGAGTTATGATTTCCAGAGGTATAAAACAGAGAATATTTTTATAAAGCAGCTCTTATTTTTCCATAATTTGGTGTAGTGTCATTTTTGTGTGTGTTATTGCGTGGAGTTACTGCTGGGTGGTTTGCAACCTTCACACTTGTGCCTCTAGCAATTGTGCCCTACCCTAGGCCAGGCTACCCTAGGTGACCTGTCATCCCAGGTTCCAACAGTCAGCATTTGTTCAGGAGCCCAGCGGCCCAGTCTACGCCCAAAGTTCATAACCGCTCCAGAACTCGCTACCAGCTTGCTACCATGTTCTTTGATCAGTGGTTTAAAATTCAAATTTCTGTCGAATAAAATGCCCAAATATAAAAAAGTCTGCACTTCTGCCAGACTTGTATCGCCTATTTTGTAATTAAAATTTTGCCTTTATGTTTTGGGCCCAGCTCCATTATATATGATTTTGTCAGGTTAGCAGATAAGTCAAGGCAAGACATAAACTCCACAAATCCGTCAATCAGACGTTGCAGTCCTACTGGCGTTCGGGCCAGCAGGACTGCATCGTCCGCATAAAGCAGAACTGGAACAGATTTGTTTCCTATTCTGGGCGTGTCTGCTTTCAGATTCAGTAAAAAACGTTCAAGCCCATTAATGTAAATTGAGAATAGGAAGGGTGCAAGTATGCACCCTTGCCTAACCCCGCTCGTGCATTTAAAGGAGTCTTTCTGGTCCCCCTCCAGGTTGTACCTCACTGTTGCGGAGGTATTCTGATGGAGGTTCCTCAAGATAGAAAAGAGGCCAACATCAACCCCCAGATCCGACAACATGGCCGACAGCTTCGATCGATTTAACAATCGAAAGCTGCTGCCAGGTCCATAAAGGCTAGATAAACTTTTTCCTGTCTGGCAACTGTATATTTAGTGACTAGTAAATATAAATTTAGACACTGGTCTGTCGTAGACCTCCCGGCCCTGAAGCCGTACTGCACTTCTGTGAGGATACCATTATCTTCTTCCCAATTCATTAAGCGGTTCAGGATAGCCCTGCCCATTTCTTTAGCCGTAACATCAATCAAAGAAATGGGCCTCTAGCATTGGGGATTATCTCTGCTACCCTTCTTAAAAATTGGTACAATTGTCGCTGTTGACCAAGAGCGGGGTAAACCCGATACTATGGCCTCATCTATAACTCTAGTGACTCCCGGGCCCCATAATTCTATGTTGCTTAAAAAGAGGTCCGGCGGGATCCCATCAGGACCAGGGGCTTTATTGCGTGTAAGGCCCTTTATATCCCCCTCAATCTCTTTTAAGGTAAATTCAATCCTCCCTGCTGCAATGTCCCTGTAGTCATCTAGTTCCCCTTCCAGCATGGTCCCTCTGTTATATAAAGCACTGAAATGTTCCACCCATTGTGCTGGTAGTACATTTGAGGCAATGCTGAGACTATTCCAATCTTGAAAGCAGCGTTTGTTAATTATTTGCCAAAACCTGGTAAGATCACGTTTTTCGGCAGCCTCTCGTAGATCTTCCCACGTTTCAGTTTGAAGAGCTAACTTACGGCGCCTAACTTCTTGCTTATAATGTGCTCTACAGAGCGTAACCTTGACACCATCTCTGGGTTTCTGTGTGAGGGCCGATCTGAGCTTTCTCTGGGCCAAAGAGCATCCCCTGTCAAACCATCTCTGGCTATGGGCGTCCTTCCCTTTCCCTGGAACGTGCATTAAGCAATCCACTAGCCCACCCATCTCCTCAATTATCTCCACCACCTGTGGCCCTTTAATCTCCGGGTTTAGACATACCTCCAGCTGCTCTTTCCCTTTGGAAACTAAGGACTTATAAAATCTTCCACTATCCATTTTGGCCCATTTTAATCTTCTGCCTTGGTCTGTGATCACCTCCCTAACGTCTAGAGGTCTCTTCCTAGTTACTCTGTTCACCTTTGAGACTGCAATGCTCAGTGTAAGGGGATTGTGGTCGCTAAAACCACTACAGTCAATATTAATTCTTAAGACTCTCTCTTAGAGTAAACGGGAAACAATAACAAAGTCAATGTATGATCTACAACCTCTACCTTTAAAGGTTGGATTGACCCCACTTTTGGAGTTGAGAGATAAAAGATCCATAGAGTGGGACAAGTCAAGGTTATTCATCAATCCATTAAGATTTACTCCCTCTATTGAGTGGTCAAAGTGGGCACCCTCCTCTAAATTACACGATGCCCAATTTTCCGTAAAAGGAATCAGCCGAGGACATAAATGACAATTAAAATCACCTGCAATTAGAAGTAAAGGAGCGAGGGCATTATTCATCTTCTCAATCTGGATTCCTAGTTGATCCTCCAGCTCCTCCACTCTACAGCCCCTGCATTGTAAAAATTAACTATGATCAGGTTAAGATCCCTAGTTATATACTGCACTGCAAGCATACAAACTGAATTCCTGTTTAAATCAATCCAGGTTCCATCTAGAGTCAGATGCGCCCACAGAACAAGACCTCCTTTTGCTCTACCTGCCCTAGATCTAACAGCCGGGGTCCCAAACAGCTTATACCCCTCAAGATTAAAATTTGTTGGGTCAGCTTCCCATGTTTATTGGGCACAAATGACATTACATTTATTTACATAATCCAACCATTCTTTATTATAAAATTTGGTTGAAAGTCCCGCCACATTCCATGACAACAGATCTATGGTATTCCACTCATTCAGTTTTACCGATCTCATGACTGGCACATTCATTTCAACCTCCTCATGGTGGGTGTTCTCTGAGGTACCTGGCCTCAACGTCCCCTGAACTGTGGGACATAGCTTGATGGGTGTTGCTACTTTGACTTTATTCTTTCCCTCAGGAATGTTTTTTAAGTGACCAAGGGTCGTCTGATTGAATTCCCGGTTAGTCTTCTTGTTTGACTTAGTGGACCCCTCCCAGTACCCAGTTAAAGATCCGGTAGCCGATGGCAGTCAATCTACCATCTCCAGGCAGCTAAATCTTTTAGCAGTCTGGATACCTCTCCATGTGTCTCTGAAAACAGAATCCCTGTTGAGATTTCCACCCCAATCCCCCCAATCACTTCCCCAGTCTCGACGCCCTATTCTTCGCCAGTTCCCCTCATGGTCAAGGCCCTGGCGCCTGCTAGGGGGGTAAAAAAAGGAGAGGCGTTTAGTTTCGATGCCTTCTTTCCTACCTTGCGTTCTCCATGAGCAAATGTGGTCAACCGTGTGGGGGTCCTCAAAATTTACCACAATACAATCACCCTGGGTAACTTTCCCTCCTTCCCTATCCAATGTGCCCTGCGCACCATTAAAATCTTACTCAACCAATTTTGCGGGAGTGGTCTGTTGTTATTTAACCAGTGTTGAACCTTATTCTTTAATGCCCAGGTCGATTCCTCTGTATAATCGGCCAGCTCAGGGACCCCCGTCATGACAACCACATAGGGGAATTGATAGCAAGTCTGCCCTCTGCTGTTCCCCTATTCCAATCCCTACTTTGAGGCACAGACAGAGCCCTGGATGAATTTCCTTCCTGGCTAAGGTATGTATTAGGGTTTTTTGATTTATCTGTCGTTTTCGTGTCTACTGGGGTGTTCGGTTTTGCAGGAACCACTGGGGTAGGTGTTATTTTAACTGGTGGCCCGCAGGTTTGTTGTTTTTCGGTTTATTTGATTGGTTGGATTTATTCGCCCCGCTGTTAGGGGCCACATGATTCGGTGGGTTCTTAGTCAAAGCGCATAGTTCACAGCCTGCTTTTTTTATATGTAACAATCTAGACTCTAAAGGGGCGAGATAGAGTTTGAAAAGGTCACCCATTTTTGTTAGAAGTAGCCCATCATCTTCTTCATTATTAGAATCTCCAACAAGAATGGCTGAAGCCTCAACAGTTGCTGAACTGACTTCCCATTTACTAAATGTGATTGGCCATGCCCCCTTGATACAAGTTGATCAGATTCCACCCTTTGATTATTGGCTACTTCAGATGTCCCCCGATCTTTTCTGTATTCTTGTTTTTTCCCTTTTTTTTCTTTGGTATGGCACCCTCGCTCTTTCCCCTTGACTGCCTACTGCTATTGTCGTCTGGTG
Source organism: Lissotriton helveticus (assembly GCF_964261635.1). NCBI lineage: Eukaryota > Metazoa > Chordata > Amphibia > Caudata > Salamandridae > Lissotriton > Lissotriton helveticus. The sequence continues at coordinate 1,545,480,881 of NC_136063.1, read as the reverse complement.
TTAGATCGATAGCTAGATCTGGTGTCTTTTCCAAAGCCAAGCTTAATTGTGAATCGGTTAAAAATTGGGATACTGACAGGTCTACCTCGTTTGGGACACTATGTACTTCGACGTGAGTCTGGAGAGGACCTAATTCTCTAGCCTGCTCTGGAGTGCTGCAATAAGACCCAAGGACGACCTCTTTGCCAAGGCTAAATCTTGGGACACTCTACGCTCCATAAGAATGATCCCTTGGTCTATAAACGAATTTGCCCTGATAATAAAAAATTGTCTAATGGGCCAGTAAGCTTGTCCCCTCCAGCTGCCGTTTTACTCCGGGATCCTCTAGTAGTCATGATGAACTGCTAAACAAATGCGAAAACGCAAAAAAGAAAAACACACTGTTGCTAGGAAAATAGGTAAACCCGGCAATTTCCTATGACAGTCAAATTAGATTACAAATCGAACAAACGCATGACTTAGAGAGGGGGCCCGGCCCGGTCCGGTCTCGAACGTGCACAAACGGGCCCGCCCTTTGCCTGGGCGTCTCCCGGGACGTTCCCGCGCGCTCCCGCGCAGCAGTTACCTCAGTCTCTTATATATGACGTGTAAATGCCTGTGGGCGGGGCTGGCAGCCGAACGCGGACCAGGTGTGATGGGTCAGGCAGGGACTCCTGGTACTTCGAGTACCTGCCGGCATTCAGAGCTCGCTCTCCATTTCACACTCACCCCGCAGGCCCAGGATGATGCAAAGACACAGGTATGGACAATACCCGCGGAGTGGGTGCTGCGAGTCGTGGGCTGAAGCAAGAGTTCTCCTTTCCTCCCACAGCGTTAGGATCGATAGCAGCAGGACTCTCCTTACTCCATTTGGCAATGCGACTCCCGAGGAGCAGAGGCTGCGAGGAGATTAAGTGTGAAGATGCCTGTGGGCGGGGCTGGCAGCCGAACGCGGACCAGGTGTGATGGGTCAGGCAGGGACTCCTGGTACTTTGAGTCCCTGCCGGCATTCAGCGCTCCCTCTCCGTTTCACACTCACCCCGCAGGCCCAGGATGATGCAAAGGCACAGGTATGGACAATGTCCTCGAAGCGGCACCCGCGGAAAGGGTGCTGCGAGTCGTGGGCTCAAGCAAGAGTTCTCCTTTCTTCCCACAGCGTTAGGATCGATAGCAGCAGGGCTCTCCCTACTCCATTCGGCAATACGACTCCCGTAGAGCAGAGGCTGCGAGGAGAAGTGTGAAGATGCCTGTGGGCGGGGCTGGCAGCCGAACGCGGACCAGGTGTGATGTGTCAGGCAGGGACTCCTGGTACTTTGAGTCCCTGCCGGCATTCAGCGCTTGCTCTCCGTTTCACACTCACCCCGCAGGGCCAGGATGATGCAAAGACACAGGTATGGACAATGGCCTCGAAGCGGCACCCGCGGAGCGGGTGCTGCGAGTCGTGGGCTCAAGAAAGAGTTCTCCTTTCCTCCCACAGCGTTAGGATCGATAGCAGCAGGGCTCTCCTTACTCAATTTGGCAGTGCGACTTACCTTATTACTAATTGTATTACTCGGAGTAATACAATTAGTAATAAGTAATTGACGCATAATCTTCGTTTTACTCTGTTCACTGTTAGATGATTATATGCAGGTAAGAAATGGTATCATTTATGTTGCCTTATTTCGTGATGCCTACCTGAAACGTAAGAACAACTAATTGTGTTTATAAGGCGGGATTATCAAATATAATTGCAAACATTTAGATTTTTACGGATATTAAAGTTAGCAAACATATCTCACAATGTATGTTTCCTTCACTAAAGGTTCACTCACTTTTGAGAAAACATTCACTATGTAGGTTCCTCATAAATCAATAAGCAATCTATGCTTTGTTCTCTTTACCCACTGGGGAAATAATACCAGGTGAACCTAATGAAGGCCAGCAATGTTCACTCAGAAAGCAATTGCTTTTTCTACTCTGCAGTAACATACAAGTTGAGTCTGGTCAGTTACATTAACCATGTGTAATGAGCGCCTTAGGTTCACTTCGGAATCAATATTTTTGTTTCTAGAAAATAGTGTTTCAACTATGCTGGAAATGTATGCAGTTGCTTTTGTTTTTAAGGAGGACATATATTCTTGGAAGTAGGCTTTCTAGGAATTCTCCAGATAAAATAAAGTTCTGCAGACCTTCACGGAAAGAGGGAAATTGTTTCACATTTTTGTGTTTGCACGTTATCTCCAATGACAACATTGAACTGCGATTCTGTGCATGCCAGCAGATGATGGACAAAATAGCTAGTCCAATTTTACATTGTGCACCACATTTAAGGCCGGCGCAGCAAAGAAACATACATTCATAATTCATAGATACTCGGCTGTAGATTTCATCTATTTATTTTCCTAACTCAGAAGTTCTATCTTAGTTAAGGGTGTGCGAAATCACTACAATAATTTCACGGTACCAAAGACTGAATATTGAATACAAATGCATACCCCGTTTCCAAAAGTCTCGTGAGATATGTTCAAGTTGGCTGGCTCGAGCCCAAAATGTCTCCGGCCATACATTTTCTACTTAAATAAATCTTTTCTGAGGGCTATTATTAATGAGCAGATTAAAAAATACAACAAAATAGTGCAGCATTTAGCATTCATGTAATTTGCAGAATTTCGCATATTTTTTGCAAAGCAAAATGTTATGAATTTCACAAGTGTAATTGCAATTTTGCAGACTCTAATCTTAGTAGTCATCAAAATCTACTACACAAATCATAGATTTTCAGGTGTACGCATTGACCATCAGTGATATTTCATTGTATTATCCGCATGAGAAATAAATCAACCGTGTACATACAGTGAGAGGAGGTTTTTGTTTTAAAGTGTTTTTTCCCAACTTGGAATATTTTTTTATTGAGGAGAAACGTGTTCCACCACAATATATTCCCATTAAATATGGTGGTATTCTCTTTCCATTGTCACCGTATACTTTCCATAGTAGTTTAGGTGAGTGTGCCAGGTAAGGAACGATCGACCTAAAAAACGTGACTGTGTGACGGTGTTCATCGCATTCTGCATGACTGACTCCCCTTCTGGCAATTAGACACCTTTCCCAGCTCCAGTGGATACAGATGTGAATCAAACGTAATGTCATAGATTCTGATTATACAAGAGACTTTCTTCTAGCTAGATTAATAATTGTCTTCTAGCATTACATAAATATTTTGCGTTAAAGATGGATGTTAACATTAGTACGAGGCATCAGTTTAATTTCCAATTAAATAAGAAAAGCAAAATTAATCAGTTTCACTGACGAGCTGAAAGAGTGTGTATACATTTTTCGCTAAAATGAATCTGTTGATCCCATCGAAAGACATTATGACAAAAATGATGACCTAAATATCTGTTTTAGAAAATGTGAGTATGATTAGCTCAGTCATACATCAAAATAGTATCAAACATGTAAAGCAACTTCATAATTTATGTTTCTCTATTATGTAATTTTAATATATTTTTCTATTTTCTGCATGCTTCATTTTTTTATTCTCAGCACAATAACGTTTGATGGTAACGACCATTCCCACCTTCTGCCATTTTCACCATAATCTTTTGTAAACTAACAGTGCCCACGAGTTGGAGAGAAGAAGAACCCTGAAACGTTTCAACTCCCTTCTCATCTTATTATGAGTTCCACATAAATAGGGTTCTCCACACCTCTGAAGCATGTCTGTCTCTTATGTTAGACAGGCACCATGTGGTTCCTGTCTAAGACAGTGTAATACTTTCCCCATTGTTTCTCATTTTTGTTGGTCCCTGTTTTGCACGAGCCTTTGTGTTTTTTTTCTTTGACATTTTGCATTAATGTTGAGTGATGTCGGCAGCATGAGTGACCGATCGTTCATCTTTAGCTGCGTGGCTGCTTGCTGGACAATTAATCATTTTTCAGCGTGTTATGTGTATTTGTTTAGCACAAAACTCACCCAGGAGGGTATCGGGAGTTCTCTTGGGGACCTTGGTGGACCACATCCCTGGAGTCACCTTTGTTTGATCTATAAGTAACTGGGTTTTTCTCCTAGACTATGTTCCTTTTTAGGTCTCGCCTGTCGATGCGCATGCGCATCGAGCTTGCGAGCCTATTGCGGCTCAAACAACGTTTAACTACGAAGCAAGGAATCGTGGCGATTCCTTGCAGTGCCCGTGACTTTTAAGCTCAATGCGCATGTGCATTGAGCTTAAAAGCGCGTGCACAGCCGCCCGCATTCCTCCGACACCTTTGAAGTGAAGCTTAGCTTCACTTCAAAGGCCCGGCTTCTTCACACCCACATGCCGCTCTCGCTCTCCCCGCTCCGCTCCGCCCCCTCCCCTGCCCGGCCCGGCTTCTTCACACCCACATGCCGCTCTCGCTCTCCCCGCTCCGCCCCCTCCCCTGCCCGGCCCGGCTTCTTTACACCCACATGCCGCTCTCGCTCTCCCCGCTCCGCCCCCTCCCCTGCCCGCCGTGTGAAACATAGACACCTGAGGGGTCCCTTATAACTTTTGAAGTAGAAGGTGGTTCTAGGTCCTCATCCTGGAAATCATTGTCTAACATTTCCACAGGGTCATATATATTTATCTGCCTCTTCACCCATGCCCATATCAAATGGATATTCCTCATCAGTAATAAAAAAAAAACGTTGGTCCTTTGTGCCATGAAAGTTACTCGTTGCTTTTGTGCTGTGAGGGACACCCATGCTTGTTGCACCAAGACGGCTGCTCTCTCATTGTGCCGCTGCGGACACCATGGTCACTCGTAGCGCTCCGGCTATCCGATTGTTCTAGTTCACTTGCAGCGCTCAGGCGGCCAACGCCGTGTGCCTCATCAGAGTGGTGTCCGAACCTTGAGGCCTTATCACGTCTTTTAGACGGAGGGATTTCCTCTTGTGAAGGTATCGAGGGTTCTTCTTCAGCTGTTGTATCTCTTGGTTTGTTACCAAGTACAGACTCAACCGCCTCTTTTAGGGAAGATTTAAGCTGCCCTTCAAAGTAACTTTTAAAAGGTATCTTGGCTAAGGGAGACATCAACTGTGCCCTGCATGTTATTCTCTGACATTCTTACCTGATTAGATTAATATCTAGTCCAATTGCCCAGTATAATAAACCCTTATTAGGTAACCAGTGTAGTTAGGGGAGTTTTCACAGTTGTCCTGCGGTCCTTTACTTTGTCCCCTTTTTGTCTCTTTGTTTAATTTATTGCTATGTCAGATCACGTTTAGAGAAAGGGGAGGCTGCTTGATCGTTGTGCTGCAACTGTAAACAGCTGATGAGCGGTTTGTACAAGCCGTCTCGTGCTGTTCGTTGCTTAGCAACGCTATGTACTGTACTGACAATGGGTACGTGCCAGTTGTCCTACTTCTATTGCAACTGCCTGTTAAGATATTTTTGTCCCCTACGTTGCACAGTTCATGCGCCTGTGCCTCTCTGAACTACCACTGCTCCGATTACAAAGTCAGCAGGAATTGAAGTGCAATTTGCCATTCATTGCAACATATGTTTTCACTGCTGCATAATTAGAGTGGTGCTGCTTATGATCCAGAATTAAAATGTACCAAAATAATTTAAGTTAACACATACTACTACCACCCCGCAACTTGTGACAATTATTTTAGACTGTGCTATAAAATTACAAATAAAAGCTCTGATGTACAAAACCTTTAAAATCATCCGACAAGTTAAATGGCCTGCATATATGTGCTAAATTGCAAGCACACTGCCAGAACTACACTGAAATTGGTACGGGAGAAATAGGTAATGTTCTTAACTGGTCCAATCCAGCCAAGGCTTAAATCCAATGGTACATTTGTAGCAGGACAAAGAATGCTCTCCAACATCACTCCCGAAAGAACTTGTGTGTGATTGAAAAATTATGTGAAGGAAAGTTGTCAAATACCGACAAATCTCGGCTTCACAGGTGAAAAGAGAGCTACCCTCAACAGTCTCATTGCTAGAATTTCTGCTGGAGATGCTTTCACTTTGTATTCTCGTTATTTTCTTTTTAAATTAATTTTTTTACCACCGTTATGAGCATGGACACTAGTGGGGAATCCCAATTTAAATGCATAGAAATTAAGCACTGAACCAGTGTGTAATACTTATGCTTTACAGTAGGAACAAATACACAATGGAATAGACTTGATGATTTCTTTGGAGGTCAAGACCCTGTTGTGGGCCCAAGGGAAGGAAATTAAGTGTGAGAGTGAGGACACTTCTTGTGCAGCACACACTGGGTTGTCTGGTGGAGGTAAGCTTTCCCAGAAGTAGATCAACAAGTATCAGAGAGGGGTTTCATCAGTCAGCCTCACTCACCCCCTCTCACCCCCTCTCACCCCCTCTCACCCTCACTCACCCTCACTCACCCTCACTCACCCTCACTCACCCTCACTCACCCTCACTCACCCTCACTCACCCTCACTCACCCTCACTCACCCTCACTCACCCTCACTCACCCTCACTCACCCTCACCCCCTCACTCACCCTCACTCACCCTCACTCACCCTCACTCACCCTCACTCACCCTCACTCACCCTCACTCACCCTCACTCACCCTCAACCCCTCACCCTCAACCCCTCACCCTCAACCCCTCACTCACCCTCACTCACCCTCACTCACCCTCACTCACCCTCACTCACCCTCACCCACCCTCACCCACCCTCACTCACCCTCACTCACCCTCACTCACCCTCACCCTCACTCACCCTCACTCACCCTCAACCCCTCACCCTCACTCACCCTCAACCCCTCACCCTCACTCACAACACATATTGTGTTACAATAGGTGTCACATTTGCGAAAGATAAAACTATCTAGAGATGTAGCATAACGACCAGAGCTGCCATATAAGTCACATAAATACAAAACATGTTGCATTCCAAATGCTATAGGTGTCACATTCGCAAAAGTTATAACTATTGGCATTGTAAATGACAAAGCCATCAATTTAGCAATTTTAACAACGAAAAAATAAATAAATTGTCATTTACAAGACCAATAACTACAACTTTTCTAATGCGAAACCTATTGCATTCCAACCCCACTCACCCACGCAACGTCACTCTCACACGCAACGCCACTCTCACACGCAACGCCACTCTCACACGCAACGCCACTCTCACACGCAACGCCACTCTCACACGCCACTCATCCACGCAACGCCACTCATCCACGCAACGCCACTCATCCACGCAACGCCACTCATCCATTTGCAAAACGAAAAAAGTTAAACTCTTCTATTGCGAGACCTATTGCATTTTCAATGCTTGTTGTTCATTGCAATAAGGCATGAGTACTGTGCCTTAGCTTGTGAACCATGGCAGTTGTTCAGCCTCGCTCTTCCTTAGAGATGACTCAGCTGCAGATAATTTAGCCTATCTGTAATCCATCTGCTCATATGAGGTCTGAAACAGATAGATATATGTAGCTCAGAAGGCATCCTGTGTGGGGTAGCGTTGTAGCTTCGAGGGGTTGTTTGGGGTGTTACACTCCCCTAAAAAATGTTTTTTCTAGTAAATAGTTGGGTACAAGTGCTTTCAGTCAGGTACTGTGAAGTAACTGTCTGATTTCACCTGGGATTTTTACATGCTCACACTGATAGAAACACACACTCGCAGCCCTGTTTTGAAGGCTCTAAAAAATGTTGGTTAGTGTGCAAAATATTGTGTTTTATGTACACCAAACAATCCACACTCCTTTCTCTTTCCAATGCTTTTGAAGCCCCCTCCTGTGCTGCTTCACATCTAATTTATTTTAACAAGATGTGCCAGCGAGATTGTTGGAAAATCTGAAGGTCAACCAATGTTACCTACCAAGCTTCATCCCTGGTGTGGGGGTTAGTGGAACTGATGGAGTTACGGAAAGCCTTTGTGGGATTCTGTGGGATTCTGCCAACAGGCAGGAAAGATGCTGCTTGTGCTACAATTTAGTGCTGGTAGCCTAAGCAGCACTAAAAGTCAGCGCGAATGGCACCATGTGTTGCGCAAGAGTGCATGGGCATTTGAGTTGATTTTGCGGCTGCTTGAGTAGAAAATCTACTTGAGCAGCAGTAAATCTACTCGAATAGCTTTCCTTGCTGACTGCGACCGCTCGCGTCTGCTGGCATTATGAAATGGCACAGGAAGGCTCCGTGGTGACTGGAAATTCCACCACGGGCCGGCAAATCTGGCTCACACTTACGTGTGTGCATTGTGGAGCATTGCGTAGTTCCTGCGAGGCACTAAATGCAAAATAATTCTGCCACACACCAACTGGCGGAATTTGGCAGGAACTAAGGGCCAGTTGTAGGTAGCCTAATACCGGTCGGTAACGGCCGAAATACCGAATTTCGGCCGTTACCGACCGGTATTGGGCATTTGAGATATAGGAGCCCAAAAAAGACCGGTTCAATAAATACGAATCGGTTATTTCCAAATCAGAATTTACCTAATCGTAATTTACCGTATCGGAATTTACCGATTCGTAAAATACCGAATTGTAATTTACCAAATCGGTAAATAAGAAATGGTAAAAAATTAGAATAGAGATGTAGGTAAATTCTAAAATACAGAATTTCATGAAATGTGGTATTTAAGAGTCTGTAATTACCATGGATTGAAAGCAGGTGGTAACCAGGTGCAGGATATAAAAAAGGCCCCAACATGTGCAGGTGTTTCCACCCCATGTGCAGGTGCTCTGTAGCCTACACCTGCTTGCATCTGGAAGTTACCAGGGGGTAATAGCTGCGGTAGGTGGGGTGTCCCAGAGCTGCCTGTCCCTTTTCTTCCGGAAGTTCCTAGAGGCCACGATGCAGAGAATGCATCATTACATCAGCTTCCCGGACACACATGCAGAACTGCTACAGACCAAGACTGACTTCTATCTACTGGCACAGTTCCCACACATCATCAGCTGTATTGATGGCACCCACATCCCAATCTGCCCACCTGCTGCCACAGAGTACATTTACAGAGACAGAAAGTCAACCCACTCTATCAATGTGCAGGGAATCTGTGATGCTGCCAAGATTATCACAGACATTGTGGCCAAATTCCCTGGAAGCACCCACGACTCCTACATCTTTCAGAACAGTGGGATCTACACACGCCTGACAGCGGGGGAATTCGGAGAAGGATACCTGTTAGGTAAAACCCTGTGACACACCCTGATAGATATAGCAGATGTATTTGTTTGTGCGCATGTGATTAATGGCTCTCTCATTTCCAAATAAGTGATAGCGCATATGCCGTCCGCTCATAAATCCTGACACCCTACCTGAACCCATCAACCTTGAGTGAGAGACAATACAACCTGGCACACAAATCTACTAGGAACGTTGTGGAGCGCACCTTTGGGCTGTTAAAAAGTAGGTTCCGCTGCCTCCACAAAAGCGGAGGCGCTCGGCAGTACTCACCACTCATCTGCTGTAAGATCATTGCAACTTGCGCAATGTTGCACAACCTTGCTACCAAGAAAGGTACAGAAGTGGAATTAAGTGATTTTGAGGACCATGATGATGAATGTGCACAGCCTGAGCCCAACACAGCAGGAGTGGCACCAGCAACAGATGGGAGACAGAGACGGGCAGAGATCACATGCAACTACTTTTAAGTAAGTAAAGAGACACAGCCAGGTGGAGTATGTAACAAACGTAGTTTAATTTTTGGGACTACGCAAGTACTCAAAGGCACAAATGTGCAACACAAATGGTACCTATCAATAATGGAGTCCTGGGTCACTTCCCTATTCAAGGTTATGGAGTGTGGGCAGCATTAGTCATTTTCGGCCACGCCTACCGGTGCCAGATGAAATTGGCTGGCTGTCCTCACTGGGTGTGTGGGCAGTGAGAGCACCATGGAGCCTGCTGCTCCTCCGTGTCTCAGCAATAAGGGGGGTTGTCATGCTGCTTCTACTGGTGCTTTCCTTGCTCTCAGGTACATCCAGAGCAGCAGAATGTGCTGACTGCGCATTAAGCAGCACCTCTATAGCACTCGTCACCCTTGCAAGGCCCCTGGACACTTCATTGCTGCTGTGTGCCAGTCCCTCCTGCATGATCACGCATCGCCTGCAAAGAATGGAAGTGGCTGTGGCCAGGCGGTTGACTGCCTTAGTGTGTTGCTGTGCTTGCTGCCTGTCCTTCCGCCTTGTTGCCCTGTCCTGGTCAAGTTTGGTGCACAAGAACAGCACGGACTGTGACATGATCCGCAGCCCTGCAGCCATCTCTCTCATGCCTGATGCCATCTCTTTGTTTTCATCCACCAATGTGCTGATGCCCTTTCCTATGTTTGCCATGCTTTGATTCAGGTGCCTCATCTGGCGTTGCACCGACTGGATGGCCTTCCCCTGCATACGCTGTATTTTCACCATGCTACCCTCCAGTCCACGGAAGACACTGGGACCCTCCACATGTTGTGAAGCACTGCTGTCTCTGGGCCTGCGGTGTCTGGTACCTGTGCATGCACCCTCGGCACTGGACTGCTGTATGGCAGTGCTTTCTTCACCAGCCATGGTTGGTGTCTCATCCCCCACCGTGTCACCTGCTGATGGCTCCATTTGAAGTAGTATGGCAACTACATGCCTCTTGCTCTTTTGAACTGCAGGTGTTGTGTTAGCCGGTGACGCAGGCAGTTCCGGTGAGGACAGTAGTAGAGAAGAGCCAAAACGCTCTGGGGAGGCCTGCAGCCGTGGTGACATTTGCAGGTCTTGGAAGGCTGGCTGTGCTGTTGGTGCACCAGTGTCCTGTGTGGTATTTCCTGCACTTGTGCTTACCTCCTGTGTGTCATCACTCTGTGGTACACTGACTTCCTTCTCCCTGTTACGCCTGCGAGATGTTTCGGCTGTGGACAGAAAAGCCTACATTAGCTCTGTGTTCCTGCAGCACTGCTTATACAATAACATTCTAATCACCAAAACACTGTAGCTATTGCCTAGCTTGCTTATCACTGATGTGTGTCGCATGCCTTGTTGCTTGGTGTGCTGTATGACATGGTAGGTGTTTCAATGACTACATCTCCCATAATGCATTGCTGGTGTATATTGCTACCTCTACTGGAGTGGGGTTAATACTATCACATAGGGGAAAGGGAAGGGGATGGGGTGGGGAGATTGCTATGCATGCTTCTTACCTTTTCTGGTGGCAGCTCTGGCTGAGCTGTCTGCATCTCCCAGTCCACAGACGCTCTCTGGTTCAATGGTGGACCCCACCAGCTCCTCTTGCTCAGTCAGGGCCGGTGCCCTGTTCCTACCTCCTCCAGTAAGGTTCGGCTGTTTGTGGAGCTCTGGAATCTTTCGCTTTGTTAAGCTCCTGAGGTCGTACCACCTCTTCTTCAGGTCGTCTATCTCCCGTGGGGTCACTCCAACAGCATTTACCTTTGACTGTATTTCAAGCCAAATCTTCCTTTTGGCAGATTCTGCCACCGTCAGGGACTGCTTCCCAAACAATTTTTGGTGTTACTTAACCACCTCCTCCACGAGGACCTGCAGCTCCATGGTGCTGAATTTGATTTTCATCTTCCTCTCTACACCTTCCTTCTCAGTGTTGTTTGCCATTTTTTCAATTTCAAAAGCAGTTAAGTTTTCCTGTGGCTCAGGGACTCTGCTGTGCTCCCACAGCCTCTCCAGAAGCATCTGATTGCTTGCACCTGCCTTGGTGTGGTCACTTCCTGGTTGGGAGGGGGGTGGTTGCACCTGATTGGCTGACTCCTGGGTTTTTTCTTTTTTTGAATAGGCGATTCGGTATTTACCGAATCGGTATTTACCGAATCGTTAATTCACATTCATTCCTATGGGCCTGGAGGCCCATAGGAATGAATGGGATTTAACGAATCGGTAAATACCGAATGGATGATACCGAATATTACCGATTCGGTAATATTTACCGAATTTTTACCTACATCCCATTTTCCGATTCTAAAATACCGAATCGGTAAAATTCTGTATTTTAGAATCAGTATTTTTAAATTACCTGCATCTGGCCCTGAGTTCCTCACATGTTACCTACTCTGCAAGCCGAATTATAATTCTGCCTGTGCCAAATCCTGTTTTGGTATTAGACTCACTTTGATCTATTTTTTTCAGTAGACCCCAAGTAGTGGCTAGATGGCAGGAAACAAACAAGTATGTGCTTCAATGTTTGGATGAAATTAATGAGATTGCACAATGCTTCAAATTTGTAGTATAGCCTCAATGGGAAGGTATCCCCGTTTCCAGCATCAAGGCTGGCAAATGGATGCAAACAACCTGGCCTCCAACATGGAGGGGTAGCTGCTTGTGGGTTTTTTTCCAGGAATGTTATTTGTTCTCTTGCTTGAATGTAGTGCCATACCCTCACACAGTATTCATAGTCTGTGGAAAGCTTACAGCTTCATACTCCTCTGTGAAGCTGTGCTTTATGGATTATTCAATCTCCATAATTTAAAAATGCCAAAAACATTTATCTAATAGCAGAAAGAAATACATTTGTTAGTCTCCTCACTGACAAGAAACAACTAATTTTTCGTGGCATCACAGGTAGTAACTTTGCACCCGCATTAATGTCTGCTTTTGAATAAAGCGTGTCCATGCACACTTTTCTTTAACGTGAAACAATAATGCTCCCCAGCACTACATTTCGAATACAACACGTGCCGCATGTTGCATTTCAATCCATCCAGATGATGCATCTATCTAGCAATCTAGCAGCCGCAAATGGTTGACTAAAGGCAAACCAATAGTATAAAGGGCTGCCTTTGGCATCCCCTAATGATTTGCAAAAGGTCGTCAAACTCAACCCACACATGGCTACTGATGGTAAATTAATAACAATGGGAACAACCGGGGTGTCCTTGTAGCCACAAGCACACTCCATTACAATTCTGGCACCTCAGTTGGGAGTTTCGTGGCAGAGAGTTTTCTTCTCCCAGTGGCAGGCTGAACTTTTGCGTTCTCCTATTGTGATTTCACAGAAAAATCATTTTGGATTAATGCTTGACTGTTTCCTCTTCTTTGCCATTCATGTATAAAATGATGACATTTGCAAAACTTGAACTCTCTAATCAGAAAAGTCAGCACCATGCTGGTGTTTGCTTTATTTAAAAGCCGAACAATCTAGTACATGCACTTTTAAAATGCCATCCTAATTAGTCTTTCACTTTACACATTCTAAAAGGTAATTTCAACTTGACAGCGCATCTTACAGTCAGCACCAAATCATGTAGCCAATTAACACTATTGATTAGGACTTCATTGGCCAGGTGCATGACCTGATGTGGATAAAGATTGCTCCTTTGAAAGAGTGCCTGTCTGACCTCCTGCTATACACACCAAATCTCCTCATTAAGGCCCATATGAGCGATTATGGACACAGTTTTGAGCAATGTCAAGACACATCTGACTAGGTGATAAACCAGAGTAAAACTGGATTGTTGCTGAAAAAGTTGACAGTGAGGCTGTGGCTCCGCTCGTCCCCTTCTCACTTTCCCGGTTGGGGAGCACAGCTGGTGCACAATTCCTGGAGCCCAGGTGAAAGTGGACAGGCCATGATGTTGATGGAGCGAAAATCTTATTTCATTTGTAGGGGTGCATCATAATCATGCATAGAGCACACCTACATATAATCTTGCAATTATATAAATGTGAATTGCTAGAATTGTGAATTGTGTTAACATAACCATGTGACACATTTTAGGCTATTGACAAGTCTTATGGAGAATTAACATAGAAAATGAATGTAACTAGTAGAAAACTTTAACATGAAGAACTTGTGTTGTGAAACTGACAAATACTCATGTGCCAAATGTGCTTAAAAATTGTGACATTTCATACATAGGTAAATGCATTAGTGGAAATTGCATTCATTTTTAAGTGAATTCACGAAGCTTACATGATGCATTCTTATGTTAGTTAAAATTGTTGGCCCAAAATGCAGGTCCCTGACAACACTCGCTTTAGAATTAACAGTTTAAATTGAATGTGTGCTGTGGAATCCAATATATTAATGGAGAATGGATCACTTGTACCAGAGTAACCAGGGTTCTGCGTTCTTATCCTCTTTCAATAGAAACCCCTCATTCACGTTTAAGGTGGTGGGGCGGAATATCTTGATTCTCAGCCACGGCCGGTAGTAGGTGTAACTGCAGGGCGGTGACGTGGGGAGGGGCAGGCTGGGGGGTAGTAATATATGGATTACGGAGTTTTACAGGTAAGTAAACATATAAGTAAATAAAACAAATTTCGTTGCGCGCACTGCATCGCATTTGGTGATGCAGTGCACACAACGAAATTCATTTTATTTATTTATATGTTTACTTACCTGTTAACGTCCGTAATCCATACATTACTACTCCCCACCCTGCCCCTTCCCCTCCCCACGTAACCGCCCTGCAGTTACACCTACAACCGGCTGCCGCTTTTGATTCTCCGCCTTAAGAACGTGACAGCATCATCATTGGGGTTCTTTTATTGCTATCTTCCACTTGGAGGGGAAACCACTGGGTATTACAGTTGTGATCAGTTATAAAAAATAGTGAGGTGCTCAAGTGGTGTAAGTTCTGCTGAAGTGAATTAAAAAAGGCCTCGTATTATCTGAACTGTACCTTTATTCAGTTCAGTAAAGCGGCAAATAAAAACAGTGGAGTGCGTAAGTGGGTGTGTTACCAGTATAACACACTAGCGTGTCCATGTGTAAGGTCGACATGTTTCAGCCCCTTTATGTTGCTCTAACGGGTCGGTGGAGCCTTCTTCAGGACCAAGTAGATCAAAGGCTGCAAATTAAAGCAGTCTGGGTGAATTAGTTTTAGATCCACCTGTGATTAATGAAGGTCATAAAAGTACCTATTGTATAAGAGAAAAAGAAAAAGCAGCAAAGAACGAAAATAGTAGGTATCTTATTTTGCCCTTTGTTAACTCTGTGCTGTCACATTTTTTCAACAAAATATTAAAATAATTAAAAAGCATTCTGTCATTAGACTATAACCACCTGTAAAAATGGCAATACTCTAAGCCCATTCTGTGTCTGATTCAATATGGGAATGTCACAGAGTTAACATCCCCGCATGATGATTCGGGCTGACTCAAACCTATGTATGTGATGACAGTTCTGTACAGGGATATTGCATTAATTCAAGTGATTTTGGTTCATGCCTGTTTATCATAGCACGCCTGTGGTGTGTCTTGTTCTTTATCCATGGTCTTCTGTATTGCAGAAAATGGCAACATTAGCAGCGTAACTTAGTAATCTTAATCTAATGCATGTAAAATCTCCCACTTATGGAGGGTGTTTAAAGACTATCCAATGTTGTTACTAAGACTAGCGCTTCTTCTTATCGTAAGAATTTTTATGCTGCAATGTGTACCGCATCTAGGTAATGGGGCACGCAGTAAGTCCATACAGTGTTAGTAAGTTACGTGCCTTTTAGTCTGAATGAGCATCTACACCGGTGAAAGTGCATCATTATGCCCTTTTTAATATAGCTAAAGGCACATCTCTATGTATTTTTGGGCATGTTTTTTACCATACATTCATCGTGGTAGATTAATTGAAAGGCGTACCTTACTGTCCATGACTACGAACTTCAATGGTGTGTCGGTGGGCTCTGCGACCTGCTAGAGATAAGATTACTATAAGAAAATATGTAAAACCCAAAATAATACGATACATGGCTGGAAGAAGAAGCCTGGTCTCAGCGCTGGATCTGTCTCTTCTACCTTGATCGCGCGTGCTGCACAACTTGTGCTGGCTCTTCCTACGGTACCCCGGATAACGCGGGCCCGATTGGATTATCCATTAAATTAACCTTGACCTGTTACTTATGTTTGTTCTCGAAATTGCCTCTCCAGAATAAAAGAAAAATATATGTAAAATATGAAAGAAAATAATAGGGAAAGTTTGTTTGTGTTTTGTTATTTCTGAAGGTTCTCACCTGATCTCTAAGGTTTTTTTTACACATTGCAATCTCTCCACATATACTTTGTTGTTGAAAGAGTTCATGTTTTTGCTGGCTCTTGTTGCTGTGTCCTCACTAGCAATGTGGTTATGTGCCATCAAAAGTTCAGGCAATTGTTGTTACTGTCATTATCTATAGTTGGTGGTATGCTCCTCAGTTTTATATCAGTGGTGTTAATGCGCAATCTCTGCTTTTAGAGTCGTACTGGATGGTAGATGCGTAAATATTCTCAGTGTTCTTTGCTCAGGTCATGACCCATGGATTTGTATGATGTTGTGGCCGGTGCACAGTCTAAAGATCGATTCCGAAATATCAACCTACAGTAATATCGAGTTGGAAATATCGAAGGTGAAGATTATCGAGGTCAAGAATATCGTTGGGCAGAATATCAACCCTAAGGTAAGTAATATCGATTTTTTTATATCGATGTAAGTAATATCGAAGTTAGTAATATCGATATCAAATATATCGATGTTACTAATTTCGATGTTACTAATATCGATATGTTTTATTGTTATGTATTTTATTATGTATTTTAAATGTATGTGTTATATGTTTTTTGTTAAGTATTTTATTTGTTTTAAATTATATGTGTACAATTTTTTATATATTAATAATGTTATTTTTAAGTTAGTTTTATGTTTTAGTACTGGAGAGGGTTGTGGGTTTATAGGGGAATAGGGTGGGAAGTAATTTAATTATAGTAAATTAATTATTAATTTTTAGTAATTGTAAATTAATTTTAATTAATTTTTGCGTTTAAGTTCTCTAGCTGGTTGTGGGTTTATAGGGGAATTGGGTGGGAAGTAATTAAATTGTAATTAAGTAATGATTTTTTTATTGGTATTGATAATAATTTTTTTATAATTAATTATTAATTGGTAATTAATTATTTTGATTGGTAATTAATTTTTTTAATTGGTCAATTATGTTTGTAATTGGTAATTACATTTTCAATTTGGCAATTCAATTACTTTTTTAATAGGTAATTCATATTTTTAATTGCTAATTACTTTTTATTAAATGGAAATTATTTTTAATAATTGGTAATTATTGTTTCATAAAAATTATTTTTTGATTTTAAAATACATTTATTGTTTACCATTTTTTAATTGTTAATCAATTTTTAATTATTAATATGTTTTTTGTTTTGGAAAATATTTTAGTGTTCAATATTTATTAATTGGCAACTAATATGTATTAATTATTATTTATTGGTATTTATTGTTAATTTATTGTTAATTAATTATTTGATAGTAATTATGTTTTTAATAATTATTAATGGGTATTTGCAAATGATGTAGGGTTATTGAAAAATTTAATTATTAATTATGTTATTTACAACAATAATTCATAAGTATGTTATATTTAACTTCTACGCTATCCAACGCTTTCCCTACTGTTGCACTCTCTGGAGTTGGAATAGTAATTTTTACCCCTATGCTATCTAACGCTTTCCCTACTGTTGCACTCTCTGGAGTGGGAATAGTAATTTTTACCCCTACGCTATCCAATGCTTTCCCTACTGTTCCACTCTCTGTAGTTGGAATAGTAATTTTTAACCCTACGCTATCCAACGCTTTCCCTACTGTTGCACTCTCTGGAGTGGGAATAGTAATTTTTACCCCTATGCTATCCAGCGCTTTCCCTACTGTTGCACTCTCTGGAGTGGGAATAGTAATTTTTACCTCTACGCTATCCAACGCTTTCCCTACTGTTGCACTCTCTGGAGTGGGAATAGTCATTTTTACCCCTACGCTATCCAACGCTTTCCCTACTGTTGCACTCTCTGGAGTGGGAATAGTAATTATTACCACTACGCTATCCAACGCTTTTCCTACTGTTGCACTCTCTGGAGTTGGAAAAGTAATTTTTACCCCTACGCTATCCATCGCTTTCCCTACTGTTGCACTCTCTGGAGTTGGAATAGTAATTTTTACCCCTACGCTATCCAACGCTTTCCCTACTGTTGCACTTTTTGGAGTTGGAATAGTACATTTTACCCCTATGCTATCCAACGCTTTCCCTACTGTTGCACTTTCTGGAGTTGGAATAGTAATTTTTACCCCTACGCTATCCAATGCTTTTCCTACTGTTGCACTCTCTGGAGTTGGAATAGTAATTTTTACCCCTACCACTATCTAATGGTTTCTATACTGTTGCGCTCTCTGGAGTGGGAATGGTAATTTTAAGTTCTATGCTATCCAACGTTTTTATTACTGTATTTTTTTTACTTATGGATTTTGAACAGTATTTTTTATTTATTTAGCTTTTTAATATTTTTTGTATAATTTTAGATAATGTAGTATATAATTAATTTTAAAAATATAAAAAGTATATTTAATTTTTTTAATTTATGAAACATACGTATTTACTTTTTATTTATGTTTTTGTTTTATGTTTGTAAATGTATTTGTAATTTATAATATGTGTATTAATTTATAAATTATTAAAATAATTATTAAAACTTATTGTTAAGTATATATTATATATTTTCTGCATATGATTAATTATTGTATTATTATTATATATGTATTATTTAGTATTTTCGAACATTATTAGATATTTTTAGCTATGTTTATTTTATTTATTAGTGTTATTTACTTTAATTTACATTTATACTTTTACAGGAAAAAAACGATATTTTTAACATCGATATTTTTAACATCTATATTTTTTCTCTCGATATTATTGTACTTACCATGTTGTAGATAGGATGTCGATATTCTTGCCTTTGATATTTCAGCATCGATATTTCTGTAGGTCGATATTTTCTAGGTCGATATTTTGTCAGTGATTCGTTGTGGCCATAATTTTTACCCATACGCTATCCAAGGCATTCCCTACTGTTGCACTCTCTGAAGTTGGAATAGTAATTTTTACCCCTACGCTATCCAAAGCTTTCCCTACTGTTGCACTCTCTGGAGTTGGAATAGTAATTTTTACCCCTACCGCTATCTAATGGTTTCTATTCTGTTGCGCTCTCTGGAGTGGGAATGGTAATTTTAAGTTCTATGCTATCCAACGTTTTTATTACTGTATTTTTTTTACTTATGGATTTTGAATAGTATTTTTATTTATTTAGCTTTTTAATATTTTTTTATAATTTTAGATAATGCAGTATATAATTAATTTATAATATTTGTATTAATTTATAAATTATTAAAATAATTATTAAAACATATTGTTACGTAAGTATATATTATATATTTTTTGTATATGATTAATTATTGTATTATTACCATCTATATTTTTTCTCCAATATTTTTGTACTTACCATGTTGTAGATAGGATGTCGATATTCTTGCCTTCGATATTTCAGCATCGATATTTCTGTTAGGTCGATATTTTCTAGGTCGATAATTTGTCAGTGATTCGTTGTGGCCACAATGTTTTATGACTGCAGGGTATTTCAGGTTGGTGTTGATTCATTTAATGGAAATGCCCGCAAGAGTTGTGGGTAGGGACGATTCTCTGATGAAATTGTTTTGTGTTCATTTCAAGCGAAATTAGTTCTTCCATTGTTTGGAAAGCGGAGGAGCCCTAATGGGTTTTATTTTGATCTCTTCATTCTATGTCTCCCTAATGAGATTATAGGTGGGGTCTAGAACTATGTTATCCATAGTTCCTTTAGGCTCAGGTAGTTAGACCTAGCCACGGAATTTTGTCATTCTGTCCTTGGATGTTTGTCTTTAGGCGATGTACCCATCTTTGTTCTTTCTCAAAAAGTATGCGTTCTGCATCTTGTTTTTTTATCTCTAGAGTTTCTAGGATCAACCATTTCAGATCTTCAGTTGTTTGCTCCTTCTCTATAAAGTGGGTACTCATTTTTGTCGTGGCCCTTTTGCACTTCACATTGCTTCTGTGCTCACATATTGTTTGTTGTACCTTACGGCACATCATCGCAGTGTATCTTAGTGTACATCGGCACATGATCATGTAGATCGCGTGAGTCGTGCTGCAATTTGTGTAATGCCTAATAGTCCAGTTTTGTTCTGGCGAGATTTGGATTGTTTTGGTTGATGTGGAATCCATTCTTTCACACGTTTTGTACTGCAGGTGAAGAAACACTCCTTTAGGCAGAATAATGTCTCTGTTTTAGAAGCTAGGCAAGGAGAGAAGAAGTTACAATCGTGTGACTTGGGGCGATAAAGGAAGGACCTTACGATTCACACAGGAAAAGGCATGAGCACTAAGGTCATATTCCTGCAAGAAAGGTACATGGACTACACCGTGGACAAGTATGCTCAGGACTGTACCCAGCACGGATGGTGTGAGCAAGGTGCATTATGTGATTTCTACCTGTGGATAACTGATTGTTGGAATTAGGGAAGAGCCTCACGCAAACCTCATAAAATATATGAAATAACCTTACGTATAGAGGGAGATAAGACTAGGAAAATAAGGGGTCTATTTTGGGATAATCTCTCCAAGGGCTATGACATCCTTCTAGCTGAAAAAGACTGGCCACCAGAGTTTGTCAGGGAGTGCCCTCATGGCGAAGAAATGATTATGCCTGCCTTCTCAAATCATATTCCAATTCATAAAAAATATACACTTGCAAGAAAGTGGGCAGTAGCCCAGGCTCCTTCACTATATAAAAATCATGTGGGATGGGATGAGGACTCTCCTCCTCACAGGATCCAGTTAAAATCTCAACCGACTGCACAGAGGCAGTACCCAATTAAGCAAGAAGCTAAAAAACAGGTCAGGGAGATCTTAGATCAACTTGAATACCAGGGGGTGATTGAAACATGCACCTCACAAATGAACAATCCTTTGTTTCCTGTCTCCAAACCAGATGATTCATATCGTCTAGTTTTGGACTACAGACACCTTAACTCATGCTGCAAAACGTTTGCAGTACAAAACTCACACAGTGCCGCACTAATGAATAGCATAGTGCGCAAAAAATACAAAACAACATTAGACATCTCTAATGGATTCTTTTGTCAAAATATAGCACCTGAAAGCAGATATTTGACCGCTTTCTCAATAAATGGCTCGCAGGAAAATTTCTGTCGTTTGCCCCAAGGGTTCAAGAACAGCCCAGGATTATTCTCAGCGAGGGTAACAGAGTTACTACAAATGTATGATGATGAGGCATTATCTTATGTCGATGACATCTATCTAACAGACGATGACTTGGATACTCACTTGAAAAGAGTGAACACCATAATACTTGGGTTTGCAGCAGAGGGTTACAAATTCAACTTCAAGAAGTCAAGAATTGCCCATCTGACTGTCCTATTTTTAGGATATGAATTATCAAGTGAAGGCAAAAGCCTGGCTGACGATTTCCTAGAGAAATGTGCTGTAATCCAGCACCTAGGACACTGAAAAACTTGCAATCAATTCTAGGTTTCCTGAATTTCGGAAGAACTTACATTATAAATTATGCAGAGAGGGTTAAACATCTCTATGATCTAATAAAACCAGATTTTAAAAGAATCAATTGGACTCAAAAACACACAGAAATTTTGAGATCTTTACAAACAGACATGTTAGTTAAAATAAAACTGCAAACACGCGATAACACTCGCAAATCACATTTGTACACAGAAGCAGATAAAACATTCAGCATTAAGGAAAACATTGTTCACGCGGTTCAAACAGCTGTAGCAAGAGAAAGATACCATGCTGACGGCAGACAGATTACAGTCAGAACAGCAGAATCGGCCTTCGAGGCATTAACAAGCCCATGTAATTTACCTGCAATGGCACTAAATCCAAAATGGATACAATGGGAAGATTCTCTTGCTACAGACAGAGTGAAATAATATTTTGATCCAGAAATGACAAAATTAAAAAATCTAGAATATGAAAGAGAATATCCTCTGCCAATCGACATTCTGCCCATACGACAGTACGCCTGTGTGATACATACAGACGGACATGTTCAGCCCTCAGTTTGGGGAGAACAAGCTTATAACGCCACATGCGAGATTACAAAAGACGTGTGGCGCGGAGATAAATTAAAACCTCTGTTTTCAAAAACACACTCAGTGGAAAATAATTCAGAACAACAAACTGAAATAATAGCATTAAAAATGGCGCTAGATAATGCCGATCGCGAATTCCCGACACAAATAGTGTGCGATTCGTATTACTGCGTCAAATCATACAATAACGATTTAAAGAAATGGATTCAAAACGGTTACAAAGATGACACAGGTGCAACAATAAAGCAAAAATCGCTTTGGGAACAAATAGTTCTTTTAAAGAAAGAACTACCAAAGACTCACGTGATACATACACTGAGTCATCAGCGTGATGGCGTTCACGTTGCAGGGAATTCATTGGCTGAGACAGCCACAGCGGAAACAACTAAATCGGCTTCCGTAGCTACAAAAAAGCATTCAGTAAAATACATTGACGGGGAAACAATGCTGGCGGTAAAAACGTCATCAAAAGGCGACTGCTCAGCGCTACCCCTCATGTATCCACTCAATTATACATACATAATCGATGCAAACTCCGTTCCTTTTGCTCGAATCCCTGGAGTGGGGGATAGAGTGATTCCAAACATGGACAGGAGAGGCTTGTTAATAGCAGACGCACATATGGGTGAGGGTCTTAGACACCTTACACTTAAGGATTCTCTAGAAGAATTACAATCAACATACTGGTGGCCAGGAATGAGCCTGCAACATCACATATTTGCAAAAAACTGTCCAGACTGCAACAGAGACCGCAGTGGTGAACGAAACAGTGTATTCCCATGGCTTTTCGCTAAATAAGGATTAGGCTATCGACATAAAATACCCAGTATGAATAATGCGTCATATTAACATATAGAGACTATTTTCACTTATAATGTAGACCCCAGCTCTCGGCTGACGTCTGAACTGTTATAAAAAGATTTGCGAGTCTATAATGGCATATACGCAATTGGCATGCTACATTCTGACCAGGGTCCTGCTTTTAGCTCTCGAGCTTATAAGGCGGACATGGCCGGCATGGGCATAGCATTGCGGTACTCTTGTCACCTCCTTCCTGAGGGAAACGGGATGGTGTAAACAAAAAACCAGGGCATAGAGCAATCTATAACAGCAAAGGTATTAGGTTCGGGAGCTGGGTGGGTCAAACATTTAATAAGTGTCCAACGTAGTCTTAATAATCTGCCAAGAAATTCTCTGAGAGGTCTCAGTCCGTACGAACTATTGTTTGGGACTAGAATGTTAATCCAGGACCTTGATAGTCAAACTTCAGTGGTTAAAGAAAAATGCTTTGATATCAAAGATCGTTTGCTATTTTACAGGACTTAAACGAAACAAGAAAAGACCTGAGCAACATAAAGTTGAAACAGCAGCCAATAACCACTGAAGAGAAACCACCTGTCCCAGCAAGGCCTGTCTGGATTCCAAAAATCGGGGATCTGGTCAGAGAGAAGATCGCGGTGAAGAAGGAATTTGGGCCTTCTTACAGAAAAGCAGTTCCTGTCTTGTCTGTCAACGGGACAAGATCAGTAGTACTACTGCCCCTTGCTGGTAAAAAGGAGAACCGAGTTGTATCCATCGACCTGGTTAAACCACAATCATGTGGCCGATAACAAGTAGTAGGCCAAGTGGACTCCCAAGAAGTAGCAGAACACCAAAGTTTGCTACAAACACAGAGGTTCAAACTGAAAGACTAATCACAATTGATAAAGCTACAGTAAAACAACAAGGACTATGCAACAAAGCCATGGAACTTAAACCTCTTGAAACTCAAATTATAATCTTAAATCAAGAAACACCAGTCTACAATGATGTAACCACAGACTATGCTAATGAAACAAAGAAAATTCCAAAAACGAAAAGGAATCCAGAAGCAATTGAAACAATTGACAGAACAGCATCAGGCTACTTCATCAACTTCGATGATTTTTCTGAAGATCTGAGTGAACCTGAGGAACAGCGGACAACAAAAACTTTTAGAGATAAAGCAAAGGAACTCTTTCATCAACTAAAAAAAACCTATCTTATTTCTCCATGGATTGAACTTTGGGTGGCACTAGGAGTATTCATTTATTTATTTATTTAAACTTTTACCGCGCACAGCTACCCACAGTGGGTTTCCCGGCGACAGCTACCCACAGTGGGTTTCCCGGCGCTAGGGACAGACTGGAGAAGAAGATATCAGATAGCCAACCTGCAGGTACTAACTACTTATGTGAACAACAGCGTTTTCAGTGCTCTGCGAAAACGAAGAAGGCTGGTCTCTAATTTAAGGGCAGTGGGCAGGGCATTCCAATATTTAGGACCGAGATAGGAGAAGGAACGTCCCCCCATCCTTGCCAGCTTAAATCTTGGTATAGAGAAATTGCCAATTTCCGAGGATCGTAAGGTACGTTTAGGCCTGTAAAGTTGCACCAGCTTTTGTAAGTAAGTAGGTGCAATGCCTTGCTTGATCCTAAACATGTAGCATAATGCCTTAAACTTTATGCGGCTAGAGATCTTCAACCAATGAAGATCATGCAAGGCAGATAATGCAGAAGTTCTTCTAGGGACATTCTTCAAGAGTCGCGCGGCTGCATTTTGTACAACCTGCAGTACTTTGACAGTGGCTACATCAGCACCCAAATATAGTATGTTGCCATAGTCCAGGCGAGATGTTATCAATGCCTGGACAACCGTTCTACGGGAAGGAATGGGAAGCATCCATAAGATCTTTTGTAGCCACCTAAGAGTAGAAAAACAGGTTGCTGCGACCTTAGTGGCCTGCTGCTTCATTGTTAACTTGTCGTCAATTTGGACGCCCAAGTTGCGTACAGCATGTGTGGGTACAGGAAGTGCACCCATCTCATTTGGCCAGTGCTGAGGGCCCCAGAGGTTCTTATTTTTTCCCAGAATGACCACCTCTGTCTTCTCCCCATTCAGTTTGAGACAGTTCCTCTGCATCCAGTCCGCCACAAGAGTGAGGCCCAACTTCAGTGCAGAGGGGTTATTCTCGTCTCGCCCTGATAGGGAGAAGACAATCTGGGTGTCATCAGCGTAAGAGAACAGGGTCAGCCCCGCCTGCTCTGCGATGTTAGCCAAGGGTTTTACATAAAGATTGAATAATAGGGGGCTGAGTATGGACCCCTGGGGGACACCCCGCGCTGAGGGACAGACCGCTGATGCCGCCTTAGGGGAGAAAACTTGAAAGGTTCGCTCGCCAAGAAAGGAGGCCACCCAGGCTAAGGCCCTACCAGTCACGCCGAGTGACCGCAGAGAGTCAAGAAGGATGGAATGTGACACGGTGTCGAAAGCTGCGCTCAAATCCAGCAGGATGAGCGCCATGGTTTCACCCTGGTCGACACCGTGTCGGAGACTCTCTGTCACCCCAAGAAGGGCTGTCTCGGTCGAGTGGCAGGACCGAAAACCCGACTGGGAGGAATGTAAGAAACCAGAACTTTCCACCAGTTCAGTGAGCTGGGTATTAATGTGTCTCTCTAACACTTTAGAGAAGATGGGTAGCAGGGATATTGGACGAAAATTAGCAAGATTCGAGATATCCGCACCAGACTTTTTTAACAAGGGCACTACCGTAGCGTGTTTCCATGGCTGGGGTACATATGCCTCAGTAAGTGAGGCGTTTAACAATTTAACAAAAATCTGATGGGTGGAAGAATCTAATTGTTTGAGTATTTTGGCCGGAAGTGCATCCTACGGGGAGCCAGAGCGCACACTATTTAGACAAGAAAAGAAGGAAATATTGTCTAATGGCTGCCATACAGAGAGTTTGGCAGTATCATCAGCATTAGCAGATGACTGCACAGCGCCAGATGCAAAAGGTATTACAATCGATGGCGGGGTAAAAAGATCATAGATCAAGTCGACCTTTTTAACAAAAAAGTCAGCTAAGGATTGGCATTGAACCTTGTCAAGCGCGGGAGGCGTAGGAATAGAGTCCGCTCCTGTCAGTTTTTTTACAACTGAAAAGAGCACCTTAGGGCAGTTTTGTGCATCTGAAACTATTTTTTTAGTGTAGTCTGCTCTGGCTGTTTTGCAGCTGTTATGATAGCCCTTCAGAGCTTCTCTGTAAGCTACTTTGCGGATAGGAGAATAATTGCGCCTCCATTTCCTTTCTAAAATCTTACATTGAGTGCGGAGGCACTTAAGCTTGTCGGAAAACCATGGTGCAGGTGGATGATGAGGCATAGTTTTCTTATATGTCAAGGGAAGCGTGGAGTCAACAGCATTATTTAACCACTGACCAACTGCACAATTTAGTGCGGAGATAGATAGGTCGGTGTTAGGAAGTGTCCTCAATAATTGTTTATTAAGTTCTGGCATGTTAATTTTCCCCCAACTGCTTGTCCGTTTATCTATTTCCTTTCCGATCTGTGATGCTGTCCTGGTGATATCCAATGAGAAAGGAACAGCAAAGTGGTCGGACCATTCTATTGGGCGTGCTTTCTGGGAGCAGTCCAACTGGAGGTTTGACAGGATAGGATCTAATAAGTGACCAGCACGATGTGTAGGGGCAGAGTTCAGTAATTGAATGTTGAAGAGTTCGAGAGTAGAAATAAGCTGTTTACTGGACGTACAGTCGGGATCTTCGAGATGGATATTTAGGTCCCCAAGAATCGAAAAGTTGGCTGCTCTAAGCAGCAAGGGGGCCAGAAAATCTGGCAGAGAAGAGACCCAGGGAGTAGCATTCCCAGGAGGGCGATAGATTAGTAAACCTGTCATTGTGAACGGAGGGTTAATAGTTAGCCTAAAAAGGGCTGCCTCGCAACCCCTGAAAGGAATGTCTTCAAATTTACAGGTGTACTTAGATTCGAAGATCATGGCTATCCCCCCCCCTTTGCCTAGAACTCTGTCCTTTCTTACAATGACGTAATTAGGGGGAATTGCAGCGGCAATATCGGGGCCAGAGCTGTCATGCAACCAGGTTTCTGTAAGAAACACAAAAAACAACAAGTAATGGACTGAATGTGGATCAATGTCACACACTCCCCCAGTCAAAAGATCTGGGCCCAAATCCATCGTTTTTTTGCACTCCACACCACCCTGGGTCAGATAATGGCTTTATGCAAATCAGCTCTGACCCTGTTGCCCCATGAGAACAGTCCAGTCCGAACTACAACAGCCATATCTTTCCCAGACCGGAATCAAGCATCCGAGGACCGGACCGGTTTCGAGGTAACACCTCTCTTCAGCCCGGCTAGCTTGACTCCAAGTGGTGTGGAGTGCCTGGGACCCACGTCTGGGCATCCCCAGCGCACTTAGGGCGGCAATTGCAAAAAACAACAAGTGATGGACTGAATGTGGATCAATGTCACACACTCCCCCAGTCAAAAGATCTGGGCCCAAATCCATCGTTTTTTTGCACTCCACACCACCCTGGGTCAGATAATGGCTTTATGCAAATCAGCTCTGACCCTGTTGCCCCATGGGAACAGTCCAGTCCGAACTACAACAGCCATATCTTTCCCAGACCGGAATCAAGCATCCGAGGACCGGACCGGTTTCGAGGTAACACCTCTCTTCAGCCCGGCTAGCTTGACTCCAAGTGGTGTGGAGTGCCTTAGGGCACTAAGTGCGCTGGGGATGCCCAGACGTGGGTCCCAGGCACTCCACACCACTTGGAGTCAAGCTAGCCGGGCTGAAGAGAGGTGTTACCTCGAAACCGGTCCGGTCCTCGGATGCTTGATTCCGGTCTGGGAAAGATATGGCTGTTGTAGTTCGGACTGGACTGTTCCCATGGGGCAACAGGGTCAGAGCTGATTTGCATAAAGCCATTATCTGACCCAGGGTGGTGTGGAGTGCAAAAAACCGATGGATTTGGGCCCAGATCTTTTGACTGGGGGAGTGTGTGACATTGATCCACATTCAGTCCATCACTTGTTGTTTTTTGCAATTGCCGCCCTAAGTGCGCTGGGGATGCCCAGACGTGGGTCCCAGGCACTCCACACCACTTGGAGTCAAGCTAGCCGGGCTGAAGAGAGGTGTTACCTCGAAACCGGTCCGGTCCTCGGATGCTTGATTCCGGTCTGGGAAAGATATGGCTGTTGTAGTTCGGACTGGACTGTTCCCATGGGGCAACAGGGTCAGAGCTGATTTGCATAAAGCCATTATCTGACCCAGGGTGGTGTGGAGTGCAAAAAAACGATGGATTTGGGCCCAGATCTTTTGACTGGGGGAGTGTGTGACATTGATCCACATTCAGTCCATCACTTGTTGTTTTTTGCAATTGCCGCCCTAAGTGCGCTGGGGATGCCCAGACGTGGGTCCCAGGCACTCCACACCACTTGGAGTCAAGCTAGCCGGGCTGAAGAGAGGTGTTACCTCGAAACCGGTCCGGTCCTCGGATGCTTGATTCCGGTCTGGGAAAGATATGGCTGTTGTAGTTCGGACTGGACTGTTCCCATGGGGCAACAGGGTCAGAGCTGATTTGCATAAAGCCATTATCTGATCCAGGGTGGTGTGGAGTGCAAAAAAACGATGGATTTGGGCCCAGATCTTTTGACTGGGGGAGTGTGTGACATTGATCCACATTCAGTCCATCACTTGTTGTTTTTTGCAATTGCCGCCCTAAGTGCGCTGGGGATGCCCAGACGTGGGTCCCAGGCACTCCACACCACTTGGAGTCAAGCTAGCCGGGCTGAAGAGAGGTGTTACCTCGAAACCGGTCCGGTCCTCGGATGCTTGATTCCGGTCTGGGAAAGATATGGCTGTTGTAGTTCGGACTGGACTGTTCCCATGGGGCAACAGGGTCAGAGCTGATTTGCATAAAGCCATTATCTGACCCAGGGTGGTGTGGAGTGCAAAAAAACGATGGATTTGGGCCCAGATCTTTTGACTGGGGGAGTGTGAGACATTGATCCACATTCAGTCCATCACTTGTTGTTTTTTGCAATTGCCGCCCTAAGTGCGCTGGGGATGCCCAGACGTGGGTCCCAGGCACTCCACACCACTTGGAGTCAAGCTAGCCGGGCTGAAGAGAGGTGTTACCTCGAAACCGGTCCGGTCCTCGGATGCTTGATTCCGGTCTGGGAAAGATATGGCTGTTGTAGTTCGGACTGGACTGTTCCCATGGGGCAACAGGGTCAGAGCTGATTTGCATAAAGCCATTATCTGACCCAGGGTGGTGTGGAGTGCAAAAAAACGATGGATTTGGGCCCAGATCTTTTGACTGGGGGAGTGTGTGACATTGATCCACATTCAGTCCATCACTTGTTGTTTTTTGCAATTGCCGCCCTAAGTGCGCTGGGGATGCCCAGACGTGGGTCCCAGGCACTCCACACCACTTGGAGTCAAGCTAGCCGGGCTGAAGAGAGGTGTTACCTCGAAACCGGTCCGGTCCTTGGATGCTTGATTCCGGTCTGGGAAAGATATGGCTGTTGTAGTTCGGACTGGACTGTTCCCATGGGGCAACAGGGTCAGAGCTGATTTGCATAAAGCCATTATCTGACCCAGGGTGGTGTGGAGTGCAAAAAAACGATGGATTTGGGCCCAGATCTTTTGACTGGGGGAGTGTGTGACATTGATCCACATTCAGTCCATCACTTGTTGTTTTTTGCATCTGTAAGAAACACAGCATCCGGTTGTTCCTCAGTGATGAGGTCGCAGATGTTATATTTGTGTTGTGGGAGAGATCTACAATTAATACTCCAAAAATGTAAAGAGGAATGTGAAGAGACAGTATTGGACTTGACAGGCCTGCTGCGTCTGACATTGCGCTTAAGCGATCTGCAGCTCGCTGGCTTTCCGAGAGCAAAACCGCATTGGTGACATTTGTATTTGGGAAAGGGCAATGTACATACAGAGCAGGATTTGCAAGCAAAGCGGCGCCATGAGTGTAATTCCACAGCAGAATAGGAAAGAACCATAATGCAATATAGTAGATCAGAAACAAGGTACTCACAGATGAAGTATAGAGTACTTGCCAGAGCCCAGAGCCCGTCAGAGCGCGGACGAGCGCAGACGGGCTGACTTCCTCATCCTCATACTTTGGCTCATCATGGTACTATGCTTGGGACATTTCATTGAGGGAAAATATGCTACAATGGACACAGCAAGTCAGAACATCAACTTGGTCCTGAAACCACACAAGTCTTCACACATAGAGAAAAGAGAACTTTCTTCAGTAAACTTCACAGCCAATCCTATACCCGGTGGGGTAGCATGGGACAAAACTGATTACGAAATATATGGTCCGGTTGAACTCCTGAAGTATCCTCATCAATTCAAGATTTCATTGAGTGACTTTGTAAAACCAAGCACGTTTGCTGATGATTGGGACTTTGAAAGTATTAATGATATGATGTCTGATCTAGTAATGTCAGCTAAATTTACAGAACATGATTATTTGCAAGGTTCATCTAATTACGATCAAATGTTTTGTTACAACCATTATGGTAACCATTATCTGCATAAATCTACTCAACCTAGAAATGTTTTAAAATTTAACCAATGGGAACATTGTGCGACTCCACCAAAAGGCAGTTCAAAGACATTTATTGATAAATATTCATACTTTTCAGGGTTCAACACAAGTAATGCAGAATCATTTTATTTCAAATTGTTAAATAAGACAGGAGTGAAAACCATGCGTACAAACACAAAATTGATATATTCAGACTAATTTTTTGAAAAAATGAATACATTCGGTTTTGATTTCTGGAACAATAACATTGAAACGAAAACGATCTGGGGCACAAAAGATTGGCAAGTGCAAGGTATAGAATCATTATTTAGAGCCTGCATGATCCCAGAACAAATTAAATTTTTGAATGATACAATTCAACAGACATCCTGTCTTAGCCTAGCCAAAATTAAAGACTTAAATAAACCGTCTATTCCAAAACCAACACCTAACAGTAATAGCACTACGGAGGTTGAGATAGACGTATCCCATATTTTAAACCAAAACAGAACACATGCTGATTGGAAACAATGGTTGATCTGGCCCACAGACACAAATAACTGTCAAGACAGATTCCTGAACAAAATACAGGGATTCACATTGACCCGGCCAGACCCAAGATACTCCCAGAGACAACATCCAGGGATTGTAACTACTTATAGTGTGGGGAAACTCTGCCTTCAATGGCTACATACATCCACACAGTCAGAAATTAAGCAACACTTAACTTTACTTAAAGAAGGTGCTGACTTGCGTGATTTCATCATGGGACCACGCAAACAGCGTCTAAAACGTTTCATAGCGGCCTCTATATATGCAGCTTACAACGAAGCTTGGAAAGTAACTCAAATTGAGACAGCAGAAAAAATACGGGAAATTGACCGTGTTAATTTGGAAAAATCACTTTCTGTTGTGGACAATGGGTTAATGACTCTGTCTTCCAGAATATATTCACTGGACAGTATTGTATCTTCTGCAATCGATATAATAGAACAAGACTTACTGATGTTGCAACACGGTCAGTCTCAATTACGTTCTATTGTACAGCTTGGCTGGACGTTACAAAATCTGCGTTCAGGCTATGTGCCTTGGCGTTTAATCAACACAACGTCACTATTTAATATCTTTAACCTTACTGATAAACAAATCAGTTTGGCACAAAAGGGTGCTGACTATACAATTCTGAGCATTGAAAAACTTGAGAGATTACCATTGACAATGTCAGAACAACCTGTCATTGAATGGATAATACATGGGATAATAAATATTCCGATAACAACTTTCCAGTTTCAATACTGCCAAAAATATATACAGGCAGGCCAGTATGAAAGGTTGGGTAAAGGATACATTAAGTCCACATGGAACTTGCCCTATACACACACATGTGTCAGTAATAACGGACAGAGTGTATTTCTTAGTGGTAATAATTGTAAAAAAATCACTAAGTGACATACTTCTGTGTCAGGGTATTAGTTTGCATGGGGCCTGTGAAGGGACTTCAAATAACCTTTCATGTCACCAGTTAGGCACACCTGCAACACAAATAGAACCATTCTTTAGAAGACTTTCGAACGGGAGTTACATTCTAATTGTAGATCACAGATGTTGTGGCTTGCTGCCAGGAAAACCTTATCTT
Source organism: Lissotriton helveticus (assembly GCF_964261635.1). Lineage (NCBI taxonomy): Eukaryota > Metazoa > Chordata > Amphibia > Caudata > Salamandridae > Lissotriton > Lissotriton helveticus. The sequence continues at coordinate 1,545,449,024 of NC_136063.1, read as the reverse complement.
GTAAGCGTGACTTCCAGGGTCATGTGCTGTGAAAGAGTATTGTTCCCGAATGATGCTCCAGACAGGGAGGGAAGGTTATGGCCCAGTTTAAAAATCTCTTCTATTCGAATTGATACTTTAAGCAGAATGAAGACTGTGCTCCTACAGACGCCAACCCAGTTGACGTCATCAAAAGAAACGTATGATCTCCAAGTTGCAAGGACAACGGCAGAGATTCGTTCAATGTTATCAACAAATTGCCCCCTACACTTCGCAGAAATACTGAACGAAATCTTAAATATTTCTGATACAAGTGGTATCGCAAGTGTATTTAAGACAGTTTTTTCAGGCGCTTTAACCCCATTCAAAGCGATCCTGGGTATTTTTCCAAATTTCGTCTATTCCATCTTTGGCGGACTTCCACTCCTGTTGGGACTCGTAGCAGGCATTTTATTCTTGCTACTCTTGCTTCGTTATGGCAAGCCATGTCACAGACAAGACTCCAGCAACAATGGAAGAAACGATCCTAGCTATCCGCTACCGGGACCGCATAACTAAAGTCCTTGGCTTAGCCCGGCTACGAGATCTAAATATGACCTGGTTTCTTTCATTCAGACCCATCTGGCAGAATTGTGTTATGCCTGTATTAAGGTGCATGCTATGCGGCGAAGAATGCGTGTTGGACACCTGTCTTACACTACAATCAGACGTACCATTGGATGCAGATACTTTGTTGGGTCCAGTAGAGGCTCATGCATTGTGCTGTCCCCAGCGGCTACCTATCCTGATGACGGCATTCGTGGAGACTTCACCACTACGATTGAAGGGTAGTGAAGTACAAGATGAAAGCAGCATCAACCAGGTACAACCTTCTGTAAGCAGTTCTGATCGAACCATCATTGAAAGCAATCATGTGCATGACTGCATGGTAGCGACATTTTCCAACCTAGTCGAACTTTCACCAGAAGCTGTAGACTGTTTTTTCGACAATCTGTCTGAAATTATGTTTTCACCGGAACAGAGAGAATGATTTTAAACAAACTTGCACACGGCGTTCCCTGAACTCTGAATTTGGCCTTCAGTCTTTTGAAAACAAAGTGACTGTGAACTATTTTTTCTCTTCTCCCCTGAATAGCGAAAACTTTTTTCCAATTCCAAAATATTTACCTTTTTGGCACTTATCTTCTGCTTAAAGTAAAACTATTCTTAGAGAACAGAACTTCTATTCTTAGGAATACTAGAGACATTACATTACCTCAACCTCTAGTTTATATGCAATTAATTGTGTTTATATGTGATGAGATGGTCTCGCAATTTTTTTCTGTATCAAGAGCCATTTCATGTGTAATTTCGCAAATCATTCATGCTGATATAAAATATGCATCTCCCTATTGAATGATTATACTGCTTGAATGCATACAGTACCTATACTCATTTCGTGCATTTTGCATACGCCATTTTTCATAAAAAAAAAAAAAAGTTTTTGGGGTGGTTCAGTATACACATGCACTGTTAGTTATGTTTACTATTGCTTAGTTTAGTAAATATGTACATAAAATCGTGGAGTGGGTGTAGTGTGTTTATCTAGGTACCTATATTGTTACTCCTATTTCTGACCCTTTTCCGGTTATTAATTCACTAATGTCCATACACCGGCACAGAAACCCGTTTTAAGATTAGGTCATAGCGCATGCTGTCACATTAAGCAAGCACTATCCCTTCAGCCCCCTAGAAAGCACACCGAGTTCTCAAAACAAATCAAACCTCCAACAGACCTGGAAAATCCCCCGCAGCTATTGTTTTGATTTCGCTCGAGAACTCCTGCAAAGAATGTAGGAACGACCAGTCCTTATGACATTCTTCCTGACGTCTTATGCCCATCCTTACGTCAAACACGGCACCTTTCAGGTATAAATATACCGACGCTGCCCTAAGCTAAGACACGGTGGTGACGAGCTTGGAGCAGCGCCACTTGCTGGAGAGCCCAGCTGATGCAGAAAAGCCCACGGACGCTGCCCCTCCCTTTTGACGCGCTGAGAGAGACGCTGCCTTTTCTCCTGCCGAGAAATCCAGCCTCCGGCGTTTCCAGCCGCCCTCGCGGGTAACTGGGATATCGAGTCCTGAGACAGAGATACCAACCCTCCAGCCTTCTAAATCCCAGGTACTGAACTGACTAACCCCTTACAGAGAATTCTTGAGTCAGATTCTTGGCAAAACGAACTTAACTTAAACTGCTACTTATTTACTCCCGCCCAAGTATTAGGCTTAGGTCAGGTACACCGGGGTAGGCGTAGTTAGAAGCACCAGTTGAGAACGATTAGTCAATGTATATATGTATGTATATCTTTTATCCATTTTAAGTATCATATGGCTAAGAAACCATATAAATGCTCTTACAGTATTATTTTATAATCCTGTTTTTACTGTATGCACTTTACTTAACTATAAGTATTGCAATAATAGCGATTCATTTCTCTTGTATGAGAAAAGAGACTGATCAATAAATAACATCTTTTTATTGAAGCACGCCCATCTCTTATTTCTCTACAAACTGGTGAAACTAAGAATGCACGTACTGACTGAGTAAAATAGTTGTCTTTTGTTTTCACACGACTCTAGAGATATACTCTTGATTAGGGGAGAGAAAAGTTGTCATGTTCTATGGTTGTCAGAAACTAAATCCTTTCTTGTCTATCCAGGGAGGTTAAACTCCTCCTTGCCTATTCGAGAAAGTTTCTAGTGAACTCTGAGCTAGCTGGCACACATAACTTTAAGTCTAATATCGTCAGTAGAAGACCTAGTTAACCACAGTCCTACGTCTATACTATTGAAGATATTATTCCAATGCGCAGAGTCTATTGGGATAATAGGAACTACACTACAAAACCTTTCTGTTATTAGCCATAGCTACCAGGGGTTCAGTTCAGGTTCAATTTACTGAAACATTTTACTTGACCTAACAAGATAGTGACCCTATTACATTTAGAGGACTCCCATCAGCCCAATTAATAATTCACTTTCTCACAAGGTTTTATCAAGGCAGTTGAATGCAGTGGCTCCAAAGTGTCTAGAGTCACGGATTAGGGCTAGAAAAGTCATTTGTTTCACTGGGCCTTTCCCTGGTGGGGTGGAGGCTGATTTTGAAAGAACAGGCCATCTGCTCCTGAAGCCTTTGTCTCTTTCCGTAGTTCCCAGAGGTTAATTTGATTAGGCAGGGGGAAGACTTCAAGTGATTCAGAAAGAAAGGGAGGGAGGGGAGAGGCAGGGACAAAGCAATCAGAGAGGAAAAAGAGAGAGAAGACAGAAGGGGAAAGAGAGAACCAATTGTTGGAAAGCGAGAGATTGCACAAGGAGAGGAAGGGTTCTGTGCTAGTTTGAGCATTTTTGCCCAGGGCTGCTTCTGTAGCCCTAGTCTGGCTCTTCCACTGAGTGATCTACTATCAACAGTTGGGAACATTGGAAATGGCACTGGAACACAAATTGGTACTGTTACAATGATCAGTCAATCTGTTTAGGCCAGACTTTATAGTGTTTAGACAGAATATTGAGTTACAAATATCTGGAGAGACAAATATTGGAAATTAAATATCGTGACTCAGAGAAATTGTGGCACACAAATATCATAGACAAGAAAGAAATTTGTGAGGTAAGTTTATTTATTTATTTCACTTCTAAAGCGCACTTTCACCTCAGAAAGGCATCCTGGCGTGGACAGACTCGTATCGAAGAAGGGGGCAAACTGATAACAAGCTAGGGGTTTGGGAAAAGCCACGTTTTCAAGTGCCTTCTAAATGCGAGAAGGTCGGTGGCTTGCCTAAGTTCAATCGGAAGAGAATTCCAAAGTTTCGCCGCGTCCACACAGAATAATCTACCTCCTTCTCTAGATCTCCTAAACCTAGGTACGGTCACCAACCTAGCCGAGGAGGAGCGTAGATTGCGGACCGGCGCAAGCCACGAGAACTTCCTTTGTAAACGAGCAGGGCCCAACCCATGAAGAGCTTTAAAGGCCAGACAGAGAGATTTGAATTGCACTCTCTGTCTCACTGGGAGCCAGTGCAGCTGAGCCAAAGCCCTTGAAGAAGAAGATCTTGTTGGCCACCCCAGGGCTAATTTTGCAGCTGTAGACTGAATTCTCTGGAGTCTATCCAGGAGATAGCTTGGAGACTCCAACAATAAGGAGTTGCAGTAATATAACCTACTGAGCACAGTACAGCGCACCACCTCTACCCGAGCAAGAGGCGGTAACAAAGGAAGGATTTTTCTCAGGAGGCGAATAATGGCCAAGCAGCCAGCTACTGCCTTTGACACCTGCGACACTTCAGAACCGGCAGCCAGTGCAATGTCTCCAATGTATTCTTTGAGGGTGCCCCTTTCGGCAGGTCAGCGCCAAGCATGCAGCTGCATTCTGAATGGATTGAATCTTTTGAAGACCCTTTTTTGTTGCACTCAGGAGTGGCACATTCCCAGAGTCCAGTCTTGCCATGACAAGAGCATGAATCAGGGTTTTTCTGGCAGATATTGGAAGAATGTCTAGGGTTTTACTTAGGATCTTCAGGATTCCAAAACATTTTCCTCCCATTCTCTTGATCTGAGCATCAAAATATAATTTAGAATCCATCCATATTCCCAGATGTTTTACCTCAGTCTTCGGGGTAGGTGTTGGTCCTAGCATAGTCAGCCACCAGGCCGACGACCAGATGGATGGGGAGTTTCCTACTGTTAGTACCTCTGTCTTACTGCCATTTAAACTTAGGCAGTTTTCTGCCATCCACCCTGCCAAGTCTTTCAGGCAGGTTGCAAAGCTGTTGGCTGCTTGAGGCGAGTTGGGAGCTAGAGTGACCACTAGCTGAGTATCATCTGCGTACGACACGATTGAGACTCCATGTTTTTTTACAATGTCGGCCAAGAGCGCCACGTTTACATTGAAAAGGGTTGGGCTCAAAATAGAGCCCTGTAGCACCCCCCGTGCCAGCACAATAGGTTTGGAGGTGTACGCAGGTTGTACCATTTGGAAGCTGCAGTCCTGCAGGTAGGATACCATCCAGTCCAACGCAGCCCCAGCTACACCCCCTCTTCTGAGTCGATATACTAGCAGCTTGTGTGACACCATATCAAAGGCGGTGCTAAGGTCTGTGGCGTGGAGTGGTGTGGCTCACTGGTTAGAGGCGGCAGACCCGGGAGCAGAAGTCAGCCTGGGACCAGGGTTCAAATCCCGACGCGGCAGGGTCGTGGACCAGGGTCAGCGGACTCGACAATTCTCGCCTCGGTGCCTACTCTAACCTGGGGTCCCACTCGGCAACTCTGGGCATTAGCTTGCCTAATCTCCACAACGGCCCCATCAACGCCGGGGATGCCTGGCTCCACCTTGGGGATTCCCAGTAGGGACCATCCCACAGGGAAAGCCAGGACGGGTTCCCCAGCGGTATACAGCGCCGGGACGCCCCTTTGCTGGGGCAGCTGTGCGCTTTACAAGTATACAACATTTAGGAAGACATTTAATAAGACCAGTGCCGTGATTAGCACCCATGTTGGTGCTATTGGTGGAAGAGGTGTTGGTAAAGAATGTTTCTGGCACCTGAAATATAATTCCTGATTTTCCCAGTGGTGATCTGAAACTCAGAGGTACGACTAGGAACTGGACTTATGTTCTTGACTAGAATAGGTGTAGAGTGTACATAGCTTGTGGAGTGATTGCTGGAACAAACCTCTCTTGGTGCCTAGCTGCATCAAAGTGTAAGATGCAGTAAAGGCGTGCAGAAGAGGAAAAGCGTTTTCCTATCAGATGACCAGGTGACAAACCGAAAAATTTGCCCTGACCTCTATAAAGGCCATGAGGGTGCAAGTCTTCATATGTACTATTGACCCCGAAGGACCTCAGTTGCAGGTGGAGATGAGGAACATGTTCTGAACAGCAGCAAAATAAAAATGTAAAATATGCTTGTAGGGATGGTCCTCCTTTTGCATGGTCACCCCCATTTGTGGTGGACTGATTTTGCTAATTTCGAGACTCTTTGTACAGGGACTCTGCTAACCAGGCCCCAGCACATGTGCTTTAACCCCAAAAGTAAGTTGAATTTGGGTATATTCCTAATAGGCATGTTTAACTTACCTAGAAGTTCCTAGTATATTGTACAAAGTGTACCCAGGACCTGTAATCTAAATGTCACTAATGCACATCAGCATCTATTGTGCCTTCCTTTACAACAACAGTGTAAACATGGTGTCAGGCCTACCATTGTAGCATGACTGTGGTAAAGAGGTCTCACCTGTCACAATCAAATGTTAGGCCACACCTCAGGAGGGGACACATGACTCTGCACAAGTGGAAAAGGTTTTCACCATCTTGGATTTGGGCAGAGAGAAGCACTGTGTCATTTGTCGCAGTAAGGCACACAGGAAATGCTGCAAACGTAGGTAAGGCTACCCATGGGAACTTGTTTCTACTGGTTAGAGAGGTGCCCTGAGTCATCCCAAACCCCATAAGCTTGTACCAGGCATAAATTTGGCACCCGTGGGCACCTTCTTCAGACCTGGGCCTGTGGAAGAACAAAAGAAGGACTGATCCTGCTATTTGAGACCTGTGAGGACACCTGAAAGCCAGGATCTGCTCCCGTGTCCACCAAGGACATAAAAGTAGAATCCAAATGTCAATTGACTGACCTTCTTTTAAGCTAGAGGGCCAAAACAAGCAACAAGAAGACTTTGTAGAGGAGACAAGCTAGCCAGTTCCAATTGGACCTGCCTAGACCCTGTTGGTAGCTTCTACTTGAGTAAGTATTGACCCCAAAGTGTTGTTTCTGATATCCTGGAGTCCTTGGCTTTGTCAAAGTGTACTCCTCCTAACATCATGAAAAACCTGGGACGTCACAACATTTTGGCTCCCAAGGCCTCTGGAGCATCAAGACAAACCTGTAAAAAAGTCCAACCAAACTGCATCACTACTGAGCTGAAGATTCTGGCTTCTTCCACTCAGAACTTTTCTATAGCAGCAAATTTGTTTCAGCAGGGCCCCGTGGAGACGTTATCTGGTCTTTTGGAGCCCTCATCAGCTACAGCCTGCAGCCTTGCCACACTGGAGGTGTTGAGCTCCAGAAAGTGACTTTGTCCAAATGTAGAAAACTTGACCAGGTGAAGTCACCAAAAGCATCTGCCCAGTGAGAGGATTTCCCTGGACGCGTATTTACATTTTATTTCTGTTTGAAGCTTTTCCAGCCCAAACCAACAATTTCACCAGGAGATCGTCCAATGTCTTTCCAACATCGTGGAGCCCTTCTCAGATACAGCCTGCTGCTTTTCCCCACTAAAGGTCTTTGACTTCCATTTTCCAGACTAAGTCAGAAGGTAAATTCTCTGACCAGATCAAACCTGGTTGGTATATCAAACATTCTCTCCATTACAGTCAGCCTCAAATCCCAGCTAAGTCCGGATCTAGAGTGACAAGTTGACCCGCATTCGTGCTTAACGCTTTTTGGTGCTATTTTCAGTTAAAAAATTTAAATGTATATATCCTAATCCCCTTATTGGGTTTTGTCATCTTGGTGTCATTTTGTTGGTATACACCCGTTACAACGGATCTTTTACTCCGCACTACCATTACAACGCGACCATTACTCCGCATACCATTACAACGCATTGCGCTGGGGGGCGCTCTAGGATAGGGAATAAGTATAATTTACTATCCAACACCTTCCCTAGGGTCCACGGGGACTGGAGTTAGAATAGTAAATTATACTTACCACTATCCAGCGCCCCAAGGCGCTATGTGTTGTAACGGTATGCGGAGTAAAAGTCGCGTTGTAATGGTCTGCGGAGTAATAGTATGCGTTATAACGTCATACATCCCATTTTGTTCATTACATTAGTCACTATGTGTATAAATTGGAGTGGGATTTTTATTGTGTTCTGTTTTTGACTTTTTAATTGTTTTGGTACTTCTAAATGCTTAACACATTATTTTCTAAGTTAAGCTTTTCTGTTATTAGCCATAGCTACCAGGGGTTCAATTCAGGTTCAAATTACTGAAACATTTTACTTGACCTAACAAGATAGTGACCCTATTACATTTAGAGGATTCCCATCAGCCCAATTAATAATTCACTTTCTCATAAGGTTTTATCAAGACAGTTGAATGCAGTGGCTCCAAAGTGTCTAGAGTCACGGATTAGGGCTAGAATAGTCATTTGTTTCACTGCGCATTTCCCTGGTGGGGTGGAGGCTGATTTTGAAAGAACAGGCCATCTGCTCCTGAAGCCTTTGTCTCTTTCCGTAGTTCCCTGAGGTTAATTTGATTAGGCAGGGGGAAGACTTCAAGTGAGTCAGAAAGAAAGGGAGGGAGGGGAGAGGCAGGGACAAAGCAATCAGAGAGGAAAAAGAGAGAGAAGACAGAAGGGGAAAGAGAGAACCAATTGTAGGAAAGCGAGAGATTGCACAAGGAGAGGAAGGGTTCTGTGCTAGTTTGAGCATTTGTGCCCAGGGCTGCTTCTGTAGCCCTAGTCTGGCTCTTCCACTGAGTGATCTACTATCAACAGTTGGGAACATTGGAAATGGCAATGGAACACAAATTGGTACTGTTACAATGATCAGTCAATCTGTTTTGGCCAGACTTTATGGTGTTTAGACAGAATATTGAGTTACAAATATCTGGAGAGACAAATATTGGAAATTAAATATCGTGACTCAGAGAAATTGTGGCACACAAATATCATAGACAAGAAAAAATTTTGTGAGGTAAGTTTTTTTATTTATTTATTTATTTCACTTCTAAAGCGCACTTTCACCTCAGAAAGGCATACTGGCGCGGACTCGTATCGAAGAAGGGGGCAAACTGATAACAAGCTAGGGGTTTGGGAAAAGCCAAGTTTTCAAGTGCCTTCTAAATGCGAGAAGGTCGGTGGCCTGCCTAAGTTCAATCGGAAGAGAATTCCAAAGTTTTGCCGCTGCCACACCGAACGATCTACCTCCTGCTCTAGATCTCCTAAACCTAGGTACGGTCACCAACCTAGCCGAGGAGGAGTGTAGATTGCGGACCGGCGCATGCCACGAGAACTTCCTTTGTAAACGAGCAGGGCCCAACCCATGAAGAGCTTTAAAGGCCAGACAGAGAGACTTGAATTGCACCCTCTGTCTCTCTGGGAGCCAGTGCAGCTGAGCCAAAGCCCTTGAAGAAGAAGATCTTGTTGGCCACCCAAGGGCTAATTTTGCAGCTGTAGACTGAATTCTCTGGAGTCTATCCATGAGATAGCTTGGAGACTCCAACAGTAAGGAGTTGCAGTAATCCAACCTACTGAGCACAGTACAGCGCACCACCTCTACCCGAGCAAGAGGCGGTAACAAAGGAAGGATTTTTCTCAGGAGGCGAATAATGGCCAAGCAGCCAGCTACTACCTTTGACACCTGCGCCTCCAAAGTAAGGTCGCTATTAAACATCACGCCCAGGTTCCGCACTACCTTCGCAGGCTGCACCAGTGGAGAAAAATCCACAGGCCAGAAGTTACTGGGTAGAAAAGATTGTACCCTAGGCTTTGGGCAATATAACACCTCGGTCTTTCTTGTGTTAAAATGCAAGGCATTGGCTTTCAACCAGTCCGCTGTATCTCACAGGCAGTTGTGAAATACTTCCAAGGAGGTTGATTCATCTACCTCCAAGGAGAGAATCAACTGCGTATCATCAGCGTAGTTAACAATTTCGATCTTATAGTGTTTGATGACTGCGATTAAAGGCTTCATGTAGATGTTAAATAATATCGGACTAACTGCCGAGCCTTGTGGGACGCCATGCGAGATGGTGGAAAAAGCGGATTGGAAGGGAGAGAGGGACACAGCTTGTTCTCTACCCCGAAGGAAAGACTCAAACCTCCAAAGGGCACTACCTGCGACCCCCACCTCTCTCAGCCTGTCCAGCAGAATTCCATGGTTCACCGTGTCGAAGGCGACAGACAGGTCAAGCAGGATCAAAACCCCTTCCTTTCCCCTGTCTGCCTGCCAACGAAGCTCATCCAGCACGGTCACCAGGGCCGTCTCGGTGCCATGGGCTGGCCGAAAGCCAAACTGGACGTCCTCCGGGAGCTTATGCTGTTCTTGGTGTCTAGAGAGGGTGAATGCCACCACCCGCTCTACAATTATTGTTGGATAAGGTAGAAGCGAGATGGGCCTAAAGTTCTTGAGGCATTCAGGAACATGGGTGGGCTTTTTCAGTAAAGGGGTCACCACCGCTTGTTTCCACTGAGGTGGAACCACTCCAGTAGTAAGCGACTGGTTGTACACCAGCCGGAGCGTAGGGAAGAGCTCAGCCTCAAACTCCTTCCAGATTTTTAGTGGAATCGGGTCAAGCGGAGCCCCGGATGTGATACCAAAGGCCACTTCTCTGAACTCCTCTGCAGACAGCTGCGCGAATTCCACAAAGGACTCAACTCCTCCCTGTTCATAAACAGCCCCAAAAGTCAACAGACTGCCACAATCAGCTACTGCCAAGATGTGTTGCTGCTCCACCCCCAGATCATCAATAATCAGTTTGATTTTGTCCTGAAAGAACCTGGCTAGGTTTTCACTGAGTTCCTGGGAGGGGGGGGTACTCATTCTTGGCACAGTCTGGGCTAATAAGGCTATTCAAAAAATTAAAAATGCTACGAGAGCTATTCGGGGCATCAAGAATCACCCTACAGAAGTATGCTGCCTTAACTCTATGGATCTCCTTCTTATAGTCCACCCGCTTAGCTTTCCAAGCAAGCCTGTCCCTATCCAGGTATGCGTGCCTCCACCTCCTCCCCGCTTGTTTACATTCCAGTCTCAAATTTTTGAGGCTGTCCGTAAACCAGGGGGATGAGGGTCTCCCCCTACCCCTATGATGTTTAAGAGGAGCAGAGGTATCCAAAACCGAAGTAATCTTCTAGCAGAGGGCAGCGTAATTCACCTCAATCTGCAAGTCGGAAACAAAGCATTCCTCAACCATGAACGTGGGTGAGGCACCTTTTTTCCGTGCAAGGGACTTCCAATCCCTGCTAACATACTCCCTCACTTGACTAGATGTCCCTGCAGTGACCGTGCCTGACTTCACAATTTTTTTTATCAAAGAGTGGTCAGTCCAGGCCATAGGTAAAACATCCCCAACAGTAAGGAGGTTGGTCTCAGAGAAGATCAGGTCCAAACGATGACCCCCTGTATGGGTTGCCTGCGAGACTCGCTGGGAGAGGCCAAGGGCCTCACATGAGTGAATCATGTAAAGAAATACTGTGTTCATAGTGCCATTCAACCACAGATTAAAATCTCCAAGAATCACTAAATGGCTATGAGTAACAGCCATATTGGAGAACAATTCCAATAACGACTGCTGCTGGGCTAAAGTAAAGACCCCCGGGGGTCTATAACAGATAAAAAAAGCCTCTGTGCATTCTTAAGAGAAAAGCCAAATAATTCACAGCCATTGCACACATCAATTTCGATGACATTCAAGTCCATTGTGTCTCTAAAAATCACATCCACCCCGCCCCCCCTTCCACTAGTTCTGGGCTTGTGGCAAATTTTAAACCCTGGCGGGCAAGCATTCCCAGCATCAACTTCGCACTCCGGCGCAGTCCATGTTTCGGTCATACACAAGAAATCAAGTTCATGAGTCTCCAACACCAATTGTATCTCAACACTGTGTTTAGGGAGAGACCTCACATTCAAAAGCCCACCGGCTATCGTGTCACTCCTCAGAAAGTCAGACACAGGGAAGACAGTGTTGGACAGCATAAGGGTCCCTTTATCACGCCCCCTCTCACCAATGATGTTAAGTTTTTTGCTGGTATAACGTCATGATCACCCTCTACAACTGGCCTCAGTCCCAACCCAAAAGGGGCAGCATAACTGGCGCTGAGCGAGTCCTTAGTGTGGACGGGCGCAGACGGGCTTGCCTTTGGCACGCCAAAGGCGCGCCCGCTCGCACGGACTGACCCCCACTAGAGGAGAGCAGTAGAAGTAAAACGAGGTTAGCCCGGACCCCCTGAGCTCACAGGTAAGTGCAGAGCGAGATTGGAGACAATTTAAAAGTGTCCAGTGTAATTTATATAAAAAACCCGATGAGCTACTAAAATGCCCCAAAGTAAATGTCACAATGAAAGAAATATTTTAAAAAGCAAGAGCCACAACCGTTAACTCTTTAGCAGCAGCCTCCCACCTTCGAGCTGCTCTCACATGTAGCGCGCTCGCGCCAGCGTCTGCTTTTGTGTCCGTGCGTCCTGGAGACTAGACCGCCACTCCGCTACTCCCAAGATGGCGGGTCCGCTCGCACGGACGGACCCTCACTTGAGGAGAGCAGTAGAAGTAAAACGTGGTTAGCCTGGATCCCCTCTGCTCACAGGTAAGTGCAGAGCGAGATTGGAGACAATTTAAAAGTGTACAGTGTAATTTATTAAAAAACCTGATGAGATACTAAAATGCCCCAAAGTAAATGTCACAATGAAAGAAATATTTTAAAAAGCAAGAGCCACAACCGTTAGCTCTTTAGCAGCAGCCTCCCACCTTCGAGCTGCCCTCACAAGTTATATCATTTTATATAATATTGATGATTTTAATATCGTTTTTACTAATATAGTGGTTACAAATATTGTTTTTTAATTATTTTAATGTGTTTTAGTCTATATAATAATTGTAGGGGTACTATTGTTTATGTAAATATAATAATTGTTTTTTAGCATATAGGTTGTAATTTAAAGTGATTTAGCATGTTTTATTTAAATTCTAATAGTAACTTCTAGGTTTGAAGCAGGTTGTTGGGTTTGGAGGGTGATAGGGTGGTAAGTTAATTAGGTAATAATTAATTTACAAGGAATTCTTATTTGTTAATTAATTAATTTATTTTAAATATGTAAGTTATGAAATATGTATTTATTTAGTTAGCATTTATGTTCATGCTTAGGGATTTGAAGGGGTACAGGGTTGGAAGTTTATTAATTAATAATTGAATAGCAATTATTTATTAATTGAAAATTAAATTTGTACTCATAGTAATTATTTAAATTGATTTATTATCTTTATTTATTGATACATACACACGTTTATATTATATATATATACATGTAATATATACACGTGTGTGAATGAATTAAACAAAGACAATAAATCAATTTAAACAATTACTATGAGTACAAAGTTATATATTTACACTCCTTTCTGGTTTGCTTTCATCAGCACATAGGACACCCTCTCGCCCTTCACATCAAGGAAAAAGTCATTAAACCAATATCATAACCATTAAATATTTTAATCCAATTGGCGAACGCCAGTAAAAAGTCTGGATATGTTTACTCATCATGGTTGTCCCCAAAAGTGACAGGTCGTTTTTGTCCTTAAAAGTGACAGTTCATGCGCAGAAAATATGCGGACATGATGTATGTGTGGCAGCCCAAACCGGAGCTGGGCTGTTGTGGGGGTGTGGCACAGGGGGTGTGTTAGAGCGTAAGACAGTGTTGAAGGCTGTGTTAGGGTAGCAGGGCATTCAGGTTATGTAAAGAGAAATGTGTGCGCAAAAAAGGGCCTTCATGTCAGAGGGAGGTATCTGGGCATGTTTAAAATGTGGGCTGCAGAGCTGTGACAGATGGTGGCTGATCAGGCAGGCCCAAGTCCCCCAACCCACTGCAGCATGGCAGTCTAACAATAGGGTTTGCGGTGCAGGGGTGTTTTTTAAAACATGTCTGACTTTAGAAGCAGATGATGCAATTTTAAATGCGTCACAGCCGTAGCTGGTGGCAAAAAACTAACCGTTAGGCTCACAAGTCACGTCGTAATAATACAAGAACATAAGGACAATTTCACAAGTAAGGTCTCTGGCATGTAGGTGTCAAAGTGGTAAAGTGACAGCAGTTGTGAGCAGAGCAAAACTGAGAAGAGGAAAATAAAACAAATCAACCGGAGCCAGCCTTCCCAGGAGCATGAGTCCTAAACACAGCAGATTACGCAGCTCTTCCCAAGACAGGCCGTAGGATTGATTAACAGATGTCAAAATGCTAATGGGTGTATCTAACAAACAATGACCCGGTTAGAAAATGTACCCTGGTCATCCGGCATATCCCTAAACTTCAGACGGAGCCAATCTTCCCAGGAGAATGAGTCCCAAACACAGCTGATTACGCAGCTCTTCCCAAGACAGGCCCTAGGTTTAATTAACAGGTGTCAAAATCGTAATGGGTGTATCTAACAAACAAGGCCCCAGGTTAGAAAAGGTACCCTGGTCATCCAGCATGTCCCTAAGCTTCAGACGGAGCCAATCTTCCCAGGAGAAAGAGTCCCAAACACAGCTGATTACGCAGCTCTTCCCAAGACAGGCTGTAGGCTTAACAAGCAGATGTCAAAATGCTTATGGGTGTATCTAACAAACAAGGCCCAGGTTAGAAAATGTACCTTGGTCATCCGCCATGTCCCCAAACTTCAGCCGGAGCCATCCTTCCCATGAGAATGATTACTAAGCACATGTGATTACCCAGCTCTTCCTACGACAGGCAGTAGGCTTCATTAACAGATGTCAAATGTTAAGGTGGCATCTAGCATAAGCTGTACATCAGTCAGAAAATGTTCCTACCAAGGGACTCCACTGCCTGGTTCTAAACCCTCCCCTCCATAAAGGGTCATGACCTAATTAGCATGCCAGGCCAAGTATAAAAAGCACACTTTAGGGGTCAGTAGAAATAGCCATTCAAAAACCCCTTTTGGAACGACGTACGTGGATTGTTTTGCTGCACAGGGCCAGCTCAGGAATTTAAAGGGAATATTGGATCAGCACAACTACTCACAGATTGATGCCGCATGCTACATGTTAATGGAGGTAAATAAAATGGGGGTGGCGCAATGTTGCATGTTTAAGGATGAAAGGTTTTATTTTGAGTCTTGGGGCAATGCATTTAACGAGAACCATTCAAAGGTGAACAAAGCTGTAGTTTTAAAATGGTACCTAGCGCTATGTAGGACTGTGTTTATATTATTTTAAATAATGTTGAAAGAGTTGTGGTCTGGTGCCTAATGTGAACAAGGATGGCGGTGAAACGTGGTAGTCATTTAAAACATGTTAAATGCGCAAAGCACAAGGGAGCTGTATGTAATGTGAATAAAGCTGGTTTTGATTCTATTTTTAAAACGGGGCCTCACGCCCCACAGAGTCTCAAGGCCACACAAGTCCCAGAGCCAAATATAGAACCACTGGCTCTGGGACCTTTATTTTTTATAAATAACGAGGCATCGATCCCCCTGCAACAAGTCGCCCCAGAGTCCTCTCGGATCTTGAAGGCTCTGGGGGCTACTGACGCACCACGGCCCAGCCACACATCCAGGAGGCCCGCACTTGGGAAAGAGGCTTCTGGAGTTTCTATTTTTATAAAAACAGGGGGGATCCAACCCCACAACAAGGCTGCTATGAGCCCCAACGCTCGAGGGCCCTTCACTAACCCAGACACACTCCCAGACCCCAGAGTGCTCTGGGGTTACAACCAATGTTCCCTATAATTGTTTTCCTCTGTGTGCGGCAGTGGAGGGTCTCTGTGCACTGCAACCATGGCTATGTGCGCCAGCAACCAAACCGCTCGTGTCTGCGGCGCCAAATGCCACTCGTTTTTGGTGCTCTTCTGCCCTCTGTCCCACTCGTTTTTGTGCCCTTCTGCCCTCTGTCCCACTCGTTTTTTGTGCCTTTCTGCCCTCTGTCCCATTCGTTTTTGGTGCCCTTCTGCCCTCTATACCACTCTTTTTTGGTGCCCTTCTGTCCTCTGTCCCACTTGTTTTTTTGCCTTTTTGCCCTCTGTCCCACTCGTTTTTGGTGCCCTTCTGCCCTCTGTCCTACTCGTTTTTGTATGCCTTTCTGCTCTCTGTCCCACTCGTTTTTTGTGACTTTCTGCCCTCTGTCCCACTCGTTTTTGGTGCCCTTCTGCCCTCTGTCCCACTCGTTTTTGGTGCCTTTCTGCCCTCTGGCCCACTTGTTTTTGGTGCCCTTCTGCCCTCTGTCCCACTCGTTTTTGGTGCCCTTCTGCCCTCTGTCCCACTAGTTTTTGGTGTTCTTCTGCCCTCTGTCCCACTTGTTTTTGTGTGCCTTTCTGCCCTCTGTCCCACTTGTTGTTGGTGCCCTTCTGCCCTCTGTCCCACTCGTTTTTGGTGCCCTTCTGCCCTCTGTCCCACTCGTTTTTTGTGCCTTTCTGCCCTCTGTCCCACTCGTTTTTGGTGCCCTTCTGCCCTCTGTCCCACTCGTTTTTGGTGCCCTTCTGCCCTCTGTCCCACTCGTTTTTGGGGCCCTCCTGCCCTCAGTTACACTCTTTTTTTGCCTTTCTGGCCTCTGTCCCACTCGTTTTTAGTGTCCTTCTGCGCTCTGTCCCATTCGTTTTTGGTGCCCTTCTGCCCTCTGTGCCACTCGTTTTTTGTGCCTTTCTGCCCTCTGTCCCACTCATTTTGGTGCCCCTCTGTCCCACTCGTTTTTGATGCCTTTCTGCCCTCTGTCCCACTTCGTTTTTCCTTGGTTTTTGTGCCCCTTGTGCCTTCTGTTCCGCTTGTTTCCCCAGCCGCTGTGGCCTTTTGTTTAAGTATTGCTGTTAATCAGAGCCCCTTCACAGCTCCGATTAACAGCAATACTTGAACAAAAGGCCACAGTTTGCCCCGCGCTTTACTAACGAAAGCATAGTCAGGTTCCAAACACAGCGCGTACTTTAGCACACGCTGTGTTTGGAAACTGACTACGATTTTGTTAGTAAAGTGCGGGGCAGACTGTGGCCTTTTGTTTAAGTATTGCTATTAATCGGAGCCCGTGAAGGGGCTCTGATTACCAGCAATACTTAAACAAAAGGCCACAGTATGCCCCGCGCTCCCACATAACCACAAGAACCACAAACCCCCGCCTCCTTACCTGCACTCCTAACGCCCGCTCCACCGCATTCAAAAGTGCCTGATGTTCGCGCCGCTTGTTTCTTTAAAGCGGCCAGCAGCGCGACTCTCTCCTGCGACGTCCTGTGTGCACGCTCCACGCGAGGCGGTGCGCGGTGATGTCAGGGCAGGTGCGCGTGCGCGCCCTAGAGGGAACGTAGGTTACAACAATAGTTTTTTGGGGTCCAATCACTGCCCTTCCAGCCTATGGACCTGGCTCCCACTCCGAGTGATCTTGTTACTATTTTGGCCCCCCAAGCATAAACCCCAACCAGCCAACTACCACCAAATGACGCAACCTGAGACAGTTCACCGACAGCATAACCAGAGGGTGAGTACAAAATTGTGATGTATTTATTTTTTATTTGTTAATTGTTCAATAAGTTTTACATGTTCTGGAACCATTAAACTAACTGTTCTTCATGTAAAAAAAAGTCTAGGTGCTGTAAAATACACGGATGTCTCTGCATGTCCCATAATAAATCCCCTAACATTATGTACCTTAAATTCACACCCCTGCAGCCTCTTTGCCAGCACCACCCTTACCTATGTATATAGTCACGTTAATCAATATCTTTAAATTTAGAGTTTAATATTTTTTCTCCATTCATGTGGTAATTCATATATATAATATATTTGAAGTGAAGTACTTTCCCTACTCTTGCTTAGACTGCAGTAGTAATATTAAAATTAACCTCTTTGTAGTGCAGCACTGTCCCTACTTTTGCCCTGTTTGGAGTGGGAAAAGTCAATTTAACCCCTCTGAAATTATATGTTTTCCCTACTGCTGCTCAGACTGGAGTGGGAATAGTACATTTTACCCCTCCAAAGTCAAACGCTTTCACTGCTGTTGTGCTGTTTGGAGTAGGAATTTCAAATCTTCCACCTGCGAAATCCAATGCTTTCTCTATTGTTGCTCTGTTTGGGGTGAGAAATGTAAATGTCACCCATCCCAAATCCAATGCTTTCCTTACTGCTGCACAGGCTGGAGTGGAAATAACACATTTGATCCCTCTGAAGTCCAAAGCTTTCTCTACGTTTGCTGTGATTGGAGTGGGAATATTACATTTAACCCCTCTGAAATTCAACTCTTGAGGGGTGTCTCTAGTAGCCAATGAAGATGGCCGCAAGCTAAACGAGCTGTGTTAGCCACTAGCTTTAAGCCTCATTAAATCCGTCATAATCCACCATCAGTGAGAGCACTGACTGTAGGAAACCACGGGAAGCAGTACCATGCCTCCTCCGGTTGGCGGTGATCAGTGTCGGTGGCAGCGGACCTTGGAGGCAGGACTTAGGACAAAGTGAGGCAGACAGGCAAGATGGCGATGCCCACAGGTTAGTTGGAGACGCAGAGGCCAGCGGGACCTGCCCAGGGTGCAAACCCCCACACACACACAGCGACGACGGCCATGCAATCAGTGCCTGCTAGAGAGACTCTTAGGGATGCATCCACTAAACTGCAAGCCTGTGGCTCTGGGTGCAGTCAGGGCGTGAAAGGCCCCGACGAGAGTTGCCGAGGGACGAGGCGGCCCCTGCCGCCTCTGACTTAATTGGCTTGCAGCAAAGGGCCCACAGAGGAGAGACGACATACAGGGCACCCGTACCTGTGCCAAGTGGTGGTGAGTGGCAGTGACCATGGCATGTACACTGTGGGTTCCATTAGCCAGCGGTGAAACCAGGCGAGGCCGAGTGGGAGTGGCCCAATGTGCGGTATGCAGTAGCCCTCCCTGGGAGTTCTGCCTGCGGAGAGAGAAGCCAACTAAGGGCTTGGTGAATGTATGGGGTTCAGGTCCCAAGGGAGAAACCCAGAGACCATGTGTGGGCCCTGCGTCCAGGCCGAGACATCCTAAAGACAGGAGAGCCGCAGAGTACTGCTGTCCAAGAGAACAGTCGACTGTGGGCCGTCTGTAGGTGGGAGATCCGAGGCCTGGGACGGAGGCCCAGAAATTGAGGGTGGGCCCCACATTGAGGCCTGAACATCCTGAAGTCGCGGTAAGGCATATTAAAGACCTCAGCTGGGCAACTAAGCAAACCGGCCCTTAAAAGAGCCTGATATAGGGCTGGGCAAGCATGGGCCCTGTCTCTTGGTAGGCAGGGGATTCTCCTGCGCAGCAAGCCAAAACATAATTGGAGCAGCCTAGTGGGACAGCGAATCAAGGCCTGATGAGGTGTGCGGTGCTTCCTGGTGGCAATGCTCGAGGGGGCCCCCTCCTTTCTCTGGGGTGTTTAAATCTGAGGTTTAGGGGAACCAGCACAGATACGCGCACAGGTAAGCACGCAGGAAGAAGAAAGGCACAAACTTTCCAGAGTGGCAGCGTTGAAAAAGGTGAGAGCGGACGCCTTGCGGGCCCAGACGGAGATACCGTAAGCATCCAGGTGATAAAGAGCCCAAAGACAAGGTACTTCATGAGGGCCGGGGCTTGCCCTCCGGAATGCGTTTGTCCCGGAAACCCAAGACAATGGTTTGAACCAAACAGGCGGGGTCTGGTCAGACCAATCAAATAGATAAGTAAACAGTAACAATGAGCCGTGAAGAGAGTGCTGCCAGGGGTGGCTTTGCCAGCTGACAAGGAAGAGCCCACAGAGACATTATGCTAGCAATCAGGGAACTGTGTGGTACACTGGACCCAAAACTGGGCTCGGTGATAGAGAAGATAAACCTGCTTCAGGCAGACTTCCAGAAGTTGGTGGACAATGTGTCCACTGCAGAGACAAGCATTGGGAGCCTGCAGTTCAAAACGAAATGCCTGGAGGACCAGGTGACTACGATAACCAAAAATCTGACAGAAATCCTGGCTAAGTTGGAGGACCAGGAGGGCAGAGCACGCCAAAATAACTTCAGAGTAGTAGGGGTTCCGGAAGGAATGGAGGGGCCATCCATGGGCCTTTTTCTGGCGGTCCTCATCCTGAACAAACTCAAGCCAAAGTGCCTGTCCATATTTTTCTTTGTGGAATAATCGCACCGCGTGCTGGGACCTTGTCCGCACCCAGGGCCCCTCACCGAACAATTATAGTGTGTATATTGAACTACAGGGACAGAGACGCTATCCTGCAGGCAGCGCGTCAGTTGGGCGAAAATGCCATCTTTCGCTTTCTTCCTGACTTCACACTGCAGGTTCAGTGCCAAAGACGCACCTTCGATGTAGTTCGGGCACAGAACGTGAAGGGTATGATGCTATTCCCAGCAAAACTGAAGATTCTCGATGGAGGGAAAGCCTACTTTTTCATGACACCAGACGAGGCAAGTGACTGGCTGGACGACTGGCAGACGGTTGGGCGGAAAAGGGGATCGCCTGAACATCCACTGCAAAAGGCTGGAATCTGGAGCAGCAAGAAGTAGTTCCCGCACCAGATAGCCACACACAGCGGAAAAGAATAGATAAGTGACCTTGATGGAGGTCTATCGTCACCAATGACATTTCCATCCCTATATGGGGTGCGGAAGGGACTTGGGGGGTCGCAGGGGTGGTGATAGTAGATGAGAAGAGTGAAGAGACATTGGGACGTGATTAGGTAATAATGATTGTAGAGGCTCTCAACGCCCTTGTAAAATGCATATGTTGTTTGCTCAGGGCCTGTAGACAGAGAAGCTCTCATTAGGAACAATGGGGTAAGGAACAGTTCGACAATGTATCTATTCTGCCACATGCTGGAGGCTGGCCTTCTCCCACCCCATCAATTGTTAACATTACAGACTTAGGGCGTAAGGCACTCCGCATGTTAGGGAAGCTCAATACTCACCTAGCATGGTTGCAGGAAGGTGGAGTTGGGTAACTTGTTTAAAGTTTTTGTGTATTGTTGCAATGTTGCTCAAGATAAGCATAGCTGTATCACAGTGCATGTTAATGCTGTGTTGATCAGGGTGAAGGGACGTTCCATGGCTAATGACTGCTATGACCGCGAGTGTAGGGGACACAACTAGTATCCGGATCTGGACCTGAAAAGTTAACAGTCTAGGGAACAAAATCAAGAGGACACTTATTCTTTAGTATATCAAGTGGCATGTCCCAGATGTAGTGATGATGCTGGAGGCACGTCTCGGAGGGAGCCGATATAAAGCCCTAGACAGATTTGTGTATCAACCAGCTCCACATTCTAGGTACTCGACTGATGCTCGGGAAGTGGGAATTTTGATTCGGAACGCATTGCCGTTCACAATTGATGGTATCTGGTCAGACGATGCCGCTCTTGTATAGCAGTAGCGGACAAGTGGAAGGGTCGCTCAATAGTTCTGTGCTCGTTCTATATTCCACCGAGGCTGCTGGCGGTAGTCTTCCCCAAGATAACCGCAATCCTAGTGGGGCTTCCCGTGGGTACTCTTCTGGTGGGGAGAGACGCCAACACAGTTTTATATCCTGAGCTGGACCACTCCAATCCACAAGTGTACCAAAAAGGAGAGCGACCCTTTCGGGCTTCTTGACAGCCATGGGTTTGGCGGATCTCTGGCGGACGCACAATCCTCAGAGGCAGCATTATACATATTACTCATCAATGCACGGCTCCTTCTCAAGAATGGACTATTTATTCACACATATTGACAGAGTAGTATTTATGGTTAAAGGCATCTCTGACCACTCCCCAGCAAGGATTACAGTTCAGGCCTGACTACCAATAGGCCACCGTTCCTTAGAATCGACCCCTGGCAATTAAGAGGTCCCAAAATCAGGGATAAACTCCTGGAAGAAACAGTCAAGTCAAGTCAAGTTTGAATTTATATAGCGCACTACTCACCCAGAGGGTCTCAAGGCGCTTGAGGGAGGGGGGGAGCTTTACTTATCAAATATCCAAGTTTTAAGTTGTTTCCTGAAGGAGAGGTGGTTCTGTGTGAGGCGGAGGTGGGTGGGGAGGGAATTCCAGGTCTTGGCCGCTAAGTAGGAGAAGGATCTTCCTCCCATGGTGGATCTTTGGATGCGTGGAATTGCTGCGAGGGCTTGATTGGACGATCGAAGTTGGCGGGTGGGGGTGTAGAAGGACAGGCGCGTGTTGAGGTATTCGGGTCCTAGGTCGTAGAGGGCTTTGTGTGCGTGGGTGAGGAGGCGGAAAGTTATTCTCTTGTTGACGGGGAGCCAGTGGAGGTCTCTCAGGTGACCGGAAATGTGAGCTTGGCGGGGAATGTCTAGGATGAGTCTGGCTGAGGCGTTTTGGATGTATTGGAGTTTTTTCTGTAGTTTGGCTGTGGTTCCGGCGTAAAGGGTGTTTCCGTAGTCTAGTCTGCTTGTGACCAGTGCATGGGTGACCGTCTTTCTTGTTTCGGTGGGGATCCAACGGAAGATTTTGATGAGCATTCGTAGGATGTTGAAGCATGATGATGAGACGGCGTTGACTTGTCTGGTCATCGAGAGGGAGGAGTCTAGGATGAAGCCCAGGTTACGTGCGTGGTCTGTTGGTATGGGTGCGGTTCCCAGGGCCGATGGCCACCATGAATTGTCCCAGGCGGAGGGGGATGATCCTAAGATGAGGACTTCCGTTTTGTCTGAGTTAAGTTTAAGACGGCTGTTCTTCATCCACTCGGCTACTTCTTTCATCCCTTCGTGCAGGTTGGTTTTGGCGGTGTTTGGGTCTTGGGTGAGGGATAGGATCAGCTGAGTGTCGTCTGCGTAGGAGATAATGTTGAGGTTGTGTTGGTGCGCGATGGATACGAGGGGACTCATGTAAACGTTGAAGAGGGTGGGACTGAGTGAGGATCCTTGGGGTACGCCGCAGATGACTTCGGTGGCCTCTGACCTGAAAGGGGGGAGGCGGACTCTCTGGGTTCTTCAGGCGAGGAACGAGATTATCCAGTCTAATGCTTTTCCTTGTATTCCGACGTTGCTGAGGCGCTGTATGAGGGTGCTATGACAGACCGTGTCGAAGGCTGCGGAGAGGTCGAGTAGGATGAGGGCAGCAGTTTCTCCGTTGTCCAGAAGAGTTCGAATGTCGTCTGTTGCTGCGATGAGGGCGGTTTTGGTGCTGTGTTTGGCTCGGTAGCCGGACTGCGAAGGGTCGAGGGATTTGTTGGATTGGAACAGACCTATACATCCAAGAAAATGCAGGTTCAGTGAGATTGCACCAGACTCTGTGGGGGGCCTATAAGGCTGTGCTGAGGGGCCAGGCCCAGGCGATCATAAATGGCAAGAAGAAAGAGGAGGCATTGCAAATGAGGTCACAGGAATGCAAAATAATTCAAATGGAAAAGAGAGTGAAAGCTGGGGGGCAATCGGATAGGCATCATGAATTGGCTCTTCGCCAGCGAGAGCTGGGAGCTCTGGCAGATGGCGAGGCAAGGGCATATCCCCTGACTACACAGCACTGGCTGTATGTTGTGGGCGACAAGGCTACCTGGCTTTTGGCCTGGCTTGAAATGCGAGACAGCGAGCCATCGTGGGTGGTCAGCATACGTGACAAAACTGGGGCACTGCACACATCCAATGTGGAAATAGCAGAAACCTTTGCCTCCTACTATGAAGGTGTGTGTGCAAGATCTGAGAGAGTTTGTCATGAACTACTGCAGGACTTTTCGTTGCTCACTTTGTCAACAGAATCACAGGAGGCCTTAAATGCTGACTTTACCGGGGAGGAAGTGTCTGAAGCTTTGAGATCCTTAAAATCAGGGAAAGCAGTTGGCACAAATGGTCTTCCAGACGAATTATGTAAAATACTCACTTTCAAAATATTACCACCACTACACAACATGCTAGTAGAAGCTCGGGAAGAGGGAGAATTGCCTGCAGACCAGCGAGCTGCCAACATTGTGGTCATACACAAGCCAGGAAAGCCACAAGATCAATGCAGCTCATACCAGCCAATTTCACTGCTCAATTTGGAGGAAAAGGTATTGTCAAGGGTCTTGGCCAGTAGACAAGTGTCTGTCCTAACAACCATAGTCCATGCAGATCAATCCGGCTTTATGCCCAACAGAAGCACTCGTCATAATCTGCAAAGACTGTACGGAGTGCTTCACTTGACAAAAGACCACACTTCGCAGCAGACGGCACTAATGGTTTTAGACGCCTCGATGGCCTTTGACAGTATAGAATGGCCATTCTTATTTGCAGTGCTCACTAAGCTGGGTTTCGGCCCCGCTTTCTGCAGTTGGTTGGGGCTGCTCTACCAGGGCCCACTGGATCGAGTACGAGTTAAGGGAGTGCTGTCTAGGTAGTTCCAGGCGCGAAGGGGCATGAGACAGGGCTGTCCCCTATTGCCACTGCTGGTTGCCTTAACCTTGTAGCCACTGGCACACTGGATCAGGACAAACCCGATGATTTGAGGCATTGCAATGTTGAGGGGCGGGGAAGAGCGAATATAGTTGTATGCTGGCGATATAATCCTATACCTTTCAAGACCATACAACACAAAAGAGAACGGGTGAATGGGGAGAGTTTGCGCTGGAAAGAAAAAAATTATTAACAAGCAGCAATATTTGGTAAGCTCAAAAGGATCAGATACTGGTCACCCAACCAGGATCAAACAAAGTGCGACTCCGAAGGGGCCACGTTTGTACAGTTAAACCATGAACATTAGATCCTGAGCTTAAAAGAAACAGGTCAGTTCAAAATATCAAGTCCAAATTTAGTAAGTTTTTTTTCCGTTTTATTCTTCTTTAGTCTTTCAGTGGAATCAATCCAATCTTCACACGTACAAAAACAACCGCTGCCAACACGTGTTTCGTCAAGGTCATCAAAACCAAGCGACTTGGTCAGGGCTGTAAGCATTACAATAAATATAAACATAATTACACTCCACTCGGGAGAAGTTGTCAAAAGTCAAAAGTCAAAACATTTACTATTTACAATAAGTAAACAAAGTGGCTTTCATTCAAACCTTAAATTACAACTTTTTAGTACAGTTTTCACAACAAAGGTTAAAGAGATCTCACAAAGAGTATCTCAAAGTTGTCTTGAAAAAACTCCATTTGCAAGCAAACCAGCCAAATAGAGTAATTATGCCAAACTAGTCAGAATATAAGTTAACCACATATGAAACATTCCCGAAAAGACTGGAGAGAAGAGTGGACCAAATAGAAAAATTAATCTGTGCAAGGACAGAAACAAGCCCGTGAGTAAGAAGTGTAGAAAGTTAACACCGTGATTAAGAAATCCATCGTGCAGTCGGTATAGTCAGTGGTATTTTTATAAAAGAGTCGAGTATCACATAGAGTTCAGAAATGTGATGTCTTCAGAATTGTTCAAAGAACAAGGGATAGTCACCACATCCCACCAGAATGTAAAGAAAGATTTGTATAAGAATTAATAATAATTAGGTATCCGAAAAGCACAGAGGTTCCATCAGAAAAAGCCCTAAATGATGCTAATGACCATCATCAAAATGAAACCTAGCCCTTAATTATTTCGCCAAGTGAAAGTTAGAAATAAAGTAACAGAGGGGATGGGCTCACCCTTGAGATTTCATGAGACTGTCATGTAGATATAAGGAGAGAATCACTCCAAGTCCAAAGTCTGCAAAAAACTGCAAACAGAGATCTTATTGGGTAACACTTCCAGTTTCAATAATAAACGACAAAAAAGAGTAATATAAACCCACAAAACGTACACAGTGATAATAAAGTGCTGCACTCACTTAAGCGTGCAACATGTGGTGTATTAATCAATTCCAAGGGCGTCCTGTCCTTCCAAAAGTATTCGTATCCCAAATATCCAGGGACTAAATCCTTGAGACTTCCACGATAGGGTGATTATCTAGGAGCCAAAAGTAACATAACCTTAGTTGTTAATCCCCCTCAAGGTTAAAGTAAAAAGGGTACTGTGTCCGAAGCGATAATTTGAACCATAGCGTGCTCTGTTAGTTATTAAAACGATAAAACGTTAACGTTCAGTAAAATAATTAAAGACTCCAAAGACGGACTGAAAACCATAGCTGCGTCCATGTCAAAAGGACATAAAAATATCTTTGTACAATCTTTAATTTTGCGAAAATAGTGTCCAGACATAAGCCAGTCTAATGTTGAATCATAAAATAACCCCCACCTACCTCCGAGTGCAGAGATCGAACAGGAGCGGGTTCCCCAGTATAGAGCGGCGTGCAGCTAACGCGCCATGTTTTGAAACTCCTTAAACCATCAACACGCAACGTGAGACATAGAAGTAGGACCACACGGTCTCTAACTGCAAACGCCCGACATCTTGTAATGCTCAAGGTAATACGCAAAGTATTAAGAAACTGAGTCAAATGAGCGCGAAACTGTCCTACAGACACCGTAATTCGTGCCAATGTACGTTTTTAATTTATATTATCATGAAATTAGTCCATCAAAAACACAAGTTAAACCGAGTGTTAGAACCATTAGAAAACCCTTATATATCAGGAAAAGGAAAAATGGGTGTACACCAAGATGTTAAGAAACCAATAGTGTGTGAGCAGAATGGTTATATTAGTGTCACCCACTAGAAATGTCGGAAGGTAAAAAGAAGGAAGAAGATAATCTTCCTTTTAAGTGCCATACTGACATTCATATGTCCGTTCTACGGAAAATTATTGTACATGTATAGGTATTTTACACATTACTCAAAATTTGGGAAAGATAGGAGAAAAGAAACCCCAAAGAGGTATATTTTCCATATACTTGCCAATGAGACCTACAGATAACACACATCATCCAGTTTCTTTGTTCATCCAATGGTACTTAATAGGTGTGTCACATTCTATAGGAAATTCAATATTTAAGTTTACAGAGAGGATTAAACCAAAACAAATTGTAATTCATCCTCAAAATTCAAGCCCCGTTCCACCGCATGAACCCGCATTATCCAACGTGCTTCTTGTTGCCTTAGTCTGAGTTCACGGTTGCCACCCCTTATATCAATAGGCATAGTCTCAATACCATGAAAAGACATAGTAAGACGTTCTGTTTGTGACGGGCAATCCATGGCATGAGCTGCTATGGGGACTCTACTGTCCCTATTTTTTAAACCCCTAAAATGTTCACTAACTCGGTCTTTCAGTCTTCTGATGGTGCTCCCAATATAAACTTTCCCACATTTGCATAATATAGCGTATATAACATAGGTCGTAGTGCAGTCAATGTGGGTTTTTATATGGTAAGGTCCTGAATCGTTGTAGTTAAAATATTTTATCCCATGTAGTGCCATCCTACACATGCTACAGTTCCCACATCTATAAGAGCCCTTATTGTGTGAGTGTAACTAGGATATTTTCTGAGTATTTTTGGGGTAGCTCGGACTGATCATATTTCCAATCGTGGTGCCTCTCCGAAAGGTGATAGAGGGGTGGGCCATTATATATTCTTTTAGTACAGGGTCTGAAAATAACATGAACCAATATTTTTTTTAAATTCCATAGATGTGTGTAGACCATGAATTATAGCTAGTCACAAATCTAACCGGGTTCTTAGTACCAATTTCCTTAGGTTTAGTTTGAAGGGTTACGTTTCTTTTAAGTTTGGTAGCCCTGTTTTTAGCTCTACTGATAACATTTTTACTGTAACCCCTACATAGGAATCTATTTTCTATGTCATCAGCACATAGTGTAAAATCAGTGTCCTCACTACAGTTCCGGCGGGCTCTGTAGAATTCGCCAAAGGGGATTGAGTTGATTTGTGACTTGGGGTGTGCACTGCTGCCATGTAACACAGCGTTACACGCGGTCTCTTTTCTAAAAAGTGTGCTACACAGTTTGCCATTATGTACATAAAACTTGAGATCCAGAAAGGTTATTTCAGAACAACTGTAGTTCATGGTGAAGGTCATATTAAACTGGTTGCTATTCATATACTCAAAGAATTTTAAAAGTTGAGTCTCGCCACCTGTCCAAATAAATAAAAGATCGTCGATGTATCTTCCATAATAGTTTATACAATCATGCCATTCTGCACCACCAGGGCCCCAGATATGCGTCGTCTCCATCCACCCCATGTAAAGGCAGGCAAAGGACGGCGCAAATCTGGAACCCATGGCCACCCCGCATTTTTGGCAGTACCATCTGTCATTAAAGAGGAAAACATTGTTCTCCAGAATCATTTTAGACATGGCCAAAAGCATATTTGTATGGTCTAGTAGTTCAACTGGCCTCTTGAATAAAAAATATTCCAATCCTGAGATGCCCTTGTCATGTGTGATGTTAGTGTACAGTTGTGACACATCCATAGTAACCATCAACATTTCTGGTTCCCAATTATAGTCATTAAAAACATTTAATACATCCTTCGTATCTTTGATATAAGAGGCAAGGCTGGTAACATATGGTCTTAAAAAGATATCTACAAACTCAGATAGTTTTTCAGTGGGCCCCCCAATGCCAGATACTATTGGTCTACCGGGGGGACTAGTAGTATCCTTGTGCACCTTAGGTAAGGTATATAGGCATGGGAAGCGTGGACGGTCCACTAATAGGTATTTGTACTCATTATCAGATAGAATAGTATCTTGATGGCAGGATTTCAAAAGGTCGTTAACTTTAGTTACAATTCCAAAAATTGGATTGGAGGGTAATTCAGTATACCAAGCTTGATTATTTAGTTGACTCATGATTTCGTTGTCATAGTTAGATTTATGCATTATTACAACGTTCCCTCCCTTGTCTGCTTCCTTAACCACAAGGGAGGGATCTGCTGCCAACGTTTTCAAGGCCATTCTCTCGCCCTTTGTAAGGTTATTCAAAAAGGGCGAGGTTTTGGATGTTCTTATCTTTTTTTCTAAAAGATTCAGTTCCTGTATTACAATTTGGGGGTCCATTTAGATTTGTTTTTTAAAAAAACTACAAAATTGTAAGAGAGACCCAATGACTGGGAGGAACTGGGCATCGCTTCAATATGCCAAAAAGGCATGCCCCGAGTGAACTTGCTGCACTGCAACTGTGGTAGTGTGCTGGAGGGGGGCGCACAGACTCCTGAGATGGCAGGGCAAATTAACCAGCATGAAGACCCTGTCGGTCGGTGATCAGTTGAAAGAAGTGGTGAAGTTAGGAGGCTTTAGGGGCTGAAAACAATAGGCATCGAGCGACTGGGAGACGTGTGGAGGAACGAGGCTCCTCTTCCCTTTTAGGACTTAGAAAAAGAGCACAGTCTGACTCGGGCTCAAAGATTTCCCTACCTGAGATTCGCACACACCCTGTGAAGGCACATACAGCCGGATACGACCCTCCCGGACCATTCCCCCCTAGAGGATAGACTCCTGGCAGATCCTATCCCTGAAAAAGCAACCTCAACCATTTATCTAAAAATCATAAATAGTATGCCAGACCCCCTGACGGCCCTCCGGGTGGCTTAGATTGATGATCTAGGCAATATAGATGAAGAGGAATGGATAGAGGCACTGCAAAGCCCTAATGAAATAGCAATCGGTACAAGATTTAGGCTGGTGCAGCTTAAGGTACTATACCACATATCCAACCCATGCATACTGTTGTTCAAATGGGGGAGGACACAAACATTGCTCTTCACCAGGGGCTGCCAGCGGGAGGGCTCCTTTTTCCATAACCTATGTGTGTGCCCAAAGATTGAGCAGTTCTGGCAAAGAGTCACAACAATAATGGCAAAAGTGAGGCACACGGAGGTCCTAATGTACGCGAAGCCAATGCAAGCCAATGGAAACAGGGAGGACGCCATGCCAGATCCTCCTGTTTGTATTGTCTAGCATTCCGTCCATCAATTGTTTCTTTTGCATATGTTGCCCTAAGTGGGAAGGGTATGCCCAGACGTGGGTCCCGTGCTCACTACACCACTGGATTCAAGCTAGCCTGGCTGATGAGGGGTGATGCCCTGAAATTGGTTCCAGGATGCTTGTTTCCGGTCCAGGGAAGACCTGGCTTGGCAGTTCGGGCTGGACTGTTCCAACAAGGAACAGGGTCAAGACTGATTTGTATATGGCTGGGTCCAAACTGGGGTGGTGTGGCCAGCAAAAGAATGATGGATTAAACCCAGATTCTTGTGACTGGGGGTGAATGTTTGCATTGTTCAGTATTCCATCTATCAATTGTTTCTTTTGCATATGTAGCCCTAAGTGGGAAGGGTATGCCCAGATGTGGTTCCCGTTCTCAGTACACCACTGGATTCAAGCTAGCCTGGCTGATGAGGGGTGATGCCCTGAAACCGGTTCCAGGATACTTGTTTCCGGTCCAGGGAAGACCTGGCTTGGCAGTTAGGGCTGGACTGTTCCAACAAGGAACAGGGTCAAGACTGATTTGCATATGGCTGGGTCCAAACTGGGGTGGTGTGGTGAGCAAAAGAATGATGGATTAAACCCAGATCCTTCTGACTGGGGGTGAATGTTTGCATTGTCCAGCATTCCGTCTATCAATTGTTTCTTTTGCATATGTCGCCCTAAGTGGCAAGGGTATGTCCAGACGTGGGACCCGTGCTCACTACACCACTTGATTCAAGCTAGCCTGGCTGATGAGGGGTGATGCCCTGAAACCAGTCCCAGGATGCTTGTTGCCGGTCCAGGGAGGACCTGGTTTGGCAGTTCGGGCTGGACTGTTCCCACAAGGAACAGGGTCAAGACTGATTTGCATTTGGCTGGGTCCAAACTGGGGTGGTGTGGTGAGCTAAAGAATGATGGATTAAACCCAGATCCTTGTGACTGGGGGTGAATGTTTGCATTGTCCAGCATTCCGTCCAGCAATTTTTTCTTTTGCATATATCCAAAGAAGAGACAGCACTTGCGAGGGAGGAAAATAACCCGGTTTTATTCAACGTATTACAAGTACCACGGATAAGTTTTGGCTAGTGCTTTTATCAACGTTCAGTGTTCTCGCAGCATTTCCGTGTTTATAGGCATATTTCTTACATCTTCCTGTATAGGCATAGACATAGAAAGTGGGTGAATGATTGGAAATCACAGAATGTACGCACGCCATCTTTAAACATGCACTTGTGAACATCGCTACATGTTATTTCCTACAGATAGTTGATGTGGGGACAGCCGTAATTGTTTTCTTTACGATAATGGTGCCATAGTTATGCAAATACCATCTCTGTTGCTGAGACTGGATATATCTCACAATCCCACTTGAATTGTTCTATGTACCCAACTATATCATTGCAATATTTAATTAAAAAAAACAGATCTTATTAATAATAAAAAATTGATATGTTGTCGGAAATACCTCAAGAAGTACATAAACATATCATTCATTATTCATAGATCATTGCATACATTTATTCACAGTGTAGATGGCTGCTTGAACATAATCCTGATGCGTTTCAGCAATTATGCCTTGATCACAGGTGAGTGGTTCACATTCTACACGACATAGGTGTTTTTGAATAAAATGTCATGTGATTCTATGGTATATTCATACATCTTCCAGAATGCAACAATAATATATTGATAGTTCATGGACCTGCACAGGGGTATTTCAATTATGCTTATTAGTGTTAAATCAACGCAGTTGCAATTCATAATATATGTAGAGCTTATGAGTAAAGTGGCCAGGTGCATTTCAGTGCAATTGTAAAAGTCTTGAAAACTCGCCCTTCAGTGCTGCTGCCACGATTATATTTCAAATGTAAGGGGATCAGAAACTGATGAGGCAGAGGTGAAAACCTCTTGCTCTTCCCTTTCTCACGCCTGCATCCAGTAAATGCTCGGTTAAATACCATGTCCTTAGCAGAGGCAAGTGGGTCACACTTTCCTCATTGTAAATCCATAAAACTGTCTCCATCATCGGGGTCCCCAATCCTGCAGGGCGGCACCAGCTGACAGAGAAGGAGCATCCGATTAGTACACATCCAACAAAGAAATGTCAAGGGCCAGTTCCAGAATACCACCAAACATTTATTCATAATGGAGATGGCTGCTCGCACATAGTCCTGACGCGTTTCGACAATTGTCTTGAGCACAGGTGAGTGACTCACATTCTACAAGACACACAAGTAAAGTGACCCACTTGTCTCTGCTCTGGACATGGTATTTGCCCCTTACCTACCGACAATCCATCAGCCAGAGAATGACCAGCCGCTATCGCTGATCGATAACAATTGACTGTTGTGTAACTCAGTCCCTTTTTGAACTCTGCCAAGAAATGTGCAATCATAATCTTATCAGCCTCAACAGGATCCAGAATCCTTTCCATGCATCAACGTAATCAAACTTTCCATGCATCTATATAACTCTGAAGCTTTTCCTGATTACTGTGTGGATCTAATTGATTTTCTAAAATGCTCCTAATTAGAAGGCTAAGCACTTCTGATTCCCCTAGAGGATGTTCTTTTTCATCCATATCCCTAAAACATCCTTTTTCTGCCACTATCAATATTGCATCCTTCATGGCAAATTCGATCACTGATGGATACCAGGCTTGCGTTACCGAAAATGGAGTCACTAGCACCAGTTTGCATCTCTGACTCCTCCTCTGCATCAGAACTCTCTGTATCATGGAAAAAGGTGTAAATCCACAACCCTTCATACCTTGCCAATTGAGACTCAAAGCATTCACTGTTATTGCACCTGGACCCGCCCTCCAACTCACATACCTTTCTTACTGATTTGTCAACATTGATGCAAACAAATCTATCTCCATTGGACTGAATTTCCTGGAATGCTCTTGGTTTCCTCTTTCAATCAATGACATTCTTCAAAAAATGGGAATTCTAGTCCACTACTAAATTCTCCTTTTCTGGTAAATATTGTGCACTCATACTTTCCTTGTGCTCCATGTAAAAATCCCCAATGTCGTTTGTCAACTCAGACAATCTCTTCCACCTGCTTCCTCCCTATTTGCTTATGTATGGCACAGCCGAAAAATTGTCCATTTTCAAAAGTTCTGTATCACCCTCTATCTGTCTCCTGAAGTTGCAAATGTCTAACCACCAGCTCTCATCTCCAAATAGTTATGTTCCTCCCTTTCCAAAATACTCATTCTTCCTCCTGTTTCCAGAGCATCTACTCTTGCTCCCATCCTAAATTACTTGCATCCTTCTCCATCACACAATCTGGAATGGCTCCAAAAAATTGCTGGCCATTGAAGAAATGAAAATCTTCATTCTCAGGGAATACTTACTAATAAAAAAGAACTTGGCACAGAAGCTGAAAATATAAAAAGACATCTTTATTACATTTTAGTAAGTGAGGCTACGTCACCCAGCTGCCTTAGCAACTGAATGAGGCAGTCTGCAGAATACAGAGGACAGAGGCCTTTTATATGTTTTAGGGTTACATAACTCAGCACAAAAGTAAGTCCTAGCTTTTGCAAGCATGCAAAAAACCCAACATTCCTTCTTACACAAGCTGAACAAACCCATAATAAAAGACCACAACCCATATCGTAAACAGGTCATAAAAAGAAGGAACAGAAACAGATGAGAAGCAAGATAGAAGGGTGTGTGCATGTACCATAAACTCAGCAATGTCCTGCTCTTTGATCTCTATCTTGATCAGCTAACGGGCAAAAACTGGTTTGGCAAGGTCAGCTTCAGGCAACAGGGTCAGTTCACTCAGGTCATCTAAGAAGCGGCTAAAGTCATCGGCCTATGTGAGGGCAACCACAAAATGGCTGCCATGCACAAAATGGAACCCAAAGGGTCAGAACGAAATCTTCAAATACAGAGTGAATCCATCGGTGTAACATGACGAAAACACTCATACTTGCTGAGCTCACTGTTTACGGTTCGCTGTTACCAAAATCGTAACAGAACCACAACCTTTATGACTCGGGTTCAGAATTCACGGAACCTTAGTCCCTCCTTTTGCCCTTACACAGGCAATAACCTAAACTCACGTCAATCTGAATCCAGGTCTATATTCATCAGATCATCAAGATGTTGCTGTAGCATCATCCTAGTACTTAGTAACTATCTCTGGACAGGTCTCCTTACACACATAGTAGCACAAAGGCCGCATATGGCAGGACAAAATAGGGAATACCTCTATCTGTATTATGTGGCATAAGACCACACACCCAACAATTAGTGATGTTCACTACTAACTGGTGTTGATGCAGAAGCTGTACAAAGGAATTATTAATAAACACTGGCCTCCTAACCAGTTCATGTTCAGGTAAAGTATGGAAAGAATGCAAAGAAGTAGTAGTAGGAAAAGACATAAGTTGGGAGGTGGGTACAGATGTCAATTTGGTAGCAAAAACAATCCCACCCATAAAAGACAATGTCATGTTTAAAAGCACTAGAAAACACGTTGTTAAGAACATATAGACAACAGGAGAAAGTAGTGACCACTATTACAAACAAAATTATAATTTTTCACAACCCTAAGCAAAAAGTAAATCCTAAAATCATCTAGTAACATTTTTAGGGCTCCTATGCATTTCAGTAATTTATCATATGTTCAGGTGAAACAGTGGTGATCCTTATTAATGCTCTCAGATGAAAAGGGATACTCTTCCACAGAGAATGGACTTTATTCTGCTTTTACTAAACAGAATACTACTTTAAAACAATGCCAGCAAAACAGCAAAAATTAGTCTCCTAACACCTATTATATGCAATCGCACGGAAACCACTTGTGAAAGCAACTATGCCCAGAGTCCGTTCAAAAAGCCTCTATGGCAGGCTTCTATTGTCCATCAAATCTTCTTTTGTTGGTTTATTCCGCATGGGCCTCTTCATTCAAGCCTTTCATGTAAATGGTGCTTCTCAGTATCCGTTGGAGTGCCCTCCTGGCAAACACTCAATGCTCACTTAAAAGTCTCAATGTCTCAATGCAGTGCACCAGTATCTCTCCTCTGCGGCAGACACTACAGATAGCATGATCTTCATTGATCATGGACACAAATCATCTCGTGCAGACCCGGGACCATTCTCAGACTCCAACACTCATCATTCAGTGTCAGAGGACGCTCAGGCTGCTCTTTCATGGGCACCAGAATGGAGTGCCTTTTGCCAATTTTTGATCCTCTGGTGCACTGCACTTCCGTTGAAGCAAAGGAAAAGGGGGGTGTGTGTGGCAAAAACTCAGGCCAAGGGGCTCAAGGGACTGCACACTGTCAGAGGTTACCAGTACATGACAGGCGCTCTTTTGCACTGAAATGCTGGTTCTGTGATGTCCAATGCCGTCTGATGGAGCAAGTATGATGCTTTAAACAGTTCATTGTATAACAAAAGGACTGAAAACAGGTGGCCTGCAATCTTCAAAGGAGTGGCCATACGCCATGGGACAATTCTGCGTTGAAATACACTGTCATTCTCAAAGGCAATACAAAAACAAAGGCAGTAGGCAAAACAGTGCCTCTAGGCTCTTCAATTGGGTTTCCGTGTGAGAGCATATCCTTCACCATCTAAGGGTAGATAGCGACATGGGAATTCTATCTGAATGGATGTCCTCACACATAGTGGCATCGTCTAATGGGGCAAACACATTTTATCTCAAAGATTACATATAGGTGTTCCTAAATTCCTCATCTAGAACATCTCAAAAGAAAAATCGCATAATGCAGATTATCAGGGAAAACAGTCTGGTTATGCAAAAGGGAATTATACATAAGATGGGGGTCCATGGTACAGTACTGCAATCTGAAAGTGTGAACCTGAACAATACACTAATAATAATAAAAGCTGACTGGTGGAAGGAATACGGAAAAGAGAAATGGGACTAGGACACAGCTAAAATCCCCAATGACTAGGCACGGTGCGCTTGGGCGATAGTCAGGCATGTGACACAATACCAAGAGTATGGGTGATACACAAAAAAAATCACAATAGTTTACACATTTAACTCTACCGCTGCCCGCTACACCATATACGGTAATCTCAGCTAATGTTCCAGTTCCTTCTTCAGGGAAAAATGAAACCTGGTTTCCTTTATGGTACAAAGCCATATACTACTTAGGAAGCAGAATAAAACTGACTAATGTAATATAGAAATTAGGTCACCATGTACAAGAGTCACAAATCTATAATTTATCTTTACGTCCAATCAGGATACATAATTTTAGGGCTGCCTGTTCCTTACAGGAAAGGGGGCAGTAATGTGACTGTAGGTGAAACCTTGTTTCCTGTATATCTTTTTTATTTTCCTTCAAATACCATTAAAGCCAAATTTGACATACACTGATGAAGTGTTGTCTGTCTGTCTGTGAAATTTAGTGTCAAAGCAAATCTACCCAACTGTTTGCAGGATACACATCGTCATGTATATCCCTTCACAACACAGGTAAACTTGTAATAGTATCATAAGCAGCAACATAAAACATAAAACATGCAAAAAAATGCACAAAACGGACATGTCAAGCCATCAGATATACTCGCTGTAAAACAATAGCATATATAAATGAGCGGTGACGCATAATACCGTGTCAGGTTTAAAATCCTTACCCTCCTTTTTGACAGTAGATCACCAATTAGTGGATATCTGCTGTCAAATACAACTTTCAGACACACAGAAACAGCAAGAACAATTCATGATAGAACCAAATACACAAATATGAAAAATGCATGGACATTTCTTTCCAAAGGAGTTACGCAAAAAACACATCTCATTTCAACCAACCAAACTCACGTGTCTTATCAGCCTTAAAATCCCCCAGAGCAATCCATGGATGATCTGTGAGCAGAAGCAAGCAAAAAAAAATACACAACACACAAAAGAGAGACATTTCTCTTAACAAACAGACATCAATTATAACATGAACAGACACAAAAATAAATGTCCATTACTTAACTGTTACCATCTTGTCGGTCACCTTGCAACATGAAGCCCTTTTAACTTTCCAAAAGTACAATTCTTTCACTGACACTCCATGTTAGCCTTGCCCCCAATTCGTTCTCACTTGGGCATGTAGCCTTCAACATTTGAATAAAGAGCTTCCTCTTATTTTCTGTCTAAAACTTAATGCAATGCCTCATTTTCTGTCAAATAAAAGCAACTAGCGGACATCATTTTTTAGAGCAGAAATACAAATGTATCATTTCTGCAGAGCATTTAGCATGTGTTGGGACTTTCAAAGAAACCTTTTTCATATTTTTCCCTTTGGAATTAAGTTCTTTAATTTTGTGGAGAAACCAGAAACCCTTCCTTTTAGTGGCCTGTTTAGCAAGGTCATTCTGCATTTCACAGAGACCAAGCCCTAATTTAAAAGGTCGCAAATGTCAACATGACAGCCTCCTTCCATTGTTTACAGGGAAACCAAAGATAGCATCTCAGCGCGACTTGAGCCAGCTGCAGCTTCTTCTAGCCCCCACTCTCTGCTCATTCTGAGGCTGACAAAGGCAAAAGGCCTACTACATTTACTGTGAATGATTCACAAAACCTAATAACACACATACCAGTTTTTAGAACAAATGCTTGTTGCAATGGTACTCATTTCAGCAACTTTAATTGGATCTCCCTGGGCAATTTAAAAGTAAACCCAAATGGGGACAACCTGCAAATTTGTATTATATCTAAATGTATGCATTACTGAAGCCTAAAGCACTTTAAAGCTATTAAAAATGGCAAGAATGCTGTTTTAAATGGTCTATTTTACCCAAATACGACTTTGATATTAGGGGCACTTAAAAATAAATATCCTATAATCATGTTACATATTAATCATCCTCAGAATGTTCTTTACAAATTACAGAGATTTTTAATCAGACATATCCCATGTAAATCTTTAGAAAAATGAGTTTTTTACACCTGCGCTAAGTGAAATTCTAAATGCTAATGTTCTCATTATGCGGTATAGCACAACTTAAATTAAATTTTAATGCTAGGATGTCATAGTATGAGCATTAAGCTTCATGAATAGTAAAAAACGAATTTTTCATAATGTAATAATTATTTTTAATAAACCCAATTATTTTTGATAATTCCACATATAAAAGCGAGCTGCATCCCTTGCCTATCATTTTAGATGCATTCATTTATAAGCCTAAGCACAGAAGCCTAACTTATAACATGACAAAATGTTTGCGCCATTTTTTCTTTCTAAAAAGGACAATTTTATTTAGCAACAGACCCAAGAATATGCTTAAAAAATGTTGCTTAATAGACTGAAAACATCAAGAAAAACCACGAACAGACATTGAGCTCATTTCAGACATAAACATAAAGGGGTGAAACACTCAGGACACACAACACGGCGCTCTTTTAGCCATGCATTTCATGAATAGCGCCAACCCTATTCACTTACAGAAACTGCACTAATGGGAAACCCACATAGACATTTAAACACACATTTAACCCACAAACCAATACTCAGAACAAAAATAAAGGACAGCCCACAGACTGTACTTAAACCAAACCATTTGTAAATATTGGTTGTAAGTCATATTTACAAGAAACGCTTCTCAATTGTGTTTTAAAAAAAACTGCAAAAACAGCCCAACAGACTGATGTATGTCCAAGAAGCGAAAACACACTCAATTCACTAGCTTTGGTTAGCAGAACACCAAACAAAATCGTTCTGCATATCTTCATTCATAAAACTGCGCAGAACAAAGGATCCTTGTTTTGTATTATGTCATATTTTAATTCCCTGGGGATACAAAATCACCAAGGAAGAAATATGTTTTTAAATCTAAACATATTTAGATATTCCCTTTAGGGGAAGCCGGCTAATCCAAACGTATACACAGTTGGCCAACACAAAGCTCCAAATTTGCTAAGATCAGGCATCTTATAGCTCACTAATCTAGCTTCAAACTTCAAGGGGCTATCTCTAGCGATACACTCGTAAATATACAAGACCCTCAGTTTTTGAAAATTGCAATCTCAATTTTTTTTTTTTTTTATTGTATGACCTCTCTATTGCCTTTGATTTATGGAATGTATAATGTTAATTTACTGCTCTTACTGAAATCTTTGTCGAGTAATTTTGCTTATTATGGCTTTTCTCCTTTGTTGTGTCCACTTCATGCAAATGAAAATTAAAAAAAATAAAATAAAAAAAAAATAAAAATTTAAATTGCAATCTTCAAATAAGAACTAAGGACAAAACAAACTAAGAACCAATCAAAACCAAAGAACCAAAGAACAAAGGATTGAGAGCGACCCACTTATACTTAACTCTTACTTTTACTAATCAAAAGGTTATCCAAATTCTAACTTCTTTTTAAGAATACTCACGCCAAAAAAAAGGTTCTCAGTCAGGAGTGACATCACCTAGTTTCTGGATTCCGTGCTCCCCCCAGTCCAACATCGCTGAATCCCTGAATATCTCTCTTGGCATGAAAACATTCTTTAGCATACGTGTATAATTGTTAAACCATCCCAGACCGAACTTTTTTGCGAAGGCTGCCCAAATCTTATATGCCGCTTGCAATGTCTTAAATCTGGCCCGCTTATAATAACTGTAATCTACACAGTTAAGAAAGCAGTTCCCTGCTTCAATCCCCATCACAGTAGTATAGAAATTAGTGTACCTGAGTGCGACTCCCGCACTCCTTTCCGCTCCCCCTGCTCCACCTATTAATCCCTGCATATACTGAAGTGCCGCTGCCCAATAGTACATTCTAAAATCCGGGGCCCCCAGACCCCTCTTTCCCTGGGGAGGGTAATGTAACGATAAGCTCTCCTCGTTTTACCATGGGCCCAGATGAATCTCTTCAAGATATGTTCCAGTGCGCCGAAACCACTTGGCCTAAAAAAAAGTGGAATTGCCCTAAACAGATAGAGAAATTTAGGTAAGATAATCATTTTGATAACATTCGTGCGGCCCACTAGCGACCGCTGAAGGTTATGTATCCTTTCAAGGTCCCCTTTGACTTTATTTATTAATGGCTCG
The DNA here is from genome assembly GCF_964261635.1 of Lissotriton helveticus. Taxonomy (NCBI): domain Eukaryota; kingdom Metazoa; phylum Chordata; class Amphibia; order Caudata; family Salamandridae; genus Lissotriton; species Lissotriton helveticus. Next base: position 1,545,409,562 of record NC_136063.1, on the reverse strand, counting down.
ATGTTTTGGTCTACTGAGCTGTTTAGATATGCTGAAATCCTAATTCCTAGATATACGGCCGAAGATACCACCCTATCATCCTCGCAGTTCGTAAAAGAGTTCTTAATAATTTGGGTTAGAGCCCTATTAATCGCGTAGCCCAAAACCACCCCGAATCCCTGGGTTTCTGCCTCTACCTCCCTAATGGCAGCGGCTGGTGCTGATGTAACAATTGCGTCATCGTCTGCATAAGCGAAGGTCTTAAACTCCTGCCCATGCATGATAACAGGAGGAATC